>NC_073235.2:115152500-116402500 GCF_029281585.2 Gorilla gorilla gorilla | reverse complement strand
GATGGATATGCTAGTTACATGAACTGATAATCACACATTGTATACATGTAATGAAATATCACTCTATATGCCATAAATATGAAGTTTTCTTATGCATGAATTTGTTTTAAAGTCACCTTCCCTTGAAAGAGCACAGAAAATCTCTCCTAAATGACTTTCCTCAGATTCAAGGGAGTGTGTGAATGCCTTGTGGGAAAAAACTCACAAATGCTGAGAAAATCTCATCTATAAAACAGAATTCTGTAGAAACTGCCTGAAACTAAGACATGATGTCCATCATTAAAAACAAAATTATAAGACACTAAATTAAAAAAATGATAAAAAGAACTCTAAAAGGGATAAACCAAATAATATCAAGATATGATGCATATATCAAAATTATCAAAGACTTTAAAATAATTGTGATTAATATATTAAAGGATTTAGTGAAAAACAAACCATATGCATGAAAAAATTGAAAAAAAAATTGAACAAGTAAAATAGAACATATTGTATATAAAAGCATCTCAAAAAATTATTAGGGACCAATTTAATGAAAGATGTACAAAACCATTACGGTGAAATTATAAAATTATGCTAAAAGGAATAGGAGAATACCTCAAATACCTCATGTCCATAGATTAGAAGACAATATTGTTAGATGTCAGTTTTCCTCAAATTGATGTACAGGTTCAACTCAATTCTAACCAAAATGCATAGGCTTTTTTATAGAAATAGACAAGTTGATTCTAAAGTAGCCCAAACAAACTTGATAAGAAAGAAAACAAATTTAGGAGAATTAATCTACCTGACATTAAGGCTTATTATAAAGTTATACTAATCAGAAAGATGTTATATTGGTAAAAGGATGCACTAACCAGTCAATGGAATAGAAATAAACCCACACATATATAGTAGTACTCTTTTCGCAAGAGTACTACAGCAATTCAATGAGGAAGAACCTAAACATAAAAGCTAAAATTAAAAAACTTCTAGGCAAAAACACAGGAAAAATAGTTTTGACCTTATGTTAGAGATTATTTGCTACATAGGATACAAAATGTTCAAATCACTGAAGAAAAAAAGTAAAAAATATCTGCTTCCATCCAAGTACTAACCAGGCCCAATCCTGCTTAGCTTCTGAGATTAGTCAAGATCCGGCATGTTGAGGGTGGTCTCAGGGTACCAAATCAATGTGCAAAAATCAGAAGCTTTCCTCTACACCAACAATAGACAAGCAGAGAGCCAAATCATGAATGAACTCCCATTCACAATTGTTACAAAGAGAATAAAATACCTAGGAATACAGATAACAAGGAAAGTGAAGGACCTCTTCAATGAAAACTACAAATCACTGCTCAAGGAAATAAGAGGACACAAATGGAAAAACATTCCATGCTCAGATAGGAAGAATCAATGTTTTGAAAATGGCCAAAGTGCCCAAAGTAATTTATAGATTCAATGCTATTCCCATTAAACTACCATTGACATTCTTCACAGAATTAGAAAAAAAAATACTTTAAAACTCATATGAAACAAAAAAGAGCCTGTATATCCAAGATAATCCTAAGCAAAAAGAACAAAGCTGGAGGCATTATGCTACCTGACTTCAAACTATATTACAAGGCTACAGTAACCAAACAGCATGGTACTGGTACCAAAACAGACACATAATTCAAAGGAACAGAATAGAGATCTCAGAAATAAGACTGCACATCTATGATCATCTGATCTTCAACAAACCTGATGAAAACAAGCAATGGGGAAAGGATTCCCTATTTAATAAATGGTGGAAAAACTGACTAGCCATATACAGAAAATTGAAACTGGACCCCTTCTTTACACCACACATAAAAATTAACTCAAGATGGATTAAAGACTTAAATGTAAAACCCAAAACTATAAAAACCTAGAAGAAAATCTAGGCAATACCATTCAGGATATAGGCATGGGCAAAGATTTTATGATGAAAACACCAGAAGCAACTGCAACAAAAGCAAAAATTGACAAATGGGATCTAATTAAAAAAAAGAATTTCTGCACAGCAAAAGAAACCATCATCAGAGTGAACAGACAACCTACAGAATGGGAGAAAGTTTTTGTGATCTAACCATCTGACAAATGTCTAATATCCAGAATCTACAAGGAACTTAAACAAATTTACAAGAAAAAAAACATTAAAAAGTAGACAAAGGACATGAATAGACACTTTTCAAAAGAAGACATTCATGCAGCCAGCAAACATACGAAAAAAAACTCAGCATCATTGATCATTAGAGAAATGTAAAACAAAACAACAATTAGATACCATTTCATGTCAGTCAGAATGGTGATTATTAAAAAGTCAAAAACAACAGATCCTGGTGAAGCTGTGGAGAAATAGGAACACTTTTACTTTTGGAGGGAATGTAAATTAGTTCAACCATTATGGAAGACAGAGTGGTGATTCCTCATAGACCTAGAACCAGAAAAACCATTTGACCCAGCAATCCCATTACAGAGTATATACCCAAAGGAATATAAATCATTCTATTATAAAGATACTTGCACGCATGTGTTCACTGCAGCACTATTCAAAATAGCAAACACATGGAATCAACCAAATGCCCATCAATGATAGACTGGATAAAGAAAATGTGGTACATATACACTATGGAATACTATGAAGCCATAAAAAGGAACTAGATCATGTCTGTTGCAGGGACTTGGATGGAGCTTGAAGCTATTATCCCTCAGCAAACTAACACAGGAACAGAAAACCAAACACCACATGTCTCACTTATAAGTGGGAGCTGAACAGTGAGAACACATGAACACAAGGAGATGAATAACACACACTGGGGCCTGTCAAGGGGGTGTTAGGGGAAGGAGATTATCAGGATAAAGAGCTAATGCATGTGGGGCTTAATACCTATGTGATGGATTGATAGGTGCAGCAAACCACCATGGGACATGTTTCCCCATGTAACAAACCTGCATGTCCTGCATATGTACCCTGGAACTTAAAATTAAATTAAATTTAAAAATATATAATCTGATCCTAAAATTACAGTGTTGAGAAGATGAAAATGAAAAGGCATGCTGATGTGAGTAAAAAATTATACAACTTAGAAAACAATGCTTCTTAATTTCTTAAAACGTTAAACATGCACCTATCATGATGCCTAGCAATTCCACTTCTAGGTATTTATCCAATAAAAATGACATATCCGTAAAAACAAAAAAATAAGAAAAAAATAAATAATCACAAAACCTTGTACAAGAAAGTTTACAGCACTTTCATTCCTAATAGCCCCAAGGTGGAAATAAACAACCAGGTGCCTATTAATACACATAAATAAACTGTGATATATTCATATATTGAAGTAAAACTCAGTAAAATAAATACACAGAGCATTGATATAAGCAACAACATGGACAAATCTTCAAATCTTCATGCTGAGTTAAAGAAGCCAGGGACAAAACAGTACATATTGTGTGCTTCTATTTATATGAAGTTTTAGAACCTGCAAAATTAATCTATGGTAGTAAAAATCAGATGCTGGTTGCTTCAGGGTGCAGTGGCTTATTGGGCACACTTTGTGAGTTGATAGCAATGTTCCATGTCTTGATAGGGGTTTGATGGGTATATGAATTTGTTAAAGATGATCAAACTGTATATGGGTATATGAATTTGTCAAAGATGATCAAACTGTACACATCTGTGCATTTTGTTGTATTGTGTATCAGTCAAAATTTTTTAGCAGAAGCAATAGAAATTGAATGTTAATTAAACAGAAAGAGACATATTTAAAAGATATTAGGTAGTGAGCAATTTCCAGGGATCCTGCAAAGCCAGGCTGGGGAAATCAGCAGGAATCAAGAGAATTTATAAAAATCAGAACTATGTTCAAAATCATGCCAGGTAACTAGTAGATGAGGACTCCTCTGCCCTTGTTTCTGATACTGGTACTGAGAAGCACGTGCCACAGCTTGGACTTCTGACTCTGGTATACCGCCTAATCTGATAATGCTGTCACCAATGCCACTGCCAGAAAAGATATGCTGTTAGCACTACTTCTTTATATCAACTGTCAATTCAAAGTCTGAGTAAGGCTGTCTTCAAGTCCATATTCTACCGCAAGTGAACTAAGGATGCACCACCTTCAACTTCTATGGAAATTTTCACTATACTAGAAAGAGATCTCTACAACTCACTGATATATAAAAGGAGGAGAAATTCCTCAAGATAGAATTGGTAATATAAAATTAATAAATGTATCCCCAAACATTTAACTTAGAGTTGTCTTTATCCACCCCAATTCCTCATTCAACTCATGATGTTTGGATTTAGTCCAAGCATGTTAGTGAAAGTGCTCTTGCCTAGGCTACCAGTACTTCTTTAATGCTAAGTGAACTAGTTTCTTTCCCATCCTTTTCCTACCTGACCTCACCCTTTTTATAATATCATCAACTAATTCTTTCTCATAACCAACCATCTCTTTCCTGGGATTTCCTGACACTACTTTTCTGGTTTCCCTCTTACCTCTCAGACCTTTTCTTATGTATTCTCTATGTTATAGTCTTCTCCTGACTTACCCCCTTCTCTTCTCTAAAGTGTCTGTGTTCAGATGGGCATTGTTCTAGGCATTCCTCTCTGATACATACTTGTCCAGCATGGCCGCATCTATTGACATACATTTCTTATGCCTTATAGGCTGATGATTTACAAATTTATAGCCACAACTCAGATCTTTCTCCTGAGCCACACACCCAGATATGTGATTGGATATTTCCATTTGGATTTCTCACAAACATTGCAAATTCAACATATTCAAAGTTTATTTTCATCATCTCAGACCTATTATTTTCCCTTTGTTCCATTTTGGAACAAATGGTATCACTTTCCAACTAGTTGTCCAAATTCAAAATTTAGATCTCTTTCCACACCTTCCATACCCAGTCACCTGTCCTCATAAATATTAAATTCTAAAGATTTACTTGTATTCATATATAGTGCTGTCTTGTGAAGTCTACTAGTCTAAGTTAGAACTGTACAATATTGCCTGAATTCACAACAGACCTTTCAGAATAACTTTTCTGTCTACACTCTTGCTCATCTTCAATCCACTCTTGGCATTGGTGTTAGAAAGGCTCATTATGAAATGTAAATTTGATTATGTCATTGCCCTGTTTAGTGACAAATTTTTCCTACAATATAGCTTAGAAAGCCTGCCTTTATTGCATTCTTATCTCTTTTCTCTAGCTCCTGCTTTCATCAATCCTTTACCCCCAATACTTTATGCTCAAACCATATTAAAATCTGTTTAGACCCCAGAGTACACCTTTACCTGTAGGTGTGTGCCCATGTTCTTTCCTCTTCACTAGATACCCTTTCCTTCTTATTGCCTCCTTTTTAATTTTCTTTACATAATTTGGGGATAAGATCTTAAAAAGCAGCCAAACTTACCCACCATTGCCAAACTGAGTTAAGAGCTGTTCCAGTGCAGCACTTTGACACACTGCATTTCTCTCATCAGAATATTTGTTACACTATATTATAATTGCTTATTCATACACGCCTGCTAGTCTACAAACTCTGAAAGAGTAGACTACATCTTGTCTACTTCTGTACCATTTTATCACTCAAAGCCATCTCAGTGGCAGGCTCATTTGTTGCTCAATAAATGTCACATTAATTTGAACTACATTAATTTTAAGTTATTCCAGTGGAGAAAGTAGGCAAAACATCAAAAATAGCTTAAAACTTCTGCCTTTAGTAACCTAAAGGATTCATAAATTCTTTTATCTGATTTTGTGTGTGTGTGAAGTATGTTGTTCTCTTTTTTTTTCAAAAAGACAAGATCTCACTCCATTGCCTAGGCTGCAGCATAGTAATGTAATCAGAGGTCCCTGCAGCCTCCACCTCCCAGGCTCAAGCGACCTCTCAACCGCCTGGCTAATTTATTTTTATTTTTTGTAAGGATGGGGACTCACTATGTAGCCTAGGTTGACCTGGAACTCCCGGGCTCAAGTGATCCTCTCATTTCAGCTTCCCAAAGTGCTAGGATTACAGGTGTGAGCCACTGCACCCAGCCTTAATTTACTTTCTAATATTCCTGCCTACACTACTGATTTTCATTCCTTACTCTAAAAGGGAGAGCATTTATTACATGATACCCTACTGCGTGGTATGGGTATGTGTTAAATATTCAGTGATAATTATATGATAGAAAATTAATACTTGGATAATAGAACATATAATGCATATTAAGACAACTTAAATCATTGATGGTAAAGACAAGCCCAACAATGTATGAATTAATTTCCCACCTGGAAGATAACGAAGACAACCTTTTCCTTTGAAGAATGACATGATGACCTACATGGTAATCCAATCAGTGAATGTGAGGGATGATAAACATATGCCTGGCTATGTCCACAAAAACAACTGGTGGTATGGAGATTGAGGAGTCTGGCTCCTGACTGAAAACCTATCCATGATTTTTCAGGCCTGACCATGGGTAATTCCTAAGGTTTTACCTGGCAGGCCTCGCAGGAGAAAGCTACCCTCTCCAACCCAGACTTTGTGCTCAGGTAATAAATCACAGTGTTGAAAGGAAGCTGCAGGCCAGAATTCAGTCCTCTCTAGCTAGCTATTCTCTTTGCATATTTGCATACCTAGCCCATGTGTCTCTGCTGAGACCTCCTCACTGTGAAGGGTGGCACATCTCGAAGACACTTTTCACCACTCTGACTCAGTAGCCTGTACTCCACTTTTCCATTCCTAGCCTCTTCTGCTCCCCATCCCTAATCTAAGGCTCATAAAACTACTAGAGCCTTTTTGTTTGGTGCTTTCTCGACACTGAGACCACCCCCATATCTCAGCTGTCAGGGATTTCTCTGGTTTGAATCATGCTTACAGCATAGCAGTAAGTGATTAAAGGCTTAACTTTCATTTTCGACTTGTGGCTTTCATCAGCTCCCTGACACCTGAAAGTTCAGCTCTTTTTTAATTTCAGCTGAGCTGCTGACAGAGATCACTGCATAGAGCTCCCAACCTGTGACTAGATGTATTTTTATTAAGATATAATTTAATAAATTCACCATTTAAAAGTGTACAATTCAGTGTTTTATAGTAGAGTCACAAGGTTGTACAACCATGACCACTATCTAACTCCAGAACATTGTTGTCACCTAAGAAAGAAACCTGCATTCTCAACAGTCACTCCCTTTCTCCTGTTCTTTACCTGAGGGTAACCACTAAACTGCTTTCTATTTCTATGCACTTTCTGGTTTTGGAGATTTCAAGTAAATGGAATCATACAATACATGGCATTTTATAAAAGTCCATGTGGAAGCCAGTTTCTTATTTAGAGCCTTGAATACGGAATTCCCAAGACACAGTGTATTCTTCCATAAGACTGAAATGTAGCGTTAAAGCCACGAAGCTCTCAGTATATGAAACAGAAGTCCTCCTATACCTTTCAGTCCAAGGTCAGTTCCAGGCCAATGTTAACGTTCATTCTTGTTTGACTCTGGCCTGTTCTCGTTTACTGAGCAACCGGGATCTGGATCTGTTTCCCTAATCCTATTGTCCTAAACCTATCTACATAGCTGCTTAAGTTTGTTCTATCTCCTAAACATTTCCAACTACAAAAGCATCAACTTCCAGCATAACCATACCTCTGTCATTACCAAAAATAGAACCCCCCCAGTACTTCAGTGTTAGGAACAAAGCGATTAATTGAAAGTTAATGTGATTCCTATAAATGTCTTAATTTTAAAAGAAGCATGTTTTTAAAACAAGGTTGGAGGAAGAAGAATGAGTATATATTGGAAGAATTTGAGATAGAAGAAACAAGTAAATACACACACACACACACACGTGACATTGTGAATGAATGAATGTAAGGAATGTAAGAATGGAGATAGAAAAAGGTAAGTGGATTCCCTAACTGGGAATATACACATATATACTCAAGAGGACATAGAAGGCATTCCCTAACTGGGAATCTGCTTGCTTTTTCTATCTCCATTCTTCTAAGCCTGATGAAAAAAGAAATCACTGAAGTTTCTGTTTTAATCTTTTTTTGTTTTGTTTTGATTTGTTTTGAGACAGAGTCTCACTCTGTAACCAGGCTAGAGTGCAGTGGTGTGATCTCGGCTCACTGCAACCTCCGACTCCCGGGTTCAAGCAATTCTCCTGCCTCAGTCTCCCGAGTAGCTGGGATTACAGACATGCACCACCACGCCTAGCTAATTTTTGTATTTTTAGTAGAGACATGGTTTCACCGTGTTGGCCAGGATGGTCTCGGTCTCCTGACCTTGTGATCCGCCCGCCTCGGGCACTTCCCAAAGTGCTGGGATTACGGGCATGAGCCATCGTGCCCGGCCTCTGTTTTAATGTTAATTTTTGTATTTTGTTGACCTTGTTGTTTATTTTCCATGTGATTCAGTGGCCGGAAGTGGAAAAGGCCTGCAATGATGAGAAAGGCACATTTCATGTGACGGAAGAGCACTGACTCTTGCTTGAGTCAAGCATTTATAATTGACATGATGTGCTTTCAGACTTTTATGCATAAAATATCCTTCTCATAATGAGCATTCTTTGAGAAACAAAGTGTTAAAATGTAATAATTATAAATGATTTCAAGATGGCAGTGAATTATAATATTGAATATATTACATACTTCATATCATTAAAATATCACTTATAACTTAATATTTTATAGTTTCATAATCTTTTCCATATTCTTTTCATTAATATTAGCTTTTGGGGAATAATATCATTTTCTCTCAGTAGTAGTAAATATTTTGCTTTGATTCAAGATAATAACACCAGAACTGAATTCAGAGAAAAGCCAGCCAGAAAAATGAAACAATTTAGCTATATAAATAAAAGAAGTTCCTAGAAGTTATTTCTTTTCTAGATTCTCTATTTTTCAGAGAGTTTAAAACCAATATGTGGAATACAATATATCATCTACTACATTGCAAAATGTAAGTCCAAGGACACTATATTTAGTTCACTGCCTATTTATTGTCTTTTGTAGTTTATTCTCATCCAGCAACTGACAATTTTAATTTACTCAGGTTTTTTTTTTCCCCCTGAACGTTCCTAATGTCACTCATGATGATAAAGCACTGTAAAGTAGTATGGGGAACAAAACAAATGAAAAAAGAAAAAAAAATCCAAGCATTCATTTGGGTTCCACCTCAAAAACTGAAAGAAAATTACTCCTAAAAGGCAAAGTGGTGGAGAAATGAAGAAAAAGAGAAAACAAAACTTAGTCATCATTTTAAAATCTCATTTACATAGTCAGCATTTTTCTAAATCATCATCTTACTGAATAACTTAATTAACTCACAAGATATCTAACTAATATTTGTGTAACACTTAGGAGCAATAGTCCTGAGTCTTTGAGGGTATCTTAGAGATTCACTTGTGACTCTGAAAAGACAGAGCTATGGAAATGAATCCACACCCACCCTTTACATTTGTGTTTTATTTTAGTTGGTTCACACACCTCCTGAAGCCCAACTGTGCAAACCTCGCTTATTAGTCCTTCTCATATTAAAAGCTGCTGCTTCAAAGTTTATTTCATTTGCTTCTCACAATAGTCCTAAAATAGTCAGTGAGCTTAAGTAACTTGTGCCAGGTAAAATAGTTCATAAGGATGAGAGCAAGACAGTCATCCAGATCTTGGCATCATGAGTGCAATGGTCTTTCCACAATATCATATTGCATCACAGCTGATATTCTATTCCAAACTTCCATTTCATTTTTCTTTTCCTTTTTATTGTGGTTAAAAAAAAATGAGATCCACCCTTTAAAATTTTTAAGTACACAGTATAGTATTGTTAACTATGTGCACATTGTTGTAAAGCAAATACCTAGAACTTTTTAATGTTGCATAACTGAAACTCTACACCAATTGAACAGCAACTCTCCCCAGCCTCTGAAAACCACTGTTCAACTTTCTGCTTCTATGAGCTTGACTACTTGAATACCTAATACAAGTGAGATCATGCAGTATTTTTCTTTCTATAACTGGTTTATTTCACTTAACATAATGCCCTTAAGGTTCATCCACATTGTATCATTGTAATTTTTAGCTATTATAAATAATACTGCAATGAACATAGGAATACAAATATCTCTTCAATATCCTAATTTCAATTCTTAGTGGTAAATACCCAGAAGTGGGACTGCTGGATCAGATGATAGTTCTGTTTTTGATTTTTTGAGGAACCTCCAAACAGTTTTCCATTGAGGCTACACTATTTTACATTCACACTAACACAACTCAAGGATTCAGATTTCTCTATATCCTTACACTTTTTATTTTCTGTTATTTTGATAACAGCCATCCTAACATGTGTGAGGTGATATATTTTGTGGTTTTGACTTGCATTTCTCTGGTGATTAGTGATGGTGAGCACCTTTACATACACCTGTTGAACATTTTTATGTCTTTGGAGAAATGTCTAGTCAAGTTCTTTGCCCATTTTTAAATAAGGTTATTTGGTTTTTTTAACTATTGAGCTGTAGGAGTTCTTTCCATATTTTAAAGATTGACCCCTTATAAGATTTGCAACTTGCAAATACTTTCTCCCATTCCGTGGACTGCATTTTCACTCTGTTGGATTTCTTCCTTTGTTGTACAGAAGCTTTTTAGTTTGGTGTAGTTCGACTTATTATCTCTGCCTTTGTTGCCTACGCTTTTGGTGCCTTATCCAAGCAATCATTGCCAAGACAAATGTTATAAAATTTTCCCCTAAGTTTTCTTAAATAGGATTTATAGTTTCAGGTCTTTGTTAAAATTTTTAGTACTGTTTATTTTTGTGTATGGTGCAAGGTAAGGGTTCAATTTCATTCTTTTACATGAGGGTAACCAGTTTTTCCAAATTCATTTGTTGAAACAACTATTATTTCTCCATTGTGTGTTCTTAGCCCCCTTGTTGAAGATAATTTGATTGCATATGTGTGGGTTTATTTCTAGGTTCTGTTTTCTGTTTCATTGGTTTATATAGCTGTCTTTATTCTAGTACCATACTGTTTGTTTTTTGTTGTTTTCTCCATTTTTTATCGTGGTAAAATGAACATAACATATAATTTATCAGCCTATTTTAAGTGTACAGTTCAGTGCTATTAAATGTGTTCATAAGGTTGTACAACCACATGACCATTATTCATCTCCATCACTCTTTTTATTTTATAAAACTGAAACTCTATTCCCCTTAAACAGTAACTCCTCATTCTCCCTTCCTCCCAGTCCCTGAAAGCCACTGGTCTAGCTTTTGGCTTTACAGTTTTGACTACTCTAAGCATTTTGTCAAATACGTTTTCTTCTGCAATTGAGATAATCGTGTGTGTTTTGTCTTCTTTGTTCTCTTAATGTGGTGTATTTCATTGATCGACTTTGCTATGTTGAGTCACCCTTGCATTCCAAGAAGAAATCCCATTGATCGTGGCTTATCATACATTAATATGTTGCAGAATTCTGTTTTCTAGTATTTTTTGAGCATTTTTGCCTCAATATTCATAAGAGATACTGGTCTGTAGGGTTTTTTTTTGTTTTTGTTTTTTGTTTTTTTTTGACACGGAATCTCACTCTGTCACCCAGGCTGGAATGCAGTGGCACAATCTCGGCTCACTGCAACCTCTGCCTCCCGGGTTCACGCCATTCTCCTGCCTCAGCCTCCTGAGTAACTGGGACTACAGGTGCCTGCCACCACACCCAGCTAATTTTTTGTTTTTGTAGTTTTAGTACAGATGGGGTTTCACCATGTTAGCCAGGATGATCTCATCTCCTGATCTCGTGATCCACCTGCCTCAGCCTCCCAAAGTGCTGAGATTACAGGCGTGAGCCACCGTGCCCAGCCTGAATGTCCCTTTTTCTATTTCTGACTTTGTTACTTGAATCTTTTCTCTCATTTTTTATTAGTTTATTTAGCTAGAGTTTTGTAAATTTTGTTCATCTTTTTAAAGAACCAAGTCTTGGGTTCATTGGTTTATTCTGTTTTTCTATTCACTATCTTGTTTATCTCTGGTCGAATTTTTATTATTTCCTTTCTTGTGCTAGCTTTAGGTTTAATTTGTTATTTTTCTAGTTCCATACATTGTAAAGTTAGGTTGTTGACTTGAGATCTTTAAGAACTTATAGCTATAAATTTCCCCCTTAGCACTGCTTCCTCTTCCCACACGTTTTGATATATTGTTTTCATTTTCCTTCATCTCCAAGTATTCTCTAATTTCCCTTAAAATTTCTCTTTGATACGTTCATTGTTTAAGAGTGTATTGTTTAAATTCCAAAGTTTTGTAACTTTTTCTGGTTTTATTTATATTGATTTCTAACTTGATCCTCGCTATGGTTTGAATATGTCCCCCTAAAATTCATATGTTGAAAACTTAATCTCCAATGCAACATTGTTAGGAGACAGAGCCAAATAAGGGGTGAGTGGGTCATACAGGCAGAGTCCTCCCATAAATCCTGCCATAAGGACTAAAACTACTACTGTCATTATTGAAGTAGCAGGGTAGTTATAAATAAGTTCAGCCCCTGATGTCTGTCTCTTTCTCTGTTTCTTGCCATCTAATGCCTTCTGCCATAGGATGACCCTTGCCAGATGTTGGCACCATGCTTCTGGATTTCTCATCCTCCAAAACTGTGAGGAAAATACATTTTTATATAAATTATCCAGTGTGTGGCATTTTGTTATAACAGCAAAAAATGAACTAAGACAATCTTCTTAGGATCAGAGAAGATACTTTCTATAACTATCTTTTCAATCTAATGAGACTTAATTTATGAAGTAACATATAGTCTATTTTGGAAAATATACCATGTACACTTGAGAAGAATGTGTACGCTGTTGTTGCACAGAGTTAAGTCTGATTTTTTTTAATGTCTTTCATTTTCTTATTTATCTTTGTTTTTTTTTCTAGCCATTATTGAGAGTGATTTATTCATCTTCAGCTATTACTGTGGAACTGTGTATCGTTCCCTTCAATTGTGTAAGTTATTTCTTCATATAATTTAATGATCTGTTACTAGGTTCATAAATGTTTATACTTGTTATAACTTCTTACTGTATTAAACCTTTTATTAATATAGAATGTCCTTCTTTGCCTTTTGTAAACTTTTTGATTAAAGTCTATTTTGTCCGTTCTCAGTATAGCTACCCTGCTCTTGTTTGGTTATTTGCCTGAGAAATCTTTTTCTGTCCCTCTACTTTCAATCTATTTGCATCTTTGGATCTAAAATGAGTCTCTTGTACACACATAGATCTTTTTTTAAAAAAATCTATTTTGCCAGTCTTTTGATTAGCTCATTTAATCAATTTATAAGTAATTTCTGAAAAGAACGAAGCTACTTCTGTCATTTTACTATTTTTGAATTCTTTTTTTTTTCTTTTTTTGAGACAGAGTCTTGCTTTGTCACCCAGGATGGAGTGCCATGGCACAATCTTGGATCACTGCAGCCTCCGCCTCCTGGGTTCAAGTGATTCTCCTCCCTCAGCCTCATGAGTAGCTGGGACTATAGGCATGTGCCACCACACCTAGCTATTTTTTGTATTTTTAGTAGAGACAGGGTTTCACCATGTTGGCCAGGATGGTTTCGATCTCCTGACTTCATGATCCGCCGACCTCGGCCTCCCAAAGCGCAGGGACTGCAGGTGTGAGCCACTGAGCCCAGCCACTATTTGAATTTGTTATAGCTTATAGATGTTTGCCCTACATTTCCTGCATTACTATCTGTTATATTTAGTTGTCTATTTTATTTTCTTTAGTGATTTGCTTAAATTTCTTTCTCATTTCCTTGTATATAGCTATTTTCTCGGTGGTTACCATAGAGATTATATTTTAGATCCTGCATATATAACATTCTAATTTAAATTTATACCACCATAACTGCAATAATATATAAAAACTCGGCTCCTTCAAAAGCTGCATTCCCCCATCCTCTCAATTTTTGATGTCACAAATTATATCTTTATGTATTATTCAAAAATATAAACGTGTAAGTATTTTAAATTCATTAGTCTCTTAAATTATGTACAAAACAAAATTGGAGTTACAAAGCATAATATGAACTTTTATACAAATTTAAATATATATATATTAATCTCTTAAAGCATGTAGAACACGAAAAGTGCAGTTAAAAAGTATTGTTACAATAATATAAGCTTTTATAATTTTCTATGTATTTTCCTTTATTAAGATCTTTATTTCTTTATACAACTTCAAGTTACTGTCTAGTGTCTTCTCATTTCACTCTGCAGGAGGATTTCTTGCAAGTCAGGTCCAATGGTAACAAGCTCTCCCAACTGTTGTTTTCCTGGGGATGTCTTAATTTCGCCCTCACTTTAAGGACAGTTTGGCTGGATATAAGATTCTTGTTTGATAATGTTTTCTGTTTTTGTTTTTCTTTAGCACTTCGAATGTCAGCCCACTGCCTTCTGGCCTGCAACGTTTCTGGTGAGAAATATACTGATAATCTTACTGATTATTCCTTATAAGTAATATATTGATGTTTTTCTGCTGCTTTTAAGATTCTGTCTTTGTCTCCACCTTTTAAAGCTTTGATTATAATGTATTTCAGTTTATGTCTTTTTGAGTTCATCTTCCTTGAATTCTGTTGGATTTCTTGAATGTTTATATTAATGTCTTTTATCAGATTTGGAAAGGTTCTATCCGTTGTTTCTTCAAGTTTTCTCTTCTCTTTCTCCTCTCCTCCCGTGACTCCTTGATTGTGTCACACAGGTCCCTTAGACTCTGTTTACTTTTCTCAATTCTTTTTCCTTCTGTTCCTTGATTTCCATTGTCCTATCTTCAAGTTTACTGACTGTTTCCTTTGCTTGCTCAAATCTTCCTTTGAATCGCTCTAGTAAATTTTTTGTTTAAGTTATTGTACTTTTCAGCTCCCAATTTTTTTTTAACTTCTTGTGAGGTTTCCTATCCATTGAATTTTTTTCATTTTGTTCATATATCATTTTCTTGACTTTCTCTATATCTTCCTGTAGTTCTTTGATCATTTAACACAATTATTTTAAAGTCCCTCTGTAGCAGATCCACCATCAAGTCATTTTAGGGATTTCATATTTTCCTTTGGACAAGACATAGTTTCTTAATTTTTTGTATGAATTGTGATTTTGGATCTAATAACATAGTAACTCTAAAAATTAGATTCTCCCTCTTACTGAGAGTTTGCGGTTTTGTTATTTCAGTCAATGATTTTGCTTTTTATATTGTCATAAGAGGATTCTGTTGTAGGCTATCTCTGTGCCAAGAATCAGTCTGAAGTGTAAACTTAAAGACTGTCTTTTCTAAGCCTGTGCGAAAGGAAAGGCAAGGCACAGGCTTAGAAAAGGCAGTCCTTAAGTTTACACTTAGTAACTTAGTCATTTTCTAATTTTCACCATATGTGCAGTTCCTTTGAATGCCCTACTTTTTAATGTCTAGCTGTCAAAGGGGGAAAAACAGAAAAATAAAGTAGGAGAAGGGCACTGGCCCTTTTAATCTTCTGGAAGTCACTTCAGCCAGCAGGGAGGGGCTTGCAATAATGGATAGAGGTGCAACAATAACCACTCACTTCTTTGTGTCCATCTTTGTGACCAGAAACAGCAATCAGCAATCAGAGCAAAGATTGCCAATATTTGGATGACAGGTCCTTTTTTTGCCCACTCTGGTTCCTGCATGCTCTGTGCAGACTGCTCCAGTAACATGTGCACAGCTGCCTGCTACAGGGGTGACTGTGGGAAATGGGTAGCTACTACTGTGGTTAAGTGCTGAAATTGACTGAAATTAATCATAATTTGCCATGCACGCTTTCCCCTAGAAGTTGCAAGCCTTTAGTAGATGTCAAAAATCCAAAATAGTTATCTATCAGACAGATTCTGCCAGTACAATTGTTCTCTAGGTGGGAAGACAGATTCCTGGTGCTTCCTACTCCACCATATTTCTATAATTATTTCTCCATAATGTTTTAACTACTGTAATTTTGTAATATCCTTTGAAGTCAGGAAGTGTGGGACCTCCAGCTTGTTCTTAAGATTGTTTGGGCTCTTTTTGGTTCTCTGTGGTTGCATATGAATTTTAGAATTGCTTTTTCTATTTCAGAAAAAAAAAAACAGCTATGGGTATTTTGATATGGATGGTATTTAACCTGTGGATAGCTTTAAGTAGTACGGACAACAATATTAAGTCATCTAATTCATGAATATATATGTCTATTTATTACCATCTTTATTTTCTTTAGAAATGTTTGTAGTTTTCAGAGAACAAGTCTTTAGTCTCCTGTTAAGTTTATATTTCTATGTATTTTTTGATGCTATTTTAACACAATTTTTAAAAATTTCCTTTTCGGATTTATGTTAGCATATGAAATCACAACTGATATTTGCATGTTGATTTTGTGTCCTGCAACTTTGCTGAATACATTTATTAATTCTAGTAAGCTTTCTTATGTGGAATATTTAGGATTTTTTACATTCCATTTCTTTATTCCCTCTTTGCTCTATAAAGGCAAAACTATAAGGGTTTCATATGCTAAACATTCAAAAACACTTCTTTAAGAAAGCTATCTACTATCAACTGCCTCAAAGCCATCATTGAGATATTAGCTGAATATAACAGTTATTACATCATTTAATTTCAGTGTCAAAGCTTTACTTTCTTCATATAAAAAAAAACTATTTGAGTGTGTTTTTAAATAAATACACATGCATACCCACACATATCCTAGGCCGTTAAATTTTAATTGGCCTGGTATACATTAGCCATTTAGGGGGTTCCCACTCCCAGAGATCCCATATTAACATGTTTGGAAAAGTCTGGTATTTGCATTTTTGTAATGCAGTGGCTATAGACAAGCAAAAGTTAAAGTCTACAGCTACAAATCCAAATCTATGGTACACCAAAGATGTATAAGCAAAGGCCTTGCTCAATTAGTCTAAAGATTTATCTGTGCATAGATTTTTATTTTCTGTCACCTAGGCTGGAGTGCAGTGGTGTGATCTCAGCTCACTGCATGCAACCTCTGCCTCCTAGGTTCAAGCAATTCTCCTGCCTCAGCCTTCCGAATAGCTGGGACTACAGGAGGATGCCACCACACCTGGCTAATTTTTATTTTTATTTTTATTTTTTTTTTTGAGATGGGGTTTTGCCATGTTGGCCAGGCTGGTCTTGAACTCCTGACCTCAGGTGATCCACCTGCCTCGGCCTCCCAAAGTGCTAGGATTACATGCATGAGCCATCGTGCCTGGCTCATAGACTTTTTTTTCTTAACACCTATTGGATTGCTAAAATTACTTATGTTTAAATATTTTAATTCCTCTGTGGAAGGACACTACTTTGATTTGTTATGTTCACTCTGACTGATATCTGAGGCTGCCCTCAGGGGTCTGCAGATCTAGTCCTACTCAGCCATTTAAGTAGTTGTATAATCTTGGGAAGATTTTTAAACTATTTCATTAGATAGGGATTTTCATATATAGGTATATAGATATTGATATATTTAGATGGTTAAATGCAGCCACAGGGACCGCAAATATTCTTTTCTACTCTTTTATAATATTTTATCTTATATGTCTGAATAATTTGGTCACAGAACTTTATTTTCTTGAGTTATTACAGATTCCTCTCTATTAGTTACATATCTCATGCAGTGCTCTTGGGTATATCTTTCTAATATCTACTAAAGTCCACTGCCTATCATCTTCACTGTGACAGCTATCATCTCAGTCATCATTATCATCAGCTTGAAATTTCTGTCTGCTTTTTAACTTTCTGTCATCTCCATTAGAATCTATGCTCTACAAAAGCAAACCCTGTCCTTGTTACGATTCTATTCCTTGTGCCTAGGACAGTACATGAAACACATTAAAATGAAATGATAAAAAAGAGTAGTTTCTCTTTCACAAAAAAAGTGCAATGTATGGCATATTCTCACAAGCAGAATTAAACTTTGTGTTTGAGATGTTTACTTCTTTAGCAGATCACTTATCTATATATTTCAAAGGAGAAATGATGTCTCTACCAGGATTTTTTTTTAATAAACAATGTTTTTCATATTCCATTACACAGACACCTATGACTTCACATTTTCTATAGAACATGATATCAGTCAAAACTATTTTAAAATACTTAACTTGAATAACCAGAGACAAACATTTAAATTTCAAAGTAAAATCACTATCTTTCACTTATTTCTCTAAACTGTGATGAATGGATTGATAACCCTGGAATAAAACATCTTTTTATTTCAAAGACTTCATAACAACCACATAAAAAAATACACTGAACCTGCAAAATGCGCCAAATATTCTTGCCAGTAACATGTCATTATAACATCAAAAACATCGAAATTGAGTATTACTGACACAAAGAGTTTGTTGTTATCATTTGATCCCTATGCCTTTTTGTATATTACATCTCAGTACCTTTTAGACATATAGAGATTCAATAATGGAAACCTAGAATTACTTAGGAAATAGTAATTACAGGTTTGCAAAGATTAGATTGCAACCTCCAGCAGAAAGCTCAAGTGCCAACAGCATGATATCACTATTCAACTGTTTCTTATAATAAGTTGCCTTCGGAAAGTCAGCAGGTGAAATCAAAATCACATTGCTTAACATGTCTTAAGGCCTCTACAGTTAAATGCAGCTGAGCACACACCAGATGATTTTACTCCAACTAACAGGCTTTCTTGCATTCATCACGTGAATGAGAAGAAACTAGTCATTGGGCTGTGATACATTAATTTTATTTCAACGTTATATTTAAGATTTAATTTTGACTAATGTAAGACTATCGTAGGTTTCATATTTATTTTAAAATATGAAAGTTTAAAATATGAAAGTTTTTTAGTATTTATGAAGTTTACAAATTTAGATCTCATAAGCTGTCATATGGTTAATATGTTTCTGCATTGTTTTACATCAATTATGAAGCTACACTGACTAGACATAATCTTTAAGTACTTGTCATGAAAAGCACATTAGACTAAGATGAATCTAAAATGAGTTTTTATATTTTATTATAACACTCAATTAGTATAGAAAAATAAATAAAAATGAGCAAATCCTCATTTTCCGGCTCCACATCACTGCAAATATAAATGCTTTCAAACTATAAGCACAGTGTTTTCAGGCCCTTGTCTGAAGCCCTTACTCACATTGACAAGAGTAAATTAAGAAAACTAGCCTCAATATTTTGGTAACGGGTAGTAAGCAAGTGAAATAAAATGCCTCAAATTTGTTTTTCTGTTCTAAACTTAGTATCTGGTATGTCTAAAGATGTGGTTCTCAAATTTTAAGATTCATAAGGATCACTCAGGGAGGTTCACAGAGATTATTGGATTTGATCTGAAGTCTAAAAGTTGGAACAGGCCTAATTATCTTAGTTTTTGACCAGGATTCCAGAGAGTTATAATAGATCACCTTTTGATAAATACTAGGTTAGAATTAACTCTCAAGATATCTCTGTGTCCAGTGAGCTGCAGACTTTGCTTCTAACCTATGTCACGGCTTCCTGAACATGCAACTGGAATTATCTTTTTGTTTCTTGACTGTGGTTTATCATTCTTATGAAGGTAGAGCATTTTCCTGATTCCTGATAATCTGGCCATATCTACTCAACCCTTTTTCCTAAGACCACACGTCTTCATGTTCCTGGTTAGGTCTAAGTCATTCATGCCATCTACAATTGCAGTGATGGCACCAGTCAATCTGCAAGTATCCTCACCTGTCCTGGAAGAACCTGCTGCCATATTACATCCACACTGTACAGTGTTGACTATACTACTATTGCTCTCTGTAGCACTAGTCCTAGAGCTATGTGAGGTACCTGATCCTGGGTCCACCTGTTTACAGTTTCCTACATCTTCCCTACCTGTAGCTACTGGGACTTCAGCATGCCTGAAAGTATTACATGAAAGTAATGTCTTAATCTGAATATATATTCTAAAATTATAGAATAGTTACATGACATATAATAATTCATACATATATTAAAATTGCTTTATAAAAGGCCTGGCCTGAGAAATATCTTATAGAACCATAAATAATCTGGTGGTATCCCACAAACAGTTCAGTGATTTCTCAGCAGTGTCAAATTGTCCTATGCACTTATGAGAAAGAAAACAGTAAGACAAATAGCATAAGATTGAAAAAATAGGCTGGGCGCGGCGGCTCACACGTGTAATCCCAGCACTTTGGGAGGCCGAGGCAGGCGGATCACGAGGTCAGGAAATCAAGACCATCCTGGCTAACAAAGTGAAACCCCATCTCTACTAAAAATACAAAAAATTAGCCGGGCGTGGTGACAGGCACCTGTAGTCCCAGCTATTCGGGAGGCTGAGGCAGGAGAATGGCATGAACCTGGGAGGTGGAGCTTGCAGTGAGCTGAGATCACGCCACTGCACTCCGGCCTGGGTGACAGAGCGAGACTCCGTCTCAAAAAAAAAAAAAAAAAATGAAAAAATAATAACTTTTTGAGTTAGCATAGAATTGACTAATGAACTTCAGTATATATAAATACATGTAAAATATTTAGGGAAAACAATCTATGAACATAAGACGATGGTTTGTAAGCTTTTATTCATTGGCTAGGAAAGGGAACTGGAGTCTCTCTATACTGTTCCCTTATTCTACTGCTAACTGAATAGTCAACAAATTGATAGTCTTCCTAATCTAGGTTTTGGAAACTCCCCCACCACACCGGAAAAGCATTAGCGTATTCATTAATGTGAAGTATAATTAGTTGTGTTTTAGTGTACTGTGTAGCTTTTTGTGCTTCACAAAATACAAAGCAGAGAAAAAGAGTAAGAAAGCAGCAAATACAAAACCAAGGCAACAGAGGAACGTCAGTAAAAGAAAGTGAAACTTTTGAAAGATCAGGCATTAAATGACCATGAGAAAAGATAAAATCATGAGTAATTCGAAAAGGCCTTTATTTTCCGAGCTCACTATGTTTAAAGAAAGCTTAAAACCTTCAGCATTTTAGAAGTTTTCAAGAGAAAGAAAATGTACTATTTATTATAACTACAGAAGAAACACAGAAGTGGAAGAAAGAATGGTAGAGGAGAGAAAGGTCAGGGAAGATTAGCACTGATAATATCTTACAAAGAGGGGAGTCAAAAATATTTCTAGAGCTGATGGAAAGGTGATAAAAGTACATATTATTTAAATTAAAAACATAATAAAGAAATTAAAATGGTGATATAACTACATTGGGTGGCTATGGGGAGAGGAGCTGGGAAGAAGGTTAAGAGGACAAAGTCCTTATCTAGTCTAGCAGAAAAATCAGCAGAATATGTCTCGCATGAGAAAATCATGATTGTTGGAATACGTGTGTTATTCAGAGATATGAAGTAACCACCAAAATAACAAAATCCAGAAAAATTAAAAAGCAATTGTTTCTAGCTACGGCAATTTGGAGTGGGAGTAGTGGGGCCTATAAATTGCTACCTTTAATTATAGGTATCACCTTTACCTTTTCGGTTTAGTTTACAGTTTTGATTTAATTTGTTATGAATTGTTTCCAATTTGGTTTTGTGGTCTCTCTCAAGACTGGCCATAAGCTCCAGCCCTGTTCTGACCTGGAAAGTAAAAAAACTGGGCCTGGGAGTTCGTAGCATGCCTTTTTTGGGCTATTTCTTTATCCTGATGATGGCCTAATGCCTAAGTATCTCACTGTGACCAGGTCGTCCTTTCACAGGAAACTTGTTTATACAGCAGACACCCTTGTAGCTTTTGTCTGATCTGTATTCAGTTTATTCTTGTCAAGACAGCCACTACCCGAAAGAGCTCTGGCTGAATATAAGGTTAAGTTCAGGCGTGCGTGTGTGTCAGGGGAGACACAATAAGGAAGTGAAGCCACAATAAGGGAAGACACAATAAGGAAGTGAAGTGCAGAAAATAGAAGATATTTATCACTCACAGATTCCAGAGAGGTTGGGGTGACAACAGGAGGCCGACGGTAAGACTGGAGGTGGCAGGGAGCTCACCCAGTGAGCAGGAAACGATGGAGAGAACCTGGGTGGCTACACCATTATTAAGGCCTATGAGTGTTACCACTTAGGCTTTCCCTCAGAGGTTGTGGATTAGCTGGTTTAAAGAAAACACGTGTGAAGGGAGAACTTATTTACATAATTCTAATATTGAACACTAGGTTTTCTCGTGATTAGCAGCTGTGGGGTATGTTGAGTTTAGGGTCAGTGGGATGAGGAACAAGTGGGCTATATTGCAAGCAACCATACGTGGAGGAGAAATTTTAACTAGGTTATGACCAGGTTTTAAATAACTATGTCAGCCCTAAAAATAAATGTAGAGGCAGCAACTATAGTAAATAAAATTTATAACATTTACCATATAAGTACATTTTCTTTAGTAAAAAAAAAATTAACAATTGAAGTAAATAAAATTTAAAATATATTCTTGTTAATTATATCAATTAAATGCAGAGACCAACTACATTTTTGTAGTATAAACATAAAAAATGCATTATGAAATTTTAAATAACTTTCTGAATCATATTGAAGGCTGAAAACAGACTTTACATTGCATTTAACAGAACTGTGAGGGTCACAGAACTAGATGACCCATCTGTAGTCCAGAAGCTGGCCATGATTAGGAAGCTGTTATGATGAGGATGCAACCCATATTAAGGGAAGCATTATTCTGGTAAGACACTCTACAGATATCAGATAATTCTATCAGGAGTCTGCCAGCAGAAAAACCTTAGAAACATAGCCTACACTACTTTCGACCTTCCACATTTTACTCAAGTGCATCTAATTGGCAGAACCCAAATTATGAACAGAACTCAAGCTTCAAGTGGTCCTAGGAAACAGCCTGTGCAGCACAAAAGGTTGAATAGAGAGAGGTGAGGAAGTGACTCAATTCACCATCCACTATGACCAACGCCTAAATAAAGGAACATGAATTTTTACTCGATTGGAATTTACCAACAAGAGAACCTACCATCAAAGAGAATACAATACTTGTAAAAACATCAGTAAAAACTATATTGTAATAAAATATTATTTTAATTTTGGACAAATAGCTTTCTATAATAAAAATTCATATATTCCATTTCATTCATTTATAAAAGTCACAGCAGATAACATAAAGGTATGCTTTAATTTCTTCATTTGAAATTGTGATACATATTTCGATTTAACTCTTGTCATTTTACACTGTTTCAGGTAATATTAAAATTGAAGTTAAATTGTCTCTTTGAATGCAGGCAGCTGGCATTACTAATCTTGTTAAGGCAAATATGTGCTTGCATAACTGTAGCAATGTTAATCTTTACAAATACTTTGTATAGTGCTCTCTGTGTTTACCACCTTAACAACTCAGGTTTCTTGGAGTACTTGTCCTGCAAAGTAAAAATTAATTCTTATTTTGATGCCTATTAGTTGACATAGTTATTATTTCCAGGATACAATAAGTACGCCACTTGGCTTACTGTAAATACACAAAATATTGAATAATACTGGGCCTTGGGATACAATGCAACAGGGCTAGATAGGTTTAGGTGTGGAAAACAAGATTAAAAACTACCTCAACCAGGGTTTTACTGATAATAAGTCATGGATTCTGCTACAAAATAAAACACATTTATTGAGTGTCTACATAGGCTCTTATAGTGTAAGTCATATAAAAAACAGGTGAACTTATGGAAAGAATTGGTCAAGAGAAAACTCAGTCTTTAAAATAAATTTATAGCCTAGGTAAAGAAATGACAAAAAGGAAAGAAGGAGAACAAAATAAAATCAAACTTATAAAAAGAATATCTAGGTAAGATTCAATAAACTAGGATATTTTTGCTAAAAATTATAGCTAAATAGCCAACCAAGATCTTTAGCTTAAGCAGTTTAAATCTAATAAGTTTGTTTTATTTAAATCTATAGTATACAACATATTCTCATTTCAAGTGAAGAACCATAAACTGATACTAGACACTATTTCAGCTATATGGAGGACAGAGATTTAACGTAGCTTTTCTCTGGGTGCTATCAGGACCATCAGTTATCTGCCCTTGTCACGTCACCCTTACAAGATCCTGAAGCTTCTAATCTACCCCACCTAGCACAGATTCACAGGTCAGGGATAGGAAAGCTTGTTTGGATAACTGATAATGAAATCATCAAATTTCATTTATGCTGCCAGGATATGTTAACTGGGAGAATACAGAAAAATATAAAATGGCCATTAAATACAATTATATAAATAGATTTATATTAAATATAAATGACCATTAAACATAAATATAAATATAATAGCAAAAGAAGAAAAAATAGAAAATAAATGGGAGCAAATAAAGTTTTTCTGAGTGTTTTTTGTTTTGTTTTGTTTTTGTTTCTGTTTTTGTTTTTTTGAGACAGAGTCTCACTCTGTCACCCAGGGTGTAGTACAGTGGCGCGATCTCGGCTCACTGCAACCTCCGCCTCCCGGGTTCAAGCAATGCTCCTGCCTCAGCCTCCTGAGTAGCTGGGACTACAGGCGCCCGCCACCATGCCCAGCTAACTTTTGTATTTTTAATAGAGACAGGGTTTCACCTTGTTGGCCAGGATGGTCTCGATCTCCTGACCTCATGATCCCCCTGCCTAGGCCTCTCAAAGTGCTAGGATTACAGACGTGTGCCACCACGCCCCACCCTGAGAGGCTTTTTAACAGGTAAAGAATGAGGCAAATGAAAATATTTTTTCACACAGAAAAAAACTAAAACACTGTTGTTTTTTACTTAAGCCCTAAGAAATTTTCTATTTATATTACATATCTAAAAAAGAATTAAATTGATCATCTAGGTATTAGTAATTATATCACACCTATTGATTTCTGAATTTGGGAAATTACACAAGATTATGTATAATAGTCCTTACGCTTACTTTCAGATTTCCTTTCTTATTTATATGTTAATGAATGATATACATAAAAATAAACACAGTAAACATATCCAATTAATAACTTTCAGTAGCATGAGCTATTTTTACATATTCTAATAATATTTTACAAAGAACTAATGAAATAAAACTTATTAATTATTTCTTCATTATTTTTCAACTTAATAAAAAGAGAAAATATAGACTTGGAAAAGAACATAAACTTTTAATGCAAATTTACTTATATCTTTTTAAAGACATGTATATACTCCCATTTGTGTTTTATCTGAAAGAATATGAACAAATGTTCATTCCAGTTCTATGTATGAAGCATACCTGAATAAAAGTGCTTCTGAAACATGCACAATGAAATATTTTTTCGTTTAGGAATATGTTCCTTTTAAAAGTATTTCATAAAATATTCTTGAGGAAAACAACTCTATTTTTTGTAACCTGAAATTCATGAACTATGCTGTAACAACTCTATGTCTATTTTTTGTAACCTGAAATTCATGAACAGTGCTGTAAGTTTATAATGGATACTGGAAGAAAAAAAAGAATTGATACATTTTTAAATAATCCAAAATGATTAAGTCAATAACTTTTTTAAAGACAAGGGTATTGTTAACAATAATCTTCCAACTTGAATAAATTAATTGCTATAGAACCCTGAGTTTTACATGGAAAGCAAAGGTGAAAGTTCAGCTGTCTCAATAGCATACTTCTGAATGACAGAATATGTTTTATTGTGGCAAGATTTTGATCATCAGATGAACTGATTCAAACGTTACAGACAAATAAGTGATCTTTCTGCTAAACCATAGTCATGTATCCCTTAAAGACAGTGATGTATTCTGAGATGTTATCAAGATGGTGATGTATTCTGAGATGGTATCCTTCTTCGAACATCATTGAGTGTACTTACACAAACCTAGATAGCAGGGCCTACCCCACACCTAGGCTATATGGTCTAGCCTGTTGCTCCTAGCCTACAAACCTGTATAGCATGTTACCATACCGAATATTGTAGCGATTGTAACATAATGGTAAGTATTTGTGTATCTGAACACAGAAAATTTGTGCAAAAAATACAGTATAAAGATAAGAATGGTATACCCATATTGAGCACTTACTATGAATGGTGCCTACAGGACTGCAATTTGATCTAGGTAAGAAAGTGAGTGAGTGGCAAGTAAATGTGAAGGCCTAGGACACTAGTGTACATTACTATCGACTTTATAAACATTGTACACTTAGGCTACTCTAAATTTATAAAAATATTTTATTAAGTAATAAATTAACCTTAGCTTTCTATATTTTTACTTCATAAATTTTTTAAAATCTATTTTGTTCTTTTGAAATAACAGGTTAAGACACAAACATGTACAGCTATACAGAATATTTTCTTTATAGATTTCTTTTATAAGACTTTTTGTATTTTTAAAAATTGTTATCTTTTACTGCTTGAACTTTTTTGTTATAAGCTAAGACACAAGCACATACTTAGCCTAGGCCTACACAAGGTCAGGGTCATCAATATCACTGTCTTCTACATCCACATCTTGTCCCCCTGGAAGGTCTTTGGGGGCAATAACATGCATGGAGCTGTTATCTCCTTTTATGACAATACCTTCTTATGGAATACCTCTTAAAGGACCTGAGACTGATTTACAGTTAACTTTTTTTTGATAAGTAGAAGGAGTACACTCTAAAATAATGATAAAAAGTACAGTAAATACATAAACCAGGAACAGTCATCTATTATCACTATCAGGTATTACGTATTGTACACAATCATATGTGCTATACTTTTTCTTTTCTTCTTTTTTTGAAATGGAGTCTTGCTCTGTCGCCCAGGCTGGAGTGCAGTGGTGCGATCTTGGCTCACTGCAACTTCTGCCTCCTGGGTTCAAGTGATTCTCCTGCCTCAGCCACCCTAGTAACTGGGACTACAGGCACGCACCACCATGCCCAGCTAATTTTTGTATTTTTGGTAGAGACAGGGTTTTTGCCATATTGGCCAGGCTGGTCTCGAACTCCTGACCTCGGGTGATCTGCCTGCCTCAGCCTCCCAAAGTGCTGGGATTACAGGCATGAGCCACCGCACCCGGACTGTGCTATGCTTTTATATAACTGGCGGTGCAGTAGGTTTATTTACATAAGCATCACCACAACCACAGAGTATTGCCTTGCACTAACACATCATAACGGCTACAGTGTCACTAGGTGATGGGAATTTTTCAGCTCTGTTATAATCTTATGGGACACTATAGTATATGTGGTTCATCATTGACCAAAATGAGGTTAAGTGGCATAAGACTGGATTAACATAGTTTTTCAGAGAGTATTACTGTCAGTAATTGCAGAACTCTGCAACTTCAGGCGGTTTTAGATGGATGGCACTTAAATAAAAGACAATATTCCAAAAGACTTCAGTGGCTTAATGGATAAAGTATGATGAAAAATACATATTTTGTTTCAAGTAATATCTATGTGTCTATGACAAAAAATATGCCAGGGGTCAGAATTTCAGTAAATCTGTTTCCCTGCATCTGACGTCCACAAGTCAAAGCATCTTAAACAATGAGGAACTTAGTCAATTAAATGTTGATCATTCATTTCAGCCAGGAAAGATCTGTAATTCTGATCTTAGCATCACAGCATGAAGCAATTGTATGAGAAATCAAGACATAAAGAGATGAAACCTACCACCTTTCTTAAGTTAAACATGAACAATAGAAAAATCTGTGTTAAAAGTGTACCATCAAATTTTATGTACTCAGTTTACCATTTCAAATAATCTCTTTTATTATTCCATTCTAGTATTTAAGGTCAAGAAGTGATTTTTAAAAATCAAACCAATGTCCCTTTTTAAAGTTGATTATTATAAGATATTTTTATAATTATGGCATTTGAATAAAGCACCATATACTAAAGACATACCAATAAGGAAGTGAAACATGTAGGCAAAATTCAAAGCTATTTTTAAATATAACAATTTTGGAAAATGAAGATGATACTATTTTTCTTAAAAGTATGAATATATCTAGAACTTAAATATAAAATCATGATATTTCATATGTATGAAATAGTTGGGCCAGGTGCAGTGGCTCACGCCTGTAATCTCAGCACTTTGGGAGGTCGAGGTGGGTGGATCACCTGAGGTCAGGAGTTCAAGACCAGCCTAGTCAACATGGTGAAACCCCGTCTCTACTAAATATACAAAAATTAGCCAGGCATGGTGGCAGGCACCTGTAATCCCAGCTGCTCGGGAGGCTGAGGCAGGAGAATTGCTTGAACCCGGGAGGCAGAGGTTGCAGTGAGCCAAGATCATTCCATTGCGCCCCAGCCTGGGCAACAAGAACAAAACTTCATCTCAAAAGAAAAAAAATAAATAGCTACATATTTAAAATATGAATGTATCAGAAATAGATCAAATTAATTTATGTAGTATAGATAGTTTTTTAAAATCATAGACATCTGCATTTAATTAATTGCATTGTATAACAGGTTAACTTTTTAGAAAAAAAGAAAAAGCTAATTCACAAATAGAAGTTGAAAACGTGAAACCATAACAGTTTTAGAAAAGTTGTATAGGTGAATTTATGTTTGATCTTCAAACAAAGAAAAATCAACGTATGTTATACAATACCCAAAATCCATAAATGAGTATAAAACTTTAAAAATAGGCAAAATGGAATTAAAAGTAAACATGTATTTTTGTTTGAAAATCTATGAATGCCAGAATTTTATTACAGATGTTCTTGTGAGTCACCAGAAATGTTAATATGGAAGTGGTAAAGGTGTATTTAATGGCACCTTATATGCATGGTATTTAAACCACTATATGCTAAACTATGTATCCAGTTGCAGTGTGAAATGAATTAGATTCAAATCACATAGTTATCAGCCTTTTTCCTTCTCAAAGTCTTCCTCCATCCCTTAATTATTAACCACTTCTCCCAGTGTTTTATTATTAAACAGTTCCTAATACTTCCCATTGATTTAAAATCATTATTTGTAGAGAACAATGACACAAAGATACTATGGATGATTCCATTGTCAGATGGAGTCTCTAGCTAAAAAGTATTAAAAACCAGGTAATGATAATATATTATTTTGTGATTACATGTATAAATATCTCACTAAAGACCTGACAAAAAAAAGAGTAAAGACAGAATTCCTTATTCTTAGATAACTGCCAAGCTTGGAGAGCTCAAGCTTCCATGATCACAGAAAGATAACCTGGGCAGGAAGCTTGGGATGACTGTGGGGTGGTAAGAGAGAAATAAAGAAAATCCAGTTTCCAGCCAACATGGAAAATCAAGGAGGAGATTCTCAATTATACAACTGTATCCTCAGAGGGCACATGCGACCCAGAAATATGTGCACCTACTTCATTGACAACCCAAGGAAGCTGAAAAAAAGAAAAAGCTGCTTTGGTTCAGAGCTGTCCAAATATTAATACATATCAACTGAGCAGACAAAACATCCTTCAACCTCCATAAACTACTCTCATATAGGGAGTGCTCTGGGAGGTAGCAAAAGTAAATCCTCTGAAGGAATGAATACACCTTCATTCTAGCCTCAAATTTTCCCATGGATAATTTCCCAAGGAAAAAGAGATGCTCACACTAAAATATAACTAAGCATGCAAGAGGCAAGGTACCACGAAGCAGAAAAAGCAGGAATAAGAATCAGCAGAAGCAGAGATGAAAAATCTAAAAAGGAAGTTAAAATACATGAAGAACAGATTGAGTTCTAACACATTTAAAGTTTAAAAGGAGAACAGTGGGAAAATAGGAAAGAGACAAGTATTTGAAGATGCTATGGCTGAGAATTTTCTAGAAGTGATAGAAGACAAGACAAGAGATCTAATGAACCCAAAAACAAGTTAATTAAAAAAGAAATGCGCAACAAATACCACACTGTGAAAATGAAGAGTATAGAATGTGAAAAGAAGTTTTTAATAGTAGCCCGAGAAGACAGACAAATTTACCACAAAGGAGGGACAGTTTGACTGACAGCAGACTGCTCAACAGCAATAATGGAAGTCAGGTGTCAGAGAATTAATATCTTAAATGTCTTAATATTAAATAATAAAAGCATTCCTGTATGCTGAAAAACATTTTTTAGAATGAAACAAGATATTTCTAGGGAAAAAATAAGGGAGCACATCAGCAAATCTTCACAAAGGGAACATAAAAGATATACTTTGGACAGAAGGAAGTTGATCTCAGGATGGAGTGTAAGACACGTAAGAATAAATTCATTCTTTCACTCAATAAATATATAATTAGTGCTTCCTATAGGGGCCAGGCATTGTTCTAAGCACTAGGAAAAAATCCATGAATGTCAGTGTATTCAGAACATACATTTTAGTTGGAAGAGGAGATACAATAAACACTAAAATAATTTTTTAAAAAACAACAATACAGCCGGGCGCGGTGGCTCACGCCTGTAATCCCAGCACTTTGGGAGGCCGACGCGGGTGGATCACGAAGTCAGGAGATAGAGACCATCCTGGCTAACACAGTGAAACCCTGTCTCTACTAAAAATACAAAAAATTAGCCGGGCGTGGTGGCGGGCGCCTGTAGTCCCAGCTACTCGGGAGGCTGAGGCAGGAGAATGGCGTGAACGCGGGAGGTGGAGCTCGCAGTGAGCGGAGATCGCACCACTGCACTCCAGCCTGGGCGACAGAGCGAGACTCTGTCTCAAAAAAACAACAATACAGCATGTTAAATACTGGCAAATTTGTAGAATTAAGAAATAAGCAGCCGAGCACGGTGGCTCACGCCTGTAATCCCAGCTACTCGGGATTACTTGGAAGGCCGAGACGGGTGGATCACCTGAGGTCAGTGGTTCAGGACCAGCCTGGCCAACATGGTGAAACGCTGTCTGTACTAAAAAATACAAAAGTTAGCCAGGCGTGGTGGTGGGAGCCTGTAATCCCAGCTACTCGAGAAGCTGAGACTGGAGAATTGCTTGCACCCGGAAGGTGGAGGTTGCAGTGAGGCGAGATTGCCCCACGCACTCCAGCCTGGGCGACAAGAGCAAAACTTCGTCTCAAAAAAAAAAAAAAAAAAAAGAAAGAAATAAGCAAAATAAGACAGGGATCAAGAGTGTACACGTAGAGGTATTTATAATTTTATGTGAGGTGATCAGTGGATATGGTAAATACGTGAGTAAATTTATAAACTAGTAATTGAACAGAACAATAAGATAATGTCTTGTTAGTATCATAACAGAACGAAATTAAAATATACAATAGTAACATGTCAGTCAGAAGAGGTGCAAATGGACTATACTAATGCCCTTGTATTCTTGAAAGGGAAAACAAATGAATTTATTAATATTCAACTAGAAGTATATAAGACAGAATCTGTACTGTCTCCAAAATTAGTAAACAATCTGTAAGTTCCAAAATTCTTAGGGAAAAAATTTAATTGAAAATGCTTTTGTTATAAAAAGGAAACCAAGAAAAGAGAGTAAAAAAAAAAAATAATAAACACAGAACAGCAAGTACAAAACCAGATGGCAGATTTAAAACCAAACACATTGATATTACATCAACTATAAATTGATTTAATGCTCCAATTAAAAACAAATGAGAACTAGATTAAAAAACCAAAACTATAAGCCACTTACAAAAGACTTCTACAACACAATTACACAGAAAGGTTGAAAAAAGAATGAAAAATAATAACCATGCAATTATGAAGCCAAAGAAACCTAGTGTAACTCTATAAATATTAGACAAGAGAGTTCAAGGAAAAAAGAGAACAACTCAAAATGATACAGGTTTAATTCAACAGGTAGATATAACAATTGCAAATCCAATTTAAGTTGATAATATAATCTCTAAATTTATAAAGCTGAATTTACAATATACCTATCAAGCTATTTGGCACATATATAAAATGACTAATGTAAAGTTTAGTCATTGTAAAATCCCTAAGATTTTACACTGCAATAAAAATGGCCTTCTTGGAAACATTCAATTTTAGTTTGCTATGAATTATTTTTTAAAATCTGAAATCAACATTATAATCTCTGCTTTCTTTTATCTGTACTTGATTAATATAACTTTGACTAACCTTTAATTTATCATCTCTGTGTATCATTTTATTTTAGTCAGCAGTTTACTTTTTTTTCCTTAGTCTTTCAACAGGTAAGGTTAACTCATTTACAATTATGATCCTAACAGATATTTACTTCTGGTTTTTGAAGGCAATGGAGCATACTCAGACTTGGGGAGGTGGAGAATACTGATTGGATTTAATTCAAATTCCAACATATAGGAGTCAGCGTATCACCCAATCTGTCTGTCCTTAACTTCCTTTATTTTTGAAATGGAAATAATAACAATAATGTATTATTAAATATACTTATACATATAAAATGTTTAAAGTGGTGCCTGTAGACATGCACTTAACTAGTATTTTTTATTTTATTCAGATTTTTATCATATATTCTTACTTTACCCTTACCTTTAATAAAGATTAATAAGCTTTCTCCTTAAGAAACATTTATTATATTTTAATTTCTTTTAGTTGTCACATTAACTAAAGTTATGAGGCGTTAAATTAATAGTTGAATAACTTAATGCTCAGCACCTGCTGTTTTAGCCCTAAAATTCCCCAAACTTTTAAAACTCACACTATGGCATGATATATTTTAAGGAAACATAGGTTGAAAGAAGAGTTAATTTCTGTTTTAATCTGTTTGAAAGTGTTTTCTATTGCCTCAGCAGTCACTGATGGGGATGGTTAGAATGCTGTCAATAAATGATAGTGAAATGGGTTCCAAGTGATTGGTCTTTCTTTGTCTATAGCCCAGCTTCACCTTCACGTCCCATCTTTACCCCACACTCTTGGGTGTTCAGCCAACAGTTACCCTTTCTCTTCCTCTTACTGACTTTGCCACAGCCTCTCACTGAGGAGGTTAGTAAGTTACCCTTGTTATTTTCACTTTACACAGTGTATATGCCCTATAACTAGTAGAAGTCTGTGGCATATGATGCCTTGCTGATACGGGACTTCCCCCTGGAGTTTATTCATTTGCTCATTTCAGTAAGCATGATGAGAGTGAGGCAAATGATGATGGCCTGAACTACAACACAATCTACCAGAAGACTTAAAATTGACTTCTTAAAAGAAAATGTGGCCCTCTTTACAGGCAGAGCCTTCACTCACCTCTTTTTGGTAGTGAGCAGCTGTTCCTTTCTGGTCCACTCCCATTTCATAAGACATCAACCTTTCACATTTCATAAGACATCAACCTTTCTTTACAGTTTGTTACAGAAACTTCACTCAACTAATGAAGTGTCTACCTCAGATTTTATATTCCTGGAGTCATATGTTTGAACCTCAGAATAGAGATTATATTGATTATTTTACCACTCTTAGCTCTAATTTTAGGAGAAATTACTAAAAATAATTTGTAATTATAAATTATCTTACAGCTACATCTCTGATGTAACATGATATTAAATTTAACTTCATTTTTAGGTATATATGTAATGTGTAATGTAATATGATTTTTCAGTCTAAGGAAAGGAGTCATTTTATAAAATCTTTATTCTTAAGAATAAAGGGACAAAATAAATCTTGGCTTTCCAAAGGAATTCATAGTATTGTTGCCCTAAAAACTAAGTGCTTCCAAATGTATTTGAAATTCAAATATATTAATACAAGTTATATTTATATTTAATTTTTCAAAGGATATGCAGAGATTTTGGCCAGGCACAGTGGCTCACGCTTTTGGTCCCAGCACTTTGGGAGGTCGAGGCAGGCAGATAGACTGAGGTCAGGAGTTTGAGACCAACCTGGCAAACATGGTAAAACCCCACCTCTACTAAAAACACAAAAATTAGCTGGCCGTGGTGGCCCATGCCTGTGGTCCCAGCTACTCAGGAGGCTGAGGCAGGAGAATCACTTGAACCTGGGAGGGAGAGGTTGCAGTGAGCCGAGATCCCACCATTGTGCTCCAGCCTGGGCGACAAAGCAAGACTCCTTCTCAGGAGGAAAAAAAAGAAAAAGCAGAGATTTTAAATTAGGGAATATTGTAATTTAGTGTCAAAACAATTTTTTCCATAAATGATATGCTGAACTATGCTCCACTAAATAAGTATGCCTAGATTAAGAGTTTATTTTTAAAGAATTCATGATAAACTTGTGGATATCTATCTAAGTAAGGTAAAAACTAAATGAAACTTAGGGAAGAAAGAACTTTTTCAAAGGTAACAGATGTGCATTTGAGAATTTATTCAATGAATATTTATCCTGTAAATGAAATATTACTATGCAAAGACACATTTTAATTCTGAATAAAAGCAATGAAACCTACATTATAAAATAAGTAGTTATAAAATTAACCTGTCGAAGTACAAGTAATAGGGGGCCAAATTAACCAAACCACATTATCCTACTGAGGCTACGTGGGAAATAAATAATCTGAAATCAGAACTCTTCATGAACCATTTGTTATAAATTGCTACTAGGATAATAATAAGATGAGCAAATTGCCCAAATAAAACAAAAACTGACTTTTCTGTCATGAGCAGAAAAGATGATTGATTTTGCTATGTTAACAATCCCCAAATCACAGTTGTTTAAATAAAAGTAAGCAAAGACTTATTTCCTGTTTATCCTATATGCATATCAAGATCAATATGAGCAGAACAGTCACTCTCTGTAACGTGGCTACTTGTGGCAGAAGAAAATGAGCTTGAGAATGTCATACTGGCAATGAAATCTGGCCAGAAGATATGTCTGTTCCAAACCCACTGGACAGAACCTGTCTTAAAGCCCTATCTCCCCAAATGCAGCCCCTAAAAAGTACAATCCTACCATGTGTTAAAAAAAAATGGAGAGTTGGAAATAATTGGTGAACAGCATTATAACTATCATATTTTTCATACAGTATATTTTTAACTATGCTAAACTGACAATAATAACAAAAATAATAAAATAATAGTAAACTAATATCAGAAAGCAATGATAATTTTTAATGTCTTATGGCACCTCTGTATTGATATAAGTTATAAGGTATATATTTGCCATGACTTCTCATTTTTAAAATTTTATAGTGGTACTTCTCAACGTTCAATTTTTCATATGCCAAGAATAGTAATGTAGCTACTGTTATGAAATAAATTAGTTTTATATCCTTAAAGGCATTATATTTTAAGGAATGTGGAAAATCTTTTACAGGTTTATCAGTCATCACTTTCATATGCTCTATCTTCTGAATAACTGGTCATTAATCTCCTACCGTGCCTAATTTATAAATTAAATTTTATCGTAAGTATGTATGTTTAGGGAAAACATAGTATATATAGGGTAGGGTTCAGTACTATCTACAATTTCAGGCATCCACTGGGGGTCTTGAAATGTATCCCCCATGTAAAGACGGACTACTATTCTTAACTATACTGGCTCTGCAAAATGTTCAATAATGAGATTTGAGAATGTAATCAATTTACAGTCAGTAAAATAACAAGCTGTGCAATATGAATTATCTTGCACTGTAAGGCAATAAAACCAGGATATTATTTGAATGCTAAAGTTTTTAGAAAACTATAAAGTGTTTAGAAAGAGAAAAATTTAAAACTACAATGAAGAGAAACACTTAAGAAATTCAGTGAATGAATGAGTGATAATTATGGCTTAAAAGAGGGGCAGAATTTTTTTTTAAATATTGATAGGTAGCAACTGTAGACAGAAAAAGAGACACAATTGAGGCAAAATGTCATGCTGACAAAAATCGAAAATAATTTCTCAACCTACATTTACTAATGTTAAGAAGAAAGTATACACGTAAGAAAAAGTAATGAGAGGCCAGGCGCGGTGGCTCATGCCTGTAATCCCAGCACTTTGGGAGGCCGAGGCGGGCTGATCACAAGGTCAGGAGATCGAGACCATCCTGGCTAACACGATGAAACCCCGTCTCTACTAAAAACACAAAAAAATTAGCCGGGCGTGGTGGCGGGCGCCTATAGTCCCAGCTACTCGGGAGGCTGAGGCAGGAGAATGGTGTGAACCTGGGAGGCGGAGCTCGCAGTGAGCCGAGATCGCGCCACTGCACTCCAGCCTGGGCGACAGAGCGAGACTCCGTCTCAAAAAAAAAAAAAAAAGAAAAGAAAAAGGAAAAGTAATGAGAAAAAAAGTTGGTACTAAACGGTTAAATGTTACGAATTATACAACAGCATAGAGAATGTTTTGAAGCAATTAAAAGTGATAATTTTGAAGACTCCATAGAAATACAGAATTACATTAGCAAACAACAAAAAATATAAAGAGTAAAGTATGCTATAACTGCAAACACGTATGCACAAAGAAAATTGAAAGAAAGTGCAAACGTGAATAGAATAGTGTGAAGGTGTAGATTCCCCTTTTTGCTGATATTCGTTAAGTTTTGTTGTATATCATAATTTTTTCTAGAAAGTTATCAGCCATAAAACTGCAATCACAATTCATAGATTTTCTATAGAAATAAAAACTAATAAAAATAAATCAATAACCATCATCTTAGTGACATAGTGAATAAATTTGAAACTGATAAAATGTTGGCTGCCTTAATAGAGCTCCTAACATGAGTTAGTTGAAAAGGTCAACAGCATTGGGCCAGGCATGGTGGCTGACGCCTGTAATCCCATCACTTTGGGGGGCCAAGGTGGGCAGATCACCTGAGGTCAGGAGTTCAAGACCAGCCTGGCTAACATGGTGAAACCCCGTTTCTACTAAAAATACAAAAAATTAGCTGGGCATGGTGGTGCGCGCCTGTAATCCCAGCTACTTGGAAGGCTGAGGCAGGAGGATCACTTGAACCAAGGAGGTAGAGGTTGCAGCAAGCCAAGATCTCGCCATTGCACTGCAGCTTGGGGAACAAAAGTGAAACTCTGTCTCAAAAAAAAAAAAAAAAATCAACAGTGTTTAAAAATATATGCACACATCAATTAGATTAATTTCTATATGCTTGGAGAAATTTATTTCTTAATTTGGTATTAAGATCACTATTTTTATTACCCCTGTGAAACACACTTCAGTTGTCATCTTATTAAAATCTGAACCTGTAATCCAAGCACTTTGGGAGGCCGAGGCAGGTGGATCACCTGAGGTCAGGAGTTTGAGACCAGCCTGGCCAACATGGCGAAACCCCGTCTCTACTAAAAATACAAAAATTAGCCGGGTGTGGTGGTGGGTGCATGTAATCCCAGCTACTTGGAAGGCTGAAATGGGAGAATAACCTGGAAGGTGAAGTTTGCAGTGAGCCGAGATCACACCACTGCACTCCAGCCTGGGTGACAGAGTGAGACTCCACCTCAAAAAAAGAAAATAAAATCTGAACCTACAGCAATTAAGAACTCAAGAATTGATGTCATCATCATTATCTTTATTATGATAATCCCAAAACATTTTATAAAATGATATAATTATTTATTCACTCTATTAAAGAAACCTTGAGTTATCATGAAAAACAGAATGAGAGTGCCTTTTAAAAAGAAAAAGTAACTAATTAAATTATTGAATAGAGTAAGCACAGTGAAATGAGAGGAAACAAATGGGTTTTAAATTTTTATTAAGCTGTATTAAAATTCTACCTCAGTGACATTGAGCAAATTCTTAATCTCTATAAATGTCAATTCCCTCATCTCCAGTCATCCTCATTAGGATAGTGGTATCTCTGCCTGTCACTTCCCTCATCTGTATAATGACCGTATCTAAACTTACATTTTATGCCCCAGCCATAATATTCAAAACATCCCAGTTATAGTGCTAGACAATTCTAGACATAATATATCTTTCAAATAGTTTAATAATCTTCACAATGCTATGAAATAACTGCCATGGAAGAGACTGACTAGCTGTTAATGAAATTCATCTCCTATCTTTCCTAAACACAGAGATGGAACATATTTCCCACCCATTCCCCTCTTTTACTTAAGTGTGGCAGTCATAGCTGGACCTAAATTCTGGTGAGTGGAACGTGGCTAAAACTAGTATGTATCACTTCCACACTGGCCCCTAAAGGCTTTTCACTATTTTGCAATTTTCCCTTATCTTGTCTTGACTAATGGCTGGATACCAGCTCCCAGTGCAACCTGGGAAACAATCTGAGCTTCAGTTGATGAATCGCATGGTGGAAGAAGCCAGCACCTGGACTAGAGCTAACCTGACACTCAGTAACATTCTGTTTGGAATTTACATTACTGAGAAATACTCTTCTATAGGATTTGAAACATCCTGCATTTGGGGATGCTTGTTACAACTGTCAGTATTACTTTCACCTATTCGAGTGCTATTATTTTTATTTTAAATTGAGAAAATTGAGGAACTTTGAGTTTAATAAATAATTCACAATCACAAATCTGGTAAAAAGTTGCTCTAGAATACTAACCTAAATAATATGACTCTAGAACCAGCACCTACATATTTAGTTTGGTGATTTATAAAAGATAACCATTATTATTAATCAAATAGGGCATGCATTCTCAACTAGGATAATAGCATATTCAAGAGGTGAAAACTGGTTTATGGGGAAGGGGTAAATTAGGAGATATTACAGTGTTTTTGGACTTCTCAAGGGCTGCAGTACATAAGCAGATAGGAGTATATCTGCAATAGTAATAAAATTTTATGGGAGAGGGAGTAATTAGGAAAAAAAATTATCTAGAAAGGCACCTTAGGGGAGAGTAATGAATAAAAGGTTGAGACCTACTGAAACAGGCGATGGAGATTAACAATTGTCACATCATAAGAAGTACAAAGCCATCATTTTATTTTATAATTACAGAATTTATTGGATATGCTACTTTTCAAAAGTTTAAAAATAATTCAAAAAAATAAATAGCATATTGTCTGGCTTATAATAAATGCCACTGAAAACTAAAGAAATTCATGTTCATACCAAAAAAAAACATGTCCAAGTCTACATAAAATGAAAGAATGAGAAAGAAGAACCCATAGCATTCTGGTGTATTTGCATATAACCCCTTTATTGCAACTGGATAAAATCAGTTATTTAAAAGTTATTAAAAAGACACTCACCTTCAAAATACATTCCAATTCTAAAAACTTGATTCTATAAATCTACTGCAAGCATATGATTTCTGTTATTTTTTCAAAAAGCATGTCCATATTTAGCAGCATATTTTATAATAAAAGTTTTATCTTATTTTGGAAGAAGGAAAAATACTTAATCTTTGCTCAGTTTATCTTTATTTTTTATAGTGACTATCAAGAAATGTCTCAATGCTTTTTTCTCTTGGTTTGGTGGGGAGAGAAGAGAGTTTTTCACTTCTAAAAACTGACACCCAATAGCTAAGAACTGAATTTAAGATGTTAGAATTGTGGGCAAATGGCAGTTTCCATCTAGCATTTATCTCTTTTCTTGCTGGGTCCTGCTCATGGCCAATTTCATTTTACAGTCCTTGCAATTCTTTCCTCCCATCACTCGATCAAGAATGAAAACTGTTAGGTAACCTAAATCATACCCAGGGGCATAAGTGCACGCCACAGGAGTAGGCCTGAACTGGACTTTCCCCAGAATTTAGACAGAGAAGTGACAGATGTTATATTCACAGAGAATCACAGTGAGTCTCAGTGTGATGTGAACTTCTAAATCTAGTAAGTTTCAGGTTTAGTAACGGACTCCTTTCTTTCTCTAGAAACTCATTTCCAAAAAAAGGAATATAAAAGTGGCTATAAAACAGAATAAAGGACTTCTGGTTTTAACTCTAATATGCCAAGAGTTTGCAAGTTGCTCCATCCTTAAAATAAGAAAAAGTTGAACAAACTAAAAACCATGAACTTTTCTTGAATCATTAGAGAACTGAAGTCACTAGGCAAACCATCACCCTTAAATCTGGAGACAAGAGAAACACAACAGAAGTCTCACTTGAAACAGAAGCCACTGGAACCATAAATTGATGAGGACACCACAAAATGGTAATGTTGATAAAGTACTGGAGGTTAAGGATGGACTAGCTTGGAAACTAACTAGAAACCAAATACTAGAAAGTCTTGGAGGCCATAGTCTTGGGGAGGCCTTTACATTTTTGTTTGCTTTACTTTCAGAATCCCCACGATGTTCTCGTGAAGACACACACCAAAAAAAAAAAAAATCCCTTCATAACTCTGGCAGAAGAAATGAAGAAATAATCATTGTGAAATACACTCAGGTCTGTTCTCCAAGGAAAATCACTTTCCCCAACCTTTATTGGGATATTCCTCCTCCCAACTGGAGGAAGAAAACTGTTCCCATTTCAACCCCTTCCAGCATTCCTGTCACAACAAAAATGTGGAACCTACAGAATGAGAGAAAATTTCTGCAGTCTATCCATCTGACAAAGGTCTAATATTCAGCATCTATAAGGAACTTAAATTTACAAGAAAAAAAAAAAACCCCATTACAAAGTAGGTGAAGGACATGAACCCCTTACATGAACAGACATACCCGCAGCCAATAAATATATGAAAAACAGCTCAACATCAGTGATCATTACAGAAATGTAAATCAAAACCACAATGAGATACCATCTCACACCAGTCATAATGGCTATTAGTAAAAAGTCAAAAAACAACAGATGCTGGTGAGGTTGTGAGAAAAAGGAAAACTCTTACACTGTTGGTGGGAGTGTAAATTAGTTCAATTAATCTGGAAGACAGTGTGGCAATTCCTCAAAGACCTAGGGGCAGAAATACTATTCAACCCAGCAATCCCATTACTGGGTATATACACACAAAAATAGAAATAATCCTATTATAAAGACATGTGCATGCATATGTTCACCGCAGCACTATTCACAATAACAAAGACATGAACTCAACCTAAGTGCTTATCTTCAAGGAGAACTATAAATCACTGCTCAAAAAAAATCACAGATAACACAAGCAAATGGAAAAACATTATTCCATGCTCATGGATAGGAAGAGTTGATATTGTGAAAATGGCCATACTCCCCAAAACAATTTACAGATTCATTCAATGCTATCCCCATTAAACTACCATGACATTTTTCACAGAATTAGAAAAAACTATCTTAAAATTCATGTGGAAACAAAAAAGAGCCTGAATAGCCAAGGCAATCATAAGCAAAAAGAACAAAGCTGGAAGCATCACACTATGCAATCTCAAACTATACTATAGGGCTACAGTAACCAAAACAGGGCTACAGTAATCTAGGGTAATAGTGGATCTTTTGAGCAGTGGCTTGTAGTTCTCCTTGAGGACATCCCTCCTTCACTTTCTTTGTTACCTGTATTCCTGGGCATTTTTTTTTTTGCGGGGGGGCAATCGTGAATGGGAGTTCATTTGTGATTTGGCTTGCCAAGATGGATGAACAGACACATTGACCAATGAAACAGAACAGAGAACCCAGAAATAAGACCACACACCTACAACCATCTGATCTTTAACAAGTCTGACAAAAAAAAGCAATGGGAAAAGGATTCCCTATTTAATAAATGGTGCTGGGAAAACTGGCTAGCCATATGCAGAAAATTGAAACTGGATCCCTTCCTTACACCATCAACAAAAATCAACTCAAGATGGATAAAAGACTTAAATGTAAAACCAAAAACTATACAAACTCTAGAAGAAAATCTAGGAGATACCATTCAGAACATAGGCACAGGTAAAGATTTCATGACAAAAACATCAAAAGCCATTGCAACAAAAGCAAAAATTGACAAATGGAATCTAATTAACCTAAAGAGCTCCTGCATAGCAAAACAAACTACCAACGGAGTGAAAAGACAACCATCAAGAGTGGATAAAGAAAATGTAGTACGTATACACTATGGAATACTATGCAGCCATAAAAAGGAATGAGATCATATCTTTTGCAGGGACATGGATGGAGCTGGAGGACATTATACTTAGCAAACTAACACAGGAACAGAAAAGTGGTAACTAAATTATGAGAACACATGGATACATTGTGGAGAACAACACACACACTGGGACCTGTTGGAGGGCAGGGGGTGGGAAGAGTGACAGGATCAGGAAGAAGAGCCAATGGAAGATGGGCTTAATACCTGGGTGATGAGATGATCTGTGCAGCAAACCACCATGGCACACATTTACCTATGTAACAAATCTGCACATCCTGCACATGTACCCCTGAACTTAAAAGTTGGAAAAGAAAAAAAAAACAAAAAAACAGCTGGACATGGTGGCTCACGCCTGTAATCCCAGCACTTTGGGAGGCCGAGGTGGATGGATCACCTGATGTCAGGAGTTCAAGACCAGCCTGCCCAACATGGTGAAACCCCGTCTCTACTAAAAATACAAAAAGAATTAGCTGGGCATGCTAGTGGGCGCCTGTAATCCTAGCTACTCAGGAGGCTGAGGCAGGAGAATCACTTGGACCTGGGAGGCAGAGGTTGCAGTGAGCTGAGATCGCGCCACTACACTCCAGCCTGGGCAACAAGAGCAAAACTCCAACTCAAAAAAAAAAAAAATACTCAGATATAATGTAGATGTTGGAATTATCAGACAGGGAACATAAATTAACTGTGTATAATATATTAAGGACTCTAGTGGAAAACTAGAAAATATGCAAAAATAGAAGGATAATGTAAGCAGAGAGATGAAAACTCTAAGAAACCATAAAAAAAATTAAAAAAAGTAATAGAAATGAAGAATGCCTTTGATGGACTTGGCACAGTAAAGGAAAAAATCAGTGAGCCTAAAAATTGGTCATTAGAAACTTCCCAACCCGAAGTGCAAAGTAACAAACAAGTAAAACAAACAAACAAAACAACACAACATTGAGGAGCTAAGGAACAATCAAAAGGTATAACACATGCCTAATTGGAATACCTGAAGAAGAAGAGAGAACAGAGTAGGAGAACATTGGAAGAAATAATGGCTAGAACTTCCTCCAAATTAATGACAAACACTAAACCAAATATTCAGGAAGCTCAGAGAACACCAAGTAGGAGAACTACATCATATTTAAACTTTAGAAAACCAAAGACAGAAAAATATTTGAAAGAACCCATAGGGGAAATAATGCCTTATCTATAGAGAAACGATAATAAGAATTAGCATAGATTTCTAGTCAGAAACCATATAAACAAGAGAGTGAAGTGAATTATTGAAAGTATTGAAAGGAAAACCTATCAATCTAGAGTTATATTCAGCAAAATTAAGTGGAAGAGATGGAATAAAAAAGTCAAGACAATCCAATTATCCCACAAAGGGCAGGATACAAAATCAGCTGCTCTTATGGTAAAAATATGCTACTGATTCCCCTATAATTATATTTTGATCCCAAACTTCTTCTTTATTCACTATACAATACTTATGATATGTTTCATAAACTTTGCCATCAACCATAGCCACTGCAGTTTCTTCCTTAACTGAGTCTTTCCCTAGTTGGTGTTACAATGAGTGAGATTGACTCAATGTCTTTTATACTAGAAATGGGACTCCTCTGATGGTTAAACTGCTAAAATCTGCGCAGTGGACGAGCTTAATCAACTGTGAATGAGTGATTTAGGCCACTGGATATTTCTGAGAGACCTGAGGTAATTGCAAGGAACCATAAGTGGAAACAGATCATGATTTATAAATGAAAATCAAATCACTGGTCCTCTCTCTAATTTGGAGCAAGAGTGTCTGCACGTAAAGAGTTGCTCATTTTGTTTAATTTACAAAAGGAGCATCCTCTCAGTCCAGTGATAGAGAGTTCATCTAGACATTAAATATAGAGGACTTGGTCACTGCCTAGCTGAGGACTGATGTTAGTCTGTTCTCACCAAGGCCTAAAGAGAATACCTTCCACAAAAATCTGATGTTTTTGCTCTCTGATCTTTGGTGTTCACTAAACAAATGTCTTTGCTTGCCATTCCCAAATATCCTCATTTTGAAAATAAGTTATAATAAATAGGGAACATCAGCACAGTTGTCCCTAGACAACTTTATATTAATCAGTAGAAATTCTTATTTCAATGTAGTTTATAAGCTGACAGATGTAGTTAGGCTCTGCAAATATAGTTTGATCAATTCCAGAGGCAAAGGACTGAGGGCCACTGGGTCACTGTCAAGATAATGCTACCTGATAAGACTCCTTGATGGCTGACATTCAGGCTCCTCCTGGCAAAAACTAAGCATCTCAGTTTGCTCTGCTCCTTTGTTGCCACACTAAGTCTTATAATAATACTCACTGATGCTTACAGTGCTTATATGTACATTTTATTAGCTTTGTATAGCCCTGTAAGGTGAGCAATCTAAAAGGTAGTGCGTCCATTCTAGAACTGAGGAAAGTAAATCTCAAAGAGGTTAAAGAGTCATCCAGAGTCACACAGGAAGTATGTGTCAAAAACCAAACCCTATCTTCTATCCAATAATTCACTTGTCTTCTTAAAGAATATTCTTTGGAATATTAGCTATGTGATATTGTCTATTAAAAAATTCCTGATGATTTTGATAACCGCATATTTTATATTTTTACAACAAAATAACAAAGATCCTCAAGCCTAATAAATGTTGCAAGAAATCTTTTGTAGAGAAATCCAGCATTTCCTAATCGTATTTTATTTCTGAAACAATTTTTCATTGATCACCTATTAATGTTACTATCCCCATCAAAAAATAAATAGTTTGGGACATTTTCCAGTACATCGTTCTCCTTATACCCATGCAAGCACTGTGGTCAAGGCTGCCATCATCCCATCATCTTTTTTTTTTTTTTTGAGACGGAGTCTCACTCTGTCGCCCAGGCTGGAGTGCAGTGGTACAATCTCAGCTCACTGCAAGCTCTGCCTCCCGAGTTCCTGCCATTCTCCTGCCTCAGCCTGCCGAGCAGCTGGGACTACAGGCACCCACCACCACGCCCGGCTAATTTTTCGTATTTTTAGTAGAGACAGGGTTTCACCGTGTTAGCCAGGATGGTCTCGATCTCCTGACCTCAGCTGATCCGCCCGCTTCGGCCTCCCAAAGTGCTGGGATTACAGGCGTGAGCCACCGGGCCTGGGCGCCATCATCTCCTTTTTGTATAAAGCAACATCTTCCTAAGTAGCATTCTGTTTCTGTCCTTTTTCCCTGTGGCAGAGACTATAACGTGTTCTCTAAAACCCATTTCCTTTTCCTCCTGAACACAGATTTAGACAGCATCTCCCAGTTTCCTTTGCTGCTAAGTACAGCATATGATTGAGTTCTTGCCTGTGAGTTACTGGTGAAAATAATAACCACTGCTTCTCAAGTGCTTTTCGTTTCTCTTCCCCTGACTGCAGAAAGGTAGAAGGAGGCAGTAGACACTCTGGGGGCTGAGACTCTAAGGAAGCCACAAGCTCCACAAGCTGAATCTCTCACCAACTACTTGGAACAGAATTCCTCTCTGCCAAACACATTCATTTAGGTATATAAATAAGAGAAAAAATGATTATTGCATTAAGCCAGTGAGATTTAAGAACTGTCATTTGGCCGGGTGCAGTGGTTCATGTCTGTAATCCAAGCACTTTGGGAGGCCGAGGCAGGCGGATCACCTGAGGTCAGGAGTTTGAGACCAGCCTGACCAACGTAGTGAAACCTCATCTCCACTAAAAATACAAAAATTAACTGAGAGTGGTGGCGGGTGCCTGTAATCCCAGCTACTCAGGAGGCTGAGGAAGAAGAATCACTTGAACCCAGGAGACGGTGGTTGCAGTGAGCTGAGATCACGCCATTGCACTCCAACCTGGGCGACAAGAGTGAAATTCCGTCTCAAAAAAAATAAAATAAAATAAAAAGTCATTCATCTAATCTGACTAAAGCACCTCCCTTTTATGTTCTTTACATGTTAGCCAGTTAGATCATAGTAAAATGTAAGTCAATTCATGTCATTCCATTGCCTAGCATCCTTAGAGGTATCCCTTATCACTCAGCTTAAAAACCAAAATCGTTGGAATAGCTTCAGCCCCATTGCTACTTTTCTTATCTTATCTCCCAACACTCCTTTTCTCATTTATTCCTCTCCATGTCACACTAACGCAATTGCTATGTAGAAACATTTCCACGTCAGCGCCTTTGTACCAGTTCTCCTTGCTTGGTGTACCCTTAGTGCAGGCACTGTCATGGATCACCCTTTCACTGGCTTCCTGTTTTTGCTCAATTATCTTCTCATTGATTTTTTTTCTTGACCACCTTATTTAAAATTGATATCAAGCACTCAAACCAACATTAGCAGGTCCTGTCACACTCCATTGATTTATATATTTTTCTCCACAGCACATATCACCCTTAAATTATTTTTAAACTTTTTTAAAAAAAACTGCCAGTCTCTTCTGCAGAATTAATCTCCAGGAAGGGAGGTTCTTTTGCATTGTATATTTCAGTTACTACTTAATTTGTAATGCCCAGCACAAATGATTAATTGATTGAATCAGTAAAGGCAATTGTCTAGAAAACCAATATTCCTGTATGATATGAAATTGAATTATTTATTTCCTCTAGGCATTGTCTGGTAAACACATGTACTTTAAATTTCAATGTATATTCATTATGTCTTGAGAAGTTGGGGATCGTGATTTGATAATATTAGATTATTATCAAAACAACTATAAAGACAATGATTCATATCAAGATTGAATGCATAAGAATTTTCACAAACTTTCCAAAGATAAAATTCTATTATTATATGCTTAAAATTAAATTTGCGGAGTAGAATGTCTAGTGTATTATATATTGTTCACTATCTTTTGAGAATCCTTAAGCCTAAAATGAGTAAATTGGAACAAAATAATCTGACATTTGCCTTTGACATTAAGGCTGCTAATTTCCCTAAAAAGTACTCTATTTTGTTGGATTCATCAGGACCTTCAGTCTTTTGGATATTTTAAAACAATCCATATGAGTGTGATCACATTAATGAAACCAAGTAGACACTCACTTTTGACACAGCTGTTTTTGTTATTCTAGCTCTTGAAATGTTCAAAGCAAATGCCAAATACCAATTAAAGACCAGTGTAGTGTGGTGCATATGGGGGCACATTTCTGATAGAAACCGGCAAGCTCCCGATTTATCTTCATATTGCTCAATATTTGATTGCAATGACTTTCAGAAGCTAAAATTCTTCACTTTTTTTTCAAAGCAAGGTTTGGCAACTAATAATCTCTAACTGTATTCTCTAGCTAAACACATTAATATGCTCTGAGTATTTTGGATAGGAATGGTGGTGTTCAGTTATCCTTGCCTACAATACTTCCAACTAAGGCAAGAAAGGAAAGGTACCTAATGAAGGGTATGAATCAATCCAGCTCACTGTGGAGGACTGGATCTCAGTCCTGCTGGAGAACCTCTGCAGTGCAGGACACATCCCTGAGAGATAGCCAATGCTAGGGATGAGAGAGATGGGGTATTTATTTACACACTGTCTACTGCCAGTCACCGACTGAGGGTTGCTCCTGGAAAGTTTTAATGTCCCATCATTTCTGGACTGCCACATAGGTGGGCAAAGTGAACTTCAGCAGGGAGAGGAAGTCCTCAGTATCTCCTTGCCTATTATATTGGCAGTTGGGTATTAGGCTGGCATGCACTGTAGGAGTAAGGGAACGTGGGCAGAGAATTGACTGTAAATACTACAGAGGTTAAGAAATGCCGAAAAAGAGATCTCTCTTGACATGATCTCTGGGTGACAGATTGTAGGGTCCCCCACTTTCCCCCTGCCTTCTTTCAATGTCCTGACCCAGAAACACAGTGACCTCACTGCTGTGTGACCCAGCCAGCTGCGTCTTCCCCTTCAGTCTTGAACCTTCTCAGAAATTGATAAAGCTATTTAGGTTGCTGTTGGAAAACACTAAAAGATCAGCCATGTTGTTACATACATAGAAACTAGCTTTGGCCCTGAGCCAAACTTCTTAAACACTCAAGTCAACTCCATTAACTCCATCCCCTCATTGCAGACATATCTAGGTGGAATATCTCTTTTCTCACTGTTGCTAAGACACGCTGCACCCTCTTCTTTATGTAAATTCCCCTAATAAATGCTTGGGATTGATTTTCCTGGCATCTAGTACCTCCTTCTTTGGAATCTCCATCAGCCCCATCTTGGGATGCTACGGGGAAGTCCTTTGTTGGAATTCTGTGCCACCAGTTTTGTAGTGACTCCAGCTGCAGGTTTGGCTAGACAGAACAGAAATGAGGATAGATGGGCATTCCATGATGATGAATTCAGAATATGGTTATATCACTAAGGTCAGAGTTTGGGAGTACTAAGAATCAGATTAGTGAGGCACACAGCAATTGAATAACAAGGAGCAGAGAGTTGGCTCAGTGCAGCGGTTCATGCCTGTAATACCAGCCCTTTGAGAGGCCTAAGCAGCTGAATCACTTGAGCTCAGGAGTTCCAGACCAGCCTGGGCAAAGTGACAAAACCCTGTCTCTACAAAAATTAGCTGGGCATGATGGTACACACCTGAGGTCCCAGCTGCTAGGGAGGCTGAGGTGGGAGTATCACCTGAGCTCAGGGAGTTTGAGACTGCAGTGAGCCAAGATCAAGGCACTGCACTCCAGCCTAGGCAACAGAGCCAGGCTATGCCTTAAAGAAAAAAAAAAAGGAGCAGAGTCTTATTTGGTTTTGGACGTTTTATGCACATTATATCTCTCATGCCTTAAATTGAGAGTGTGCATACTGGCCTATTTGTTGACTGAATAAATCAACTATTAGATTTCTCCAACTAATTTCCAAATTTTCACATACTCACAAATTCTGCTTTTCCCTAATACATCCTTTGGGATGATCTGGCATGTTTTCATACTCATCAATTAAACCTAGTTTATCCTTTGTTTTTGTTTTTGTTTTTGTTTTTTGAGACAGAGTCTCACTCTGTCACCCAGGCTGGAGTGCAGTGGTGCTTTTTTGGCTCACTGCAACCTCCATTGCCGAGTTCAAGCGATTCTCCTGCCTCAGTCTCCCAAGTAGCTGGGACTACAGGCACTCGCCACCACACCCAGCCAATTTTTGTATTTTTAGTAGAGACAGGGTTTCACCATGTTGGCCAGGATGGTCTCGAACTCCGGACCTCAGGTGATCCACCTGCCTCAGCCTCCCAAAGTGCTGGGATTACAGGCATGAGCCACCGCACCCGGCCCAGTTTATCCTTCTTTTAAATGACTTTGACCTACTCTGGAAATACATCGTTTATTTTAATTTTAGCATTTTAAATATTGTCTCCCTCACTAGAAATTCCAGGGTAACATTTTAGTCTTATCTTTCTTCTATCCTTAATGCTAAAGTTACCAATTTCTGTCATTTCTTTCTTTAAAATACCTTTGGGTTTTACTCCTTCCTCCCCATTGTCATTGCTACCACAGTAATGCTCAGACTCACTAAATCATGCTTTCTGACTAGTCATTGCATCTCCATTTATTCACCCTTAAACTCTTCTATAACGTCCCAGTGAGCTATTTTTCCCAAGAAAATATTTTCCTTATACTATTTCCACTCTTGTCAAGTAACAATAGTTATTTGGCTTAATGCTAGAAGCAGACCTATGTCTATTTTCACTCCTACACTTCCCTATTCCAGTCTGTGGAAATTTAATGGGTCTGGGGAGGAAGAAGTTAAAGCAATGTGCCTGTGGTTTATCTTTCTTTCTCTCTCTCACCCTGATGACCAAGAGAAATGCCAAAGAAAGAAGCAAGTTACCTAAGTAATCTTTATAAACATGCTGATGAGGCAATTCCTGGTAAATAAACTAATGGTATTTACTGGGAAGACCATTCTTATCTATAGAATGATCTAGACAGGATATCCCTGGTTTGGCATTTTCTGTAGTATACAAACCGAGAGTCTGTGAATTTTTGAAGCACAGTTCCCTGGAAATGGTTATACAAGCCCTATAACAATTTGGCTGTGAAATAAACTTGTTTCATAACCTAAAAATCTCTACTAGCTGAGGTGATCTGCAAACATTCTATTCCTCTGGGTTAGAATGCATTTCTCTTGCAGCAAAGAAGACCTGGCAAGCCATAAAAGATGTCCCCAACCACTCTCTTTTTTGTCCATGTTTCTTGAGTGCTTGCATCCTTGAAGCTACTGGTAAAATTTGAGACTGGGTAAGCTCTTTGTCCTTCTACATTCGATTCAACAATTTGATCCTTTGTGGTAATTCAGTGCAAAATAACACCCATCTTTCCCTCAGACTTCAGAAGGAAATGAGACAGAGACAGAAGGCGTAGCATGGATTGTAGAACCTGGCTTTCATATGCAAACACAGTGGGTTTCCTAAGATTTTACCCTGAACAACAAAGAGCAGAGAGTCAGCTCCTTATTATTAGTATGAGTATCTAAATTAGTATCTAAATCCCAGAGAGGCTAAGCTGGCCAGCCACATGCCATCCACACAGGGGCAGGCTACTTACTGGATGATAAAGAGTAGACCAGAATGCTTATCTAATTATAACAAGAGCAAGAAAGGAGCTATAATTTCCAATCAGATAAGTCACTCGTTATCCATAGGAGAGGAGAAAATCTGGGCTGGAGGAAAGGCCAGGAGTGTTACTCTTCAAAATCTCTCCAAATGGAAGTCCCTGTTAATGTTCTGAATGTTGGTGTCCCCTCAAAATTCATGTGGAAACTTAATCCCCAACATTTTGGTATTAAGAGATGGAGCCTTTGGGAAGTGATTGGATCATGAGGCCAGAACCCCCATAAATGAAATTGATGCCCTTATAAAAGAGGCTTAGAAATAAAAATCAAATCCTAAGCCCCCCAAACAACTGAGTTTCCTGTTATGAATTCTGGGCACCTATTTTTTTTTTTCTGTACAGCTCTGACATTTCCCCACAGAGCCCATTTCAACTGCTTGGATGGTGATGTCATCCACTTTCACTGACAATTCAGAGTCAATCTGCATGTTACACAGCCTTTCCAATATTGTCATATTTGTCTTGTATCTTACTTTTTTATATCCTCTGGATTGCTTGTCCTAAACCGCATCATAATCCTAATCTCATGTGAAATTCCCTTTCTTATTACCATCCTTAGCAGCAGGTACTGATTCCATCTCAAGTACTAGGTTCTGAAGGCTGTATAGTTTGACCCATGCTCTGCACACAACCATGTTTACCACCAGGCCCTAATATCTGTGCTCTGCATGTGCCCTTCTATTTCCTGCCCTATATAGCTAGGCCTAAAATTTTACAGTTAAAGAAGCATAGAGTAGTTAGGGAAACCTCTTTTCTAAATCTCCCATTCTACAAATGAGAGAACACATTTTAAGGAATGTACAGTCAATTTAAATTCACCTTTAAATTCAAATTTTCTGATGCTTAGTACTATGTTCTTCCAAAAAAGAAAAAGAGATACTTTGTTCTGAGTAGCTGTTTTTCATTTCCACACTCTATCCACCTGTACTTATCTTTCAAATTTGAGTTCACATCTCTCTCATCACTTCTGTAACTACTCCTATCTAACCTTATTTCTCCCATTTTTAATTCTTTATAAGTAGTTGTTTTCTATGAGTTTAGACTATAATTAGTTTCATTATTTGTATGTAATATTTCTTCCTCCTTGAGGACACAAGACATGTCTTACACTTCTTTGGTAATTCCAATTTCAGTTAGTGAAATGTCAATTATGTTTAGAAAGAAAATCTTACCCATTATAAACACTGTTTTTTCTTTGTATTATTTCCTTTAAAATAAAGTACTTGTAATATGATTGTCGGTTAATCACACGCTTAAATGCATAAACATTTATTAAAAGCTTCCAGTTGGTTCTTTTGATTCTTTTTGCTCCCAGGGAAAATGTGTGATTCTTGGATAAGATAAAGAATCATTAACATAATGAATGCATTATACCCTGATAATCTTAGCACTTCAACATTATGGTAATTAGTAATCTTGAAATTACTAAATGATTGGCATACTAGGGTTTACTATTTGACATGTACTTTTCCATGCTGAGAACAAAATACACACGCAGTATGCTTCAGTGCTGACTAGTGAAAACTATGAGTAAGTCAGTATATTCGTAATTTGCAATGAATGGTTATTACCGTTTAAAGAGGAAAAGTGGTATCATATGATTAAGTATCTTAACCAATCAGGTCAATGAAAGTACAAATTTGTCAATTACATCTATAATTCAAATTGTATCATTTCTAAATGACTAACAGTAAATATAAAATATAAGCACTTAAATGTTCCTTATGGTTGATTAGCAAGATATACTGCTAAAATTGGAATTATAGGCCAGGTGCGGTGGCTTACGCCTGTAATCTCAGCACTTTGGGAGGCCGAGGTGTGCAGATCACTTGAGGTCAGGAGTTCGAGACGAGCCTCGCCAACATGGTGAAACCCCATCTCTACTAAAAATACAAAAATGAGCTGGGCGGGTTGGCAGGTGCCTTTAATCCCAGCTACTCGGGAGGCTGAGGCAAGAGGCAGCTTGAACCCAGGAAGCACAGGTTGCAGTGAGCCGAGATCAAGCCACTGCACTCAGCCTGGGTTACAGGGAGAGACTCCATCTCAAAAACTAATAATATAAAATTGGAATTATAATAATGATAGAAAATGTTTTAAGAACTTACTTGGGGCTGGGCACGGTGGCTCACACCTGTAATCCCAGCACTTTGGGAGGCTGAGGTGGGTGGATCACGAGGTCAAGAAATATAAATTGAGACCATCCTGGCTATCACAGTGAAAACCATCTCTACTAAAAAATACAAAAAATTAGCCGGGCGTGGTGGCAGGCACCTGTAGTCCAGCTAACTGGGAGGCTGAGGCAGGAGAATCGCTTGAACCCGGGAGGCGGAGCTTGCAGTGAGCCGAGATGGCGCCATTGCACTCCAGCCTGGTGGAAAGAGCGAGACTCCATCTCAAAAAAAAAAAAAGGACTTACTTCGGCCAGGCACTTGGCTACATGATGTGAATATATCCCAAACCCTTCTAACATCACTGTGAGGTAAATATTTTTTTTCTTTATTTTATTTATTTAAGTTTTTAGATGGAGTCTTTCTCTGTCGCCCAGGCTGGAGTGCAGTGGCGCAATCTCCACTCACTGCAAGCTCCGCCTCCCAGGTTCACACCATTCTCCTGCCTCAGCCTTCCGAGTAGCTGGAACTCCAGGCGCCCACCACCATGCCCAGCTAATTTTTTTTTTTTTTTTTTTGTATTTTTAGTAGAGATGGGGTTTCACCGTGTTAGCCAGGATAGTCTCGATCTCCTGACCTCATGATCTGCCCACCTCGACCTCCCAAAGTGCTGGGATTACAGGTGTTAGCCACTGTGCCTGGCCTATTTTTTTTCTTATACTTTAAGTTCTGGGATACATGTGCAGAACCTGCAGGTTTGTTACATAGGTATACACGTGCCATGATGGTTTGCTGCACCCATCAACCCCTCATCTACATTAGGTATTTCTCCTAATCTTATTGCTCCCCTAGACTCCCAGCCCCCGAAAGGCCCTGGTGTGTGATGTTCCCCTCCGTGTGCCCATGAATTCTCATTGTTCAAATCCCACTTATGAGTGAGAACATGTGGTGTTTGGTTTTCTGTTCCTGTGTTAGTTTACTGAGAATGATTGTTCTAGTTTCATCCATATCCCTGCAAAGGACATGAACTCATCCTTTTTTATGGCTGCATAGTATTCCATGGTGTATATGTGCCACATTTTCTTTATCCAGTCTATCACTGATGGGTATTTGGGTTGGTTCCAAGTCTTTACTATTGTGAACAGTGTTGCAATAAACATACGTGTGCATGTGTGTTTGTAGTAGAATGATTTATAATCCTTTCTATATACTCAGTAATGGGATTGCTGGGTCAAATGGTATTTCTGGTTCTAGATCCTTGAGGAATTGCCACACTGTCTTCCAGAATGACTGAACTAATTTATACTCCCACCAACAGTGTAAAAGCATTCCTATTTCTCCACATCCTCTCCAGCATCTGTTGTTTCCTGACTTTTTAATGATTGCCGATCTAACTGGCATGAGATGGTGTTGTGTCCGGAATTGGTGGGTGACCGGAGCTGGTTGCCAATGCTGGCTCGGGCAGCCCGCTTTTATTCTCTTATCTGGCCCCACCCACATCCTGCTGATTGGTAGAGCCCAGTGGCCTGTTTTGTCAGGGCGCTGATTGGTGCGTTTACAATCCCTGAGCTAGATACAAAGGTTCTCCGCATCTGCATCAGATTAGTTAGATACAGAGTTTAGACACACAGGTTCTCCAAGGCCCCACCAGAGCAGCTAGATACAGAGTGTCGATTGGTGCATTCACAAACCTTGAGCTAAACACAGGGTGCTGATTGGTGTGTTTACAAACCTTGAGCTAGATACAGAGTGCCAATTGGTGTATTTACAATCCCTGAGCTAGACACAAAGGTTCTCCAAGGCCCTACCAGAGCAGCTAGATACAGAGTGTCGATTGGTGCACTCACAAACCTTGAGCTAAACACAGGGTGCTGATTGGTGTATTTACAAACCTTGAGCTAGATACAGAGTGCCGATTGGTGTATTTACAATCCCTGAGCTAGACATAAAGGTTCTCCACGTCGTCACCAGAGCAGCTAGATACAGAATGTCGATTGGTGCACTCACAAACCTTGAGCTAAACACAGGGTGCTGATTGGTGTATTTACAATCCCTGAGCTAGATATAAAGACTCTCCATGTCCTCACCAGACTCAGGAGCCCAGCTGGCTTCACCTAGTGGATCCCGCACAGGGGCTGCAGGTGGAGCTGCCTGCCAGTCCTGCGCCCTGCGCTCGCATTCCTCAGCCCTTGGGTGGTCGATGGGACTGGGCGCCGTGGAGTAGGGGGTGGTGCTCGTCGGGGAGGCTCGGGCAGCACAGGAGCCCATGGGGTGGGTGGGAGGCTCAGGCACGGCGGGCTGCAGGTCCCGAGCCCTGCCCCGCGGGAAGGCAGCTAAGGCCCCGTGAGAAATCAAGCACAGCGCCGGTGCTCCGACACTGCTGGGGGACTCAGTACAACCTCCGCAGCCACTGGCCCGGGTTCTAAGTCCCCCATTGCCCAGGGCAAGCAGGGCTGGCTGGCTGCTTCGAGTGCGGGGCCCACCAAGCCCACGCCCACCTGGAACTCCAGCTGGCCCGCAAGCACCGCAGGCAGCCCGGGTTCCCGCTGGTGCCTCTCCCTCCACACCTCCCTGCAAGCTGAGGGAGTGGGCTTCAGCCTTGGCCAGCCCAGAAAGGGGCTCCCACAGTGCAGTGGGGGGACTGAAGGGCTCCTCAAATGCCACCAAAGTGGGAGCCCAGGCAGGGGAGGTGCCGAGAGCAAGCGAGGGCTCTGAGGACTGCCAGCATGCTGTCACCTCTCAGTATCTCATTGTGGTTTTGGTTTGCATTTCTCTAGTGACCAGTGATTATGAGCTTTTTTCATTTGTTTATTGGCCACATAAATGTCTGCTTTTGAGAAGTGTCTGTTCATATCCTTTGCCCACTATTTGGTGGTTTTCTTTTTTTTTTTTTTTGTAAACTTGTTTAAGTTCTTTATAGATTCTGGATATTATCCCTTTGTCAGATGGATAGGTTGCAAAAATTTTCTCCCATTCCGTAGGTTGCCTGTTTAACTCCAGTGATAGTTTCTTTTGCTGTGCAGAAGCTATTTAGTTTAATTAGATCCCATTTGTCAATTTTGGCATTGTTGCCATTGCTTTTCATGTTTTAGTCATGAAGTCTAAGCCCATGCCTATGTCCTGAATGTTACTGCCTAGGTTTTCTTCTAGGGTTTTTATGGTTTTGGGTCTTATGTTTAAAACCCCATTTTGTGAAATGGAAAGTAAGACACTCAGAGGTTAAATAATTTTGTAATCTGTATCTTGCAAAAAGATCAGTTTGTTACTATGTATTGCTACATCTGTGTCTATTTATTTTCCCATATTTTAGGGATAATACTACATATTATAGGAGTTAATAGCAGATAATGGATGTAAGATGTCTAACATAGTGAACAGTATTGAAGTAATGTATTTAGAATACTCCTGCTTTCCTTTCTTCCTGTTTATCTTTACTGCTCAAAATGTGGTCCCCTGAAGACCATCTGGAAACTTGTTTTTAAAAAAAAGAGTTTAAGCCTCCAGACGTTCTGAGTCAGAATCTGTACCTTTTAAATATTGCCAGGTGGTTAAATTCACACTGGAGATAGAAAAGGTCCTACTTTTGCCGGGCACAGTGGCTTACACCTGTAATCCCAGCACTTTGGGAAGCTGAGGCGGGCGGATCACAAGGTCAGGAGATCGAGACCATCCTGGCTAACATGGTGAAACCCTGTCTCTACTAAAAATGCAACAAAAATTAGCCAGGCGTGGTGGTGGGCGCCTGTAGTCCTAGCTACTCTGCTCAGGAGCCTGAGGCAGGAGAATGGCATGAACCTGGGAGGCGGAGCTTGCAGTGAGCTGAGATGGCAGGCACCATTGCGCTCCAGCCTGGGCGACAGACGAGATTCCGTCTCAAAAAAAAAAAAAAAAAAAAAAAACAAGAAAAGTTTCTGCTTTTTACAGTTGAGTTACGTAGGGAGTGAGTACAGCAGAAAGAAGCTCTCTATGGATTATGCATTCGACCTTACAGAAACAATTAATTATCTTTTTATTTTTATTTATTAAACAACACTCCTATCTTTACAGCTCTAAGCCTGTCAAACAATTTTATCAGGAAAAAAATAAATAAAAGCACAAACTATGAACCAAAGGATGTGCAGGAAAGCAAAGAAAAACTTCAAAGGCTCAGAATATGAAAGTGGTAGAATTCAGGAGTGCAGAGCTGCATCCCTTTTCCCCACTGAGATCAAAGAACTTATTTTCACTTGTCAATACATTTTAATTCTGGCTATGTGTAAACTCCAGGTCCTACAGATAGCAAATAGAATTTTAAAAATTACACTGATGACAGAGTAGCCAAAAAACAATCTCAAGATCTAAAAAGTGTAGCAAAATGTGATTTAAATTGTATACGGTTAAAATTGAAGGTAGTTAGAAATGATAGGTTAAAGAAAAGAAGTTGCCCTCAGAAGAATTATAAACAGAAGATAACCTGATTTACCCTCAAAAAAACAGTTGGTAAGTGATTATGAATGATGCCAAAACAACAGCAGTTTAAGACAATAGCTTCCTGGTTAAGGATGTTTCTTACTCTCTCTATCTTGGTTTAAGAAAACATAGTTGTTACTTTCTTTCTCCCCTATAATTATCTTCTTAAATCCAAATTCTGAGTTTGCCTCTAGATTTAGACAGCTCTCAATTTAGAAATGTTTGCTTTGTTTACAGTATGCACTTCTGTGTATTATTCACTGATACTCTCAAATCATTTTGTACATTAGCTGTTTAACATTTCAAGCTATGCTGTGATGGAGCTGTGTATTAATCTTTAGGTCATATCTCTATCTCTATTTTCATATGAAGAGTAGAGTTTGTGCAGCAAATTGAATACTGTATTGCATCTTCAATTTATTAATTTGAAAAATCAAAGTATAACAAATAACATCTCCAAAAATGTAATACACTTGAGATAAAAAAAGTACTAAAAGTTGATTTCACTTCAGAACCAAATTAGAGGTCATATGTAAAAATTAGAAAATAAAAATGTAGAAAATTCCCATGAAATCTTTCTTATAGGCCTTAAACAAATAGATGAGGGCAATATTAATCCTTGATAATAGTTTTATCACTTCCTACTAGATACAATATTGCACTGTGTAGTTTGTAACTTTTTCCCACTTAACTAATTATCTGACCCATGGGGAAGGAGTGGTGTCCCAGTACCCTCCTCACTTGCATCATGACAAAATATTAGTTTTTTCAGTAGTTAACAGTCTTAAAGTACTGCCACATTTACATAAGAGCAATAAACTAGCTTTATGAAATATCAGCTTCTTCTGAGGAAAACAGTGTGCTTTGTGACATGCAGAAATTAACCTCAAAAAGCCATACAACTAATGTCAGGTAGATGAAAAGAAACAGTCTAGTAAAAGATGGCTAGCATTAATTGAGATCTATAGTGTGTCAGCAATTGTGCTAATCTCTTCACAAGAATCATTTCACGTAATTCACTCAATATACCATGAGGAAGGTACTGATATTTCACAGAGAAGATGCCAGAGGAACAGAGAGTACAACACTTTCCCCAGGATATACACAGGGTGCTAGAACCCAAGCTATTTTCACTTCAGCAAACTTCCTTAGCCACTTACAGTTCATGGTGGCAAGCGCTTGTCACGAATTATCTAATTTGATCCTTACTCTAACTGTATGATACTTTATGATGTACTTTAGCAGCTTCACATACACACATGGAAATTTATAACTTAATGTTTTCTCACCTCCATATCCAATCGTTAGGTCCAATTTACTCTGTCTTAGATGGATGAATGGATAGATAGATAGATAGATAGATAGATAGATAGATAGATAGATAGATAGACAGACAGACAAATAGATAGATCTACCTAACTTGAATCTTTTCCATCCATCCCACTTTCATTACTTTGTTCAGGCAGCTGTCAGCTCATAATAGTCTTTCCGATCTACCTATTTTCTTCCACTCTTACACTCCTCCAAACCAGTCTCTGCAAAGAAGTCACAGTGATCACACTGAAAAGCAAATCCCATCATAGGAACAAATCATTTTAAAACTCTTCAGTAGCTTCTAAGGGCCAGCTGATGTACAAAGTAAGCAATCAGTACATTGAACAAAGAATTATAGCCGTAGAAGCAACTTTGTTATTGTCTCCCTCTCTCCATTCAAACCTACTTAGTGGGGGTTGGGTTCCCGATGTCTAGCACTTAATGAAAACTACATCATTTATCTTCCCTTTTAACTTATAAAGTAGTGATTAGGATCATGTACTCTGTTACCAGATTTGTTGGGTTTAAATCCCAATAAAATTGGGCAAGTCATTTAACTGTGTGCCTCAGTTTTCCCTATGAAATGCAGAGTGTTATGAATTTCTGCATTTTAACATTATTATGAGGATTAGGAGGTAAGAGTTCTTACAATCATGTTTGGCACATAGTAGGGGCCATGCTTGTTCATTATTTTTCTTATTATTAGGAAATGGAAAAATTTGGCTGACTTTAAAGTCAAAGATATAGTTTAGTAATTTAGTAATTATAAAAGCCCTAAACCATATGAATAATTTGAGTTTCCAACTTTGTTCAACTGTAAAAATCTCTTTTATTCCCCTTCCCTGCCACCTGTTAGCTGCTATTTCTGTCTCCCCTCTAGGGCCAAAGAGGAGGAAGAAAAAAAAAGGTGAGAAGAACACCTAAGTTCTTTCTTGACTGGAATTATTGTAAGATGGCTCAGCAATTTCTGAATGTGACAGGTGTTTAAAGCTTTCTTTCCCTTATGGGATGCTTATGAGAGTTTTTGGCAGACACCACAAAAGAAAGTTGAGTACACTAAGAATATTGCACTGCACATCCTGAGACACAGGCAATATATTGTCCTCTAGTTGTTTGTACCTACTTAGCTCCTGGATTTCTGGCTTTCCATCCACCTCTTGGAGAGAGCTCACCTCTACATTCAGTATCTGAGGCAGGATTTACCAGGGATCCAAGATCACTCTCTCTTTACTGTCATCAGTGGAAGATTTGCTAGGAGAGTAGCTTGGGTCGCTGGAAGCAAAGCTCTTCCTGTGTTCCCATAACATCCTTTTTTTCTCATGTTATAGAACTTTTGATAGTTTGTTAGCATTGTTCTTTGTGAATGGTTACTAGAATAAACCAAACTGGATAAAATGTAAGAAGAACACGATTTCATACTTTGTTCAGTTTCCCCTTTCAACAGCTTCTTTCTTGTGATAGATAAAATTTCAATTAAAGTTCATTGCTTTTCAAGCTACTTCATGGTCTTAAAAATCCCAGTCCAGTCTGATATAAAAACGCTGAGAGCTAATCACTCTCACCTTCTATCTTCCAGTTTGTCTTGAAACAGATAAAACAGGAAGTCATTACAGCTTCTTTCTTTCCCTGCCTTGAATTTTTACTCTACATTGTCTCTTGACAATGGGATGTTGTGGGATCCCATTGTCCCACAATGGGATGGAGAAGTGGTGAGAAGTAGAGGAAAGCTGAAATGACTGGCACAGTTGCCTTATGTCATTGACACCCTAAAGTGGCTGATGTCCAAAATCTGTTTGCTTTTTCTTTTGTAGCGTACTTGTGACTTCTTCAGAGAATCCTCCCGTAGAGACCTCATTTGTTATTCCTAAGAAGTGATTTCTCCAAATGCAGGACACTTATAATGCCCCTTAGTACTGTTTCCAGCCTCCTTTTGCTGTGGTTACTACATCCCTTCAGCAGGACATCTTGGACAAAGTCCTATTCAAGACTTCTCCCAGTTCTCTCTCTTGTGTGGCAATCATATCCGATTTACAAGAAATATGGTCCATCCCCTGCCTCACAAGAAGTGTCCTTCATGACAAAGGCAGTGGTATGGTTTGGCTGTGTCCTCACCCAAATCCCATCTTGAATTGTAATCTGAATTATAATCCCTACGTGTTGGGGGAGGGACCTCAGAGGAGGTGATTAGATCATGGGGGCGGTTCCCACATGCTGTTCTCATGGTAGTGAGTGAATTCTCATGAGACCTGATGGTTTTATGAGGGGCTTTCCCCCACTGCACTTGGCACTCATTCTCTCTCCTGCCGCCCTGTGAAGAGATGCCTTCTGCCATGATTGCAGGCCTCCTGATGCCTCCCCAACCACGTGGAACTGTGAGTCCATTAAACCTCTTTTCTTTATAAATTACCCAGCCTCAGGTACTTCTTCATAGCAGTATGAGAACAGACTAATACAGACAGTATCTCCTCGCCCTGCCACCAGGTAAGCAGGGAAGCTGTCTATCTTCTTACCTTTTAAAAGACAAACAAAAATAAAAGATGCTTATTTTTATTTTATTTTAGTAAATCATAATCTAGCTTTGATACTTTTCCAATTTCTGAGGACTCAAGTAAGTTCTCAGTATGGTCTTTTTTGAGACAGCTTCACTTGATATGGAAGGAAAGAAGAAGCTTTCTTCTTCCCTAGAGAGAAAGAAGGGCAAATGCCACAGGATGCTGACTTCTTTCAATGAAATTATATCTTTCAAATACCAGATTCAAATGAATTTTCAGCCTTGTCTTACTATGTGTGGAGGGTGTGATACTGCCAGAATAATTTCTCTTGTCATCTTTTACAAGTCTGGCTTAGATGGTGTGGCACTCTAATTTGAAGTGCAGTGGTGTTTCCTGACTACTGTCTGCAGTGTTAGAGCTATTAAGTATCTTATATGGGTAAAAGTCTCTTTTTAACACTCTTGTACACTGTCACCTATGATATTTTCAAAGGATATAGAACAATGTCTATCTTGCTGATATATTATTTCCCTAGCCCTCAGCTCAGTTTCAGTGAACGTAAATATTTGTTGAATAAATAATATATGAGTTAAAATGCATTTAATTTTGAGGACATTAGCCTTGGTTTTATAGATGGACTGAAATACTTGCGGCTATTACACGTATATTTATATATATGTATATATATATACATGTATACATACACACAAATATACATCCATGGCCATATCATTGTACATCTAGAAGACACCATTTTCCTAGGCCATTTATATTGCAGTCTATGTAAATAAATGTGCCCTCCTGAGAATGCCATTTGTGTAGATAATGAGAATGGTGCCTCCTGGAATTGTGTAAACCCTTAAAAATATACATTATATATATGTATAAATATTCTAGCATCTGGTATTTAACATACTTAACTAATCACATTTATTAAATGTCTACTGTGTACTAAGCTTGATGTTAGAATACATAGTGTTAGATGTCTACAGAGATAAATAAAAATAGAAAATTGTAAGAACGGGTCGGGCGTGGTGGCTCACACCTATAATCCCAGCACTTTGGGAGGCCAAGGCAGGCAGATCACCTGAGGTCAGGAGTTCGAGACCACCCTGGCCAACATGGTGAAATCCTATCTCTAGTAAAAATACAAAAATTAGCTGCGTGTGGTGGTGCACACCTGTAATCTCAGCTACTCAGGAGGCTAAGGGAGGTGAATTGCTTGAAACTGAGGTGGAATTGCAGTGAGCCAAGATTGCACCATTGCACTCCAGCCTGAGCAACAGAGTGAGATTCTGTCTTTAAAAAAAAAAAAAGGAAAGAAAATTGTAAAAAATAAGTAAAAAATTATTATAGGCAAAAATATATATAAACAGAAAATAACTAGAATAAATTTTAATAAAATGCTAATGATGTTTTGTCAGGGTCACAGGAAATGAGTTTTTACTTTACTTTTAACGTTTTATGTAAACATGCATAACTTTTGTAGTAAAAATAAACATTTTCTAAATGATCTTTAGATATTGATATTTTGTATATTCAGATCACATCAACATGTATTCACCATGATATTAAAAAAAATTTTTGCCATAACAATTTATCCAAAAGTCACCATCTGATAACTGAGAGGAAAGTACATAAACTTGAAAATTGAGTGACTGAGGCAATAAGTTGGACGACTGGACCATGCTAATTTAGGAATATTGATAGTTTATGATTCTGTACAGCAAGCAAACACCGGCAGCTAAAGATTTACTTAAATAGTCTTTTACAAGGAATATATCAAATACTTAGCGTATTACAAATGCACTAAAACTTTTATGGTAATTGCTATAGGTTTTCGTTGTTTATTCCTATATTATCACAATTAAAAAAAAATTCCAGAAAAGGTTTTTGCTAAAAAGATGCTGTTTACTTTCTGTTTGCCTAGCATGTGATGAGGAAACAATATGCTCATTAGTAAATGAGTTAGAACTCATTAAATGGCCACATTACATTATATAAGGATGGGAGAAAAGAAAATTGACCACACGGTCAACATCTTAAGTTACTTCGATACCAGTATAGGCCCTTAATATGGACTCCTAACAACAATGGTATGGATTTCTTTCATTTAAAAGGTCTTGGTCACTAAAGTTTTGCCATGAAAGAAGTACTTCAGAGGAAAACTATTTTACCTTGCACGTTGGGGGAAAAGCCATGTTACTAAAGTGTGTTGAGAGAATTATGTCATATTTATGTACGCCTAATTGTAAGAGTAATTTATCAGAGTCGCCACACTAACACACCACTACAACACAGCCATACAATGTGATTCCCATCCTAATATATGTTTTTGAATATGAACATTGAACTATATGTTTGTGAAATGTTTCATTACTATTTAATACATAGATACATGCTTATATCCTTGTTCCAGAGACTTAAGATATCTTACGCTTAGTTATAATAAAATGAACTTTAAAAAGCATGACATAATTGTTTATGAATTACGTGTAATTTTATCATTTTTCTGAAGATTTATGTCATTTCCTATAACTTCCTTTTTTTTTTTTAAAGACAGATTTTTGCTCTGTCACCCAGGCTGGAGCGCAGTGGTGCGATCTCGGCTCACTGCAACCTCTGCCTCCTGGGTTCAAGTGATTCTCCTGCCTCAGCCTCCCGAGTAGCTGAGACTACAGGCATGTGCCACCATACCCAGCTAATTTTTTGTATTTTTTTTTAGTAGAGATGAGGTTTCACCATGTTATCCAGGATAGTCTCCATCTCCATCCTTATCTGCCTGCCTCGTGATCCGCCCACCTTGGCCTTCCAAAGTGCTGGGATTACAGGCGTGAGCCACTGCGCCTGACCTCCTATAACTTCTAAATTTGTGTACAGTAACTTGCACTTACACATTGATTTCAATAGCAAAATACACAAACTATAATAAACTTTCTTTAAAAAATAAAATATAGCCTTTGAATTAATGATTAGCATTTAGGCAATGGTCAAACTTGTGTATTCTGAGAAATGACCTTAAACATTATGAAATCAAATATTCTTTGTCAGCCTTTGAAGGAAGTGTGTGTCACCACTCTATCTCTTTAAGAGGGACTGGAGGATGGGGAATCAGGTATATAAAAAGAACTATATTCTCCATGTTTTTTTATAACTTTTCTTTATTGGTTAGTAAAATTCTACCTTTATACTTGAAAAAAACAGAGAGTAAGGTCCACAACATAGCTTTTGATAGTGTTTATTTTTTCCCTCCTAGTATCTTGAATTTTTTGTAGTATGTGTCAAGTTAACAAAAGTAAAATGAACCCCTGTTTAATCAATTAAAGCTCTTTTAATCATAGGTACATGAAACATAATTTAAAACTTTGATTAACTGAATTATAGCTTGAAATATTCCATAAGTGTTTCCTAATTCTTTTTCTTTCATAAGATATTTGTGAATTTGCAAGACTATGTCCAAATACCCCCAAATCTCGAAGGGAATGTCTTGTCCCTCCTATAGACAGACGTTATGTAAACATTCTAGAAAGGAGTCTCACACCTTCCTTTTCCACTGCACCTGTTACATCCATATTTCAAACAAGAAAGGATCAAAGGCATTTTTTAAAATGTAGATTACTTGATGTTTCAACTTTGCCAATATGCAAGAGGGCCATGGATTGCCATGAACTACCATGGTTATTAAATAATGTACTAAATTTTGTTCAATGTCAATGGTGCACTGACAAAATATAAGGTAATCATTATAGTTTGGGACCTTTTACCAAAGTGTCTGCCCCATAAGTTTTGCTAGAGGGCAGTCAGAGAATAAATGTGAGCCCCAAAGGAACTAATACCATAATGTTAGTCTAAACAGGATAGGCCAACAAGAAGATTCTGTTATGTCTGCTGATATATACAGATATCACATCAACCCACATGAAGATCTTACTCTGCTTTCCCAGTTGTAAACCAGTAAGATGGGACATGAACTATCCCCCTCTCTGTTTCCCTCCACTTACTTGCCATTTAACATTTTGGGAGAAATAGATACCCCAGTACTTTTTCCCCCCTTTTTGGATGGAGTCTCACTTTGTCACCCAGACTGGAGTGCAATGGCATGGTCTTGGCTCACTGTAGCCTCTGCCTCCTGGGTTCAAGTGATTCTCCTGCCTCAGCCTCCTGAGTGGCTGGGACTACAGGTGTGTGCCATAACACCTGCCTAATTTTTTTGTATTTTTAGTAGAGGTTTCAAATACTATTTTTAGTAGGGGTTTCACCATGTTTGCCAGGCTGATCTTGAACTCCTGACCTCGTGATCAGCCCACCTTGGCTTCCAAAAGTGCTGGGATTACAGGCGTGAGCCACCACACCCAGCCCAGGCTGGTCTTGAACTCCTGACCTCAGGTGATCTACCCGCCTCGACTTCGTAACGTGCTGGGATTACAGGCATGAGCCATCATGCCCGGCCACCCCAATACTTTTAAAATATTGAAATCTTTGACTGAAATTTTACCACTGACATACTCTTCTTAAGTGCTACTATTTCTATAAATGGTATGCAGTATAGGATATTTTATTGTCAATAGTGATCTGGTTATTTTAGGTGGCATGTTAGAAGGGGAAAATGACATACCTAATGGGAGCATTTAAAATTCATTGAAATCTTTTCAACTGATCTTTGTTTTGTACAGTTAATAAGTAACACTGTATTTTGCTATGTAATATTTTGTTCATCTTTAAAATTGGTCTATGGAAAATAATATGTAGGCATTACTAAATGTAATGATATAAAAATTTTGGCTCAGTCTATTTCAACCATAGTATTGTAATTTCACAGTTTTGAGAGAAAAAAATAGTTTGGTAGAAAATCTTTATTGACTTTCACTGACTCTCACACGTCATAGTATTGATTTGTAACCTAGAAAGATAAAACCATTTTCTTTACTCTATCATTGTTCATTAGAAGATAAATATAGGATCTATATCTCCAGATTCAACAAATTACCAGTATTATCACACATGGAACCAAACCCCAGTATCAGTATATCAGATTGTTCTTTTCTGTTTGGGTTTATAAAGAGATATAAGCTAACAAAAAAGTAATTATAGGTGAGTTTATTAGATTTTTTTTCCATCACCTTAGAAAATTAGGGTAAATATCACTTACTGAGTGAGAGTCAAGATAGTCTCTCACTCATTTATTGAATCATTCATTCAATAAATATTCCTACATTTTAGGCACATGATAGGCAATGAGGCAGAATGACATATATACATATACACACACATATATGCAGAGCACCTACTTTCATATCAATCTACTAGGGTACACAATGAAAAAATAATAATTATAAAAAAAGTAAGTGCAATAAATGCTATAATTAAGACAGACAAGATGTTAGGGGTTCACAAAACCAAGTGACTAATCCATGATTTGGAAGTCAAATGGAAACTTTTGAGAAAGAGAATTTCTAATAACTTGACATGAAGAGTGAGTAACAGTGAGTCAATTTAAAGGATGGGAAAAAAGATCCAACAAGAGAGTGAAAACAGTGTAGTGCATTAGAAGAACTGAAGAAATACGTTTTTAATGGCTTGAACATGATTCATGAGGGGCAGGATGAAGTTGAAGAGGTAAGAAATTGTCATATCATGACAGGTTTTGTAAGCAGTGTCTAAAAATTTGAACTTTATCCCAAAGTAAATGAAAACCAACTGTGATATTAAGCCTTCAAGATGGTGCCTAATAATCTTTGCTTCCCGTTTTTCACATCCTTGTATAGTCACCTCCCACAGTGAAACAGTACTGGCCTATGTGACCAATAGAATATGACAGAAGTGATGAAATAAGTTCTGAGGTTAGTCACAAAAATCAGCGAAGAATTCTGCTTTGCTTTTTAAATATCACTTACTCTGGGGTAAGCTAGCCACCTTGTTGTGAGGACACTCAAGCAAGCCTGTGGAGAAAAAAACAACTTGTCATCAGCAACTTGACCGCCATGTTAATGACTAGAAGCGGATTCTCTAGCTTCAGTCAAGCCTTCAAATTTATCTGTAGCTACAGACAGTGAGTATAATCTCATGAAACTTCAAGCCATAACCCCCAAGCTAAGCCACTCTGGAGTTGTGGACCCACAGAGACTGTGAGGAAAAAAAACAAAAAGTTTTCCTTCTGAAAAACTAAGTTTTAGTGAGTTATGATGTAGCATTAGTTAATTAATTAATCTATCAAAGGTTTTTAAATAGTGCCATGATCCAATTTTGATTTCAGAAAAATCTGACTACATTGTGTAGAAAAACTTCAGAATGCAAAAATGGGAGCTAAGGAGACAATTTCAGTATTTGAGGCAAGAAGTGATGGTGTCCCACTAGGGTAAATATTTAGTATTGCATTAATCTTCATTGCTTCATTTACATTTACTATTACTTTAAAATATAAATTCTTTCCAAAAAAAATTTAGAATGATAAATATGTTTGAAATCAATTATTTCTTAGCCTTCTCGTTTAATTCAATATTCACAGAAATAACATGAAGTTCTAGAAATGAAAGTAAGCTAGTAGAAGTTTTATTCACTCAACCATTATCCTTCAAAGCTTTGCCAAATGAGGATAGAGTCCAGCACTTTTCTGCCTCCTGCCTTCTGAAATTGATGCCAGCTATTCAGCAGACTCTAACAGATAGCCCTGGTAGTGAGAACACGTAGTGACCCTGCCACCTCGGCTCCATGATGACTTCAAAATCTCTGCTGTGGTTGTGCACAATAACCACACTCAGCAGCAATTTCCAAAATGATACACTTTCTTTTGCCAGGTATATAACAATGCAACACAATTTGCCAAAGCATAAAAGAGTAAAGGGCAGCTTGTTTCCTTACTTTCTCTGCAATTATCTATATTGTTTGCAAGATAGACTCAACTAACTGCTCTTTATGGCAAATATCTATTTGCCCTGACTACCAAAGCGTATGGAATTTGCATAAATCCCATACGGGATTTGCATAAATTGTAGGATTTTTAAAAAGAAAACTTGGTTTCATTGGGAGCTTGCTTAATGCTTCTTATACTTAACAACAACAACAACAAAAAACCCTCCGCCATGATTGACTCTCCTCTTTTTATTTAAGTGAGAGCTCCAAGATGTTATAAATTCTCTTTCAAAAGACTAGATAAATGTATTGCTTTAAGGGAGTTTAGAAGTAAATTGGAAAATCAGGGGAACATAAAGCTGGATGTTAAAGGCATTTTATTTAGATTTTTGCCTAAAAAAATTTTCTTAATAATGTTATAAATGCACCAAGTTTCCAAACCAAAGTCATTCCAAAAGTTGTTCACTATATTTATTCCTACAATTCTACCTACTCTGTTTCCTTCTTTCCCCCACCCTTTCTACCTCCAGCTCCCTCTTAAGAGATGCCAATTGGAAAAAACAAAGCAAACAAAAAAACCACTTTAGCAATCATCTCATCCAAAAGATTTTCACAAATAAATCAACTGAAGCCCATCCAGATGAAGTGTCCAAACCAGTGTGACACTTTAAATCAATTAACCAGTCTATTTGATTCCTTCCTTCCTTCCTCCCTCCCTTCCTCCCTCCCTGTCTCCCTCTCTCTCTCATTTTTGAGACAGAGTCTTGCTCTGTTGCCCAGGCTGGAGCGCAGTGGCGCGATCTCGGCTCACTGCAAGCTCCGCCTCCCAGGTTCACACCATTCTCCTGCCTCAGCCTCCCTAGTAGCTGCGACTATAGGCACCCCCCTAATTTTTGTTTTTTGTTTTTTTTTAGTAGGGACAGGGTTTCACCGTGTTAGCCAGGATGGTCTCGATCTCCTGACCTCATGATCTGCCTGCCTCAGCCTCCCAAAGTGCTGGGATTACAGGCGCAAGCCACCGCGCCCAGCCTATTTAATTTTTTTTTTTCTAATTCCTGTTGCCACTACCGTAGTTCAGGCAAACTTCGCTTTTTGTCTGGACAAATTCTACCATTTCCTTACCCCACTTTATGCGTCAGTTCCTTTCATTGACTGCACTACAAATAGAGTCACCTTTTTAATCTGTGAATCTAAATGTCAGTCCATTCTTAATACTCTCCAATAACTCTTTAATGCCCAAAAGATAAAGTCCAAACTCATTGACTTGGCTTATTTTATGACCACATTTAGGTGAGAACATGAAAAAGGAAGGGACAACGCTGGAGAACAGGATAGCTTAAAAGGACCTTTATTTCTTTGTATTTGAATTATTCAGGGTTTTTTTTTTATTTGTTCAACTTTGAAAATGAATAAGTAATCATAGTGGTTAACATTTATGGGGTGCCTACTCCAACAAATGGTAAGCTTAATCCATGCAGGCACGTTGCTAAGGTCTTGACAGATCTCTTTGAGAGACAGAGTAGCAGAGAGTAATTGTGTAAGTGGGCTGTGATGTCACCCTGTGTAGACCCCAGTTCCCACTCAGCCTATCATTAGCTGTATGTTACTTATCCTTTCTTTACCCCAATAGCCTCACCTGCCGAATAAAATGAAATACTGTAGTGCCTGTAAAGCCTGACATAAAGTGAGCACTTAATAAACTTTGGCTATTAATTATTCTCATAACTCTGTGAGAAAATTACTTTTATTATTCCCACTTTACACTTGAGAAAATTATCAAGGACAACATTTCATTTCAAAATCCTGACAGAATCAAGGATGTATGTTATATTGTTATATGGCTGTTATAAGATATTGTTCTATTATAGTGCATGATTGTCTTTCTGATGATAAGGCTGCCCAGTGAATAAACACAGACAGGGAACAGGTACTGAGAATAGCCAGAAGAACAAGGGGATGGGGCACTCTCATCTTTGACTTTATATCTAGGAGAACACTCTCAATAAGTAGGTAGATCTTATGTAAGTTTCTTTTCCCACTCACAGAAACAGATGCTGAGCTGAATTTAGGAGTACAAAATATCTTGGAAAGTAGTATCTGTGAAGAAACAAGGGGATGCAGGATTGGGTAGGAGGATCTGCCAGACTGCAATGCAGATCTGACAACGTATCTGCCAGCCCAGCAGAGAGCCTCAGAGCAAAGATCACCTTTTACAGAAGTCCCCTGTTGAAAAGAAATGGCTAGGTGCTTGCACCACATTCTTGCTTAGTCACTGACTGAGGTTACTCTGAGGAGAGCATGACCTCCGCTCAAGCTGAGATGGACTTGCGGAAGTTCACAGATGGCCCTCACAGATGGACAATGAGTCTTTTCTTGAAAGGGGAGCTGATTGGTGCATCTCTGTGGTGTCTGCCACATATGGTAAGAGCCGCTTGATTCCTAGCCAGGAGCATGAAAGACTAGACTTCCATCAAGATGTTTTTATCCTGGGGTTCCATATGGAATTGAGGAATCTGCAAAAATACAGTGAATTATACTAGGCCCTGGGTTTGTTTCACAGTTTTCTGAGACATAATTTTAGTAAAGTCTTTAAAACGTTGGTGCTCTCTCTGCGCTGGAGAATCAAGAGTATTTTGTGACCACATTTAGGTGAGAACATGAAAAAGGAAGGGACAATGCTGGAGAACAGGACAGCCAAGTTCCTAATAATCTTTGAGCAAACCTGTATCAGTCAAGACAGTCTAGGTTGTGCTTCACTAACAAATGATTCCCAAATATCAGAGACCTATAACACTCAGGTTTAGATCTCACTCTTCCTCCATGTCCGTTATTGGTTGGCTGCAGCTCTGTCATGTCACCTTTTGGAACCCACTATGTCTATTAACATAAGAGAGGGAAAAACAGAATGGCAAAGTGTGTACTGACCATTAAAACTTCTTCCAGGAAGTGACACCCTCCACTTCTATGGGCATTTCATGGACCATATCACATGAGCACACCTGAGTTTCACATTGTGGGCAGGTATAATCCTCCCACACAGAAGGGTAGAGCACATGGATGAACACTAAGCCAGTCATGGCAAAACCCAAAGAGAAGCCCACCTCCTTGGGTCTGAGTGCTAGTACTATTGTTAGGCTTCACTTCCCATTAGGAGCTTGTTGTTTTCTGTGCCAATCTTAAATCTTCTTGATATATATCAACTCTAGAAATAGGCCTTTTCAAAGAACAGTCAAAATAAAATTTTGAGATTTTAATGTGTCAAATTACACTCTCTTGTAATTCACTGTACTGGAACATCTTGAGGTCTCAGCTTCTATGTGTTACACATTACGGATAGCTGTATACTGGAAGTATCATATGACGAAATAATTTTCAAAAATTAAAAAGACTAAACAAAGATGAATTACTATTGTGTCCAGAATTGGTGGGTTCTTGGTCTCGCCGACTTCAAGAATGAAGCTGTGGACCTTCGCGGTGAGTGTTACAGTTCTTAAAGATGGTGTGGCTAGAGTTGTTTGTTCCTTCCAGTGAGTTCGTGGTCTCGCTGGCTTCAGAAGTAAAGGTGCAGACCTTCGCGGTGAGTGTTACAGCTCATAAACACTGCACGGACCCAAACCGTAGCAGCAAGATTTATTGCAAAAAGTGAAAAGAACAAAGCTTCCACAGCATGAAAAGAGACCCGAGCGGGTTGCCGCAGCTGGCTGGGGCAGCCTGCTTTTATTCCCTTATCTGGCCCCACCCACATCCTGCTGATTGGTCCATTTTACAGAGAGCTGATTGGTCCATTTTACTGAGAGCTGATTGGTCCACTTTACAAACAGCTGATTGGTCCATTTTACAGAGAGCTGATTGGAGTGTTTACGATCCCTAAGCTAGACACGGAGCGCTGATTGGTGCATTTACAATCCTCTAGCTAGACATTAAAGTTCTCCAAGTCCCCACTAGATTAGCTAGACACAGAGCATTGATTAGTGAGTTTACAAACCTTCAGCTAGACACAAAGTGCTGATTGGTGCATTTATAATCCTTTAGCTAGACACAAAAGTTCTCCAAGTCCCCACTAGATTAGCTAGACACAGAGCACTGATTGGTGCATTTACAAACCTTGAGCTAGACACAGAGTGCTGCTTGGTGTGTTTACAATCCCTGAGCTAGACACAGAGTGCTGATTGGTGCATTTACAAACCTTGAGCTAGACACAGAGTGCTGATTGGTGCACTTACAATCCCTGAGCTAGACATAGAGTGCTGATTGGTGCATATACAATCCTCCAGCTAGACATAAAAGTTCTCCAAGTCCCTACCCGACTCAGGAGCCCAGCTGGCTTCGCCTAGTGGATCCCATGCCAGGGCTGCAGGTGGAGCTGCCTACCAGTCCCGCGCCACGCACCCGCACTCCTCAGCCCTTGGAAGGTCGATGGGACCAGGCGCCACAGAGCAGCGCCCTCCACAGCTCCCCACAAGCAGAGGGAGCCGGCTCTGGCCTTGGCCAGCCCAGAGAGGGGCTCCCACAGTGCAGTAGCGGGCTGAAGGGCTCCTCAAGCGTGGCCAGAGTGGACACCGAGGCCGAGGAGGCGCCAAGAGTGAGTGAGGGCTGCTAGCACATTGGCACCTCTCGTTATCATTGTTATTACATTGTAATTGTTATTAAATGCTATTTCTTTTGAACTCAAATGATTTTTTAGACTCCTACGTCCTTACAGACTGTAGTATCCCCTTCATATAAGATCATCTTATTTATTTTATTTTATTTTATTTTATTTTAGATGGAATCTCTCTCTGTCGCCTAGGTTGGAGTGCAGTAGCACAATCCTGGCTCACTGCAGCCTCTGCCTCTTGGGTTCAAGCGATTCTCCTGCCTCAGCCTTCTGAGTAGCTGGGAGCACAGGCAGGTGCCACCATGCCTAGCTAATTTTTGTATTTTTAATAGAGATGGGGTTTCACCATGTTGGCCAGGCTGGTCTGGAACTCCTGACCTAGTGATCCGCCTGCCTCAGCCTCCCAAAGTGCTGGGATTACAGGCATGAGCCACTGTGCCTGGCCGCCAGGCTGATCTTGAACTCCTGAACCTCAAGTTATCTGCCAACCTCAGCTTCCCAAAGTGCTGAGATTATATGTGTGAGCCACCACGCCTGGCCTAGATCATCTTTTTTAAATGCACAAAGAAAAACAATGATAGAGAATATCTAAGGAAACCTTATAAAAGAAATAGAGAATTTTTAAAAATCTGTTAAAGAGGTAATGAAAGGGGCCTTTGTATAGATTAATTGAATTCTTATCAATGAATAACACTCATTTTCATTTAGCATTATCTTTATTTTCCATTTGGTACATCACACATTAAAAATGTAAAAGAATGAAAATCATTTCTGCAAAGTGAGAGAATTACTGAGAAATAAATGTAATGTTGAAAATATAAAAGCTTCATAGCATGATTATCTCTTCATTAAGATGTAAGTAACATTCTAGAAAATGTTATGGTTCTAATGACAACACAATGGAATACACATTTGTCTGGAAAATAGCACACTCAAGAAATTGTAATATTCATCATTACAGCAAAAAAAGGATATAAATATGATGTGTTATATTTCTACCTCTTATAAGTAACACCTAAATAATTTATGTCATAAATTTTAAAAGGAGATTAGATGATTTTAAAGTGAGCTAACTTTATTTGTGAATTTGATTCATATGTAATTCAGTAAAAGAACTGCATCTATTTCTATGGAAATGGTTTCTTAAATAGAAACCAAATTAACAAATTATTTGTATTTTTTTTTTAGCAGTCAAAAATTCTAGAGGCTCTATAAGTCAAATCAATGCTTAGATTGACATTTGCTCTTATGGCATTGTATGGACCCAGAGATATAGACATTGATGTATTACATGCATGTATACACATTTCTTTACTGAATTACATATGATAATATATTACCACAAAGAGAACTGTAATCATGACAGATATATGTTGGAATCATAGCCTACTATTGCTTCACATATCTAGAGAGAAATTTCCTAGCAACTGTAATCATCTGGAATGCCACCATATCCAATGAGAAAACACAAGGAAGGATTCAAGCTGTCCTATCAGACTCACACAAATTATAAACCTTACCCAGTATCAAGCTTTACTGATGACTTCAAGGACAAATGTAATCAAACAGCACAGACAAAGCAGGGAAAGATCCAGAAAGACAATGACAAATTCCCAGGCCTTTCTTATCACATCAGGACACAGTGGCCCAGATTTAACAAACAAAGCTGCTATGGAATGTGCATAGTCACATCACTTACACAAAAGGAAGCTATTTTGGTATGAAACATTTAAATTTTATATTAGGATAGTTACATAGGGTATATACATTTCCAGGGGCCATGACACATAAATCCGTAGGTTCTAGATTTGTTTTCCATAAGCATACTAGACATCCTGCTGCAGCAGTCCATAGATAAGGACTCTCCCATTAGCCCATATTATTAGTATTTGCCAGGTGGTCTGTCACTAACATATTTTGAGAAAATTTCTTTAAATTTCTTTTCTAGGGCTGTCCTTAGTTAAGAAAGGCCTGCAGGCCTGCCACTAGTCATTTTCTTCCCATCTTTATTATAAATCATAATGAAAAAGTAAACAGTAACTATGAAAACTAAGAAGCAGATCCTGGCAATGAAGATGTCTGCAAAGAGTGGTCTGGACTATTTGTTGAGATGTGCAAATTCAGAAAAAATAAAAGGTGGAGGAGAAGGAGAACAATGTAAGGAAAACAGAAAAAATAAAGAATGTGGGAATAATGGGGAAAATGGGGGAAAAATAAAAATAATACAAGAGTAATAGGAAAAGTGAAGCAGAAAAATAAAAAGAGGAGTGGGGGTGGCAATGGTGGGCTGTGAACATCAAACGTTGTAGGAGACATTAGAAACTACTACAGCAACAGCAATGGAAAAGAGAAGTTCCATGGTAGAATTACCAGCAGAAACAGAACTTACAGAGGAAAAGAAGAAGCTAGCGATACTAATATTTGCCCACATTTATTAACCCCCTATATGCCAGGTACTATGCCTTGTACTTGATGTGCATTATCTCATTTAATTAATACAGTTTGGTGGGTTTGTACTATTTTACACATTCAGGTGGTAAATCACTTGCTATTGCAGGTAGGAAAAAAGCAAGGTCAGAATTCAAAATCAGTTCAGTGACACCAAATCCAATACAGTTAATCACTGCAGTCGGACATGAGTGTGCCATGGAGCAGGACAACAGAGCCTGTCTTTCCAACTCAGGACACCTTAGCATGACAATAAGGTGTACAGAACAGAGTATATTTGTCCAGGTGAGTACTATGAGTGTCAAATAGAAAGTTTTGGGAAATAGCTAAGATAACTCTAAAAGAATATGTAGAATGAGAAAAAAGCAGAGCCCTGTTAACAACACTAATAAAGCAAGGCACAATGGCTCACGCCTATGATCTCAGAGTTTTGGGAGGCTGAGGAAGGCGGATTGCTTGAACCCAGGAGTTTGATACCATCCTGGGCAACATGGTGAGACCTCATCTGTACAAAAAAATAACAAAATTAGCCGAGTGTGGTAGCATGCACCTATAGTCCCAGCTACTCAGGAGGCTGAGGTGTGAGGATTACTTGAGCCCGGGAGGTTAGGGTTGCAGTGAACCATGATTGTGCCACTACACTCCAGCCTGGGCAATAGAGGGAGACCCTGTCTCAAAATAATAATAATAATAATAATAATAAATTTAAAAAATTACATCAAGAAAAAGCCATGAGAAAAATGTAGCCCATAAAGGAGAATAAAGAAGAATGGTCAGAGAGCAAATATGTAATTTTTTAAAAATGTGGTATCATAGAACCCAAGGGGAGAGAATATCACCAGAATGGGGAAATCAACTGATTAACAAAGAGGTTGAAAAGGGTAGAAGTAAAAATAATATACTGGAATTAAGAATAAGAGCACCTTGCCAAATACTGAAAGCAGTTTACTAAGGAAAAAAGAAGTTGACGAGAGTTGGCAGAAGATTTGAGTGGATGAGAGTTGAGAAGGAAATAATAAAAATAACAACCCTTAGTTGTTAAAAGGACTATATAAAAAGGGATGGTAGCTAGAGCTGAGCAGGTAGAGGTAGGAAATTCTGTGGTTTTTTGTTTGTTTATTAATGTTGTTTTTTAAAAGGAAACTCTTAAGCATGTTTACCTGCTAACAGGAAATGGCCTGAAAGAAGAGAGAGGATAAAGATACAAAGGAAAGGAATGAAGTAGTGGACTGTATTAATTTCCTATTGCTGCTGCAACACAGTACCACAAACTTAGTGGCATAAAGCAACAGAAATTTATTATCTTACAGTTATGTAGGTCGAAAGTACAAAATGAGTCAGACTGGGCTAAAATCATGGTGTTCCTCTTATAAGGACAGTTGTGACTACATTTAGAACAGATCTGATAAATATAGGGTAATCTCATGTACTCAAAATCTTCAATTTTTTCACATCTGCAAAATCTCTTTTGTCATATAAGGTAACATTCATAGGTTCCAGAGATTGGAATCTGAATATCTTTGGGGACCATTATTCAGCCTATCACATTGTGCAGGCTTCAAGATGCACAGCAATTCTATTTTGTCTCACTCTAAATACATGACCATGAGTGACAAAATGGCATTCTCTAATACTCTGCAACTCCACTGCACTGCATATTTACTCTGACACTATGTAAAATGAGTATTCATACCTTCTCACTTTGTGTAGTGGCCTCCAGCCCTACCTCTTTTCCACCCACTCTTCCCTTTCAAATGATGACCTTGTTAAATAGATTCAATCTAGGGCTTCCTTGTTTTCATCACAAAATTTACCACCTACCTAAACTTCTACCCATCCCCTTTCTTTCTTTTACAATAAATGAAGTGTCCCTGCTCACGTCAAAGTTCTATCCCTCAATTTGTGCTCTAGCTCCATCTGTGACTCACTTTCTAATGAACTTGGCTCCTGCAAGTATCCTCTTCCTCCTACATCATCAATTTGTTTCTATTGAATCAATCCTAGCAGCATACATATTCTAGAATCTTCCCACTTTATAAAACCCTGCTTTAGCCCACATTCTCTTCCAGCTACTATTTCTCTTCTTGGTCTCCTTCCATGATAAAACTTACAAGAAGAGTTGTCTGTTGTCTCTGTCTCCTGTTGTTTACCTCCCATTCTCTCCTCAAATGACTCCAATTCAGTTGAAATAGTTCTTATAACAAATGACACCCCTCCAGACCAACTTCAACAGCTATTTCACAGTTTTAACATTACTAGTTTCTCAGCTAAACAGTTGGTCATTTGCATCTTTTTCTTTTTTAGCTCTGGCAAGTATGTACATTTGCATCCTCTTAAAGTACTTTCTTTTCTTAGCTTCTGTAGCATGTATCACTCTTCCTTGTCTTTTCACCTATCTTGCTAGCTATTTCTCAGTCTCTTTTGTTGGTTCCTCTTTCTCTAATTATTATTTAAGTATTAGAGTGAGCCAGGGATGTGCCCTGAATTTTTTTCTCTTTCTGATTTCTCCCTAGATTATCTCACTTAGTCCCATGGCTTTACCACCCACAAGACATCGGGTACTGAATATTGATGGCCAGTGCTGACCTCTCTTCTGAACTCCAAACTCACATATCCAATTGTCAATTAGACATCTTAACTTGCATGTCTAATAAAGCATCTAAATTTAGCATGCATAAAACTTAACTCAGGATTGCAACTTTATTTTGATCTCAAAAATATTGTTCTTTCATTCTCAATTTAATGAATGACATAACACAATTAGTCAAGCAAAGAAACAAACAAACAAACAAAAAACACTAGGAGTTATTCTTGTTCCTTTCTTTCTCTTAACTTCCATATCCGTGGATCAGCAAATCTTTTGGCTTTACCCTCTAGATATACTCTTAATCTGTCAACCATTCTCTTTCCCTAGTATCACCCTAAAATCAAGCCACCATTATCTCTCACCTACATTACTTGAATTACCTATTAAATAATATCTCTTCTTCTACCCTTACGTAACTCCATCAACATTCAGCATGGTATGGGTTTTTGTTAAAAATCTAAATTGGATGACATCAATCCCATGCTTAACAACCACAAAAGGCTTCCTGCATAACCTACATTTAGCTCCTGATTGACCTTCTAATCTCATCTCCCACTATTACCCATAATTGTTCAACTACATGTGCATTGATGAAACACACCAAGTCCTTTCCCAAGTTAGGATGCATGTGCTTATTCTTTCCTGTGAATTCACATGCTTCTCCTCTATGTCTTCTCATGGCTGGCTCCTTCTTGTCATTCTCTGACCAAATGTCTCTTCCTCAGGGAAGTGTCTTCACACCCAGGTACTCACTATCTGATATATCTATCACCTTGTCTTAGTATTTTTTCAGTTCTTATTACTAGCTGAAACTAATATTTTTCTAACAGCTGATTACCTCCTTTCAGTGGAACGTCTTTCTGAGAACAGGATCCTAATATGTGTTACTCATTGGTGTGGCCAAAGAGCCCAGAACAGTACCTGTCACAAACTAGGTGATTAATATATGATTTCTGAAATGAATGAATGAAAAATAAGGACAGTTTAGCAGATAGTATAATAAGCATAGTTGAAGGAATTATCCTGAACATAGCACTTTTTAAAACCATGATACATTGTTAGTTAAGTTGGTAGATGAGGTAAGTGAAGAAATTTAAGAACAGTTGCCCTGATGGTCACGTGTTAAGTAAGAAAAAGTTGCAGTCGGAGCTTGAGTAGAATGAGAAAGGTTTAAAATAGCCACTGTGAAGAGTAAGGAAAAGATATGGTTAAAAGATATGTAAAAGATCTAGAAATCTAGAGAATTTTGAGGTCTAATCAAATTTGATGGACCTAAACTCGCAGTGGTATCAACCTCCAGTAGTGGAGGGAAGTGGATTAACAAAAAGGTAGAATTTTACATGTCAAGTCTATAAAAAATCAAGATCCAAAGAGTACAGATTTTGTCATGAGATTCACTAATATGAAAGAGCATGAAGATTAGCTTGAATAAAACAGGACCCCATACTACTGGGAGGTGGAAGATGTTGATATAAGAGAAATTACAAGATTCAAAGAATTTAATGAGAGCAAAAAATAGATGGAGTGCAATACTTACAGAATTCAGAACAGGAGAGGCAAGGGAGAGTGGAAGGAAGGAAGAAAGAAGGAAAAGAGAAGGATAAAGAAAGGAAGGCAAGAAGAGAGGAATGCAAGCAGGAAGGGAGGAAGGAAGGAAGGAAGGGTGGGTCAATGAGTTAAAAATCTGAATTCATGAATTTAGACATGGAACACTTCCTGGTAACAGCAATGTCCAGATTACGACCTTAGGAATGTTGAGCTGAAGCAAAATGATGATGCCTTTTGGAATTCAGGGAAGTCAACATATTGAGAGGCCAAGGCATTAGGAATAGCATCCACGTGATCATTGTGATTTTTTGGCTATACCACATTTCAATGTATACTAGAAAGCAACGCATATGGAACTTGAAAAATATTTATTCATTAAATAAATGAATGATAGTGTTAATTAATAGAGTAGAATGGAAAGTGAGTGCATAGTAAAATTGTGAACAATCAGCCAACACTTCTCTGAATAAGGGAGGAAGTAGTAAGAAAAAGGATATCAATGAGAAGCAGGTGATACAGCTCGATTACAGAAGGCTTAATGTAGTTTGAAGTTTCTATATTGTCCATAAATTTTACTGTGCTAATAAATGCTTATAATACATTTTACAATTACTTCTCACCTAAGTAATATGCCCTCCTCCTTCTCTTACCTCCTTAGTTTATTCTTACAGATCTCAAGCTAGTAAACTGTGGACCAAGTTCAATCTACATGAGAGTCCATGTCTTTTCTTCGCTTCTTCTTTCTCTCCCTCTCTTTTTTCTTTTTTTTTTTTTTTGTCTTGCATAAAGCACCAAAGAATGAAGTACATTTCAGTATTTATTAGGAGAGTTGACATGATAAATCCATATTTCTGGCTTCTCTTGCAGAAACAAAATACCTGGCATCCCTGGTCTCACAATCTAGCATGGCAACTATTGGTAGAGCTAAGTAGTGACTGCTTCCTTTAGATAGGGTTTACAAGTTTCAGTGCCAGATAGTCCACTTCACTCACTTTCACCATGTTCCAGGCCCCATAGCATTTGATTTTGGCTTCTTTGAATCAAAGCTACAAAAGCAACTACTTGGCTTCACACTAAAGAGTTCTACCACCAAGGACTAAATATACTTAAGTCTCTCTTCATGTAAAGCTTAAATTCCACAGAGGCAACTTGGCCCACTGTTGACTTGACTTAGTACCTAGTTATCATGATACTCCATTCTATAAGGAAAAGAATAGGAAATAAGAGTAATGTTAGGTTGAAATCTGTCCAAAACACTTCCAAAAAGCCCATAAATTATTTAGCAAGCTACATCATGTATTTTTGTTTAATGGCCATTATTGTTTTGTTTTCTTTTGTTTTTAATGTGCAGATTGTATAATGGAAGGTAAATAAATGTGAAGTAGTTCTGTCTACGAAGCAAACATGTAAAACTGAAGCGTCAGTGTGCTGAGGTAGGGCTTGGTCTTAACTCTGGTTTTGCTCCAAAGTCAGGCTAAATGTTCGCCTTTGCTCTATGTTCATGTTCTATTTGTATGCTGACTCTGCTATTCATCCCTACTGATGGTTCTAAGCATGCTGGCAGTTAGGCCTCATTGCTTTAAGTTGCATGTGCCCTACGACTGAATTCATTGAGCATGAGAACTGATAAATTGCCCAATCAGACCTGTAAGATGCTCAAGTTCAGGAGGAGTCAAAAAGAATTAATATGAAATTCACATGCATTCTAAGCTTACAGAGTGTGCTTGGCATTTTTCTTGGTTATAGTTTGCTTAGAAATGCATGTTGGCATATGAATTAGAAGTCAAACATTGATGATTCTTTTGTAATAAAGATTCCAGTTATATGTTCAAAAAGAAATCTATCTGAATATTTTTAAAATTCAGAACCTGTTGTTTTAAAAGGGTTTTCAGTGAACATTCTTAAAATGTATTTTTTCCTTAAAAACTTTTAGCCATTCCTCATATTACTAACGCAACTAAGAACTGACATATAGTTTTCAAGATAAAACTTTTTTTTTTCTTTTTTTTTTTTTCGAGACCGAGTCTCGCACTTTCACCCAGGCTGGAGTGCAGTGGCGTGACCTCAGCTCACTGCAAGCTCCGCCTCTCGGGTTCACGGCATTCTCCTGCCTCATCCTCCCAAATAGCTGGGACTACAGGCACCCGCCACCATGGCGGGCTAATTTTTTGTATTTTTAGTAGAGTCGGGGTTTCACCGTGTTAGACAGGATGGTCTCTATCTGCTGACCTTGTGATCTGCCCGCCTCAGCCTCCCAAAGTCCTGGGATTTACAGGCATGAGCCACCATGCCCGGCAGACAAAACATTTTTAAGGAAACAGTAAGGCGTAACTCTTTCACAGAAAGCAGTTTGAGCTGTTCTTGGACACCAAACACAATAAATCAGTGGCTCTCTCTCTGCTTTTTCTTAATATATTTTATGTATTTTTAGTACAAACACAAGTCAATCTCCAGCAGATTCCATTAAGTGAAGTGAAATTAATGTAAATAAATATGCACAACTCAAATTATGTTAACCCTGTAATCACTTAAAGAAGGTACTGTAACAAATCCAAGTATTGAACATTGTGGTTATATGCCCTTAAATTTTGTTTAAATTATTATTTTTGAGTGAGAATAATTAGGTATCTTTTTCATTATGATTGGTTTCATCAAATTTTATATTAATCTAAAATCACTATCCAGAGGCTTATAATGGTGTAATATTTGAAAGTAATTTCAAATTTCATTTTTTTCTAATAATTACTCTCCAGTTTGCTATTAATAATTACAAGTCTGTAATTTAGCTTGTGTTCCATAGATATTTGTTGACATCTTAATTTATCATTTTGGCTTTGGGAATGAACCACATTTGAGTAAATTTGTGATCATCTTTTGAATGAGTCTTGTTTAACTTTTTAGGATAGACTACCGCCTTCTTCATTACTTTTACAAATATTTATTGAAATTCCACTATTTATTAGCCATGCTGTTCTAGACAACTGAGATATATCAGAGAGCACAACAAACAATGATTGCCACCTTTTAGAGCTTTCAATCTGGTGGGGACAACAAGACAAAAAATAAATAATAAACATAATAAATCACAAATCATATAGTATGTTAAATGATAACAAATGCTGAGGGAAAAAGACAAAGAGCAAGAGATTAAAAATTGAAGTGCAGGGCAAACAGAGTTTCTAGCTAGCCTTGCCTATAAACCACTTCAAAGCTTAGTGGCTTCAAACAATTTATTATTAACTTGTATTACTGTGTTTTAGCTGATCTAGTTGGCTCTCACTTACAGTTTCTCGTGTGTTTACAGACAGATATCAGCCAGGGCTTTAGTCTGGGCTAGAGGTCCAAGACAGCTCCATCACATGGCCAGCAGTTGATACTGGTTGTCAAATGTAGGCTTAGCTGAGGTTATTGATCAAGGTGCCTAAAGGTGGCCTCTCCATGTGTACTGAGAGTGAGCACCCTTACAGCTAGCATTTAAGCAGACCCAGTCAGAATTTGCAAGTTGTCCTCTGACTGCCTCAGAAGATCTAGATTGTCACACCTGCTGCATTCTATTGGCTGCAAGTCAGGGCTAGCCCAGATTCAAGAGGAAAGGGTTACACAAGGTTTATTGAGGGTTATCTTTAGAGACTGGCTATCCTGGGAAGTTGCTGGAATTTTAAGTAGGGTGATTAGGCTTATTGAAGAGTGCCATGGTTTGAATGTGCCCTCTCCAAAATTCAGATGTTGCCAGTGTGATAGTATTAAGAGGTGGGGCCTTTAAGAGGTGATTAGGCCTCCAGGGCTCCTCCGTCACTGTATTAGTCAGGGTTCTGCAGAGAGACAGAACCAATAGGATCTATATATATATCTATATATCTATATCTATATCTATATCTGTATCTATCTATATGCAAGCTAGAGAAAGAGAGAAGCCAGTAGCATAGCTCAGTTTAAATCTGAATGCCTCAATACCAGGGAAGCCAACAGTGCAGCCCTCAGTCTGAGGCCATAGGCCCAAGAGCCCCTGGGAGGTTGCTGGTACAAGCCTCACAGACCAAAGGCTGAAGAACCTGGAGTTAATATCCAAGGGCACGAGGAGAGGAAGCCAAGCATCCAGCATAACATGGGAAGAGGAGGAGCAAGAAGACTCAACAAGCTGCTTATCCTCTTCTTCTGCCTGCTTTGTTCTACCTGCACTGGCAGACAAATGGTTGGTGCCACCCACATTGAGGATGAATTTTCCTCTCCCAGTCTACTAACTCAAATATCAGTCTCCTCTGGCAAATAGATGTGTCCCTCACAGACACATCTATTAACATGCTTCATCAGCCATCTAGGCATCCCTCAATCCAGTCAAGTTGACACCTAATATTAACCATCATACCCATGAATGAGATTAGGTATCCTTATCAAAGCAGTGGATAGAGGGAGTGTCTCTCTCTTGCCCTTCTGCCTCTGGAGGCAGTGTAAGGACACAGTTTCCTTCCCTCTGGAGGATGCAGCCCTTGCTGGAGAGCTAAATCTGCTGGTGACTTGACCTTGGACTTCCTAGCCTCCAGACTGTTAGAAATAAATATCTGTCTTTTATCAATTCCACAGTCTGTGTTATAGCAGCACAAATGGACTAAGACTAAGACAAAGAGTTAAGTCTAGAAATAGAGGAGTTTGTTAACGAGGCAAATATCTGAAGAAAGGGCATTTCAAGCAGGAAAAATAGCCAGTATAAATGTTCTAAGACAAAATCATGCCTACTGTGATCGAAGAATTTTTTTTAATGTGATGGATTAAAGGAGAAATTAATAAAAGATGAGGTCAGACATTATGGAGGCCAGAATATTTATACCAAAAATAAACACTAGATTTAGCAAAATGATGGTCTGATGACTTGATAAGAATTTCAGAGGATGTAAAAACCAGATTGGGAGAAGTATAAAGGAGAAAATGAATAAATGAGTGGTGTGAAGAAATTATAAACAAGTCTTTCTGGAGTAGGATAGCCTCTCTACAGCAGCATAGTAAAGTGCATACTAAAGAGAAAAGAGGGCAGCAGAGAGAAAATTCCAGACATCTGTAAACAATTCTCCTTGAATATTCAGCTGGGTACTAATTAGCACATGTTTGTTAGACACTAACCAAGGATATGAAAAGAGCCACCTGAAAACAATAGTGAGAACAATGTATTCAGAAATCAGTAAGGCTGAGAATAATGAGTATTTTCAAACTAAAAAATCTTATTAATTCATATGGCTATTGGACAGTGCTCTTAGAGAGGTCACACATTTGAAGTGAGACCAAAAAAAAAAAAAAAAAAAAAAAAGCCCCAGCACTAAATTCCGTTCTAAGTTTAAAATCAAGATCCAAAAGGATCAAACTGCTTCTAAGTGATTTAACTGCTTTTCAAAAGAAATCTAAAGAATATAGAATAAAAATATCCAGCACCCAAAAAGTAAAACTCACATTGTTTGGCATCCAAACAAAAATTAACAATACACAAAGAAATTGGAAAATCTGAACCATGTGAAGAGAAAAGTCAATCAAAACCAATCCATAACTGACACAGATGATAAAATTAGACAAGAATATTTTAAGGCCAGGCGCAGTGGCTCATGCCTGTAATTCCAGCACTTTGCAAGGCTGAGGTGGGTGGATCACGAGGTCAGGCATTCAAGACCAGCCTGGCCAAGATGGTGAAACCCTGACTCTACTAAAAATACAAACGTTAACCAGGCACGGTGGCAGGAGCCTGTGATCCCAGCTGCTCAGGAGGCTGAGGCAGGAGAATTGCTTGAACCAGGGTGGTGGAGGTTGCAGTGAGCCAAGATCGAGCCACTGCACTCCAGCCTGGGCAACAGAGTGAGACTCTGGCTCAAAAAAAGAGAACATTTTAAGTCATTACATCAAATTTCATATGTTCAAAAAATGAGAGGAAAGATTAAATAGGTTAAGAAGAAACAGGGAAGTTAAAAAGGATCAAATAAAATGTCTGGTGATAGAATTATTAATATCTGAGATAATATACTAGATGGAAGCAGATTAGAGATTGCAGGAGAAAAATAAATTTGGAGGCATAGAATTCAAAACAATACAAATTGAAACACAAACTGAAAAAAAAATTAACAGAGCATCCATAAACTGTGGAATACTTAAAGTGAACTAATATAAATGCAATGGGATTGAAGACTAAGCTCTGATTTTTTTTATCTTGCACAAATTCCCATTTAAGGGATCTGGGGAGTCATGCCCTACAAACCATAAATTCTCATCAGATGGGTTTTATTTAACCCTATATATCGTGACTTACTTTCCAATCTGACTCTGGCATAACATTACGTGACAAAGAAGAAAATCCAAATATTTTACGTGTAACATTACCTGACAAAGAAGAAAATCCAAACATGTTTCTTTGCCACATTTTGAAATGGCCCTGCAAAGCTGTACTTTGTGGGAGAAAATTTGCATATGTAAAGAATCTCCATTAACATAGCTAGATCTTTGTTTTCCCAGGCCCTCCCATTCCTGAAGAGATTAACTGAGAGTCTAGGACCTTTTAAAGGTCTGAATAGGAAACATTTGTCATCTATTGTCTTTAAAGGCAGCCACTATGAGAATTCAAAAAACCTTGGTCTCCACAATCTTTATCTTAACCTGAACATTTCCTTTCTATTGATCCAAGGTCTTTAGACAAACTCTACCAATTGTCAACCAGAAAATGTTTAAACTTACCACCTATAGCCTGGAAGTCCTCCCCCCAACTTCAAACTGCCCCACCTTTCTGGACCAAACCAATGTATTTCTCAAATGTATTTGATTGATGTCTCATGCCTCCCTAAAATGTATAAAACCAAGCTGCACCCTGACCACCTTATGCACATGTCCTCAGTTCCTCCTGAGGGATATGTCACAGGTCATGGTTACTCATATTTGGCTCAGAATAAATCCCTTCAAATATTTTACAGAGTTTGAATCTTTTTGTCAATGGGAGCCTCTAAAGGAAAGGAGAAATAAAAAGGGACAAAAAATTATGAAGAAATAGTAGCCAAAATCTTGCAATTTGAGGAAAACTATATACTCTCAGTTCCGAGAATCATATCAAACTTCAACCACAAGAAACATGAAGAAAACTACGTCAAGATACATTATATTCAAATTGCTCAGAATCAGTGATAAAATCTCGAAAGGGGTCAGACAAAAAAACATATGCCTTTACAAAGGACAAAGATCAAAATGACAGCCAATTTCTAGTAGAAAACAATGAAGTAAACAGTCAGTTGAGCAACATTTTTAAATACTAAAAGAAATAATAGGACGCCAATCTAGAATTTTATAACCTGGAAGAATATCATTTAAAAAATGCTAAAATAAGTACTTTCAGACAAAGAAAATGAACCAATTTTTCACCAGCAAACCCCACACTACAAGAAATGTCCAAAAAAGTAATTTAGTAAAATGAAAACCATGTAAAAATTAAAATTCCCTCAAAGAAATGAAGATCACAAGTAGAATTAACTTTTTGGGTAAATACATAAGATATTTTCCTTAATATTTAAATGCATTCAAGTGATAAATGACTTGTACTGTGACTTTTATAACATATATACAATAATATGCATGACAATAATAACAGAAAGGCCAGGAGAAGAAATTGGAAGTAGTAATATTTTCTTACAAGTTCCTCATACTATATGTGAAGAGGTACATAACTTAATATTACTTGAAGCAAGAAACAACCACCAAAATAAACGGTTATGACTAATAAGGTAACAATATACATAAAATGGAATAATAAAAATAATCCTAAAGAAAGCAGGAAAAAAGGGAAAAATTACAAAGAACAAAGGAAACAAATAGAAAACAAGTAGAAAATGGTGGGTTAGCCAGGAATGGTGGCTCACACCTGTAATCCCAGCACTTTGGGAGGCCAAGGTGGGCAGATCACGAGGTCAGGAGATCAAGACCATCCTGGCTAAAACAGTGAAACCCCACCTCTGCTAAAAATACAAAAACTTAGCCAGGTGTGGTGGCATGCGCCTGTTGTCCCAGCTAGTTGGGAGGCTGAGGCAGAATCGCTTGAACCCAGGAGGTGGAGGTTGCAGTGAGCCGAGATGGCACCACTACACTCCAGCATGGGTGACAGAGCGAGACTCTGTCTCAAAAAAAAAAAGAAAGGTGGATTAATACCTAACCATACCAATAGTCACATTAAATGTAAGTGAACTAAATATTCCAATTAAATGGCAGACATTATCAAATTAAACAAGAAAGTAAAATCCAATTATTTGCTGTCTGCAGGGAACTCCCTTTAATACAAAGACACAAATAAGTTTTAAAATAGTGGGAAATAATACGTCATGCTAATAATAAAAAACTGAGATGACAATATAAGAAAAATAAATTTCAGAGAAAGGAATATTAAAATAAAGTAACGGCTGGGTGCTGTGGCTCATGCCTGTAATCCCAGCACTTTGAGAGGCCAAGGTGGGTGGATCACAAAGTCAGGAGATTGAGATCAGCTTGGCCAATATAGTGAAACCCCATCTCCACTAAAAATACAAAAATTAGCTGGGCATGGTGGTGTGCACCTATAGTCCCAGCTGCTCAGGAGGCTGAGGCAGGAGAATCACTTGAACCGGGGAGGCAGAGGTTGAAGTGAGCCAAGATCACACCACTGCACTCTAGGCTAGGCGACAAAGCAAGACTCCATCTCAATAAATAAATAAATAAAGTAACACACAGAGGAACTAGGAAAATTTTGGGTTTAGACATTAATTATTGGATTATTGGATATGAGATGATTGGATGTTAATTATCTTGATTATGATGATACCTTTATAATTATATGTCAAAATTTATTAAATTTCACACTTTTTAAACATATGCATTATATTACATGCCAACTACTCCTCAATCTGTTAACAAAAACCATTTTTTAATAGAGATTGAAAAATTGATGACAAAAGCAAACACAATGGCTTAAATGATGTCCTTGAGTAAGCCTGAGTTTTTGTGGTTTATTCATAATTTTTTATCCACTTCCCTATTTCCAATGATTTCTCTCTATAACCATTACTACCACTCTAGTGTCCAAGCTACTATCATCTTTTTCTTGTACTTCTTAAATCCTTTGCTCTTAGAATAAAAAGGAAACTCATAAAAATGGCCTTCAGGACCTATTGTCTTGTCCCTGCCTGTTGTTCTATCCTCTTTTCAGATCAAGTTGCTCTTATTCTTCCTTTGCAATCTACACTGATATGTTTTCAGTCCCTGTATTACATTCCTAGGGCTGTTGTAACAAAGTATTACAAACTGAGTGACTGATAACAACAGAAATTTATTGTGCCACACTTCTGGAGGCCAGAAGGCCAAAATCAAGGTGTTAGCAGAGTCATGCTCCCACTGAAGGTGCTAGGGAAGGATCTGTTCCAGGCCTCTTTCCTGGCTTCTGGTAACCTCAGGAATTCCCTGGCTTGAATATGTCCTTATTCTCTGTGTCTCTTCACATAGTCTTTCCTCTGCATGTCCATGTCCACCTTTCTCCTTCTTACAAGAACACCCATCATATTGGATTGGGGTCTACCCCAGTGACCTCATTCTAACTTTGTAAAATCTGCAAAGTCCCTGTTTCCAAATAAAGTCACATTCTGAGGTACTTGGGGTTAAGACTTCAGCATATCTTTTTGGTGTGACATAACGCAACCCATAACAGTCCCTGTGTTTGTTGTACTCCTTCTTGCCAAAGGGTCTTTTATTCAGCCCTTCTGTCTGGGCAGATCTTACCCTGACTCTTTCAACTGATACCTCCTCACAAATTCTTCAGGTCTAAACTCCAGGGCAGCCTCTTAAAGAGGACTTCCTTGATCTGCTTTATTCTGTAAACCCCCTTATCACAGACACTTATGGTCCTGGAAACCACTCCTTCATAGCACATGTAGAGCTGCAATTTTGCATTGTAGTATGACTTAAACACATAGTTGTTCCCCCAATAAATTGTTAAATCCATGAGGATACATAATGTGTCTGTTTTGCTTACCATTTATCCTCATTACATTGCAGAGTTCAGGGAACACAATACACTACCAATAAAATATTTGTTACATAATGGATAAGCCCAGTAATGACTTAATGTAACACAGCAGCTTTAAATGATGTTTTTATTATTGCTATAAGAGCGGAAAAGTCATGAGGGTCTGGTAATTTCATTTACTTATTTAACACATATAATTTATATAGAACTTTAGCAACATTTTCACTGTATTATATTGTAGTAAGTTGGAAATATGAAGTGATCTATTTTCACATTTTAAATAGGATTAACTTTTTTTCTAATATGTGAACATTAGAAAAGTGAAGTGTAAAATCAATTCTGGAATGGTCTTCAAAGAAAAGAGATATTTTCCTCTATTTTCCTGGTTGCAGCAAATACTGAAGTCAGTTTTAGCTATGTGTATGCTCTGATCTAATTTTAACTAAAACCTTCCACTTTCCTTTGCACACCGTTGCCTTTAGTATAAACGTAAAAAAGACATATAGTACTTCATTTCTTAACCATGAATATGCACATACACAATGCATAAGCTACAAGTTAGTCACACATTTTTTGTGAGAGAAATGACTGATATTTTGATCTTTATTAGCAAGCAAATTCGGGTTAATTAATCCTTAATGAAATGCCAGTGTTGACAGGATAGCTTCAAGCTTTTATAAACCTTGTACACTGCTAAGTTTGAATCTGACAGGCAATGCTGACAACTTTTTTCAGCTGCCAATCCAATGTTGTCAGCCTGCAGTCAGAATGAATTCCTTTTATATACTTACTAATCCACAAAATTGAAGAAAGAACTTACAAAACTACACAAAACGCTTTCCTACATTTCAAGTTAGAATACTCTGACATTTCTACAAGCTATATTTTAATCCATATACTTAGAAAAATGAAGTATTTAACAGTCATTTGTTCAATTGTAAGAAAAATTGCAAATGAGAACAACTTTTCCAAAGCTGATTATAGTACACTGGCCTAGTTTTTCCAAATGTAACATTGCTAAATATCTACCAAATTATGTATATATGCATACAGAATCAGTATTATGGCATAACAAGACTAAAAGGCAATAGACTCTATAGGTGAGGTTTATGCATGTTTGGCATTCACCCTTAACTTGAAAAAAATATATAAGAACAGAATGTATTTCAATGTGATAAAAGTAAATACATAGAACATAATTTCAACAAATCACATAGTTAGTGTATTTATGCATCTTTTTTTTTTTTTGGAGATGGAGTCTCATTCTATCATCCAGGCTGGAATGCAGTGATGCAATCTCGGCTCACTGCAACCTCTGCATCCTGGGTTCAAGCCATTCTCCTGCCTCAGCCTCTTGAGAAGCTGGGACTAAAGGAGCATGCCACCATGCTCAGCTAATTTTTCTATTTTTTGTAGAGATGGGTTCTTGCCATGTTGGCCAGGCTGCTCTTGAACTTCTGACCTCAAGTGATCTGCCCGGCTTGACCTCCCAAAGTGCCGGAATTACAGGTGTGAGGCACTGTGCCCAGGCTATGTATCTTTTAATGCACACTTTACACAAGTAATTACTAATTTAAGGCAAACTGGCATTTTATATCAGATTTCCTGATTTTCCTCTCCCAGGAAAACTTTATTGTTTTAATTCTTTGAGTTTTACTTATATGCTTAGAAAAATCAAGAGCTGTGTTTAATCAATAAGGGAGTTCTTTTGCGATACCACTGAAAAGATCATCAACATGAATTCATTATTAGGACGCAATATTCAGTTTGTGGCTGTGAGATGTTGAGATGCCATACTTAAGCCAGTCCATTTTTATACTATGTAATCCCATCAGATAAGACAAAATAGCCATACTTATTTTTTTCTAAGCAGTTGAATCAAATAACCAATACAAATTGACAGAGCAGGATCATCACCATCTAGGACAAACACAGCAATTTTAAGTTCCCCTTGATTAAAAACTGCCTAAATCCAGCCCCAAACCATTAGCCTAATGACTAATGTCAGCATGACCATAAACTACAAGTGACACCTCCGACCAGAAACATTCCAACTCTGAGATAAATCTCCATCCAACCAGAAACATGCCAGCCCTGAGATAACCTCCACTCCAACCAGAAACATGCCAGCCCTGAGATAACCTACCCTCTGTCCAGAGACATGCCGACCCCACAATAAAACTCTCCTGCGCACAGAAACATTCTGAGCTTGTGATAAGCTCTCCCTTCCTAAATGCTTAAATACCCTTAGTCTGTAAGACAGAATGCTCCTGACCAAAATTGGCCAGATGCCCCTCTCAGGTTTATTCTCCAAAATAAACCTGTCTTTGACTGTTGAGCCCCTTTTTGTGTTTCTTTCTTCTTTAACTCTTACACAAATAACTTCCTATAAATGATTTCAAAGTATAAAGAAATCAACATCAAAGTGTATATGATTGAATGGGTTCTAGGGTAAAAAGAACCTGACTTAATTCCTATCCTCCAGGGGGTTATGATCTGGTTTGGAAAAAAACAAATGCAGCAAAACATATAACAGTCTTGATCTTAATCTCATCCTAACCTGCAATTCCAGTCGTCTATGTAGGTGTAAAATTCCCTAAAGGTAGCCTCCTTTTGTCAGGAAATAGGGCAGATACATAGAAAGATAGGAGTCAATTCAAGGTATTGCCTTGAGGACAATTCTGGAAGAATAGGGAGATACATAAGCCTATTTGAAACTGGTGTTTCATTAGGATTGGTTGGGCTGGGTACAGCAGGGACTGACAAAGAGAGATTCTGGAGGTACAGAATCCCTAAAGGTGCCAGAGGACAGCTGTAACAGACTCACGCTGAAGGGAAAGGAGTCTGGATCTGGGTAAGGTCTTTATATTTCAAAGGAAGAGAGACATATTAAGAAAGAAAACTTCACATCTCTAGTTTGTCAAAAATACAGATGGGGAGTTGAAAGAAGAAAGAGGGAAAAGCCAAGGCTGATTCACTAGTTTGACTTGGTAGTTAAAAAATTAAAGTTTTATTTTATGAAAGGAAAAAAATGCAGTGCGGAACTGGTTTGAGGCTCTGGGGTATTTTGCTATGCATACTTCAGAAGGTCCTGCTTCCCACATCTTTCCTTGATGAGGAAACCCATGCCCTCAATTTCTGCTTCTTTATTTAGCCATGTTTTGTTATGTGTCTCCACATCTATTTTAGCTACCACTGAGTATAATAAGAATGGATGCCTATCTCAGAAGCAGCTCATTCATAACCAGGCCATGTGTTAATCCCTCTGCAACAATGGCAAAAGAGATCATCAGATCTCTTTGGAATTGGAACTGGAAAGCATAGAAAGAGTTATTAGCAAGCACTGTAGCTGAAAAGTCAAGACTCTCAAGAGAAACATACAAGATTATGAGGACTAAGTTCTGATTTTTTATCTTACCCAAATTCCTACCTAAGTGGTCTAGGGAGTCATGCCTGACAACCATAAATTCTCATTAGATGGATTTTATTTGACCCTATATATTGTGACTTACTTTTCAGTCTGACTCTGGCATAACATTACAAGATAAGGAAAAAATATTTAACCCCAAAATATATTTCCTTGCCATACCTTGAAATTGCCCTGCAAAGTCTCCTGTGGGAAAAATCCACATCCTATAGAGAATCCTCTTTCCCCTTTGTTTTCCTTCCTTTCTTTCCAGGTCCAGGAGACAAATAAGAGCCAGGTACCCTTTTAGGTCTGATAAGAAACATTTTACAACCTGCTCTCTCTCTCTGAAGTCAGCTATCTGAGAGATTCCTCTGCACCATAAAACTTGGTCTCCACAATCCTTTATCTTAACCTAAACATTCCTTTCCATTGATCCTAGTTCTTCAGATAAACTCAGCCAATTGTAAACCAGAAAATGTTTAAATTTACCTATAGCCTGGAAGCCCCCCAACTTGGAGTCGTCCTGCCTTTCTGAACCAAACCAATATATTTCTTAAGTGTATTTGATTGATGTCTCATGCCTCCCTAAAAATATATAAAACCAAACTGCACCCTGACCACCTTGAGCACATGTTCTTAGGACCTCCTCAGGGCTGTGTCATGGGCCATGGTCATTCATATTTGGTTCAGAATAAATCTCTTAAAATATTTTACAGAGTTTGACTCTTTTTGTTGACAATTGTTAGGAAGAGAAAGTGTAAGTAGCTCCCTACTTGCAAGGATGCTCTACACATATTCGAGCATATCATCCACGAACGAGAGAAAGAGGACTGTTCTTGGAGAACATAGAATACAGGTTTAGGGTCTTGAACTCTTCCCATAGTGCAGGGCCTTGGATATCCATAAGAGCCCTTGTTTTTGCCTTTGTAATAAAACATCTTTTTTTTTTTAACTACTAGAGAAGGTATTTGTTCCTCGTAAGTAAAGACAACACAGGAGTCATTTTGAGTTGTAATGCCAAAACTAAGGCCCTCTGGTGAAACCAATAAGGCCTCAAATGGCTTAAGCACAAGCTCCCTTCTCCATTATGCTCCTGTGGATACGGTCCCCCAGCCAAACAAGGCTCCTGATCAAAGGGACTAGGTGGAGTTCTTGCTGATACCTGAGTAGCAGGTTTCAATTTTCTGCCAGTGGTGGAATTTTTCAAATAAGCCAACCACATCCTCCCATGGGAATCAGGTGTCACCCTACTCTCTTAACACTATGAAGCCTCTCTCCCACAGCCTCTACTTGTTCCTTCTGCTTTTGAGTGCAACTTCATGTGGCCCACGGTGGTGTGCTGTATCCTCTTTCCCTGTGCTAGGAGTGTGTATATGTGATAATCTGCTATCAATTTCATCTGTACAATCTAGTGTGAATATTGTGTATTAGTCTATCCCCATAATCCTAAAACAAGAATCCCTCCGTCACCAAAATGGTGAATAGATTATTAAATCCCTTTGCATATGTATCTAAAATCTATGGGTGCTTCCTGTGATAGCCCTCTCATCTAGTCTTCCATGTACTTTACCCTTCGTTTGTCATCTTATTGAAAAATAAACAAAAACATCAAACTTGAAGTCTTTATTTTTCTAAAATAATTCCCTTATCAAATTCATTTTAAAAATTTAAAATATCATGCCATTCTTAAGTTAATGGATATAGTCTTTTTACTGATGGTAACTTTACAAATATTTTCATCACAGACAAAATGGCAAACACATAAATCACCGGAGCAATGGAGAATTGTGAAATACAGTTAGAACAAAATAAGTAGGAAGTGGGGAAAAAAGTTTCTCCACACATGTTTTTAAAACGTATTTACAGTTTCAAGGCATCTGGTAAGTGTGAAAAAAGGACGTTAAGGCAAAATTACAATTGTTCTTACTGTCAGGACCAGCGGTACAATTTTAAATCAAATTGCACATTTATTTGGTTAGTTCTACTTTCTGGAGTACCAGAATTATGGGAAAGGAGCAAAACTGCAAAAGAATAGAAATTTGTAATTATTATCTGGTTCTTGGAAATACCAATTCAAATTCTGAAAGAAAGCAAATTTTTAAAAAGAAATTGTAAGTAAAAATGTTTTTCTCAGGTTTCCAGTCAAAGCAATTTTACATGACTATAGTGTATAGATAATGTTAAGCAAACTTATAAATCTGTTTCATGTCACAGAATTGCAGGCTAAGCTTAAATGTATATTTAGAATTAGGTTAGACATTGATTCACCCCCAGGTATCCATTTTTAAGAGCTGAATTGCATGCAGAGAAGGTGTCCTTCATTAAGGAAGTCTAAGGAGGATGTCTGGTGCATGCCTGAGAGGTGGGAATAAGGAACCAAGAAAAGGAAGCAGCAACAGACACAAAACTGCACATTCCCCAGAACAGCCTCTCCTAAACCTCTTAAAAGTCTTGACAGGAGGAAGTTATAGGTAAAGGAACCACAACACAAGCACTGCCAGGATGAGATGGGGGCAAAACGGTAAGAGTGGAGTGTCCTCACCGATTTCTGTGTTCCAAACAGCAAGTCTCTGGTAAGGTAAAGCTGAAAGGAAGTGCTGCCTGCGTACAACCTTTCTGTCCTTGGGCTTCCACAGATAGCAGAAAACAGCAATCCCTAGGGCTGCTCTAGGAACAGTGACTGGGCACTGCCAGGAAGTGAGCTTTCTGCAGTAGGAGGGCAGGACAGAAAAACATGAAAGAACTGATAATGGTTGAAAGTGAAATACCAAGGGACTTGCAGAGTAAACAAGGCAGTTTCCGGCATAAAACATGGCCATTCTGAAGGTGTACCGATAGTGGTTAAGAGCAGCAAGATTTTATCCATTTCTTCTAGATTTTCTAGTTTATTTGTGTAGAGGTGTTTGTAGTATTCTCCGATGGTAGTTTGTATTTCTGTGGGATCGGTGGTGATATCCCCTTTATCATTTTTTATTGTGTCTATTTGATTCTTCTCTCTTTTTTTCCTTAGTAGTCTTGCTAGTAGTCTATCAATTTTGTTGATCCTTTCAAAAAACCAGCTCCTGGATTCGTTAATTTTTTGAAGGGTTTTTTGTGTCTCTATTTCCTTCAGTTCTGCTCTGATTTTAGTTATTTCTTGCCGTCTGCTAGCTTTTGAATGTGTTTGCTCTTGCTTTTTTGTTCTTTTAATTGTGATGTTAGGGTGTCAATTTTGCATCTTTCCTGCTTTCTCTTGTGGGCATTTAGTGCTATAAATTTCCCTCTACACACTGCTTTGAATGCGTCCCAGAGATTCTGGTATGTTGTGTCTTTGTTCTCATTGGTTTCAAAGAACATCTTTATTTCTGCCTTCATTTCGTTATGTACCCAGTAGTCATTCAGGAGCAGGTTGTTCAGTTTCCATGTAGTTGAGTGGTTTTGAGTGAGTTTCTTAATCCTGAGTTCTAGTTTGATTGCACTGTGGTCTGAGAGATAGTTTGTTATAATTTCTGTTCTTTTACATTTGCTGAGGAGAGCTTTACTTCCAACTATGTGGTCAATTTTGGAATAGGTGTGGTGTGGTGCTGAAAAAAATGTATATTCTGTTGATTTGGGGTGGAGAGTTCTGTAGATGTCTATTAGGTCCGCTTGGTGCAGAGCTGAGTTCAATTCCTGGGTATCCTTGTTGACTTTATGTCTCGTTGATCTGTCTAATGTTGACAGTGGGGTGTCAAAGTCTCCCATTATTATTGTGTGGGAGACTAAGTCTCTTTGTAGATCACTCAGGACTTGCTTTATGAATCTGGGTGCTCCTGTATTGGGTGCATATATATTTACGATAGTTAGCTCTCCTTGTTGAATTGATCCCTTTACCATTATGTAATGGCCTTCTTTGTCTCTTTTGATCTTTGTTGGTTTAAAGTCTGTTTTATCAGAGACTAGGATTGCAACCCCTGCCTTTTTTTGTTTTCCATTTGCTTAGTAGATCTTCCTCCATCCTTTTATTTTGAGCCTACGTGTGTCTCTGCATGTGAGATGGGTTTCCCAAATACAACACACTGATGGGTCTTGACTCTTTATCCAATTTGCCAGTCTGTGTCTTTTAATTGGAGCATTTAGTCCATTTACATTTAAAGTTAATATTGTTATGTGTGAATTTGAACCTGTCATTATGATGTTAGCTGGTTATTTTGCTCATTAGTTGATGCAGTTTCTTCCTAGTCTCAATGGTCTCTACATTTTGGCATGATTTTGCAGCGGCTGGTACCGGTTGTTCCTTTCCTCGACACATACACGCTCCCAAGACTAAACCAGGAAGAAGTTGAAGCTCTGAATAGACCAATAACAGGAGCTGAAATTGTGGCAATAATCAACAGCTTACCAACCAAAAAGAGTCCAGGATCAGATGGATTCACAGCCGAATTCTACCAGAGGTACAAGGAGGAACTGGTACCATTCCTGCTGAAACTATTCCAATCAATAGAAAAAGAGGGAATCCTCCCTAACTCATTTTATGAGGCCAGTATCATCCTGATACCAAAGCCAGGCAGAGGCACAACCAAAAAAGAGAATTTTAGACCAATATCCTTGATGAACATTGATGCAAAAATCCTCAATAAAATACTGGCAAACCAAATCCAGCAGCACATCAAAAAGCTTATCCACCATGATCAAGTGGGCTTCATCCCTGGGATGCAAGGCTGGTTCAATATATGCAAATCAATAAATGTAATCCAGCATATAAGCAGAACCAAAGACAAAAACCACATGATTATCTCAATAGATGCAGAAAAGGCCTTTGACAAAATTAAACAACCCTTCATGCTAAAAACTCTCAATAAATTAGGTATTAATGGGATGTATCTCAAAATAATAAGAGCTATCTATGACAAACCCACAGCCAATATCATACTGAATGGGCAAAAACTGGAAGCATTCCCTTTGAAAACTGGCACAAGACAGGGATGCCCTCTCTCACCACTCCTATTCAACATAGTGTTGGAAGTTCTGGCCAGGGCAATTAGGCAGGGGAAGGAAATAAAGGGTATTCAATTAGGAAAAGAGGAAGTGAAATAGTCCCTGTTTGCAGACAACATGATTGTATATCTAGAAAACCCCATTGTCTCAGCCCAAAATCTCGTTAAGCTGATAAGCAACTTCAGCAAAGTCTCAGGATACAAAATTAACGTAGAAAAATCACAAGCATTCTTATACACCAATAACAGACAAACAGACAGCCAAAGCATGAGTGAACTCCCATTCACAATTGCTTCAAAGAGAATAAAATACCTAGGAATCCAACTTACAAGGGATGTGAAGGACCTCTTCAAGGAGAACTACAAACCACTGCTCAAGGAAATAAAAGAGGATACAAACAAATGGAAGAACATTCCAAGCTCATGGGTAGAAAGAATCAATATCATGAAATTGGCCATACTACCCAAGGTAATTTATAGATTCAGTGCCATCCCCATCAAGCTACCAATGACTTTCTTCACAGAATTGGAAAAAAATACTTTAAAGTTCATATGGAACCAAAAAAGAGCCCGCATCACCAAGTCAATCCTAAGTCAAAAGAACAAAGCTGGAGGCATCACGCTACCTGACTTCAAACTATACTACAAGGCTACAGTAACCAAAACAGCATGGTACTGGTACCAAAACAGAGATATAGATCAATGGAACAGAATAGAGCCCTCAGAAATAACGCCACATATCTACAACTATCTGATCTTTGACAAACCTGAGAAAAACAAGCAATGGGGAAAGGATTCCCTATTTAATAAATGGTGCTGGGAAACCTGGCTAGCCATATGTAGAAAGCTGAAACTGGATCCCTTCCTTACACCTTACACAAAAATCAATTCAAGATGGATTAAAGACTTAAATGTTAGACCTAAAACCATAAAATCCATAGAAGAAAACCTAGGCATTACCATTCAGGACATAGACATGGGCAAGGACTTCATGTCTAAAACACCAAAAGCAATGGCAACAAAAGCCAGAATTGACAAATGGGATCTAATTAAACTAAAGAGCTTCTGCACAGCAAAAGAAACTACCATCAGAGTGAACAGGCAACCCACAAAATGGGAGAAAATTTTCACAACCTACTCATTTGACAAAGGGCTAATATCCAGAATCTACAATGAACTCAAACAAATTTACAAGGAAAAAGCAAACAACCCCGTCAAAAAGTGGGCGAAGACACTTTTCAAAAGACACTTCTCAAAAGAAGACATTTATGCAGCCAAAATACACATGAAAAAATGCTCACCATCATTGGCCATCAGAGAAATGCAAATCAAAACCACAATGAGATATCATCTCACACCACTTAGAATGGCAATCATTAAAAAGTCAGGAAACAACAGGTGCTGGAGAGGATGTGGACAAATAGGAACACTTTTACACTGTTGGTGGGACTGTAAACTAGTTCAACCATTGTGGAAGTCAGTGTGGTGATTCCTCAGGGATCTAGAACTAGAAATACCATTTGACCCAGCCATCCCATTACTGGGTATATACCCAAAGGACTATAAATCATGCTGCTATAAAGACACATGCACACGCATGTTTATTGCACTATTCACAATAGCAAAGACTTGGAACCAACCCAAATGTCCAACAATGATAGACTGGATTAAGAAAATGTGGCACATATACACCATGGAATACTATGCAGCCATAAAAAATGATGAGTTCGTGTCCTTTGTAGGGACATGGATGAAATTGAAAATCATCATTCTCAGTAAACTATCACAAGAACAAAAAACCAAACACTGCATATTCTCACTCATAGGCGGGAATTGAACAATGAGAACACATGGACACAGAAAGGGGAACACCACACTCAGGGGACTGTTGTGGGGTCGGGGGATGGGGGAGGGATAGCATTGGGAGATATACCTAATGCTAGATGACGAGTTAGTGGGTGCAGCGCACCAGCGTGTCACATGTATACATATGTACCTAAGCTGCACATTGTGCACATGTACCCTAAAACTTAAAGTATAATAATAAAAAATAATTAAAAAAAAAAAAAGAGCAGCAAGATTTGTGAGACCTGGACAATTTTAGATTACAATGACTTTAAGAAAAAAAATCACATCTTATTGCTCCAAAGTCTAATCACAAAAGAATCAAGTATGTTGTCTTAGAGAACTGATGAAATTACAAACTGTAAAATTATAAATGAAACTATAAAATTATAACAGCATGCCATTTTTGAATGATATAGAGTTACTTTTACTATTATTTTTACTTCAGCAGGTCGGTCTCCATATTCAACTAAAATACATAGCAAATTAAATTTGTTTAAAGTTTATAACACCTAGAAGAAAAGAAAACATATATTTCTCAAGCAATATGAATATCTTTTGAAGCCTTAAAAACAGGGCCAAAATAATGAAATAATTTAAAAATATATCTTTATTTATAAATGACACTTGCAACTATTAAGTATTAAAGCTGTTAATATTTCATATAGAATGAATGTACTGTAACATGAGACTTTTTTCACTTTCACAATTATTAAACAACTAGAAATGGAATGAGTATGTCCGTTAAAGTGATAGCATTTATTTTTCCAATGTTCTTTATTTTTTTTTTGTTGTTTGTAATACATTTGTTTTATTATAATATTAATTTAGGCTTATTGGGAAATTTCAAAATATAATAAAATGTATAAAGTAACTATTACATTACCTTAGTAGAAGCCAGTGTGGACAATTTGTTGCACCATTTTCAACACTGACCCTGTACAAATATACAATGTGTGTACATCTTTGTATGAACATTTGTTGTACGCATATATTAGATTGTGTATCCTCTTCTGCAATGTGCTTTTTCCCTTGACTCAATGGTCTTGCAGGACATATGCCAAGCTTCTTCAAAACTATAAAACAGTCTACTGTATGGAGGTGCCGTGATTGCTTCTAGTCTTTTATTAATGGACAGTTGAATCTTTCCACTCTATTATAATATCTGGACCCAATAACTGCATGTTAAAATGAACCTAAAAATTAATACTGTACATCAGCCCTGTAAGTTTCTCTGCCTATAGTAACATTATAATGACTATATTATGTTTAATTAGCCTAAAAAAGTGACTTTTTATAAACCATTTTTTGGATGTTTTATTTCTAGAAATATTAATTCCTATTCTTAAAATATCTCTTTAACCTAATGATTGCTAATTCATGTGGTGTTAGAAAAATACAGTTATAGAGGTTACCAAATGCTGTGGCAGTCTGATAATTTTATGAGTGTGGTAGGTTTTGGGTTCTTGAAGGAAAGGAAGGGTTTGAATATAGAGGAAAATAGATTTAAAAATTTTTGAATATCCACACGCACATTATTAATAAAGGCAAAAAGTGGTAACATCCTGAAATTCAAGAAAGAGAAGACTGAAGATCAAGTTAAAGACCTGATCATTGGCTGAGGCAGGACAATGGGTGAACCCAGGAGGCGGAGCTTGCAGTGAGCCAAGATCGCGCCACTGCACTCCAGCCTAGGCAACAGTGCAAGACTCCGTCTCAAAAAAAAAAACAAAAAAAACAAAAAAAAACCCTCATCATTGATGAAAATTAGTTATTTAGAACTAATTCCTAGGATAGGAATATCCCTATTGCAGAGCAGGGCCGATGTGATGCTTTAATTTTCAAAGCATTAAGATGAGGCAATAATGTGATACCCATATAAATATTACAAAAGCAGTTGGAAATATGATTAGAAACTGATAATATAAGAAGAAGGGATGCAAAAATATATGACATGACAATAGACTCAATAAAATAGAAAAGCAAAGAGGTACAAATATAAAGCTCTTGAAGAACAGCAGTAGGCAGTCAGTAAGATGACGGGAAATGTAAACAATGGAACCAAAAAAGTAATCAATGACACACAAAAAAATAAATATAGTGCCAGAGGTTCCTCCTTTTAAAAAATCTTACCTGAGAAGGGTTGTTTGTCAGTTGGCAATGTTGGAAAGAAAGAGAGAGGAAGGATAGAAATAGGGAAGAAAGAAAGGAAAGAAGGGAGGAAGGAAAGGAAAGGAAAAGAAGAAAAAAGAGCTGAAAGAAACATTTTTTTCTTTGGGGAGCAAATATATCTAGCTTGATAGGGACTGAGTGAGGAAAAGAAGAGAATTCTAGAACAAGACATGTCACGATAGTACTAGGCCCCTGGAAAGGAAAGACACAAAAGGAAATGAAAAAAAAATCAAAGTAATTCAGTAGATTCAGGAAATGAACCTTCATTGTTTCACAACTTTATAGTAGTCTAAACCTATTCGTTTCCACAGTCCATAATAATTGTCGACATTGCTGGGATCTATTTCCTATATTAGTTTTCTAAAGGGGAAAGACTCTGGCTAAATCACTTTTAGTTACTTCATAATATCTCATGTGCTGATGATGCATAATAAATATTTTCAGATAAATGGGGATAATATTTGATTAGCAATGAACCCAATGGACTCTAGTCTTGAATGTGTATTCATTTGCTGTATAATCATTCCTAGGCCTCAATTTCCTCCTGGGTGACATTAATGATATCCTGGAGATGACATCAGACTGTCTTCTTCAGCTCACAGACTGTCTGAATGAACATGCCCTGCTCACAGCTCTAAGTAGATCTGGCATCCCTGCAGCACCCTGGCCATAACTGATTATACCAAAGGTGCGGTGCTTAACTCAAGACCATCTAAATTTAGAGAACAAGGTCTGGGAAATAACTTTTGGGAACATACATAGGGAAATACCATAGTCATTAAGTTATTTAGAGCAATAGTTGAAGTTGGAAGGAGGGTAGAGGAAGAAATCTTATGCAGGAGATGGGAGACAGCAGAAGCACCAGAGGGAGAAAAAGACCAAGATTCAAGGAGAGAGATGGTGACAGCAGTGGCTCTGAAGTGCCATCTTGCTCACAGTTCTGCTATGTATGCCACTCATGGACACCTTCCCCAAAACAAGGCTCCTTACTCTGAGAGTTCTTAGAGAAATCTTGACTCCTTACAATCAAATAATACCTACAGAGCCAAAACGGCTGCTTTGGACCTCACTTTACTGAACCTCAATCACATGCTACCCTTAGAATGGCTGCCATAGTCAAGCTCCTACAATAGGGTCCAATTTTCTCCTTAATGTTTTATTTAAATCGACTTATTTATAAATTTTATTTAGCTTTATCCTAAACAATATCAGTCAAAGCTTTGTTTTAATATATCATATTTTTCTAGTATGTTAAAATGAGTACACAATTATCAAAGTGACTATTCCATGTAACCCCCTTAAAATTATGTCATTTTGGGTCTCTCAGTTTGAAAATAATCTGGGAGTTGATCAGGGATGATAGCAATGAATAATTTGCATAGTTGCTTTCACAATTAAAGACACTTTTATGTGTCCATGTGATGGTTCCTGATTTGTAGGGCAGGTCTCTGGAAATAATTAGAAAGACAAGTCTGACCTCTTTTGGCTTATCATGTGAGAATGACATACTTCTGCCTTGAAATTTTAATTCTGCTATAATTTTTTAATGGCCTTTATTTTGCTTACTGATATATGCGGCATTTGAGAAATTCAAAAACTAAGCAACTTTCTAAAATATTGTAAACACATTTAAAAGCCAGAAATAACACAGACAAGAGAGCAGTTTTATATTTGCATGCATAGTGTGAAGAAATTAGTGCTCTGGTGATCAATCTGCACGAGTTAGACAGAGCTCTGGAATATTAATGTATATACTATCATTACATGAAAAAATTATCTCTTATTTTTCCTAAGACATTTGAAACATAATAAATATTTAAACTCAAGGAGAAAAAGTTTGATTTTGAAAAGTCAAAAGATGATTTTTAAATCATCCTTTTAGGAAAAAAAAATCACAAATAAGTGATTTCTTTAAAAAACAACTCCCCTCCTAAATTCTAGATTATACTAGTGACATAACAGTTCATGAGAAAAAAAAGTTTGTGATATGAGGTTAATTTTTAGTATTTTTAAAAAATATTAATAATAAATAATTGCTGTATGCAATAAGTGATTACCTTTTCCACAGTCATTGGCAGATCAATTTTAAGAATTAGAACATGCTTGGCCTGGCGCGGTGGCTCACGCCTGTAATCCCAGCACTTTGGGAGGCTGAGCCAGGCAGATCACAAGGTCAGGAGATCAAGACCATCCTGGCTAACATGGTGAAATCCCATCTCTACTAAAAATACAAAAAAAATTAGCTGGGCATGGTGGCAGGCACCTGTAGTCTCAGCTACTTGGGAGGCTGAGGCAGGAGAAAGGCGTGAACCCCGGAGGCGGAGTTTGCAGTGAGCTGAGGTCGTGCCATTGCATTCCAGCCTGGGTGACAGAGCGAAACTCTTGTCTCAAAAAAAAAAAAAGAATTAGAACATGCTTGCCAAACAAAAAGTAGAAGAAAAAAGCCTCCATTTTCATGATTTCTAAATCTAATCACCCAGGAAGAAGCAGCAAAATACTAGATGTTGCTGAGTAAACAGCTTTTCTCTAGTTTCAACCACAGAGTCACTAAGAGGCAAAGTTTCTATTGCAGGAGGTGAGAATATAAGAGTGGAAGCAGGTGAGAAAATGGAAGCAAAGGTATTTACCAGAGAACAATACTGTGCTAATAAGCTACTGCCTAGAGTTAAGAAATTCAGTTTTCTGTCATTCCAGCAGAACACTTCTCATTAAATCCAAGTGCTTTTACTCCCAGTGTGAAAACCATAGGACTAGATGAGAATTCGTACTGTCCTATTCTACCATTAAAGGATATAAAGATTTTCAAGGTTTTTTTCTTTATGTATTTATTGATTTATAATTTTTAAAAAAGGCTTAGCAAAACATCTGTTGAGTGTTACTAAACATTACACAGTTTTGTGCTTAACTATTCATTGAATATTTGTGGATATTTCTGAAAACTCATTTTTTTAAAATGAGGAACGGATTTCTGTAGACTTCTCATAGCTAAACTAAGATAAATGATGCTTTTCTTAGAGGCTGCCTTAGAGGGAATAATATAGCCAAAACAACAGTATCTCATGACAAAAGCAGAATGTTTACTCTTCTATCCCAAGGCTCAAACTCTAATAGCCATGTAACTTTGGTAATAAGCTACTGATATGAGTCACAGTTTTCCTAAATACAAAAAGAGCAGGATTAAGGCAACTACAATTTTCACATCATATCTATGAGTTAAGAATGCCACTGGAAAAGGTTCTCAACTTTAGTTTGAAAACATGAAAACAAATCCCTATCCAAACAAAATCAAACACATTTTAACAATTTTGCTCAGTTAATACCTGTAACTAAGCAAATATGAAAATCATAAGTATTTTTATCTGGTTAGCAAAAGGCAAAATTTGCATTTTGAATATAATAAAAAAAATTATGGTCTATTTTCCAGAGACTTCTTAGAAATACTATTATATTTCTCAGGCCGGGCGCAGTGGCTCACACCTGTAATCCCAGCACTTAGGGAGGCCGAGGCAGGCAGATCAATAGGTCAGGAGACCGAGACCCTCCTGGCTATCACAGTGAAACCCTGTCTTTGCTAAAAATACAAAAAATTAGCTGGGCGTGCTGGCACACACCTGTAATCCCAGCTACTCAGGAGGTTCAGGCAGGAGAATCGCTTGAACCCGGGAGGTGGAGGTTGCAGTGAGCCAAAATTGCACCATTGCACTCCAGCCATTGTACTCTGGGTAACAGAGCAAGACTCCATCGCAAAACAAACAAACAAAACAAAACAAAACAAAACAAAAAAACACTATTATATTTCTCAAAAAATGTGCATAAATAATGCAACCTGCTACCCAAAGAACTGTGCTAAATATTAATCACATAAGAGTGAAATGAAAATATACCACTCTAAATATTTAATAAAATTTAATCTATCTGTAAAAAAATTACTTTACCCAGCTTTAATTAAGACATTCCATACTAATTTGTCTTGGATGTTCACAATCATAATTGCTGTATGCATGGGTGAGTCCCTGAATTGTTTTAATAGAATTTAGTGTGTGTCCTGTTATGTCTAAGACCAATAGTCTATGTATTTCAAAAAAAAAAGCACCCATATGAGTACTAACACATCAGAAAAATTATCTAAACATAGGTAAGATATACTTTTTAAAAAATAGAATTTTGGCCAGGCATGATGGCTCATGCCTGTAATCCCAACACTTTGCGAGGCTGAGGTGGGTGGATCACATGAGGTCAGGAGTTTGAGACCAGCCTGGCCAACATGGCGAAACCCTGTTTCTACTAAAAATACAAAAATCAGCTGGGCGTGGTGGCACATGCCTGTAATCCCAGCTATTCAAGAGGCTGAGGCAGGAGAATTGCTCGAACTCAGGAGGTGGAGGTTGCAGTGAGCCGAGATCATGCCACTGCACTCCAGCCTGGGCAACAGAATGAGACTTTGTCTCAAAAATAAATAAATAAATAAATAAATAAATAAATAAATAAATAAATAGAATTTTTATTCAAATACGCTCGTTTATAATTATATAAAATTAACTATGTACTCTACCCTATGTACCTCACCACCCTCTGGAAAAAACTAAAGAAAGCATTTGTGAAAATAGAAAAAGGGCAATGTCCAGTGACCACATTTCTTCTCATGTCTATGTATGTGAAATATGACTTGCCGATTTTTTTAGTTATTGCGATATTTGGAATATAAATATGTTTATTTCTCTCTTTATCTTCCCTACTTAAATATTCCATAACTTAACTATAATAATATGATATCTAATGTGGTCAATAACTATGTCCTTGCTAAATCAGAAGAGGATCTCTCCAATGTCAATCTCTTTGACTTTGTAGAAGTATCACTTTCTTCTTTACAGCATCTAAGACAGGAACTTAAAACACAATTTTCCTACTTCTCTGTCTATTACTGTGACTTGTTGAATAGTAGATATTGGGATTGTTTTAGGGATCACTTAGTTTACCTCTGTCATCTTACAATTGAGGAACCCAAAGCACCAGGAACCTGACTGGCCAAAATATCCCAGAGTGGGTGCAAGAACCCGCTTTGGATTTTGCATCTCCCAGAACTCCTGACTCCCAGAGTAGCTCTGTTTCTATGGAACTGCTTCAAAAATTTCCCCTCCTGAATTTCCTAGTGATCTATTTTATATTACATTGCATTAATTATTTGATTTAACACCAACATGTGGTTCATGTCATATGTTCTCATGGTTCCAGTCCGTGACTGATACAAACAATATTATTTATCCAGATTCATGTCTATGTTTTATTCTTTTAAAACACTTTTTCTATAAGAAATCTAAAGTAGATGCTCAAAAAGAAGAATATGACTTGGAGAGATGATTTAACCTTTTCTCCACTACCTCCTCAATCGCCATCCTCATTCTAACAGGCAAGAGATCTTGAAGTGAATATCAATACATTTCTGGACTTCATATAGAAATGCATTCTACAACTGGTTTATGGTGCTCCATTTGTAGAGTCACCATTCTATCCAGATTTCCATTCTATAATATTTTAGAATATTTAGAATGTTTTAGAATTGCCACTCTCTTAAGCCATGGATGTGTCTCTTCTAATCTGAACTCCTGCACTTTCCTTTGTACTGGCCTTCCTTCTCCACCTACAGAGCCATCAGGTAGTCCTCAGTGTAACTCTTCAAGTCTCCTCTTCTTCTGGAAACTGAATCAAACCCTCTTTTATATTTATAAATAAAGAACATTTGAATTTCTGTAAAATGAATAGCAGTGGGTCTTGTATTCTCTCCTCTGAACTGAGCAGGTTTGTAGTTCAAAGTGGGTGAGGGCAAAGCTCAATAAACTTGTCAGTTGGACATTAGTAATGGTCCAGTAAGTGAAAAATGAAAGTAGATCCCTGATTGGGACACTGGTGTTAGGCAAAGGTTGAAATATCTTTTCAACATGATACATGCAGTCCTAGGTTTTATAAGACTAAGCATATAGGTGGGATAACTAATGATATCACTGAATCTTTTCTTTCGCAGTGTCAAAATTTTGCTCCCAGTTAATATATGCCAAGCTGAAGATTACACAGTAAGTTTATTGAAAAGGGGGGAATGATAGTATTGTATTAATTCTAAATTTTGTATGATTGACCAAGAGGGAAAATTCAATGATTAGTTAACAAAGTAACAAGAAGCTTGAGAGCTCCCTGAAACAAAGCAGTCTAGTTCAAAAAAAAGAAAAACTCGAATTTTGGGGGGATTAATTTTTGTATTCCAAAGTTGTTAATAGATGTTATGGAATATGTAGAAAGGAAACACAATCTATTCTCATTATTTGTGATTTTACATTTATGAATTGCCCACTCACTAAAATATTTTGTAATCTCCAAATCAATGCTCACAGTGCTTTCACGCCCAACCCACATGTTTCTAACTAAGGTCCAATAAGGCCTTCTCTGCCTTCATGGTTCAACTCTCGCATTGTAAATAAGTGTCCTTTTCATGGTCTTTCTAGTGCCAGGTGTTTTGCATCATTTTGCTTTCTGCTGGTGATTTCTCTATTTTAAGTGGCTTGATTTCAGCTCCCAAGCATAGTGAGGAAGTCTAGCTAGTGTTCCTAAGCTCGAGAAGATTGTGATGTACCTCACAGAGAAAATATGTTTGTTAGATAGGCTTCATTCAGGCATGAGTGATAGTGATGTTGGCCATGAATTCAATGTTAATTAATTTAAAAAATATGAAATAAGGCATCTTTAAAAATAAACACACATAAAACAAGGTTATGTATTTATTGGTTGATGAAATGTGACCAGAGATCTTCAGGAATTTGAGCCTTCATTTCTCCTAGAAGAAATGGTTCAGTATTCCTTCACTTTATAGAACATGACTATCAGATAATGAAACTCTACCATCTGGACAATCTCAGACAAATTAGTAGAAATTTTAAATTTGCAATCTTTCTTGTGGAAAAGGAAAACCTCAATTCAACATATCCTTGTCCCTTAATAGGGAAATAATCACAGATATGTTCCCTAATTTATGTGCACGCGTGTTTGTGTGTGTATGTGTGTGTGTGTTTATCCAGCATGGAATACTTAACAACATAATAGCTATTAAAGTAGAAACAACTTATATTAAGTACCTGGGTAAGCTAATTATAACCTTTTTGTACAGTGAAATAATATGCAGCCACAATTTAGCTTCAGTTGGAAAGCTAATATAAACATAACATGAGCTCCTCAAATTTCATTTAAATTATTGCAGAAATGTTTAAAAATGAATTAATCTATATCAGCACTAAGAACAGAAAAAGATACCATCAGAGAACCAGAAATTCTAATAACTTTTATGAAGCTGAAATGTGCAAGGGAAAATATTGAAAGAGAAACCAGAGCAGAAGAAATGCTGGGCAAACATGTGAGATGTTTCAAAATCAAAGTCCACAGATCCATAAAGCAGGCAAGTTAAGCTGAGTACAGTAGTAAATAGGAACATAAAGTGTACTAAATCTCAGAATCTCAAAAAGAGATAGAAAATACAACAAAAATTTAAGAGAAATTGAGAACCTACTTAGAAGGGTCAATATGTATATGAATATGTGTGTGTATATGTATATATATGCATGCATACAGACACACACATATATGAAGTTTCAGAAAGAGGAAAGAGAAAAAATATTTGAGGTGAAAAAGTCAGAGGATTAATAGAAATTTCTTAGTGTTTCTCCTGAGTCTGAGAATCCAAGAATCCTTGAGTATAATGAGTTTCCTTGAGTATAATGAGTTAAAAGATCCACGACTAGGCACATAATGGTGACATTCCAGAACTACAAAGAAAAAGGAAAAAACTAGTTTTTCAAGATAACAAAAACATGATACTTTCAAAGAAAGGAAATCTGTTTAAACTCAGAGAGCTTGTCATTTCTTATCACTCTAGCTGTGTACTTAGGTTACTATCTAGATTTTCTAAGAAGAGCTCCTCTTTACCTCTGTTATCCTGAAATAATTATTAATAATGTCCTCTTTAATTTTCAACAGTGTCCTTGTTTAAATAACAAATATAGTTATTCCATGAGTGGTAGAAAAAATAATGTCCCCAAAATGATGTTCACATCCTAATTCCAGGAACCTATAAATAATGTTACCTTACATGACACAAGCGACTTTCAGATGTGTTAAGTAAAGGATTTCAAGACGGGAAGATAAATCCTGGATTATCTGATTGGGCCCAATGTAATCATAAGGCTCCTATAAAATGGACACCAATGGGTCAGTGACAGAGAAGCCTATGTGACAGTGGAAACAGAGGGAGAAAAGACAATATGACAGGGACTATAAGCCAAAGAATGAAGGCAGCTTCTAAAAACTGAAAGGCAAAAAATCTAATTCTCCTGTAGAGTCTCCAGAAGAAACTAGCCCTGACAACACTTCAATTTTAGCCCACTGAGACTGATTTTACTGACTTCCAGAACTGTAAGATAATAAATTTGTGCTGTTTTAAACTAAGTTTATACTAATTTATTGCAGTGACAATGGAAAACTAATACATCATGCACACCACAGATACAATTTAATTTCCCACTTTTTCCCACTAAGATAATATCATGAAACTTTTCTTATTCCATTAAAGTTTTTGTATGCACCCTTTTTGTGTATTAAATAATAGCTCATCAAATGTATGAGCCATTATTCTCTTAACCAACTTTGTATTTTTAGATATTTAGTTGCTGTTACATCTTATATAAGAAGCAAAAATAATTCAAAATGCATTTTTCTCAATAAGTCCTTATCAAAATGTTTCAATGTTTCTTGTGGAAGACTGTCAGAATGTAACTATTGCACCAAACAGGATGGATGTTTTATGTATACGTTATCAAATTGCTGTCCATAAAAGTTTTAGTGATTATAATCCTCTAAGTGTGTTTGAAAGCAACCATTTCACTTGTTTTAAAATAATGAACTGCCTTGATGGTTCTCACTTAAAAAACATACTTGCTAGTGTTACATACAAAATACAACAATTTAATTTACTTTTTTGTTTACTATTTTTAAACACTGCTTACTGTTTATTTTTTTAAATGCATATATTGTTGAACGCTTTCACATTAACAAAATGTTTATTTAGTATTGTAAACTAAACGAGTCTATGCATAAAAATCTAAGGCCATATTTGATTAAAATTAGAGGAACCATAGTCATGGTGTACAGAAGGGATTAAGAACTCACTATAGAATTTTTTTATTTTCCTATTTCATCATGAAAATAAACACCTTCTGTGAATTGTCAGATGTTTCCTACACAGCTCAACAGATCTGATCATACAGTCACACTAAAGTTAATTTTTTGGGCAAATATATTAGCTCCTGTACAGAAATTAACCTGAAAATTCTCAGTTTTCAGATCGATGTCCATCTAAGCCCAAAATACCATCATGACCTATTATTGGTGCCCTAATTACATAATTCAAGAAATATGTCTTATACATTCTTGAACCTATCTACATTACAGGTTATTACAACCTCTTGGAATATTGAATCGTATTTTTTTGTCCTTCATTTACAAACATTTGTCAAATACAAAGTATTTGTCAAATTACAAAGTATTTGTCAAATACAAAGTATTTGTCAAATTACAAAGTATTTGTCAAATACAAATACTTTAATACAATCTGATCTCTTTAGAGATCTCAGCAACTCATAATCTGTCATAATTTTTTGACACTATAATATTTATTATATTTTGTTAACTATTAGTAAGTAAATTATTTCTGTATTGCTTTCCCAACTAAATAATAAGCATCTTGAAAAGAGAAAAAATTATTACTGAATGCAATGAAAAAAAAATCAGTTATTGACAAATTTGGCCTAAGTATTATCTTCAAACTTCAAATGATGCCTCCTTACTTAGTATTGGTATATGGCTAAACATGTCATATTATATTCCTATTAGATACTGCAAAGATTTTAATTGTACTGTCAACTAACATTTACTGGCTTTCATTTACTCTTGGGATAACACACAAAATCCTAAACATAATATATTTGCAACTACATGGTGTGGCCTAAGGCAACCACTCTAGCTTCATCTCTCATAACTTTCCCTATTGCCTTTCGTTTTTTCCACACTGGCCTTCTTTTAGTTCCTTGGATATTCTGTGTTCACTTTCCATGCATTCTTTCAGTTCTTGCATAGGCTAATCCCTTTACTTAGAGAAGTCTTAAGCTACCCCTCCCACCTCCTACAAATTGTTGTCTGCTACTCATACTTCAGATCTGAGTTCCATATTTAACCTTGTAATGAATGATGTCTATCTTTCCAAACCTTTCCCCTCCCCCTCACCCCTCACCTTTCCCCACAACTATATAAGGTTGATAGACCATTTGTTCACAACTAAACCTTGGCACCTAGCCTAGTATCTGGCCTGGAGAAGGTTTTTAATAAGGTTTATCAATACTGTATATTATAGGTGAAAATAGCTTCTAAGGAAAAGATAGAAATATATTTTAGAAATCCTGGAAACATAACTCATAATAATACATAATTATCATAAACATTCTGTTAGCAGAACAGCAGCACAGTCTTTGAGGAGGAAAGATGGTATATATCCTTCTATAGAAACCAGGTTCTTCTGGATAATTATAAGGTGGGGTAATTCAAGAATTATTATCTGGATTCACCGATAATTGAACATAAGTAACACATTTTTGACAAAAAGAATATTTGAATATTTTAATTAGAATTATCTTTCAGGGAAAAACAATAACATTATCATTAAAATGCTGTGCTTTTTAAAACAAACTTAAACAAAAGACAAAATGAGTGATGAAGGAAATTTTTACATTAAAGTAGCAGTAGAACCTGAAGCCTACTTTGGCATTAAGTCTTCAAAATCCAGTGTTTTAAATCAAAAGAAACAAATCAAAATATCCCACTTTCACATACTGAAGTCCATTAAATATTGATCAATCTATTTAAGTTTGAGTATAATCAAGGTATAATAGAGAAGTCTGGTGAGTGTACACCTAGAATTCCATTCATATTAGAAAAATACAAATACTTTAATACAATCTGATTATCAAATTAAATGTGAATGTTAATTAAAATAGTTGTATCTTAATCATTATTAGAATATATTTATCTTTTCAGTTTTTATCCAATCTGAAACAAAAATTCTATTCAGTGAGAAAGCAATCTATAATATCATTAAGAACCAAAGGAAATGTTTACTAACAACTGTGAATACTTCCTTTTAAAGTCTATGGAGGCATATTCTACAAAGATTTTCCAACATTTATTTTCATACTTAGGTAAACTGTATGCACACCAAACATATATTTAAGATAAAAGTGGTGGTGTGTAATATTACACAAACACATGGTGAAACACCAACCAGAGACCTAGCACCACCATGGACCCAGGCTACCTATATGTTGGGGTGATCAGACCCAACACCAGGCTGTGGGGGCTACGAAATCTGGCAGAGTCAAAGGAATGAGACAAGACAAGTTAAGAGTGCATAAAGTGGGACCAGCAGGCTGGTGCTAGTATGGAGACTGCAAAGGCCCTGAGCTCTGGAAGCCAGCACTACTTATTGGTGATCAAACAAAGAAGCAGGTGGTGAAGATGTGGGCGTTGAAAGAAAGCAGTATATCAAGCACATGATCGACAGCTGTAATGGTTTAGCATTTCTTTTGAAGCATATGGAACATGTTCTGCTACTTGAAATAATGGGAAACATGTTCTTCTAGTTTAAGATGCACTCGATCTATGATCCTGGGAGTGCTAGAAGCAAGGAGCCAGCAAGTCTAGATGCATTCCAGAGGCCACAAGGGGTTTTATCCCGAGCCCTGGATTCCATCCAAGCCAAGAGGGGTTTTGTGCCCTGGACTTAGATTATGGTGCAGCAGGGCAGCCTTCTACCCTTTGGCACAGAGCTTGCTGTTCCAAAGGCTACAAGGGGTTTTAAATCCTGGCCCCCAGACATGTTCCAAGACTCCTTTACATTATGTCAGACATGCAAGCCCTGACTCAGCTTTTTTCCCAACACTCAGCTTTTCCCCAACACCTACATCATACACACATATGTACATACACACATACATATGTATACACTGAGGCAGGAGAATTGCTTGCACCCGGGAGGCAGAGGGTGCAGTGAGCTGAGGTTGCGCCACAGCACTCAAGCCTGGCAACAGAGCGAGACTCTGTCTCAAAAAAAAAAAAAAAAAAACACAACACTAATAGCCACTCTGTTGTGTAATGTTCTAAATGACATTTAGAAACCTTTGTGCATTATTCTGTATTCTTCAATAACTCTTATATCTAACTATCCACTGCTTGCACAACTTCCTTTTGCCACATTTCTTTGTTGTGTTATATGTGAAAGCAGTTGTTCTCTAGTATTAAAGTGCATGAGCAACATGGCAGATACCTTTAGAAAGTGTACATTCTCAGTGCTTCCTCTACCAGTATTCTGATTCCACAGATATTCTAAGGTAGGGGCCAGTCATCTTAAAAAAACAAAAAAAAGAAAAGAGAAAGAATCCCAATGGACTCACAGAGTGGGTTTGTTGAAAATGAATATTCCCTTAATGAATATGATAAAAATAAACCTGCACACAAACATACATACAGATGTATATAAATATATAAGTAAATAGCAAGGAACAATTAGTTTTGTTTAATTTTGCTCTTTCATAGGATTAAATATAATTAACAACACACTGATAAAATAAGTGCAGTAATTAGAAAATGGAAAAAAAATACTGACTTAATATGGTTACTGGAATAGAAAAAGTTGAATTTGCCTCATTTTGAGATAGCATTGTTTACTGTGCTTAAATGTGTTTAAAAAGTCCAGGAAGTTGCTTTGTGAGTCAAAAATCATCTCCTAGAAATGTTGCTTAGCCCACTTTGATCTTTTATATTCACAGTGCTGCTTGTAGTTGTATCATCCACAGGAAATCTAATATTAAAAAATAATTCTAGCCTCTGGGACACTTTAAAAATGCTATATTTTAAAAAATGATGTAACTATCGTAACTTTATAATTGCAATTTTTTAAAACAAAATCTGTTTCATTTTTATCATATTCATTAAGGGAATATTCATTTTCAGCAAACCCACTCTGTGAGTCCATTGGGATTCTTTCTCTTTTCTTTTTTTTTTTTTAAGATGACTGGCCCCTACCTTAGAATATCTGTGGAATCAGAATACTGGTAGAGGAAGCACTGAGAATGTACACTTTCTAAAGGTATCTGCCATGTTGCTCATGCACTTTAATACTAGAGAACAACTGCTTTCACATATAACAACAAAGAAATGTGGCAAAAGGAAGTTGTGCAAGCAGTGGATAGTTAGACATAAGAGCTATTGAAGAATACACAATAATGCACAAAGGTTTCTAAATGTCATTTAGAACATTACACAACAGAGTGGCTATTAGTGTTGTGTTTTTTTTTTTTTTTTTTTTTTGAGACAGAGTCTCGCTCTGTTGCCAGGCTTGAGTGCTGTGGCACAACCTCAGCTCACTGCAACCTCTGCCTCCCAGGTGCAAGCAATTCTCCTGCCTCAGCCTCCCGAGTAGCTGGGAATACAGGCACAAGCCATCACGCCCAGCTAATTTTTGTATTTTTAGTAGAGACAGGGTTTCGCCATGTTGGCCAGGATGGTCTCATCTCCTGACTTCGTGATCCGCCCACCTTGGCCTCCTAAAGTGCTGGAATTACAAGCGTGAGCCACAGTGCCTGGCCTAGTGTTGTTTTTCAAATAAAATGCCTCAAACTCTTCACTCCAGCACCTCTCTAGAGACATAGTTCCTAGCAGTTATGGTTAAGTGCAAAGACTCTGGGGCAAGCTATTTACATTTGATCCAGCTCTGCTACCCATGCACGACTTCACCTTTCACTACCTCAGTTGCCTCACCTATAAAATAAGGTATTGTAATGAACAGAGCATGAGTGACAGCATGTAAAGCGCTTAGAACAGTGCTTGCCCCATGATAACTGGCTCATTAAATGCTTGCTCCTTAAGGTACAGGGATAAAGAAGATAGATGTCCCTGCTGCTTGTGGCTTGTATCCAGATATTTCATATATACATAAAAATGTGATGAGGACTACACAGGAATAATACATGAGAGAGGGAGCCTGATCTAGTTGGATGAGTTGGGGAAAGAGGGGCTAGATTATGAGGAAGTTGATAGCAGAAAGGGAGGATTGCTGAGGAGAGTATTCTGGGCACAGGGTACGTTTTTAAGCAAAAAGTGGAGCATACCAGCCAGTGAGAGAAGAACAGGAGGGCTTAAGATGAGACTGGAGTAGGCTTGTAAGATTTTAGTTCAGAGGAAGGAGAAAAGGTATAGGATTTTCTCCTGGTGTTTTGAGGCCTTTTTATTCTGGAAGGAAACACCTCCTCATGAGCAGAATTGTGTTGCATGAGTAACCAAGTAACCCTAGAGGCAAAGAAGCCTGTGAAATCAAAAATTTAAGCTTCCCGTTCTGAAAAGTAATAAAAGACAAAGGAGAAAGGGATTCAGAATGGATTCTGAGTAGTTAATTCACATAGTAGACTGCATTTGAAAAAACAATTATAGGAAAAACTACAGGTAGAAAGACTCATTCTCGATTTTTTAATCAGTGGAAAATGAAAACCTCTACTAATCTTTCTTCTGTTTCTTTCTTCTAAAATATTTTAAAAGAAGCTAGTATAAATGTGGACTGTATCTTTTCTCTCTTTATAGAGATTAGGTTGTAACAGTAAACCATTAAAAAGGGGAACTTTGGTTTTAAGAGGATATTTAAAATCACAAATTTTTGATGATTATCTTCCTTTCTGTAAAAAGTTTCCCAAGGAAGAGATTCAAAACTCTGAAATTGTGTAAGAAAGAACACACTGCTGAAAGGAATTCAAAAGTTGCTATAAGCACCCAAAGCTTTCATAAAAACATAAAAATTTAAAAGAGCATACTTTATACTTTACTTCAAATTAGCCTCTAAATCATTTATCCTTTATTTGATTTACCACAGCCTTACTTTCTGTTTATTAGACAATCAATTTTTTAAAACTACCATATACAGCATCAAATATACAATATCACTGTAAAATAATAATATAGTGAATGCTCAAGGAGCGCTTCTTATGTGTCAAGCACTCTGCTAAGGTTTTAAGTATATTATTATATCCTCATTTTACAGAAGGGAAATGAGGGAGAAATAGATTAAGTGCCTTCATCGAAGGACTTAAAACATACATATTTATGTATGTTTAAAATCCAGCCAGTTATATATTCATTAACGCACTTATCACTTTACATAATCCATTAATTTTAAGTTTTTAACATGAATAAAACTTGATATGGAAATAGAAAACATAAACCTAATAAACTCTGCCTTGGTAAAAATGAAAAGACCAGCAAAGGTCACCAAAATATTTTAAATATTTAAAAAGAAAGAAGTTTATCATGTTGAATACTTGGAAATTTCAGTGAAATAATGAAGTTGGAGAATATTTACATTCTATTAACATCAAGATCTAAAGAAATGAAACGTTCAGACAGGCATAGAAAAGGTCTTATTTAAGTTTAATTTTAAACTGTAGCTGCCACTTATTTCTTTGATATGGAATAGATTCTTTCTGAGACTTCAGAGATTCTCCATGAACTATTCAAAGTTCTTTCTAATATACATATTTAAAGTACAAATTCCTGAAATTAAACTGTCAATTTTGAAGCATATAAAATATTGAGATTCTACAAATTATAGAATATTTTTCTTACTAGAAATATAATTTGCTCATAAGTTACAAATGAACTGCAACCAAATCAGTGTCTACATAATTCATGTAGGTTTTTCTGATAGTTGAGCAAAACCCAAAATCTGAAGGCCTGGGTTTCTTCCTTGCCTACCAGTGAAACAAAGTGAATATGACATAAGTTAACATGAGTACTACAAGGCCTCATGAGTACTACATGGCCTGACTTCTTCAACAACCCCTGAGGTAAAAATGTGCAAATCTATCCCATGAGTGATTCTAGTCATGATAAAAATGGCACACATCGGCCGGGTGCGGTGGCTCACGCCTGTAATCCCAGCACTTTGGGAGGCCGAGGCGGGCGGAGGAGATCGAGACCATGGTGGCTAACACGGTGAAACCCCGTCTCCACTAAAAATACAAAAAATTAGCTGGGCGTGGTGGCAGGCGCCTGCAGTCCCAGCTACTCCGGAGGCTGAGGCAGGAGAACCTGGGAGACAGAGCTTGCAGTGAGCCGAGGTCGCCTGGGCGACAGAGCGAGACTCCGTCCCAAAAACAAAAAAAGCACACATCAAAACAATTAATACTTGTGCATAATAGCAGGATGTACTTTTGAAACAAATGTATTTTCCTAAAGATACTCACTTTAGTCTATAGCAGCATATTCAGGCAGAGAAGAAAATTTATAATATCTAAGACATTTTATCTTGAATGAAGACTACCAATTATTAGACATAAAGAATTACACAGCAAAAACAATTGCCCTGTAACTACATTTAGTTTCAAAACCCACCAGAAATAGTTCATGGAAATGACTAGGAAATTCCATAACAGTCTCCAAACAATTGTTCGTGTATTTTTTAATATAAAGCTAAAATAAACGAAAACAATTTCCTTTTCACTAATGAAATTGGAACGTAGCTGCAATGCAGTTAAGTTCTATTCATTTTTCTTATATTTGATTAGGGATTAGGTACATTTAAAATTTTAATCATTAAGTTGTATTATTATAAAGCAGATGATAGGATTTGATCAACCAAGGGGAACCAACAAGAAATTTATTCAAGGACAGATTTGGAGGTAAGGCTCATCTCAAAACTGAATACACCTATGTGACCAGCCCCAGGATCAAAGAAACAATATTATCATCATCCCAGAAGCCCCTTTTTCAGTTACTACCCCTGCAAGGATTACCGTTATCCTAACTTCCAACAGCATAGCATACCATACCACCCCAACATGTGATTTAGTTATACATATGTAAATCAATTTTTTTCATCCATTGTCACTAGGTAAAACAGTGGAGTATTTTGAATGCAGATATTTCAGCCTAACAAGCTAAAGTTCTCTTTTGTTTTCAGATATGTATAATCTAGGGTCCAGAGCCCAGGGTTTCCATATAAATCATTTTATTTTTCTTCTTCCCTCCAATATCCAGCTCAAAGAGTTTTTTAAAAATAGACATTAATTTTCAGATTAGCTCTAGGTTCACAGAAAAATGGAACTGAAGGTACAGAGACTTCCTATATGCCTTGTGATCCTATATACGCACAGCCTCCCTCGTCATCAATATTGGTCGCCAGAATGGTACATTTGTTACAATTGATGAACCTACATGAACACATCATTATCACCAAAGTTCACACTTTCACATTAGAGTTCACCCTTGGTGTCATGCATTCTATGGGTTTGAACAAATTTATGATGACATGTACCCACCATTGTAGTACCATATGGAGTAGTTTCACTACCCTTTTAAAATCAGAATGTAATGCTCGATGCATATTTTCTAATAACTCAGAGTAATCACTATGAACATTAAGTATTTTACTCTACAGTGGTCCTTTCAAAGTATCCTTTGCCCTTTAAACATCCCTTAACTGCTAAAATGTTTAAATTATTTTTGATAGTATTGCCATTATTCCTTTTTTCTCCATTGACATTTAATATAATATTGATAGTGGTGCCATTTCTAGTTGTAGGAGAACTGCTGTTTTTAAAGCCTCTTTTTCCTTTACATTGAAACTTCTTCTTTATTTTTTTTTTTGAGACAGAGTCTCACTCTGTTACCCAGAGTGGAATGCAGTGGCGCAATCTCGGCTCACTTCAAGCTCCGCCTCCACTTCAAGCTCACTTCAAGTTCATGCCATTCTCCTGCCTCAGCCTCCTGAATAGCTGGGACTACAGGCACCTACCACCACACCCGGCTAATTTTTTTTTTTTTTTGTATTTTTAGTAGAGACGGGGTTTCACCATGTTAGCCAGGTTGGTCTCGATCTTCTGACCTTGTGATCCACCCGCCCTGGCCTGCCAAAGTGCTGGGATTGCAGGCATGAGCCACTTGCACCCGGCCACACTGCAACTTCTAATATGCTAACATTAAAAAAAAACAAAACAAACAAACAAAAAAACAATAGATGTTCAAGCGTCCATTAGAATTGAAAGTTACCTGAAAGATTTTCTTGAGAATTATTATTTGATGGGTTTTGAAATATGTTATTTAGATGTTCAGAACCCTTTGTATTGACATACTGAGTTTCAGTTGTGTTCTCAATAATTTAAGATACAGGCTAGTGGTATTTAGATAAGTGAATATATGAATTAAAGCAATTTAAGAGGTTTTTATTACTCCATTATTGATTTAGTATTGACTATCAGAGAGATTTGTACAAAATCTTTCCAATTTAAACTACAAACCTGCAATCATCAACTCTGTAGTCTATCAATTTCTATATTTATGAATTGACAAATTTTATTATTCTCAAATTTTGTTTCAAATTATCTTCAAAAGTGCTATTAAAAATTAGTATTATAAAAATGTAAAATTTATTTAAGTAAGGCTTAAGCATTTCAATAGTCAAATACATCTTTAGCTGTTGTATGGAAAAGAAATGGTAACTATATGTGAACTGTATGTTTTATATATAGAATATATCAAGTAAAATAATACAAAGCAAAGATTGTGATTTATATGACAGAAATTAATCAGAAATGGTGATTGTTTATAGTTCCAAAGGAAAAAAATAATGATAGACAATTTGAGGAATTGGATCTATTTTAGAATTCAAAGCTACTATACCTTTTATACAATTTTGAGAGATGGATATATTTTCTTACAATTTGCCACTATACACATTGTTTTCTCAAATACAGGTTTTGCTCAATAAGTAGAAATTCATAAAACACCAAGGTTTTGCTTAAGCCTTAAAATCATAGCAAAGGCATTGACCTGCATAAACTAGAATGAAACATTTAAAAATTGCAACAAATTATCTCACTTGAATGATATCTTCAAAGGTATTTACTATCTGTATATATAAAAGGGAAAAGTGGGAAGAGAAATGCAAATGTGAGCTCAAGAGCTTAGGGGGATGTGGAAATAGTATGAAAGTCACTGTGTTTGCTATTTCAAAGGGCCTATGACAAGCATTAGTCCCACAGCTTATATTGAGACTACTGAAGAAAAAAGTTTATTCATTCTTTTTCCTATTAGGATAAGGAAGAATAATTACATCAATATTTCAAAATATCGTTAACCAAAGGTAGAGGTTATCCAAGATTTGCTTAGAATAGTCGTTTGCACATGAAGCTAATCAGAAATTTAGAATGGTGTTTGAAACACCTCACCATATCCCGGAGCTGTAAAAAAAGACTTTGACCCAGTGATGCCACTAACATTTCTTTATAAAAGGATAGGAGACTATGAACAACTAGATAGAAGATGCCGGGCGGTGAACCATAGAAGTTGTCAAAAGATGGCCCAGGTATAACAGATTGAAATGTAAAATGCAACACAATAAAACTTTTAGAAGAAACACGGGAGATAATCTTTGGGACCAAGAGCTAGGCAAAGAATTTTTAGACATGACACAGAATCATGATTGGTAAAAGTAAAACACAGATAAACTGTACTTAATCAAGATTAAAAAGACCATATTCAGAGGATAAAAAGGCAACCTATAGACTGAGAGTGTGTATTTGTAAACCATATATCTCACAAAGAACTTGTATCTAGAATATTTAAAGAATCCTGAAAAATTCAATGGTAAAGAAAGCCAATTCATAATAATACAAAAGACATTAACAGACAAATAAACACATGAAAAAAAGTCTGATATAATTAGCTTTAGGAAAATGCAAATTATAACCATGACAATATATCACTACCTGTTAGAACAGATAAAATAATACAATATAGACAATATGAAATGCTTGCAAGGGATGCAGAGAAACTGGATTTTTTATACCTTGCTGCTGGAAATATAAAAAAAGACACAATAATTCTGGAAATATTTGTGCATGTATGTGTATGTGTGTGTATTAAAGCATGTTCAAAAAATCATACATGATTACCACATTTTAGGAGAGCTTGATCCATATGGCCAACATGAGTGTTTGTGACAATTTTGGGTGAATGATTATTGGTGAATATTCATAAAAAAACAAGAAAAAATTAAACAAAAAGCCTAATCCCTCCCCTAGTATATACCATATGGGGAAAATACAGAACATAATGTGACAAGCACTATTCTGAACACTTTATAAATATCAGCTAATTTAATCCTAGAGCAACTCTATTTTACACAGGAAAAAACTAGGCAAAGAGCAGTTAAGTAGTATACCTGGGGTCACAGCTAATAAGTGGTGATGCTGACATTTGATTTTAGGCTATATCCAGAGCCTGTGCTTTTAATTACTATAAAATATGAGTACTAATGAAATAAGGGGGACAAAATCATTAAACTGAGCTGCCTTGGAATGTCAAAGACTAAAAAGTACATTACATGCACGTAAGACTAATCAGAGAGTAGTCTGGGGTATTACTGCCAATAGAAATGCAGAAATTTCTCAAACCTATATAAAATTATATTTGATTTACTATTTGTATTTTCCACATGATTGAATTTACAAGAAATAGATCTCAATGAAAATCAATTTATAAAACAAAACTTAGAAATATTAATCAATTGTATACACACAATACCCAAACAATAGCGAAACAACCTAAAGATATCATGTGGTGGCTTAGTAATGTGTAGACTTGCCTAGACTAAATTACATTTCCAGAAATTCCTTCCCTTGATATTTCAGATTAGAGTGAACCACAGAGACATTTTCGTGTGCAGTTTAGAGGGAAGAAGCCAAGCAGTAGTCATATGGTTTCTTATGTTTGGAAACAGATTGAGACAGTCAAGAGAGCTTTTGTTGTTAATACATGTCACTCATCTGCTTGCTCAACTGATTACCATGGTGCAGTGGCCAGGCTACCCATGGACCTTCCTGCAGCTTCCCAAACTCTTGGGAGAGGTTTCTGCTTACTGCCAAAAAGGAAGTACCGGTTTCTCCTATAGGGAACCCCTATCATCAATGTTGTAGAATGAACATGTGCTCCAGTTTGTCCTCAGGGGCTTCAGCTCATATTTGTGGGTTTAAACTTGGCTTTCCTCTCTCCCACTTTACATCCTTCTTTTTCCTTCCTGACTGATCCTGCCCTAGAGTCTTCAAGCACCAGTATCAAATCCAAAATCAGCAAATTTACAGAGACTGTTGCAACCAGCTCACATAATTGTATATACTCAAATCCTTGTAACAAGTTGTGTGTGTTTGTGTGTGTGTAATGTTCATAGTGATTCTGCTTCTTATTGATACAGTATTTAGTAGTTATCAAAGGAAAATAATCTCATGGCTTTAAATTCTCAGATTGAATCTGAGTAAGAACCTGGGTAAGTTCTAAGACTTCCCTAAAATAAATCCTTATCTCCTATAACCTCAGGTCTGAAAGATCTGAAACCAAACCCAAAATCTAATCATAATGGCTGAATTACAATACAAATTGAATTTCCTAACTCACAGAATCATTTTTCTCAAATTTGGGGCATTAATTGGAAATAAATGGAACCCTGAAAATTAGGATGGGGACATATAGGCAAATTTAGATGAAATGACAAGATTGAATCCCTGAATTCCACTAAGCCTACTTTTCTTTCCATTCCTGCCTGAGAAAGCTAGCTTTCCCTTGTCTGTAGAACCTGTAATAGTCTCACTTGAGGTAGTTGACCACTGCTGAGAAAATGGAATGGGCAGTGGAAAAGGGCAGATAGAAGTATCTGCTGCAACCACATGACTGATTGCAGAAATTAAGACTACAATAGTTTTTTCTTCCTTAGTTATATGAACACACACACAAATACATGCACACACATATAACAAGTATTGTTTTTCCCCTTCCTATTCCCCTATCGCCAAACACACAATGCATTAATAGTAGTTATCAGTGCATATCTCACTAAGTAAGTTATAGGATATTAAAGAAGGAGTGTGAATCAGATGAAAGAAGAAAACTGCTTTTTGAAATGGGACTTTGTAACCGTTAGAATGAAGACTAAGTCTATGTTCAGTTAAAAGGCAGGAGAGAGATGTCATATTTTCATATGAGGCAGGAGTATGGCTTTGTTTACTTGTAGATTACATATGGCTTAAAAAGAAGTGTGGAGCTTTCAGGTTCAAAATGCATGAACTGTAGTGACTATAATGTGTCCACTGGATCAGATTGAACTGTGATTCCCAGAATTTCCTTCTCTGTATGTTTCCAATTAGGGTAGGCTACAAAAGATATTTTTTCAGAGAGGATTTTGAGGGCAGAAGTAAAACATCAGCCATATGAATGTAATAATGTAAACTAAAAACTGCCATTCTTCTCCTTGAGAGTTCTCCTTGAGAACAAATAAAATTCAAGAACTTCTTTTTCTTCCTTTTCATAAAAAGGATTGGTATGGAATGATGACACTTAAAGTCATGACAGCCTCTGAGCCCCTTTATTTAGAATACACCCTGATGCTAAATCCTGAACAACTGGATGAATCTCTTCTCATAGTTTTGGATAACTAGCTCTGCAATGAGCTTCTTAATAAAATGAGCTGTGCTCCGGACACAGTGGCTCATGTTTCAGAGGCTGAGGCAGGAGTTCGCGACCAGCCTGGGCAACCAAACAAGAACCTTTCTTTACAAAAAATATTTTATTTTAAATTAGCCCAGCATGGTGGTGTGTACCTGTGGTCCCAGCTACTCAGGAGGCTGAGGTAGGAGTATCAATTGAGCCCAGAAGGTTGAGGCTGCAGTGAGCAGTGATCAGGCCACTGCACTACCGCCTGGATGACAGTGAGATCCTGTCTCAAAATAAATAAATAAATAAACAAAATAAAGTAAAACAAAATGAGCTGTGCTAAATAAAATATATTTTTACCCTAGTTTATCCTGTTGTTGCTGTTTTTCATCTTTCCTGGATTCTGGGTTATTTTTTTAAATTATAAGTGGCACTCTGCCATGGTAAGTTGAGAAAAAAATAATTCATAACTACTGCAACCACTGAGACAGCGTGAGTAGAACAGTCATCACCCAGCTACCTCCTCATTGTATAACCTTTCTCCAGAAACACAGACCTATCTTTCCAGTTTAACTTTCCTCCATTTACAACATGATATAAAGATGATCATAAAAGTCTACTATTTTTTCCAGCTCTCTCCTCTCTAATCAATCCTGCCAACTGTTAGTTGGTCAGGTGTCACAAAATTCATTATTCAAAATGTCTCTTTTCTTCTTTAAATTATTTTAACTTATCTCTTAGTTTTCTCTGATAGGAAGTAACTATTTTTTTCTCAGTATGGAAAGAAAAGCTGTTCCATAATTCATAAGTGAGCAATGAAGATTTCACCAAAAAAAGTGAAGACAGAGAATTTAATATACTTCTAACAACACATACATGTATCAATTATCTTACATTATTCATTTAGATTATTGTTTTTCAGACTAAATATATTTTGGTCACCTGCTTTTGCCGCATGGTTATGGTAGGGTCTGTCAGCCATATCCTTTCATTGTGGCCACAGGATTAGGCAACCAATTTCAACTGTGTCAACCAGAATGCCCAATCCTATTCAGAACTAGCATGTGACCTGAGTTAAGCAAATTGGAGTACTTTCCTGGAATTTTTAAAATTTGAGTTGATGGAGTAGGATATGATATTCTTCTCTGCTTATAGTTTGTGGGTTTATAAGCCTGAAATGCCTTTAGCCAAGTCTCCTTTGTTAAAGAAAATTTTAAAAATGAAGAGAGCAGCAGAGATGAGACAATTGATGTGCATGCCTTAGTAAATGTGTGTGTGTGTGTGTCTGTGTGTGTCTACACCAAGGCTGATGCATGAATCATTTCTCATTTTTTCTCTTTTTGCTATGCAGTTTCAGTCTAGGTTTTACAATGAATTTGTATAAAAGTCAGTGAATTTATTACATTGCTGAAGCTGCAGGTGGTCTATAGCTTAATCAAGGTGTTAATTGGTTGGCACTAAGTGTGGTTTGAGGTTAGTGTGGTAGATGGAACCCAATGAATATAGAGTTTTGTTATACAAACTATAGATGTACTTAAGCTTTCTACATCTGTGCTACATTTTTTTTCGAATAGACATAGGTGATAAAACACCTGCTACTTAACACCCTTTGTAGTCATTCCCAAAGTTAGATTATTCTCAAACCTGCTCTGCCATCTGTAAATGTTAAAACTTTGCTTGCTATTCCTAGAGTTTCATCTTTCCTTTACTTTGCAAAGTAAAATATAAAAAATGATTACGTCTTGCAAATGAAGGAAAAGAAATGATTATAAAGGGGATTAATGAATAGATAAATACAAAGTTCTTATAATTTTGAGTGGATAATCCTATAAAAATGAAAACTTTATTAAAATTAAAAGAATATTTAAGAGAGTAGACATTTCTGGGAAAATAGCAAATTTTAAACATCCTGGCTACGCTTTGCTATCAAACCTAACACATCTATCTCCTATGAGCCAAGAAGCTGCTATGGACGTAAGGGAGCCAATGAATTGAAGGAGGCAACTGAGCTTTCAAGTCTCGTTTAGTCCTGAAGAATAAAAAATATTTGAGGTGTGACTTGCACCCTTCAGAGAAGACAGTGCCTGGGGCCTGGTGACATAGGGTCCATGGTTTAGATTAGGCTGAGACAGATCCTGGCAAGACCCTGACCTACAGAGATTGGAAAAGAGACTCTCTGTCACATTAGTTTCTGGTCTGGCTGACCTTCAGAGCTTGAAGAGAAGCTTCAAGTTTCTCTGCATGACTGAGGCTAGGAGACTACAAAAAGATGGGCAAGCAGAGATGGTTTCCTTCTGGAGCTTCAGTAAGAAACTTCTAATCTGCCTGTTGTGAAATCAAAGACCGAATGGAGCAGAGGAAACACACCATCCCCTACTCTGTGAATCACTGTATGCCAGCAGCGGGACCTGAGTCTTAAAGAATGAGCAAAATAAAATAATAGCATGCTCCTAATGAAGCTCAAAAGAAAGGTGAAAGAAGCAGAAGACTCAGAACTGGCTCTGGAATAATGGCAGTAGATTACTGTTGTGAAGTAGGTAAATGGCAATTTTTGGTTCCAACCCTGGTGTATAGAATTGCTCAACTGTACGTATATGCATGATACTGTCATAACTGATTCATGCATGGCTTTCTGTTTTTATTTATGCAATCATCCCTCTTGAGTAGTGTAATAAGCAACTGAGGGCCCACTACACAATACAAAGAGTAGAATCTCACCAATCATTAATATGTATTTATTTTCTCTTCCTTCACCTCATTTCCTCTGTTCCCTCTCCCAAGAGAACAACCCTTCTGAAGCCTGTTTGCTATTCCATTTCTTTTCTTTTCATATTCTTTTTACTCATCTATGTTTCTTTCCAAAATTTTTAATTTCATTTTAATTGTTTTATGTTTAAATTGCTAAGTGTTTATGTTTATATTGCTAAGATTCATGCATGCTGTTGTGTGTCATTGTGGTATATTCATTTTGTGGATTTATAACAGCATATTACATGATATTCAGCCACTTGACTAATGTGGAAGCATTTGATTTGATTCTATAGATGTGCTATTGTGAAGAGAGCTGCTGTGAACATGCAGTTTCCAGAGTACACAGGAGAGATTATCCCCTGGATATACAGCCAAAATTACTTCATCACACAGTATACAAAATTATACACAATAATATCTAACTGCTTTCCAAAGCATTGGTATCAACTTATGTTTAAAGAAATGATATATAAAAGACTCACAGGACTCACGTCTTTTTAATCACTTGATATAATGACCTTTTTATTTTATTTTTCCAATCAAATGAATTTAAAAGAGAACTCACCATGGTATGATATGTAATTCTCTAATCACTATTAAGTCCAAAATATGTCTTCATATATGTTTACTAGCAATATATAATTCCTGTTCTGTAAAGTGCTAATCATGATTTGTGGCCATTTATCTATGAAATTGCTGGTGCTTTTTAATTGACTTAGCATTTATTTATATATTGTTGATAATACTTTCTCCATTGTATATAATAAAAACACCTTCTAGAGAATAGGCAGAGCAAAATGGTGGAATAGAAGACTCCATCATCCCCCAACCCCGCCCCCACAAGGACACCAAGTTAACAGCTATCTACACTGAAGAAACACCTTCACAAGAACCAGAAATCAGGTGAGCACTCATAGTACCTGGTTGTAACTTCGTATCGTCGAAAAAGGCACTGAAGGGATAGGAAAAACAGTTTTGAATCATGATGCCACCCCTCCCTGACCTGGGGCAGGTTTGGAGGGGTGCCCAGAGCATCTCTAGGCAGAGTAGTGGGGAGAGCACAGCAATTGTGAGGCACTAAACTCAGTGGTGTCCTGTTAGAACAGAAAAGAAAACTGAACCAAACTCAACTGACACTGGCCCACTGAGGGAACCTTTAAACCAGCCCCAGCCAGAGGGGAATCCTGGATCACAGCCATCAGAACTTGAGTGTCTTCAAACCTCAGCACAGATGGCTACAGCGCTCTTGTCTCCAAGTAAATTTGAAAGGCAGTCTGGGTCATAAGGACTACAAATCTTAGGTGACACTTAATGCTGAACTAGGCTCAGATACAGTTGACTGGGGGGGCCACGTGACTACTGAGACACCAGCTGGGACAGCCAAGGGAGAGCTGGCATCACCCCTCCCCTAATCCCCAAGTTGCAGAGCTTCCAGCTCCAAGAGACCCCTCCATTTTGCTTGAGAAGAGGAGAGAGAAGAAGGGGGAGGACTTTGCCTTGCCTCTTGGCTAGCAGGTCAGACACAGTAGGATAGGGCAACAGAGTCATGAGGTCCCTGTTCCAGGCCCTAGCTATCAAATGACATTTTTAGACAAACACCCTGGGCCAGAAAAGAACCCACTGCCTTGAAGGAAGGGACTCAGTCCTGACAGCATTCATCACCTGTTAACTAAGATTCCTTAGTCCCTGAATAACCAGCAGCGATACCCAGGTACTGCATCAAGGGCTTTGGGTGAGACACTGAGACTTGCTGGCCTCAGGTACCAGCACAGCCACAGGAAGGCAGAGCACCAAGCAGGCTATTGGGGTCCCTAATTCCAGGACCTGACTCTTGGATGATGTTTCTGGACCTGCCCTGGGCCAGAAGGGAGCCCACTGCCCTAAAAGGTGAGTTCCAGTCCAGTTCCTCATTCACCACAGCTGCCTTAAGAGCCCTTCGGCCTTAAGGAAACATTGGCTTGTAGTCTGGCAGTACTCCTCATGTCCTGTGGTGGTTGTGGCTGCAGGAGTGAGGCTCCTCTGCCTTTGGAAAGGGAAGAGAAAAGTGGGAAGAACTGCATCAAGTGATTTGAGAGCTAGCTCAGCCCGAATACAATACCAGGCAGACGTCTAAGGTTTTTGACTGTAGTCCCAGACTCCTGGACAGTGCCTTTGGAACCACCCAGGGCCTGAGGGACATCGCCACCCTGAAGAAAAGGACACAGGCCTGGCTGGTTTTGCCCCCTGCTGAGTGTAGAGCCACAAGGCCTTGAGTGAACATAAGCAGTGGCCAGGAAGTAGTTACAGCAGGCCTTGGGTGAGATGCAGCACTGTGCTGTCTTCAGGTCTGACCCAGTACCATCATAGTGGTGGCAGCCACAGTGGTGCTTATGTTACTCCAACTACAGATGTAGGTGGTTCAGAACAGAGAGAGAGAGAAAAAAAAAAAGAGAGAAAGAGACTGACTGAGAGAAAGGAAGGGAAGAGAACAAGAGTGTCTCCCTGGGAATCCAGAGGATTCTCCTGGACCTTGTCCAAGACCGTGAAGGAGGTGCCTCCGCAAGTCTGTAAGAAACACAGCATTACTGGGTTTGGGGAGCCCCCTAAAGTAGATACAGCTTAGATCACAATACCCAATCCTTCCAAGTATCTGGAAAGCTTTCCCAAGAAGGATGTCTACAACTAAGCCCAAACAGTGAGGACTAAAATAAATACCTAAATCTTTAATGCCCAGACACTGAAGAATGTCTACTAGCATCAACACTATCCAGGAAAACATGACCTCACCAAATAAACTAAATAAGTCACCAGGAACCAATCCTGGAAAAACAGAGAAATGTGACATTTCAGACAGAGAATTCAAAATAGCTGTGCTGAAGAAACACAAAGAAATTCAAGACAACACAGAGAAGGAATTCAGAATTCTGTCAGATAAATTTAACAAAGAGATTGAAATAATTAAAAAGAATCGAGCACAAATTCTATAGCTGAAAAATGCAATTAGCATACTGAAGGGTGCATCAGAGCCCTTTCATAACAGAATTTATCAAGCAGAAGAAAGAATTCGTGAGCTTGGGCCGGGCGTGGTGTCTCATGCCTGTAATCCCAGCACTTTGGGAGGCTGAGGAGGGTGGATCACCTGAGGTTAGGAGTTCAAGACCAGCCTGGCCAACATGGTGAAACGCCATCTCTACTAAAAATACAAAAATTAGCCAGGCATGGTGGTGTGCGCCTGTAATCTCAGCTACTCAGGAGGCTGAGACTGGAGAATTGCTTGAACTGGGGAGGTGGAGGTTGCAGTGAGCCAAGTTTGCACCACTGCACTCCAGCCTTAACAAAGAGTGAAACTGCGTCTCAAAAAAAAAAAAAAAAAAAAAAAAAAGAATTAGTGAGCTTGAAGACAGGCTATTTGAAAACACACAATCATAAGACACACAAGATAAAAGAATAAAAAATAATGAAGGGCGCCTACAGGATCTAGAAAATAGCCTCCAAAGGGCAAATCTAAGACTTATTGGCCATAAAGAGGAAGTAGAAAAAGAGATAGGGGTAGAAAGTTTATTCAACGGGATAATAACGGAGAACTTTCTATACATAGAGAAAGATACCGATATCCAAGTACAAGAAGGTTGTAGAACACCAAGCAGATTTAATACAAAGAATACCTCAAGTCATTTAATAATCAAACTCCCAAAGATGAAAGATAAAGAAAGGATCATAAAAGCAGCAAGAGATAAAAAAATATATATATTATAATTAAGATCCAATACATCTGGCAGCAAACTTTTCAGTGGAAACCTTTATAGGCCAGGAGGGAGTGCCATGACATATTTAGAGTGCTGAATAAAAAAAACAAAACAAACAAACAAACAAAAACAAGTTTTACCCTAGAATAGCACATCCAGTGAAAATACTCTTTAAACATAGAGAAATAAAGACTTTCCCAGACAAAAAGCTGAGGAATTTCATCAATATCAGACCTGTTGTATTAGCCAGAGTTCTCTAGCGGGACAAAACTAATGGATATATATATATACACACACACACACATACACACACACGCACACATACATATAAAGGGGAGTTTATTAAGTATTAACTCACATGATCACAAGGTCCCACAATAAGCCATCTGCAGGCTGAGGAGCAAGGAAAGCCAGTTTGAGTTCCAAAACTGAAGAACGTGGAGTTCGATGTTTGAGGGCAGAAAGCATCCAGCATGGAAAAGAGATGTAGGCTGGGAGGTTAGACCAGTCTCTCTTTTCACATTTTTCTACCTGCTTATATTCTAGCCATGCTGGCAGCTGATTAGATGGTGCCCACTCAGATTAAGAGTGGGTCTGCCTTTCCCAACCCACTGACTCAAATGTTAATCTCCTTTGGCAACACCCTCACAGACACACCCAGGATCAATATTTTGTATCCTTCAATGCAATCAAGCTGACACTCAGTATTAACCATCACACCTGTCCTATAAGAAATACTAAAGGAAGTTGGTGATGAAAAAAAATTGCCGATAGGAGACAAGACTAACTTGTAGCTCCCACTCAGATGGACAGAATAGCGTGTGGAGATTCACATTGTGAACTTTTGCTCCAAGAACCACTGCAGGGAACACAACAGGAAAACCAAAATAATTCACAAACCCTCTGGAAGAAGTGGCTTGCCGCTGCAACCTCCATGAAACAGCTGAAACATTGTGCGTTCCCAAAGTGCGAGAGGTGGAAAGTCTGCCCCCAAACACACATCCTCACTGAGTAATACGGTTTGGCTCTGTGTCCCCACCCAAATCTCATCTTGAATTGTAATCCTCAGGGAGGGACCTGTAATCCCCATGTGTCAAAAGAAGGAGGTGATTGGATCATGTGGATGGTTTCCCCATGCTGTTCTCATGATAGTGAGTGACTTATCATGACATCTGATGGTTTTGCAATTATGTGACAATTCCTCTTTCACATGTTCACACTATCTCCTGCTGCCTTGTGAGGAAAGTTCTTGCTTCCTTTTCCACCATGATTGTAAATTTCCTGAGGCCTCCCCAGCCATGTGGAACTGTGAGGCAATTAAACCTCCTTTGTTTATAAATTACCCAGTCTCAGGTAGTATCTTTATAGCAGTGTGACAATGGACTAATACTCTCAGGAAAATGAAAATAAGGATCACAAGAGAATAATTTACCCTTACCAAGAGCTGAAACAAAATTAGAGAGCCAAGTAAAATACAAAAGTAGAATGAGCAATGGGAAGAGCCTTGTAGGCATGCCCAATCTTCAGGGAACCCCAAGGAAGCCATTTCTGACTTTAATTTCACAGGGGCCTTTGGGGAAGGCAGCCAGTGGAATCAGGGAAGGGCCACAGGGAGAAGAAGGCTTCCACTAAACTTTGTAATAAATTCAACAGAGAGTGAATTTTCCTGGGCAGAATCTGGGGAGCAAATGCAAAGTGCAGACATAAGCACAGAAGCTGTGGCAGACAGGGAAGGGCAAAGCCTAAAAGCCCTGCTTGCTTTCTCAGCAGGGAGTCTTGTAGCCCTGTGTGCCAGAGGCCTGGATATAAACTTGGCACTGTTGGTTGTTGACAGAGCACAGCAGAAGTGAGACTGGCCTTGCTGGCTTCCTGGGAGCTGGGTGAGGCCTGTCACTGCCAGCTTTCCCCCACTTCCCTGACAACCTGTATGACACATCAGAGGCAGCCTTAATTCCCTTCAGAACATAACTCCATTGGCTTGAGAACAACCCCCACCTTCCCCACAGTGGTTGCAGCAAGCCCCACCCAAGGAGAGTCTGAGGTCAGACCCACTTAACCCTGCCCCGTCCTGATGGTTTGTCTCTACAAACCCTGGTAGCTGAACACAAAAGACACAAACTCTTGGAAGCTCTATAGCCCTATCCATTACCAGAGAAACCCAAATACTTATCCAGGTGGCCTCAGGGCAAGGTGTATCCCCTCTATACTACTGCAGCTGGTCCTCTCTTGAAAGCATTACCTCATGGATGAAGGCCAACCAACTCAAGCCATTACAGCAAGTCATAACAGAACAACTCTGTTCCAAGGAAGGAGAAAATAACAGCTAATTCTACTAACTTTAACACCCTTGCTAACCAGAAGTCCTGAGTCTGTCCACATGACAACTTTACTACTAGCATAACCAGCATTCAAAAAAGACAGTGGACTAAACAACTACAACCAAGGATTCTCACAGCCTCAAATTCGCTCTCCTGCTACCTCCACGAGAGCAGGTTCTGGTACTTACAGCTGGGAGATCTGAAGACAGATCACATCACAGAACTCTTAGCAGACACTCCCCAGTATCAGACCAGAGCCCTGTAGCCCCACTGGGTGGCTAGACCCAGAAGACAAATAACAATCACGGCAGTCCAGCTCTCAGGAAGCTGCATCCCTAGGAAAAGGGGGAGAACACCACATCAAGGGAGCACCCAATGAGAAAAAAATAATCTGAACAGCAGCTCCTGTGCTCCAGATCTTTCCACTGACATAGTCTACCCAAATGAGAAGGAACCAGAAAAACAATTCTGGTAATATTAAAAAACAAGGTTCTATAACACCTCCAGAAGATCACACTAGTTCACTAGCAATGGATCCAAACCAAGAAGAAATATCTGAATTGTCAGAAAAAGAATTCAGAAGGTCAATTATTAAGCTAGTCAAGGAGGCACCAAAGAAAGGAGAAAACAAACTTAAATTAAAACAGACAACCAAAACTTAAAAACAGAATATGGATGAAAAAAATCTCCAGAGAATAGACATCATAAATAAAAAAGAATCACAACTTCTGGAAATGAAAGACACACTTAGATAAATACAAAATACCCTGGAAAATTTCAACAATAAACTAGAAAAAGTAAAAGGAAGACCTTCAGAGCTCAAAGACAAGGCTTTCAAATTAACCCAATCCAACACAGATAAAGAAAAAAAGAATTTAAGAAAATGAACAATTCTCCAAGAAGTTTGGGATTATGTTAAATGAACAAACTTAAGAATAATTGATGTTCCTGAGGAAGAAGAGAAATCTAAAAGTTTGGAAAACTTATTTGAGGGAATAATCAAGGAAAACATCCCTGGCCTAGCTAGAAATATAGACATCCAAGTACAAGAAGCTCAAAGAACACCCAGGAAATTCATTGCAAAAAGATTATAGCTTAGGCACATACTTATCAGGTTACTTAAAGTCAAGACAAAGGAAAGAATCTAAAGAGCTATGAGGTAAAATCAAATAATCTACAAAGGAAAATCTATCAGATTTACAGCAGATTTCTCAGCAGAAACCCTGTAAACTAGCAGGGATGGGATCCTATCTTTAGCCTCCTTAAAAAAACAATTATCAGCTAAGATTTTTTTTGCCAGCAAAACTAAGTCTTTTTTAGACAAACAAATGCTGAGAGAATTCAGCACTACGAAGCCAGCACTACAAGAACTGCTAAAAGGAGCTCTAAATCTTGAAACAAATCCTAAAAATATACCAAAATAGAATCTCTTTAAAGCATAAATCTCATAGGACCTATAAAACAACAACACAATACAAAAATCCCAAGGTATTCAGGCAACAAATGGCATGATGAATAGAATAGTACCTCATATCTCAATACTAACTTTGAATGTAAATGGTCTAAATGCTCCACTTAAAAGCTACAGAATGGCAGAATGGACAGAATTCACCAATCAAGTATCCTCTGTCTTCAAAAGACTCATCTAACACATAAGGACTCATATAAACTTAAGGTGAAAAGATGGAAGAAAGATATTGTATGCAATGGACACCAAAAGCAAGAAGGAGTCAACTATTCTTAGACAAAGCAGACTTTAAAGTGACAGCAGTTAAAAAAGACAAAGATATAAAAATGATAAAGAGATAAATGCAACAGGAAAATGTCACAATCCTAAATATATATGCACCTAACGTTGGAGCTCCCAAATTTATAAAACAATTACTACTAGACCTAAGAAATGAGATAGATAACATAATAATATTGAGGAACTTCAATACTCCACAGACAGCACTAGACAGGTCATCAAGACAGAAAGTTAACAAATAAACAACAGACTTAAACTATACCCTAGAACAAATGGGCTTAACAAATACCTACAGAACATTCTACCTAGCAACTGTAGAATATACATTCTATTCATAAGCACAAGGAACATTCTCCAAGATAGGACATATCATAGGCCACAAAACAAGTCTCAATAAATTTAAGAAAATAAAAATTATATCAAGTACTCTCTCAGAACACAATGGGAAAAAATTGGAAATCAACTCCAAAAGGAACCCTCAAAATCATGAAAACACATAAAAATTAAATAATCTGCTCCTGAGTGGTCTTTGGGTCAACAATGAAATCAAGATGGAAATTAAAAATTTATTTGAACTGAATGATACAACCTATCAAACATGACACAACCTCTGGGAAACAGCAAAATCCCTGCTAAGAAAATAGTTGGTAGCATTAAACGCCTACATCAAAAAGTTTGAAAGAGCATGAATAGATAATCTAAGGTTACACCTCAAAGAATTAGAGAAACAAGAACAAACCAAACCCAAACCCAGCAGAAGAAAAGACATAAGCGAGATCAGAGCAGAACTAAAAGAAATTGAAACAAACAAAATGCAAAAGATAAATGAAACAAAAAGCTAGTTCTTTGAAAAGATAAACACAATTGATAGACTATTAGTGAGATTAATAAAGAAAGGAAGATAGACGATCCAAAGAAGCTCAATCAGGAATGAAATGGGAGATACTATAATCAATACAATAGAAATAGAAAAGATCAGCCGGGCACGATGGCTCACGCCTGTAATCCCAGCACTCTGGGAGGCCAAGACGGGTGGATCATGAGGTCAGGAAATCGAGACCATCCTGGCTAACACAGTGAAACCTCGTCTCCACTAAAAAATACAAAAAATTAGCTGGGCGTGGTGGCGGGTGCCTGTAGTCCCAGCTACTCAGGAGGCTGAGCCAGGAGAATGGCGGGAACCCGGGAGTCAGAGCTTGCCGTGAGCCGAGATTAGCCACTACACTCCAGCCTGGGCAAGAGAGTGAGACTTCATCTCAAAAACAGAAATACAAAAAGTCATTCAAGGCTACTGTGAATACATTTATATGCACAAACTAGAAAACCCAGAGAAGATGGATAATTCCTGGAAAAATACAACCCTCCTAGATTAAACTAGGAAAAAAAAGGAAACTCTCAACAGACCAATAACAAGCAGCAAGATTGAAATGATAATTTAAAAATTGCCAACAACAACAAAAGTCCAGGACCAGATGAATGCACAACTGAATTCTATCTGACATTCAAAGAAGAATTGGTACCAATCCTACTGAAGCTACTCCAAAAGATACAGAAAGAGAAAATCCTCCCTAAATCATTCTATGAAGCCAGTATCACCCTAACACCAAAACCAGAAAAGGACATAACAAAGAAAGAAAACTATAGACCAATATGCCTGATAAACATAGACGCAAAAATCCTCGACAAAATACTAACTAGCTGAATCTAACAGCATATCAAAAAGATCAAGTGGGTTTCTTACAGGGATGCAGGAATGGTTCAAAATATGCAAGTCGATAAATGTGACATGTCATATAAACAGAATTTAAAACAAAAATCACATGATTATCTCAATAGATACAGAAAAAGCATTTGACAAAATCCAGCATGCCTTTATGATTTAAACCCTCAGCAAAATCGGCATAGAAGGGACATAACTTAAGGTAATAAAAGTCATCTATGACAAACCCACAGCCAACATTATACTGAACAAGGAAATGTTGAAAGCATTCCCCCTGAGAACTGGAACATGACAAGGGTGCCCACTTTCACCATCTCTATTCATCATAGTACTGGAAGTCCTGGCTAGAGCAATGAGACAGAAGAAAGAAATAAAGGGCAACCAAATTGATAAAAAGGAAGTCAAATTGTCACTTTTTGCCAATTTAGGTTCATACACCTAGAAACCCCTAAAGACTCATCCAAAAAGCTCCAAGATCTGATAAATGAATTATGTAAAGTTTTAAGATATAAAATCAATGTACACAAATCAGTAGCATTGTTATACACCAACAGTGACCAAGCTGAGAATCAAATCAAGAAGTGAACCCCTTTTACAATAGCTGCAAAACAAACAAAAAGCTTAGGAATCCACCTAACCAAAGAGGTGAAAGATCTGTACAAGGAGAACTACAAAACACTGCTGAAAGAAGTCATAGATGAAACAAACAAATGGATACACATCCCATGCTCATGGATGGGTAGAATCAATATTGTAAATATGACCATACTGCCAAAAGCAATCTACAAATTCAATGCAATTCCCATCAAAACACCAACATCATTCTTTACAGAACTAGAAAAAATAATCCTAAAATTCACATGGAACCAAAAATGAGTGCATACACATGATCAAAACAAGACTAATCAAAAAGCATAAATCTGGGGGCATAATATTACCCAACTTCAAACTATACTACAAGGCTATAGTCATGAAAACAGCAAGGTACTGGCATAAAAATAGGCACATAGATCAATGGAACAGAATAAAGAACCCCCAAATAAACCCAAATACTTACAGCCAACTGATCTTTGACAAAGCAAACAAAAATATAAAGCGGGGAAAAGACACCCTATTCAACAAATGGTACTGGGAAAATTGGCAAGGCACATGTAGAAGAATAAAACTAGATCCTCATCTCTCACCTTATACAAAAAATCAACTCAAGATGAATCAAAGACTTAAATATAAGACCTGAAACCATAAAAATTTCAGAAGACAACATTGGAAAAACTCTTTTGGACATTGGCTTAGGCTAAGAGTTCATGATCAAGCACCCAAAAGCAAATGCAACAAAAGGAAAGACAAATAGACGGGACTTAATTAAACTAAAATGCTTCTGCACAGCAAGAAATAATCAGCAGAGCCAGCAGACAACCCACAGAGTGGAAGAAAATTTTTGCAAACTATACATCTGACAAAGGAATAATATTCAGAAACTACAAGGAACTCAAACAAATCAGCATGAAAAACTAATCCCATCAAAAAGTAGGGAAAGGACATGAATATAAAATTCTCAAAAGAAGATATACAAATGGTCAAGAAACAAGGAAGCGCTTCAGTTACTAATTTTTTTCATAATCACAATTATAAAAAAATTCTTAACGTCACTAATCATCAGGAAAATGCAAATCAAAACCGCAATGCAATACCACCCTACTGCTGAAAGAATGGCCATTATTAAAGAACAAAATATAATAGATGTTGGCATGGGTGTCATGAAAAGCGAACACTTTTACACTGCTGGTGGGAATGTAAACCAGTACAACCAGTATGGAAAACAGTATGGAGATTCCTGAAAAAACTAAAAGTAAATCTATAATTTGATCCAGCAATCCCACTACTGAGTATCTACCCAGAGGAAAAGAAGTCATTATATGAAAAAGACACTTGCACATGCTTACAGCAGCACAATTCACGATTGTAAAAATATGAAACCAGGGCTGGGCATGGTGGCTCACGCCTGTAATCCCAGCACTTTGGGAGCCTAAGGCAGATGGATCACAAGGTCAGGAGATCGAGACCATCCTGGCTAGCATGGTGAAACCCCATCTCTACTACAAATACAAAAAAATTATCTGGGCATGGTGGCGGGCACCTGTATTCCCATCTACTCAGGAGGCTGAGGCAGGAGAATGGCATGAACTGGGAGGCGGAGCTTGCAGTGAGTCGAGATCCCATCACTGCACCCCAGCCTGGGCAAAAAAGCGAGACTCTGTCTCAAAAAAAAAAAAAAAGAAAGAAAAAGAAATATGAAACCAGCCCAATGCACATAAATCAACAAGAGGATAAAGAAAATGTGGAGTATATATATATATATATATATATATATATATATCATGGAATATATATATATATATTCCATGGAATATATATATATCATGGAATATATATATATATATCATGGAATATATATATATATCATGGAATATATATATATATCATGGAATATATATATATAAAGTAATGAAATAATGGCATTCACAGCAACTTGGATGGAGTTGGAGACCATTATTCCAAGTGAAGTTACTCAGGAGCGGAAAACCAAGCCTCTTACATTCTCACTTATAAGTGGGAGGTAAGGTATGAAGATGTAAAGGCATAAGAATGATATAGTGGACTTTGAGGGTTCGGGAGGAAGGTTGGGAGAGGGATGACAGATAAAAGTCTACACCTTGGGTACAGTGTACACTGCTCGGGTTACAGGTGCACTAAAATTTCAAAAATCACCACTAAAGAACTTATCCATGTAACCAAATAATACCTGTTACCCTAAAACTATTGAAATAATAAACAAATAAATAAAAAGTAATGCTAAAGGGAGTGCTTCAAGCAGTAAGAAAGGGACACCAACAAACAATAAATAATCACATGAATGTATGAAACTCACTGGTAAAAGTAACTACACAGGAAAACACACAGTATTATAACACTGTAACTGTGGCATGTGAACTTCTTTAATCCTAAGTAGAAAGATTAAACAATGAACCAATAAAAAATAGTAACTACCACAACTTGTCAAGACATAATCAGTACAATAAGATATAAATAGAAACAATAAAAAGTTAAAAAGTGAGTGAGACAAAGTTAATGCATATAGTTTTTATTAGTGTTCATTTTGTTTGTTTGTTTATGCAAACAGTGTTTTTATCAGGTTAAAATAATGGGTTATAAGATAGTATTTGCAAGCCTCGGGGTAACCAAAAAATATACAATGGACACACAAAAAATAGAAAGCAAGAAAATAATCATATCACCAGGGAAAATCACCTTCACTATAAGAAGACAGGAAAGAAAGAAAGAAGAGAAGACCACAAAACAACCTGAAAACAAATAACAAAATGGCAGAAGTAATTCCTTACTTATCAATAATAACATTGAATGTAAATGCACTAAACTCACCAATGAAAAGACAGAGACTGGCTGAATGGATGACGAAACAAAATCTTAATGCATCTATTCCTAAGAAACACACTTAACCTACAAAGACACACATAAACTGAAAATAAAGGGATAAAAAAAGATATTCCATGCTGATGGAAGCCAAAAAAGAGCAGCAGCTGCGATACTTCTATCAGACAAAATAGATTTCAAGACAAAAACTATAAGAAGAGACAAATAAAGTCATCATATAATTATAAAGGGGTTAATTCAGCAAGATAATATAACAATGTTAAATATATATGCACCCAACAGTGGAGCACCCAAATATATAAAGGAACTATTATTAGAGCCAAAGAGAGAGATAGTCCCAATACAATAATAGCTGGAGATATCAACACCCCACTTTCAGCATTGGACAGATCTTCCAGGCACTATATCAATAAACATCAGACTTAATCAGCACTATAGACCAAATGGATCTCATAGATATTTACAAAACATTTCATATAAGAGCTACAGAATACATATTATTTTACTCAGCAGATGGATCATTCTCAATGATACACTATATATTAGAGCATAAAACAAGTCTTAAAACGTTCAAAAAATTGAAATAATATCAAGCATCTTCTCTGACCACAATGGTATGAAACTAGAAATTAAAAAGAGAAGTTTTTGAAAGAGAAATGAAAAAGGAAACATTGCAACTGATACTGCAGAAATTCAAAAGATCAGTGGCTTGTATGAGCAACTATATGTCAACATATTGGAAAATCTGGAAGAAATGGTCAAATTCCTAAATACGTACAACCTACCAGGAATGAACCAGGAAGAAATCCAAAACCTGAACTGACCAATAACAAGTAATAAGATTGAAGCCATAATAAAAAGTCTCTCAGTGAAGAAAAGTTCAGGACCTGATGGCTTCACTGCTGAATTCTACCAAACATTCAAAGAAGAACTAATACCAATCCTACTCAAAATATTCTAAAAAACAAAGGTGGGAGTACTTCCAAACTCCTTCTACAAGGCCAGTATTAGCCTGATACCAAAACCAGACAAAGACACAACAAATAGAAGAAAACTACAGGTGAATATCTCTGATAAATATTGATGCAAACAGCCTGAAGAAAGTAATAGCAAACTGAATTCAACAATACATTAAAAAGATTATTCATCATGACCAAGTGGGATTTATCCCTGGAATGCAAGGATGGTTTAACTTACGCCAATCAATCAATGTAATACATCATATCAAAAGAATGAAGGATAAAAACCATATGATCATTTCAATTGATGCTGTAAAAGTATTTGATAAAATTCAACATTCCTTCATAGTAAAAACACTAAAAAAACTGGAGATAGAAGGAATATACCTCAACATAATAAAAGTCATATATGACAGTCTTACAGCTAGTATCATACTGAATAGGAGAAAACTGGAAGCTTTTCCTCTAAGATCTAGAGCACAACAAGTATGCCCACTGTCATCCTTGTTATTCAATATGATAGTGGAAGTCCTAGCTAGAGCAATCAGACAAAAGAAAGATATAAAGGTCATCCAAGTTGGAAAAGACGAAGTCAAATTATCCTTGTTTTCAGATGATATGATCTGATATTTGGAAAAACCTAAAGATTCCACAAGAAAATTATTAGAACTGATAAATTCAGTAAAGTTACAGGATACAAAATCAACAGACAAATATCAATAGCATTTTTATATGCCAACAGTGAACAATGTGAAAAAAAAATTTAAAAAGTAATCCCATTCACTGTAGCCACACATAAAATTAAATACCTAGGAATTAACCAAAGAAGTAAAAGATCCCTATAATGAAAACTGTAAAAAACTGATGAAACAAATTGAAAAGGACAACAAAAAATGGAAAAATATTCCATGTTGATAGATTAGAAGAATCAGTATTTTTAAAATGTCAATTCTAAGTAAAACAATCTACAGATTCAATGCAATCCCTATGAAAATACCAATTACATTCTTCACAGAAATAGAAAAAAAAATCCTAATATTTATATGGCACCACAAAAGACTCAGAAGAGCCAAAGCTATTCCAAACAAAAAGAACAAAACTGGAGGAATCACATTACCTGTCATCAAATGATACTACAGAGCTACTGTAACCAAACAGCATGATACTGGCATAAAACCAGACACATAGGCCCATAGAACAAAACAGAAAACCTAGAAACGAATCTACACACCTATAGTGAAGTCGATTTTGACAAAGGTGCCAAGAACATACACTGGGGAAAAGAAAGTCTCCTCAATAAATGGTGCTGGGAAAACCAGATATCCGTATGCAGAAGAATCGAACTAGTCCCCTATCTTTCACCATATACAAAAATCAAATCAAAATGGATTAAATACTTAAATCTAAGACCTCAAGTTATGGAAGTCCTACAAACTTTCAAAAAACTAGATCTCATGAGAACTCCATCATGAGAACAGCAAGGGGGAATTTCACCCCCATGATTCAATCACTTCCCACGAGACTCTACTTCCAACATTGGGAATTATAATTCAACATGATATTTGGGTGGGGACACAGAGCCAAACCACATCATTTCATAATGTGATAAGAATTAAACGAATTAATACATTTAAAGTACTCAGAATGGTCAATGGAACATAATACATGCTCAACTAATTTAGCAAGTTAGACTAACATATGTTTACCACCAAGTGTTTTCTGGGAGTTTACATTGTTCACAACTACATAGTCCATGGTTTGTCTGTTTGTTTGTTTTGAAATGAATTTATTGCCACTTAAAAACATTTTCAAATTGGTCTTTTTTTAGGGGGGGTACTTCTCTTTTTTGTACTTTTTGACACCTGAGAAACTAGCAAGTATAAGTTTCTGATTCAGAAACAAGTCATGCCAAATTTGTCCTACTTTGGGCCTTGTCATTTGCTGTAGTTTTGCCGGTAGTGTTTTCCCTGGATTTTCATTAAGGTCAGCACCATCAGATCGTTTAGGTCTTTCCTCCAGGGCACCTCCTAAGAGTAACCTTCCCTGATTATTCAGTGTTAATATTGTGCCACCACCACAACAACCCCATCTCAAGTCACTACCATGTTGTTATGTATTATTTTCCTCTGATATCATTTATTCCTAAACTATATTAACATTTGTTTATTTATGTCCCAGGTAGGCCGTTGTCTATCTTATCTCCAACTCAGCTGAATTTTGAGGAGTATGATAGTGCTCTTAATTGTTCTTCCAGGTACTAGTCAGAAACAAGTACTCTCTGCCCTTACTACCTTACTACTTATATAAAACTTGATAGTTGGGGAAAAATATGCTTTGGAGGTCTCTAAATCACTTTTACTCCTATCTATGTTTTTATATATTCTCAGTTTTATTCTCATTCATTAATCAGCCATCAACGAGTTGGGTATTTTGCATTCATCATTTTGCTACTCTTAAAATTGTAGAATTACTTTTTTTGAACTGTGTTTTTACATTATATCCCAGCCCACACTGATAAATGTTAAAAGAAATATAACTTACAAACTTACCATTTTTATTATAGACATGATATAATTGATGATGAAACTTAATGCCCTCAATATCAGTTCATCTGTGAAGACAGAAACATCTTTTTTTTTTTTTTTTGAGATGGAGTCTTGCTCTGTCACCCAGGCCAGAGTGCAGTGGTGCAATCTCGGCTCACTGCAACCTCTGCCTCCCAGGTTCAAGCGATTCTCCTACCTCAGCCTCCCGAGTAGCTCGGATTGCAGGCATCTGCCACCATGCCCAGCTAATTTTTGTGCTTTTAGTAGAGGTGAGGTTTCACCATGTTCGCTAGGCTGGTCTCCAACTCCTGACCTGATGTGATCCACCCACCTCAGCCTCCCAAAGTGCTCGGATTACAGGTGTGAGCCACTGTGCCCAGCCAGAAACATCTTTAAGTTGCCAAAATAGAGGGAATTTAATGCAGGGCAATGGTTATATGGATGATGGGAACATTGAGAAGTCAAATGAGACAATGAAGCAAATGAGAAAATAGTGACAGACTAGTTAACACCCCTAGGCTGGAGGGAAAATATAAGAAGATGGAGTTTCTGAAGCTAGAGGGTCAGAGGTCCCTGGAAAAAGGAGGCTGTGCCTGTGCACTGAGAGCGAGAGCCAGACCCAGGAAGGAGACACAGCAGCTTCTAGAGACTTTACATTAGACAGCGAGGCTGAAGGAGAAATAGCCTGGCTACTCCCTTCCAATAATTCAATCAGCACTTCCCATTGCCTATACCCAGCCAGAAGTCAACTATTAGGGAACCCTGGAAAAAAGTAGCTTTCATATCAGCACCCTGAAGCATTGAGCAGAGCAAAAGAGGCATGAGGAATAGATCTGAAGGCAAACTGACCCAGGACTGCCACATCATTCCATGAGGAAGCATGAGTGCAAATTGTACTCATTCCTCAGGATGGGAAATAGATTTGACTCTTCGCAGCAATTGATTTGTTTATATGTAACAGGCTCTAAATTATGCCACCAATCAGGATTCTCTCCTTGTGTTGGATTCTGAAGAACATAAAGTCAATTTTGTGTCTTTCTTTTGGGATCATACACAAGAGACTGACGGAATATATATTGAATTTCACTATTATTCACATATTAATTCCCTAAATGTTGTTAGTTAGTTGGCTAGGTGCTTCAGCTAGAACTGTGGGTTGGTAACACGTGTAGTCCTTGGTTGCAATGGCTATGAAGAAATGGCTACAGTGATTCCTGGGGCTGTCATTCTGACCACTTTATTGCTCTTATTGATGAGGCTGTTGAAGGGACAAGTCAAAAATAGTCACATACTAAGTAAGTTTGTGTTACAAGTCTGGGTTTCTGACTCCAAAACCTATAGTCTTTTAACTTCGTTAACGTTTTAATAATTCCTTTCTACTTTTTCTCCAGTCCTTTGCTTATGAGATTCTTCCTCTGAAAAAGTTGTTGCCTTACCTCTGTCAGAGCTCTTAAAACACTGTATTGTAATAGGCCATTCACCTTGATTTTTCTTTTGCTCTTTTTCTTAGGTATTTTGAGGGTAGGTTCAGCGCTATATATATCTTCATTTTTAGCATCTACCATAGTGCTTAATACAAACAACACGCTTAACAGACACAAACTGAATGAATAAAGGGAATTAATGAGTAAATAAAATGAGTACCTTGGTTAGGTAATTTCAGTTTCCTTATTGGTGAGATAAATTATATATTTAATATTTTGACAATTGGCATTGATTTAAAAGTGGATATTAACAAAATTCAAAGTAACTTTGACCATTTAGAGAAAAGTGATGTCACATACACACAAATAATTAAGGCTAGTTAAAGAATGTAAACTTTTCAAAGCAATCAAGTCAAGAAATAGAAGTTACAAGCAAAACACAAGTTGTGCGAATCCAAGTTGTGATGATATGTAAAATAAACGGGTCCATTGTGCAGTGTTCTATGATCAGACATTAGTCACTTAATAATTTCTTGTCCAAATTTTTAAATCTGGCACATACCTGTTCTTTGGTTGAAACTGTACGGTGCTTTGAATAAGACTCTTCATAGTTTCAAGTACAAAGATATTAAAGAGACTAAACTCCCTCTACATAAAAATTGCAAAGGACCAGCTGTAATTTTAGTGCACAGAAGGGCCATAAATGGATAGAATTTGCTTTGTGCTTTACTAGACTCCTGGGAGGAATCAGGAGCCTCATTTAGGTCTTGGTACTATTTGTGAAACTGGAAACACGTGCATCTTGGAAAACACTCAAGAATTTCCTGACCTCATCAGAAAAGGCTGGAAATCTAGTTGCTGAGAAAGGTTGATCTCACAATTGAACTCTAACTGGATGTTCACAAATTTGTAAAAATTTGGCTGTGACAACACTGAGAGATGAAATTTCAAGCTAGTGTTAAAAGAGCACAGCTCTGCTAAGTGGCTTCTTTAACAATGCAGGGCATGAGAATATGGGTGAGGCAATGCTAAGGCTCATGTCTTACTTTCTCTTTGAATAGAATAAAACATGTGATAGGTTTTCAATAGTGACATTTCTATATTGAAGGAAAGAGAAATACTACTTTGGATGATGGGATTGGAGAACTGGAGGAAAGAATAGTAACAGTGATGCTGCGAAGCACTCACGCTATTTTGTGGTATGATAGCTGGACCAAAGACCTTGACTTCAATGTAAACACAAGAGGTGCAATTTTTGAGGCTTAAGTTATTTAAAATATGAATACCCATCGGCATACTGTTTTGGTTTGTATGTTTGAGTTCTCAAGCTGATCATTCAGTTCATTCATTTATTTGTCAATTTATTCATTCTCATTCTTTCAACAGTCAATTGTTGAGTTCCTTTTCTTTTTAGACACAAGAAATATATTGACATCATGCTTCAGGAGTTCATAGTGTGGTAAAGCAGAGAGACAACTAAAATAATGCACATTGAAATTGCTAAAATAGGACTAAAACTGCTTTGAATACAGGAAAGAGAAAATGATACATTTTGTGAAGCGAATTTTAGAAAGCAAAAAGGGGCTTTCCGCAAGTGGCTTAAATGGTGAGTATTTTTCCTCCAGGTATTGAAAGAAGAAAGACCTGATAGCCAAGAAGAAAGTATGTGTTACACTGTAGTTTAATAATAATCAGTATTTGTTTTAGATTTCAGATTCTTAGCAATTATTAACTTTGAAGACACTGAGTCACATAGGCTGATTGTAATTTATTGCCTCTTTTGCTCCACTGTAATTCTCTGCCTAACCACGTGAGGAACGCTCTCTGCCATGCAGGATCTTATAGCACTTGCAGACCCTTCAATAGTGAGGCTCTCTCTTCTATCCTATCTTGTCTCATAATACTGTACTGACACTGTATTAAATTATGAGTTCCTGTGTTATCTTTTTCCCCACTGCCATCCACAGATGGTGCATGGTACATAGTTTGCTGAGTAAAATAGTCTGGCTGTAACTTCATAGGAAATGCCAAAGATAGGAGTTGGAATACAGAGATCAGTGTGACTTTTGTGTGCTTTTGTCTATAGTACTTTGGTCTAAAAAGAAAAAATTGAGGGTGGGCTCAGTGGCTCACGCCTGTAATACCAGCACTTTGGGAAGCCAAGGTGGAAGGATCACCTGAGGTCAGGAGTTCAAGACCAGCCTGGCCAACATGGTGAAACACCGTCTCTATTAAAATTACAAAAAGTAGCCAGGTGTGGTGGCATGCACCTGTAGTCACAGCTACTCAGGAGGCTGAGGCAGCAGAATTGCTTGAACTCAGGAGGCAGAGGTTGCACAGAGCCAAGATGACATGACTGCACTCCAGCCTCGGCAACAAAGAGACTCCATCTCCAAAAAAAAAAAAAAAAAAAAAAAATTGAGCCCAATAGTAATAATATCTAGTGTGTCATGCAAACTTGTAATTGTCAAATCATATAGATTCACACAGCAGTGATTCTAGAGCAAGACTGTCTAAATTTAAATTTGTAAACAGATGTTGAGTTCAACTGTTAAACTAATGTTATATATATTTTTCATTATTATACTTTCATTGCTGAATCTTTCAGTGTTGAGACTCCATTTTTTTAAGCAAATGAAATTTTCTTTATTGTTTCATTACTGCCTTTACTGCAGCTATTTTTTTTCCCTAAAAATCCGGGTATTTACAGTTTTGTTTTTCATGGTTTAACTCTTGGAACTCATATCTTTTCCTTGATGTCCATCTCTTGTTGTCTTTGCTTGGTGCTTTCAGACATTCCTTCCATTTAATATGCTGGACTGCTAATATGATTCCTTATCATGATAATCTTTCATTTTCAGAATCTTCTGGTTTCTGATTTTTCTTTTTACTTCCAAACACACTTTTTTGTATGGAACTTCTGCCTCACAGAGACTCACAAAATGTTCCATATGAACAATGATAACAACAAAATATGAAATTTGACCTCTTCTCACTCCATATAAAAGGACAAACTCCAGAAGATCCTAGGAATGAAATGTCAATAACAAAATTTAAGATTTTTAGTAGAGGCCGGGTGCGGTGGCTCATGCCTGTAATCTCAGCACTTTGGGAGACCGAGGCGGGTGGATCACCTGAGGTCAGGAGTTTGAGACCAGCCTGGCTCACCTGATGAAACCCCGTTTCTATTGAAAATACAAAAAAATTAGCTGGGTGTGGTGGTGGGCGCCTGTAATTCCAGCTACTCCGGAGGCTGAGGCAGGAGAATCACTCGAACTCACCCAGGAGGTGGAGGTTGCAGTGAGCCCAGATTGTGCCACTGCACACCAGCCTGGGCAACAGAGCACGACCCTGTCTAACACAAAAACAAAAACAGAAACAAACCAAAAAAAGAACAACAACAACAACAAAAAGACTTTTAGTCAAATATTAAAGGTGAAAGTCTTGGGAAAGGTAGGATTTCTTAAATAAGACATAAAAAAACTAAGTATAAAATAGAAGATTGATAAATATGGTTATGTTGGAATTTGACCTGTAAAATAAACCTTAAAGAAATTAAAGATAATCTACAGATGGGGAGAAGTCATTTTATTTTATTTTTTTAAATTGTTGTGGGTACATAGTCGGTATATATATTTACGGGGGGTACACGAGATGTTTTGATACAGGCATGCAATGTGAAACAAGCATATCATGGAGAATGGGGTATCCATTGTAGCACCTCCCACTTTGCTCTCATGTGAAGATGTGCTTACTTCCCCTTCCCCTTCTGCCATGATTGTAAGTTTCCTGAGGCCTCTTCAGAAGCAGAAGCCTGTATAGCTCACAGAACTGTGAGCTGATTAAACATCTTTTCTTTATCAATTACCCAATCTCAGGTATGTCTTTATAGCTTTGTGAGAACGGACTAATACATGAAGTAAGTACTTTTATATTATTATCACTCCATTTAGAATTAAAAAACTGAGGCCGGGTGTGGTGGCTCAAGCCTGAAATTCCAGCACTTTGGGAGGCCGAGGTAAGCAGATGAACTGAGGGGTCAGGAGTTTGAGACCAGACTGGCCAACATGGTGAAACCCCGCCTCTACTAAAAATACAAAAATTAGCTGGGCATGGTGGCAGGTGCCTGTAATCCCAGCTACTTGAGAGGCTGAGGCAGTAGAATCGCTTGAACTTGGGAGGCGGAGGTTGCAGTGAGCTGAGATCACACCATTGCACTCCAGCCTGGGCAACAGATCAAGACTCCATCTCAAAAAAAACAAAAACCTGAGACAAAGGCCTTAAGTATCTTGTCCAAGATCATGCATTCAGCAAAGTATAGAGGAAGTGTATGAATTCCTATTATCTGCTTCAACAAAATACCTTCTTAATCACTGTATCAAGGTATTGTGGTCAAAAGTGTGGAAACTTGGTTCAGACAAATGTAGGTTCAAACCGCAGCTCTGCAACTTACCAGTCAGTGTTTTAACATAACTTAATGTGCAAAAGGAAGACATTTAGTTTTTATCATTGTAATTCACTACTACCCTAACTTATAGTTTTTAGCTTTTCCTTCCAAGGCCCCAGGGCTATAAACTTTGTTAAAACTTTTCTACTGTGACACTTCCTGAAGCATCAGTGTCTAGTGTTGCCTTTATGTCTTAAATTGTTAAAAGAAAGTTAGAGATATATTCTTAGAGAACAGAAGTATATTCCAAATAATTTCTGAAGATGCTTTTTAAAATTCTGTTTGCTTCTGGAGTCACATGGGAGATTAATGTGTCTCCTAAATGGGCTGTATTGTTACTTTGCTTTTTCAAAGATGATGATAAATAGCCTGAATTATTCTTCAACCATTGATATTCTCCCTTTAAAGGAAAAAAATTACCATAATATAATTTGTTCAAGTACAAGCATTTGTAATTTAGAATACTAATAATCAAAATCTAGAATGCAGATGTTTTTTCTGTAGTTTAACTTCTACCAGGTTGTCAGGAATTAAAAAATAAAGATAAAGAGAAAAGCATTTTCCATAAATTGGTGTAAATATGTTATAGTGTAGTTTATTTAATTACTAATTAAGCCCCATGTAATTAATCTAATAAATTGTGTTTAATTTAATTAATTTATTACATTGTTAAATATGTATCATGATGGAATAGCATCATATAATTTTCTAATAGATAAATTGATAATGTCTAAAATTTACCTTTAAGAGTATATTTATTGTTACAGAATTAGAATATTGAGAGACAAGGTAAAATAAAGGAGGATTCATTGGTGTTTACTCTGGTATGTCTTGGATTATAATTAACACATTTTTTATTATTTTCAGAGGTCAGTTTTTGAATATTAACCAAAATGCCTTGCATGTATTACTACAGCTTTTTAAAGTGCCTAACCTACTTCTAGGTTAAATATTTATTACTGGAACAATTTGTCTCTTCATCCATTTAAATAATTATTTATCAAGGTATTTCAAATCAATGCACATCATCCATTAAAAATAGAGAACCAGTTTAAATGCCAGGTAGAAAGATAATATTTCTTTAGATTCTGACAATGGAACAAAAGAAGTTGATATAAAATGGTACTTCATATAAAAATGGAATACTAAAAAGAAAATCCTGACTACTTCAGGTAAACCTAAAGGTGGATACTAATGAATATTTTCCAGACTCCTCTAATACCTTACTTGTTTATCTATTTTATCTATTGCAAGGAAAGCATAGAATTCATAGTTCAGGAAAAAAACATAATTTTACCTTCGATTTAGTGATGACATAGTGAAAAAAAGTTTCATACACATGATAAACCAGTAGCTCCTTCACTTAAAAAAAAAAGTAAATGATAGATTTATGTGTTAAATACCAGCAGCAGTAAAAAGTGATTTTACATGAGCAATCAATTCATAGAGAAAACAAATTCTGCATTTAGCTTTACATGGCAACCTCCATGACAGACTTATACCCATCAATCAGAGGATACAAAGATTTCCAAATATGAATATCTATACCTAGCAAATGGAGGCGTGAGAATGATTTAATTTTTCAAAATGGAAAGAATAAAGGAGACACATTTAAAAATTTGTGAAGAACAAATGGAAGGCTTTGTTACTCTTCACACACACTCCATGTGTGCCTAACCCAAGAACTTACACAAATTATTCAAATCGATGCATCAATAATGAAAGGTATAGAGTTACATTTCTCTTCTGAATGTCACTTTAGACTTATACTTTTAAAAATACGCAGACACACACACAAAACAAAACAAGGCCCAAGTGGCACTCCTAATTTTTTCTACCAAAAAGTTATTCTTCTATAAAATATATTGCTAAGTTTGCATAGTCTCTGGATTTTGTATCATGCAATCAGAAGAGTCCTACTTAATATGGTGACAGTCTAATAAAGGTGACCAATGATGTTCTCTGAGAGCCTTGGCTCTGAACACAGGTTGGAAGCAAATCACAATTTCTGATCATGTTACTGAAACACCAAGGGTTTGGTCTAGGTCCTGCTGCTCACCGCACAGAAAGCCAACCACTAAGACAATGAGTATTGTCAAGGAAGGAGGTTTTAACTGGGTGCTGCAGCAGAGGCCATGGGAGCTCAGTCTCAAATCCATCTTCTTGACACACTAAAACTAGGAGTTTATACAGCAGGAAAGAAATGAAACAATGTGTAAGAAAACAGGAACTAGGGAGCGGCAAGAAAGTAATCATGATGAATGAGGGGGTTCAGCATTTCATTGTCTGGACATGGTGATCTGATGAGTTTCAGTTCTTTGACACGTTTTTTGAGAGGCCTGAAGGTCCTTTCCTCAGGAAGGAACTCAGATAAAACAAATATAACTTTGAAACTTTAAGACCGTAAGAGTCGATTTCTATGTTTATAAAATAAAAATTTTTAAAAGCTATCTATGGGACTATTGGGTGGTCCATTTCATTCATTTGAGGTTTAGCATAGGAAAAAAAAATGCACTCATCTTTAATTGTTCAGGTGTATTGTTGAGTCACAATGTTTGAGATGGTTTATATTTGAAAATAAGCTGAGAGTGGCATGAGAGACTGGGCTCCAGCAACCTTAGAGAAGAGAGCTCCACAGGCTATAGTTCCTCCTCCAGTGGTTCTAAGACTTATTGTGAAGTGAGAAATAATAAGAGATCTTGCTAAAAAATGTAGTCCTGGATCCCACCCAAACATACTACATCAGAAGGTTAGGGTTTGGGAGCTTGAATATGGATTTTTAGCAACTCTCTAGACAATTTTATTATGTGATCTATCTTTAGATCACACTTTGAAAACAAATATATCAAACCTTTCAAATAAATATTCTAAAGATTCAAAAACTTCTTTTAAACAGCTCACCATTGCTAATGGATACAAATGCAGTATTAAACTCCTCAGAATTCTGTATAATCTATCCTATACCACATTTTCAAATATATCTCACTGTTCCATACACAATTAATTCTCCCTGGTCATATTCACAATATCTGTCTCCAGGACCATTTCTATTTCCTTTCCTATCTCTCCCTCTATCAACCCTTTGTTGAATGTCTCATCCATCAATATTTCGCCTCCTGAAATTAAATAATTTTCCATGACCATTAAAAATCCCCACTCCATCATGAAGTTTGTCACACTAATCAAACCAATAGTAGCCTCTTTTAATAACACAGCAAGTCTTTCCAAAAAATAGGTTCTGCTTTATTTATGATGTGTATTGTTTAAATTGTTACTTATCTTTTCATGAGTATATTCTCAGTTGTAACATATTTTTCTTTCAAACGACACTAAAATTAATATAGTGTCTGCCCTGGAAAACCATGATCAACCACAGTCAGAATTTATTGACTAACAAAAAAGATCAATCTAAATATTTCATTAATTTCATTTTTGAAAATAAATAATAAAATCTAAGTTCTTTTTTCTATCACAAATCATAATTTCATACCAAGTTATTCTTCAATAAAGTTAGCCAAAGCATCTTACTAGCTTTCCTTAGAAAATTAAAGGTAAGTACTAAAACTAGTTTTTAATAAAAATAGACAAATAAAACTTGATATAAATCAGTAAAGAGTGACATTTTTCAATTGTCCAGTTAAGCATGAGCTTACAGAGACTCTTGAAGAAAGATCCACACATTTCAATGTAAAACTCTGATGTGTTTCAATTTCTTAAGCACTTAAATTTATCTGCAGACTCTAATAGTCTTATCATAAGCAAAAATTAAATATATATAATTACATTTGACAATAAAAGCATAAACATTACTTTTCATTTTATCTTTATATAGAATCATTGTATGTATTTATGGTTACAGAGTGATATTTCAGTATATATATACAATGTGTAATGATCAAATCAGAGTAATTAGCATAGCCATAACCTCAAACATTTATCAAACTTTTATGTTGGGAACATTCAAAATCACCTCTTCTAGCTTTTTGAAAATACACAATACAGCCAGGCGCGGTGGCTCATGCCTGTAATCCCAGCACTTTAGGAGGCTGAGACAGGTGGATCACGAGGTCAAGAGATCGAGACCATCCTGGCTAACACAGTGAAACCCTATCTCTACTAAAAATACAAAAAATTAGCCGGGCGTGGTGGCGGGCGCCTGTAGTCCCAGCTACTCAGGAGGCTGAGGCAGGAGAATGGCGTGAACTTGTGAGGCAGAGCTTGCAGTGAGCGGAGATCGTGCCACTGCACTCCAGCCTGGGTGACAGAGTGAGACTCCGTCTCAAAAAAAAAAAAAAAAAACACACAATAAATTATTGTTAACTACATTTACTCTGCAATGCTGTGAACACTAGAACTTATTCCTCTTATCAAGCTATAATTTTGTACCCGTGGACCAACCTTTTTTTCTTTCCCTCTTCCCTAAACTTCTCAGCCTCTAATAACCATAATTCTACTGTATTCTTCTAAGAGCTCACTTTTTTTTTTTAGCTCCCACCTGAGTGAGAACATGTGGTATTTTATCTTTCTGTGCCTTACTTTACTTAGCATAATGCCTTCCAGTTCATCCTTGTTGCCTTAAATGTCAGAATTCCATTCTTTTTTATGTCTGGATAGTACTCCATTGTGTATATGTACCACATTTTATTTATCCATTCATCCGTTGATGGACATTTAGGTTGATTCCATATCTTGGCTATTGTGAATAGTGCTGCAATAAACATGGGGGTGCAGATGCCTGTTAAATATACCGACTTCCTTTCCTTTGGATAAATATCCAGTGGTAGGATTGCTGGATCATATGGGAGTTTTACTGTTAGTTTTTTGAGGAAGTTCCATACTGACTTCCATAATAACTGCACTAATTTACATTTTCATCAACCTTGTATAAGAGTTGCCTCTTCTCCACATCTTTTCTAGTATTTATTATTTTTTGTCTTTTTTTATATTAGCTATTCTAACTGGAGTGAGATGATATCTCACTGTGGTTTTGATTTGCATTTTCTGGATGATTACTGATGTTGATCATTTTATATTATTGGTTATCTGAATACCTTCTTTTGAGGAATGTCTATTCATATGCTTTGCCCGTTTTTTAGTTGAATAATTTGGGGGTTGTTTTGCTGTTGACTTGTTTGAATTCCTTATATAGTCTGGATATTAGCCCCTTTTCAGATGAATAATTTGCAAATATTCTCTCTTATTCTACAGGCTGTCTATTCACCCTGCTTATTGTTTCCTTTGCTGTGCAGATGCTTTTCAGTTTTATGTAACCTCATTGTCTATTTTTGGTTTTGTTGACTGTCCTGAACCATTTCCCCTATGCTTTCTTCTAGTAGTTCCACAGTTTCAGATCCTATATTTAAGTGTTTAATCCATTTTGAGTTGATTTTTGTATAGGCTGAGAGGGAAGGGTCCACAGTTTATAAAGTTTCAGATCTGATACCTATCATCCTTCCTAATCATTGCATAAAATTTAAACACTCTTTAGACTGACTTACATGTTGCTTTACCGTTGTAGTAATTTTTCCATTTATGGCTTAAACCTAAATTTAAGTTATTGCTAAATGGTTATATTTACAAAATAAAGCTTGTTTTAAAGTAAAATGTTTAACTTTGTTAATGAATGAGCCAACTATCTAACCCTGTAGTATAACTAGTTATTAAGAGAATAATTACTGATTTGTATAAGGTACAGTTAAACTCTTACTAAAAGAAAAGCAGGGAATCTGGAAAGAAAATTTAGCAATTAAAAAAAGGAAATGACTAAGACAAAGAAATCATGGAGTGTTTTAAGGTCTAGCAACCTAATCCACCTTGTGACTTTTCCTTTTTTTAAAATTTTTTTTAAATTCTGTGCATGCAAGGAAAAAAAAAACAGAAATCCTCATGAAAAATGAAAGAGCATATAGCATATTCAGCAAACTATAAACACGATTCTGTTTAAGGCATAGGATAAATGATAATGTGTTTAAAGATAGAATGGAAAGGAAGGGCCTTCTGTGCCCCTGTTAAAGAGATTGGCATTATGATAGCTTTGGATTTAAGTAACAAATATCTATTCAAGTCCTACTTTAAATAAATGGCAATCTTATTCATAACCTGTTGAGGAAAGCAGATACTTTACAGTTTGGGGGGACTGTTTGTATGTTGGGAGGCAGCATAAAGAGACATCTTAAACAAGTAAAAATGCTTATTAATCAGATAATAACTGCTATGAAGGAAAAATATCATAATAGACTAGGGAGTGATCAGGCAGTGAGGATAGAGTAGAAGGCAGGGGCATTGTGAGGAAGTTCATAAAGATTTCCCTTTGAGAAAATGCCATTTGAGCTGAAATACAAATGCTGAGAAGGAGTCAGAAATATGATTTGGAGGAGTGTTCTATGTTGAGGAAATGTTAAGGCCAAGGGCAGACAATGGAAACCTAATGGTATGGACACTATAGTTATATGATAAACTTTAATCAGCTAACTATCCTAAGTGGGTTCTATTACATAGAAAAAGTTATTTATCTCTGCTATGTTTTCACAAAACAAGTTATTGAATTAAACAATTCAATAACTAGGGGCTACAACCTCAACCTTGACAAGCCCTTTTGAGGTGAGTGTAGGGGAAAAAGTAGCCATGTACAAAGGAAAGTTTTGTAGACACACAGCACCACCAAAGGGCTGGATAGGCTGAGCTGAGGGCTCTTAAAGCTCTAGTGCTCATTCCTACTTGATGTCAATAGGGTTCATAAGAGGCATTTACTTATTCATTTTATTTTTTTGAGATAGTATCTTGCACTGTCATCCTGCCTGGAGTGCAGTGGCCTGATCATGGCTCACTGCAGCCTCAAACTCCTAGGCCCATGGGATCCTCCTGACTCAGCCTCCCCAGTAGCTAGGACTACAGGCACATGCCACTATGCCTTGCTCATTTTTTAAAAAAAAATTACCTTGGGCCGGGCATGGTGGCTCACGCCTGTAATCTCAGCACTTTGTAGGCCAAGGTGGGCAGATTGCCTGAGGTCAGGAGTTCAACACCAGCCTGACCAACATGGTGAAACCTGGCCTCTACTAAAAATACAAAAACTAGCTGGACATGGTGGTGGGCGCCTGTAATCCCAGCTACTCGGGAGGCTGAGGCAGAAAAATCGCTTTAACCCAGGAGGCAGAGGCTGCAGTGAGCTGAGACCAGGCCATTGCATATTAGCCTAGGGAACAAGAGTGAAACTCTGTCTCAAAAAACATATATATATTTTTGTAGAGATGGGGTCTTGCTATATTGCTCAGGCTGGTGTCAAACTCCTGGCCTCAAGGGATCCTTCCACTTCTCCACTTCGGCCTCCCAAAGTGCTGAGATTACAGACATAAGCTATGGTGCCAGGCCCATCATCAGCATTTAAATGCCTTATTGTTTTTATGAGTGAAGGGCCCTTCCAGACTAGGTCTTATTAGGAGGGTACTTAGGAATAGCAATTAGCTTCAATCAATAGTGAAACTAGATTCTTTTGTACTGTAGAAAGGGCAGCTATGTTTGGACTACTCAGTATTAATTTCCCTTCTTTCCCTTTCCTTTTTGGAGTTATCTTTTCCCTATTCAATCCAGTTTCATCTGCAGGGGCCCACCTACCCATTACACACGGGACCAACACATGACCTGTGCATGCAAACAAAGACACTACAAACGGCGAGCGTCCATCCAGACTGAGTTACAATAGCCTGAACAGATTTTTCATGCTGTGGTTCTTGCTTCCTAGACCCCAAGGTAACTCCATTCCTTCCTATTCCCAATACTGCTTCTTGTCTCAGTAACTTTTGGGTGCTCTTAGTAAATTCCTGTTTGTTTAAATTAGCCAGAGTACCCTATGCAGACAGAGTACCTTAACTGAAGCATATGACTCAGAATGAACTAGATTCTCAAAGTCCTAATATTTAATGTACAAGAGTGAAAAACAAAAACCATCATCCAGGAATCTTTATGAAAACAGGCCCATTAGGAACTCTGCCGTTAGACTGAGATTCAGTAGTTTGGGCCAGAGATCAGGAATCTGCATGTTTAATCAACTCCCTCAGGATTCTAAAGCAGATCATATTTTGAGAAAAAGTAAGCTAGACTTTCTTGCTTCCCCATCCTGACACCCCCTTTCTATGATTTACTGCTATCCAGTGCTCAGGGTTACATCTTTTCAGGGTGCCTAATAACAGCGATTGTAGCTATGCTTGTTGTTGTTTGTTTTCCCGCCTTTGTGTTAAGAAAGTTAATGGGATGTTTCTGTTTAAAAGCCCTCCTGCAGAGTAGCAGACTCCTTAGGGAAAGAAAAGTAAACAAGAAATAGTTAACTGTGCCAACACATTAATTTATAGTATAATTTGCTCAATTATGCAGTAAAATTAGAACAATTTGTGGAAGCATGTTTCTTTTCAATCATAGAACATCAGAAAGTGAGTTCACATCTTCCATTGTTATCTTGAAAAGAGCTAGAAAAATGGCACAGAGGGCTTGGGTTTGAATACCCCTCTTCCACTTAATAGTACATGGCTTTGAGCATTTGTTAACCAAGTTGATCTCCAGTTTCCTAATCGGTAAAATGGACTATTTTTTTTTGTTATTATTATTATCATACTTTAAGTTCTGGGATACATGTGCAGAACGTGCAGGTTTGTTACGTAGGTATACATGTGCCATGGTGGTTTGCTGTACCCATCAACCCATCATCTATGTTTTAAGCCTCGCATACATTAGGTATTTGTCCTAATGCTATCCCTCCCCTTGCCCCCACCCCCAAAATGGACTAATTTCATAGAATTATTGTGATACTGCAAAAAGTAACAATCATTTTGTAAACCCTATAACATAATATATATATGCTATTAGCTACAGTTATAGGCTGGTCCTGCATTCTCGTTTAATGTGTAATTGCAGCTATTTACACAAAACAGACGAATATTATCTAACGTTAAATAACACAACACAATAAACCATTTGGCTAAAGTTATCAGGTTAATTTAAGTTAATACATTGTCATGTCTACACTTGCAAAATAAAGGTTTTTGGGTTTTTTTTAATTGTTTTTGTTTGTTCATTTTTTTAGATAGTCTCGCTTTGTCGCCCATGCTGGAGTACAGTGGCATGATCTCAGCTCACTGCAACCTCCGCCTCTCAGGTTCAAGCGATTTTCCTGCCTCAGCCTCCCGAGTAGCTGGGGTTTCAGGTGCATGCCATCCCGCCCAGCTAATTTTTGCATTTTTAGTAGAGACAGGGTCTCACCATCTTGGCCAGGCTGGTCTCGAATTCCTGGCCTCAGGTGATCTGCCCGCCTCAGCCTCCCAAAGTGCTGGGATTACAGGCGTGAGCCACCGTACCCAGCCTAAAGTTTGTTTTAAATGACAGCTACAATGAGCAAAATCTCAAGAATACGAATACATTATTAACTCATAATAACAATTTTGGTACTCCTGTAGGTGGGTTTTTATCATCTGGCAAGACATGAGGATTGCAACTCTGTTTGTTGTCTGTATCATCTCAGTAGAATAACTGTACCCATAGTATATGTTCAGTAAATATTTGCAGATTAACCGTCTGTCAACTTGACCTTGGGTAAATCAACTTAACCACTCTGAGACTCTCAGATTAGTTATCAATAAAGTGGTTCTAATAATACCAATCTTGAGAGATTGTTTTAAGAATTAATGTAAATGTATATAAAGCACTTAGGATAGTCCTCAGCAGTGAGAAAAATCAAAGGAATCACTGATTACTCCTTTTAACCTCTACCCCATCATTGGGTAAAATGTTATGGAACTTCCAGGAAGTCCTGTATTGATGTTTTTAAGCAATATTTACATCACAAGCCATCTTTGCTAAAAGCATAAATTATGTACCAACAGTGCATTATTAGCCAATCTTAATTTAAGATTATACTAATGCCCCATTAATATCTTATAAAAGCATAAGAGAGTTTCACAGATAAACTGAAAGAAGAAGATTAAACACACTTAAGATATAAATATCATAATGACCTATGTGGGACTATTGCTAACATTTGTGGTCAACCTTATCAACAGATGGAATACCCAGTTTTCAAGAAAGAGGCATCCACTATCCCAGGACAACACCAGGAGCTGTTGTGATGGGTATTTATTCTCTGATGCCTCTGAAGGACTGATAGCCAAAAGGACCAGGTATCTGCAATAAGCCAGGCATCGAGGGTTGATTTAAAAAGAATTTAAAGTAAATTGCATCCACTCTTTCTATCTCTCAGAGTGACAGAAGCCTGTTGATTACCATCAGTGACTGTCTTCTGGGTAGCACTGAGAGATACAAAGTAATACAGGAAAATAAAAAGATATATCATGTATCTTATTATGCCATTTGTATCCCTTTAAATGAAATTTGTTACAAAAATCAGTTGTTGGAAAAGCTTAATCAATCACTTGCAGGGCGTTAAAAATCCTAGTGAATGCTGAGAACTTTCATTTTGTTTTAGCAAAACAGACTTAGTTTCATATAATTCCAGAATGTTCTACTCTCCCTTACATACACACACCCAAGCCAACAATGTTTCAATGAGTAAGTTGTTTGGGAAACAGTATTTTACCATACCCTCAATTCAAAATGTTCTCCCAACACAACTGGAGGATGGGATTTTAGAGTGGATTGCTATCCTGTTCCCAAACCTAGAGGAGCTCTTGCTCCCTGACCACACTGTGTGACAAAGAGATTGAAAGGATGATTCATCATAACATCAGTTTCTATTTGAAACCTTTGAGATAAGTATTTCCATTCTTAGTTTATATTCACTAAGCAGTGTTCTCTCGCCTACTTCCAAATTTTTTATTCCTATAGGGAGAGGAATAGGAAGAACCATCCATGCATTCACAAGATACTGCTTAGCATCTATTATGCATCAAGAACTGGAGCTACAGTAATGAAAAGAAAAAGAAAAAAGTTCTGCCTTCACAGAAAAAAATGCATTCTAGAGAAGAGGCAGAGAACAATAAACCTAAGTAAAAAATATGTGCTAAGGAGAAAAAAGCAGAAAATGTAGATAGGAGGTGTCAGAGATGTTTACAATATTTAGATAGGAAAGAGCTCACTAAGAAACTAACATATGAACAAGAACTTAAGCGGTGAGGAAAAAATGCCTATAGATATTTGAGGGAAGATTATTCCAGGTGGCAGGAATGGCAGGTGCAAAGGCCCTGAGAATGGAATTACCTAGTCTATTAAAATCAAGTCAAGGAAACCAGTAAGGGGTAGAGTGAGCAAGGAAGCAGAGCATTAGGAGATAAGGTCAGAGAGTAACAGGGCTCCAAGTCATGTAAGGTCTTGTTGGTAATTAGAAGGACTTCAGCTTTTATTTTAAGTTAAATAAAGAGCCAATGAGTTTTGTGAGCCAAGGAGTACAATGATCTCCATATATTTTAATAGAATTACTCTGGCTTTTGTATTGAGAATAGATTTGGCTGGGGGTGAAGGGGAACACAGGGATAAGCAGGCAGACCAGTTTGGAGATCACTGTAATAATCTAGGTGATATGGAATAATAGCTTGGACTATAAGTGGTTAAAAATGAAGATGGTAAGAAGTGGTCAGATGCTGCATACACTCTGAAGAAACCCAATAGGTTTCCCTAAATATTAGAATATTTGGTATTGGAGAAAAATAAAATCCAATAATGATTCCATCATTTTAAAAAATTATTCGGGCCAGGCACGGTGGTTCACGCCTGTAATCCCAGCACTTTGGGACGTAAAGGCGAGCGGATTGCCTGAGGTCAGGAGTTCGAGACCAGCCTGACCAACACATCTCTACTAAAAATACAAAAATTAGCCAGGCGTGGTGGCAGGCACCTGTAATCCCAGCTACTCGGGAGGCTAAGGCAGGAGAATCGCTTGAACCTGGGAGGCAGAGGTTGCAGTGAGCTGAAACGGGGCCTCGGCACTCCATCCAGCCTGGGCAAAAAGAGCGAAACTGCGTCTCAAAAAAAATTATTTTAATTTTTATTTTTCAAGGCTAGTCAAGTGGAGCAGTGAGCACGAAGAAGGAACAAAGAAATCTGTAACAGGTTGTGATCAATTGGTGGTTGATTTTATGATTTTTGAACCAAGTTAACTGGGAAAATGGAGTTGTCATTTACTGAGGCAAAAAAGAAACAGGTTCAGAAGGTTATATCTGCACATGTTAAGTTTAAAATATCTATTAGATATCTAAGTGATGACACAAAGTAGGCAGGTGGAATTCAGCGTGGTGTCTTGGCTCAAGAGAAATATTTGGAAATCAATAATTTAAAGAAGATATAATTCTGAGAGAGAAAAAAGAAAAATTATAATAACTTATCCTAGGGCACTTAAACATGTAGATATTTGTATTTCATGTGTAAAACATATTAATAGTGACATTTCCACTCTGAATATTATTTGAACACCTGTTAGTTTTACTACATGTTTGCTAATTCAAAAAAAATTAAACATATATCCATATCTAAACTAAAGATAAGAGACATAACATTTCATATGGAAATATTCGCCAATGACTTCAAGCCCTCATTCTATTTTTGCTATAGGTATTTAATATGAATGAATCAGCCAATATTATAATTACACACACAAGCAGTTTTGAGATCAATAGTCACTGTATTTACATAAAGCATTGCAACTTTTATTACTAATGTCATTATTATTATAATCAACTATTGATTTTTGGTTTTCATAGTTCCACCCATAAAAAATATTAATTGTGGAGAACATTCTGAAAGAAGTGTTGCAAATGGGTAACTTTCTGTGAAGCGCCATAGGGAAAATGGCTATTCATTTTTTTAAGTAAATAAATCTGTGGTTTCAATTGTAAAACAATATGAAACAAGAGATGTCTTTACTTCCCCAAAATGAAACCTAGTGTTTCTCATTTACATTCTTCAATATGTTATCACCTATTATTAGCTTATTAGCTAATAACATGATATGTATAAGTGGACAAAAATATGTTTCCTAGTGGAAAACTCCATTTACCCTGGACATTTTATTACTAGTCTAAATAGCAAATCTCCTAAAAATAGAGCATTTAATGGTGTAGCTATCTGTGAGTAAATAAAATAGAATGCACGATTCAAAGTATTATTAACTAAACACTCCATTTAAACCAAACAAACCCATAAAAATGGATTGAAATCCCCTACAGTATATCTAATACAGCTTATCAAGATTTAACCTTCTTTATTCTTCTATTGGTAACCATTAAATTTATTTTTTCAAATAGTATGGTATTCATCCAGATTCCTAAATATAAAATCACATAGAAAAAAACATGCTATTAATACATGCTTACCAATGGACTGTCAACTTAATCAATGTTTTTGACTTTTATTTTAAACAAAAAACATGCCATAGGAGCCAAGGGAAAACTTCCCCTTTGCCCTCTGAAGGTTCACTGAAAAATCAAGTTACAAAAGGAAATTAATGGGAGAAATGGCACACAAATTTATTAAGGTGGGAGGGAGAACACATGAGGGAGAACCACAGCATGACTACCCCCAACCCCTAGTGGGGTACAGAAATGTATCTATCATCATGAGGTTGTCAGAGACATTCGAACCAGAGTGACTCCATCTTGAGTGGGAGCTAGGACAATGAGGCTGGGACTTGCTGGACTGCATTCCCTGGAAGAAAGGTGTTCCTGGCCTCTAGATGTTTATGGTTAAGGAAACAGATTGATAATGTTTACTAAATAGACCCAGACTTGGGAGTGTCCAGATATCCCGATATCTTGAGAACAAAGACATTCCTAATTTTACTTTAAAGATAATAATATTGATTCTTGCAAAATATAGTAATTAAGAAAATTAATTCTTCACCACAAAACCTTGTAACAGAGCACATCTCCTCATGATCTTTTTTTAATCCTATATATATACAAGCATTGTACCTAGGGTAGACGCGTTCTTCCTCTTACTTTCAGGAATGTCCTACTTTGTCTATGGAGAATCTGTACTTTCACCACTTTACTTTCTTAATAAACTTGCTTTTGCTTTGCACTGCGGACTTGCGCTGAATTCTTTCTTGCGCAAGATCCAAGAACTCTCTTTTGGGGTCTGGATTGGGACCCTTTTCCTGTAGCAAGGTTACAGAAAAAAGCTTGGATCATGGCAAAACAGGTTGTAGTGATAAAAATGTTATGGGAGGGGGAGAACAGGAGGTCTGGCCAGCAAAAGTGGTCTGGTTATGTAGACGAAATCTCACACAAAGCAGCCCTCGGAGAGAATAGATGGTAAGTGTTTCTTTCAGATTTTCAAAAGTGTTAAACTTTCAGTCAATCTTTCCTACATTAAGAAAAGGGAAGGCCTTAGAGAAAACCTGGCTACATCAAGCCAGATTTTCTCTACAGATGCAAATCTCCCTGCAAAAGGACAGCTTTGCAGGGCTACTTCTGTTTGCAGGTCCTCTTAACAACCTTCTCAAAATTTGTCAAAGAAGTATATTTTGCAGTGAAATACTTTGATTTCCCTCAATACTTAACAGTAAAATATTTAAAAATATTATTAATATAGGGAAGAAAGGGAAAATAAAAAATCAGCCAATAACTTTGAAATAAAATGGCAGGGGTATTTAAATAAAAGTGGCCATAATTACAACAGTAGGAGAGTGACAGCGGGATCTAGTAGGAGGCTCAGCCAGGAGCCTTAGCCAACCATGACCTGGCCTGACTAATCCCTAATTGAAGGCTGCTTTCTCTGTGCCCCTGGGGATTACATTGGCTGGATTATGAATAGGCAGAGGGGATTTTGTTTAGAGAATTAAAACCTGAAGAAGCTATGAATAAAATACACCTGCATACACATCACCAGAACACCACCATCACTACCATAATTAAAAGCTGAATTAAAGATCAAAACTCAATTTGCTGAGTCAAGAAATCCTGAAAGAAAGTAAGATCAATCTACACATTTAATGATGAGAGACATATAAAGTGGCAGTTTGGAGTGAAAAGGAAATAGTGGGGGAGATGGGCAGAAAATGCCCAGAGGGGACAGCTCCTATATAATAGAAAGCAATATAACATGAATATGATTGAAACAGCACTAGGAAAGATGTTTAGTGAGATATGGAACTCAATAGATTGCTGTTCATGAGTGCAAGAGGGTGACTGGCTAGTCACTGTGGTATGTAAGAAAACCAACTTAGCATCCAGAAGATATAGCATTCAAAATAAATTTAAAAGACCACGAAGAGGAAAACAGGGAGAGAAAACAAAAGCTTGGAAAACTGAGATGGCAACAGAGGCACAGAAGAATTGGGATATACTTAAAACAGAATTTTAGATGTACAGTCAAAGAGGTTACCATTGCTCTAAAGCAAAGACAATTTAGCCAAAAGTAAGTGAAATGGTTAGAAATAGTCACTATAAATCACTGTTCCAGTAATTTAGAACATAGAATCAAGCTGATAGCTGCAAAAAGGCTTCCAGTGATCTGGGATTTTTCTGGCTTTAATTTTCAGAATGGAAAAATTCAGTGGATAATGTTCAGGCTCTTACTTCATTTTTGTTTTGAAGTCAAGTCTCTGAGATGAATAACCAGTTTTACAATAATTTCTGCAAAATGACTTATGTAATTTTTATAGAGATCTTTTAAAAGATTGTCTGCTTTTATTTTTCTTTTATTTTTATTGCTTTTCTCTTTGAAAGTACAATACCCAGCTGGGTGCGATGGCTCACGCCTGTAATCCCAGTACTTTGGGAGGCCGAGGCGGGCAGATCACAAGGTCAGGAGATCGAGACCATCCCGGCTAACACGGTGAAACCCGTCTCTACTGAAAATGCAAAAAAAATTAGCTGGGTGTGGTGGGCGCCTGTAGTCCCCAGCTACTCGGGAGGCTGAGGCAGGAGAATGGCGTGAATGCGGGAGGTGGAGTTGGCAGTGAGCCGAGATCCCGACTGCTGCACTCCAGTCTGGGGGGACAGAGCGAGACTCCACCTCCCATCCCATTACTGGGTATATACCCAAAGGATTATAAATCATGCTGCTATAAAGACACATACACACGAATGTTTATTGTGACACTATTCACAATAGCAAAGACTTGGAACCAACCCAAATGTCCAACAATGATAGACTGGATTAAGAAAATGTGGCATATATACACCATGGAATACTATGCAGCCATAAAAAATGATGAGTTCATGTCCTTTGTAGGGACATGGATGAAGCTGGAAACCATCATTCTCAGAAAACTATCGCAAGGACAAAAAACCAAACACCACATGTTCTCACTCATAGGTGGGAATTGAACAATGAGAACACATGGACACAGGAAGGGGAACATCACACACCGGGGACTGTTGTGGGGTTGGGGGAGAGGGAGGGATAGCATTAGGAGATGTACCTAATGCTAAATGACGAGTTAATGGGTGCAGCACACCAACATGGCACATGTATACATATGTAACAAACCTGCACGTTGTGCACATGTACCCTAAAACTTAAAGTATAATAATAATAAAATAAAAAATGGAAAGTACAATATCTATCATGGTTGTGAACACCACCTCCCTGCTCCCCTCCTAACACGCACACACACACTCAGAAAAAACAAAACCAGAAAGAGTTGATGGGCATAGATTTGAACCTGTTGTCTCAAGAATTCTTAATAGATAACATTATAAAAAAATTATACTTCACACTATAAAGGATCACAGTTAAATTTAGTACTTTCTAAAGTATTGTAAATGGATTGAAGTCCAGAAAGCACAAAATTAAACAAGTAGGGAAGGTTCTTATTAGCCTTAATGGAAGGGAAATTACTTAAATGACTTCCGAAAATCGGAGGCAGTTGCACCTGACAAATTATCAACTTTCTCCAGAGAAGAAAACAAGTATTCCCTGCAATCTGCAGGAAAAATAAAATGAAAGCCTCCTAGATAGAATCCCAATTGTATCTTAGATGTATTTTAGAATGCACATGAGTGGAAATCATGCAGTAAAGAGGGCAGATAACTCACATTAGACAGAGGTATGGGTTTTGAATCAGTAGATTCAGGTGTGCATCTAAGCCTTGTCCTCAATGGCTAAGTTAATTTCAGCAATTTCTTCATCAGATATAAAATGACAATAATACCTACTAGCACTGTCCTTTATAAAAAGTAAATCATTAAATTAAACAGTGCATGAGAAAATTTTAAAATGTTCTTACTAACACAGGTGCTGTGAGTGAACGGACTTAATCTTCATAAATTTCACAGGAGGAGGTACGGAGCATCTACCAATATTAATCTAGAAAGTTAATTCACACACCTAATATATTACTTAGGCACTGAGAAAATATGGATCAAGACTTCTTTTTTTAAGAAAGGTACAATAGAAAATATTTAATTCTAAAAATTATTGATTTGCTTTATACAAGGAAAGAAATATTTTACTACAGTATGTATTCATAGTTACATTTAAATTTTAATAATTGATTATGCTTTTGTGAAATAAGAAAAACTATCATGTAAAATGTTCATGGAAGAAACTGAATTTGAGAACTTTCATGGCTGATTACTATTTGCTATTAAATCAAAATGAAACTGATCAATTTTCAAGACATTTTACCAACTAGTCTCTTCTTTCATCTACCAAATATACCATCTTTCTGATGAGCTCAACACATGCAATATAAACTTCTCCAGCTGATTTCTACTCTATTACATGTCTCTGCTGTTTTCTTCCATGATAATATTTTGCCTTCTCTATTAAAACCTTCTCCATCCTTTTATTTTTACCCAATGATTCTCATAATATTCTGTAGATTATTCGCCATTGTTTCTGATGCCAAGATGGTGAGATGGTAGGACTGTAGTGCAGATGAAGCTTTGTATTTTGCCGAAGGTATGGATGATGCCAGAATTAGGGAAAGGTTCATTGCTAAATACAGATTGAGAGACACAGAAATCTGCTGAAATCAGTAAGCTAAAGTAGAGAGTCTTAGGGCCAAGTGTAGATAATAAAATCCAAGCTAAATATAAGAATAGAAATTATGATCTGTAGTAGGCACAGCTGCAAATTAATCACTAGGATCAGGTGGATATTTGGTAACTGCACCAAGTAAAAAGATGTACAAGAATGTGCATGCCACACTATTTGTAATTAGCACAAATCCGGAAGTAATGTCAGAGAAGCATATGTATCATGGTCAAACAATTTATTAGAAAAGTTTCAATCAAAACACAATGAGATGTCAATATAAATCAGTAAAATAGCTATAATTGAGAGGACTAATAATGTTGTCGAAAATGTGAATCAGCTAGAACTTTGATCCATTGCTTGTGGGAGTGTGAATTGTTCAACCATTTTGGAAAATGGTTTTGTAATATATAATATGCCTGAACATGTCCCCACTTTGTTGAGCATACATCCACCAAAAGACTCATACACGAATGTGCACATCAGCTTTATTCATAAAAAGCAAACATTAGGAAGAATATAAATGCCTTTCACCATAATTGTGGCATATGTATATAATGGAATGCTACTCAACACCAAAAAGGAATAAATTACTAACACCCACTACTTGGATACATCTCAGCAATATTATGTTAATGGAAGAAACCAGACACCATAGAGATGCCATTAGATTACATTCCTCTAAGGTTAATAAAGTCTTAATAAAGGCAAAATTAACCAATGTTCATTGAAGTTAGAATAGTTACCCATAGAGGATGCCGTCTGGAAAGAACCATGAAAAAAATTGCAGTATGGTGTAAATGGTCTATTATATATCCTGATGTAAGTTGTTTATATAATTGTATACATATGTAAAAATGCATCAAGCTGCTTAAGATTTATGTACTTTACTATGTATATGTAAATTATGCCCTAAAAGTTCTCTTTTAGAAATGCATTCCAGGCTGGGTGCGGTGGCTCACACCTGTAATCCCAGCACTTTGGGAGGCCGAGGCAGGCCGATCACGAAGTCAGGAGATGCAGACCATCCTGGCTAACACAGCGAAACCCCATCTCTACTAAAAACATAAAAAATTAGCCAGGTGTGGTGGCAGGCGCCTGTAGTCCCAGCTACTCTGCAAGCTGAGGCAGGAGAATCGCTTGAACCCAGGAGGTGGAGGTTGCAGTGAGCCGAGACCAGGCCATTGCACACTAGCCTAGGGAACAAGAGTGAAACTCTGTCTCAAAAAAAATATATATTTTTGTAAAGATGGGGTCTTGCTATATTGCTCAGACTGGTGTCAAACTCCTGGCCTCAAGGGATCCTTCCACTTTGGCCTCCCAAAGTGCTGAGATTACAGACAGGCTGAGGCCAGAGAATGGTGTGAACCCAGAAGGCAGAGCCTGCAGTGAGCTGAGATCACACCACTGCACTCCAGCCTGGGTGACAGTGCGAGACTCTATCTCAAAAAAAAAAAAAAATGCATTCCAAAGTATTTATAGATGAAATAAAGTGTCTGATTTTGCTTCAAAATTATCCAGTATTTTGAGATAGTTGGGTGGACATATATAAAGTGTGACTGGCTACAAGTCACTAATTCTTGATGGGTACATGAAGTTCATCTTATTATTCTTTACATTTTCATGTATACATGAAATATTCCACAAATCAATCAATCAATAAAAACTATATATACACATATGCACACACAGAGAGAAAGAAAAAGAGATTTGGTGATGCGAAAAAGATAATAGAAAATGTTTATTTATACAAAACATAAAGTTTTGTATTTAATATAAATATTTTATATATAATATAAATAAAATAAATATTTACAAAAACGTTTACAAAATTATGAAGTAAAAAGTGGAAGAAATGAGAAGGTAGCTGGAATAGAATGTTGAATCAACAGAATATTGTGTACATATTACAAATTTAGGTTTTTTTCTTGAAGCAAATGAAGAAGAGTTAAAGAATTATAACCAGAAAAGCCATGCAGTTAGAAAATTAGGAAGATCTATTGTGTAGAAATAGAACTGTAGAAGGGAAAGGTAAAAGAGAAAAAAACAGCTTACAATTTAATAAATAATGTAGATCTATAATATGGCAGTAGCAATAAGAAATAGCATAGATTTATATAATAAGACAGTGCCCATAAGTTTTTAACAAAAATAGACTCATGTGAGAATATGGAAGATACTGAACCTAGGCAATATGACGATTAATTAGATGAAAGTAAGAAGGAAACGAGGACACATAATTCAATTGTTCATTTGTTCAGCACCTATAAATGCCAGGAATTTGATGGGCTTCAAGGAGCAAAAGTAAAAAATATACATGTATATGGTTTCTGCCTCATGAAGCTTGAGTACAATGAAGAGAAATCAATAATAATGAAATGAACAAAAAATAAAGGAAAAAATTAAGAGTTCTGTAAAAAACAGAACTAGCTTCAGAAATTGAAGGGAAATGACAATTTAAATAGATGTGGCAGAAAAGGCCTCCCTAAAAACACAGCATTTAAACTGACACACAAAAATAAACAGGAAGTCAGGCAGGGCACGGTGGCTCATGCCTGTAATCCCAGCACTTTGGGAGGCCGAGGCGGGCAGATCATCTGAGGTCAGGAGTTCAAGACCAGCCTGGCTAACATGGTGAAACCCTGTCTCTACTAAAAATACAAAAATTAGCCAGGTGTGGTGGTGCATGCCTGTAATCCCAGCTACTCAGGAGGCAGAGGATACAGTGAGCCAAGATCGTGCCATTGCTCTTCAGCCTGGCCAACTTAGTGAGACTCTATCTCCAAAAAAAAAAAAAAAAACCAGGAAGTCTTTGGGTAAGAGACGGATAATACGGAAAGAGAAAAGAAAGTGGTTAATACTTGAAAAACTGAATTAAAGCCACAAATAGTGACAAAATAAGCAAGGGAATTAATGGAATGAACTGGAGTGTGAATGGTAGGCCAGAGGATTCAGCGCTTGTAGGAAAGAAAAAGAGTTTGGATTTTATTCTATATACCATAAGATAGCACTGAATCATTTTATGAATAGATCTCATCCATTTAGTCGTTTAAATAGTTTATTCGATTTCTATCTCATTCCCCACACAAATATTCCCCAAACAAATTAAAGCAGCTAAATAATAAGTGGTTCTATGTGGATATAAGATCTAAGTGTACAAAGCAAAGTTTTAAATCTCTTTTAGTGAATATTAGATAATTTTTGTAATTTTTGAATAGCGTGAATTCCCTCAGTGAGAAAAAAATCATAACTATGAGGAAAATAATTAATAAACTCAACTCCATTTAAATATAAACAACTTTTCATCAAAACATGGCATAATCAAAGTGAGAAAACCAGCCACAGTTGGCAAGATATGGAAAATGCGTATAAGCATCAGAAGATTGGCATAGAAACATTTTTAAAATTTCCTTTCAAATTTGTGATAAAACAGAAGCAATACATAGAAAAATGAGCGAAAGATATAAACAAGGGTTTCACAGAAAGTAGAAAATACAGACTCTGTCCCTTACCTTATGAAGTTTAAAGACTAGAGGTGGACAGATTTTGATAAAACAGCTGTTATATTTCTAAGATAGAGTCTGCCTCTGCCTCTTCAGTCTAGTTACAACATGAAAACATGATGGCAGAGCCCATGAGTGTTGACCTGCACTTTTCACGCAAATGAATGAGAAATATATTTTTGCTGTTTTAAGTCTATGAGATTTTGAAGTTATTTGTTATTGCGAAAAAAACTGAACCAACTAGCACCAATTGCAAATATGTACTGTAAGTGAATTAAACACCTGAATGCAATATGTAAAGCCATAAAGTTAAAAGGATGTGCAGGAGAATATTATTGTAACCTAGCAGAGAATACATTCTTAATCAATTACCCAAGTGGGAAAAATAAATAAAACGAGATCAAAGATTTTATTCAATAAAGAGTTCAATATATAAAACTAAGAAATTGGTAATCATTTGAGAGAAATATACAACATTCAAAACAAAAAATAGATAAATAATATGCAGGAAATTATTAAAAATTATTTTCTGCCAGCTTTTGGGTGGGAAATGAGTTTCTTTTTGTTGTTGTTGTTGCTTTTTTGTTTTTTGAGACGGAGTCTCACTCTGTTGCCAGGCTGGAGCACAGTGGCACGATCTTGGCTCACTGCAACCTCTGCCTTCCAGGTTCAAGAGATTCTCCTGTCTCAGCCTCCCGAGTAGCTGGGATTACAGGCGTGCACCACCACGCCCGGCTAATTTTTTTGTAGTTTTTGTAGAGACGGGGTTTCACCATGTTGGCCAGGATGGTCTTGATCTCTTGACCTCGTGATCTGCCCGCCTCAGCCTCCCAACGGGCTGGGATTACAGGCGAGAGCCACTGTGCCCGGCCTGGAAACGAGTTTATTATACTAGTTTGGTTTCCCACTGTTATTTTAAATTATAGATCTGGGTCATTTAACAATGGGGATTTGTTCTACAAAATGTATTATTAGGTGATTTTGTCATTGTGCAGACATCATAGAGTGTACCAAACACAAAGCCAGATGATACAGCCTATTACACACCTATGGCAGGGGTCCCAACCCCAGTACACAGACTGGTGCTGGTCCGTGGCCTGTTAGAAACTGGGCTGAGGTAAGTGGCAGGCAAGGGTGAGCATTACTGCCTGAGCTCCGCTTCCTGTCAGATCAGTAGTGGCATTAGATTCTCACAGGTGTGCAAACCTTTTTGTGAACGGCACATGCGAGGAATCTAGGTTGTGTGCCTCTTATGAGACTCTAACCAATGCCTGATGACTTCAGGTGGAACAGTTTCATCCAGAAACCATCCCCTACCCTGACCCTGGTTCATGGAAAAATTGTCTTCCACAAAACTAGTCCCCAGTGCCAAAAAGGTTGAGGACTGATGGTATATGGTATAGCCTATTGTTCCCAGACTGCAAACCTGTATAGCATGTTACTGTACTGAATGCTATAGGCAATTGTAACACAATGGTAAGTATTTATGTATCTAAACATTTAAACATAGAAAAGGTACAGTAAAATATGATGTTGCAATATTATGGGACCACTGTCATATACATTTGTACAGCTGATTGTTGACCTAAATATTTTTATGCAGCACCTGACTTTATTCATTTCAGATTTAAGGTGAGTTGATCATACTTTTTTACTTAAAACTGTGTTAATGAGAACCATTCATGTTGGTTTGTAGATATCTATTTCTAATTGCTCCATAGTAATTCATCATAGGCATACACCCTAGCGTTTCACCTTAAAGTTGTATTTAGCCTCTAAATTTATGATGAACACGTAAACACACATATACATGCATGTACACAATGTTAGGGCTCAGAAACTGATACTCCAAAATATGGCATTTTAACATGATGAACTGAAAAAGAATCCTCAAGGTCTCTCTCCCCTCCATCTCTTCCAAAACACTGGATGAAGTTGGTCTCTGAAATTCCCTTTTCTGCTTAAAGTTCAGATCCACCAAAGAAGAAAACAATTACCTCTGGTCCCTTCCCTGAGTTTTCATTAACTGAAATCATATGACAGGAAGAAAGACTGAAATCTGTCAACATACCTGGACAAACTTTTTTCAAAACCATTGCCTCTTCTACAGGCCCAACAGACTTTGTCCCAGGCCATTTTATGTTCTTCAAGCCCATTGCATTTCCCTACAATCATTTACTCTCCTTGCTTAAAATCATCCACACTTCCCCATCTCACTTTCCCCTAAGACAAAGGCTATATAAAAATCTGTACCTCATTGTGTGGTGGAGTAACGGCTCTGTGATTTTTCCTCCCTGCACGCTAATAAATGTGTATGTCATTTCTCATACTAATTTGCCTTTCATCAATTAACTTTTAAGTGAACCTTCAGAGAGTGAAGGTAAAAGTTTTTTCCTTTGCCTCTACAACACATAGCGAGAAAGGGAAAAGGACAGAGAGTGTCTTTAAACTTCTGCTAAAATTTTTCTCGGGTAAAAATTCAATAATTGGAGTCCAAGGAATATGCATGCTTAATGTCACTAAGTACGGCCAAATTTCTCTCCAGACAATTCACACTTCTACAAACTAATACATCATCATTCCTATTTCCCACATTGTCATAAACAATTACAGCATAAATTGGATGGAGAAAGTTGGTAACCGAAAGATATAAAGCTTTGGAAGAACACCTTATCTATACTATACTTTCATTTAGCCAGGTGAGGCAGATTCAGCACCTACCACAATACTTGGAACATAGAAGAGCTCAGTGAACATTTGTTAAGCAAATATATGGAATCCAAAACCTTCATATCAATGAGGCAAAATTAATTCTAAAATTGATGATTTTGAACCACTTAGGAAAAGGGAATAAATAAAAGATGATGCAGAGAATCCATGGCTGAAGACTTGGAAAATCCTCAAAATTCTATCCTCTCCTCAGGAAGAAAGAATATAATGTTGCAAATCTGAGATGCATAACGTATGTGTATGTTTCTTGAAATGGAGAGTTGGAGGATTCTTGAAATGGGGAATTGGAGAAAGGGGATTGGCTAAGAGTCTAAAACAATTATTCAGTTATTTCAATATTTTATATAAAGCCAAATTAAATTAAAAAATATAAAGAGAAAAAAATTTTAAGTATGAACTTTAAACCAATACAGTTGACCCTGGAACAATATGGGGATTAGAAGTGCCAATTCCTACACAGCAGAAACTCTGCGTACAACCTTTGACTCCTAAAACACAACTACTAATAGGCCAGGCGCAGCGGCTCATGCCTGTAATCCCAGCACTGTGAGAGGCCAAGGCGGGTGGATCAGGAGGTCAGCCTGACCAAGATGGTGAAACCCCGTCTCTACTAAAAATACAAAAATTAGCCGGTCATGGTGGCAGGCACCTGTAATCCCAGCTACTCGGGATGCTGAGGCAGGAGAATTGCTTGAACCCAGGAGGCAGAAGTTGCAGTGAGCCGATATTGTGCCACTGCACTCTAGTATGGGTGACAGAGCAAGACTCCATGTCAAAAACAAAACAAAACAAAACAAAAAACCAACAACAAACTACTAATAGCCTTCTTGCAGACAAGAAGCCTTACTGATAACATCAACAAGTCGGTTAACACATATTTTGTATGTTACGTGTATTATATACTGTATTCTTACAATAAAGTAAGCTCTATAGAAAAGAAAATGTTATTCTAAAAATCAGAAGAGAGAATACATTTACTATCCATTAAGTGGCAGTGGATTATCATAAAGGTCTTCATCCTTGTCATCACCATGTTGAGTAGGCCGAGGAAGAGGAGGATACTGGCCATGTTGTCCCAGGGCTGGCAGAGGTGGAAGAAGGTCCAAGTATAAGTGGACCTGCGCGGTTTAATGCCATGTTTTTTCAAGGGTCAACTGTAGTTTATGTCAGTGAGCTTGGGAATAGTTTGGAATTGTAAGTAATTTGTAGTTGGTATCAAGAAAGCAAGCAAGAAGCAGCATATAATTCTCAGATAGCCCTCCAGAAATACTGCCTTAAGAATTGTTCTTCTTCTTCACTCTGTAATCATTAGGCTATTTGTGTTTTTAGATTATTACAAGTAAACTGAGTTTTAAAACTATATTTGTTTTTCAAGTCTTTAAATTCTGGAAAGAATATTTTAGTTTTGACTATGTCTCCTGAGAGAACAAATAAACATATCATTAAAATTTAATAATATAAAGAATGACCATGAGGAGACATAACCTTTCCTATACACATTTGCTCAATTTAGATGATATAAAGCTAATACTTTTTAAAGGTCAACTTTCTGAGTCAAATATTTCATATTCAAAGGCAATAAGTAACTAGGTTGTCCACAGAGTTTGTTTTCCCACTGAAGCCTATGTAACATGATGAAACATACTAAAATTAGTTATGTTTCATCTCTAGGACCCATTACCAAAATATGTCATGTGAAACTGCTGCCTGGAATTTTCTGTTCTCCTGCAACCACCGTGTATTATTCCTGTCTCAGTACCTCTTTCCCCACAAAAGGAGAAAATATGTGCAATTTCAATTTTATTATTTAATTTGAGACCTTGAGTGACTTTAATTTCCACTGAACAAAAATTACAATAGAGACAATAGAGAAAACATAAGAAACAATTCATGAGAAGAGGTCAGATCATTCTTAATAACACTTCATTTAATCCTCAAAACTCAATTGGCTTCACAGTCTTCAATCATCTGGAATTCTTCCCAGTGATCATCAATGTTTAGTACCCTAAATTTTACACTCTAATGAAGCTGGCATCTGGCAATCTTGCCTCTGTGACAAATAACACATTGCTTGACACATTAATAATAAAGATTAATCTGATACCTCAAAAGGCATCTTAAAACTACTCACTGTATAGGTAAAATATCGTTATTAATTTTGGTATTTGGAAACTATGATTGAACCTATAGAGGCCAAGGGAGAACTTCCCCTTCGCCCTCTGAAGGTTCTCTGAAAAGTAAACTGACAAAGGCAGATTAATAGAAGAAATGGTATACAAATTTATTAATGTGTACAGGGGAGAACCACAGAATAATTACTCCAACCACTTAATGGGGTACAGAAGTTTATATAACATCTTGAGATTACAGAAATAATTGGGGCTCAGAGCATGGCCAAAAACAGATGATGATGGTAAGACAGGTTATGGGAGGAAGAGAGAGGAAGCCTGGCTAGCAAAGGTGGTCTTTTTATGTAGATGAAACCTCAAAGATAGCAGCCCTCAGAGAGAATAAATGGTAAATGTTTCAGACTTTTAAATGTGCCAGATTCTCAGTTAATCTTTCCAAAATTGGAAAAGGGAGAGCCTCAGAGAAAGCCTGGCTGCATCAAGGCAGATTTTCTCGACAGATGCAAATCTCCCCCATAAAATATAGCTTTGCATACTTCTGTTTGCAGGCCCTCTGAATAGCCATCTTAAAATATGTCAGAGAAGTTTTTTGGGGGGCAAAAGATTTAAAGTTTTTATTTCCTTCAAGCTTTTTGCAAAATATGTAACATTTTTTTTTTTTTCTTAAATGAAATAGCGGCATTTGTAAAGATTTTGGAGAAACAGGGCGCATAGACTTTAGCTACTATATTTCATTGGCCAAAAGTGACACTTATGTAAATTAACTTGAGCAAAAAAAGAAATTATAATATAGCAAGATGAAGTTTTGAATTAAAATCTTGTTTTAGTAAATTTCTAGAATTTAGAAATTACTAAATGTGTGTTTTATTTAAGCACATATGATTCATTATATTTATGATAACTGTTAAATAAATTATTTTGAAATTTTGTTGTTTGTAGAACTGTGGTTGGCAAGAACGAGGACTTAAGGTAAATTAAGGATGGAAAGAAGTCATAAAAATATATACTGACTATATTCTACAATGCTGTAGGAAGACTATAAGCAACTTGAGAAGAAAGTTCTGGAATGTATGGCTAATACTGTAGCTCCAGTGACCAGCAAAATACTTTGAATAAAAATGTAGTAAATATGTGTTGAATTACCAATCAACATGTGAATGAATGAATAAATTTTATTAAAAATAAATTAGATTTAGGCATCTTCTTCAGTGAGTCACCTCTACTGAATTGCAAAGCTCTGTTGGAAAACTTTGTGACAAGGTCACTTCTGCTGAGGCATATTCTCATATCAATTTTATTTCAAATTGTGCCTGTTTAAAAAGCCAGTCTTTGGTGTCTTGTAATGTCTTTTTCACTTGCATTCTCACCATTTTATTTCATAACTCTCCGCAAAATGCTTTTGTAACCTCCACCCTTTTTATAAAGAGAAAAGTAATTATAGCTGTTTGTATAACTGACCCTATATTTTCTCCTTGCAAGAAAAAAATAGGAGGGGGTCAAATAATCAGAAGTTTGCTTGGTGACTACAGATTCATACTGAAGGCAACATGTTTAATTTCAGAGGTCTAATGCCATTAACTTGGATAGCCAGCTACATTGTCTCTACAATTGGTGTATACTGATCTGAGAGCTCAATCTTTGTCTTTGACTTTCAACAATCTTTTCCTTACCTTCCAATACCAAACAACCCACTAGGATTATAGAGTTTCACTTAGAATCCTTAATCTTAATTTACTATAATTTCCCCAGTGGCAAAATAAAGTATCTAAAAGTACGAAAACTGTTGCACTCCAGCTGTTTTTATTTGAAAATTTGTCTAATCATATTCTTAAATGTCACCGGAAATTTAGGTCAGAGAGACGCCTCAGATTTGAAGGATTTCAACCTTTATGTTTCATAATCAAAAGTGAGTATGGTTTGAAATAAAATTAGTGTGATCTGAATGAAGACTACCAACAATGCAAATCTGTGTAACTAAAGGCCTAAATAAATGTTATTTTAAGAAAAGGTAACCCTTAAAGTACCCTCAATAAACCAAAATCTAAAATACATCATATTTCATGAGAAAGACAAGGATATTACATATTTTTTCAAAGTTCAAATCAACATGTAAAAGCTCTGCACCATTATCAAAAAGCTTACAACCTCCTTCTGCTTTCAATCAATTCATTTATTATTCCCCACAGAGAAATGTGCCTGGCCTATTGCTTATTAAATTAAAATGTATTATTCTATGTATCTGATATGCTATCAGTTTGATCTTTGAATTTGTCATAATGAGAAGTAAAACAAATAAATGCTGCTGGTAATTTATAATCATTTTGTGATTTGGCATTGAATAGCAAAATGATGTATCTAGAGCAGACTGACACAGGATGAACATTAACTTTCAGTCAGTTACTAATTAATGAAGCACAAAAGCACATTGATGAAGTATACAATGGTGATCAAAGTACATTTTAATATACTGTTGGATAATGAATGCAATAACTTGCAGAATAAATACACTCTATTTTAATAAAAAAACTGCTATCTAATTTTCATGATAGTGATTTCTGTCATTTACATACAAAGATTACATGATTAATATTTCCAAAGTATAAAGTAAAAAAAACCTCAGAATGTTTTAATTCTAATTTTTGTTGACTTGGTTGGAACTTAAAATCCACTATATTACTTAAGGTAGCAATTTAATTTATTTAATGTCTCCAAACAGATATTTCTACTGTAGGGTTTTATGACATTATAGGTGGTATGCAAAGATATTTATGTTTTGTAACAGAAATATTCTAAAACTAGTAACTCCATAACTACCTAAATTATCTAAACTTTTGACAGTTACCACATAAAACAGTTTAAAGGAATCCTAGAAAATGCAGTATATGTCATTTGATATATGTTAAAAGAAAAGCTGCATTTCTTCTTACCTAATAGACAATAGTTACCTGCCTATGTGTCTTTGTCTAACTTTTTCCAGCTGGATAAACTCAATTGTTGTTCTACTTACCCAAAGAAATGATACTATTAATGAAAGTAACTGCATGATGTTAAAATTTTCACAATACCCCACTGAGTTTTAATTAATTGCATGACAGTTACATTGAAATAAAAGGAAAAGTTCATAGGTTAGAATGTGAATTCTTTTGAATGTGTTATTTTTATTTTGATGGAATAGCAGCCTATCATTTGCATACTTCAAAAGTTAAATTATATCATGCTTCTAAATTATCATTTAAAATTTGAATATTATTTTTTTCTCCTTGAGAAAGCTTATCTAGTATACCTATTGAATGCTACGGTTACATTCATAATGTGTAAAACATTAATTACAGAAGGTCAAGGAAGCCCTCTAAAATAAATATAAAACCTTGAGCTACTGTAGATACATAAATAGACAGGCAGACAGACAGACAGATAAGGACATGGACAATGCAAAAGTAAGTGAATTCCAAAATCATTATAATCCTAATTCTATTCAGACACACAAAAAAAATGTACTTTGAAACATTGGAGAATACATTTTAAAAGAACATATGTTCAAGATGAAGGATTTAAAAAGAATGAAAAAGTTTGTGTCAGTTCGCAAACATCTGTTAATTGTCTCCTGTGTGTCTATCCCTTATCACGTCCTGGTTATACATCAGCCAAGTCCCTGCTTCAAGAACTGAGGCAGCCAGAAACGTAAATGATGAATTGCGATAACATTTACTGGGAACCCACAGGAGTAATCACTTAGTGAAACCCAAAGAGAAACAGGAAATTTTCAGGGGGCAATGATATTTGAGATTTAAAAGATGAACAGAGGCTTGCCAGGTATACAAAGAGAAAAAAGAGTGAGCACACCCCCATTCTCCCCGCAAAAATCAAATGCATGAAACAACAGTCATAAGGAAGAACTCCAAGTACTCTTCATGAGGCTTGCAATGAAACATAAAGTATAAAGAGGTGCTATTATGTTAGCTCAACTTAACGTCACAGAGGACCTTATCTACCATGCTGAAAAATTTGAAATTATATCTGTAGGTCATGGGTATCTCTGAGAGGTTTTATTTAGAAGAAAAGTTCTTTGAAAGAGCTACCACTGGGTGGAAAACAGGTTAGATTGAAGAGGAAGCGAAGAGTTGAAGACAAGGAGATAAAAGACTCCTAAAATCTGTGCTAGGCATGAGGGTCTGACCTACCTCAGCGCCAGTAGAGATGGAAAGAATGTGATGCATTGAAAAATATGTGTGACTCAAAGCTAAAGAGTTGAAGTTTAATAAGATGTGGCAGGGATGGCCGGGCGCGGTGGCTCACGCCTGTAATCCCAGCATTTTGGGAGGCCGAGGCAGGCCGATCAGGAGGTCAGGATATCGAGACCATCCTGGCTAACGTGGTGAAACCCCGCCTCTACTAAAAATACAAAAAAAATTAGCCGGGCGTGGTGGTGGGCGCCTGTACTCCCAGCTACTCGGGTGGCTGAGGCAGGAGAATAGAGTGAACCGGAGAGGCGGAGCTTGCAGTGAGCCGAGATCACGCCACTGCACTCCAGCCTAGGCGACAGAGCCAGACTCCGTCTCAAAAAAAAAAAAAAAAAAAAAAAAGATGTGGTGGGGATGATGGGGTATGAGAAATCTACTTTGATTCTCCAGTTAACCATTATTAAATAGGAAAGAGGATGATGACCTAGAAAAGAGAAGGAATAATTCTCAAGAATTTCAGAGAAAAATATTAGCAATCAAACTGGCAAACCAGATGACTTACAACACTGACACAAATCTTCAGGAAATATACAAATATAAATAATACAAACCACATTATTTGAATTTCAAAATTAAATATATCTAAAATTTTGCAAATGAAAGCACCTAAAAAGGTATACTTTTAACTTATAAGGCAAGTAATATTAAGAGCTCATAAGCAGAAATGAGACATAGATGATGGGACGGAAACTAAAAAGAGAAGGAAAAAAGCATTTTCCAAATCAAAATTGTGATGATAAGTCCATGAATTTGATCAAGGTCTATACAGAATCTTAGTATGCAGGATCTAGTCAGGTGCCAGGAAAGAGCATGGACTTACAGAAAAATGCACTGTTCAATCTGACAGGGGTATTAGAAGCCACACATGAAAATATCAAGAAGCATATTGAAATAGAACTCCAATGTATCTCCTTGGTTTTTCTTACTTCTCAGGCAGCTTCCAGGAAAAGACATTGGCTAATCTTTGAATGAGAAATCAGTATATTAGGTGTTTCTCTACAAGTAAAAATATATATATACATACTGATTGAGTTTTTCCCTAATCAGATAAAAGCAAGAATATAGAAATTTCAGGAAAACATGGTGGTGTTGGTGGGGTGGGGGTGGTATTTACTAAAGTGGAGATTAATATAAGTTTTTAAATCATTAAAATACATTACAATATGTTATACTTGTCTGTTAGAAGAGCTGCGTTCAAATGGGAAGAAAGTGTTAAAATGGTTTCTGCCAGTGCAGAATAGCCACCTGCTATAGGAACAGTATATTCAGTCTGACGAAGTGATCATGCCATTTAGGGTCATTTGCATCAACGTCAAATTGCATGTGCTCTGTGTTGCACAGCAAGGAACTTCATTAGCACCATTCAAACTCTGAACTTCCTCCCTCATGGAGAGCACACATGGATAACAGCTCTTATCTTCAAATGAAGATGTTCCTGTGAAGAGAGACTTCCCACAGGTCCCCAAGGAACTGCTAAAAGGGGCTAAGGAGTCATCTAGTCTATTACTAGATTGTTAAGATTGTGGGATTTTTTTAGATATTAAATATCAGGCGATAGGGCAGGATTGTAAACATATATATTTAGTTGTTAAATATACATGCACTTTTCAACCAATAGTTTGATTTACTAACTATAAAGCTTTTATAAAGTATTTCTTTTTTAAGCAAATACTTCAGAATATTAGTATGTAGACTTACAAACCCTTTATTTAATTTTTCCTAATAAAAATCTAAAATATAAGACAGATATAATAAACACTAGAGCGATTCAATCTGAGACATAAAGATATTTATTTTACACGAGTAAAGCAGGTAGTTCTACTTTATCATTATGTGTGTGCATGTGGTTGTTTTTAAATTTTTATAATTGCACTTTAATATTCAGAGTAAAGCTGTTTTTCTGTTATAGTTCTGCTGGTATTAGAGGTCTTCTTTTGGTTTTTATATGCTGAAAGCCAAATTTTGTAATGGTGAAAGCTGTTTCTTTGCATTACTTTTAAAAATATGAATAAAATTTCAAACGTAATTGAGATATACAGAGCAATGAATTTTAAACATGATGACAATATTCTCTGCCGACTGAACCTACTCAGCCTCCTCTGAACTCTTTGCTCAACCAGGCTTTGACTTTTGAGCTTCCATGTTTATTTCTGCATTGTTTAATTCTAGCAAGAATACTGCTTCATGCTAGTATCTGGTCACTCTCAAAATCTAATCGGGTTCCTCATCCTCCACCATCCGCCATCCCACAGGTGTTTTCTGATCTCCTGGCCTGCCTTCAGCAAGAATCCTTTTATGTCAGTTTAGCCAGAATTCCTCCTTACTCCTCATGGTTCTTCTTAGCAATTTTCCATCCGCTGACCCCTTGCCACACACACTGTTCCCTGGCTATAAATTATCATTTTTCCTTGTTATATTTGGAGTCGAGCCCAATCTCTCTCCCCACCACAAAACCTTATTGCAGTGGTTTCTATACCTATCATGATGATCCTGATTAATGCCTGCCTTATCATTCTTTAATAAGTATCACTGAATAATTTTATAAACACTGTAGTATTTTTAAATGACATGATAAACATAAAATGATTTCAAATAGTTATTAAAATTTATAATACATATTGGAATTTTATCCCTAATTTTGATCCACATGTCTTTACTATCTTGGAGGCATTGTCTTCTCTTAGAATACATTGATAAAATATTATATAATTCTTACTACTAATTGACATTAGCAAGAACAAAAAACTAGAGTTTGTGAAGAAGTGTTTCTAGAAGTGTGAATGACTATTAAAATTTTTCAAAACAGGTCTTTTTAAGGGTCAGAATTAGGTGATCTTCCCTTTACATATACAGGAAATTGAATTACTTTAAAACACGTACTCCAAAATCTAATATAGCTTAAGTGACAGATCATAATGCTTCCTATAACCTAGAAGATAAAGATGGCAAGAATATAGAATAAAAATGTACAATTATGTTCATGTGTACCCAGTGGTTTCCACTTATTAGTGATAATGTGTGGTATTTGGTTTTCTGTTACTATGTTAATTTGCTTAGGTTAGTGGCCTCCAGCTGCATTCATGTTGCTGTAAAGGTTTTGTTCTCTTTTGTGGCTGTATAATATTCTATGGTGTATAGATAACATATTTTCTTTAACCAATCCATCACTGATGAGTAGCTGAGTTGATTCCATGTATTTGCTATTGTGAATAGTGCTGTGATAAACATATGAGTGTAGGTGTCTTTTTGGTAAAATGATTTATTTTCCTTTAGTTGAATATCCACTAATAGGATTACTGGGTTGAACAGCAATTCTAATTTTAGTACTTTGAGAAATCTCCAAACTGCTTTCACAGGGGCTGAACTAATTTGCATTCCCACCAACAGCACATAAGCGTTCCATTTTCTCCACAACCTTAGCAACATCTGTTATTTTCCGACTTTTTAATAATAGCCATCTTAACTTGTATGAGATGGCATCTCATTGTGACTCTGATTAGCATCTTTCTGATGATGTTAGTGATGATGCTAGTGTTTCATAAGTTCCTTGGCTGCTTATACATCTTCTTCTGAGAAATGTCTGTTTATGTCCTTTGCCCACTTTTTAATGGGGTTATTTGTTTTTTTTTCTTGTTGATTTGCTGAAGTTCTTTATAGACTCTGGATATCAGTCCTTTGTCAGATGCAAACATTGGGGATTCCAAAAATGGGGAGGGTGAATGGAGGGAAAGGGTTGAAAAACTATCTATCATGTACTATATTCACTACTTGGGCAATGAGAGCATTAGAAGCCCAAACCTCAGCATTATGCAATATACCCATGTAACAAACGTACATGTGTACCCACTGAACCTAAAATTTTAAACAAGTGCATTTACATGTAAAAACAGTTAGAATTTAGGTGTTACAGCTTTTATAGGAAATTGGCCATTTTCTAGCCTGATTTTCATAGCAAACGCTCTGAGCTTTTTAATATATATTTTTTGACTGCCAAGTTGGTTGAGAATTAGGATAGAAACATTAATACAGTAATAATTATGCAAACTGAAGAAGAATGGGAGGGAATATTATTATTCCTGAGGTTAGATGACAAAATGTAAACTCAGAAAAGCACACAGAGTCCCCAGTGTTCAAAGGATTTTTTTTTTTTTTTTTTTTTTTTGAGATGGAGTTTCGTTCTGTTGCCCGGGCTGGAGTGCAATGGCGTGATCTCGGCTCACTGAAACCTCTGCCACCCAAGTAGAAGCAATTCCCCAGCCTCAGCCACCCGAATAGGTGGGATTACAGGTGTGGACCACTATGCTCAGCTAATTCTTATATTTTTAGTACAGACGGGGTTTCACCATGTTGTCCAGCCTGGTCTTGAACTCCTGACCTCAGGTGATCCACCTGCTTCAGCCTCCCAAAGTGCTGGGATTACAGGTGTGAGCCATCACGCCCAGCCCAAAATTATTTTTAAGGAAGGGTGAAGCTGTGGTGGCGTTCTCTAGGGAAGACATGATGGGAGTGGGCCCTACCCTGGCACAGGAAATGTTTAAAGAAAATTGATTTGCCACAGTCAGAGCCACTTTCACAGTCCCATCTGCTCCAATTTGTATTATAAAATCAGGAGCAATTTACCAGGTGTAATATTGGGAGAAATTAGAAATCAACTTTTATTGTTTATTGAAATATTCTAATTGACTTGAAAAATTAGCACTTTCCATTTGTTTATCAGTAAAATACCTACAAATATTTAGCAAAGTTGCTTGTTAACAAAATACTTCAAACAGGAATATATGCTTATACTTCTGGTTATATAAAGTAATGATGTAGAGATATTACTGTTTGTTCATCCACATTGCGATCTAATTTTCTGCCATTTAGAAGAAGTTTGGGCAATCTACATTAGCCCAACACAACTGAGGAAACTTCATACATGAACATAAGCATGTAAGCATTCTATATTTCTTTTTTGTTCACAAGAGAGTATTGTAAAATGTAATCAACAGTTTACTATACTTTTTGCTTATGTTTTTTGTAAAACCTAATAAATAATGATTGATTAATATAAATTTTAAAAAGTTATGAATAATAAGGTTTATTTTTCCAAGAAGGAGTGGATCAGATTGTCGTTTAAATTTGAACTGATTTTTCTAAACCAGCAATTCTACCATGTAAGAACCTTGATATAAGAACTGATTGTACTTTCTGACACCTTGCTACTCAATTGTAGTTTCTCAAAATGGATAGGGAATCTTATCACAATATCACTATATTGTACTTTTGGATTCCCTTACAAAAAAAAAAATCACAAATAAATGAGGTTGTTAGTGTTTTCTTTAAAAATAATTTTGAAGCTTTCTAACGGTCTTTGTCATATTAAATTACTATAGACCCTCATTGTAATGGTCCATATTCAATTTCCTGTTAATATAAGAATATGAGAATGTTTTCTTCTTGAATGATTAGTAATGAACAACATATAAATGCTCTGTTAGAAAACATAAAAAGGAGGAAATGAACTGAAACTATTTCAAATTATTCATGTGTCTTTGATGCTTAATATATTGCTTAAATAAAGAAAAAATCCCTTTCACATACTACTCAGGTGACAATTTTAAATATCACAGGATAAATGTTACATTTCATTTTATATAGGAACCATACTAAAAAGATTATTTTGTGATTGAATAACAAATCATTATGAAAAATACATTTTACAGTATAATTAGTGAAATAGTATGAGTTTATCTTATTGTAATCTAGGTTCCTCTTGATCAATCATTCTAAACTTTTCATCCATATATTTCTTTAAAGATTTCTAAGGGGCATATGATCCAAAGAGAATTTTAGTTTTAATCATATAATGGGTACGCTAATTCGAATATTTGTGTCCTCCTAAAAGTGTTATAAAGTGGCATACAACTTGGCCGAATTGTCTTTGAGTCCCAGTATTTTGTGGAAGGTAGAACTTGTGAGTGAACTACATTTGAAAAAAATATGATTTATTTTTGCTTACAGTAAAAAGAGAGAAATAAAATATTTTAATCTGAAGGAAAGCAACACTTTAAAAATTGGAAAATTCTCAGCCTATCCATATTAAAAGGAATAAGAAAGTGTGTTCTGGAAAGAATACTAAGGTGTGGCCAAGTGACTATCTGATAAAGAAATTGGTATGAATAGTCAGGTGCTATTCATCAAGACAATGAAAGAATGGCCCCTAAGGCATTTCAAAGATCATCAGGAGCTGCCCCTCCCATCACAGGGCCAGAGTACGGGGTCTTAGGGCAGAACAACTTCAAAGGAGGGGCCAGGGCTGCCCAGCACCACCTCACATCATGGGCTCTGCTTCCTGCACTCTGTTGCTGTACTCCTCAATTGACCCAGGTATGGGGCTGACCCAGGTATGGCTCCAGCTGACCCAAGTACCAGCTCATCTGACCTAGGATGGCTCCAGCTGACCCAGGTACAGCATGCACTGTACCCAGCAAAGTTGTGGGAATGTGGCTGCTTCTATCTAGATTTAGAAGGACTCCCTGGAGAAATGTAGGGCCCAGAAAGAAAATTGCCTCATTGTCAGAGTCTCCACAGAGACATTCCACTAGGGAAATGCTCCATGGAACTATAAGGACAGGGCTGCTCGGAGACTACTGATCATCACCAGCGCAAGATTCAAGCCCAGAAAAGCCATGAGCGCTAAGACCCATGCACAGAGCTGCTGCAGAGGTGGGGGCCATCACAGACAATTACAATAGCATGGCAGGGAGGCTCAGGCACAGAGACACTAAAGACACTACAAGGGTGGGGCTTCCCAAAGCCATGTGGGCAGGGCTATCACCCCAGAGGGCCCAGAGGGCAGATCCTCATGTCAAAGATTATTCTCAAGCTTTATTATTCTGGACTTACTTGGATCCTATTGCCCCAGTTCTTCTTCAATGTTTCTCCCTTCTAGAATGCTAATGTTACGTGTCTACCCCATCATTGTAATTTGTAAACACACAACAGGTCTGATTTCACAGATTCACAGGTGGAGAGAAATTTGCCTCAGAATGAATTGTACCTTGAGTCTCACCCATATCTGATTTAGATCATGTTTAGATGAGACATTGAACTTGGACTTTAAGGTAGATTCTGAAATGAGTTAAGATTTTTGGGGCTGTTGGAGTAGAACAAATGTATTTTGCATGTAAGAAGAACATGAATTTGAGAGTGTCGGGGTGAAATGCTGTGGTCTGAATGCTTGGGTCCTCCCCAAAATTTGTATTTTGAAATCCTAACTCTTAAGATGATAGTGTTAGGAAGTGGAGCCTTTGGGTGGTCATTAGGTCATGAATGGGATTAGTGCTAGAGAGCTGTCTTGTTCCCTTCTACCGTGCCAAAAGGCACTATCTATCAAACAGAAAGCAGGTGGGCCTCACTAGACATGGAATGTGTCAACACCTTGTTCATGGTCCAATCCTTCAGAACTGTGAGAAAAAAATTTCTGTTGCTTATAAGCTACCCAGTTTATGGTATTCTGTTATAGCCACCTGAATGGACTAAGATACTGGCTCATCATAGAAATGATTGAAAAGGTAATGTTTTATTTCATATAGCCAGTTTTCCACCAAAAACTATTCTAGGGGTAAGATTTCAAATAATAATTGCTATGGCTAAGAAGAATTTAAGCTGAATGTACTACTTCTTTCTTATGTAATCCCTAAAAATAGGAATCTGAATGTATGGTATACTTCAGTATATTCATCACCACTGTATACATCATATGTTATGGAGATGATTAGACTAAATGCTTTCATTTGGAAAAAAAAAAGAAGGAGGAGGGTAATAAATGTTTCAAAAGCAGTCCCTTTTAATCTTTTTGGTACTATTTCCTTATCATGGGCAAGAGTCATAAATCAAACCAATTCTGACAATTCTGTCACTTTCAAAAATGATTTGTTGAGGTTAACTTATGCAAATATAAGTGTTTACAAATTAATTTGTTGATTTGACAGTGCTTATATTTCACCTCTCCAAGAATAAGAACTTTGATATATTTTAGAGTGAGTGAATTTAAATGCAAAAAAAAATGCTTGCTATGAGATGCGTGGATGAAATTAATGTTTAGCAAGAGATGTACGATCATCTTTGGTTGTCTGAAAACAAAGCCTTTATACTTCTAAAAAATCTTTCTGCCAGGCTGGTTACTTATATCATAATCCCAGAACTTTGGGAGGCCATGGTGAGCAGATCACCTAAGGTCAGGAGCTTGAGGCCAGCCTGGTCAACATGGTGAAACCCCATCTCTACTAAGAATATAAAAATTAGCCGGGCATGGTGGCACGTACCTGTAGTCCCAGATACTCGGGAGGCTGAGGCACAAGAATTGCTTGAACCTAGGAGGCAGAGGTTCCAGTGAGCCAAGATCGCACCACTGCACTCCAACCTGGGCAATAGAGTGAGACTCCGTTTCAAAAAAAAAAAAAAAATCTTTCATCATTCATATGTAAAAGTCAGGAAATCTATTTTAAGGATCCTTCAAAAGGTATTGTTAAATATTCAAGACTTTTTTTTTTTTGAGATGGAGTCTCACTCTCATTGTGCAGGCTGGAGTACAGTGGCACGATCTCAGCTCACTAGAACCTCTACCTCCCAGGTTCAAGCAATTCTCCTTCCTCAGCCTCCTGAGCAGCTGGGATTACAGGTGTATGCCACCATGCCTGGCTAACTTTTGTATTTTTAATAGAGATGGGGTTTCGCCATGTTGGCCAAGCTGATCTTGAACTCCTAACCTCAGGTGATCTACCCACCTCAGCCTCCCAAAGTGCTAGGATTACTGGCGTGAGCCACCTTGCCGGGCCTCATTCAAGACATTTTAAAAACGATAAGAGTACATTTTAGCCATGCTTCCTCCAACACACCACCAGGCATGCTAGTTGGACTCACTACTATTACAATATATTTCCTAGCCACCAATAAATTTTTAAAGTGAAGACATTAGTGAACAACATTGATGAATGAGTTTTAGAAATGGTTAAGTTCCCTTTTCCAAAAGTCGAGAGCCTGCCCTATAACTCTGTCTAGTTTCCCTCACTTCCTCCTGTCCATCCGTCCGTCTATCCGTTCATCCTTCCTTCCTTCCCTCCTTCCTTCTTTCGTTCCTTTTTCGTTTCCTTTATTTCTTTTTCTTTCCCTATCTAGTTTCTGACACATTTTCTTGAATAGAAAATACTACCTCAATCAAACAGTGAGCACAAAATTCTATGATTTTTTTTCACTGAGATTCTTTGATCTCTCCCATTTTTACTATATATTAGAACAATACTTTCCTAAGCAACACTGAACCCCAAACCTAATTTTCTTCTAAATGTCACCATTGTTTTCCCATTTTCTTTTCAAGTCATCGTATATTTCCACTGCAGTTGTAAGGCTCCAGTGTCAGTAACCCAACTGCATTTCCCAAAAGTTGGCTTCAAATGCTGATCATATAAAAAAAAAATCCAATGAAGAAATGCAAAATAAACACATTGTAAACAAATTTGGCCAATACTACATGTTAGGGGGTCATCCAGTAGAGTGCTTATAAGGACATCAGAACTTGGTTGTCACATAACTCCTAGTTTCAAAGATACTACAATCTTGTTAAAGTTAACATTTCTACAAAGGTTAGTCCATGATTTTTCATAAAATGACTGAATGTCAGGTACTTTTTTTCTTTAATGAGCCAAATGGTAGGTGAAAGAAACTGCACTCACCTTGTTCGTAATTTATTGCTACCTTTTGAAACCTAAAATTATTTTTAACATCTATCTTCACAGGTACTACAATCTCAAATTGTTTTAAAAGAAATCATAGAAATCCAGATTTTCCAACAAAATTGTCTTTCACTGTCTAATTATATTATTTTAAAAAGTAGTCAAGATATCATAATGAAGATCAAATTTGGGAGAAAAAATCATAGGAAAAACTATTGCTTTTTTTCTTTACAAAAGGCAGCTGAGAAGATGTTTAAACAGTTAGTTACTGAAACCTCAGACAAAATGGTGTTTTTCTAACTCAGTTACCACCCCCCCAAATGTCAATATCTACTCTGTTATTTGCCTCTAACACAATCTCTTTATGTTTAGTCTTCTATAAAGATTTAGCAATATATGAAGCATTATACACACGTGAGAGGAAAAATGTAGTATCATTTTCTACCTTCTGTCATTTCTAAAGAAGGTCAAGCTAGTTAACAAAATTTGGAAAAGTGCTTTACCACAACTGACGTTTTCTCCAAGAACAGTAACAATGACTATTTAAAGGAAAATTGCCAACCAATGTCAAAAAATTGAGAAAATATTAAACATTATATCATATACTTTTGTTTTGGATCCAGCGTTACTTATAATTTTCCAAAGTAGGTACAGACTGTTCATGCACTGGCAAGTTGATATGTGTTTCATTCCATTTGGAAAGGAGCCTGTTTTTTCCATGGAAAATGCATTATTGGCAAAAATTATCTGAAATAGAGCAGTCAATGTAATTTATATATCAATATACTATATATATTTTTTCTTTTAAGATGCTCTACTTTATGTGGCATATACAGTAGTCATACCTGAAGCAAAACAGAAAAAAGAAACAATGGCCTAATTTGCTAAAATGAATATAGCTGTTAACCTACCTTTAAATAAAAAATGACATAGCATTCAATAAACCTTAATGTGCCTCTTTCATTTTTACATTTGTGTTATGGTTGTATTATCACCTTTTAAAAAATTTAGTGAAATAACATGCACAGTACTGCTTCAGAAAATGAGGTTCTGTTGATTATATAATTAGTCACTGGTGCCTAAAAAGATAACTTCCAAATAAAAATGAACATTCTATTTATTGCAGAATAGCATTCTCTCCCACCAAAATGCAAGCAGACTGGACCAAAGACAGTAACCTAAGTTCCTTCTCTTCCACTGAAAAAAGTAATTTTCAAGCATTATCAGGAATCACCTGTTACCTACTGCAGCTAAATTTGCTTCAATACATTGAACAACATGCCATGCTATGCACAGAGTGCCCTTTCTAAAAATATTTCTCTAGCACAAAAAATAACTTAAACTGAATATCAAAAACTCCTCTTTTTAAAGTCCCTCATTTTCTATTTCTATCTTCGTTCTTGCCCCAATCTCTAATCACTATAACTTCTGATGCCACAGAGTTCAACTATCTCTTTCAGCCCATGACCTCAAGGCCTCACGTTTCATGGCTAAAGCTGTCTACTCAGCTACCTTCCAATTACAGAATGCTTTTGTATAAGAAAGAATCTGAGGTCAATGTTAAAAATAACTTTTATTCCTTACCACACCTGGCTGTTAAAAACTAAAAGGTTATGCATAAAAGTAAGATCCATGATGATGTTACAAAATAACTTAGGAAGGACACAGTATAGGGAAAAAAATGTCATATTACTTACACTACAAAGTTAAAAGGCTTAGAAAAAGTTTTGGATAGTATCAAAGTTACCACATGTAGATTCTTCATTGTACCTATTCTCTCCTTTTACTCTCCAAGAGTAAAAGGTAAGTGTTTATATTGTAAATTAAATATAATAATATAATTTAGGTTAAGTTGACTTGAGATTGCATTAGGACATTTAAGGATGAGATTCTTCCTCCATTCCATAGTTTGCATTTCATAATTAGCCAATGTCTCTGATGACTCTCTATGATGTACAGGGAGAAGGAAAGAGGAACCATCTGAAAATGGCTTACTGCAAAAAAGGAAATCTTGTGGCTCTTTTAAATGAAAGGGCAAGTTGCCTTTGAATCAAGGCATCAAGTTGCTGTGAATCAAGGGTGCTTGATTCACATCTTATAAATCACAGCATGTCTGTTTGGGCCATGCTTCTTCTGGGTATTAGCTATCTTCAGCTGGCTTCCATAATCATAGGCATACAGTGGCAGACATTCTAAGTGTTGCAGCTTAGCGTCACCAAATCAAGAGGAATAATGAAAGGCTCCTTTTTAGCTACCTTCATCTCAATTTCCCTAGAGATCCACTGGCTCTAATTGTACTGGGAATGAGATGTGGAGACTAGCTTAATCCAGTCAAAATCAGCTTGGACCTGAGAGTGAGAGCAACAATTCATGGCTATCAAGGGTGGTTTTCTGAACATTTAGGGCCTTTAAATAGAGGGCTGGGAGCAGTGGCCATAAATATAATCCTAGCATTTTAGGAGGCTGAGATGGGAGGACTGTTGAACCCAGTTCAAGACCAGCCTGAGAAATATAGCAAGACCCTGTCTCTACAAAAAAAAATTTTAAATTAGCTAACTATGGTGGTACATAACTGTGGTTCCAGCTACTTGGGAGGCTAAGGTGGAGAATCACTTGAGCCCAGGAGCTTGAGGCTACAATGAACCATGATTGTACCACTGTACTCCAGGTGGTGCAACAGAGCAAGACTCTGTCTCAAAAAAGAAATAAATAGAGTATAAAAGGTTGCCAGTACCTAATAGCAGATGTTCAGAAGAGATGCCAGATATTATTAATAGTTATGATCATTATAGCATAGTTACTAGTAACTAAAAAGAGCTATAGAGTTACCCAACAAATTATTAAACTCTCTGTGTCTCTGGGTTTTAACCTGTAAGACTGGGTACTATTTTACATTTCAATGTAAAAAACTTCAAAAAAGTAAACTTGAATTAGAAGGGATCTTATTAAGCAAAACAGGAACAAATCCATAAATGAAATATAGGCTTACTTAATTACAAAAGCCTAATTTCTAAATAGTAAAAAACACACACACACACAAAACAATGATAGGCTGGGAGATATATGTGCAAAACTTCTGGCATGTAAATAAATGTCTGACAAGAAGTACCTATAAATTTGTATTAAAATGATAAATAAAAAATTGTAAGGAATATGAATAAGATTTTCACAGAACAGAAATTATATATCATCCATATACTTGTCTAAAGATAATCTATCTCACTGTTAGTAAGAGACAAGTTAAGACAACAATGAGATGACTTTTTTATTCTTCCGAGTAGAGAAAAGTTATAAAGAAAAACAACATGCACTCAGGCAAGGATTAAAAAGATAGCACTGTATCCATTGTTGTTGGGGTTGTGAATCATGACAATCTTTTGGGAAATAATCTACCAACACCAGTTGCAAACAAATCTTAGATATACTTTCCCATAGAATTATGTAATACAATATTTAACGGTATTGTGAGGAGAAAAAGTATTATCTTTTATTTGCTCATAGGTAGATTCATGGTTGAGGCACCTATAGCAAAAGACAAATTATCAAGATAAAAGCATACAAATTTAAGTTTTACATGACACAGAAGGCTTCAGAAATGAAGATCCAAAGATATAAAATAATCTGTATATTATTCTTAGTTTGATGAATAAGTGGATATTTGTGGAGAAGTATGATGGACAAGGGGTCATGATCTAATGGTAATAAACTAATGGGGGAATGCCATAGGCCTGTTTGTGTAGATTCTTCTTTGTCTCCTGCATTTCAGGGATAAGTATATTCCTCTCTGGGTACAGGGTAAGCACCTCTGGAATAAGGGTCTTAGGACCTACTTCAGGGAAAGGTCAGCTAGATTTTAAAACTTGCTTCAGGGGGAACGAGGTAGGGGGAAGGTGAGAGTGACCTTCCTACTTCTACTGTTTTCTCAAATGGCAAGGTGCCATATTTGGGGTATAGTATGTTTTGAACCCCATCAGTATTTAGATAAACAATGTTAATCTCCTGATATTTATTTATGTATAATCACTATCAGCAGCACAACTGTGCTTTTTATTTTGATATAATTGTTGATCACAATGTCATCTTGATTAATATTAGATCATGATACAAAATTGTTGGTGAGGAATACCAGGGGAGAATTGGGAGGGATTACCTCATCTCTAATCTTTATTGCTTTGGCTAACAAAATAAACATGTTATTGAAAAGTTGCACATACAATTATAGACTTTTAAGTCAAATCAATGTAAAGGGACATCGAAATTGATTATAAAAAAAAGAACACTAAAGATAAATCATAAATGAAACACAAATGAGAATTACTCCTTCTTTATTTAGATATATGTATGAAGAGATCATTTTTAATGGATCTTATCTACAACCTATTTTGTTTTGCCAGCATAAAATATCAAGGAGAGTGCACTTATTTTAGATCAAATGAAAATTAATGAGAATTGTCAATTATTAGGTACATTTCTTTTTAAAAGAGTTTTAATAAGACCAATATCAAAGTATATATTAGAAGTAACTATTGTTATAAAACAGGAGAGAAAGTTTCTTGCTACCAAGCTGCTGAGACCTGAAGACACACACCCTATCTGGGCAACTGCCCTTCTGTAGAGAGAGCAGTGAAATAGCTGCCATCACCCTTTGGAATCAAGCCCCATTTTCCACATCAGCCCTGCTCAGATCCAGAGTTTCTCTTAATACCAAAGAATCCCTTATTACATTACAAAAGTTATAAAGAGATGAATTTATACAATAAACAAACTCAAAGTGTGCTCAAATGAAAATGATCTACAGGGATATTGTAGAAGAAAGTACAATGTTAAATACCTAATTCAATACATATATTTAAAATACCTTGAAGATAAAAATACTCTAAAATTTACACAATATAACACTGATTCAGCTGCTGTATTATCTTAAAACAATGCAAGTTCTTAAAATTGCCTTATGCTGAGAAACACTTAAATGGGTTTTTATGATAAAACACACAAGAAGTTACTTGAGAAACTGTTATAATTTTTCCTTAGCTATATTAATAGTTCTTACAAAAGGAATGGCATGAAACTCTGGTCACCTATGTAAAAAAAAAATTTACAGGGAAAAAACAAAGCTGATATTTGTTACCTTAATATTTTTTCAAAACTTAAAATCTTTACAACAATATAAGCAGAAAAAAAATAGTTGTCTTTTTCATCTGTCTCCATATTAATGTAGGAAAACTCTTGCAACCTTGACTCTCTTTATCCCTGAGTCATTCTACACTTGATTTTAGCCAAAAAGTCTAGAAGCGATGCCTTGAGTCATTCTGATTTCATTCAAGTAGCATTTTCAATTTAAACAACCCATGTCTTAAGTCCTAGATTTTATTTGTAGTTCATAAAATAAGGATTTACTAAATATTGTTCATGAGATGCTTACATCATTTAATAATCTCTAATATTCAACTTTTACAATAATGTGGAAAATATAAGAAAATATTAAAATAGCCTTAATACAAAGTTTATTTTTTGTACAACCAATATAATTTCAAAGAATACACACCTTAGCACCTTAGCTTTTTTCAGTTGACATTAATTTACAAAGTAGTTTTCTCACACTTTAAACAATTTATTGTTGTTTGCTTTTCACTGGCAATTGCTGTCCTGTCTGAAACAACTTAAATCATCAATATTGAAATTATATCAAGATCTTTGAGACCCTATGTTCTTGTCAATAAAGAAAACATGACTCATGAATCACTTTATTATTAAGACATAGATTAAAATGGCAGATTACAGTGGTCATGTTTCGGGTACTTCTCTGCAATCAGCCTCTTTTTCACTAATTTTTTTTTTGATGATTTAAAACATACACATTTCCTCCTTCTGCTACAATGTATTGGAACAGAGGTGGACATTTGATTATTCAGAGTTATGTTATGATAATCAGGTTCCTTAAGAGTTTTAGTTATTGCAGAGCAAAAATCGAATGCAAGCAGAGGAAGTTCCTCCTGAGAGGAGGCTGGATACAGCAAACATAAAAGGCAGTATGAGGCAGAGCGATGGTGACCCCAGGAACAGAGCAAGAGGACAAGAGTCATAATTTCTCTCCCTAATGGTTTTCAATATCTCAGAAGTCTCAGCATCTGTCTCCAGAATGCCCAGCTGGACTTCATTTCTGCAACATGTTGCATTCTCAAATAACTGAGCAACTTTGAATGAGTTACTGTTTCTTGCCTTACCTTGAATAAAATAAAGATAAAGTATGCTTGGTAAATATTTTAATGACTAACATCAGAGTAACATAAAGGAGCAAAAACATAATTATTGTCACTACCAGAATTTTCTTAAGTGTCAGGATTGGATCCTCCTATAAGTCTACCTCTATTTTTTAGAAGCCCCAATACAGACTTTGGAATAGTTAATGTATTTGAGCAGAAATAAACAGTTGAGATGGGCTTATCAGGAAACGGAGGGAAGAGGATTAGGAAACGGGGCTGGAAAAATATCATAAAGCCTTACCTGAGCAAGAGCAGCTGTCAAGTACAAATTGCACAGATCCCAAAAGGGGATGTAAGTTGTGGTGTGAGAAAAATAAGCATCTGCCAAACAAGGTCCAATTTGAACTCAAGGGTAAGATGATACAGGAAGTAGATAATAATGTTCAAGTCAGGCAGAGCTATTTAGACCAAGGATGTACTTCTGGTTATCTAGGATTATGTTGCCACGGAACATTTTCTTTTTAAATTTAATTCCCTTTTTCTTTCATAAAGAGTATATAATGTTGATTCCTCTATTAACATGTACCCTTTATTGATTGAACTAATTATGTATTTATACAAGAGACAGAAAGAGAAAAATGAAATCTTGTGGGTTGTTTTTAACTTTTATTTTAAGGTCAGGGGTACAAGTGTCCTGAAATAATCATGACACTTAATACATGGGTGGCAAAGAAATATGTACAACAAACCCTCAGTATACAAGTTTACCCATGTAACCTATGTAAACTTGTGTAATGGGGATTGTTGTACAGATTATTTTGCCACCCATGTATTAAGCCTCATACCCATTTGTTATTTTTCCTGATCCTCTCCTTCCTCCCACCCTCCACCCTCCAAAAGGCCCCAGTGTGTTTTGCTCCCCTCTATGTATCTATGTGTTCTTATCATTTAGTTCCCACTTATCATTTAGTTCTCCCATTAAGTGAGAACAAGCACTATTTGGTTTTCTGTTTATGTGTTAGTTTGCTAAGGATAATGGCCTCCAGCTCCATCCATCTTCCTGCAAAGGACATGATCTCATTCTTTTTTATGGCTCCGTAGTATCCCATGGTGTATATGTACCACATTTTCTTTATCCAGTCTATCATTGATGGAAATTTGGGTTGATTCCATGTCTTTGCTGTTGTGAATAGTGCTGCAATGAACATATGCGTGCATACAACTTTATAACAGAATGATTTATATTCCTTTGGGTATATATCCAGTAATGGGATTGCTGGGTCAAATGTTATTTCTGTCCTTAGGTCTTTAAGGAGTTGCCACACTGTCTTCCACAATGGCTGAATCCAAAGCAAAAAGAACAAAGCTGGAAGCATCACGCTACCTGACTTCAAACTACACTACAGGGCTACAGTAACCAAAATAGCATGGTACTGGTACAAAAACAGGCACATAGACAAATGGAACAGAATAGAGAACCCAGAAATAAGACCACACACCTACAACTATCTGATTTTTGACAAACCTGACAAAAACAAGCAATGGGGAATGGACTCGCTATTCAATAAATGGTGCTGGAATATCTGGCTAGCCATATGCAGAAGACTGAAACAGGACCCCTTCATTATATCATATGCAAAAATTAACTCATGATGGATTAAAGACTTAACTGTAAAACCTAAAACTATAAAAACCTGGAAGACAACCTAGGCAATACCATTCAGGACAATCTTGTGTTGTTTTTTTTAACTTTGAGGAAATGGATTTCCAAACAAAAAGCAAAAGAAACTTAAAATGCAGTATGAAAAACATAGGAATCAATTAAGTAATCTTACAGGTTTGTGGCATATACTTATTATCAGAAATTCCATTTTACAATGCAAGAATGATTTGTGAGACACAAAATAACAGAGATTGGTAAAATGGATACATTTCTGTGATAATAATCCTACAATTGAGCTATATCAATTGCATTGTATTGACTAGTGGAAATCATACATAATGTTGATATGAATTGCTGAACAACTAATTCAATGAACAATTGAATGAATAAAAATATAATATGGAATTACACTGAAATCGAGCAATTAGAAATTGGCATGACATTTCATAGATCAATAATATTCAATGTCTTTATTAAACAACCTGAACTTACAGTGGAAGTCACTGGGGAAAAGGGATGCACAAAATCATTATAAACAAACCTCCTTTTGAAGCTATAATCAATAATTCCCAATACAAGACTTAACATTTGATTAATTAATATGGGGATAAGACAATAGATCTCAAATGAATAAAAAAGTCAAGAAAAATGTAAATGAAATCAATAAATACCCTTTAATTTTATTATTGCTTTTAAGGTTACTTTCAAAGTATCAACATAATTATGCCAAAACAAAACAAAATCCTATAAAAGGATAAAGTATTGCTGTGGGTTGTTTCAAGAAAATGAAAATTCACAAGTAATATCTTGTTATTTAAACTAATGCATTCAACTCTGAATATAAGTATGAATACTCGGTTTCCTGAAGAGTAAATACTCTTATCAGATATTCAGCTAGTCTCATCTCCTCACTCACTTTACAGATAAGAATTCATAACTAAAGACTTTAGAGATACTAGTAGCATTGTGTTGATGAATAATGTTTCATAGAGTTTTAGTCTGTGGGAGAAGCAAGAAAAAGCTTTTCACCAGTTAGGTGCAATGCAGAAAGATTTCAGGACAAATAAGTAGACGAAAGGGAAAATAAAGGATAATGGTTATGGATAGAAATTGACCATACATTGTCCTCGGTGATCAAATGGGAAGGCAAACTGCAGAAACTGGTATAAACCATTATTATGGTTGTATGTGTATATAATATATAAACAATTTATACACACACACAGATGTGTGTTTATAAAGAGCTGTTAAATAGATACTGTCCCATGCTGCACATTGCACCTTATCCCCTAGTTCACAATTGACTAAGAGAAAAATAAAGATGACCATGACCAGGTATAGCTCATATATATATATATATATATATGATATATGTCTGGTGATCATAAGGAGTTACAACTACAGTGAGTAAGGGTGAGGGATTAACATGAACTCAATTAGTATGGTTTAACACTATCTAGAAGCATGAGAACATGTTCGTGTGTAACAGAAGGTGCTCATTTCACAATATCCTTCTTGGCACATGGGATTTTCCTCCCTGCCCAACACCATGTTTAGCTCCTTACATGTCAACAACTCTAGTACCACAGATTTTCTTACCACAATTACTCTGATGTAGAGTGCTCCTTGTCTCCTTAAAATTTGTCTTTGTCCTCTACTCCTTAATTTCCTATAACCAGTCAGCATAAATAGCCATGATTTGGAGATGAATAAGTTCACATAGAACATCAAGAAAACAGTCATGGAAAGTAATGGGGCAAAAATTTGATTGTATATATTCCCAGCAGGGCTGATGAAAAACTGGATAAACAAGATTAGACAGTTTTTCTACAAAGTACTATGGTGAAAGGATAGAGTGATAGCATATAACCTACAAGTAGAGAAAATTAATAAACTTGCTAAAATTCAGTTTTACTGGATAAAAATAAACATATCAAAACATAAAGTTATTTATTTCTTTTTTTCTCAAATTATAGTCTGGGTACTAGCAGCTTAGGCATCACCCGACAACTTATTAGAAATGTATTAATATAATCTCAGACCTTACCTCCTTCATACTAAATCTGAATCTGATTTTTTCACAAGATCCCCAGGGGACAAGTATGCACATTAAAGTCTGATTCACACTGGTTTAGGTTACCCTAAACTTTAAGAGCTTTATGTATTTCATAAATATCATCATATGGTTACCAAAATTATTTATTCAAAGCTTCTGGGAGTGCTTAGAAAATTATCAAATCTTTGTTTGTACCAGCAAAACAAATATTCACAGAAATTTATGACAAAATTAAGATAATTCCAAACTCCAAAAATAGTAGAAGAAATCATGGACTTACATTTACCTAGAAAAACTTAAAATATGTATAAAAATATATACAAAATATGTATTAAAGGAAATCCCTAAAGCAATTAGAGCAGTAAGAAACAGTGCAATATTTCAAGAGAATTCTACACTGCAGAAAATTAATGGCTGAGCTTTTAGCATTGAAAAGTAGCTACTGTTTACCAAAAGGCAATTATGTGTAGAATGCAAACAATAGAGATCAATCACATGTACCCATCATGTACAGATTAATTCAATTTTGGTGAAAGTTTTATTTTTGTTTTCTTTTTAAATAACAGCATCCTGTTGAAGAACAGAGAGATGTCAAAAATTATCATAGAGAAATAAAAATGATTTTTCTAGATAATTAGAATTAACCAAGGATTAAAAACTGAAATCTGAAGTGATTAGAATCTGTGTTGATTAGAAATGAGCATCCAACTTTGTCTCTGGAGTTTCTGGTCACTCTATTATATTTCTGTTTGCATCTGACTCTCCTCATGAGAAGATTTAAACAGCACTGGCAACAGCTCAAGATAAGCCAGAAGGATGAACATTATATTATCAGCAGTTAATTATATGAGGATTATTTAAAACTGTTGGCCAACTATGAAAAATAGTTTGATAAGAAAATTAAGTGCTAGAGTCAAAAGATGTGTTCAGAAAATTTAAAAAGTGATTCTTATATTTGGTGTCACAATCTGTTAAAATATAACAGTGTACCATTAACGATATCAATATAATCTGGTAACTAAATCAGGAAAGGCGAGCTGAATATTTTCAAGTCTTATGCTCTGGGAAAGGGCAGTTTTCTTAAGTTATGAATGTGTCATTATACACCATCACCAGAAGGACCATTTAATTTGGCTTTGAATTAGATTGTTATGCAAATGTTGCAAAAATAATTAAAAATTCTAATTGATTTTTAGTCAACATAGGGTATACCAGATGTTGCACAGTGAGCTTAGGTCATTATTCCACGGTCAGAAATTACTGTGAAGCATAGCAATTTACTTATAATAAAATAATAGCTATGAAATTTAAGGTTGTCGACTCTCAATACTCGGCTGGATTTTTAAAGTAATTAAAAGATCCTTTTTCCTCAAATTGTATTTTTTTCTTAAATGAAGGATTAAAGAATAAAAAATTTGAAGGGGGTGAGAGAAAAAATTGACCCTTAGACAAGGGATAAATGGTTTTTATTTTTTCCCTCTGAATATTTTGCCTGAAGTTAAAATCTCCTTAAATAAATACTAATTATATAACGTTTTTAATACTTCTGATTCTAAGAGGCTTTGGACTTCCCTCAATTTTTACTCCTGCTAGCATCGTTTGCAATTTCACTATCCAATTTGGATAATTCCTCCAACGACCTAACCACACAATTTCTTGGTTTCTTCTTGTTTAATTACCTCCTCCTTCACTCCAGCTACCCATTGACTTTGCCATACTCTGAAATTTATCATTATCAATTTTTGAACTGTTCAGCTGGAAAAACTAGCTTTTCGATCACAACTTTCTGTATCCAGTCACCGTGACCTCTAGTTTAAAAGCTATTCCCATTCTCCTGGGCTAATGAATCCTCTCCCGCTTTTACTCCTTTTCCAACCCAGTATGAACCTCATAATCATTCAACCCTTAGCAGGACTGGCATTTTCCTCCCTTGCCTTCTATTCTACCAGAATGTCTTCAACAATCCTTATCATTGCTTTGAATCATCAGTATGTCCTCTTTTGCTTCTGGCATTCAGCTGGGCTATGGGACAAAGTATTTAAAAGGCCTACCTTATTCAAAACTGGTCTTCCATCCTTCTGAGGCCTGGGCTATTACTAGTTGATTCTTAACTCCTAGCCCTTCAGCATCTCAACTGAAAGCCAGGGAGTTTGTCTCTTGGCAGGCCTTATTTCTAAGTTTCGCTTCCTGACAATCCTGGTGTGTTCTCAACCTCTCAGCTTCCACTTCCTGCTCAGCCACCCAGCCTTTCAATAGATGCTTTGGAATTAAAAACACTAAGGGGAAAAGCAGCTTCAGCTGGCAAGATCATCTATTTAGGTGTTTCCCTTCTTTCCAGATTTTGACGTCTGTAAATCTCACTTGAGTAGCTCTCGCATGCTTTATAACAAATGATATTTTATGTTTTGCTTAGGTTTCCAGTTCTCAATGGAAAAATTGCTTAGAAATAAGCTGTTTTCATTGCTGGAAGCAAAAGCCTGTATTGAGCTTGTATTTACTTCTGGACTATGTCTCCCTCTGGAATATAAGAACCCTGAAGAAAGTATCTCTTTCTTCTGTTCATTAATGTCTCCAATGCTCTTATAATAGAGCCTGTAATGTAGTAGTCAATATATATTCCTTGTGGAATGAAATGAACATGGAACAGAAAAGAAAACTGAAGAGAAGAGAAGGTAAACAAATTAATAGAACTAGTTAGCGGTAGTGCTGGGGGTAGAGCTAGGCCTAATGTTCTTACTATAGAAAGTAACACTGACACATCTTATTTGAGTAACTCTTCTAAAGAAAATTACTACTGAATTTGTTTAAAATAAATATTTTAATAATAGTGACTATAAAACAACCAGTAAGTTTTTCTATTTTTACAGATAAAATTCATTTTTGTGATTATAATATTTTCAATGTGATGTAATTAAATGTGCAGGCTCAGGGGCCAGACTACAGAATTTAATCTTGGCTCTTGTCATTTAGTAGCTGTTTCACCTTGGGCAAGTCTGTTAATTGTTTTACGTTCAGTTTCCTAATCTACAACATGTAGTCAATAGAGTTAATAGTGGTATAAAACTCACAGGATTCTTGTGCATATTAACAAAGTTAATGAACGTTAAGTACTCAAAACAGTGCTTGACACATGAGACATGTTCAATAAATGTTAGGAGGCGGTGGTGGTTTTTACATCAACAACTATTTCTCTAATTGTTTATGTGCTACAAGGCATGTACTACAAGTTGTCACCACAGTAATTTACAAGTAATTTCATTTAAAATATTTCACCCATATATTGTTTCTTCACAGATTTTTATGACTTAAAAAGTTACTGACATACTCTTTTTTTTTTTCTTTCTTTTAAGACAGAGTCCCACTCTGTCCCCCAGACTGGAGTACAGTGGTGCAATCTTGGCTCACTGCAACCTCCGCCTCCCAGGTTCAAGTGATTCTCCTGCCTCAGCCTCTCGAGTAGCTGGGATTACAGGCACCTGCCACCACACCTGGCTTATTTTTATATTTTTAGCAGAGATGGGGTGTCACCATGTTGGCCAGGCTGGTCTCAAATTCCTGACCTCAAGAGATCCACCTGCCTTAGCCTCCCAGACATACTCATTTTTTTAAATTACTAGTTCAACATAATAGAGTGGGCACACATACTGCCTTTGGCTCCTTTCTTCTATCCTCAGTCAATCATTGAAATATCAGCAAGAGCAAAAGACCTACATCAAGAGAAATGCAGTGAAGGAAGATAAAACGGCAAAAATAGATTAACCTAACCTGAGGAAGTCATAGATCACATCCACACAAGAGAATGCTTAATGTAGGTAGATGTTATCTTCTTTTTACTCACAAAGCTCCCTTTCCTCCTTTCCCTTTCCAATGGGCAGGTAGGGGGAGCAGAAGAAGATGCTGGTTTTCCACACTCCATGTTTTTCCACATATATGGCACCTGCAATCAGCACACTCATTCAGGGGGTAGAAATGTGATAGCAGAGAAAACCAAAACAAGCCATGTACATCAATACGTTTAGTCCTTCGTTAATAAATATGTGCAAACAGTAAGCACTGAGGAAGATGAACAAAACAATAACAAGAGAAACGAGAAAAACAAAGATCATATACTGCTATGGACTGAATTGTCTTCCTCCAAAATTCACATGTTGAAACTTTACCTGACAATGTGACTGTTTCTGGAGATAGGGCTTTTATGAGGTAATTAAGGTTAAATGAGTTCATAAGGATGGGGTCCTGATCCAATAGTATTGGTGGCCTTTTAAGAAGAGGAAGAAAGACTTCTTTCTCTCTGTCTGCCACGTGAGAGCCCAGAAAGAAGGCAGTAATCTGCAAGCCAGAAAGAGAGTTCTCACTAGAACCTAGCCATGCTGGGACTCTGATTTAGGACTTTCAGCCTCCAGAACTATGAGAAAATTAATGTCTGTTATTAAAGCCGCCTAGTCTATAGTATCTTGTTATGACAGCCCAAGCTGACTAATACACATACTGATAAGGGAGGAAACAAAAACTCAAAAGTTCAAGAACAAATTATAATTGGCTTTCTCAGAAAGATTCCAGAAGATATATGGCATATGTGAAAAAAAATCTGTCATTTAAAAGAAGCAATCAGATATTAAGAGTTCACAGAAAGTAAAACTATAATTATGAATATAAACCAAAATTAATGTTAAGTGTTGAAAGAAAAAAAATGAAGCTATCTCCCCAATTCAGATGAAAAACTAAAAAAAAAAAAATAACACAAAAGGAAAACAAAATAGAGACATAGAAGATGAATACAGAAGGTCACTGCTATGGTTGAAATGTCTGTGTTCCCCCACCACGCCAAATTCCTATGTTGAAATCCTAACACCCAGCGTGAAGGTGTTAGGAAGTGAGGCCTTTAGGCGGTGTTTAGATGAGGGCAGAGCCCTCATGAATGGTATTAGTGACCTTATAAGAGACTTCAGAGAGCTAGCTAGCCCCTTCCACCATGTGAGGACAGAGAAAAGATAGCACCATCTATAAATATGAAATCGGCCCTCACCAGGCATCAAATCTGTCCCTTCCACCACATGAGTACAGAGAGAAGATAGCACCATCTATAAATATGACATTGGCCTCACCAGGCATCAGATCTGCCCCTTCCACCACGTGAGGACAGAGAAAAGATAGCACCATGTATAAATACGACATTGGCCCTCACCAGGCATCAAATCTGCCCCTTCCACCATGTGAGGTCAGAGAGAAGATAGCACCATCTATAAATATGACATTGGCTTCACCAGGCATCAGATCTGCCCCTTCCACCACGTGAGGACAGAGAGAAGATAGCACCATCTATAAATATGACATTGGCCCTCACCAGGCATCAAATCTGCCAGCACCCTAATTTTGGACTTTCCAGTCTCCAGAACTGTGAGAAAAAAAAGTTTCAGTTGTTTATAAGCTACCCAGTTTATGATATTTTGTTATGTTATGGCAGCCTGAAGAAACTAAGATTCAATATCCATATTTGTATTTTCCAGAAAAAGAGGAGTTAAGAGAGGAGAGGGAATAATTAAAGAGATAACATGACCTGTTCTATGGCTACTAAAGATCGGAGTCTTCAGAATTAAATACACCACAAAGGGCAAAAGCAATTTCACATATTTACATAATTTTGGTTAAATTTCAGAACAAAAATCAAAAGAAGAGCCTAGAAACACATGAACTTTCTTCTCCCCTACCTGCAAAATGTCAGCATTTGTTCATATTAGCAACTCTGAATTCTGAAAGACAATGGTAAAATGTCTTCTATTTGCAGAAAATGATTCTGAATATTCAATCATCTGGCCATTGGTATTACCAATCTAATATGAAAGCAAAATAAAGACACTTCAGACATGTAAGAATTCAGAAAATGTACCTTCATGCATTTTCTTTTAAATGATTGGAAGACACTTTTGCTAGAGCAAAATGAAAGACAGTTTCAAGACAAGAGTAATTGGCTGGGCATAAATTGCAATTCAAGAAACATTGCACATAAGACAGGAATACAATAAAAAGAAATTTCAGAATAATAGGTGGCCAAGGGACCTAGCACAATATCATTACATATCGGAACATTCAAGACATAATGTGATAACAGAGCTAGAGTACATTAGTTATACAACAAAAGGCACTTTTTGATAAAAATAATAAAAATAAAGGCAGTTTGAAATTCTTGTAAAAATAGAACATTAAGATGTCTTTGTTGAAATAAAATAAACAAAAATATGACTTGATTCTAAAAAAGACATTACATTTAAGAGTAGAATCCTATTGCTCTTCATGTGTGCATATACCACTTCAGGGAGCAAAATTTTGCTAGAGGTAAAGAATTATATGCATATTAACTTTTGTGGGTACATAGTAGGTGTATACATTTATGGGGTACAAGAGATATTTTGGTACAGGCATACAATGAGTAATTATATCAAGGTAAATAGAATATCTATCCACTCAACCATTTACTATTTCTTTGTGATGTAAACATTCCAATATACTTTTAGTTATTTTAAATGTAAGAAATTATATTTTTATGCACAAATCCAACCAGAATATGTAGTCAATAGTAGTTAAATAATCATAATATTATAAAGTCTATTCATTGAAATCAACTTTCAGAATGAATCTATAGTAAAAAATTAAAGTTAATTCTAACTAATATACATTTTAATAACTGAAATTATTAAAGTACTAGCATATCAGATAGAATTTGGGAAGATGGAGGAAACTGGACAAAAGCTAATGGTTGCTGGCCTGGCACAGTGGCTCACGCCTGTGTTCCCAACACTTTGGGAGGCCAAGGCAGGCAGATCACTTGAGGTCAGGAGTTCAAGACCAGCCTTGCCAACATGTTGAAACCTCATCTCTACCAAAAATACAAAAATTAACTAGATGTAGAGGCAGAGGCCTGTAATCCCAGTTACTCGGGAGGGTGAGACAGGAGATTCTCTTGAACCTGGAATGCAGAGGTTGCAGTGAGCCGAGATCGTGCCATTGCACTCCAGCCTAGGCGACAGAGCAAGACTCCATCTCCCCCACAAAAAAAGTTAATGGTTGCTAACTTCGTCATTCATTGTGTGTAGTTGAAAGATAGTAGTTTAAAATAGTTGGAGACTGAAATAAAGCTGAACTTTTACTAACTAAATTTATAAAAAGAAAATAAACTCTTAAGGAGTAGGAAGTGGAACAAGGAAAGAAAAGTAATTCTTAACTTACATTGTGGAGAAACAATGGATTTTTCTTAGAGGTGACATATTAAGAAATACGAAAACGTACAACTTATATCACCAGAAAAACTAAAAACAGAGATTGTCAAAAATAGCTATATGTAAGAAAGGGATCTGAGAATATAAATTTAGAGAATCTTTCATTATTCATTTTTCTTCTTCAATGCATTTTGAACTTTTATTTCCATGTCCCTATATTAAAATTACAAAATTATATTTTGGAGGTTTGCTAAAACTTGTTCCATTGATATTACTTTATATCTGAATGGATTCTCTTCATCAAGTTAGAATTGCTTGAAATGCATGTGGATTTCCTTCCTATGAAGGAAAAAAATGACTCATTGTGACTTTTGTTAGTTCAAGGAGTTAGAAACTTTCTAAACATAGTTTCTAGCTTTATCTTTTCCCAAATAAGAAACATTCCACATTTTTTTATAATCCTCTGTATCCCAAATACTTTATCATGCCCTAGAATTTTGCTGAGATCCACAAACCTATTAAGCATTCCTTTTCTTCTATGGAGGCTTCTTAATAAAAGAAAAATTGCAAATAAGAGGATAATCAGAATGGACTTGATATAGTTTTAAACATTTGCATTTCCTGAGTGAATGCATTCAACATTTATAATATATAAACAATATATGAGCCATATGTATCCATATCCAGGCTGGGTGGGGTAGGGAACAGGTTGCATTTTTATCTTTGAATCTCACAAAATTTTTACGTATGCAAAATTAATGGCCTAATAGCATAAAAATGCAAGAAAGTACCTATATAAATTAAAAGCATATTATCAGAATGCCGTGTTTAAAATATTGATTGTCAATCATTAAAAGTAATGTAGAATAATTTATTAAGTTTACCTTTGTTGAAAATGAGGCAATTTTTGCTCTATGAAATAATAACATGTATTTATATATTTTTAACTAGAATAAGATTGTCTCTATGAAACCTTAAACTATTACCCCACTGGGAAATTATATCTTTAGGGAAAAACAGCCAGTAAAAAATTTGTTAAGGTTTTGTACATTTTTAGCCATGTTATACATTTCTTACTGTAAGAGTAACTAAAATTAAAATATATGCACTATAATTTTACAAGTATATTGAGAAAATATTCTATAATGTAACAAATATTCAAAGTCTAAAACATAATTTGTGGTTTGATTAAATCTGTAGGTAAGTTAGATAAGCAAGCATAATTTTATGCAATTTATGTAAAAATGGTCTAGAGCTGTTAATTTTTTTCATTCGGTAAGATTTCTCCTTCCTCTTGTTTCTCCTTAAAAATGATTGCAATTACCAGTAGTGCATTGATGCTCATGACAATAATTGTATTCTTTTGCTGAAAAGCTTCATGTCACCACATTGCCATCACAAGGTTAGAAGCTCATGCACCTGCTGACATCTCTCAGTTAAAATGAGAATAAACACTGCCACTCCGTTTGGAATGTGTAGATAATTCAGAGACGGTTCAGGATGACAGTTGTTATTTTGCTTTAGAAGAGACAGGCATAGAAAACTAGCACTCATAATTGTCTTCTTATTGCGTCGAAAGAATAAAATTAATTTTATATCTTAAATATTTCCTTCAGAGCTTGTATGGCTAAAATGAATTCTATACAGCTGAAGGAATTTGAATGAGGCCTACGTATTAGATAATATCAAGAAATTACTATCTATTTTTTCATGTAATTATGCCATTATGATTATGTGCTTTCTAAAGTTTTTCCCTATTAAAGATACATATTGAAGTAATTATGGGTGAAATGACATGATGTCACGACATGCATTGAAACATCTCAGGAAAGATGAGAGAGAAGGAGAGAAGAGCAAAAAAGTAAATAATATAAAACGAATGATTTTTGAAGCTGAGTATGGTACATGGAGGTTCATTGTACCATTCCACTTTTGTGGCTGTTTGAAATTTTCCATAATAAAAAGGTAAAATTAACTAAAAAGGAATTTCCAAAAATAGCCAAATTAGGACCAAAAGTATTATACCATCTGATTTATATCTTTATGATAGAACTATCTTGTATAGTGAATATTCTTAATTAGATTATAAACCTCTTGAGGATAAAGTTTCTTTTTTAAAAATATACTTTATCTTTTAAGTGGTTAGGTTCACAACAAAATTGAGCAGATACATAAAGACTTTATCTTTTACTTTGATTTTATCTCTACAGTCCCTGTACATGACTAACACAAAAAAAGAAATTCTCATGTAATAAATAAGGCTAAATCAATAATTAGAAATAGTTAAAACATTTTATTCATATTTTATTATAAGCATTTAATAATATTTATGGAATAAAAAGCTTCCAACTTGTTCTCTTTATCTTAAAAACATATGATTTCTTACCAAATTTTGAGTGATTTTCAAAAGACATCTTAAGCTTAAATATATTATAATGAGTTCATCTGTTTCATTTTTAAAATTTTTAGAACCTGTTAGTATGATGCTCTGTGGAAGATGAAAGGGGAATGTGGCTATGGGGCTAATTTTCACATAGTTACTTTATCAGGTCCTAATATGTTTATATTCATTCAAGCACTAATATGTTTATAAGGAACTAATAAAATGTACAAAAACAAGATTGATAAATTATTCATTCATTGGATCACTATCTAATCTGTTCCTCTGAAATGCTGTTTTTTAAAAAATTGCTTACATGCCAAGTAGAAAAAATAAATATCGTTCAGAAATGAAAACTCACAAAATGCCTATAATGAACATTTTACTCTAGTTCTGATGACTTCCTTGTTTTTTAAAAAATCCCTTTAGAAAGAATAGGATTATGCTGCAAATATATAATCACATAAGAATGCATTTTAAATGTAAACATAGAGAAGAAAATTAATTTGATAGGATTAAACAAGTCAATAGGCAGATTTTGTTGAATCTGAAAAAAGAAGTATTTTCAAAATGTAAATTCAAGCTGGGCACCGTGGCACATGCCTGTAATCCCAGCTACTCAGGAAGATGAGGTGGGAGGATTGCTTGAGCCCAGGAATTCTAGACCAGCCTAGGCAGCAGAGTGAGACTTCAACTCAACTTTTTTTAATGTAAACTTATTAAAAAAGTATAAACTACTGCTTTTATTTTACCATTTATAACTTTTCTTGCCTTTACTTTTTATTCTAATTTTTTCATATACTATTCCCTGGAAAGACTCAGCAATTTAAAACGTTTTCAGAATACTCTATTCTTAATGGTATACATATAATTATATATACACATATAATTATAATTAGATATAATTATCCATCATGAAAATGTAGTCAATAAGCCAAAATATTTGAAAGGTTTACAATTTTCCGACTTTCAAAGCTGTCTCAAAATATTACATGTATATAAAATTGCAGAGAACAGAGCATATGTTGTGCATGTGTATATGCTTACAATAAAACAATAACAAAGACTGAGCAAGGAAAGGGCTGGTAAGAGATTTAAAAAGGTGATAGGTAGCTCATTATTATAGAGATAGCCATTAGCTGGCAGATTTCAGAGATCTGAAGGCAGTCCTTGTCTGACATGGTCCATTACTCAATCACCTGACTGGAAAATACAACTTATTTACTGAGAAAAAAACCCACAAATAACATATGCTTAATTTTTATATTATGCTATACTAATTTGAGCATATTCCAAGCATGAGGCTTAGTCTTAAATATTTTATGTCAGTGAAATACTTTCTTGACTTTTGATATAAAACTATCATGACTGATATTATTTTGGAAATCTGGCAGATACATGAATAGAGAAGCGAAGAAAGAACATCTTCAAAAAAAAAAGATACTTGATCATTTTAATCTTCTTACATATGTTAAGACTTATTTTGTAGCCTAGCATATGATCTATCCCGGGGAATGTTCCATGTTCCCTTGAGAAGAAAATGTATTCTGCTGCTGTTGGATGGAATGGTTTGCATATGTCTGTTTTGTCCATTTGGTCTAAAGAGTATAGTTCAAGTCCAGTGTTTCCTTATTATTTTTCTAGTCTGGATGATGTATTCTTTGTTGAAAGTTGGATATTGAAGTCCCCTTCCATTATTGTATTGCAGCCTCTTTCTCTCCAGATCTATTAATATTTGGTTTATATGCTTAGGTATTCTGATGTTAGGTGCATATTTATAATTTTTGTATCTTCATAATGAAGTTATTCCTTTATCATATAATGATATTCTTTTTCTCTTTTTGTAGTTTTTGACTTAAGATCTACTGTATCTGATATAAGTTTAGCTATCCCTGCTATCTTTTGGTTTCTGTTTGTATAGAATATGTTTTCCCATCCTTTCACTTTTATACATGGTTTTTAGAGGTAAAGTGAGGCTCTTGTAGGCAGCATATAGTTAGATCTTGGTTTTTTTTTTTTGGTTTTTTTTTTTTTTTGACCCATTCAGCCCCCTTACATCTTTTGATTGGAAGATGTAATCATTTACATTGAGGATCATTATTAATATGTAAGGACTTACTACTGCCATTTTGTTATTGTTGCTGTTGTTTTTTAGGTTCTTTGTTCCTTTCTTCATTTTTTAGCTGTCTTCTTTACTGATTTGGTGATTTTCTCCAGTGATATGTTTTGGTTCCTTGCTTTTAATCTTTTGAGTATCTACTATAGGTTTTGCATTTTGCTTACCAAAATTCTTACATAAAACAGTTTACAGTTATTACAGGCCATTTTAAGCAGACAACAACTTTGATTGCATAAAATAAATCTATGCTTTCATTCCACCCCCCATTTTATGTTTTTGATGTCACAATTTACATATTTTTATTTTACCCCTTAAAAATTATTTTAGCTATTATTATTTTACTAGTTTTGTCTTTCAACCGTTATACTAAAGGTACAAGTGATTCACACAGTATTATTACATTATTAGAGTATTCTGAATTTGATTGTTTACTTACTTCTACCAGTGGGTTTTATATTTTCAGAGTTTTTGTGTGACTCATTAGTATCCTTTCAGCTCCCTTTAGCATTTCTTGGAAAAGTCTGGTGATGATGAACTCCCTCAGGTTTTTTTTTTTTTTTTTTTTTTTTTTGAGGCGGAGTCTCGCTCTGTCACCCAGGCTGGAGTGCAGTGGCGCGATCTCGGCTCACTGCAAGCTCCGCCTCCTGGGTTCACGCCATTCTCCTGCCTCAGCCTCCCGAGTAGCTGGGACTACAGGCGCCCGCCACCACGCCCGGCTAATTTTTAGTATTTTTAGTAGAGACGGGGTTTCACCGTGTTAGCCAGGATGGTCTCGATCTCCTGACCTCGTGATCCACCCGCCTCGGCCTCCCAAAGTGCTGGGATTACAGGCGTGAGCCACCACGCCTGGCCTCCCTCAGGTTTTATTCATCTGGGAAAGTATGTATCTTGTCTCATATGTAAAAGACAGCTTTGCTGGATGTATTTGTCTGTTCTTACACTGATATGAAGAAATACCTGAGACTGGGTAATTTATAAAGGGAAGAGGTTTAATTGACTCACAGTTCTTCATAGCTGAGGAAGCTTCAGGAAACTTTCATTCATGGTGGAAGGCAAAGGAGAAGTAGGCACCTTCTTTACAGGGTGGCAGGATGGACTGAGTGCAAGCAGGGGAAATGCCAGACACTTATACAACCATGACACCTTGTGAGACTCATTTACTATCATGAGAACAGTGTGTCAGAAGCCGCCCCCATGATCCAATTACCTCCATCTACTCCTGCCCTTGATGTGTGAGGATTATAGGGATTACAATTTGAGGTAAGATTTGAGTGGGAACACAAAGCCCAACCATATCACTGGATAAAACTTATTTTTGGTTGGCAGGTTGTTTTTGCCTTCAGCACTTTGAATATATCATACCATTTAGTCATGGACTATAAGGTTTCTGTTGAGAAGTGCACTGCTTGTCGTATTGGAACTACCTTATTTGCTTCTTTTCTCTTGGTGCTTTCGGGGTCCCCTCTTTTTATTTGTTTTTTGATAATTTGATTATGTCTTGGTGTAGTCTTTTTTGGATTTAATCTGACTAGAGATTTTGGACCTTCTTGTACCTGAATAATTTTTATCTTTCTCAGGTTTGGAAAGTTTTGTGCTATCATTTCTTTAGATGAGCTTTCTACCTCTGGTCTCTTTCCTCACCTTCTTAAACTCTTATAACTTGAATATTTGTATTTGATGCTATCCAATAAAGCCCATAAGCTTTCTTCATTAATTTTTATTCTTTTTTTGTTTGTTCTCCTTTGTATTTTAAAATAGCCTGTCTTCAAATTCACAGATTTTGTTTTTTGCTTGACTAATTCTGCTTTGATGCTTTCCATTGCATTGCATTTTTTCAGCTCTAGAAGTTTTGTTATTTTTTATAATTTTGATTTCTCTATCATTTTTGTTGCTTATTATTTTTCTTATTTAATTGAATTATTTATCTGTATTTTATTGAAGTTCACCGAACTTCCATAAAACAATTATTTTGAATTCTTTGTCATGCTGTTCTCGTATCTCCATTTTTAGAGGGATTAGCTACTGGATGATCATGGTGTTCTTTTCATAATGCTAAATCTTATTGGCTTTCTATGTTTCTTGTTGCTTTTACGTTGATGTCTGCACATTTGTTGGACCTCTTGCAGACTTTATATGTTAGTTTCCATGTGGAAAGACCTTTGTCTAGGGTTGTTGCAAGGGAACTTACTGGATGAAGTGCAGCTTTTCTGGCACCAGCGAGAATGCCAGAAATGTAGACTCTGTGCTGCTGTGGTAACTGAGGTCAGTGTTGATGAAGATTTCAGGGGATCCTCAGCAGCCAACACTGTGTATGTCCACAGTGGCAGCAAGTGTTGTTAGAGTCTTTGATGGTGATACTTTTTAATGTCCTCATGACCTCCTTTTCTCATACCAGAGAAGTTGTTACCAAGGGGAATCTGTCCTGGAACTGTATCTGTCTTGTGTACTCATTTGTAGTGGTGGTGGTACTGGTATCTGATGGAGAGGACAGAGAGGTGAGGTTAGGCCTGAAGCATGGGCAAACATGAAGGGACTATGGCTCTGGAACCCAGGGTGATAACAGAACTGGTACCTGGGGCACAGACTCCCCCACTGCCAAGTTTGTAACAGTATTCAAAGAAAGCGTGTTTGTAAAGCAGCAGAGGAGTCTGCAGGAGTGCACAGGTGTCTGCAGAGTTAAAATGGCCCTGAGGTTAGAGCAGAACCTAGCTCTTTATAGAGTAGCTGAGCTTGTGTCTAGAGGATGGGCATCCACAGAGAGGACGTGGCTCTGGGTCTTGCAGTACAATCTAGCTCACTATGGCAATGGCTGCTGGTATATGAAACATGATCATGCCTATTGTAGTCACAGAGCCCAGGTCTGGGGTATGGTCACTCGTGAAGTAGCCACAGTTCCAGGGTCAGTGCATATACTCAGGGTTGGAAAAGATGGGTATACATTTTGAGAAAGGAGCACCTCTACTTTCAACAGTGGCCACTTCTTGAAGGGGAGGAGCGTGCAGCCCCTCTTTTAACAGAGGATTGTTAAAGTGGTTGAGGCTATTGGTTACCTCAGTGGAAAGAGATGCCTGTGTTCTCTGTGGACCAGGATACTGGTAACCACAGCGGTTCCTGTCAATGAACCATGCTGATAGCCTATACCATTCTTCTTTACTCCTAGCTTTCTTCTGGCATCTCAGGTACTTGGGTATGCTGTTCTTACCAGTGATTCTATGTGGATATTCTCCATATTTTTGCTCCACTGGGTTGCTGCAGATTCTTTAATGTGACTGTGGGCTGCTTCTGGGGTATTTTGGTTTGTAAATAGTTGTCCATATTTTTTGTGTATGGACAGATGAAGGCTAGTGTCTCCTTGTATTAGTCAGGGTTCTCTGGAGGGACAGGACTAATAGCATAGATGTATACATGAAGGGGAGTTTATTAAGGTGTATTGACTCACACGATCACAAGGTGAAGGTGAAGTCCCACAATAGGCTGTCTTCAAGCTGAGGAGCAAGGAAGCCAGTCCAAGTCCCAAAACCTCAAAAGCAGGGAAGCTGACAGTGCAGCCTTCAGTCTGTGGCTGAAGGCCTGAGAGCCCCTGGCAAACCACTGGTGTAGGTCCAAGAGTCCAAAAGCCAAAGAACTTGATGTTTGATGTTTGAGGGCAAGAAGCATCCAGCATGGGAGAAAGATGGAGGCCAGAAGACTTAGCCAGTCTAGTCCTTCCACGTTCCTCTGCCTGCTTTCATCCTAGCCAGGCTAGCAGCTGATTAAATGGTGCCCACCCAGATTGAGGGTGGGTCTGCCTCTCCTAGTCCACTGACTCAAATGTTAATCTTCTTTGACAATACCCTCACAGACACACCCAGGAATAATACTTTGCATCCTCCAATCAAGTTGACACTCAATATTAAACATCACAATCCTACTCCACTATCTTGATGATATCACTGTTTGAGAATATCTTTTTGAAATGAATAAATTATATCAGCTCTGGAAAACACAGCTTATCAATATATAAATATTTCAACACAGAAACAGTTGAGTTGAGAAAACAAAGAATCATATAAAACTAGAGTTGAGAAAATAAAGAATTATGTAAAACCAGAGCATATGCTAAGGAGAGCTCCACCAGGAAGGTTAGTGATAGAATTCTAGCAGTTTCTGCAGAAATGTCCATAGCATGAAGAAGCAGGGCTTGGGAAGAAAGTAGATATTTGTTGTTGGTTGGTGGAGGGTAGGGAAATCAAGCAATTTTAGAAACCTGCAGAGTCCACAATTCAAAATGTAAAATTAATGCTCATTTCCATGATTTACGGGGCGCAGAGTGTCTGTATACTAAAGCAGGGAGCAAATTCAAGAAAGGCAGATAAGAATGGTTAAACTAGCTTTGGCCTAAAACAAAAAATAAGGAGGAGACAACGGAAAAATAAGCTTCTGATAGGACCAAATATCTCTGCACACCCTCCTTATTTCCTACTTCCTATTTCTTACAAACAACTGATATGAAGACCAAATAAAGGTGAAGGGAGTATGCCCAAACTTGGAGTAGCATGAACGGAGGCAGATTTAGACAAGTGAAAAATATGGCATAGAATTCCCAAGCCTATAAAGATCTTGGGAATTGCTACTGGGCATAGTCAAGGGAGACTCTAAAAACTGTATTCATCTTCATCTATTACCTGACAGATTTGACATGATAGGCAAGGTTCTGGCATTATTTCAGCTAGTTCTTCAAAATGGTATTCAGGTCAAATATAGAAGTGGAGTGGGGACGTCACTGTTGAAAAATTCAGACTGCTTTTACAACCACAGAAAAGAAAGTGGTCAGCAAAAAGTGAGTGTCCCTTCAACTCAGATGTCTTCTAAGGAACTCTCTCTCTATTCCTATGGCTATCTGAAACCCAACTTAACAGAATAACACTATAGGAAATAGAAACTTTTCCCGCTTCTAAGTATCTAAAGATCTGAATAGAAACCTACACAGATTTTGACAGAATTATGAGATGACAGAAGTGTCCCAACTTCATTTTATTAGGCCAGAACATTTCTGATACTCTGATGCCAAAACCTAAAAATAATACTGATAGTAAATTTTTAAACTTCATTTTATCAGGCCAGAACATTTCTGATACCAAAACCTAAAAATAATACTGAGAGTAAATTTTTAAAATCCCATTGACTAATCTCATTTACACTATAAATGCAAATAGCACTCAACAAGTAAAATACTGCAGAGTTCTTGAAATGAAGACCACCTGCCAGTACTTTTCTTGGGAAATGCCCCCTAACACCAGTGAAAAATCACATATCACTACAAGAGAAGCCATATTGTGCAATGAAACACATTTATCTTGGTCCAGACTACTTGGTCCAAAAGTTGGGAGAAAAGCCTTCTGAATGATTTCTGGACTTGGAGCCAGAAGGAGCTTCAGAGGAGTCTCTCAAAGGACCAAAGCTTTCAGTAGCTTAATTTTTGGAACATGAAGAAAACTGTCTGCAATAGAAGAAAAGAAGGAAGACAATAAGCAAAGAAAAACAAAATTAAGAGTTGGGCTTTCCAAATCTCTGACTATTAGGGTTAGGAAAATTCTGAATTTTTCTAAAATATCTTGATTTCATGAGCTATCTCTCAATTATAGTAATACACAAAAAGTATTTGTTAGATATATTTAAAATTCTAAAAGTAAAAAAACCTTGATTTAAAAAGAAAATTTAAAATATGCATAAAAGTATAATTCATAATCATGATTAAAAATGGCTGTTCCAAATTCACAGGTAATATAATATCTATTATTTTAACTATAGGTACATTCCCATTAAAGTCAGCAATGATATAAAGGTGATCATTTTTAGCTTTACTATTTTTTATTCCCCATAGCCAATAAATTTAGACAGTTAAGTGAAATAAGGAATATAAAAGTTGGAACATAATATTTGTAACAGTGAATATAATGCATAATAACTACCTATAAGTTTAAAGGAATTTTGTAGATCTGATATGATGAAAATGGCAAGAATTTCTTGAGAGATAAAAAAGTATACTTGAGTAAGTGGAATGCCATGACATATTCTTCCATGAGATTCATCAATATTGAAAACACATAAATTCTCTAAAAGAATATTGTAAATAAAATGCACTCCAAATAAAAGTACCAGCAGCATGTTTTCCCAAGGAACCAAATGAATTGCTAAAGATTTTCTTGAAGATGAAAATCCTAAGATAAGGAGAAATATTTAAATATACATTAAAAGCGCATAATTTGAATAGTGTTAAAATAGTGTCAGATGGTCAGACTATAATAGAAAGAAGACTAGGACTTTGAATATAAATAACCATAGAATTTAAAAATTGGTGGAAAAGTAGCATTGTTCAATAAATGATGCTGATTAATTCTGAAAAAAAAAAGTCTGTGATATTCCTAATTCAAATTATATAAAAACAAATTACAGATAAAATTGTAAAAGTAAGGAAGTAACATAAATATGGTGTTAGAATAAAATAAGTAAATATTTGCCAGTGAACACACCCACATACACACCCAAACTCATAAAGGTATTGATAGATGTGAATAAATGTAAAAACTTAAAAGCATCTTTTTGTCAAATACAACTATAAAAATATTCAGACTCTAAGTGGCATAATAAGGTTTAAAATCTTTAATTAAATTATTACAAAAAATAAGACAAAATAATATGAACAAATTATATGAAGAGATATGTCACCTCCCTCAAATAACAAATATCCAAGTAAAGCACAAATTTTTTAACCTTACTATAAATAAAATGAACACAAATACAGACATATACATACAATTAAAATGCCTTTTTAAAATATTTAACTGATGAGGTTTTGTTCTATTTTGTTTTTAATGCATATTAACAGATATTGAGATATGAGTACTTCAAACACTACTACTGCAAGGTAAGAAGCCTTTCAAGTTTTTGAAGTTGGTAGTAAGGGATGGGGCAAGATTACTTTCATTTCTTTAAGAGATCTGTTTAGTTTCCATATGGAGAATGTTGGACTAACACAAATGAGTGGTGACGGCAATTTTGTCTAAGATAGAGACAACCAAGTTGCTGTTGGAGAGAAGTGAAGAAACTAAGATATTTTTAGTAGTCAGAATCAACAGGACTGCAGAGTGAGAAGTAAGAAACAGAGGTGACTCCTGATTTGAGCCTTGACAAAGGAATAGGAGTAAGAGAAAATAATAAAATTTTAGACATGTTGATGAGATAGCTGTCAAAATTAACTATTAAAATACCTTTAGAAACTCATAAATGTGAACTTTTATTAATAATGCATCAAATAAAATCTGTAATTTAATATTTTAGAGAAAAGAATATAAGAAAATTTTTAAATAGATCATAGGAAAATTATTTAAAATCTATAATGTAAAAATTCCTATTTGAATGTTATAGGTCTTTTTGAAGAATAACATTTTAAAATAGAAAAGAAATAAATAGGATTACAAACAAAATTGGTCATATTAAAATTGAGTTCCATTCTGAGTTCCATAGACCACAGGTAGAAAGAAAAAGCATTCAAGTATATGGCATATCATGAAGGTGACATCTTAAATATAACGAGAAAAGAATAATTATAAAAGTTTTATTGGAACAAAACAGTGTCATCTGGAAAAAAATAAAGTGGCATTCACACTTTATATGATAAGCCAGGATAAATGCATTTATATTAAAATATAAAATATACAATCATAAAACTATCAAACACGGGAATAGCCCTTCAAAAGTTTGCATGAAAACAGTTTTTATAATTTTTTATTCAAAACTTAAGAATTATAGACTATAAGCAAACTCGAAAGATAATGACAAATGGGAAAATATTTTACGTTTATAGCATACAAAAATAAATTATCTCATACAAAAAAGGGCTCATAGAAACGGAAATAACCACATCAAAAGAAAAATGGAGAAAACATATGAACGGAAAATCTACAGAACAGAAAGCACAAATAGTAGCTTTTAAAATCATTCTCAGTCTCATTTATAATAAGATAACTGAAACTAAAAACTGTCGTGAGTATTTGATTACTCACCTATCATATAGATAGAAACCGAAAATCTTGAAAAAATGCTGTAAGGGGTCGGGCGCAGTGGCTTACGCCTATAATCCCAGCACTTCGGAAGGCCGAGGCGGGCAGATCACGAGGTCAAGATACCGAGACTATCCTGGCCAACATGGTGAAACCCGTCTCTACTAAAAATACAAAAATTAGCCGGGCATGGTGGTGGGCGCCTGTAGTCCCAGCTACCCGCGAGGCTGAGGCAGAAGAAAGGCGTGAACCTGGGAGGCAGAGGTTGTAGTGCGCCAAGATCGCGCCACTGCACTCCAACCTGGCGACAGAGCTAAATTCCGTCCCCTCAAAAAAAAAAAAAAAAAAAAAGCTGTAAGGAAATAAACTGTCAATTTTTTGGTGGGAGTAATATAAAATAATTAAAAATGTAAAAATGATACAATAGTGGAAATCCGGCAATATTAATATTCATCAAAATTACAAGAACTTGACCCTTGCATTCAGTAATTCCTCTTCTGGGGCTTTTCCCTGTAAAGTTTTATGTCCAAAACAATTTAAATATAGGTCATTGATTGCAGTAGCAGAATATTGGACAAAAGGCTGATATGTACCAATTGGAAACAGATTAAATGAATCTTGGTATATTATACAATGTAATACTACAATGTAGATATGAAGTTCTTTCTATGCCAATTTAGAAAGAACTTTAGACATAAGTGATAAAAACAATGTTCAAAGCAACCTTAAAATAAGCTAAAGTTTAGGTACATAAGGGCAAATAAGAATGTATGTTCAAGTTTGTTTGCATATAAATGAATCCTCCGAAGGATACAAAAAAATATATTAAATGGTTACTTGCAGGTGGAGTGGTACCTGGGCGGAGACAGGACCATGCTGACAATGGGAATTTCACTGTGTACCTAGTTTTATAGATACAATTGTATAGCCATCTGATTTAATTCTCAAATTAAAAATACTCTTTACTCTAAAATCACACTCTTTCTGTATACCATGATTTAAAATGTCATGATTTAAAAATCAATTACACTGTTCTTTAAAAAATAGGTTAAAATGATATTAGAATACTTTAAATGTTTATGTTTACTAATTTTAGTAGAAAAGTACTGACATTTAAGAGCTCTTTTAAATGAAACCACTGATATATAAACATCTGCAAAACATTCAAAAGAAAATAAATTATTAATTCAAGTAGACCAAATAAGTATTCACTTTCAAAGAAATGCAAGGGAAGGATTTAATATTATTTCTCTTTCGATAAAATAAAGAATACACCATGACTATTTTTACTGGAACAACTGCATTTTTGGAGCCCTTTTCTATTATATTATTTCAAGACTATAAAAAGGTGGTATTTCTAATATGATATTTGTCAATGATAGGAAGAAACTATATCAATGATATATTAGGTTATCTTCTGATAATGATTTTTTAAAGAGCCCTGAGGTTATTACTTAAATAGAAAAAGTAAATGATATTTAGTTTGAATTCTGAAGGGAGATCCACAATAAAATACATTATTTTAATCTATGCTCCATAGTGAAATGTAATCTATTTCTATTAGCCTCAGGTTCTTTTCCTTCTCTCTTCTAGCTACATAAACAAAGGAATATAACTGCATTATACATCTTTTTCAATAGTAATTTAAACTTCCAAAGGGTATTTAAAGAACACATTCATTAAACAGGTTTATATTTCCAATTCACCAAAGGCAGAGAAAGCAACGAGAAGAGATATACTTCTTGTAAGGTGATTATAACCCCTACTAACCATTACAAGTCTCACTCTTATTTCTGAGTGAATTTTTCAGTGATTCATTTGGTCCTTGTGTTACAAGAATATTTTAAAAAGAAATATCAAGAAACAAGGAGGAGGCCGCTTTAACAAACTCTTTAAAATATACACCCACTCTGTCATATCTCCTATGTTTTTCTTCATAGCACTTACCACTAACTCCAATTCTTATATAGTTTTTATTTGTTTATTATCTCTTGTCCACAAGAATGGAGTTCCCATTGCCTAGCACAGTTACCGAGATTTAGTAAAATATTTGTTGAGTTAAATTGTGATTATTACATGTTTGTAATGTTCAATCTGAAACTATTATGAAATTCTTTCTATGTTCAGAGACTAATCTGAGCACTATAAATAAATGCATTGTAGAAAAAATACATATCTAACTTCTGTTTTAAACACAACAAGGTAAAGATATAACAAAAAACAAAGAGAGTAATAACACATGCTATGCTTGCTAAAAAAAAGGGGGCACCTGTAATTCCACCCTGCAATATAATGAACAGGAAACAGATGGAGAAATGGTAATGACTTAGCAAAAGAGAAGAGAGCAAACCTAAGTGTTTACAGAGAGGGATACAAAAGAGGATTTAAAAAAAATCATGTAAAGTAAAAGTAAAAGTAGAGAAATTGACTCAGTCTGTTTAAGAAGCAGTTAGGCCTGAGAGTCCTTGGTCTCACATCCTCATTCATAGAAAAATTGCAAGATATATTATTTTTAAAAATTCAACACTTGGACCCCATTTCAAAGTAAGGCAAAGGTAAGGCACCCAACTAAAGACAAAAAGAGAAAATGACATTCTAAAAAAAGAGTAGTGACCTTCCCCCCAAGTCCTCTGCTAATCAGCTGTGGGTCACCAGAAACCAGGCTTATATTCCTGGAAGTTCGTATATGGAAGGTGATTCTCTACAGAGAGAAAAGACCTATGCACATCAATATTTGGCATTCTCCAGTTAAAATGATGGTTTGTTTTGGGCCATCACATCACACAAACCCCTCCCAAGCGTAAAGTGTTTCATTCTTAGACATAATGGTGAGTCAATGATCACCAAACAATAAAGGAAAACCTCCCACATAAAAAACAGGAACCAAAGTAGATAAACATACAAAAAGTAACTCAAGATAAGCAGAAGTGATACAAGCAGAAAAAACTTCAAAGATTCCATAACTGATCACATGTTTCAATGTAAAAGTAAAACTATAAACCTCCTAGAAGATAGCATAACAGAAAATCTAGATGACCTAGGGTTTGCTGATGACTATTTTGATACAATACCAAAGGCAGAGTTCACAAAATAAATTGATAAGCTGGATTTCCTTAAAATTAAATTTTCTGCTCTATGAAAGACACTGTCAAGAGAATAAAAACAGAAGCCACAGACTGGGAGAAAATATTTGCAAAACACACAACTGATAAAGGAGTATTATCTAAAATAAACAAAAGGCATTTACAACTCAACAATAAGAAAATAAACAACTTGATTTTAAAATGGGCCAAAGACCTTAACAGATTCACCAAAGATATATAAATGGCAAATAAGCAAATGAAATGATGATCTACATCATATGTCATCAGAAAAATGCAAATTAAAACCACAATGAATACCATTAAACACATGTTAGAATGACCATAAACCACAAAATGCTGGTAAGGATGTGGATCAACAGAAACTCTACTTCATTACTGGTGAGATGCAAAATGGTACAGCCACTTTGGAAGACAGTTTGGTAATTTCTTACCATACAATCCAGCAATCTCTCTCCTTAGTATTTATCCAAAGGAGTTGAAAACCTGCACACGGATGTTTATAGCAGCTTTCTTCACAATTTTCAACACTTGGAAGCAACCAAGCTGTCCTTGAGTGGGTGAATGAATGAACTGTGGTACAGCTAGACAATGGAATATCATTCAACATTAAAAACAAATGAGCTATCAAGTCTCAAAAAGACATGGAGAAAACTTCAATGTATTTTACCAAGTGAAATAAGCCAGTCTGAAAAGGCTACAAACTATATGATTCCAGCTACATGACATGTTAAAAAAGACAAAAGTATGGAGACAGTGAAGAAAATCAGTGTTTGCCAGGGGTACGAGGCGGGAGCGATATGAATAGGTGGAGCACAGAAGAATTTTAATGCAGTGAAAGTACCCTGTTTGATACTATAATGGTGGATACATGTCATTATGAATTTGTCCAAACCCATAGAATATATGACACTGAGAATGAACCCTAATGTAAACTACGACTTTTGGTGATAATGATGTATCCATGTAGGTTTATAAATTAAAACGAATGTACCTCTCTGGTTGAGGATGTTGATAAGAAGGAGGCTATGTACATGTGGGGGTATGGGATATGTAAGAAATCTCTATACCTTCTGCTCAGTTTTGCCATGAACCTAAAACTGCTCTTAAAATTAAAGTATATTTTAAAAATTCCATGATTAATAGTCTATTACAAATAAAAGAAGGTATTGTACTCACAGAATATAAGCAGGAATATTATGAAGAAAGATTATGCAGGAATAATAGTTTTTGAAAATTACATATGTTACTTAAAATTAAAATGCTAATTTAATATTTCCAAGATAAAGTCAAAGAAGTTAATCAGAGAGTGGGACCACATAGAAAAAAAAAAGGATGGACTAATTAGGAGAGAAAGTGATAAAAAAAATCAGAAAGCCAGTACAATAGGTCCAACATTTGACTAGCATGCGTTCCTGAAAGAGAAGACAAGAAAAATATGGGAAGCTACTCAAAGAAATTAAACAAAGCACGCACAAGACTTTCACTGAGAAATACGCAAAGCTTCTATTAAAAGGCTTGAAAGAGATCAACAAAATTATACCATATGCATCAATAAAACCATTTAGCAATGTAATTATTCCAGTTATCCCAAAATTAACTTATAAATTCAACACAATTCCAGTGAAAATTCCAAATAGAGTGTGTTTTAGGAAGTCAATATGATTAATCAAGGTGTATCTGGTAGAATAAAAGTGCATGAAGAGTATATGTCAATTTTGATTTTAAAAAGACCAAAGAAAGTGGGGAGGCTCGTTATACCAACATGAAAATATACTTACAAGCTACCATAATAAAGCTGTTTGGTCAAGAACAAAGTGACCAGTGGAACAGGATAGAGATCTCGGAAAATTACCAATATGAACAGGAATTGCTACGTTAAATCTCAAATAAATTGGGATGCAGAAGAATTAAATATGTATATCTGAATAGAAAAACAATAAAGAGAATAAATTACGATGTACTAGAGTATCTCTTTACATAGGAATGGGGAAAGATCTAAATAAAATTCAAAAATTAAAATCCACAAGAGGAAAATTGGGTACATTAAAAATAAACATTTCCATTCAATAAACGACACCATAGTTGAAATTAACCAATAAAAAATAGTCAGAGAAGTTCCTTGCAATGTCTAAAACTGACAAGGGATCAATATATAAAATTTAAAAAACCCAACAAATAAAAAAGTACTGAGAGTCTAATAGAGAAATAGGCAAAAGATATGAAATGACCATTCATAAAAAAGAAATAAAATGAGATGCTCAACCTAACCAATTTCTTAGGGGCTCTTTAGCTCATCGATTTCTTCTTGAGTAAGCTTTGGTAGTTTGTGTCTTTCAAGGAATTTGTTCATTTCATCAAAGTGTGTTTATTGACCATAAAATTGTTCTTAATACTTTCTGATTATCTTTTAAACATTTGGAAAATTTGTAGCAATGAACCATCACTCATTTTTGTTATTGAATTTGAAACTTCTTTCTTTCTGATCAGTCTGGCTGGATATTTACCAACTTCATCAATCTTCTCAAAGAACCAGCTTTTCATTTCACTGATGTCTCTATCATTTCTGTTTTTTTATTTCATTGATTCATTTTAATTTTATTATTCACTTTCTACTGCTTACATTGGGATTAATTTGTTCTTCTCTGACACAAATGTTTCCACAATTCAAGTAAAACAAGAAAATATATAGCATTGAGCAAACTAAAAAAACAACAATTTAAGAACTATAATCAGTAACATTAACTATCAGAGACATACATAGCTGCATCAACTCATTTTTTCTCTTTCTATTTGCATAATCTCACTGGAAATATTCTGCATCTTTTAATTCGCAATATTCTTATACTTAGTATTTGTTGTTTTTATTTTTCTGGTTGTTGTTGTTTTTATTTTTCTGCATTAACATTCTCATGGTTAATGCATCATAATTAGTGACATCAGTGAGGGTAAGTAATTGAAAAACTTGTGCTAATGCAATGGCTTACTGGGAGGATTTTACTGACAAAGAAAGAAGTAAACAAAAACAGCAGCAATACATAACAATATTTTGTTTCTTATTTTTCTTTATTTTAAACTTGAACTAGACAAATTTTTATCCCAAAAATAAATTGTAATGTGAAGATAATGCTTTCTTCTTAATGAATAAGAAAACACTGAAGAAAGTAAAGCTTTGTAAAAATAATTATATTAGCTAGGTTTCATGTAAAAATAAATAAAAATGAAAAGGATGAATGACCACAAGTACCATCTTCAAAAGAATTTAATATGCACTAACTTAATTTAAATTACATAATAGCAAAGATTTTTACAATTCTTACTTATTCACTTATATATGAGACAGTTTCCCATGTAAACTGTGTTCTTGTTATGTTTCTTTTTAATTCCAGAAAAAACATTCTCATCAAACTAATTTAAAACATCAAGTATAGCCCAGGTTTAATATTGAGAATTTGTCTACGAAAATAGACTTTTTTTGCTGGATTAAACTAACTCTGACTTTGTGGTACTTACAGACGATGGCACCTGGGACTCATATGGTAACCATAAAGGTGGTATCTCCATCCACTCCCCAGGCCTACTACGTGTCAACCCCCAGTGAGGAAGAACTCAGTGGGTATGACTTAAGTTATGGAAAAAACAATTTCTCAACTGTCAAAAACATTTCTTTCTATAGACAAGGGAAGACGTTAATTATCCACCAGCTTTTGCAGAAGAGAAACAAACCACTATTGCTTTCTTTTCAGCTGTGTGTTGATAGAGGTCTGAAATTCTTGTTCTTTATTTTTATTATACATCTTGGAAGGGTTCTCTCTTCTATTCTAGCCAAAACCTCCTCCAATCTTCAAGATTATTTTTTTCTTTTTTGAGATGGAGTCTCTCTGTGTCACCCAGGCTGGAGTGCAGTGGCGTGGTCTCAGCTCACTGTAACCTCCACCTCTTGGGTTAGAGCTATTCTCTTGCCTCAGCCTCCCAAGGAGCTTGGACTACAGGTGTGTGCCACCACGCCAGGCTAATTTTTGTTATTTTTAGTAGAGAAGAGATTTCACCATGTTGGCCAGGCTGGTCTCAAACTCCTGACCTCAGGTGATCCACTTGCCTCAGCCTCCCAAAGTGCTAGGATTACAGGTGTGAGCCACCGTGCATGGCCCAAGATGTTTCAAGAGCATACTCTGTCAGCAGTTTTCACTCTATGCGTCCTAATTTCTGCATCCTAATGGTAAGGCTTTTGAGGGATTTTCCTCTAGAGACTAGAGGTTTTCTCCCCAAATCCATCCTCAAACAGCCTACTGCTCTCACTACTCAGACCTCCGTTTCCTCAAGGCCCCCATTATCAGCCTTTTGTTTTCACCATAAATGAAACAACGACAGAAGTGTCAAAAAAGGAAAAAAAGGAAAAACCATGGTAACAATAGTACTGACCTAATCAATGGCAGAATTAGCACATGTGTAAATATTAACTATGCAGAGGAAAGCCCCTCTAGTCTTTACTTGTAACTCTACGAGTGCACCTGCGTGTGCACACGCACACACACATGCGCGTGCACATACACACACAAATAGCTTCCATCCCCCTCCCTAGTTTTTCACATTCTCTCTTTTGGTGTGTGTACGTACCCCGAGTGTACTGCAGGTACCATAATCTTCCTGTTCTGTCTGGCATTTCTGTGGTTGTTTTATTTACGGTGAAAAGTAAAGTCTGAAGCATAATATTCCATTTTTTAAGTCACAGCATTGGCTACTTTTTAAAATGCATAATTATATGCTAGTTCACTGAACATTCTCCAACTTCTCCAAATTGTGAAGAACTACAAATGAAACATTCTTTAAAGTATTATTTTTCATAATATGGAAATACTCCTTTAAATATTAAAGTCTTCTAATTCTCTGTTTGAAAAATCATTAACAAAGCAATTAACTCAAGGCTGAGAAACTTTTGTTAATTAAAGATGAAAAGAAATAATGACAGAAAATGAAATGTAATATTAAATTTTCATTGATTTATATAAAGGTATTTACATTTATGAAAATAAATGATAATTATGTAATAAATGTATATCCACACTGATATTCCCAAGTTCCAAGTTTAGGGAACTTCAGACTTTGTGTAATATAAAGATTCAGTTAGAAATACAATGATTTTTTTTGGGCCGGGCATGGTGGCTCATGCCTGTAATCCCAGCACTTTGGGAGGCAGAGGCGTGTGGATCACAAGGTCAGGAGATGGAGACTATCCTGGCTAACACGGTGAAACCCCGTCTCTACTAAAAATACAAAAAATAAATAAAAATAAAAATTAGCTGGGCGTGGTGGCAGGCGCCTGTAGTCCCAGCTACTCGGGAGGCTGAGGCAGGAGAATGGCATGAACCCGGGAGGTGGAGCTTGCAGTGAGCCAAGATCGGGCCACTGCACTCCAGCCTGGGCGACAGAGCGAGACTCTGTCTCAAAAAAAAAAAAAAAAAAATTTAAGAAATATAATGATATCGTTGTGCTAATAACAAACTAGATTTATTTCACTTCCTTTATCTAAATTGTGCTGACCAAGGCGATTACAACACACAAAATATGTCAGTACATTAAAATAGTGGTGTACAAAGATGAAATTAAAAGACTCATTATACCAAACTTAGTATTTAGATTTCTGTCCTTTGGCAAGTTGTTTAAAATTACAACGTTTTTATTTTTTAAATATCAGTAACAACCTGAAAATAATTTTCATTAATTATGTACTTGTATTATTATTTGTTTAACCATGCTTTTAGCAAAAATTAATATGCTTAATAGTATGGTTTATTAACAAGGACAACTGTAGTGTTCACTTTTTGTTCGGTTGTAACACAGTGAAGCACTAAATTCTTGTAGCAAGAAATCACTCAATCATGCATTTTTTTTAAGTCAGAAAAATCATGATTGCTTGCTTTGTTTGCCAAACACCAAATAGGTCTGATGGGTACAAAGACACAAACATTCTAGAGTGAAAACTTGTTTGGACTTTTTCATAAACATCCAGTGATAGTTGTACAAGTTGAAAAAGACTTGTACAAAACATATTACAAGACTCAAGTAATAAGTTTTTGGCCACCTAAATTTCACTTTGAACTTAGCTATGTTTAATGTGCTTAATGAGCATTTAAACATTGTCACCGCAAGCTATAATTTCAGATAAAACAGATACTGGTGATTTAGCAGGAGTCCATGAGGGGCAGTATCACATTGCCACAAGATCAACTACTCGTCGCTGCTATTACTAGATAAAAAAATTCTAAACGGATAATTTTAGCACACCTAAAGAGAATGTTGTACTATGAATCTATGGAATTTATAGTATTTAAGAGCATTTCTGCCTCTTCACCATAAATTCAATCACATATCACTCATTTTTCAAACCCTTCCCAAAAGCACAAGAAGACAAATCTTAATCTAAAGAAGCATATCACCTGTTTTAGAAGATAACCAGATTATATGCATAGTTTTAAGTTTGAATGAAATAAAGTGCATTTTTATAGATCACTGTCACATTATACAGTACATTTCTACTGGCAAAGTGTTTACAGAGTATATCTCATCAAAGAAAACTACAAATATCCTAAATATCAATGATGATTATGTGTGTGTGTCTATATGTATGTGGATATATAGATGATAGATAGATAATAGATAGATAAATAGATAAATACATACGTACATATGTACATACATACTTTTTGGTTAATACAAAACAATCCTAACCCTGTGAATGGTAAATAGTATTTTTTGTGCACTGAACCTTAAAAATGTCAAATGTTTTATTCAACTAAATCAATGTTAAAGCTATTAGTCAAAGGAGAAAAAAAGATAAGATAGGGAGAAAATACTTAGGGTGATGGCAGAATCCTTTGATGCAGACATTCTCCACATTTTTTTAAAAAGTGATTATTAACATACTCCCTCAGTAACTATGCACAATGGTTGTTTTCTCTAGGTTAACTGAATCAGTGAATTTTATTTTTTTAAGAAAAGGAAATAAACACTTTATTGTTCTTTTAAATTACAGAGAAAGTTATCCTTAGAAAATCATAAAATATACTACTCATTCCTGAGGCACAGAAAGATTTTAATCAAAGTAAATCCTAATTTCTTAAGGACATATATAATAAATTTGACATAGGATGTCAATTTAAACACAGGCTGTAACATCCCATCCTACCTAATCATGATTGAAATGACCAAAGGAATTTAAAATACGGAAAACTGAATCACTCTGGTAATTAGAAAAATGTATCATCCAAACATTTCATCAAATTTTGTGCTACATGTACAGCAGTTGGGACCATATTGAAAGAAAACAGAGTCATTTTCAATATCGATCTCTGAAAAAGTGGGTTTAAATTTGTTAGAACATTTTCACTATCATAGCTTGGAATTATGTATTGCTTCCATTTGTTTTGTGATTGTTACCTAATCTTATAGACAAAAACCTCATAGAAGTAGAGCAAACATTCTTTTGATACTGCCAGTACTGAACTAATATACGAATGATTGAAAGAATGAGTGAGTGAATAAACCCCACTGATACTTTCTGTATTAAGAAGCAATAATTGGAAATAAGAGTAAGCTTGAGAAAGGTCTGCTGCCAAGTATGTTAACATCAGGAAGCAAGTGTCCTGAAACACTCAAGCAAACATAACTGACCGAAACATCAGAGCAGTAGGTAACTGACATTGTGACATCAATAGGTTCTATTCCTTAACAGACTGTAAAACCAAGAAGCAGAAAAAACACAAGCACAATGACTATGTAGATTGTAAACTAAACCAAACTGAAATCAAGATACAGAAAAAAAAATGTTAAGAGGTGGCTTTGCCAAAAATAGAGACATCAAAAACCAAAAACACCTGACTGTGGAGAAAGAAGATGTATATGCTTGGCAGTGCTTCCACTCACTGCTCCCTATTACTCTCCAAGTGCAGTATCACTGAACTTATATAGAGCAGAATTCCACTACCAGCCCTTGGAGATTTTTTTTTTAATTATAAAAATGTGATCATTTTAATAAAATAACACAACAATGTATGAATTGTCTTAAATACCATCTAGTAATTATTTCCTTGAAAAACATATTACTATATTTAAAGTTCAATCATTAATGTATGATAGGTTGCTTTTGTTTGTTTGTTTGTTTTATTTTATTATTATTATACTTTAAGTTTTAGGGTACATGTGCACAATGTGCAGGTTAGTTACATATGTATACATGTACCATGTTGGTGTGCTGCACCCATTAACTTGTCATTTAGCATTAGGTATATCTCCAAAATCCATCCCTCCCCCCTCCCCCCACCCCAAAACAGTCCCCAGAGTGTGATGTTCCCCTTCCTGTGTCCATGTGTTCTCATTGTTCAATTCCCACCTGTGAGTGAGAATATGTGGTGTTTGATTTTTTGCTTTTGCGATAGTTTACTAAGAACGATGATTTCCAATTTCATCCATGTCCCTACAAAGGACATGAACTCATCGTTTTTTATGGCTGCATAGTATTCCATGGTGTATATGTGCCACATTTTCTTAATCCAGTCTATCATTGTTGGACATTTGGGTTGGTTCCAAGTCTTTGCTATTGTGAATAGTGCCGCGATAAACATACGTGTGCATGTGTCTTTATAGCAGCATCATTTATAGTCCTTTGGGTATATACCCAGTAATGGGTCTACCATCAGAGTGAACAGGCAACCTATAAAATGGGAGAAAATTTTTGTAACCTACTCATCTGACAAAGGGCTAATATCCAGAATCTACAATGAACTCAAACAAATTTACAAGAAAAAAGCAAACAACCCCATCAAAAAGTAGGTGAAGGACATGAACAGACACTTCTCAAAAGAAGACATTTATGCAGCCAAAAGACACATGAAAAAATGCTCACCATCACTGGCCATCAGAGAAATGCAAATCAAAACCACAATGAGATACCATCTGACACCAGTTAGAATGGCAATCATTAAAAAGTCAGGAAACAACAGGTGCTGGAGAGGATGTGGAGAAATAGGAACACTTTTACACTGTTGGTGGGACTGTAAACTACTTCAACCCTTGTGGAAGTCAGTGTGGCGATTCCTCAAGGATCTAGAATTAGAAATACCATTTGACCCAGCCATCGCATTACTGGAGATTCTTTATGTATCTACCCTCAGTGATTTTTAAGCAATTTTAAGTTGATCCATATGAAATCCCACTATATAGGATTTTTACACAGTAAAAACGAAATTTCATATAGTTCAACCTAATGCTTGATCCAAATAGCAATTTCTTTATTCAAATTTGAGTAAAAACAAGAAGAAAAAAAATCAACATCCTCTTGAAAGAATGTGAACCATACAAAAGACTAAGTCAAAATATAAGAGGCAAAATAGAAACATTTAAAATAAAATCCAATACACAAACCTTAAACATACAAACGTGCACACACACTCACATACCTCTTGGATGAAAGAATAGATAAAATATGCTTTAAATTTCCTTTAACATTTAATTTAAAATTTCCTTTAAAATTTCTTAAAATTTCCCTATTATAATTCAAGGCAAGACTGTACTTGCATTACCTTACTAAATCTCACAGCAACCCTGTAAAATATGTTCAACTATCCACATGACATTTATTACATACAAGTAGATTACTGTCAAGACTCATGAAAAAACATGTGTTCAAGGTTACAGTTAGAATGTAGTCATTTGTTAGCCTGCACTCTTAATTGCTAAAGAACATTTCTTCTTATGATAGAGACTTTTAAATTCGTATACTCATTTACACACACGTGCACTCATAAATGTTAAAAACTGGCATTTCAAATCAATGAGAAAGTGATGGGTAACAAAACAATTAGAGTTCTGAATATTGTTTAATAATACAGAAAAATAAATTAGATTATATACAAAAAATACATTTAAGGTATGATTTCAATAAGAAATGAAAATTGCAAAGAAATTACAAAAAAGTTTGTTTTAATATTTTTATCTCAGGATGGTGTATGCACTTAGAATAAATGCGAAGGAAAACAGACATAAGTGACATTATTCAACTCAGACATGATTTCCGTCTCTAGAAGTCGAATTTGTGTCTTTTTTATATTTCCCATTGTGTCTACCACACTTGCTTAAGCTTTCTTTTAGGTTCTTGAACATATGACATGTAGTTATTTAAATGTTTTAATATACTTGTATGCTAATTCTATCATCATTGTTATTTCCAGATCATTTATAGATGATTGATGTTTTTGTACTCATTTGGAGTCATGTTTTTCTGCTTCTTGGTATGCCAGGTAATTTTTGTTTGGATGCCAAACATTACGATTTTACATTGTTGGGTTCTGGATATTTAAACATTTTTATAAACATTTTTTATTTTTGCCACAGACCAGGTAATAAAATAACATAAATTTATTTTCTCACAACCTGGAAAGTAGAAATCCAAGATCAAATGTTAGCAGGGTTGGTTTATAGATAGCTGTCTTCTTTCTGTGTCTTTACACGGTCCTGCTTTGTGTGTCTTCATGTCCTAATCTACTCTTCTTTTAAGAACACCAGTCATACTGGATTAGGGCAACCTAAATGAACTCATTTTACTCTTAATTATGTCTTAAAGCTCTATCTCCAAATTCGGTCACATTCTAATGTGCAGGAAGTTAGAATGTCAACATATGAATTTTGGGGGAACAAAATTCAGCCCCATAATAGTAGGGTTTGTTGATTTGTGACAAATAAATGTGTCTCTTTCCTTTCATTCCCTTTCCCCTTCATGGAGGCAACTATTCTCCTGACTCCATACACTATAAATCATTTACACCTGTTGTTGAACTTCACAGCAAGAGAATCATACAATGTACATTATTTTGGGTCTTGCTTCTTTCAATGAGTATGTTTTTGAGATTCGTCTGTGTTTTTGTGTAAATTCATAGTTTATTCCTTTTAATGCTGAGTTGTAGTCCATTTTATAAATATATCACAAATTTTAAACTATTCTCTTTGATGTAAATTTAGATTATTTCCAATAGTTTGTTATTTTGAAGAAAGACGTAATTAACATTTTCGTATAAGTCGTTTGTGGGCATATGTTTTCAATTATTGGGGTATATACTTATGCATAAAGCTGCTAGATAATAAAGTACATGTGTGTTTAACCTTTTGAGAAATTGCCAACCAGTTTTCCATAGAGGCTGTACTAAAGTGGACATTTTAAATTACAGTATATATATAAAAAATACACATAATGTAAAACAACCAAAAAAGTAGAAATCATTTGCAACATATAAGATAGCCCAAAGATTAACACCATTGTAGAAAAAATGACTTATAAATCAATAAGAAAACACAAATGGAGATTATTTTTTAAATGTGCTAAAGGAATGATCAGGTTACATACAAAACCTTAAAAAATGGCTAAAAACTACTGTAGATGTGCATAAACCCTTATATATGAATTTTATCATGGTTTCAGTCAGAATATCAAAAATAAAAATAACGTAAATATGCAACAATAGGAGGTGATCACATGTCAGAAAGTACATAAGATGAAATATCATGCATCAATTAAAAACCAAGCCTTTAATGTCATTCAAAATTAAGCAAACAAAAGTCTGCAAACATAAACTGCATGATTCTAGCATTAAGTTAATATCATGCATGTTTATGCATAAATACATGATTAAAGAACATATATAAAATACTAATAGCAATTATCATTGATTAGTAGGATCATAGATGTTATATAGATATTATTTCTTCCTGGTATTTTCTCATATTCTCATAGTTTTCTAATAGAAACACAGATTACATTTATATTCAGAGGAAAAATTAATAGAGTTCCTTCCTAAAAAATACAGGTGAAATAATCCCACATTAATTTCTAAATTTCGAGACAGAAAAATTGGCATGAACTTTAAAAAAATATATTACAATCAACCTATGGTACCATTCGGTTCACAACATGCAAATTCAGTAAGAGGATGTCAAATGTTGCAGGGACTCCATAATAAAACAGATGAGAATTGTGTTAGAGCAAGTGTCTCGCAACCCAAGGAAGGTATTCACAAACTGTTTGTCAGTGAAGATAAATGTTTCTGCCTTTCAGCCTGAAAAGTGTCAGCCCAACCCTAGCTACTCAATAAAAGTGAAGGTCTGGTGCAGAATAATAAGGCATAGGAGGAGGGAGGAGAAATTTGAGCATCCTTCTGCTTAATCTGGCCTTGAAAGCATATATACATATATACAAAAAAAGATAGTATGTGCATATCACATACACACATATATGAATTAGTGTTGTGTATATATGAAAAATAGGGGACATTTGACTTCCATTCATGCATATATGTGATTTTCATTTAATATCACATATATACATAAAAGCTACATATACACATAGAAGTATATATTCTACAATACAGAGAAACTATATTCTAAGAATAATGAGTTGCATTCATAGCAGTATACACAGAAATAAATGTGGCAAATAATGTTTATTTTTGAATGGCTGTATTCCTTTGATAATTTACTATAAAATATGAACACATTTCTTATATAAAGTATTTAATATTGTTAAAGCATAGGATTAACCTTTAAATAGCTAACCAATTAAATAACTTTAAATGGTTATAAGATAGAAGCATAAGAATTGTATTATATGGTTTGAAATACTGAGAGAATAAACTTATAGCTTATTATAAAATCATATTCAAGTTTTAGAAATTCAGTTAAACACAGCTGAGTGCGGTGGCTCATGCCTGTAATCCCAGCACTTTGGGAGGCCGAGGTGGGCAGATCCTGAGGTCAGGAGTTCGAGACCAGCCTGGACAACATAGTGAAACCCCATCTCTACTAAAAATAAAAAAATTAGCTGGACATGGTGATGTGTAGCCATAGTCCCAGCTACTCAGGAGGCTGAGGCAGGAGAATCGCTTGAACCTGGGAGGTGGAAGTTGTGGTGAGCCGAGATGGCAACACTTAACTCTAGCATGGGCAACAGAGCAAGACTCCATCTCAAAAAAAAAAAAAAAACAATTCAATTAAACTCATATGAAGAGAAACTTTCAGGAAATAAATAGAATTTGTCTTCATAATGTCAATTGCCTTGAAGCGCCTCCAAATTTCTCCCCAAATCAAATTATTTTTAACACAGAGTATATAAAAATTAAATTAGAATTCACAGTTCAGGCCAAAGTAGTGTGACAATAAATGTTTTCTAAAGATTGTTTTGTCAAAGGAAGCATTAAAGAATGCAGATTTATATTTTGATTGTGGTTTTTAAAAAAGAAATCATATCCAGTAACATGACATTATAATAATTTATAAGATTTTGTTTTGTTCTATATGAAGGAATCTCCATAAATGTCCTCTAAACTTCATATATAATGCTCATAATTTTACAAACCAGAATTTTGGATATGAGTTTTTCAAATAGGTATTCTTTTAGAATAAAAGAATTTCTTGATGCCAGCATTTTTTAAAAGCAAACAAAAACCCTAATGGGATTGCTCAGTGTTTTGTTGGGTGTTTGTATCAAAATCTAAAAAACGTAACTCTGTACATATACAAGATACAATGTAGATAGCTCCCAAAGAGGTACAGGGATGGTTCACTGATTGTAAGATTCCAAATGGATTCACTGTGCAATAGATCATGACTTCCAATTCATATTCACATGATTGTGTAGGAAAAAAATGGAATAAAATTACAGAAAAATTAGTAAAAAAGAAGGACCTTTTTGATGAATGAGAGATTTCAAAAATTTGGGGGTAAATGAAGGCAGACTGAAGTCTTCATTATATCAAACAGAAAAATGAAGCTACACTTAGAATGCATGGAAATGATCTGCATAAGAAAAAGATCCATATATCTTTGGCAAAACTCTAAAGAAGGGCTGGACTTGGAATCCGTAGGTACTGTGCAAAAGCCTGGAAAACTGGGGATGGGGGCAGGAGGATAGGATTGGTGCAGTTTCTGTCCATGAAACAACTGCATCTTGCGGCTACTCCCCACGTGCCTCTTCACCATCGATTCTCTCTCCTCTATTGCTAAATTGCTGAGTGCAGGCAGCCTAACACATTCTGCCAAAGAGAATCATAAACACACACACACATACACACACACACACACACACACTCATGTCTTTTTTAAATAAACAGAAAAGAAATGCATGAGCAAAACAAAGGCTGATAGGTTATGCACTAGATTTTAAGGCTTCTCCATTCTGGCATTTGGGAGTTCCCCAGAAAAATCCCAAATTGAAGCCTGAGCACATTGCACATCTATGAAAGGTGCTCAAAGACCTGTTAAAATGTCCTAGTGTGAAAACTTCATATATAGGTAAAGAGGACACTCAAATCATTCAGCAGACAAATCATACTCATCCCACATTGCTAAATATGAATAGACAACAAAAGGTCAACAAGTATGTGAAAACCAGCAATAAAAGGATATAGCTCAAGAGGAAAAAAGGAACTTAAAAGAAAAACGGATATTTCAGGAATTAAAAAAGATTATAAATAACTTTAATTAGATTCATAAATTCAAGTAATACTTTCTTATTTAAGCAAGAAGACAATGCTAAGAAAAAATGAGAAAAAGCACAAATATACAAACACATGATTGGTACATAAAATCAAGAAAAGGTTGAAACAGCAGAAAAGATGAATAAAATATATGGAAGAAAAGACAAGAGTATCACTTATAATGACCTTAAATCCAACGAACAGGAATTGTAGAGAACAGAGAAAATAGAGGGGAGAAAGTTACTAGATAATAGAAAATAATTCTAATTGAAAGACTTGGAAGTGTCCATATTATTGCCAAATCAAAAAATAGCCTTACAGCAAATTATTTAGATTTGGGAAGAAATAATAACTGGCAGAACTAAAAACAGAAACAGTTCAAGAGAGTAACTTCTGTCTGGGAAGGATGTTGGTAGAATGAGGTTTGGATCATTTTTCATTATAAATGCTTCTGGTCCTACTTGACTTTTTAAAGGTGTATATAAATTTTGAGAAAAAAGAAAATTACAAAAATGATTACAGTCATGCGCTACATAATGACATTTCAGTCAATGATGAACAGTATATACTATGGTGGTCCCATAAGATTACAAAGGAGCTGAAAAAATCCTATTCCCTAGTCATGTCATACACCACAATGTCATAGCACAATGCAATACTCACGTTTGTTGTGATGCTGGTGTAAACAAACCCACTGTGCTGCCAGTCACAGAAAAGTATAACATAGATGATTATGTACAGAACATAATACTCGGTAATGATAATGCTGTTGCTGGTTTATATATTTATTATTTACTTTTTATCATTTTAGAGTATACTCTAGCTTATTAAAAAACCAGAGTTAACTCTAAAACAGCCTAAGGCAGGTCCTTCAGGAGGTATTCCAGAAGACGGCATTATTATCACAGGAGATGACAGCTCCATCCTTGTTATTATCTCTGAAGATAATCTCTGAAGATCGTCCAGTGGGACAAAATGTGGAAGCGGAAGAAAGTGATATTGACTGATGATCCTGACCCTGAGTAGGCCTTTGCTAATGTGTGTATTTGAGTCTTACTTTTTAACAAAAACTTTCAAAAAACTAAAAATTATAAAACATTTTAAAAATAGAAAAAATGTCTAAAGAATAAGGATATAAAGAAAGAAAATACTTGAGCAACTTCCAGTTTGCATGCTCCATTCATGGGAAGTGATCTGCACAGGTAACGCCATTTAAAATCATTTATACCATGTTTTTAATGTACATTTTCTATGTTTAGTTGTTGCCTAGAGTATTCATTTTAGTAACATACTGTACAGATTATAGCCTAGGAGCAATAGCCTATACCATATAACTTAGGTGCATAGTAGGCTACATCATCTAGGTTTGTGTAAGTACACTCTATGATGTTCACACAAGAAATCACCTAAGGACACACTTCTCAGAACACACTCAGCTTGTTAAGTGATGCACCCCTGTGTGTTAATGCAGTAGTGTGCTAGAGCTGGCTCACAGGGCCAAGGAGAGCCCATTATTCACCTTTCTCCCTAAAGTCACCATCAGTGACATCAGATTGATAGCTCAAAATCAGCCATAATGGAGGGTTTAATACAGAAATCAGCAAATTCTACAAATCAGGGCTTTTTTGAGGAGTAGAAGGGAAGCCTGGTTGACCAGCAGACCACAATTTATTCTGAAGTGGTTTTAAAATAAAGAGCAATATCCATGGTAACTGCATTGATCATGTTAAAAACATTTTAAACATCCTACAGTTTAGTAACTTAAAGAAAATTTAATAAAATTTATTCCTTAAAATAATGAAATTTATGTCATCCCTACTGCTCTAAAGTAGAGAATAGTTTCATTAATGTGTCAATAAAAATTAAATCCTACAAAGAAATATTATCAGCCTGAGTATCTGAAGCTCAACTTAAATCTGTTGTAAAACTTATCCTCATTAGAATTTAATACCAAGTATCATGTTATGTAAAATTCTTATCTACTGAGAAAGGACATTTTTCAAGAATCTATAATTTCAGATTAGTTAATACTTCTTTCATTTAGATCAAGCTTGTCCAACCCATGGCCTGCAGGCAACATACAGCCCAGGATGGCTTTGAATGCAGCTCAACACAAATTCGTAAACCTTTGTAAAGCATTATGAAATTGTTTTGCAATTTTTTTGTCTGATCAGCTATAGTAAGTGTTTTTTACTGTAGCCCAAGACAATTCTTCTTCTTCCAGTGTGGCCCAGGGAGGCCAAAAATTGGATACCCCTGATTTAGATACAAGAAAGGATTACAGGAAAGGTTTCCAGCTTGCTCAGGCTGTCAAATAGGGGAGTGAGGCTAAGTTTACTTAAAATATCTTCAGTAGGGAAGTAACAAGTCACTTCTGGATTTACACGTATAATTTTTGGTGAAATTATTCTGTATTGAGAAGTCAATTAAATGAATAAATCATTCATTCAAGATTAGAATGTATGAAAGATAGAACACACACACACATCTGTTACATACTATATATAAAAATTTAAAAGTTAATATATGCGATTTTGGTAAAACCAAAACAGGTTTCCCATTCTGAAAATTAAATTATACTTTAAAATACTTTATAGTTTTATTTACAACATCAAACTTTACTCAATTCTTACCCCCACCCCCTGCCAAAGACTACTTTTTCTAGGTATTATAATAGTATCTTAGAAAATAAATGTTATTTTTCTCTAAATTGCAAACATAATATTGGAGTTTCACCTATCCTGAAAATTACCCACTGACTCTATTTAGTACCCTTTGGCCATGGAAGAGGTTCTGATGGGCGCCCGTTGAAAACATAGGTTTGTCCTGAACTAAAATCCCATATAAGCTTCATCTCTTCTGTTATATTTTCAAAGTCTATGGTCTATCAATATCCACCTTGTTTGATATTTACATCATGATTCATTTCTTCTTCCCCTTGTCTAATCAGCTTCATTTGTTTTTATATTTTTATTGATTTTTTTCAAACCTCTCATCCATATCTATAACTACCTTTCAGCAGAGCTTATGATATATGTTGCTGCTACTAGTTTAATTTTTATTTCTATAGTGAATGTATTTTAGAAAACTTCTATGTGCTGCAAGAAATATACAGATGGGTGTGCACTTGGCACCCTTTCTTCTACAGCTTGTTGCATGTTTTTCTGTATATTTCATGTATCTCCTGATCTATTTTTAAAGTATTCTTTTCAGAGTTGTGGCTGATTCTGTTTCATTTAAATTGTTGTCTTATTTTCTGTGTGTTGAGTTTTTAGTGTAATTTTTGTTTTTCGCAATTTCTTTTGGAGTAGAAAATGTAATGAAAACCTTCACTCTGCCATATTTGATCAGAATTTTGTGCTATTCCTGACATTTACTATTTCAGGGAGAGGAACATTATAATGGAGAGGCAAAAAGGCAGAAATTATTATTGAACAGAAGTTGTGATTTAAAGAATACATTAAATGAAGATGCTAAATTCCTCTCCTCAAATCTCAGCTAAAATGACAATAAGGAATAAACAAAAATCCCACAAGGTTAAAGGAAATATAAAAGGGCAACAGAAGCAGAGAGAGAACAACAACATTTTAGAAGCTGCAAAGCATATGAATGTTAACCAATTTAGCTGTCCTGAGAAAGCTAAAACCAAGCAGCTTGTAGGGGTAACACTCACAAGAAGCAAACCAGTTTTTTCTCTCAGAACCCTGAAAAATATGAGATTATGAGGCACTGAGTAAAGCTGAAAACAGGCAGACTGGTAGAAACTTTACATCAGTAGCATCTAGACTCCAATCTCCTTCCCTAAACTATACAACCTCTTTGGCAGGAGGCAAAAGATTCACTGTCTAAAGACATTGATCCACGGCAGAGATAGCCTTAAGGATACCAGGCACAGCTGAGAGGAAGGGTGAGAATCAGAGGTTAGTTGAAATTGATTTCTGAATAGTGAGACTGTGCAGTCATCTTCTCTCTTTCAGCCAAAGCAGAGCACTGGATCCTTCTTCTCTGGAAAACACAAACCAGCCTAGAGAGAACACCTGTAGATTCTAATCTTTACATAGATACTGTTCCTCACCCTTATGATGAGGTCTTCTTGACAACCCCACACACATTCTCAAGTTTAAGACATTGTAGCAATACTTCAACATTCTGAAGGAAAAAAAATTAACCTAGAAATTTGTTCAACCAAGTATGAATCAGAATAATAAAGACATTTTCAGAAATAGAAGTTCTCAAAATGTTCAAGTTCTTTGCCTTCTTTCTCCTAAAGCTGATGGAGAATGCACTCCATCAATATGAGAAGATAATTCAAGAGGGAACAAAATATGGTGTCCAGAAAGTGGGATTCAACAAAGAGATGCCAAAAAGTTTCTTAAGGTGCTGCCAAAAGGAGGCTCCGAGTTGACATCTGTGCAGCCAACCTAGACAGCATGTGGTCCAGATCAGAGCCGGAGGACAAAGGGGTGCTGGAAAGATCTCTATCTCCAAGGGGGAAAGAAGATGAAACCAATTCGATTAAAATAAGTTTCACACATCTTTCAAAAAGTTTGAGGATGAATTTGTAGTAGGTGTATAGAATAAAACAAGAGAAAAAAATGAAAATAACCCCAGGAAAAAAGATTGTACAAAAATAAAATATTATCATAACTTGATTCAACTGAAAATAGTACTTCCATAGTCATATTGTGTAAATACTAAATATTGAGTATTATATGAACACTAAAAATTGAATTAGTGATACATTATGATATAATTACAAATTGGGAGACTGGAGGGAAAGAAAGTGCATAGGAGGGTGAATAAAGAGAAAAGAAGTGTGTGATGATTTAAGCAATATAGGTTTTCTATGTTAAGATATCGATATTAAGAAATAGAGATACAAACTTTAAACCAGAAAAATCCATTTTAAAAGGAGGCTATTTAGAAATGTGAAGATAAGTAACAGACAAATAGGTAAAAGTGTTTAATTCTGGAGAAGCAAGTTGATGAGGATAAGAACAGAACAATGCTATTTTATTAATTTTATAATTACACTATTATTTTTTATTAAACACATGTACAACCTAGATAATTATAAAATTTGTAGCAAATAAAAACTTAAGAATATATAGATATGTATATCTATGTATCTACCCTGGTAGATCTATTATAAATCTATTATTGCTCTACCTAGGTAGATACAGATGTAGATATACATAGACATGGATATATTTAAGAAAGCACTTTAAAACCCAAGTGTGGAGAAGAAGTGATGTAGAAAATTAGTTATTTAAAAATTGTAACATTATCAGATTTATTAGTGTATTAGTCCATTCTCACACTGCTAATAAATACATGCCTGAGACTGGGTAATTTATAAAGAAAGAGGTTTAATTGGCCAGGTGCAGTGGTTCACACCTGTAATCCCAGCACTTTGGGAGGCTGAGGCGGGTAGATCACAAGGTCAGGAGTTTGAGACCAGCCTTGCTAATATGGTGAAACCCCATCTCTACTAAAAATACAAAAATTAGCTGGGCATGGTGGTGGGCACCTGTAGTCCCAGCTACTTGGGAGGCTGAGGCAGAAGAATAGCTTGAACCTGGGAGGCAGAGGTTGCAGTGAGCCAAGATCGTGCCACTGCACTCCAGCCTGGGTGACCAAGCGAGACTCTGTCTCAAAAAAAAAAAAAAAAAAAAGAAAAGGAAAAGAGGTTTAATTGATTTACAGTTCCACAGGGCTGGGGAGGCCTCAGGAAACTTACATACCTGGTCAAAAGGAAAGCAAATATGTCCTTTTTCACATGGCAACAGCAAGGAGAAGTGCCAAGCAAAAGGAGGAAAAGCCCCTTATACAAACATCAGATGTTGTAAGAACACACTCACTATCATGAGAACAGCAGCATGGAGGTAGCTGCTCTCATGATTCAATTACCTCCCACAAGCTACCTCCCAAGAAATGTGGGGATTATGGGAACTGCAATTCAAGATGAGATTTGGGTGGGGAAACAGCCAAACCATATCATTCTGCCCCTGACCCTTCCCAAATCACAGGTCCCACATTTCAAAACACAATCATGCCCCTCCAACAGTCCCCAAAAGTCTTAACTAATTCCAACATTAACTCAAAATTCCAAGTCCAAAGTCTCTTCTTAGACAAGGCAAGTCTCTTCCAACCATGAGCCTGTAAAACTGAAAGCAAGATAGTTACTTTTTAGATACAATGGGAGTACAGGCGTTAGGTAAATACACCCATTCAAAATGGGAGAAATTGGCCAAAATGAAGGGGCTACATGCCCCATGCAAGTCTGAAATCCAGTCAGGAAGTCAAATCTTAAAGCTTCAAAATAATCTCCTTTGACTCCATGTCTCGCATACAGGTCACACTGATGCAGGAGGTGGGCTCCCATGGCCTTGGACAGCTCCACCCCGGTGGCTTTGCATGGTACAACCTCCTTCCCAGCTGCCTTCACAACTGGCATTGTCTGTGGCTTTTCCATGCGCATAGGGAAAACTGTCAGTGGACCTACCATTCTGCAGTCTAGAGGATGGTGGCCCTCTTCTCACAGCTCCACTAGGCAGCACCAACCCCACATTTCTCTTCCACACTACTCTGGCAGAGGTTCTCCATGAGGGCTCCACCCCTGCAGCAAACTTCTGCCTGGACATGCAGGCATTTCCATACATACTCTGAAATCCAGTTAGAGGTCTCCAAACCTCAATTTTTGTCTTCTGTACATCTGCAGGCTCAATACTACATGGAAGCTGCCAAGGCTTGGGCTTGAATCCTCTGAAGCCACAGCCTGAGCTTTACCTGGGGTTCTTGTATCCATGGCTAGAGCAGCTGGGACACAAGGCACCAAGTCCCTAGGCTGCACACAGCAAGAGGGCCCTGGTCCCAGCCCACAAAACAATTTTTTCATCCTAAGTCTCCGGGCCTGAGATGAGAGGGGCTGCTAAGAAAGTCTCTGACATGCCCTGGAGACATTCCCCATTATCTTGGAGATTAACATTCAGTCTCTTGCTACTTATGCAAATTTCTCCCCAGAAAATGGGGTTTTCTTTTCTATTGCATTGTCAGGCTGCAAATTTTCTAAATTTTTATGCTCTGCTTCCTTTGAACACTTTTCCACTTTGAAATTTCTTCTGCTAGACACCGTAAGTCATCTATCTCAAGTTCAAAGTTCCACAGATCTTTAGGGCAGGGGCAATATACTGCCAGTCTCTTTGCTAAAGCATAACAAGAATCACCTTTGCTTCAGTTCCCAAGTTCCTTATCTCTACCTGAGACCACCTCAGCCTGGACTTCATTGTTTGTATCACTATTGAAAGGAGCCGGGCACATTCCTCAGCCCCGGGCTCAAAACAAACAAGCCCAGTACAAACACATCCCATCCTCCCATCTCACCACATATCGCCATATATCTCTCAAACTTCCTGAGCCCAGTACAAACACATCCCATCCTCCCATCTCACCACATATCGCCATATATCTCTCAAACTTCCTGAGCCCAGTACAAACACCACCAGGAAAGTCTCCGATAAGGAGACAGCCGTTCAAAGTTTTACTGAAAAAGCGGGAACCAAAAGAATTCCTTTGTTCCTCTGTAACTCTCAGGCTATAAAAAGCAAACACTCGCATTGTTCAGGGCCCTCTTGTATGCTGTGGAATGGAGGGACCAGGTTCGAACTTGTAGTAAAGATCCTTGCCGCTTGGCTTTGACTCTGGACTCTGGTGGTCTTCTTTGGGGAACAAACGGTCTGGGCATAACATCTGGGGGCTCATCCGGGATTCCCCAAGCCCACCAGACCCCTGGTCAACGGATCTGCTAGGATCGATCTACTGATAGGTGAGCTGGCTCATCTCCGTTTGTCTGTCTGTGTCTGTTCTGAATCCGAATCTGTGACTCGCGAGGTCTGAAACTGGAGCTGGCACAGTCCTGGTGGACGTGCTATAGGACGGCCAGCGGAGACCGGTGGGAGACGTCCCCTGGCTCTCATCTGATCTATATTGCGGTCTGAGCTGCCCCGGCTTGGCGGGCAGCAGCTGTCTCTGATCTGAGCTGCCCCGGTTTGGCGGGCAGCAGCTGTCTCTGATCTGAGCTGCCCCGGTTTGGCGGGCAGCAGCTGCCTCTGATCTGGGCTGCCTCAGCGCGACCGCGACCCAGGCAGCTAACTCTGACCCGGGCTTCCGGTGCGCGCTTGCGATCTGAACTGCCCCGGTTTGGTGGGCAGCAGCTGCCTCTGATTTTGGCTGCCTCAGCGCGACCGCGACCCAGGCAGCTAACTCTGACCCGGGCTTCCAGTGCGTGCTTGTGATCTGAACTGCCCCGTTTTGGCGGGCAGCAGCTGTCTCTGATCTGGGCTGCCTCAGCGCAACCGCGACCCAGGCAGCTAACTCTGACCCGGGCTTCCGGTGCGCGCTTGCGATCTGAACTGCCCCGGTTTGGCGGGCAGCAGCTGTCGCTGATCTGGGCTGCCCCAGCGCGACTACGATCTAGGCAGCTAACTCTGACCAAGGCTGCCAAAGTGCGCCTGCGATTAGATATCATTAATAAGTCAAATCAGATTTCCTTTACAGGGATTCAAACCCACATTCCTTTATAGGAAGAGACTACAAATTATTACAGGATGGGTAATACCCAGAGCACTCCCCTATCTCTCCTTACGAGTAATTTTAAAGAAGTTAGAGCAAGGGGCCATGATCTTGGTATAGAAATCAGGAAAGGAAAGCTAATTACTCTGTGTCGCTCCGAATGGCCTGCCTTTGATGTGGGGTGGCCACCCGAAGGGACCTTCCGACTTGCTGTCATCACTAGAGTAAAGTCCAAGATTTTCCTACCTGGGCGTGCGGGCCACTTAGATCAAATCCCATATATCCTCATATGGCAGGACCTTGTTGAGAACCCGCCTCCTTGGCTGTCCACTTTCCAATTAGCCTCTGAACCCTGTAAGGCACTGGTTGCTCGACCACTAAAATCCAAGCAGCCAACTGCCCCCCCCCATCCTGTTCTACCTGACAGCGGGGACCCACTGTTCACAGAACCCCCTCCGTACCCCTCCGGGCCCCAGGCCCCAGCCCCCCTGGCTGAGCTGCGGGAGGGAGCAGGTGGACGGGAGGCGGCCGGCACACACGGGCCCACTGAAAGGGAAAGTAACTTTGAAGGGCCGGCAGGGCGGACGCGAGGGCGCACTTCGCGGACTAGCCCCCCTCAGCCGCCTGACTCCACGGTGGCTTTACCCCTTTGGGAAATAGGACCCCCAGATGACACAGGAATCCCCAGGCTCCAGTACTGGCCATTCTCCACCAGTGATCTGTATAACTGGAAGACTCAGAGTGCTCGGTTTTCAGACAACCTCAAAGATTTACTGGCTTTACTGGATAGTGTCATGTTCACCCACACCCACCAGCCCACTTGGGATGATTGTCAGCAGCTCCTCCGAATCTTGTTCACCACGGAGGAGCGAGAGAGAATACAGATAGAAGCTAGAAAGCTGGTCCCGGGGGACGACGGTCAACCGACTGCCAACCCCGACCTCATAAACGCAAACTTTCCTCTGACCAGGCCGGCGTGGGACTACAATACGGCAGAAGGTAGGGGATGGCTACACCTTTATCGCCAGACTCTAATGGCAGGTCTCCGGGCAGCTGCTCGCAAGCCCACTAATTTGGCTAAAGTATATTCTATTCTGCAGGGGAAGACAGAGAGCCCAGCTACCTACTTAGAAAGATTAATGGAAGCTTTTAGACAGTACACCCCCATAGATCCAGAGGTTCCAGGAAGTCAGGCAGCTGTTATAATGTCTTTCATAAATCAGGCAGCCCCAGATATTAAGAGAAAACTCCAGAAATTAGAAGACTTGGAGGGAAAGCGGATTCAGGACCTCCTTCAGATAGCCCAGCGGGTTTACAATAACAGAGATACTCCAGAGGAAAAGCAATTTAAGGCCACTGAAAAAATGACTGAGGTCCTGGCAGCAGTGGGACAGAAAGAGCATGTACAGCCAGAGTACACCCAACCTAGGCGCCCCCCCCGGCATGATAATCTGAGCAAAGACCTGCAGGACCGCCCACTTCCTGACGCCGACCTCGTCTGGTTCACTGATGGGAGCAGCTTCATGCATCAAGGCCAGAGGTACGCTGGAGCGGCAGTAACTTCAGAGACTGAGGTACTCTGGACGGAACCCCTGCCCCCGGGGACATCGGCCCAGAAGGCCGAACTGATAGCATTTACAGGGAGCGAGGGTTACTGACGGCTGAAGGAAAAGAGATAAAAAACAAGCAAGAGATCCTAGCCCTGCTAACAGCCCTATGGAGGCCAGAAAAATTAGCCATTGTTCATTGCCCAGGGCATCAGAAACTAACTACTCCAACTGCTCAAGGCAACTTTCTGGCAGACCAAACTGCAAGGAATGTGACAAAGGCTCCCAGCCAACTCCTTGCACTCCAGCTCCCTGACCCGGGCCCCCGGGACTTGCCATATTTCCCTGAATATTCAGAACAAGATCTCCAGTGGATTGACAAACTTCCCCTGAAACAAATCCAGAATGGGTGGTGGACTGATACTAATACAACAGGTGTTAAAACACATCCACCGAACCACCCACCTGGGGGCCCGGCAGATGAAAGACCTGATCAGACGCTCCAAGCTCAAAATCAGACATAGCTGAGACGGCCAGCAGTATCGTGACAAGTTGCAAAGTCTGCCAGCTTAACAACGCATACCCCCAATCTAACAAGGCTCAGGGGAACCAGGCCCAGTATCTACTGAGAAGTAGATTTTACTGAAATAAAGCCAGGAAAGTACAGGTACCGGTACTTACTTGTCTTTGTAGATACTTTTTCAGGGTGGACTGAAGCATTCCCAACCAAAAAAGAAACTGCTCAGGTCGTAGCAAAGAAAATTCTGGAAGATATCCTTCCCAGGTATGGCTTCCCCGTCCAGATAGGGTCAGATAATGGGCCCGCTTTCATCACTAAGGTAAGTCAGGACTTGGCTTCCATCCTTGGGGCAAATTGGAAACTACATTGTGCTCACAGGCCCTAGAGTTCAGGACAGGTAGAAAGGATGAATCGGACCTTAAAAGAGACCTTAACTAAATTGACTATAGAGACTGGCGCTAGTTGGGTAGTCCTTCTCCCCTATGCTCTGTTCCGGGCCCGTAATACCCCTTACAAACTGGGCCTTACCCCTTACGAAATCATGTATGGCAGACCTCCACCCCTGGTTCCTAGCTTAAAAGATGACCTGCTTAAGTCTGAAACAGAAAATGTCTCTGAATTCTTATTTTCCTTACAAGCCTTACAGAAAATTCACCAAGAAATCTGGCCCAAGCTGAAAGAGCTATATGAGACCAGTCCCCCACCGACACCCCATCCGTACCAGCCGGGAGACTGGGTCCTGGTTAAGCGACACTGACAAGAGACCCTAGAGCCCAGGTGGAAAGGACCACTCCAAGTACTCCTGACCACACCCACCGCCCTGAAGGTAGAAGGCATTGCGTCGTGGATCCACTACACCCACGTCAAGCCAGTGGACCCAACCTCCGACCTTCTGGGGCCAATCATGGCGGCGGCTGAAGCACCGGACACGTGGACTGTGGACAGAGCTAAGAACAACCCCTTAAAACTCACCCTGCGCCGGCAGCATAGCTCACTGCAAACATGCAGTTAGGTAGTCTAACTCTAACATTAGTCGCCCTAGTGGCCACTGGGGAAAACATAAAGCCAGCTCCTAATCCCTTTGTCTGGAGATTCTGGCTTTATGAAAACCAAACCCACCCTGGGCAACCTCATAAGCCCGGGAAATTAGTGGCCAGTGCAGATTGCCCCTCCTCAGGGTGCAATAGCCCAATTTTACTAAATTTTACCGATTTCCCAGTAGCCAAACCAGTGGCACCAATAATATGCTTCGAGTATGATCAGACTGAATACAATTGTAAGCACTATTGGTGGCACCAAAGTGCCGGCTGCCCTTATAACTATTGTAACATCCATAAATACCAATGGTGGGGTGGAAAAGAACAGATAGATCCCAGATGGCCCTTCCATCGCAGACGAAATAGAGACCTTTCATATACATGGATAGTTAGAGACCCCTGGAACTCCCGCTGGACCACGCCTCAACGCGGGGCTGTATACTACTCCTCCGCCTCCACATGGCCTAGCAGTCACCTCTATCTGTGGCTGGGTCTAGTGCAGGTACGGCCCCTGGTCCATGGAAATATCCAGCGACAAGAAAACCGCCTGACACAAGACTTACGTCCTTTTTCCTGGTTAAAATTATTGCAAGAAGGATTAGAACTTGCCAACCTTACAGGACTTCACAGCCTGTCTGGCTGCTTTCTGTGTGCCACTCTAGGGCGTCCACCGCTAACCGCTGTCCCCCTGCCATGGGGATCCTCCACCTCAGCCCAAGCTAACAACCACCGAAACCTCTCATATGCCCCTATCCCTAATGTGCCACCATACCTAAACCCCAGTCAAGAAAAGTTTCCCTACTGTTTCTCAGGAACTAATTCCAGCCTCTGCAACATCACTGCAATGCCCCCTAACATCACCTTAAGGGCTCCGTCAGGCATATTCTTCTGGTGTAATGGAACATTATCTAAAAACCTATCAAGCCCCTCTGTTACCAACCTACTGTGTCTTCCTGTCACATTAGTTCCCCGGTTAACTCTGCTTACTGCCGGCAAGTTCCTAGAGTATACCGGTAACTGGACTAGTGCTGTTATTCACCCAGACCCTAGACCAAGACCTGCACGAGCCATATTTCTCCCCCTCATTGCAGGAATCTCCCTCACCGCATCCTTCATGGCGGCCGGACTGGCTGGGGGAGCCCTAGGTCACACCCTTATAGAAAGTAACAAGCTGTACCAACAATTTGCCGTTGCTATGGAGGAGTCAGCTGAGTCCCTTGCCTCCCTCCAGCGGCAGCTCACATCCCTAGCACAGGTAACCTTGCAGAACCGGAGGGCCTTAGACCTACTCACTGCTGAAAAAGGGGGAACGTGTATGTTTCTAAAGGAAGACTGTTGTTTCTACATAAATGAATCAGGGCTCGTGGAAGACCGGGTCCAACAGTTACGCAAGTTAAGCACAGAAGTAAGAACACGGCAGTTTGCTTCAGCTGCAGACCAATGGTGGAACTCATCTATGTTTTCTCTGTTAGCCCCCTTCCTTGGACCCCTACTGAGTCTACTATTTCTGCTTACCGTAGGACCTTGTGTTGTTAACAGAATTTTGCGGTTCGTTAGAGAAAGGTTTGACACTGTACAACTCATGGTCCTCAGAGCCCAATACCAACCTGTAAACGCTGAAACAGAATCAGACTTATAAGACCCAAGATTGGCTCTAAAAATACCTGAAAAGAAAAGGGGGGAATGAAAGGAGCCGGGCACATTCCTCAGCCCCGGGCTCAAAACAAACAAGCCCAGTACAAACACATCCCATCCTCCCATCTCACCACATATCGCCATATATCTCTCAAACTTCCTGAGCCCAGTACAAACACAACCCATCCTCCCATCTCACCACATATTGCCATATATCTCTCAAACTTCCTGAGCCCAGTACAAACACCACCAGGAAAGTCTCCGATAAGGAGACAGCCGTTCAAAGTTTTACTGAAAAAGCGGGAACCAAAAGAATTCCTTTGTTCCCCTGTAACTCTCAGGCTATAAAAAGCAAACACTCGCATTGTTCAGGGCCCTCTTGTATGCTGTGGAATGGAGGGACCAGGTTCGAACTTGTAGTAAAAATCCTTGCCGCTTGGCTTTGACTCTGGACTCTGGTGGTCTTCTTTGGGGAACAAACGGTCTGGGCATAACACTATCAGCATTTTGGTCAAAGCCATTCAACAAGTCTCTAGGAAGTTCCAAACTTTCCCACATCTTCCAGTTTTCTGAGCCCTCCAAGTCTCTAAGAAGTTCCAAACTTTCCTACATTTTTCTATCTTCTTCTGAGCCCTCCAAACTGTTCCAACTTCTGCCTGTTACCCAGCTTCAGAGTCACTTCCACATTTTTGGGTATCCTTATAGCAGCACCCCACTCTACTGGTACCAATTTACTCTATTAGTCTATTCTCATGCTTCTAATGAAGACATACCTGAGACCGGGTAATTTATAAAGGAATGAGGTTTGATTAACTCACAGTTCCACATCGCTGGGAAGGCCTCAGGAAACTTACAATCATGGTGGAAGCGGAAGCAAACACATCCTTCTTCACATGGCGGCAGAAAGGAGGATTGCCAAGCAAAAGGGGGAAAAGCCCTTCATAAACCATCAGATCCTGTAAGAAATCCCTCACTATCATGAGAACAGCAGCATCAGGGTAACTGCCTCCATGATTCCATTACCTCCCACTGGGTCCCTCCCATGACATGTGAGGATTATGGGAACTACAATTCAAGATGAGATCTGGGAGGTGACACAGCCAAACCATATCAATTAGTAATTGGGAAATCAAGTATTTTAGACAAAGTGTTTTAAATTTAATAAGACAAGGGCTATTAATAGTTATTAAATTAACAATAATTAGTTGCCTCTGCCTCTCCATAATTTTGAACAAATATAAATACATATATTTATATATGTAATTTAAATATATTCTAAAATGCCTAAAACATATATATATTAGTTTATTTTATATATATGTTTGTTACATATATAAGTTTGTAATATATATATAAGTTTGTTATATATATATATATATTTGGCATATAAGTTTTGGGCATTTTAGAATATATTTAAATTTCATTTACAGATCTCTCTCAAACTAAGTCCTGAAATTATATTTGTGGTAGACACAAAGATGTGCTGCCCAGACCCCCATTTCAAGAAAGGATTTGCTGCCCAGTGTTGGGGTGTGCAAACAGCAGATGGTCTCCAGCTGTCAGCTTCTTCACCTTCTCTGTCTCAGCCACAGAGAGCCAACTTGTATAAGGTCATATTCCTCCAGGGACCAGTAACTGAGAGAGGCAGGGGTGTAAAGGCCAAACCATTTCAGTCAGATGTGGGGCATAACCCAACTGGATTGCCTAAGGCTTTGTCCACTTTTCCCTCTGCCCAGTCCTCTCTTCCCACCCCCCTTTTTAAATAGCTGTTGACAGGATTGCCTCTAGAAGTTAGGTAGCCCAAGCAAATATTTTTTGTTAGGTTCCTGTCTACATGAACAATTTTACTTAAAATGTATTGTCTCATGTGAAATACCTTGATTTATCAATAAAGCTTTCGAATAATAGAGAGTGAAAAGTGTTTATATCTGTGTTTATTATCCAATCAACAAACTTAAAGATTCCTTATAGTGGCCAGGCCCCCATCTCCTCCTATTCAGGACCTGGAACAATTTCTTTGTTCTTTTCTGTCAAATATGCCATTCCTGGCTAATTTCTTACAGCCAGCCACAGGAAAAAGATAGCAATGCTATAGATCTTTAGAACCTCTTTATATTGAACAATATAGATGTTCTTTGCTCTGCAGTTCCCTAATTCCATTTATTTGATGCTCACACTATTGCTTATAAGGCTGCATCATCTATCATGAATATTGGTTTCCAATGATACTCCCAAAAGATATTGCTATGCTTCATTGATGTTGACCACAAATGCAAGTCTTACCCAGGGCACGCAGAAAAGCATAAACAATAATTTACTTTGTGGTCATGCTAACTTTACCATTTGTAATGGTAACACATAAATTTTAAACAACACATTACAGCATGGGAGTACTATAAATGTAAAATGACACATTTTCAAACATGACTATTGTGAACTCTTCAGACCACAACGAGTACATTTCTAAAATAAGAGCTTTTTTGATATTGACATTGGCCTTCTGCAGACCAACACCAGTAGGGAGGTTAGGTTAGGAACACATCAGTAGTTCCATTCATGCAAGAATATCTGTCCTGCATCAGGCATGGCTTAACACTGACCTAGAAGTGCACGACATACAAACATGGATTGGACACAAGAAAAAACATGAACCAGAGGGTCCACTGGCATTGTGGAGCAAGAGAATAAAAAGCAAAAGCTCTCAGAGGAGATAGGCTCTAACATCCTGGAAGTCTTCCTGAAATGTGCTGACAAGCCTGAAGAGAAGGTGTGGTGATTGTCCTTGGGTGCTATAGACTAGAATCAGCACTGCAAGTCAGAATGAAAACAGGTGAGAACCTAGGCAAAAATTGGCAAGAGCCCACACCTGGATCCTTGAATTGTCGTATGTCCAATGTGAATGAGAAGTCACCCCAAATCAGCATGGTTCCAGTAGCTCAATCTTCCATGATCGTGTAAAAGAATTATCATACCAGTAAGCAGAAAACATCCACCGACCAGGCCACCTTCCTGGAACCAGAACCCAGACGTTAAAGTCCTGAAAAGATGCCATCAACACAAGTTCATGAGCTCCACAGGGCATTGGGTTGAATCCACACACAGATAAGAGGATCAGAGAGGACTCCAAAAATGATAAATTGAGATATGGTACCCTGCCAATCAAAGCATCTGGCAGATGGCACTCCCAGCCCCAGACATCCCCCGGCACCAAAGAAAGACCCAAAAGTGTCAAGGAAGTCACTCCAAATGGTAGGACCTCTGAGGATCAAGAGCAGGATTTGTCCAAGTCTAAGGGCAGTACTGACTGTTGATCTTTAATAGATATACCTGAATCTCCAACTGAGTGACTGATCCCAAGAATTATGTGACAATAATTCACTTAGGTAATTACATAAAATAATTACAAGTTACTTAAGTGAACAATAAAAGCAAAACTTGTGGAATGCTTTGTATTTTTTGGAAAGATTTTGTTTCCAAGTTTATGAACAGAGCAATTAGAACACAGTAGTAGTCTCCTAGGGCTGTTGTAACAGAGTAATACAAGTTGGATGGATTAAAACACCAGAGATTTATCTTGTCTTTTTTGAGATGGAGTCTTGCTCTGTCACTCAGGCTGGAGTGCAGTGGTGTGATCTCGGCTCACTGCAACCTCCACCTCCCAGGTTCACACCATTCTCCTGCCTCAGCCTCCTGAGTAGCTGGGACTACAGGTGCCCACGACCACGCCCGGCGAATTTTTTTTTTTTTTTTTTTTTTGTATTTTTAGTAGAGACGGGGTTTCACCGTGTTAGCCAGGATGGTCTCAATCTCCTGACCTCGTGATCCTCCCGCCTCAGCCTCCCAAAGTGCTGGGATTACAGGCGTGAGCCACCACGCTTGGCCAAGATTTATCTTTTACGGTTCTGGAGGCTAGAAGTCTGAAATCAAGGTATGAGCACAGCATGTTCCTTCTGGAGGCTGTGAAAGAGAAACCATCCCATGACTTTCTCCTAACTTCTGGTGGTTGCCAATAGTCCTGGTCATTCCTTGGCATGTGGTGGCATAACTCCAATCTCTGCCTCTGTCATCACTTAGCATTCTCTCTCTCTCTCTCTTGCTCTCGCTCTTGCTCTCGCTCTCTCTCCTATTTCTCTCTCTCTCTCTCGTGTGTGTGTGTGCACGCACATGCATATGTGTATGTGTTTGTGCGTATGTTTGTGTCTCTTCTTTTCTAATAAGGACATCAGTCATACTGCATTAGGGCTCATGCTAATCCAAAATGTCCTCAACTTGTTTACACCTACAAAAATGTTATTTCCAAATGTAATCACATTCACAGGTACAGGGGATTAGAACTTCAACATATTGTTTTGGGAGACACAATTCAACTCAAAACAAAGAGTATACTATGAAAACATGTCTGCTTTCATTTTTTTTGTATGATTGCTACAGAAGAATTACATACAAAGGCACTATATATTGCTGAAGAGAGTTTGTTTCTAGGAGTAAATGTTAACATTCTTAGGCATAATTTTAATCACAGGCATATTAGTTCATTTTCATGCTACTGATAAAGACATACCTGAGACTGGCAATTTACAAAAGACAGAGGTTTAATTTGACTTACAGTTCCATATGGCTGGGAAAGACTCACAATCATGGCAGAAGGCAAGAAGAAGCAAGTCACATCTTATGTGGATGGAGGCAGGCAAAGAGCTTTTGCAGGAAAACTCCTCCTTATAAAGCCATTAGATCTCATGAGACTTATTCATTATCATGAGAACAGCAAAGGAAAGACCTGCCCCCATGATTCAATTATCTCCCACTGCATCCCTCCCACAACACATGGGAATTATGGGAGTACAATTCAAGATGAGATTTGGGTGGGGACACCAAGCCAAATCATATCAACAGGTGAAGGATAAAATGTTAAAGCTAACTTTTTTAAAAGTAAGGGTATGAATCAGTAGAAAATTTTAAGGTTTCTATTCAGCATTTCAGAAATGATTTTTTGGTTTTATAACTACCATTTTTTTTAGATACAGAGGGCACAAGTACAAGTTTGTTACTTGGGTATATTGCACTCAGGTAGTGAGCATAGTATGCAATAGGCAGTTTTTTGACCTAACCCCCCACCGGTAGTCCACAGTGTCTATTATTCCCAAGTTTATGTCTATGTGTGCTCAATGTTTAGTTCTCATTTATAAGTAAGAACATGTGCTATTTGCTTTTAAATTCCTGCATTAATTTGCTTAGGATTATAGCCTCCAGCTCCAACCATGTTGCCACAAAGGACATGATTTCATTCTTTTTATGGCTGCATAGTATTCCACAGTGTATATGTATAATATTTGCTTTATCCAGTCCACCATGGATAGCCACCTATGTCGATTCTATGTCTTTGCTATTGTGAATAGTGCAGCAATTGACATGCAAATGCATGTGTCTTTTTGGTTTTCCTTTGAGTATATACCTAGTAACAGGATTGTTGGGTTAAATGATAGCTCATTTTAAGTTCTTTGAGAAATCTCCAAACTGTTTTCCACAGTGGCTGAACTAATTTACATTCCCACCACCACTGTACATGCTCCCTTTTCTCCATAGCCTCACCAGCATCTGTTGTTTTTTGACCTTTTAATAATAGCCAATCAGGCCAGCCATGGTAGCTCATGCCTGTAATCCCAGCACTTCGGGAGGTTGAGGTGGGAGGAATGCTTTAGCCCAGAAGTTCAGGGCCAGATTAGGCAACAAAGCAAAACCTTGTCTCTACAGGAAAAAAAAACCTGCCTCAGCATGTAGTCCCAGCTTCCTGTAGGAGGCTGAGGCAAGAGGATCCCTTGAGCCCAGGACTTTGCGGTTGCAGTAAGCGATGATCATGCTACCTGCACTCCAGCATGGGTAACAGAGTGAGAACCTGCCTCAAATAATAATAGCCATTCTGCCTGGTGTACGATGGTTTTGCATCATGATTTTGATCTGCAATTCTCTGATGATTGCAGATGATGAGCATGTTTTCATATGTCTGTTAGCCACTTGTATGTGTTGTTTTGAAAAGTGTCTGTTCAGGTCCTTTGCCCATTTATCAGTGGGGTTATTTGTTTTTTGCTTGTTAAGTTTCTTACAGATTCTAGATACTAGGCCTTTGCCAGATGCATAGTTTGTGAATATTTGCTCCCATTCTGTAGGGTGTCTATCTAGTTTATTGATAATTTCTTTTGTTGTACAGAAACTCTTCTATTTAATTAGGTCCTACTTGTCAATTTTTGTTTTTGTTGAAGTTCCTTTTGGTGCCTTAGTCCAAAAATCTTTGCCAAGGCCCATCTCAAGAAGGGAATTTCCTAGGGTTTTCTTCTAGAATTTTCATAGTTTTAGGTTTTACATTTAAATCTTTAATCCATCTTGAGTTAATTTTTGTATATGGTAAAAGGTAAGGGTCCAGTTTCATTCTTCTCCATATAATGGGCCAATTATCCCAGCACTATTTATTGAACAGGGAGCCCTTTCTCCATTTGTTTTTGTCATCCTTGCCAAAGATCAGATGTGTGTGGCTTTATTTCTGAGTTTTCTATTCTATTCTGTTCCACTGGTCTATGTGTCTGTTTTTATACAAGTGCAATGATGTTTTGGTTCCCGTAGCCTTATAATATAGTTTGAAATTGGGTAGTATGAAGTGTTCAGCTTTGTTCCTTTTGCTCAGGATTGCTTTGAATATTCAGGCTCTTCTTTGGTTCCATATGAATTTTAGGATAGCTTTTTCTACTTCTATGAAAAATGACATTGGTAGTTTGATAAGAGTAGTGCTGAATCTGTAAATTGCTTTGGGCAGTATGGTCATTTTAACAATGTTCATTCTTCCAAGCCATGAACATGGAATGATTTTCTCTTTATTTGTGTCATCTCTAATTTATTTCAGCAGTGTTTTGCAATTCTCCTGGTACAGATCTTTCACCTCTTTGGTTAGCTGTATTCCTAAGTATTTTGTTTTCTTTGCAGCTGTTGTAAATGTTATCATGCTCTTGATTTGACTCTCAGCGTGGGCATTATTGGTATATAGAAATACTACCAATTTTTGTATTGATTTTGGGTCCTGAAATCTTCCTAAAATTACTTATCAGTTTTATCAGCCATTTAGAAGAGACTCTAGAATTTTCTAGATATAGAATCATATCATCAGTGAAGAGATAGTTTGACTTATTTTCCTATTTCAATGCCTTTCATTTTTTTTCTCTTGCTTGATTGCATTGGCAAGGACTTACTCAGAAATGTTTTAATGCAAACGGTGATGGTAGATCACAGTGAATTAAATAAATTCATTAATATGAAAATCAATTATCATCTTGAAACTTTTTTCTATTTTTTCCATTTAATGAAAAACAACATAATTATTTTTCCAAAAAAGTATTTCTCATCAAATATACACATTTCTCAATGCTATACTCAAAGGCTACCTATGACAGGGAGATTTTTTGACATTCAATTCCACATCACAGTTTGCTTTAGGAGGCCCCCTTATGTGGTTATTGCATTATTTTTCTAAGTATGCCATACAGTTAGATTTTGAGTTCTTTGAGGACAGAGACTGTCTTTACTTCTGGAATTCTACCACCTAAAATAGTGCCTGGCACATGTTAATAGCTAAATAGATATTCTGGAATGAAGGAGAAAATAAAAATAAGAAAAGACTTAGGGGTATACAGCGCAACCTCTAACCTTTCTCTGGAGTCAGACCTTCCAGGGAAAGTAAGAAATGTAGATTATTCTCTTTAAAAATAAAGAAGCACTAAGATAAGTTCATTTTTTGAGAAAAAGATAAAATGTTACAAAAGAACTTGGGCTTCATTTTGTTATCAGATGTTAGTAACGTATGGGCACTTATTGAAGGGAAGAAATGATTGGACCTCAGCGGTGAATTGATTATTTTTATTATGCCATTACTTAAATACACACAAAGAAGTAAGTATAAATTTCCACAGCTGATGGGAATTCTAGAGTGTAATTTCATGAATGCAAGAAATGTAGGTTCTTAATCTTTCTCTGCATTAGCTGAATTTTTCCTTTGAGCATAATTTCTTAGGGTTTCCCATTTTATGCCAACACTGGGGGTAACACCATAAAAGCCTAAATATCATCCGGCTTTATAGGCATCACTTAAATAATTTATCAATAGATCACACAAGTCTCAGTGGAAACTTCTGGTTCCCTCCTCTCCCTATGGCCTATTTTGTTTCAATAGCTCTCTTTCTGCCATTTCATTTTCATTCTTGGGAGTACAGGAATCATTGAGCAATTCCTACTTCACACTGGAGGACTGAAACTCTGTGATGGTATCTGTCTAGACACACAATGCAACAATTTCTTTTCTGGGGTCTTGTCAGGAAATGAGGAACAGATCTCTTGCATTCCTGGCTCCCATAAAATTATCTGAAGGTAAAGGGAAAAGGGGTGGATGAGTCTTAACTCATTATATTTGTTCTGATGTGCTGTAGCTATGCAGTGAGCCTTTTCTGCTCCTAAGCACTTTAAAGTGCCAAGGTAAGAAAGATATTTTTAAACTCCCCCATCTCCTTTTTCTGTCATATTTTTCCCCCAGGCATAAGTATAGAACCAAACTGTTTCAAACGGGATAAAGGAAATAGAAAAAAAGGAATGACATCATTTTAAAAGCAGATAATATTTCAAAAACATTTTTTACTCACAGACCTTATGCTCGCATCAGGGACACAGCAGGTGTACAAATACGGCTTAGGAAATACTCCAGTTGAGAGCAACAGGGCAATAGACTAGCTAGGGAGGTAGAGGATGAAGTATAGAGGACTTTGGTTTTTATCCTTAGGTAAAAGGAAGTCATCAATGTGACTTCCTCGCATCTAACAATGTGAGGCTGTTAAATAATGGGCTTTCTTGTTCTGAAAGAATTGAGTGACTTTGGAGGATAAAGTGCAGTTTGAAGATATCAGCAGGGGCTACTGAGTCCAAGAAAGACCTAATTTAAGTAACCTTTAAATTGATTCAGCTAGAATGGGTTTATATATATATATATATATATATATATATATATATATATATATATATATACATATGTACTACTTATCTAATAGTTTGAATATTTATTTAGTTTATTTCAGAATTACATACAAGTTAGCTATTTTGCAGAAAATAAGACGCATAACACTTGACATGTTATTTTGAATAAAAATATAAATCTACCTCTAGGTGATAAAATTTGAATATGGTTATCAAGAGAGTTTAAAAACCCTTGATGCTTATAAGTGAACTATTATAATTCATCACATTAAGACAACTTTAGAGGAGCATCTGTGATTAATCTAGAAAAATGTGTAGGTTACTTATTATCAAAATGATTACATCCATCATAGTAACATAACTTAATAGGATTCCATTTTAGGAATGCATAATAATTAATTATCTAGGTTATTAGAGCAATTAGCATAGATTTGTATCTTCACTAGCAAATAATTTCAGTGTTAAAATTATATTTTACTTTAGATTTCTGAGAATTTTAAAAGTTAAAAATATACTCATAGGTGGGAATTGAACAATGAGATCACATGGACACAGGAAGGGGAATATCACACTCTGGGGACTGTGGTGGGGTGGGGGGAGGGGGGAGGAATAGCATTGGGAGATATACCTAATGCTAGATGATGAGTTAGTGGGTGCAGCGCACCAGCATGGCACATGTATACATATGTAACTAACCTGCACAATGTGCACATGTACCCTAAAACTTAAAGTATAATAAAAAAAAACAATATGCTGACAAAATTATAAATTTCTAATAGTAATTTTTAATGAAGCAAATTATATTTTTAAATGATGTAAACTCTAATTATGATAATATTCTTATATTATCTTCAAAGTTGAGGGCTCACTGTATTTAGCCTAAACTTTCATCAAGAATGCAACATTTATTTAGGAAGTAAAGTCAACTGCATGGAGCACAGCATTATGAATGAATACCAAGGGCCCATTTCCTCAGCTTTCATGCACTTCTCCATAAACCATAATGTGAGAAATAATCTCATGACTTCTTTGGGACTATTTATACGGAGCTTCCAAGGACCATCTAATTTCTAAAATTAGCATCATTATAATCCTGTTTGGGCACTCCATCTTTTCAAAACTCTCTACTCTCTTTGTTCTGTGATACCATTCTGTCTTGATTCTTTGTCATACTAACGATAGATTAACTGTCTGGTATCTATTTACCGCTCCTTCCGCTCCTTACAAAATCCTAATTTTGTCTGGTTGCTCAATCCTCCTCCATACTTTCTGACCAAAGCTATAAGAAAAGATTTGCAGTCTATGATTGAGAGAGAAGTTTTCTTCCTCTCTCCCACTGGATATAACATTTGCTGCTGCAAATGGCCTGTTAGTAATTACACAGGAAGCAGCCAACTCATAAATATGAAGGGGACCAGCTTAAGTATAAAATTATACAGCAAGCAGCCACCTCATAAATATGAAGGGGACCAGCTTAAGTATAAAGCAGAAAGACGATGTGACAGAGATTCTGCTATGTGCTTTAACTTTAGCACACATTGTCCAGTCTTCCTTGCATCTAGCTCTGAAAATGTATAACACTCCCAGGGCTGGCCATAAAACTCCCATCCCATTCTGTTTTCACCCTTCTCAAAATCTTGAAGGTCATGTGTCGAAGATACCAGTATTACAAAATTAGAAAGATCCTAAATCCCTGAGATTCCATGGGTCACCACTTGCAAAAAAAAAAGATGCTCAGAAAAGCTATCGAAATAGGAACATCTCCATTGCCCAGGTTTGAATGAGAAATAAACTTTTATTTTATAACTGTGTGAACCCCAAATTGCCTGAGAACATGTATAGAAATGGAATATTGAAGCACAGATACAAAAGAGACTTCAAAAATTGTAGGTCCCCATCCTCAAAGTGGTGCATTCATTGAAGGTAGAATATGGTTCAGCCACAGTGTATGACCACATTAGGTTTGGAATGAGCCTTTGAAAATATAGGGCATAGAGAAGCATAGAAGATATAAATGCTAAGTTCTTTACAAAACAGCAAGTCAAGGATAAAAAGACAAGCAATTAGGTGATGAAACAGACAAAACAAAACATACATACACACATGACAGTGGAAAAGAGGATCATAGAACAGACAGCATGACATCAGGTATAGCTTTAAAAGGAGTTAGCTGAATGTATTACAACCAGACTCCATTAATGAATCTCCACAGGTTCCAGGAGCACTCTGAGGCCCCTAAAGAACTACCCTGCTGACAAAATTAATATGTATGGAAGATAAGAAAGCTGAGGATATCAGGAATTACCAGCAGCAGTTTGGGGCTATTTCCAGTCTTGGTGGGAGTGCAGAGGTAGCCATAATGACTAGGTTTGATTGTTGGCAGTCTCTTTCAAGTCAATGAGGATTCAAAACTTCCAGTTCCCAACAAACGCAGGAAATGCCTGGAGATAGTACTCTATAATCTGTTCAGCAGAAAGTAATGATATGTGATGGGGGATACTTATTTTGGAAGATCCTGGCAGTGTTTGGTGAAACTGCTAGGGGCCAGATGGAGTCAATCTGACCTGCACAGTGCTGGGCTCTTAATCTCTTGGTTTAGCAGCCACACCCTTCTCTTGTACAAAGGTCCAGTGACAGCTCCAGTCTCCTACCAGAATTTTTAGGGCTATAAATTAAAGTGCCAGTTCACACAAAGTTTATGCTATGTGATGTGAATCAATAGTTCTCAATCTTTCATCATTTTTTCCAGTAATTATATAGGAAGCAGTTCCCTCACATGGTCTTTAGTAATTAATACAGGAAGCACTTCCCTTACATGGCCTGATAGGTTTAGGGCTCTGTAGCTTGAGTGCAAAAAATAATTTTTTCTTGCAATACGATATGACAACTGATGTATACCTTGTTTCAAGTCCATTTTGTCTGTCTCTCTAACTTTATCATACTACAGAAAAATCAGTAAATGTATACTCCACCTTGTTCAAAAGTCTAGTTTGTTTATCTTCTTTCCCGTTTATATGCTTCTTTCCCTCATCATTGAATTTTATCTGCATTCTACCTCTTATTCCCTTTTCAGTGCCACTGAAAATTTGTTTCACCATTGCAATAACATACTGTAAGTATGACTGTTATTCATTGATAACCATGACTGTTGTGATTTTAGCTAATTAAGCTAAAATATAATCTGTGCTTCTCTATAAAAGGGGTGTAATATATTTTATTTTATTTTTCTCCAGAGGAGAAAAATTAGACATCTATAATGTTTTTCTGGACTTCATAAAGAAAACAAAGCTCAAAACTAAAGTATTGTGAGTGCAAATGTTTTACTAAAAAATGAGATTTTGCAAAAAAAAATATGCTTTTGTATTTTATTTTTAGTAGATTGGCCACCCTGTTTTATATAGCTCTAAAATATGCCTTTACATCTATCAAGGGTGAAAACAGAATGAATATGAGACACTTAAAAGAAATAAGATACTGTAATTTTGAAAGGCAAGAAATCTCACTAGAATAAGTTTGATAGTAGAACATTTTTAATTTAAAATACAATGCTAAAAGCTATTGTTATATGAAGAATAAGAAATACCAGAGAAAAACAAAGCATGATACACATACAAAGCACAAAGGCCCTTTCTAGGTGGCAACTAGTCTTTTTGATGTGCTTGAGAGTGAAATAAGATTTTTTTAAAAAAAGGAAATAATAATTATGCTATAGAAAAATCTAACATTTATTTTCTTAAATTGAATTTTGCCTTTAGAACCAATTTATTTCAAATTACCCCTAACAAAAATGCAGAATTATAGTTCAAGAAGACACTAAGTGATTTATTTAACTATACATATTTTCCAAATCTCGAAATGATGGTATTTTATTTTAAACTAGCCTTCAAATCATGTTAGTTTTTTCATTGATATTTTAAAAGTGATGGGATTTGAGAATCATCCTAGCTCAAAAAATCTAGTTACTTACTGGTGCTCTCTTTGCTTAGTTGTCATAAAAAGCTAATAACGTTATATAAAAATATTCTGCCAAGTCAGTCTGAATGTCAGTCAATGTGTAAACATCTGAATACCAACAGGATAGCGTTGTATGAAAGAGATAATTATTAAAAATAAGTCAAGAACTTTATATTAATATTTTACTTACATATTCATATACCCAAATGCCATTTAGCATTTTTGATATTTTAACATTCAAAATAACTTTTCCAAAGGGCTTTCAAAATTAAAATGCTATTATTATCATAACTGAGATGTTTTTATAAACCAGAATTACTTATATGGCAGTTTAAACATCACAAAATGAAAAAGCAAGTGTTTTAAACTTTGGTTTCAATAAGATGAACTATAAATTGGTTCCAGGATTGGAAATATATTTACTTATTAGAAATATAAGTAACATATTAATTATAACTACATAAACATAGGTATATTCCATTCAGTATTTACTATATGACACATGTTTCTCACTTAATCCACTCACAGTTCAGTAAAGTTGATGTTTCATGGTCAAGTACACTTGTCAGATTAAAAAATTATGCCTGTACTAAGTCCAGTTATCAATACAAAGGTTGCACAGTCAACAAGTGATAGTGTAGGCAGTGTAACTCGAGAACCCACATTGCTGGTCCCTGAGCTTTAACAAATATCCAAGTTAAAGTTGTTTCCAGTTACATATATCCGAGTCAAATATATTCCATATTACGTTGAAATTTAATATAAATTTATATCTTGCAAGGACATTAAAGATTCACAATTGAAAGTTCATTGAATGCCTCACCAATGGTGACAGCATGTTATACTAATGTACATGACTATCATCTGTAAAAAAATAAAATAAAAAAATATGTTAAATAGTTAAAGAATGTGATTAGTTATCTCACTAAATTTATTAAATGTATCCCAATCTATCAAAGTACTTATATTAAAATCATACCAAACTGCAGCTATGTCCTTTTGCTATGGTTGAGAACTAAAACCCATAAACTACACTAGAAACTTTGTCTTATTATGGATGGACCCAATATCTCCAGGAAGGGTTTGAAGTGATATGAAAATAACTAGGATTTCAGATTTCAAAAAGTGCTATATGAGGGATGTCTAAATTTTCCAGGGCCTAGTAAAAATCATTTATCCAGTTAAAAAAATACTGCTTTTTACACTTCCTTAAAAAACTGAATTTTTTGTTTAATTTGTTCTTTCGCTTAAAGCACATAAGACTAACAAAAAATAAATTAGCATGTTATTGGCTTCAGAATGTAACAAAATTGACGCATAAATGATAAAAAAAAAATGTTCTACTGGCTGGGCGCGATGGCTCACACCTGTAATCCTAGCACTTTGGGAGGCCGAGACGGGCGGATCACTTGAGGTCAGGAGTTCGAAATCAACCTGGCCAACATGCTGAAACCCCATCTCTACTAAAAATACAAAACAATTAGCCAGGAGTGGTGGCACGCACCTGTTATCCCAGCTACTTGGAAGGCTGAGGCAGGAGAACTGCTTGAACCGGGAAGTGGAGATTGCACTGAACCAAGATTGCGCCACTGCACTCGGACTGGGGGACAGAGCAAGACTCCATCTCAAAACAAAACAAAACAAAAAATATGTTCTACTATCTTGAGAGCCATTGCTAACATTTTGGTATTTATCTTTCTTTTTTTTTTTAATTTTATTTTATTATTATTATACTTTAAGTTTTAGGGTACATGTGCACAATGTGCAGGTTAGTTACATATGTATACATGTGCCATGCTGGTGTGCTGCACCCATATGTATACATGCACCCATATGTATACATGTATACATATGTATACATGCACCCATATGTATACATGCACCCATATGTATACATGTATACATGCACCCATATGTATACATGCACACATATGTATACATGCACCCATGCTGGTGTGCTGCACCCTAATGCTAAATGACCCATTAACTCGTCATTTAGCATTAGGTATATCTCCTAATGCTATCCCTCCCCACTCCTCCCACCCCACAACAGTCCCCAGAGTGTGATGTTCCCCTTCCTGTGTCCATGTATTCTCATTGTTCAATGCCCACCTATGAGTGAGAACATGCGGTGTTTGGTTTTTTGTCCTTGCGATAGGTTACTGAGAATGATGATTTCCAATTTCATCCATGTCCCTACAAAGGACATGAACTCATCATTTTTTATGGCCGCATAGTATTCCATGGTGTGTATGTGCCACATTTTCTTAATCCAGTCTATCATTGTTGGACATTTGATTGGTTCCAAGTCTTTGTTATTGTGAATAGTGCCGCAATAAACATACATGTGCATGTGTCTTTATAGCAGCATGATTTATAATCCTTTGGGTATATACCCAGTAATGTGATGGCTGGGTCAAATGATATTTCTAGTTCTAGATCCCTGAGGAATCGCCACACTGATTTCCACAATGGTTGAACTAGTTTACAGTCCCACCAACAGTGTCAAAGTGTTCCTATTTCTCCACATCCTCTCCAGCACCTGTTGTTTCTTGACTTTTTAATGATTGCCATTCTAACTGGTGTCAGATGGTATCTCATTGTGGTTTTGATTTGCATTTCTCTGATGGCCAGTGATGGTGAGCATTTTTTCATGTGTTTTTTGGCTGCATAAATGTCTTCTTTTGAGAAGTGTCTGTTCATGTCCTTCGCCCACTTTTTGATGGGGTTGTTTGTTTTTTCCTTGTAAATTTGTTTGAGTTCATTGTAGATTCTGGATATTAGCCCTTTGTCAGATGAGTAGGTTGTGAAAATTTTCTCCCATTTGTAGGTTGACTGTTCACTCTGATGGTAGTTTCTTTTGCTATGCAGAAGCTCTTTAGTTTAATTAGATCCCATTTGTCAATTTTGGCTTTTGTTGCCATTGCTTTTGGTGTTTTAGACATGAAGCCCTTGCCCATGCCTATGTCCTGAATGGTAATGCCTAGGTTTTCTTCTAGGGTTTTTATGGTTTCAGGTCTAACGTTTAAGTCTTTAATCCATCTTGAATTAATTTTTGTATAAGGTGTAAGGAAGGGATCCAGTTTCAGCTTTCTACATATGGCTAGCCAGTTTTCCCAGCACCATTTATTAAATAGGGAATCCTTTCCCCATTGCTTGTTTTTGTCAGGCTTATCAAAGATCAGATAGTTGTAGATATGCAGCATTATTTCTGAGGGCTCTGTTCTGTTCCATTGACCTATATCTCTGTTTTGGTACCAGTACCATGCTGTTTTGGTTACTGTAGCCTTGTAGTGTAGTTTGAAGTCAGGTAGCCTGATGCTTCCAGGTTTGTTCTTTTTGCTTAGGATTGTCTTGGCTATGCAGGCTCTTTTTTGGTTCCATATGAACTTTAAAGTAGTTTTCTCTAACTCTGTGAAGAAAGTCGTTGGTAGCTTGATGGGGATGGCATTGAATCTATAAATTACCTTGGGCAGTATGGCCATTTTCAAGATATTGATTCTTCCTACCCATGAGAATGGAATGTTCTTCCATTTGTTTGTATCCTCTTTTATTTCATTGAGCAGTGGTTTTTAGTTCTCCTTGAAGAGGTCCTTCACGTCCCTTGTAAGTTGGATTCCTAGGTATTTTATTCTCTTTGAAGCAATTGTGAATGGGAGTTCACTCATGATTTGGCTCTCTGTTTGTCTGTTATTGGTGTATAGGAATGCTTGTGATTTTTGTACATTGATTTTGTATCCTGAGACTTTGCTGAAGTTGCTTATCAGCTTAAAGAGATTTTGGACTGAGACAGTGGGGTTTTCTAGATATACAATCATGTCGTCTGCAAACAGGGATAATTTGACTTCCTCTTTTCCTAATTGAATACCCTTTATTTCCTTCCCCTGCCTGATTGCCCTGTCCAGAACTTCCAACAGTATGTTGAATAGGAGTGGTGAGAGAGGGCATCCCTGTCTTGTGCCAGTTTTCAAAGGGAATGCTTCCAGTTTTTGCCCATTCAGTATGATATTGGCTGTGGGTTTGTCATAGATAGCTCTTATTATTTTGAGATACATCCCATCAATACCTAATTTATTGAGAGTTTTTAGCATGAAGGTTGTTTAATTTTGTCAAAGGCCTTTTCTGCATCTATTGAGATAATCATGTGGTTTTTGTCTTTGGTTCTGTTTATATGCTGGATTACATTTATTGATTTGCGTATACTGAACCAGCCTTGCATCCCAGGGATGAAGTCCACTTGATCATGATGGATAAGCTTTTTGATGTGCTGCTGGATTCGGTTTGCCAGTATTTTATTGAGGATTTTTGCATCAATGTTCACAAAGGATATTGGTCTAAAATTCCCTTTTTTGGTTGTGTCTCTGCCCGGCTTTGGTATCAGGATGATGCTGGCCTCATAAAATGAGTTAGGGAGGAGTCCCTCTTTTTCTATTGATTGGAATAGTTTCAGAAGGAATGGTACCAGTTCATAAAATGAGTTAGGGAGGAGTCCCTCTTTTTCTATTGATTGGAATAGTTTCAGAAGGAATGGTACCAGTTCCTCCTTGTACCTCTGGTAGAATTCGGCTGTGAATCCATCTGGTCCTGTACTCTTTTTGGTTGGTAAGCTATTGATTATTGCCACAATTTCAGATCCTGTTATTGGTCTATTCAGAGATTCAACTTCTTCCTGGTTTAGTCTTGGGAGGGTGTATGTGTTGAGGAATTTATGCATTTCTTCTAGATTTTCTAGTTTATTTGCATAGAGGTGTTTGTAGTATTCTCTGATGGTAGTTTGTATTTCTGTGGGATCGGTGGTGATATCCCCTTTATCATTTTGTATTGCGTCTATTTGATTCTTCTCTCTTCTTTATTAGTCTTGCTAGATATCTATCAATTTTGTTGATCCTTTCAAAAAACCAGCTGCTGGATTCATTAATTTTTTGAAGGGTTTTTTGTGTCTCGATTTCCTTCAGTTCTGCTCTGATTTTAGTTATTTCTTGCCTTCTGCTAGTTTTTGAATGTGTTTGCCCTTGCTTTTCTAGTTCTTTTAATTGTGATGTTAGGGTGTCAATTTTAGATCTTTCATGCTTTCTCTTGTGGGCATTTAGTGCTATAAATTTCCCTCTACACACTGCTTTGAATGTGTCCCAGAGATTCTGGTATGTTGTGTCTTTGTTCTTGTTGGTTTCAAAGAACATCTTTATTCCAACGGCATACCAGGAGATTATATCCCGTACATTTTGGTATTTATCTTTCTAGTCTATCAATAGATGAGTAAATGGAGGATAGATGGACAGATGGATGAAAGAGTAGAAGGGTGAATGGATGGGTAGATAAATAAAACTGCTTATTTCTTTTCCTTCCTTGTGTTTGACCTTAATTCTCTCTAATAATGCACGAAGATTTCAGGCAAAGATTTAATAAGACATAGTGAATCTCTCAGAGACATTTATGAAACATGCTTATGAGGTCATCAATTACTTTGGTCTACTCTATCTGGAAATAGAAAATATAGAAAATATTGTATAGAAATCCCAGCACTTTGGGAGGCCGAGGCGGGTGGATCACGAGATCAGGAATTCAAGACCAGCCTGACCAAGATGGTGAAACCCCGTCTCTTCTAAAAATATAAAAAATTAGCTGGGTGTGGTGGCAGGTGCCTTTAATCCCAGCTACTCGGGAGGCTGAGGCAGAAGAATCACTTGAACTTGGAAGGCGGAGACTACAGTGAGCCGAGATTGCATCACTGCACTCCATCCTGGGTGAAAGAGTGAGACTCCATCTCAAAAAAAAAGAAAAGAAAATAAAAGAAAATATTGTATAGAAAATATCAACACAGTCAGTAAAAGGAGTTAAAGGCTGTGGGACTTTTTTTTTTTAATTATACTTTAAGTTTTAGGGTACATGTACAGAACGTGCAGGTTAGTTACATATGTATACATGTGCCATGTTGGTGCACTGCACCCAGTAACTCGTCATTTAACATTAGGTATATCTCCAAATGCTATCCCTCCCCACTCCCTCAACCCCACAACAGGCCCCGGTATGTGATGTTCCCCTTCCTGTGTCCATGTGTTCTCATTGTTCAATTCCCACCTATGAGTGAGAACATGTGGTGTTCGGTTTTTTGTCCTTGCGATAGTTTGCTGTGAATGATGGTTTCCAGCTTCATCCATGTCCCTACAAAGGACATGAACTCATCATTTTTTATGGCTGCATAGTATTCCATGGTGTATATGTGCCACATTTTCTTAATCCAGTCTATCATTGTTGGACATTTGGCTTGGATCCAAGTCTTTGCTATTGTGAATAGTGCTGCAATAAACATATGTGTGCATGTGTCTTTATAGCAGCATGATTTATAATCCTTTGGGTATATACCCAGTAATGGGATGGCTGGGTCAAATGGTATTTCTAGTTCTAGATCCCTGAGGAATCACCACAGCAAAGCATACGATGTGATGGCTATTGTTTCAATTTAGTGAGCTTAAAGTATCAATCATTTATTTTACCTGAAGCTCTTGCCCCAGTCAAATGAGTAATCTACTTCTCTACATAAAACTGCTATCTCTTACCATACACTATTGATTAATGATTGTTTACTTAGAGGAAAATGAAGGGATAATAGAGAGTGATCAGAGCTGAAGCAGACCCGCCTTCTAGAATCACACAGGTGAGCACCTAAGAAGACAGAAAAGAGATGGCAGCAGAGATTCAGTGGGGAGATCGAATCATCCTGTCAACAAATTAGCCCCATCTCAAGTCAAACAGCACCAGAAATCAAAGATGAGTTTCAATAGGTATAAGTAACACTTAGAGGTCCAGGTGAGTAGGTAAAGAATGTCTTAAAGATATATTCATAGTTGATAAGGCCCTGTCTCAGGTCACTACATTGCTGAAAAGGAGGGCTGCCTATTCCAAATAGGCAAAATGAAAGACTGTCATCTACTGAGAACATACCATGCTCCAGAAATCGTATCACCTACTATTATGTAGGTCATTTAATCTAATACTTAAACTATCATGAGATGTGTTTTCTTTTGTTTGGTCTGTCCAGGACATAGAACAACGTTCTGAGTATATTTGATGAATATTGCCAAATAAAAGGCTGAATGCCTGATATCAGTGGTAATTTTATTTGTACTATGCAATACTAAATAGTACAAGAACAGGGTCTTTAAAACAATGGTGCCAAAACTCAGAGACACCAGTGATGGAAACTTGAGCAGTACAATGTATAATTATTTAGCATCATTCCCTTTCTTTCTGGTAATAATACCCAGGCATTTTTTAAAGGAATCTTCCCCCAACCCTCTCCTTTCATTATCAGTTCAAACTTATCCCCACCTTTAGGGTAAGTTTTGATAGCTTTCTTGATACAGTGGTCATTCTCCCTGGTAACAGTTTTCAACTCTGGGGTAGCACTTAATTTGATTAGTCAATGCAACACAGGGAGGCATTTGCCTAAGCTTGCAGGAAAGAGAACTTACATTTTGTTTCTTTGAAAGATAATGGAAAGACAGTCTCTTTTCCTAGAGAGCATTGTGAAAGCATATGACGTCTAAAATTGCTTCAGCCATTTTGCTACCATGAAAGAAGAACTGAGGATAATGCTGATACAAAAGACAGAAAACAGTTAAGATCAGGTATTTGGTAATATCTTTAAGGCAGCAAATCAAGCTTAACCTGCAGCTATTCCTACTTCTGATCTTTTTAATTAATTAATCCAATAATTTAATTTCATCTTTAAATCAAATTTTGTTGTATTTTCAGTCACTCGCAACATAAGGCATCCCAATTTATATTGGTAGCAGATGGGATGGCAGCATGGTTCAGGTGATAAATAGTCTTCAAAATGGCCGTCAGGAAATCGTTTAATAAACCTCAGTCCATGAGGAGCTGAGATGAGGGTTTGAGATAAGATGAGGAAGGATTTCTAATCACCATGAGTTAAAGTGGTCCATAAATGAAAAAGGTGTAGAAGGAAATTAGGCAGACAGAAATTCTTTTTACTTTAATGTAAAAAATATATATCTCGACACACTTGGGATAAAATTTATTAAGTGAAAGCATTTATACCTATCACATTATATCCTGGCATTATGAAATTTATAATGTATATATATTTTTACAATGATTAATGGAATATTCCTGTTTACCCTCACATATACTCTAGTAGAAGAAAATAAATTCACTACAAGTCAATAGCTAAAATAATTAACATGTTTCTATATAATACATAGAAATAAAAATATTATTGCATCAAGAACTATCTTCTCATCTATTGTCCTTATTTCCTTAAATTAAGCACTTAAATAGATTTAGTTTAATAGACTTAGTTTAATTCTAGAAGGTAACTTAGATAGACGTAGTTTAATTCTAGAAGGTAACTTAACCCCAGAAATATATTGTATCCATAAATATCTAATACAAATAGGAAAAGTACAAAAATCTCATAAATTACAAAGAAATCCAAATGGAGCAGACAAGTACATAAAGAGCTATATTAAAATATAATCAGAGCTGTTATTTATAAAAATGATGATATATTATTATATATGATTTATTAATATTAATCAGATATATAAACAAGGATGGAATGGCTAACACAGAAGGATAGTCACAAGGTCTTAACTGCATAAAGCAAGTTTCAGAACAGTCTTTATATGATCCTGACTGGGTGTGGAGGGATGGGGCTTGTAGGGATTTCTAAAAGGATAATGGTTATCCAAATTGTTAATAGGGTTTATCTGTTTTGGTATTTGAAAAGTGAAGTAAAGGGGAGCATGCATTACTCTATTAAAAAAAGAATAAACTCATTTTCATTTTTAAAAAAAACCACCCAATTAAACATCATTATCTCTAAATACAAAGTTGCCACAAGTTGTATGTAATTATGTATTATTTAGCAATTTTACCTGCAGTTAAAAGTTGTCATTATCATCAACTGCTTCATCCTAACCAAATAAATACTAACATGTTTTAAAATATTAACTCATCAATATTTTCAATACCAATATTATAACAACACAACCTTTCAAAATAGAATACCAAAAAACATACATTTGTATGGTAGAGTAAATCTTGCAGAGTGATGCTACCAGAATATAGTAGAATTTTACTCATTATCTCCAAATAATTTAAAAAAGAAAAACAAAACCAAAAAAGGTAAAAAAAAATTGTGTCCACATATAAATTTCATTTCAACTGCAGCTAGTAGTTTTGACATTGTACATTTGAAATTGATACCCCTTATCCATTTCTATAATACTCTTTAAATCTCCATTATATATAATATGTGCAGTCCAGGTGAAATTAAAGGTCACAGTTGTCAAGTAGAAAGGTCTACTTATATTTATACAAAACAGTTGCTGTTATAAATGATAATAAATACCAAAATGTCACTGATACAAATGATATTTTGAATGAACGCCAGTACTTAAATGCTCTTCCTCGAACCAAAATAAGTGTTTATCTATGCTGTGGAGCAAGTCTGAGGGGGAAAGACTGTGAGACACAGAGCACATTGCCTTGGAAAATTCCGAAGGGCAGGAATTTTTTGCCAATCTGGGCAAGTCTGTGGCACACTGACAGGCAGGGCCTAAGATCAGGTGAAAGTAAATGGGCTCCTATAAATGTATGCATTTTGCACATCTCCACAGGGACATTTAGCCAGAATTCAACCTCACTTGATTATAGCTTGGAGCTTTTATACACTTCCCCTTTTTTCCCCATTTTCCACCATATTTTCTTTCTTATATCTTCATAGAACATACAGTTTTATAGCCTAGCAGCTTGCCATTATTTTATGGTTTCCAATTGCTTTAATTCTTGCTACTTGTTTTAAATTGCCCCCTTTTCAAACTTCAAGTGGATCCTTACTTCTTTTATCTTTAGTCTCCCTATTTCCAACAAGCCTTCTTTATCTTCTAATATATTTTTGTTTACTAGGCATATAAAGAAATCCCTAGTTGTCTTTATTTTTAAACTAAAAATAATTTTTTTGCCCTCAAGTTCAACTTTTTTATTTGTTGCCTTCTACTTTCATGTTTTTAACCTCTCAATTTCTTTTGTTTTAATACCTTTAATCTTTATTTCTTAAAGTGTGTCCCTGATTAAAATTTAAAGATGTTTTGTTTTATTACCATAACCAGGGACCCAGGTTTTAAATATCACCCTCTTTCTTTTTCTTCCTTCCCTCCACTTTCACTTCTTCATTCCTTCCCTCTCTACACACTGCCCTCTGGCAATGCATGCTAATCTAATTATGTTCTTGCTTAAGAAATTCCAGAATCTAATCTTGCTACAAACCAGGCATGGAGCCCCTGCATAGTCCTTCCGCTTAGCAAGAGTCACAAACAATCATTCCACCACTATTGGGGAGAGTGAAGATAATGCCAATCAGACTTCCAGACCAGCAATAACTCACAAGATAGCCACGAGAACAAGACACGCAGACCCTGCACCCTGCACCACTCCCACATGTCTGCCATACAAAGTTCCCCTTAAAAAATCCTATGGTAAACTGTAAAATTTAAGATGGTATTTTAGAGTACTAGTTCACCATGTTCTCAGTTTGCTGGCTTTCCAATTAAAACCTGCTTTTCCTCCCACTAACCCTCACCTCCTGTGTTTGGCTTTCAAGTGGTGAGGAGCTGAACCTGGGTCCGGTTACATTTCCACATTTTAATTTATTTAATTTTAAACTCTTAAACCTCTGTATTTTACCATTTCACTTTCATTTACCAATTTCCCTTTATTCCTTGTCACAAAATTGTTCTTGTTTAATGATTTATTTTTAAGGATAGTGCTAAGCTAAGGGAAAATTTCCTCCAAAGAAGAAAAGTTAGTAGCTTTGTCCCCCAGGTTTCCCTGTGTCATTCCTTATGAGCACAAGTGGGTCATTAGCCTTTTTATGAATACCTCTCCAAAAAGAAAAGGTCGATCTCACCTTAAAATATTGAAGTCACATTACAGGCTAAATCAGACCTGAAGGGCATGAGGGGTGGTGAGGAGCAATGGGGCTGTTGCCTCACTTCATCATCAAATGTTCTTCTAAAATGGTACCTTTTCAGTATTTTAAGGTAATATGCCAACATGACCTTTTATGGCAATGTCATAAAGAGATCTAAAAGGAAGCACTGTGAAAACAAGATGGTGAGGCACATAAAGAAGGTAGGCAAAGAGCAAAACCCTACATCCCTCCTTTCTGAGGAAATCAACATTTCAATGTCTTCACCCATTACTTAACTCATATATTCTCAATCAGAGCAAAGCTGCCCCAACAGAGGCAAAAAATTGATTCATGGGCGAGGTGAAACAATATTAGATATTAGAATGTTTTGTGGACTTCCAAAAGTCCAAGATACATAAACAGATACATAGTAATCGGTACTATTAAATTTTCATGATATATAGATGGGAATCAAGGGTAAATGTCTAAGGTTGAGAAACTGGCTAACTCATACTTATTAAGAAGAGTCTTTAAAACTCACCTATATTTGACCCTTCTTTTGTACATATGACTTGACTAGAAAATGCAGACTCACTGTTTTCTAGAACTCATTCATTCATCAAGTCACTGTGTTTTAAGTGCCAACTATGTTGTCATAAGCTATACTATGCTAGAATATGTAAAGAAGAGCCAGTTCTTTCCCAAAGAAGTTGATAGCCAGTAGGAGATTCAGATACTCAGATGGGAAAGTGGGCAACTGCTATATACTCCTCTGTAAAATGGATGAATAATAGTACCATATTAAAGAATTGTTCATAGGATTAAATGAGAAACTATGTGAAAAGCCTTTAACGTGATTGGTTCAACTTTTCAAAAAATGTTCATTGTGATCATCATTGTGGTAGCATCATCCAAGATTTAAGCATAACTGTTTGCTGATCTCTTAATAGAAATTCATAAACTAATTCATAAATCACATTTTTATTTAGCCTATTATTTCAAAGTTTCTACTTTCATCTAAATGACTTTATAGTAGGGTGAACAAATAAAAAATAAAATATTTTTATTTATAAATGTGGTCCCTTGTATAAAAAGGAACTTTTGAGACAGGTGCAGTGGCTCATGCCTGTAATCCTAGCAATTTGGGAGGCTGAGGCAGAAGAATTGCTTGAGCCCAGGAATTTAAGATCAGCCTGGGAAACATGGCAAGACCCCATCTCTACAGAAAAAAAAAATTTTTTTAAATAGCTGGTGCATGCCAGTGGTCTCAGCTATGGGGGAGGCTGAGACAGGAGGACTGCTTGATCCCTGGGGGTCCAGGCTGCACTGAGCCCTCTTCATGCCACTGCTCTCCAGCCTGAGTGACAGGATGAGATTCTGTCTCAAAAAAGAACAGCAACAACAACAAAGATACAACGTTTGAATTTTTTTTAAAGGTTTTACTTACTATGTCCTATTCCAGAATAAAAGCCACTATTTAAATTAAAAAATCACTTTGGAAATAGCTAAATAAAAATAAATGTATGTAATTCTTAAACCACTTTGGTTAATAGCCTAAGACATCATTTGATTGGGCTAATTCAGTATCTAAATCTGTTAATTAACAATTTTCAGGAATTTTTTGTTGGCTTGTTTTTTAAAAAGAAAAATAAGTAAGTAGCAATATGACTAGCAGTAAAGATTAAAATCAATAAAATTACTTTTCTAGAACAACTAAGCTTTAGTATATAGTAAGTCCAATATCTATTTTTAATCTCTAGATAAACATCACAAATAAATGTACATTCTCTGCCAAGCACAAAAGGGAAAAGTATACTCTATTGTCATGTAATAAACAACTAGACTTAAATGTACTACAACATTTTGCACAAAAGGAGAAAAGTCTCAAAATTATCACTAAGAAATTACGGTAGTTATTTCCCAATCACTCTGTTTAAATCCACAGAGCAGGTCTTAAGACATACTAATTCAGCTTCCTCTGAAGAGAATTGCTGGCATTATCATGTCAGTTCCCTGATAGTGTTTTGCATAAGAAAATATTAGGAAGAAAAGCTAGAAAATTTGGACATAGACGTATATTTTTTTTCACCAAGTGCTGTTATTTCGGTTTCCTTAAGCATAAATGTAAAACAAATGCAGGTAAATTCTTTCTATTCCTAGATCACAATTTCTCAGGCAGTTAATATTATCAGCTTAATAAATGTTCAATATTATTACTAAAGCAAGGAAAATGATACCTAATATCAACAATTTGTTAGGCTACTTGAGAAGTTGTTATTAGCCCAATTTAACATAACAAAATGAAAGTTATAAAACTTGTCAATGGCATCTGCAAGAATTATTGCAGAAACAAGTTACCTTAAAAGATTTAGTCTAGAATTCCCTATTGAGATCAGGAATGTGCAGTCCATGGCGATTCCACACTCAACATGCCCTAACTTGTCAAAACTTGGATGGGAGATTAGAAATATACAGGTACTTTTTCCCCTCTGGGAACGGTCTCTACCCTCACCAAGAATTACCCATGTGTTTGTATACCATAAAACATATTATCTCATTACTCATGACCTACACAGTTTCAACTTTCTTATCCCTTTCCCGATATTGCTTTGCCGTGATTAGGGGCTAGAGCTGTTTGGACACTAGGAGGCCCAAGTCCTTGCTCGGGCACCTTTTAATTCCTTCTGAAGAAAATATGCAAAAAGAACTCTGGGTAAATGCAAACTAGTTTATCTCCGCTCTCAAATATGACAGCTGGACTCCTTCAACCTATTACCTACCACTCCACTCTAAAGGCCTAAAATAACATTGGTCGTTCTCTGTCCTTTTCTTCTAGGCCCACAGTCAATAATTGGATCTCTAGGTTGTACTAGTGTAATGATAAAAAGAAGCACAGAAATAAATCTCTGTCTCTCTCTCTCACTTACCATTTAATTCCTAATGTTTAGAACACAAGGTAGGAATTGAGTATACAACCATTGAATGAGTGAAGAAAACCAAGGGGAAATAACTGGGTTTTTCTCGATTCAAGACCACTTTTCTCCTCTCACATAAAGTTGCAAGTTTTAGCGATATGACCCAATTATATTCTTGGCCTTGACCAAATCAATTATCTTCCTCCTATTGGTGGTCTTATTGAAAAAGGGAGGAGATTTTGACTACATTTTACTCCATATCTGTGACATTCATATATCAAATGTACCTGAAATGCCTAGTTTTCCTTTCATATACTCTTCATCAGTTGAAAAGGCCTAAGCCCATGGATTCAATCCAGAATACACAATATACTCTAAATTTATATTTGTTACTGGGTTTCCCCATGAAAGCATTCTGTGGGTTTGTCAGGTGTATCCTCACTCCCCAAATGGAGAATGATATGAAATATAGGTGCCAAGAGAATCTGATTGGACAGTTAAAGAACAGAACTGGGAGATTATGGAGTGAAAACCCTGGTGTCAGTTTAGCAAGCTCAAGTTTAAAGGTTAACTGGCTGTCAAAATTTAGAATCAAGAAGGCCAAATAGATGAGGAAAAAGCAGAAGATTCAAGAATCCAGTGAAAGTCTTAGGAATACTAAAGAAACCAGTGTCTGGAAACAGGGACAAGAAAGTCCGTATGAGAAATGGGGAATGACTGTTGAGAAAACAGACAAGCAAGAGGAAGAAACCTAGAATTCTGAGCGAATAAGGCAGGCTGAAAAAAAGGGATCCTCTTTTGTGCTTTCTGAAAAGGGCAAGAGAATTTGGTCATGAGCATATGACAGAAGTAACTAATTATTACAAGAGTAGTGTTTATAGCTACCCTATATGCACAGAGAATGCCAGTTATGGTTATGATAATGAGTAGGAAAATTATACCACAGGCATTCATATAAATTCCTTGACATTCAAGCTAAATAAATTTTAAAAGAGAGGGTGACAGCTGGTGATAGCCAGGTTATAAGTAGATAATACACAGTATGTTGAAAAACCTGGCTATAGAACTATAGGCACTCATAATAACTTAAGTCATGCATTCATTCTTTCAACACATATTAAGTCACTTCCTATCTGTCAGGGACTATTCATAGTGACAAGATATGATCTGTGCTCTCAAGAGTCCTTACTGTGGTGTTGGGAGACACAGACACAAAAATAAATCATTGGAATCCATAGGATCTGTTCTATGCACCCCTGTATTATGCATTTTCTATTTTATGTACCTAGTATCAAGAGAACAGAAAGGAGCTCTAGTATAGTATAGAAACATACTTTAGGTTGCTTGAATATTTGCAAGTGGAAAAAGGAGGTAACAGACATAATGGTCAAAGGAACATGAGCCAATGCATGAACACATGAAGGGATTTCATTGAATATAGAGCATAACGGGTGCAGAAGCAAAGGACACAATAGAACTAGAAAAAAAAATTGCTTAGAGCTACATAGGGAAGAGCCAAATGTGTCTTAAGGGCTTGAAAAATAAAGATTTTAAAGCAGAAATAAGATATTGGATCTTTATTTTAGAAAGACTACTATGATGGCAGTACGAAGGATAAATTCAAGTTGGAGGAGTGACTGGAGGCAGACCATGGGAAACTGCTGGGGAAGCCTAAGTGACAGATGATGGTCTTTGACAGACGTGAATGACTGAACAACTCATTTTGGACATAAAATACACAGGCTTAAGTGATGGATTGCATGTGATAAATAACTGGTAAAGAGGATGTTAAAAAAACTCACAGGTCATCTTAGGTGACCATATGGATGATAATAACATTAAATAAAACGGGAGAAAGTTGGTGAGCATGGAGATGAGGAAAATGATGAAAAAGGAGAGCTGGTATTGAGACCTGCTAAATTTGAGGTGCTCACAAGACATGCAAGTTGAAACGTCTTATTTCATGAGGTACTCTGAATTAACAGTCATTGCAGCTTGGGATACTGTCAGGAGTTTAAAAATTGAAATCAGAGCATCAATATTGTTTTATATGTTTGGTGTATAAATCTAATAAAAGTTTTATTACTTTCTATTAGACTATAGAAGCACTTTTAATATGAAAAATTTAATGATATAAACCAATATGACAATATCATTCTCTAGTCATGGCCCTATAAGAAATTGCCAAAATTGGTTTAAGATTTAGATCTATGACACAAGCACTGATGTTTACAACCCACTCATCATAAAAAAAATAAGTAAGTCAATTATGGGATACCATTCCACATGCATTGACTTTAACACGGACTAAAGACATTGGTTTCACCTCAACTTGCCAAGACATTGGCAAGTGGCAATTACTACTGCCATTACTTGATGGGTGCTTCACCTAAATCAAAACTACTGATTGCTCATGATTGCTCATACTTCACCATGTCTTGCCACCTTTAATTATTTAAACAGAATAATGAGTACATGTGTGAATATAATATAGTTTGAAATACTAAATAAATTTTCAAAGAGAACAAGAGATATATTGGTACGTGTTCTAAACCATCTTCTCTGACATTCTGCATTACAAAGATTAACCTTTGCTTTGAACTTGCATTTCCCTTTCTGTTATACAGTATGTAATAGGAAATACCAGTACGTAGCTAAGGAGGAAGCTGGAGTGAGAGATGCTTTCTATATTTACTGGAATATTCTTAATGTATTGTCAGTCCATGGAAATAGACCTGCCTTACCATAATAATATACTCCAGAAAAAGTTTTATGTAAAAATGGAATGTCTTAATTTTTCAAAAACTGAAACTATGTCCTGAGGCAGAAAAGCATAGTTTCATTTCTTACCAACCGTAGTTAAAGGGTGGGATTTTTATGTATTGTTGGCACTACACATAATTGCTATATATAATTATAGTATGTCCAACAATGCTTTTTTATAGGTCACTGTGGTTATTACTATAGATCTAGATAATTAAAAGAGAATGAAAAATGTTTACAGTCCCAGGAGGGCAACTGTCGGTCTATCACTGAGTCTATGAAACACTGGAATTGAAAATGCTCTGTGCATCATCTGTGACCAATGATAAAGCCTTTCCATAATTTTGGCTGTGAGTTGACCATAAAAAAAAAAACAAGGTAGAACACCTTGATAGCTGCTCAGGTTTTAAAACCCAATGTCTAAACAAACTTACTTTAAAGTTAAAGACAAACACATACAATGGCTCTAAAGACAATCTGAAATAAATCGAAAATCTAATCTACTAATTAGATAATGTATTTATTCATAGAACACACCCCAAAAAGATAAATAGCTCATTAAAATGAATGTTTATATTTGCTGCATATTGTACACCTTTCTTCTTAAAATTTAATGGCATAAATATTATTATTTAATAGAAGATAGCTGAATACCTTAGTACTTTGATAATAAACTGTAAAACTAGCAGACTGTATCTTTATATTATAGAAAATATTTTAAATTATTCTGTAAAATACTTATAAGTAATGATCACAAGTGTTTCAATTGTATGTAATTATCACCTTCCTAAGGGGAATTTTCTTGAAGCTAAATGAAGTATAAGTTCTTTCTCTTAGAAATGCAAAATTTAAATATAGACTTTGCTCTAATATATTGCTTGTTTGTTTTGATGGGATGTAAACATAAAAATTACAACATAATTTAAGCTTATTCTAAATATCCATTGGAAAAATAAATATCTATAATTATTTTCAAGATATTTAATTTCAAAACTCACATTTTAAAATATAACTAATACTCTCTTGAAAACATATAATTTAATTAATATAGTTTATATATGGATATATATAATTAAGTACTTAAGCTTTATATATATGGATATGTATATATGGACATGTATAATTAAGTACTTAAGCTTTATACTTAAAGCTTATATTATATGATACATATCCATATATAATAATTAAATTATATGTTTTCCAAAAGTTACATTTCTATAATGCCCATATTTTCACAGTAAAAGCTACTTAGTAACTTTATTTCTGGTGTCTGTTTCAATTAAAATACAAGGAATAGTACTGACATGAACCTGTTCGCTAGGCAGTATACACAGTTATGAACTTTGTTCACAGCACAGTCCAAGGTGTCCTATGTATATCTAAGTTCACTTAGAAGTTTAATTACCATCAATCGTTTAACATGTCAAACCTGTTCAAACCTGTTCCTCCCTTAGTCTTCCCCATATAAATTAATGGTCACTCTATTCTTCCTGTTCTCAGGCCAAAAACCTTGGAATCATTCTTAAATTCTTTCTTTCACTCCACAACCAGCCCAACAGAAAATCCTGTCGACTCTCCTATCAAAAAAATAATGAAAATCTGACTACTCATTAGCCTCTATATCACTGTCAACTTACTCCAGGAAACCTTATAATTTTCTTGGATTACTGAAATAGTTGCTAACTAGTCTACCAGCTTCTATTCTTGACCCCTATAACAGTATAATTTCCTCACAGCAGTTACAGACACCTTGTTTTTATGTATGTAAAACTGTGTAATTCTTCTGTTCAAAATCCTCTAATACCTTCCTAACATTCTCAGATTAAAATTCAAAGTCCTCTTTACCATGATTTATAAGGCCCTAAGTCACAGCCTCTTTGATCCCCAAGTACCTAACTTTATATTCCCCCTCCTATTCTCCAAGGTCACTTATTCTGTCCATGCTGGACCCCTTGCTGTTCCCACAATATTTTGGATATGCTCCCACCTCAAGGGCTTTGCATTTGCTGTTTTCTCTGACTCTAATTTTCTTCCTAGTGCCCCACATGTCTCACTTCATCACCTGCTTCAGGTTTACCTTACATATCACTTTCTCAAGAAAAGTCCTGGTCACTCTCTTTAAAACTGAATTCATCCTACACTCAGTTTCCCTCTGTCTCACTTTATGTTTTTCTACAGCATTTATGGCCATCAAATACAGCATGTGTTCACTATTGGCTTATTACCTCTTCCTTCAATCAATGTAATCTCCCTCAGAACAGATTTCTGTCCAGTTAGTTAACTGCCCAGAGTAGTGCCTGACACGGGTTCAATAACATTTTTTTGTGTGAATGAGTGAATGTGAAAATCTCTTCAATCTTTTTATTTTTAAAATTCATTTATCATATGTGGCCTAACATCTAATTTCACAAAGAGATATCTCATTAGTCTGGAAGATTAAAGCTTGATAAAGTTTCAAGAACTCTACAACCAACAAATGTTTCAGGGAACCATGATTCTTCTATCACATGGCTTAGAACTTTCAAAGTCAACAGTGAATCCCACTGGAAGTCTTAGGGGTTAGGTCTGGAAGTGATATGCACTGCCTTTGGTCATTTTTAGGCACATGGCCAAATTCCCAAGTTCAATTCCAAACTGAAGATATAATCTCCCAATGGGCTCAGAGAAGAGGAAACTGGATTGGTGAGCATCTACCCATCTCTGCCACACATAAACTAGGAAAACACTGCATGCCTACTGAGAACCACGAATGAAATAAAGTAGAATGAAAGGACTGAAAGTGACTAAGGGAGTGAGGAGTAAAATATTAGCTACATTTTTCAGGCACTGCCTTTCTGAGGAGGTAACATTTGAGCTAAGAGAGGTTAGACTGAGCTAGACATGTAAAAATTGGAGAAGTAATACTGGGAGTCTGTGGAGAAGGCAGTGGAAAGACCTTGGAGTAGGAATAAGTGTGGCATGTTTGCAGAATAGTGAGAAGACTGGTGTCATTGAGGAGATAGGACAAGGGAGAGTGGGAGAGCATGCAGCCAAGGAGGTAGGCAAGAGTCTCATCTTGCAAAGGCCACACAGTAATAAGTTTGGGTTTTATTTTTTCAACAAGGGGAAGACATCATTGTATTTAAAGCAGGAAATCTGATGATCTGATTTACATTTTAAAACTATGTTTGGCTATTGTGACATGAGTGAATTATTGTGGGGTAAGACAGGGTAAATTAGGAGGCTTTTGCAAGAGTATGAGAAATGACCATAGTAATACAGATAGAAAGAAGTGGGGAAAAAATTAATATATTCTGGAGGAAAGACCTATCAGACTTTCTGGTAGATTTAATGGTGGGAATTGCAGGGTGAGGGAATGAGGAATTAAAATGACTCCTAGGCTTTTAGCTTGAGTAAGTTCACACAGATTTGGTACGTTTGCAAAAATGAGGGAGATAAGGAGAAGATTAGGTCTTTTGGGGGAAAACCAAAGTTATTTTTTGGATAGATGAAAATTTGGAGAAACCTATTAGATATTCAAGCTCAGGAGAGACATCATGGTGGAGACACACCATATGGAAAGTATTTAAAGCCAGAGAATGGAAGAGGCCACCTGTAAATGAGAGTGAAAAGATGAAGCTATAAAGTTGAGTCTAGGGCCAACCTATCAACCAGAAATCTGGCCAGAGAGGAGCAGCTCACTGAAGATGCTGAGAAGAATATGAGCCTGGGAGTCAGCAGGAAAACTAGAATCATGCAAATAATAGGAGTCAGGAGAGGAAAAGCAGGAGTGGTCAGAGGTGAAGAAAATGAGAATGAGTGAGTGATGACTGGTGGTGGACACGGGGAGTGGCCAATGACTGGCAAGAGCAGTTTCAGGAGAGGAAAGGAAGAGAACTCGATGGCAGGGGAGAATGGCAAGGACAAGTGGAGGCTATTAATTCAGTCCGCACTTTTGTCAGCCTCCTTAGAGACAATGAGCAGGATATGAGGAAACAGCATAGGTTTGATGGGGAGTTCTCCGGATAAGAAAAAAAAAAAATTTTAAACAACTTGGCCACAATGGTGAAACCCTGTCTCTTCTAAAAATACAAAAATTAGCCAGGTGTGGTGGCGGGCCCCTGTGGTCCCAGCTACTCAGGAGGCTGAGGCAGGAGAATCCCTTGAACCTGGGAATCGGAGTCTGCAGTGAGCCGAGATCACACCACTGCGCTCCAGTCTGGGCAAGAGAGCGAGGCTCCATCTCAAAAAACAAAACAAACAAACAAACAAACAAACAACTAGTGGCAGTCACTGGAAGACATGTTCTAGGCTGATGGGAAGCATCGTGTAAGAGTAGAAGAAAGACATCTACCTAAATCAGAGCTTAAAAACTCTCTAAACTAATTTAATTTAAAATCTGTCTGGTTCTTTGGCCTATGAAACCATACTCTATGAAAATGCAAACTAGTAATACATCAATGATTTTTAATTTACCTGGATTTTAATATGCATTTATTTTATTATGACCTTGTTAGAAAAGCATTATAAAAACACATTTTGATAAATCTGTTTTTCCAGAGGGGAAAAAAACATAATTATTCTGCACTTAAACACAATCTAACTACTTATTTTAATATTTAAGTTTATAGCAATTATCCTAGGTCGTGCTTGTCATGCATTTTGCCCAAATCATAGGTCATATAGTTGTGTATTACTGGCAAAATTGTATGCCCAACTATAAAAAGCAGAGATTTTTTTTCATTTTGTTTATTTAAAATAATGCGTGACTTATTCACTATTTTGTAGTTTGCCTTTGGGTTAACCAGATGTGACACAAATTCTTTCTTTGTGATTCGCAAGGTGTCTGAGTCTCGTATATGTATGTGACAGAGAAGGAGAAAGGAGAGAGAGAGAGAAAAATAATAACTGCCTTATAGAAATACAAAGGTCAGACATAGTGTGTGTATACAGCAGCTGAATCCTGGCACTTATAGAGGCTTAGCAAAGCATTGTTATTGATATTATTTCCATTGTCATTGTCATTACTCTTACTGCTATCTTTTTGAAGTTAAGAAACCTACACACCATAGCTGAAGAACTTTCCTTCCACTGATGGCAAATGAAAAAAATAAATTTTAAAAATACATAGTCCCCAAGCACAAAAAAAAAAACTTTCTTTTTTCCTTAAAAAAGTATATAATTGGGTCAATAAACACTGTATTGTAGACTTACTAAGATTCTGTATGTGTATGTCTGTAGAGGGGGTGGTATCTGTTTTCTTTTGGTTGTTTTTTTTGTTTTTTGAGACAGAGTCTCGCTCTGTCGCCCAGGCTGGAGGGCAGTGGCACGATCTTGGCTCACTGCAAGCTCCGCCTCCCAGGTTCATGCCATTCTCCTGCCTCAGCCTCCCGAGTAGCTGGGACTACAGGCGCCCACCACCATGCCCAGCTAATTTTTTGTATTTTTAGTAGAGACAGAGTTTCACCGTGTTAGCCAGGATGGTCTCGATCTGACCTAGTGATCTGCCCACCTCAGCCTCCCAAAGTGCTGGGATTACAGGCATGAGCCACCACACCTGGCCACTGGTTTTAAAATTAAGAACACAGATTATGAAACTATTTGAGAAACACTAACAATTTTAAATTGAGTTTTATATTATGTCTAGTTAAGGACTGGTAGTATAGAATGAGAGTGCAGAGAAAGAAGTAGCAGAATAAACTACTACTTTTGCCATGTGTTTGGGAGAGTGACAAACACACACAGCAAAAAAAGAAACAGTAGTATAAGGAAGCAGAAAATGAGACCAGTTGGAAATGAAGTAGACAGGCAAAAAGTGTCCCATGTAAGTAAGTTGTCCCAAAGTCACAACTTAATCTTCCACCGAGGTATGTTACTCTAAGAGACTAGTGATTATTTTTCCTTTACCGATTTATTTTTCTACTAATAAACTAATAATGTGACAGCCTTCCCTCCTAATAGGCTAACTAGTGAAGATTGTTACAAAACCATTATTCCTTGAGTTGCAGTAGTAGTAATCAGGACAGCTGTCTTTCCAAAGGCTGGAAATAAATTAAGCTGAAATCCATATTTTGCCTTTGACTGAGAGCTAAATGTTTCCCTCTGTTTCTTCTCCACATTTTCATTTAATAGAAGCTTTTCCCTCAGCCTCCACTTAATTGCTGTATTGACTAACACGTTCCATTATCTCCACAAAACACACAAGCTGCACTCACTGAACCCCAACTGCTCAGAGCTCTCCAATCACACACAAGTAGACCAGCATTGGCCACTCCCATCAGCCAAGGTTCATGATTGTAAAGAGTCCCAAGAGTTTGGTCCTAAACCTGTTTATAAGCCAGTTGTGTTTGTTATTGTAGTATAAACATTAGTTACGGTGATGAAATATGAGAAGGATAAACGGAATTACTGTCAATGAAAATTAATGTTACAAAAAGGTGGGGAGATCATCTGAAGTTGTCTGAAGTTCTTATTTTAGATAAAAGAAATGACAAATTGAAATTGTAGAAGATGCATTATTGGCATGGCTTAGGTAAGAAATATTGTGTAGAATTCCAATCAATAAACATATAAGAAAAAGTCATGACCTTACATCAAAAGACTAGCATATGAATGTACAGGCACTTGTTTTACATTGAAATAGAACACTAAGGTATAAATGTATCATTTTTATGGTTCCCTTTACTAACAGACCTTTTCAATTCATTCACCTATTGCTTTTGGTCATGACAGAAGTATTCATATGTGCTATGTTCTCACGACATATACCATAGACAATATTCTTGCTATGAGGAAATAATCAAACAAATGGGGTTTAGGAAGTAGATTGCACATGCCATATGGTCATCAAGAGCAGAGGAAGTTTGCAAATGAAAAAAAAAATACTCACTATAGGTAAAATATATGTGTTAAAGAGTGGTTAATGTCTCTTCTGAGTCATTAGTCCTCCTTAAGTATAATAGGAGCAATTACAAAACAAATGCCATATATTTTTGTACAAGTCTTAGATTTCTTGAAGAACAATTACATAAATTTGGGACTCTATGACCAAATGCAAGAAAATAATGTTACTTATATAAACTAAACCATAATTAAAATGATGTATCCATGATTATCAACAAAAGCTGGCCACTTAGTGAAATGTAAATGTACCATGGAATTATAAGGTTTATATATGCATATTTTCTACAGATTTTTTTTTAATTTTAAATAAAAATACTCTCCATTTTATAAGATTTAAAATAAATGTGTATGAATATAAATACACAGATTCATAAAACAATTTATCTCAATAAATGTTGAGTAATACTAAGTCTCATCTTTAAACCTATGTAATTATAGTTCACAAAATTACAGTCCTCATAACAAACAAGTAAAAAGAACTTATTAACGGGGAAAAAGTACATTGGTAAAATTGGTAAGTAAAATAAACAAATGAAATGTATAGTTGCTGAGATCCTATCTTTAAAGTAATCCTAGAAACTTCTCTAAAAATGATTTGTGCATTTTTACTCCAACCTCTACAATAAAATACACAATAGTGCACTTAGTCTGTACTGCCACCAAGTGCTGAAACCAATTACTTTTAAGATTCTTACAGCTACTATAAGCAGATTCTTTCACTGCTATGAGTAGCAATTTTGAAAGGCTAAAAGCAAACCATTTCAACCATGAATGGCTGTAAGAGCATTAAAATTTTGACATGAAAATAAAATCTCAAAAGTATTAATAAAACATCAAAAATCCTACCAGCTCACTGGAAGTTCATGGAGTCTAAAAATGTTTTTCAGCTTGTAGTCAAATTTTGCTGGAGAAAGACTTTCTTTAGAAACATTCAGGTTTGGATTTGGTTGCATATCTATGGGAAATTCTGAATCCTAGAGAAAAAAAATTAAACAAGAGCTCTGTGTTAAATATCAAAATCACTGCACAGGTTGATACTCTGATTTAATATTAAATTACAACATAAACATTATAATTATATTTGCCCAGAATTTACATGAAGTCCTTCATTTCCAATTTTAGTTTTGAGAAAATATTTAAAAAGATAAAATTTTAAATAAGGCAAATATCAATTTACATAACCAATTTCAATTCTAAGCTTCATGTTACATGTTAAAAATTACTTGAAAATACTCCCTATTTGAATTCCAATGAAGCACAATATAGCATTGTCATATATTATTGGTTAATTGTCTTTTTTTAAATAAGCTTTCCAGGCCCAACAGTAATGTCAGCAGTCGAAAGTCTACAATTCTTATGCCCCTTTTGTCCCCTATAAATGGCCGACTAAAAACACTTTCATTGGGTAACAAAGTTAACATTTGCTAATTGATTGATTATGATTTTCTTTTTAAATCTAAGGACACAGGACTAATTTAAAAACACTTACTGAAAGTAAACCATTTCTATTAATCCTGACAAATCACATATATTAGAATCCACACCTGTCATTTCTTGGTCACCGCCCTCTCCACCAAGCAAACCATAGCTACAGATCAAAGAGCATTTTCAGTCCATGAGAAAGTAGTCCTTCCTCAGTGGAAAAAAGACATGCTACAAATAAGCACTCAACACATAATGAAGGATAGAGTAATTGCTTAACTGTACTCAAAAAAAGAAGTTATGAATCCCCTTACAGCTAATTCTTTAAAATTGCTCTGAGAGAAGGCTCATATCATGAATTTTTGCACCCATTTACTTATTCAAAAATTATTTATCTCAAACATTATTTTAGGCATGAAAAATCTTTTTTTTTTTTTTTTTCGTTTTTGAGACGGAGTCTCGCTTTGTTGCCCAGGATGGATTGCAGTGGCGGGATCTTGGCTCACTGCAACCTCCGCCTTCCGGATTCAGGCGATTCCCGTGCCTCAGCCTCCTGCGTAGCTGGGACTACAGGCGCGTGCCACCACGCCGGGGTAATTTTTTGTATTTTTAGTTAGACGGTTTTCACCATATTGGCCAGGCTGGTCTCAAACTCCCTATCAGGTGATCCGCCCGCCTTGGCCTCCCAAAGTGGTGGGATTACAGACGTGAGCACCGCCTCTGGCGTGAAATAATATATTTCTAATTAACAAAGTAGTACATATTCGTATAGAAATTTTCTGCATTTCATAATTCTACAAAAACTTAAAAGCTCGCTTAGTCTCACCACCCAGATATAATTACTATTAACACTGTGGTTTAATTAATTTTTTTCCATCTTTCTCAGTTTTTACAAAATTGGAACCACACTCTATTATCTTCTCTCGTTTTTCATTTATCATTGCTGCATTTTCACATCATTTAGTCTGTTTTGAAGGAATGATGAATGCCACATTTTACTTATTCAGTGATTTTTGTCTCACTTATGGTTATCAATGTTATGAACAGAGTTTTTGGTCTATAAATCTGCACTTCACTAAGTATTTCCTTAAAGCATAGTACTAGAAGTGTAAATAATTCAAATAGAATAAATATTTGAGAAAAACATGATACCTTTTCACAGACTGCTTTTTAGAAAAGCTGTACCAATTATACTGCTGCCAGTCATGTAGTACTGTGTGCCATTCACCATATCTTTGTTAATGGCGTATACACACACGTGCATACACACATGCACTTAAAAAAATCCATTCTTTCAATAGTTATTTCCTTTGAATAATATTTATTATTGAGTGTCAATTTTATGACAGGCACCAGTTTCAGTTCTTTTAATATATCACTAAACAAAATAGACAAAATTCTCTCCCTTATGGAGCTTACATTCTAAAAGAAGTAACACCTAGGTCAATATAAATAATGAACATATATACTATATTATATCTGTAAAATAAAAAGCCTATGGAAAAAATTATTGCCAATTCATATATAATTAAGTTAAACATTTTTATATTTGTTATTTATTTGCTTTACTTCATTTTTTCTGAATTGCATATTTATGCTGATTGCCTATTTTTCTATTGTTTTGCTGGCATTTTATTTTAATGATGATGCTTGGGTTGGAAATAGGGGAAGGGTAAATTACTATGTTAGAAAATATAGCAAGATGGATCCAAATCCAGTCTTATATAGTTGTTTGAACTGCCTGAAAATATCTGAAACCATAAACACAGCAATTTTTATAAGCATTGTTAAACCAATAATCATAGAAAGAGCTATTTAATAAGACCTAATCAACTAGGTCCTGCTGCCTACTTAGTAGAGCTAATAAAATAGTAAAATATAATGATAACTGAACAACTATTTAAAAAAAGATTTACATCAAGAGCGGCAAAACCCTAGTAAAAACAATCCAATCTAAGCATAGATTCACTTGCAGAGGTAAACATTAGATTTCTTATATCACCCAGCCTATGTGCTGAAATATTTCAGGAGACAATGGCCAATACATGGGTAGGCAGGATCAGTGAGGTAAATGTGAGATACATAAATAAGGACAATGTGTACAGGATAGAAGAGGTAAAATAAATCTTAAAATTATTCTTCCAAGCAAAAAAAAATAACCTTTTTTTGTATTGACAAGATACAATTGGAAGGCAAAGCTAAGCTCTCAGCAGTGTGCTTTAATAGTTCACTGGTCTTAACTCAAAGCGCACATTGAACTCACTAGGCAGCTTTTTAAAAAAATACCAGTATCACTGAGTCACACCCCAAATAAATTAAATAATAATTTGAGAGTAAGGCTCTGGCACTCATGTTTATTTTAAAGCTTTCTATGTGAAATAAAAGTCAGGGTTAAAATAATGGCTTTCCTTAGCAACTCAGCTCCACCACATATGAGTGTGAACTTAGGCAAGCTATTTAACAAGCTTTCAAAATATATATATATATTTCTCTCTGTAAAATGCAACCCCAATCATACCTGTCTTAAACGCTGCATGAAGATTGAGATAATCTCTGCAAAGCATTCATCACATGTTAGTCACCTAATATGTTCATTAAATTCTTAATAAACATTATCTATTTATATTGCTATTTTTATTATTTCTGCAACTAGTGGCATGTTAATTTCAGCTGGATAGCAAATTCATCATCAATTGTTTCATACTCCACTTATTTATTATGAAATAATTATATTAATCAAATTATAAGTTTAATATTCTCCTGGGATATTGATTGAAGCAGACTTGATTTTGACATAATCTTACTGAATCCCAGTTTCATAACCAGTTAACGGCTGGCTATCTATATATGTCTCAGTACCAATAATAAAAGAAGTTATTGCTTTATGGGCCAGTTGGAATTAAATATAGTCTCACATTTTAAAAAATGGAAGACCTGTGCTTGGCCTGTTTCACTTAACATAGTAACTTTCAGTTCCATCCATGTTGCTGCAAATGACAGGATTTCATTCTTTTTTATGGCCAAATAATGTTCCATTGTATATATACCACATTTTCTTTTTTCACTCACCCATTCATCGGCACTTAGGTTGATTCCATATTTCAGCTATTATGAATGGTGCTGCAATAAACATGAGAATGCAGCCATCTCTTCATTATATTAAGTGAAATACGCCAAGCACAGAAATAAAAATACTGCATGTTCTCACTCATATGTGGAAGCTAAAAAAGTGGATCTAAGAAGACACAGAATCGATTGGTGGTTACTGAAGGCTGAAAAGATCAGTGGAGAAGGAAGGATGGAGAGGTTGAATAATGGGTACAAATACATAGTTTCATAGAAGAAATAAGACCTAGTGTTCTGTAGATCAGTAGGGTGACTCTAGTTTAAAATAATCTATTGTACATTTCAAGATAGCTAGAAGAGAATAATTCAAACATTTATAACATAAAGAAAAGACAAACATTTAAGGTGATGGGTACCTCAATTATACTGATGTGAACTTTACAAATTATATGAGTTTTCACATGTACCCTGAAAAAAATTAAAAATAATAAAATATTTTCAATTTCAAAAACCCAATGGGTACCTCTTTCTTAACTTGAGTAATACATCAGTTAGGCATCCCACGGGAAGCCAAGCTATCTATTAGGCCTCTTTCCCCATGAGTCCTTTGGGTACCCAGGTTTCCCCCAGACCCTAGATCTGTGCCACTCAACAGAGGTCTGCTTCCCTATCTTGTTATTTGCTGTTCATTGAACTAACATTCACAGGAATTGCCCCAAACAATTTTTAAGTGGAAGTGAAAAATTATTCAATCAGGCATTCTGTCAACATTTGAGTATCTACTCTATTTCAGGCACTATGTTAATTACTAGGTCACAAATATAAGTAGAATACATTGCTTCCACTCCAAGGATTCACAGTCCTGTGAAGGACACAGCATAAATGAAAAAAAAATGCATCACTGGAAAAAGCTAGAGTAGAAATATGCAAAAGATAATAAGCAAATAAACAAGCAATAAAACTATTGGAAAAGAGGAGATAAAATGATCATTAATTACAGATATTATGATTACACTGATAGATGATTAGATAGATAAGCCAAAAGGAAAAAGAAACTAAAGGGACCATATTACTATGGCTGATTACATCTGACAAATTATAAAATTAGTAAGTTTCGCTAGTATGCAATGAATTAACAGAAGATATAAAAGAAAAATATTGTCTGGGTGCAGTGGCTCATGCCTGTAATCCTAACATTTTGGTAGGCCAAAGCAGGTGGATCGCTTGAGCTCAGGAGTTCGAGACCAGCCTGGGCAATGTGGTGAAACCCATCTCTACAAAAAATACAAAAATTAGCCAGGCATGGTGGCTCCCACCTGTACTCCCAGCTACTTGGGGGGCTGAAGCAGGAGGATCGCTTGAGCCCAGGAGGCGAAGGTTGCAGTGAGCCAGGATTGTGCCACTGCACTCCAGCCTGAATGGACAGAATGAGACGCTGTCTCAAAAAAAAAAAGAAAAGAAAAGAAAAATATTCCACTAACTCTAACTCTAACAGCAATCAGATAAAAATACCTACTAGAACACTAACAGGAAATGTGTTAAGCCTAAAGAAAGAAACTACACTTTATTCAGAGATATAAAGCAAGGTCTTATTAGTATAGATAGTCCATGGACTCAGAAAGTCTGCTGATAAACTTCTGAAGAAGTTCGATTTAAATATTCAATTCAAGTCAAAATATCAACGTGAATCTGGGAGCAAGCTTATCTCTTGCAGTACCTAGTGTTGCTTACACTGATCAATACTATTGGGAAATGATAATTAATCACTGACCATTTAAATTAATTTTTAAAAATAAAAAGTTAAAAGATATTTTAAGATATATATTTTTAAAATAAACACCCTATTAAAAGAGATTTTATATGGCTTTTCTTTCCTTGTCTTAATTTCCCATGTGGAGAGGAATTTACCAAAAATGGAGACGTTTTGCTTAGGCTTCTGTGCCCTCATTATTTCATTCATCACTCAAATGGCCCATTACCCGCTGACAAACTTCACACATCACTACCTAGGAGTGACTGACAGCTGACATTATCAGCAAGGCTTGATTGAGCTAATTGACATTCACAATCTAAGTATGAAAATACGAATGGGTCAGGAAAAGTCTTTCTTACTCATATATCTATTCAATTACTTGACCTTTATGTTTGTTTTCATTTCTTGGGCTTTAGACTGTAGGGAGAAGGATGATATTTGCAAAATGATGTTTCCCAAATGTACTTAAATATTTTTAATTTAGTACTCCTCAAGTATCTAATTAGTCTTTAAAGTTTCTATTCTAGATGTTTATATAAAACAAAATAGTTTTATTGTATTTTAAATTCATCCCTGAAACTTTTTTAACTTTGACTCATATAAGGCTAAAGCCATAAAACGAAAAAAAAGATGTACAACCATAAATATTCACTTAGAAACTTCACAGCGTCATTATTTTAACATTATATTTCTTGATTAAACTTCTTATTTGTGTCGTAAACTAATGAACAGAGATAAAAGATCTGCTTGATTTAAAAACATAGGAAATGGTTAGATTTATGTTTTCTTAGTATGCACAGTATTTTGCACAGAAGGAATTATTTTAAGAAACACTTTTAGAATACAATTAAAGGCTAACCCACAAAAATTGATATGCTTAGAAAATATTTAGCTTCTAAAGTTAAGTAAGTGCATATTTTTACTATGTTGAAGAATAATGACTATTACTTTAAAACAAACTCCCGTTAGTCAATTTCAACAGTTCTCCCAAAAGCAATCCTCTGACAAGGGCATCAACATTATCTGGGGACTTACTTGCAAAGCAAATTCTCAAACCCCTTCCCAAACTTACTAAATCAGAGTCTCTGTGAATGGGGCCCAACAATCTGTTTTCAGTGAGCTTTCCAGGTGATTCTGAGGCTTGCTAAAGTTGGAGAATCCATCTGCTCAACAACCCATCTTTCGAAATTTAGCAAACAGTTACAAGATTTATAAAGCCTATCTGTAAGCATTAATATAACAGTTTCAATATATATACCATGTAAATTTGTACAGGTGCTCTCATACACTGCTGGTAATAATGCAAACTTTCTAGAAAGAAATTTGGAAATATGTATCAATTATGTTAAATAATGACCAAACACCTTCCATAATTAAGTCCATTTCTAAAAACATACTCTGAGAAAATATTCAGACCAATTTGCTAAGATCTACATATAAAGTTTTCTATGCATCGTTATTTATTATAGTGAAGGACTAGAAACACCTAAATTTCAAATAAAGTGTGTTTAATTTGATTGAACCATAGAATGCCATGCATCCAGATGATGAAACATTATTTAGTTATTAATAATAATATTCATGAAGAATACGGACATAGGAAAGTGTCCACTTAATATAAATGATATATGTATATTTACACATATATATGTGCAACTAAAATAAAGTGTGTCCAAATATTAATAGTAACTAACTTCATATGCTTTTTACTTTATAATGTTTTGTATTCATTCATTTCTGCATATTCAAATTTTTCTATAAGGAATTAATATTACTTTTAACACAGAAAATCATGGAATTAAATATGTATATAATCTATAAATACCATATTTAAAAGAATATAAGCAAATTAACTTAATGGCTTATCTATTTAATATTCTTTTTCCTCTAGCATAAATGGGCTTTGCCACCTTATTAACAATCTGGTTCCTAGACACATAATTCTACACTCTAATCAGAACCGTGATTCACAAAGCCTTTTTCTCATCTATTACCAGACTCTGTGTCAGGGAGTAATCAGATATTTCAAATTGCATGTTCCACTGATGGTTTATAATTACCTAAGAAGAACATAATTATACCTAAACCTAAATCTCAGTTTATTAGTTAATAAAAATGAACATTTTTAAATAAATAAATAAAATAAAAATTCTAAATAAAAAATTAGAAGAATCACTATACCATTTCATTTTATAAACCTCCTCCTTCCTACTAAATAAGAAAATGCTTATAATCTGACCACTGTCAAAACCCAGCACATGGCACTAATTTTTGCTGCTGACATTTCCTTAAACTGAGACAAATTCAGCATCGGGATGTTTAGTAGTTTCAGAGTTATTTACAAATGTCAGTTCTGTGCCCTCTTGTACCTAGGTGTGGCCATGTGATTTACCTGATGAATGAAATGTGAGCAAAAGCAACATGGGGGCAAGCCTGAAGTGCCAGCATGTGTTTGGCCACCCCTTTGTGCCCTTCATTTGATAATATGAAAGTATGGGGCAGGCACTCCCATCCAGCCTGTGGTCCTCAGTGATTATGATGAGCGAAGCTCCCTTGCACAATGTAGTGCAAGAGAGATATATTTTGATGTTTTAATCCACTGAGATATTTGAGTTGGGTTTTTGTGCAGACACCAAAATTTCAAGATTTAGATAAGATCATACAAACTGAGAAAAAGTTTAGGGAAGTCTCATTTTCTCTTCTCATTACCAAGTCAGGATATCCTATTACTGTAATTCCCAATTATAGTATGTATTTCAGTGATGTTCTGATGCTTCCTTCATTTTCAAAAATCACTGCAATGGCAACCTTAATAAACTTGTGTCATAAAGCAAAGAATGAAGTCTGTGCCCTTCTCTTGCACAGACCTTTTCTGAGAAATGGGAATAATGATCCAATTCATTTGTGTTCCTTTTACTAAAATTTCCCTTTGGGGAATGCAAGAAATATTCTGTTCACTATGCACAGTGCCAGAGGGCAGCCAGCTGGCATAGTTCCTATTACTGGCACAAAGAGGACACACCTGGGTTACTTATCCCTCTGTTTCTTTGGAAGCCATTCTGGTTGCTCCCATAATCCCCAGGAGCTTAAACAGAGGCTAAACAAAATTGAAGCAGGATTCAGGAGGTCAGGGGGCACTTACATAGTATGTAGTTATTGCTTATGGGTAGCTACTAAAATACAGGTGTTTATTTTGCTAATGGTTTTAAGTCAAGTCAGTTCACAGTTGTGATAAATGGTTATAACAACTTTTAAAATCTTATTAAAAACAAAAAACGTAAGCAATTAATTGAAAGATGACAAAAGTCAATGAATTGGACATTTATCAATAAAAACGTATTCTATTAAGGTTTAGAAAGTAAGGCAGTTTCTCTACTAGCAGTTTACTTTGAAAATGAATGAAGACTTTCTAAACTTTTATTAATTCCTCTTACCTAGCAGCATGTAACCTAAAATTGACAGAAGTGGAAATTTCAATGACTTTTAGATTATACCTCTCTCAACATAATTTTTATTTAAAATAAACAATTCTGTAATCTCTACAAAACAGAGACCAAGAATAAGCCTTATAAAGGTTAAATTTGCCTGAAGATGTATCTGACCAACTAGAAATTGCTGAATTGAATGGCTTCTCATGTTGCGTTCACTGCCTAATATATTCTTTAGTTGGCGGGCTTCCAAAATGAAGAATAAGCACGCATTTTTGTAATTGAAATTGCAGTACAGCTCAGCTATCTTATCCTGACTTTAATGCTAACAGGTTAATAATTACAATTTAATAAATATTATTTCTAAGTTATTCAATTTTTCTTTTTGATAAGCTTGTTATGTAATAATAAAAACATCTGAGAGGGTCAGTTACATGTTATATGTAAAATAATCCTGGACAGTAAATTATAACTTTTGTTTAACACTATGATAATCACATAAAAGTGTTGCAAACCTAAAAATATTCAAAGGGAAAGTGTACAAAATAGAAAGACAGGTAGCCAAAAGCATATCGAGGTTCAGAAAAGTGTGTGCCATATGATGACACAAGTGATCACTTCTGTCAATACTGGGTGCTGAAATAGTGCTAGACAATGCTTTACACAAAAGTCAATTAATGTAACAGCTTTTGAAAATGACCTTGTTTCTAACAGATTTACTAAATTAAGAATTCATAGATTCACCTATTTCAGGTATGGTATTACTCTGAGTAAATGTCAAAGATTTTCTGATTAGTTTTGTGGATAGAAAGTATGGATGATATTGACATCTCTTCTCTGCTTTAACCTGCTTCCATTCTCAAAGGCAAGGCAAAACTTTGCTGTAGCAAGGCTAACTTATTTGCATTATTGGCTAAGGGGATATGCCTAATAGTACTGTCCCAACCAATTGGCATCTGTTTGCTTTACATGCCCAGCTATAAATGCAAGTTTATGCCCAAAGTGAGAGCATCTCAGCTAACTGAAAATTTAATTCTCTATAGATGTCCACAAGGATTATCTTTGTGTGGGTTGGCAACTTAAAACGTAATAAAATTCCACAGTAAAATAACTAACTTCTACTATTAGCTACTCAAGATACTTGATCTTACTGTAAGCTTCCATAATTTTATCTTCTTTCTGATAATGCATGCTTCCATACTTCTTATCTTTGAATTTTAAGTAAAGTTGCAGTTATGTCTATTTAGAGCAGAGGTCAGAATTCAAAAGCCAGGCATCAGAAAAATAATTCAAATGAAGGAACTAGGTGGAAGTATGAAGAGATACATTCTACATGTTTAACACATAGATCACCTCAACATGGAAACATGCTGTCCCCCTTGTTTCAATAAACATATAACTTTCTTGATCTTTCTTTATCCCATGTTACCCCCTTTTGATATAGATATGAGTACTAGACATAGTTTTCCTCTTTACCGTAAAAAAAAGGAATATGAAGATAAATGCCAATGCAGATAAGGCTCAGCACTGGGAAGACAAGTGTGGTGGTGATGGCTGTAGAGGACTGAGGAATGCATGCATGTCTTGCCTAAAGCACCTGTTGCGTCTCAGTTCCAACAAATGGTGGGGGATGTAGGAATGTAAGCCCAATGTTAACAGATAGTGTTTTTTTTCAAAAGGAGCCATATATTTGGGGTTTTCGTTGAATCATTCAACAAATATTTATTGATAGTCCTGATTTATCAAGCATTATTCCAGTTGCCTGAAATACACTAGTAAACACACACACACACACACACACACACAAACAAAAAGATCTCAATCCTCATGTAGCTTATAATATATTGAGGAGACAGAAAATAAGTAATAAACATATACAAGTATATCACATAAAATGTTAGATTAAAAATGCAGTAGAAAGAAAAAGACAGCAGTGTAAGAGAGACTGGAAGTACATGGGGAGAATTTTGTGGGGCATGATGTATGAAATTATACATGCGGCAATCTGGCGAGGCCTCATGGAGAAGGTGACATTCGATTAAAGACTAAGACAGTGATAGAGTTGACCATGATGATATTAGAAGAAGAACATTCCTGGCATAAGAAAAAGCCAGTTCAAAATCCAGAATTTAAGAGTAAATGTGGCATTTTACAAAAAAAAAAAAAAAAGGAAGCCAGTGTGGCTGGAGAAGAAAAAGAGAAAATAATACATGTTTAGGTGAACTAGAATAAATTTTGAATGCTGACAGTAAATTTTTATTATAATTATTTAACCCTGAGAAATGTCAACATTGGGAGGACCAAACAAAATGCATCTATGGACTGCCAATTTTCTATCCTTATCCTTGATTTATAACTCATTAAATGTATTAAAAACCCTTAGTAAGATTATTTAAGACTATTGGTTAAATTGAAGATTCCTAAGAGTATTCAGAAGATGAATGGATAGAATAATTAAGTGAAGCTTTCTTGATTTTAGCTTCCCCCTCCCACCACTCACAGAGTAGGAATATGGCAGAATCTTCCAGAACAGTCACATAGTTTTTATTAATTCATTCAAAAAAATGAATTAATGTATTAATGTATTAATGTGCAAATAGCAGGCTAAATGCCTGGGATACGGAACTATGAAAGGCATTCCCTGATATCAAAGTTCCTAAAGAGAAACTGTTGCTAGTGAATCACCATCCTCGAGAGTAGAGAAGAGGGGGTAATTTTGTAATAGTAGCTACCATCAAATTCATGTTCACAGGCCACAAGAACAAGCCACACTTAAAAATTTTCCATTAGTACAAAAATAGTACTCATATTTATGACATTACAGAATTTACAAATCCCTTTCACATATACTGCTACATTGATATAGACAGTGTTTTATTTTGCTCACTAGACTTAAGATGACAAAACAGCTCAGGTGGTTTGCTTATTGAAGTCAGAGTAACTTGTCATAACCTCATGACAAAATTTAAATGTACCTGTTTAATATTCTTCTATCTTTATATGACTTCTGATATACAATCCTGTATTAGTCCATTCTCACACTGCTATGAAGAAATACCCAAGACTGGGCAATTTATAAAGAAAAGAGCTTTAATTGACTCAGTTCCAGATCGCTGGGGAGACCTCAGAAAACTTACTATCATGGCAGACAGAAAAGGAGAAATAGGCAACTTCTTCACAGGGCAGCAGGACAGTGAGTGCAAGAAGGGGAAATGCCAGACACTTCTAAAACCATCAGATCTTGTGAGACCCACTCACTATCACAAGCACAGCATGGGGGAAACCACTCCCATGAGTCAATTATCTCCACCTCTTTTACCCTCAAAATGTGGGAATTATGGGGATTACAATTCAAGATGAGATTTTGGTGGGGCCACAGAAACTAACCATATCATTCTGCCCCTGGCCCCTCCCAAATCTCATGTTCTTATATTTCAAAACCAATGATGCCTTCCCACAGTCCCCCAAAGTCTTAATTCATTTCAGCATTAACTCAAGAGTCCAAGTCCAAAGTCTCATCTGAGACAAGGCAAGTCCCTTTCACCTATGAGCCTGTAAAATCAAAAGCAAGTTAGTTATTTCCTAAGTACAGTGGGGGTACAGACATTGAATAAATGCTCCCATTCCAAATGGGAGAAATCGTGAAAACAAAGGGGCTACAGGCCCCATACAAGTCTGATCTCTAACAGGGCAGTCATTAAACCTTAAAGTTCCAAAATCATCTCCTTTGTCTCCATGTCTCACATCCAGGTCATGCTGATGCATGAGGTGGGCTCCCATGGCCTTGGGCAGCTCCACTCCTGTGGCTTTGCAGGGTATAACTCCCCTCCCAGCTGCTTCCATAGCTTGGTGTTAAGTGTCTGTGGCTTTTTCAGGTGCATGGTGCAAGCTGTCAGTAGATCTACCATTCTGAGGTCTGGAGGATGGTGGCCCTCTTCTCACAGCTTTATTAGGCAGTGCCCCATTGATAGATACAGGAGACAGACAAATTCATAGGTGGACAGGGATGGGTCCTTGGTGAAACTTGACCTTCAAGCCAAGGATAGCCTAAAGCCTGAAAACTGAGCTTCCAGTTCCAGATAGAGTCTAGGACCAGAGTGAAAACTGCCATCCCCATCTTATCTACTCTCTCTCAATTGATTTCTTCTGAATGATGACTTTTAACCAATCAAATGATGCCTTTTTCGAGCCCACCCATGGACCAATCAGCATTCATTCCCCCATTCTAAGCCCATAAAAACCCGACTCAGCTTCACAGATGGCAACAAGCTTTTGGGTCCCCTCTTGCTTCTGAGAGCTTTCTTTCTGTCGCTCAATAAAATTCTACTCTGCCTTACTCACTCTCCAGTGTCCACATACCTTATTCCTTTTGGTCACAGGACAAGAATGTAGAAATCTCTGAACTGCTTGAATGAAAGAGCTGTAACACTCCTGCTCACCAAGCTGTGTGCAGCGAGAGTAAAAGAGCTGTAACATTCCCTTCCACTTCCTGAGCTAACAGAGAGAAAATGCCACTGGGCCCCACTCCCTCCTGCTCACTGAGCTATGGGAGTGAAGAAGCCACTGGGTGCCACTCCTTCCCACTCACCAAACTATGTGAGCAAAAATGCCACAACATTTCTGGGGGTTCATCCAGGATCAATTAAAGTTTGAGTAAGAGTGGACCTATGACTCTTTACTTTCATTCCAAGGCTTCTTGTCCTCAGATTTTTTACAAAAACAGATAGAACACTGGGCCTCTGTCAGCCAGTTAAGAGTGGATAGTGCAGCTGCTGGTCTATAAGATTCAGAGAACAGGCTTGCAGGGGAGGATTTTGTCAATCCCCCTTCACCCTTGGGTGTTGGGAATGTTCACTTTATTCCAATCCAGCTTCTCTTCCAGAATTCTAGCTGTCATGTGGGATCAGAATAAGGTCCTGGGGCAATTGAAGGTATCTGGCCAAGGCCACGCCTCAACATTACTGGAAGACTCCTGGATTGGCTCCAATTCCCAACAGCCTGTTCAGGTGTTGCACCAAAACTTCCAGTCCTTCCTATCACATTTTCTTTCTTTCAAGACTCTTGTGGCTTCTATCCCTTCTTTATATACAATGTTACAAGTGTTTTTGCAAGCCAAAAAGATAATATTAGTGGGTAGAATGAATACTTGGCTTAGTTATTGGGAGTGTAAACCTGAACCATGTTGTTTCTGTCTATTCTTAGAAACAGGGGGATGTAAAAATTAAGAGAGTTTTCTTTCCCCTGTTGAAGAAACCCATTAGCATAGTTCAAGAGACCACTTCCCCCAGGGACCTTCCCTCCTCTGCATTTAAGTTGTTTCTTTTCCCACCATGTCAGGAATCAACATGATCCTGAAAATACAAGGAGCTTTTCTATGTGAAGGACTGATTTTTTCCTTTTGGGAGACATCTTATTAGGCCAGGTCCCCAGTTCTCAGGATTCCTTTTCTTTCCTTTGTTTGAGAAGGATCTATTTCCATAGCTTCACCTTACCATTACTCCAGTGTATTTTTCATGCTTCAGTTTGGAGCCCTAAAAAGAAAACTAGATCTGAGGAACCAGAGGAAGTCAACAACAGAAGGCTAGGACAGAGTGCAGGTAAGCATGACTATCCCTGCCAACTAGTCCTTTCTGCTTCATGGGGGAAGGTCATACTCACAACCATGGCATAAGCAGCAAGAGCCCATCCATGGTGCCAGTACCAGTTACTGAGATTTGAGGGATGCTTCAAATTCAAGATTAGCAAGGGAGAGACTAAGGCATGCCTTTTCTCCCCTCTCTCTTTTCAGGTGGGTAACAAACCATCTGCAGCCTGCACTCCCCTCAAGTGTATCCTGAATCACTGGGATTCCTGTGACCCCTCAGACTTTGAAGAAAAAACTTCTTATATTATTTTGCCCCCATCCTAAAAATCATTTTAGGCAGGTCCAAGCCTTGCTCATGCCCCTATAGAAAATGCCTTGTGAATATAACCCATTAAGATACAGGTCTCCTGAACTCTACAGGACTTAAGACAAATTTAGGGGGATCTTGGCAGGTTTTCAGATGACCCGGACAGTTATATAGAGGCTTTCCAGAATTTAACCCAAGTATTTGAACTCTCCTGGAAGGATATAATGTTACTTTGGAATCGAACCCTGACTACTGCCGAGAAGCAGACAGCCCTGCAAGTAGCACAGAAATTTGGGGATGAGCTTTGTACCTCATATAGTGCCAAGGAAGGGGAAGAGCTTTATACAATTGGAAAAACAGCAGTACCATTGGAGGACCCTAAATGGGACCCCAATGATGACATGTGTGATGGTTAATACTGAGTGTCAACTTCATTGAATTGAAGGAGGCAAAGTATTAATCTGGGGTGTGTCTGTGAGGGTGTTGCCAAAGGAGATTAACATTTGAGTCAGTGGGCTGGGAAAATCAGACCAACTCTTAATCTGGGTGGGCACCAACTAATCAGCTGCCAGTATATCTCCTATTAGTTCTGTCCCTCTAGAGAACCCTGGTTAATACAGATTTTGGTACCAGGAGTGGTTCTAGAGGAAAAGAATATTAAGGATAGAGTTCTTTCATTGGTTTTAGGGTTTCTGGAGTTGGCTGCTTAATATGATTAGACTCAAAAATGCTAAGGACTCTACTTCTAATAGTATGGAGAACACTGACAGTCCTTGGTGTGAACTGCTTATAGAGATACACAAAATAAATGCATTTGACACTCCTGATTCACCAAACATGAGAGGCAAGGAGTTAAGTGACTATATATATAATACCTTTGACCATATGTGGGGAATGTAATAAAGCTGGTTGGTTGCTCCTAAGTTCAGTAGACAAAGTGATGAAAGAAAATAAGGAACCCAGGGATTCTATCTCCCAACTTCAGAAGCAGATACTGAGCCTCAAATCTGCTAAGATTTCCCTGAGAGGCCTATCTCCTGTAGAGAACAAGCTGAAATTGTGGAAAAACAGGCAGAAGCTCTTATCATGTGAGTCGCTAACCTGCAACAAGAAGTGCATGTGCAGCCTTTCCAGGTGTCTACCATTAAAGTGAGCCCATTGATTGGAAAAGAATGGGACCCTGCAACTTGGAATGGGAACATGTGGAAGGATGCTGATGAAGATGGGGATACTGAGTTTGTAAACTCTGATGAATTTTTTTGCCAGAAGGAAAAGCATCCCCATGCCCAGTAGTGGCAACATCCCCTCCCCAACCCATGCTGCCATCAGCCTTTCCACCTTTGTCTGAGGAGATAAACCCTGCACTGCCTGAAGCAACAGTGATGACTTCCCCTGAGGCAGTTGCCAGGAAAGATAATGTTGATTCTTCTCAGGAGCCACAACCAACACCCGTTTGCTTCTAGATCTATAACTAGACTAAAGTCCCGGCAGGCCCCTAGAGATGAGGTTGAGAGTGAGACCACGAGGAGGTGTACTAAACTCAAAAATAACTGCTTGAGTTTTCTAATTTATATAAACAGAAATCTGGAGAACAGGCATTGCTTGAGTTTTCTAATTTATATAAACAGAAATCTGGAGAACAGGCATGGGAATGGATATTAAGGGTGTGGGATAATGGTGGAAGAAACAGAGTTGGATCAGGCTAAATTTATTGATTTGGGCCCACTAAGTAGGGACTCTGCATTTAATATTGCAGCTTGGGGAGTAAAAAAAGTTCTAGTAGTTTATTTGCTTGGTTAGCTGAAATATGGATTAAAAGATGGCCTACTGTGCCTGATCTCCCTTGGTTTAATATAAAGGAAAGGATCCAAAGGCTTAGGGAGATTGGGATGCTGGAGTGGATTAGTCACATCAGACCTAATCATCCTAGCTGAGAGGGTCCAGAAGATATAACTTGACCAATGCCTTGCAAAATAGATTTGTGAGGATAGCACCTGCATCTTTGAAGAGTCCTGTAATTGCTCTTCTCTGTATGTCAGATCTAATAGTGGGAACCGAAGTTCTCATCTACAAAATTTAAACACAATTGGAATAATTGGATCCTGAGATGGCAGGGACCAAGTGGCGACACTCAACCATCAAAAGCAAGGTGAGCATAGGTACCGTAATGGATAGCAGAGACAAAGAAGCAATCAGAATAGTCTGACTCAAGTAGAGCTCTAGCATTGGCTAATTAATCATGGAGTTCCTGGAAGTGAAATTGATAGGAAGCCTACTGTATTTCTACTTAATTTATATAAGCAGAAAACTTCTACGTAGAAGGGACAAAAGACGAATTTGAATTATAAAAACAGAGAATCATGGCCCCTCAGTGAAATTCCAGACTTGAGCCAGTTTACAGACACAGAACCCTTTGAATGAAGGGGGAGCCAAGACCTCTTGAGGAAGGACGCCACTACACTACTGACAATTTATGCTGTTAATCTTTCTCCCATCCTTCCCCAATGAAACCTCCAGCATTTTACTAGGGTAACTGTGTATTGGAGGAAGGGAAAAGATCAGATATTTTGGGGACTAATGGTCACTGCCTCTGAGCTGACATTGATTCTTAGGGACCCAAAGTGTCACTGTGGTCCTCCAGTTAAAGTAGGGGGTTACGGAGGTCAGGTAACTAATGGAGTTTTAGCTCAGATCTGAATTGTGGTGCATCCAGTAGGTCCCTGGACTCATCCTGTGGTCATTCCTCCAGTGCTAGAACACATAATTGACATAGACATACTTAGCAGCTGGCAGAACTCTCACATTGGCTCTCTGACTGGTAAGGTGAGGGCTATTATGGTGGGAAAGGCCAAATGGAAGTCATTAGAGCTGCCTCTACCTAGAAAAATAGTAAATCAAAAACAATACCATATCCCTGGAGGGACTGCAGAGATTAGTGCCACCATCAAGGACTCAAAAGACACAGGGGTGGTGATTCCCACCACATTCCTGTTCAACTCTCCCATAAGGCCTATGCAGAAGACAGATAGATCTTGGAGAATGATCATGGATTATCAAAAGCTTAACCAAGTGGTGACTCCATTTGCAGCTGCTGTACTGCATGTGGTTTTATTGCTTGAGAAAATTAACACATCTCCTGGTACCTGGTATGCAGCCATTGACTTGGCAAATGCCTTTTTCTCCATTCCTGTCCATAAGGCCCACTAGAAGCAATTTGCTTTCAACTGGCAAGGCCAGCAATATACCTTTACTGTCCTACCTCAGGGGTATATCAACTCTCCAGCTTTGTGTCATAATCTTTTTCGGAGACACCTTGATTGCTTTTTACTTCTACATGATGTCACACTGGTTCATTACATTCATGCCTTATACTGATGAAATCCAGTGAGCAAGAAGTAGCAAACACACAGGGCTTATTGGTGAGATATTTGCATGCCAGAAGATGGAAAATAAATCTGACTAAAATTTAGGGAACTTCTGCCTCAGTAAACTTTCTAGGGGTCCAGTTGTGTGGGATATTTCAAGACATTCCTTCTAAGGTGAAGGATAAGTTGCTGAATTTGGCCCCACCTACAACCAAGAAAGAGGCACAATGCCTAGTGGGCCTATTTGGATTTTGCAGGCAAGACATTCCTCATATGGGTGTGTTACTGTGGCCTATTCATCGAGTTACCCGAAAGGCTGCCAGTTTTGAGTGGGCTCCAGAACAGGAGAAGGCTCTGCAACAGATCAAGGATGCTGTGCAAGCTGCTCTGCCACTTGGGCCATACGACCCAGCAAATTCAATAGTGCTTGAGGTGACAGCAGCAGATAGGGATGCTGATCAGAGCCTCTGGCAGGCCCCCATAGGTGAATCACTGCAGAGGCCTCTAAAATTTTGGAGCAGGCCCTGCCATCTTCTGCAGATAACTACTCTCCTTTTGAGAGACAGCTCTTGGTCTGTTAATGGGCTTTGGTGGAAACTGAACATTTGACTATGGGTCATCAAGTCACCATGTGACCTGAACTGCCTCTCATGAACTGGGTGCTTTCTGACCCATCTAGTCATAAAGTGGGGCATGCACAGCAGCATTCCATCATCAAATGGAAGTGGTATATACGTGATTGGGCTCAAGCAGGTTCTGAAGGCAAAAGTAAGTTACTTGAGGAAGTGGTTCAAATGCTCCCCTCCTGCCTCCATACCTTCTCTTCCCCAGCCTGCACTGATGGCTTCATGGGGAATTACCTGTGATCAGTTGAAAGAGGAAGAGAAGATTAAGTCCTGGTTCACAGATGGTTCTGCACAATACACAGGTACCACCCAAAAGTAGACAGCTGCAGCAGTACAGCCCCTTTTTAGGACATCCCTGAAGGACAGTGGTAAAGGGAATTCTTCCCAGTAGGCAGAACTTTGAGCAGTGCACCTGGTTGTGCACTTTGCATGGATAGAGAAATGGCCAGATGTGTGATTATATGCTGATTCGTGAACTGTAGCCAATGGTTTGGCTTGATGATCAGGGATGTGGAAGCAGCATGATTGGAAAATTGGTGACAAAGAAATTTGGGGCAGAGACTATGTGGATGGACCTCTCTAAGTGGTCAAAACTGTGAAGATATTTGTATCCCATGTCAGTGCTCACCTATGGGTAACCTCAGCACAGGAGGATTTTAATAATCAAGTGGATAGGATGACCCGTTCTGTGGACACCACTCAGACTCTTTCCCCAGCCAAGCCTGTCATGGCCTAATGGGCCCATGAGAAAAGTGGCCATGATGGGAGGATTGGAGGTTATGCATGGGCTCAGCAACATGGATTTTCACTCACCAAGGCTGACCTGGCTATGGGCACTGCTGAGTGCCCAATTTGCCAGCAGCAGAGACCAACACTGAGCCCTCAATATGGCACCATTCCTCAGGGTGATCAACCAGCTACCTGGTAGCAGGTTGATTATACTGAACCTCTTCCATCACGGAAGGGGCAGAGGTTTGTGCCCACTGGAATAGACACTTACTCCGGATATGAGTTTGTGTATCCCACACACAATGCTCCTGCCAAGACTACCATACATGGACTCACAGAATGCCTTATCCATCCTCATGGTATTCCACAGAGCATTGCCTCTGACCAAGGCACTCACTTTACAGCTTAAAAAGTGGGGCAGTGGGATCATGCTTATGGAATTCACTGGTCTTATCATGTTCCCCATCATCCTGAAGCGTCTGGACTGATAAAAACTGTGCAATGGCCTTTTGAAGTCACAATTGCAATGCCAACTAGGTGATAATACTTCGCTTGGATGAGGCAAAGTTCTCCAGAAGGCCATGCATGTTCTGAATCAGCATCCAATATATGGTACTGTTTCTCCCATAGACAGGATTCACAGGTCCAGGAATCAAGGGGTGGAAGTGGAAGTGGCACCACTCACCATCACTTCTAGTGATACACTAGCAAAATTCTTGCTTCCTGTTCCCATGGCATTACATTCTACTAGTCTAGAAGTCTTAGTTCTAGAGAGGGGAATGCTTCCACCAGGAGACACAACAATGATTCATTAAACTGGATGTTAAGATTGCCACCTGGACACTTTGGGCTCCTCCTACCTTTAAGACAACAGGTTAAGAAGAGAGTTACAGCGTTGGCTGATGTGATTGACCTGGACTATCAAGATGAAATCAGTCTACTACTCCACAACAAAGGTAAGGAACAGTATACGTGGAATACAGGAGATCCATTAGGGCATCTCACAGTATTACCATGCCCTGTGATTAATGTCAATGGGAAACTGCAACACCCCAACCCAGGTGGGACTACAAATGACCCAGACCCTTCAGGAATGAAGGTTTGGGTCGTTCCACCAGGAAAAAAAAAAAACCTGCTGAGGTGCTTGCTGAAGGCAAAGGGAATACAGAATGGGTAGTTGAAGAAGGTAGTCATCAATACCAGCTATGACCACATGACCAGCTGCAGAAATGAGGACTGTAATTGTCATAAGTATTTCCTCCTTCTTTCATTAAAAACATGTTTGTGCATGTATACACCTGTACTAAGAAAACATCTTCATTGTATTTCCTTTTTCCTCTATCATGTGACGTAAGATTTATTGACTTCACATCAGCATTTAAGTACTATTAACTTTATGTAATAGTATTTGGGTTGGGGATTGGTGCGTTTCCTGATGTACAAAGGATAGTTTTATTATGTTAGGTGTAATTATTACCTTATTGTTGTCTTTATTTGATTATGTATAATCTCAGGACATGTATATGGGTTCAAGTTGACAAGGGGTTGACTTGTGATGGTTAATAATGAGTGTCAACTTGATTGGATTGAGGGATGCAAAGTATTGATCCTGGGTGTGTCTGTGAGGGTGTTGCCAAAGAACATTAACATTTGAATCAGTGGGCTGGAAAAGACAGATCCACCCTTGATCTGGGTGGGCACAATCTAATCAGCTGCCAGTGTGGCTATAATATAAAGCAGGCAGAAAATTGTGAAAAGACCAGATGGCCTAGCCTCCCAGCCTACATCTTTCTCCTGTGCTGAATCCTTCCTGCCCTGGAACATCAGACTCCAAATTTTTCAGTTTTGGGACTTGAACTGGCTCTCCTTGCTCCACAGCTGGCAGATGGCCTGTTGTGAGACCTCGTGATTTTGTAAGTTAATACTTAATAAATTCCCATATATATATATATATGATATATATGTAGGAGATATATATATGATATATATGTAGGAGATATATATATGATATATATGTAGGAGATATATATATACACATATATACACACACACACACACAATAGGAGATATTATAGGGGATATATTATAGGAGATATTATTTTACATATATCTCTATATATAAATATATAGATATATATTTATATCTCCTATTAGTTCTGTCCCTCTAGAGAGCCCTGACTAATACAACATGGGAGAATGGAGGAGGAAACACTTTCAGATGTGCATATTGGTTGCTTATGAAGGACTAGAACTAAGCCTCTCAATTATTCCAAACTATCCATGATAGACCAGGGATCAGATGACCCATTGCCTTTCTGGAGAGGCTAAGAGAAGCCTTGGTACACCTCTCTATCCCCTAATTCATTTGAGGGACAACTAATCCTAAAGAGTAAGTTTAGGAGGCAGCCCCTGGTATCAGGAGGAAGCTGCAGAAGCAGGCCATGGGACAACATAGCACTTTAGAGAACCTCCTGAAAGTGGCTACTTTGGTCTTTTACAACAGGGATCAGGAGGAGACTGAAGAGAGAGAGAGGAGACACAAGAAAAAAGGTAGAGTCTCTAATGGCTGCCTTGCAGGCTTAAAAACCCAGAATCCCTGAGATGCACCTGATAACTGCTACAAATGTGGCAAGCCAGGGCACCTTAACAACTGCCCAGGCAGCATGAGGAAGCCACCTTGACCCTGTCCAATCTCTGGAGGGAACAATTGGAGGGTGGACTGCCCCCAGAGATCCAGGTCACTGAGTCCAGAGCCAGACTTACAAATGGTCCAGCAGGACTGAGGAGTCCATGGGCTCCTCTCCTTGGCTCCAATAACTCAAAATGTCATTGCCATTCAGGAGCCCCAAGTGACTCTGAAAGTGGAAGAGAGGAAAGTGAACCTCCTCTTGGAGACCAGCACAGCCATTTCTGTTCTCCTCTCCAATCCAGGCCTCCCCTCCTCCCTTAGCATGCCTATGAGGGGCATCTCAAGAAAAACTTTAACCTGACATTTTTCCCAACCACTCACTTGCAGTTGGGGAAACCTCTTGCTTACTCGTGCCTTTTAAATCATGCCAGGAGGCCAACTCCTCTGCTACACAGGGATATTTTACCTCATAAGGGAACTACCATCCTTATGGCTCCAAGGCAGGCTCTTTGTCTCCCACTTGTGGAGACTAATACTAATCCAGAAGTTTTGGCAGCTCAAGGGAAAATTGATCAAGCCACAACCACCATACTGGTCCAACTCCACCTTTAGGATCCCACCTCCTTCACTAACCAGAAGCTAGTTTAGTGAGCCCTAAAACCAGAAGCTAGGAAAGGGCTAGAAGCCATCATTGATAACTTGAAGAGGCAGGCCTCCTCAAACCCGGCAACAGCCCTTGTAATACTCCAATATTGGGAGCACAGAAATCCAAATGGGAATGCAGACTGCTCCAGGACCTCCACATCATAAATGAGGCTGTGGTTCCAATATATCTGGTGGTTCTCAATCCCTATACTTTGCTAACTCAAATACCTGAGGGAACTAAAGGGCTCACAGTCCTGGACCTAAAGAATGCCTTTTTCTACATACCACTATACCCTGCCTCTCAATATTTGTTTGCATTTGAGGATCCCTCCAACCAGACCACCCAGCTAACCTGGATGGTGTACTTCAGGGATTCTGAGACAGCCCCCACCTGTTTGGTAAAGTGTTGTCAAGGGGTCTCTCTGAGTTCCTTTATCCTCAGGTTAAAATTTTACAATATGTAGATGACATTATCTGTTGTGCCCTAACTGAGGAAATCACTCAGGAAGGCAGTAAGCCTCTTCTTAACTTTCCAGGTAACAGAGGATATAAGATCTCAAAATCTAAGACTCAGCTCTGTCAGACTTCAGTGAAGTATCTAGGTCTACTCTTGTCAGAGGAGACCAGGGCAACAGGTGAATAAAGGATTAAGCCCATCTCCTACTTTCCCCTCCTCAAACCCTCAAACAACTGAGGGGGTTCTTGGGCATTACATGATTCTGCAGATTATGGATACCTGGGCACAGTGAGATAGCTCATCCCTTATATCACCTAATGAAAGAAACTCAGGCAGCTAAGACTCACTCCATAATTGGGGAACCAAATATTAAAAGGGCCTTTCACCAATTGAAACAAGCCTTGCTTGAGGCACAAGCCCTTAGTCTTCCCATAGGGAAGAGGTTAAATCTTTATGTATCAGCGAGGAAGGTGTATTAGTCAGGGTTCTCTAGAGGGACAGAACTAATAGGATAGATGTATATATAAAGGGGACTTTATTAAGGAGTATTGGCTCACACAATCACAAAGTGAGGTCCCACAATAGGCTGTCTGCAAGCTGAGAAGAAAGGAAGCCTGTCTGAGTCCCTGAGTCCCAGAGTTGAAGAACTTGGAGTCCAATGTTCAAGGGTAGGAAGCATCCAGCACAGGAGAAAGATTTAGGCTGTGAGACTAAGCCAGTCAGTCTTTTCCATTCTTCTGTCTGCTTTTATTCTAGCCATGCTGGCAGCTTATTAGATTGTGCCCACCCAGATTGAAGGTGGGTCTGCCTTTCCCAGTCCATTGACTCAAATGTTAATATCCTTTGGCAACACCATCAAACACACACCCAGGAACAATACTTTGCATACTTCAACCCAATCAAGTTGACACTCAATATTAATCATCACAGAGTTCTATCCTCGGTCTGAGGCCCAGCCCAACAGCCCATGTGCTACTTGAGCAAGGAACTTGATTTAGTGGCTAAAGGATGACTGGCCTGCCTCTGGGCAGTTGCAGCAGTAGCTTAGCTGGTGCCAGAGGCTACTAAGTTAATCATGGGGAAGAACTTAGCCATTTATACCCCACATAACCTGGCAGGACTGCTGTCTTCTAAGGGGAGTCTCTGGCTAACAAACAATTGCCTCCTCAAATATCAAGCTCTGCTATTGGAGGTATCTAAAGTTCAGTTAAGAATCTGGCTCTCCTAAACCCAGCCACCTCCCTCCCAGAGAAAGTTGGGAAGCCTGAACATGACTGTGAACAGATAGTAGTGCAAACCTATGCAGCCGGAGAGGACCTCAAAAAAACCCCTTAGAGGATGCAGAATGGACTCTCTTTACAGACAGAAGTTCTTTTGTAGAACAAGGGATAAAGGAGAATACACAGTAGTCATCCTGAATGACACTATTGTGAGTGCACCTGTTTTCTCGGGTGCAAGTGCTCAACTAGCTGAGTTAAATGCCCTCATGAGGGCATTTAAGCAAAGGGAAAGCAGTTAACATTTATACTGATTCTAAGTATGCTTCTGCAATCCTCAATGCCCATGCCATGATCTGGAAAAGACAGACTTCCTCACAGCTAATAGGTCTCTCATTAAGTACCATCGGGAAATTAACAGACTATTATCCTTGGTTTTCCTTCCACGGGAAGTGGCATAATACATTGTAAAGGCCACCAAAAGGAGACAGATGAAATTGCTGAGGGAAATAAACTGGTAGATCAAACAGCTAAATTGGCAGTTAGAGTACCCCAGATTTCTGATCCACTTGAGGCCCCTCTAATCTGGGAGGTCTCCATAAAAGAAACAAAAACTCAGTACTCTCCTGCAGAAATAGAATGGGCCTCCTCTCAAGGATATACCTTTCAGCTACAACTGGAGGATGGCAAACTTCATCTACCAAATTCCAGCCAATGGAAAGTTCTTAAAATGTTTCACTAAGCCTTCCATGTAGGAAAGGATAAAACCTACCAACTGGCTCAAAGGTTGTTGTCAGGTAAAAATGGTCAAACAGGTCATTAATGCTTGTGAGACTTGCCTTAAAAATAATCCCCCCAGTCAATGGTGTCTCCCCGCTGGAGCCCAAAGAATGGGAGGCTACCTGGGAGAAGACTGGCAAATGGATTTCATCCATATTCCGAAGATAAGGGAAATCCAGTACCTCCTAGTATGGGTATATACCTTCACTAACTGGATAGAAGCATTTTCATGTCTGACAGAGAAAGTCTCTGAGGTGATAGAAGTACTAATTAATTAGATAATTCCTCACTTTGGGCTCCCTAAGTACCTTCAGGCAATAACAGCCTCTCATTCAAGGTTGCTGTCACCCAGGGGGACTCAAAGGCACTAGGTATACAGTACCAACTTCATGGTGCTTGGAGACCACAATCCTTGGGAAAGGCAGAAAAGAAACATGATATTATCAAAAGGCACTTCAGAAAACTTTCTTAAGAGACTCATCTCCCCTGGATTACTCTCGTGCCCATGGCACTACTGTTTTAGAAACATCCCTTTGAAGCTGAGTTTAATTCCCTTTGAAATGACATAAGGACAGCCTTTTCTCACCAATGATTTCCTTCTAGACAAAGAAACCTCTGATTTGATTAACCATGTAACCTTTGATTTGATTAACCATGTAAGTTCTTTGGCCCATTTCCTGCAGGAACAGAAACAAATGTCAAAGGCCCAAACCCATGAACCAAGGCCACCTTTATTCAACCAGGGGACTTAGTACTAGTAAGGACTCTTCCTTTTCTTTCTCCCTCTCTAGGCCCAGATTGGGAGGGATCATACGCTGTACTTCTTTTTACTCCTTCGGCAGTGAAGGTCACTGAAATAGATTCCACTGTGGAACAGACGGTCACTGAGCTATGGGAGTGAAGAAGCTGCTGGGAGCCACTCCCTCCCACTTGCTGAACTACAGAAGCAAAAAAGCTGCAACACCAGTGGGGCCTCTGTATGGGGGCTCCAACCCCACATTTCCCTTCTGCACTCCCCTAGCAGAGTTTCTCCATGAGGGCTCTGCCCCTGCAGCAAACTTCTGCCTGGACATCCAGGCATTTCCATACATCCTCTGAAATCTAGGCAGAGGTTCACAAACTACAATTCTTGATTTCTGTTCACCTGCAGGCTCCATACCATGTGGAAGCTGCCAAGGCTTGGGGCCTGCACTGTCTGAGGCCACAGCCTGAGCTGTACCTAGGCCCCTTTTAGCCACAGCTGGAGTAGCTTGGATGCAGGGCACCAAGCCCTAGGCTGCACACAGCAGGGGGCCCTGGGCCCGGTCAATGAAACCATGTTTCCTTCTAGAGCTCCTGGCCTGTAATGGGAGGGGCTGCCAAGACTGTCTCTGACATGCCCTGAGGATGTTTTCTCCATTGTCTTGGTGATTAACATTCAGCTCCTTGTTACTTAAGCAAATTTCTGCAGCTGGCTTGAATTTCTCCCCAGAAAATAGGTTTTTCTTTTCTATCACATTGCCAGGCTGCAAACTTTCCAAACTTTTGTGTTCTACTTCCTCTTTAATGCTTCGATGCTTACTAACTTCTTCCACCAGATGTCCTAAATCATCTCTCTCAAGTTCAAAGTTCCACAGATCTCTAGGGCAGGAGCAAAACACTGCCAGTCTCTTTGCTAAAGCATAGCAAGAGTGACCTTCACTCCACTTCCCAACAAGTTCCTCATTTCCATCTGAGACAACCTCAGCCTGGACTTCATTACTATCAGCATTTTGGTCAAAGCCATTCAATAAATCTCTAGCAAGTTCCAAACTTTCCCAAATCTTTGTGTCTTCTTCTGAGCCCTCCAAATTCTTTCAACCTTTGCCTATTACCCAGTTCCAAAGTAGCTTCCACATTTTGGGGTATCTTGATAGCAGCATCCACTCTGTGTGGTACTGATTTACTGTATTAGTCCATTAGTCCATTCTCACATTGCTATGAAGAAATACCCGAGACTGGGTTATTTATAAAGGAAAGAGGTTTAATTGACTCACAGTTCCACATCACTAGGCAGGCCTCAGGAAACTTACAATCATGGCAGAAGGCAAAGGAGAAACAGGCACCTTCTTCACAGGGCAGCAGGACACACTGAGTGCATGCAGGGGAAATGTCAGATGCTTATAAAACCATCAGATCTCGTGAGACTCACTATTAAGAGAACAGCATGGGGAAAACCACCCCCACTATTCAATTATCTCCACCTGATCCACCCTCAAAATGTGGGGATTATGGGGTTTATAATTTGGGATGAGATTTGGGTAGAGACACAGTCTAATCATATCAAACCCCCAACTAACATGTGATCTCCAAATACAATCAAAAACTTATTTTGTGTCCAACTCCTCAAAAAGGCTTACAATGGGAAGCCATCCAATTTCTAGAGATTGCACTGAGGTGCTTTTATGGCTGAGGCATCAATTAGTAATGACTGAATATAATAATGTCCAGCTGAAATTAACTCCATATACTGTCTGCATAGTTATGTGGGCTCTGTTTAACATAAAATATTGCCTTTGACTGTAGGAATTCCCTATCTTCACTCCAAAAGTCAAGCAATTCTGTACAAGTGGTCTTTGACAGCATGGGGTAAGATAACAAGTCAATCTCTTAAAAATTGTACTACACAATGCCTTGCCTCTTATTTATTTGCTGTGAATGTGTCACCATCAACACTTTAAGTCATAATCAGAATACAATGTTTTTAACATTTTTTTCAACATCTCATTTATGACCAATAATCTAATGTTAACCAACAATTTCCCTGGCCTGTCCAGGCATTGTCACTGTATTTAGTATAGTAAGCAGAATACTACACATACATATACATACACATACACATACCCATACACATACCCATACACATACACATACACATACACATACACATACATCCATGTCCCTGAAACATTGAGCTTCTCCTGAGTCCATAACCATCTGTATCTTTTCTCATTCCTCATCTATTCCTATAGCATTTTTGTCCATGCCTAGGGCTTATCCTATTGTATCTTTGCTGGCTTCATCTAATTCTACCTGGATGTTCCACTGCCTAACACTAAACATTTTTTTTAACTTTCACTTAAGTCAGTTCCTCTTTTTGCTTTCATGATTTTGATTAATGGCACTTGCCAACCTGAAATGTGCCATTATTCTAATTATTTTAAGCTTTCTCAAATCACATATTAAAAATCTATTGCTCATTCTCTATTCACTTACTTCTTTCTTATTATAAGTTTCATTGTTTTCACAAGATGTTGCTGCAGCCTCTAACATGTCTCCCTGCTTAACAAATTTCTCAGACAAAATAACATTATTAAAAGACATATATACTTGCACATCATTCGTCTATGTATTACCATCGAATGGCACTCTGCTATCCACTGGATAAAGTTCAAATTCCTAAGATTACTCTATAAGATCATCCATAGGGATAACTCAAGCCTATCTCTCTAACATTATCTTATACTGCTCCAATAAATATAATACCCTATACTAAGCCATGCCATATTACCTCTTCCTTTTTGCTGCCTCTGTTAATAATGTAGAACTGCATTTATTACAGAACATTGCAATTGTGTCATTGCATAGTCCTTCCATTCACCTATGAGCTACTAGCAAACAAGGATGGTATATTATTCATTTTTCTCTCTCTAGCATAATACCTTATCCATAATAGTCACTGTATAAATGTGTATTTAGTGAACAAATGGCTCTACCACAAGTGAATGTCCTGTTTATGTTTCATTCGTGGAACAGATTCAACCTATTCTTCTGAGGTAGAAATGGCATGAAAGTAAAATTATAATTTATATTTTTTATATTCATGTATAAACATGTATATTCATGTTTATACAGGAACTTACTTAGGAATGTTATTTCCCTAATTCAGTCACTAGGTGGTATGTACTATAAGAGACTTGCTGAAAACATTATTCATTTTTGCACTATAGAATGATAATGAGTGTGAAAGATTTAGTGGCTCTAAAAAATACATTTACTGATTTACTATGACCAACTGTAGCATTATGTAACTGTGACTTTAAGCCATAACACATTTATATTTTAGTAATACCTTTCAAAGAGTCTGATTTAAGTTCTATCTTTTGACTTCTAGCCATGCACATGTATATCAAATTTACTATGCATTCATAACAAAATCAAAGATTAAAGAGTGACAATTCAAGATAACCTTGTTTAAATGATTGCAAACATTTTTCTTATGGTCAAAATTAGCTTAATCTCTTTGCCAAGTGATTCTTTTTTATTCCTGATTGAGGTTCCCTGCAACATTAGCAAGCACATAAAAAGAAGTAAAGCACATTTATTTACAGCCATGTAATTTTCAGCAGAGGGCAACAACTAGAAAGGGGTAGAGGCCCTGGTATGGATATATCTTGATACAGTGGCATTACACCTGTTCTATGGATATAGATCAACTAATTACAAGCTCAAGGGGTTCACAGTGTTGCACACAGAGAATGGTATTATATTTGGAGAAGATGGTAACAAACAACACGCAATAATCTAAAAAATAATTTGGACTCGGGGAAAATCAAATCCTGGTACTGCAGGTATCTTTACAGACAGAGTATGGAAGAAAAAAACGTAAATGCAAGTGAAAATAAATAAACAAATAGTAGATGTAGACAGGAATGGAAAGTCTGCAAAGGTGAGTGGCAGAAGACCATGAAGAAACAGGAAGACCAGATAAAACAACTTGACTTTCACATAAAGTGGAGGGACTGAAATCTCTGGCCAAGAATATGATTCTAGAACATATATTCGATTTTTCAACAATAATATACTATTTTAAATTATTCAGTGGGGGGTAAAATCTACACACAATTACAGAAATGTAAACTTATAAATATTTTTCCTTAAAGCTGTGGAGATTTTCAGTAATGATGAACAAGGTTATGTGGAATAACACTCCATTTAAAAGGAAGTAGCAAATATGGTCAAAATATGAACAAAAATAAATGTGTTTGAAAGCATTGGATAATGTAACAATGTAATGAAGAATAATAGATTCACAATCCAAGAGAATAGCGACATGCATGCAGATGAGCCTTGCACTTAGAGTTCATTTTCTTCTGAATCTTTGGCTGCTTCCAGACAATTCTGATGGAGAAAGCAAAGAAATTGAAACAAGAAGGACTACAACTGAAGCTGAAGACCTTCCAAGAAATGGGTTCCAGTGATCACCCCAAGGTTTGGATTGAGACTCTGAGGGCTACATACAAGGAATAAGAATGATCCTCATTCCCAGAAATAGACTTGACCTACAGGGACTAAAGTGAAACTTCGAATCATCTCAATCACCAATTGGATTAAGGTGACATGGAATTAATAGTGCTTCTAGCACAGTTGCCTGCAAGATGTCAGTAAATGATTTCTTTGGAAGAAGATAACATCACTCTTGAGCCTTAAGTTAGCCCTCTATTTCTTACGAAAATAATGTCTTGCACCCAAAAAGAAAAAAATAAAACCAAACAACAACAACAACAATAGGCATATGAAACGTAAGACTGTATGACCAAACCCAGGAGAAATGATGGACATTAGAAACTCACCAACAAGAATGCAGAAAATGAAGAACTCAGTCACAACCCTTAATTTGTGAAGTGGAAGACTAATCCAAAGAAAGCAACTGGCTGGCATAGGAAGAAGTTAAAAGATATAGAAAAGAATATAAGGTACAAAGTAAAAAAAGGGGAAAAATTCTTCAAAAATGTAAATTGGAGTCCCAGGTTGGAACAGAGAGAAAATGATGAAGAAGCAAGCAATATTTTAGGAGATAATGGCTGAGAATTTTCCCAACTGATAAATGACATCAACACATAAATTCAAAAAATATGGTAAACTACATGTAATATAAATAAAAAGAAAAACATATTTATGTATATTAAAATATAATTACTGATTATTACAGATAAAGGGGAAATTTTAAATGTAGCCAGAGGAAAATATAGATATATTGTATTCAAAAGGAGAACAGTAAAAATGACAGACAACTTCTCAATAGAATAAGGAAAGCCAGAAGATGATGGAACAGTATCTTCAAAGTGCTGAAAGAAAATATTTACCAATATACAACTGTGTACACAGTAAAAATATATTTCAAAAATGAAGATAAGGGCATTTTTAAACAAAATGAAATAATGTGTTGTGAATAGGCTTACATTTAAGAATTTTTATTTATTTATTTTTTTAGACTGAGTCTTACTCTGTTGCCCACGCTGGAGTGCAGTGGCGCGATCTCAGCTCACTGCCATGTCCGCCTCCTGGATTCAAGCGATTCTCCTGCCTCAGCCTCCCTGGTAGCTGGGATTATAGGCAGTCAACACCACGCCCAGCTACTTTTTTATTATTATTATTTTTAGTAGAGATGGGGTTTCACTATGTTGGCCAGGCTGGTCTCAAACTCCTGACCTCTTGATCTGCCTGCCTCGACCTACCAAAGTGCTGTGACTACAGGCATGAGCCACTGCACCCAGCCAAGGATTTTTTTTTAATCTTCATCATTTAGAGGGCAAATGATCTCAGATGCAAACTCAGGGATATATGAAGTAATGATGATAAATGGCATAGGTAAATATGTGAGTATATCTAAAAGAAAATTAGTTGTGTTAACAATAATAATGGAGTCTTACAGAATAAAAAATCTATACAAATGAAAATGTGGCAATAGTAGAACAGCAAAAAAGGAAAGGGAATAAATAAAGTTCAAAGATCCTGGGAAGAAGTAAAAGTACTAGTTTATATTAGAATGTGATGAGTAAAAAACTCAAGCAGTCATCTGTAATATGTCCACTTAATATTAACAAGTTATTATTAAAACTAGAGGAAAAATAGAATAAGAAAGTAATAAATTAGTCAAAAAGGCCAAGGAAGGAAAAAAAATAAAAGAAGAGGGAATAATAAAAAGAAAGTATGTAGTAAAATTTATCCCAATATGTCATCTAATTACATTGAATGTAAGTATACTAAATGTTCTAATCAAAATAAGTATGCCGTCAGACAGAAATTAAAAGTAAAATTTAAGCATATGCTGTGTTCAAAATACAAAAGTAAAATATGTAGATTAAAAATAGTGAAAGCAAAGTGAAGAAAAGTATATGCCATGCAAACACCAAAAATAAATCTGGTCTGGCTTGAATAATACACAAAGATTTTAATACAAGGGTTTTAAAAAAAAAGAAAAGGGACACCCATGATGTTAAAAGCCACTGGGTAGATATAACAATTCAAAAGTTTCTGCATGTTGCCTCAAACTATAAACCTCAAACGTTTAAAAGAACAAGTATGCCTATAATGGCATCTCAATATATGTCCTTTAAAAATAATACCGAAAAAAGTGTGAAGTATAAGAAACCACGAAAACAGAACTTCAGAACAGTCTGCTCAAATTTACAAGTAACTGAAGTACATAGACAGAAATTGCCAAATTCCAGTAAACAATCTCTCATGTCTCCACCCTACTCTAAACCTTCATAGAGGAAGAGCAACCTGAGAAAAAATGCTTGGAAAAGAGGAATGCTAGCAAAGCATAACCATCAACAGAAAGAGTAAGTCCATCCTAAATAGTCAAATAGGGAAATAATTTCCTGGTAGACAGGATTGCAGGGAAGGAAATTAGAAAAACATGCAACGTTAAGTGGAGGACTTCATAAGGCATGATTTCTGGGAGAAAAGGCCAAAAGAAAAGTAGCTATGCTCTTTGGCAGATGAATAATGAAAGGGAAAAAATGCAATGCGAACATTTAGGATCTTACACAACATTTTAAAAAAAAAAACGAAGGACACATAACTCAAAAAAAATCCACTAACAAAACCAGCTTTGTTATAAGATAGAAGAAGGCGTTAATTAATTAGGAATGTTAGAAACAATACCAAATTAACCAAAATAAGCAGAAGAAAAAATATTAATCCATAGAGAGTTGTTCCAAAAATTAAAATAAAACAATTAATTACATCTGAACTGACAAAAATTCCCTCACAAAATATTCATGAAGCAGAAGAAAACTGTAAGTCACAATTCAAAACTGAGTTACATACACTCAAAGAAGAATTTGGAGAAAAAGATCCTTGACTGATAAATTGAACATTAAAGGCAGAAAAGGAGGAAAGAAAAAAGAAATAAAAAGAGCCGACAACTCAGGAAAAAAATGAAAGCAAAAGACAAAATTATTTAAGAAATAAAAAATAAATTACAAAATACCTAAGAGAAAATAAACTCAAATGAAAATCTATTAAGGAACATTGAAGAATGGTGGGGAAACAACCAAGGGAATGGATACCTTTTTAAAACATCAAAAAATTATGTCAGACATACATATGCTTCTTCCTTCTGCTATATTCACTCGTTAGCCACTGAAACTGTTTGCCTAGCCACACACACTGAATAAGGCTTCCTTAATAGGGTTTGGGATTAAAGTACATACAAGGAAGTATTTGCATTCCTCAGTTTGTAAATCAAAAATGGAGTGAAAGACAAAGACTTTTGGGAGCATTTGAATGTGCAAGAAAAGCATAACTAAGAAAGTATGTAATTACAGCATACAAATTCTTCTAAAAGCACAGCTAGCAATGGGAGACATGAAAAAACTTTATAACAATATGATAAATAATAACATAATATAGAACATTTTAAAATACCTTACGCACAAAAGTGTAACCACACGCCAAGTCTGGCTGCTCACTGCTGAGAGCCGGAAAACATGAGAGGCAAGGTGTGGCGAAAGGGAGGCAACTTCATTCAAATTCTAGCAGTTAGGGAATGGACAAGCTTATTCCCTTAAAAGACCATACCAAACTTTAGACTGGGGAGAAGGGTTTTAAAAGGGCAACCTGGAATGGAAGGCATGCAGGAGTGGTGCTGGATACAAGGTCTGTGTGTCCTGTTCTGGTGACTATCTTGAGTCATGGTCCACCTGGAGCAGGGGTCGCCAACCCTCCAGTGGCAGACTGGTACCAGTCTGTGGCCTGGTAGGAACCAGGCCACACAACAGGAGGTGAGCCATGGGCAGGGGAGCATTACCACTTGAGCTTTGACTCCTGTCAAATTAGCAGGGGCATTAGATTATCACAGGAGCGCAAACCCTACTGTGAACTGTGCATGTGAGGGATCTAGGTTGCAAGCTCCTTATAAGATTCTAATGCCTGATGATCTGAGGTGGAACAGTTTTGGCCCAAAACTAAACTCCTGCCCTCGTCCATGAAAATATTGTCTTCCATGAAACCAGTCCCTGGTGCCGAAAAGTTTGGGGACTGCTGACCTGGAGCATAGGCTGACATCATCTCAACAATAGCCAGATTGTTGACATACCGCCTTGAGGTAATCTCTGGAATTTCGGGTCTCCATGCCTGGCTTGTTTCAAGATTAGCCCCTGGAGCTTCTAAGTAAGGATATAACTAGATAAGCTACCAGTACAAGGGGATGTCTGGTGGGGAGGGAGGTAAACAGAGTTGTAAAGTATGTTTCAAGGCTAAAACCAAGAAAGGAAAAATTGTTTCAAAATGAATTTTGAAGCTAAGCTACTCCATCACAAAAGTACATGTGAGTTTTTCTTTTTCCTCAGGTAAAACTTCAGAATCACATATTTTAAGAAATCTCATTAATGATGAGAGAACTTCAAGGTGCTCTTGTTAGTAGGATAAGAAAATGAATAAAAAGTCAAACTCTGAACAAATTTCATTATCTGGCATTTGCTAACTAGGTAGTTTTGAAATCTGTATTTCAAAAGATAAGACATTAAAATAATTTTTCCACTATATTAGAATGAACTCTAGATTATTTCAAGATCTTTAGAATGACTCTGGAAGTTTATAACACAGAATCAAACAAAACTATAGGATATAGAATATAAAAAGATACAGTTTAAAACTCTAAAAGGGATGTGTGTCTAACAGATGGAAAGAATACATACATTTGTGCTTGTATTACAAAATTTCATCCATTCTAATAAGACAATAACGTAAACTGACCAGTCCTTTTTTAGCTTTGGGTGTGCATTATAAAATGACTATAAAAGAAGAGCTCAGCCCTTAGTTAGGCTTATGAGAAAAACTGCCCTACATGTGGGCAGCAACAGATCTTGAGGCCTGAGCAGACTCTGGTTAATAAGCCACCTCAGGCTGCTTAGAAAGTCACTGCTAAGCATTATAATTTTCTTCCCGGTGACCAAATATCTTTACTTCTTGGAAAATTTTGATTAAGTATAGAGATGAAGAAGTAAATCTATGATATTAATTTGGAAATCTGACAATTTCCAAAGCAATTCTGAAGACATCAACATCTGGAATAGAAATACAGTTTCAACTTCAATCCTATTAACTGTCTTTTAAATATGTAAAAATCACAAAGTTACAAATGGCAAGAGAGATATAGAGAAAATATAATCTTGTTATTATCCTATAGACTAACACACAAATATATATAGATTAAAAACCAAAGGAAATAAATAATATTTTAAAATATTTTAGTGTTAGAATTTGGGTAAGAAATATACACTGCTTTCTTAAGATATGATCCATAGTTTGCTAACATGAAGAAAATTTTTAAATTGAAATTAATACATAATTCTTTTGTTTTCTATTAAATAAAACTATTATAATCTACATAGAGAAGAGAGAAAAAGCCGTAGATTATGTGGCCATGATCTCAATTTCGCTGGAGAGTTGTGGTTACACATTCCCCGTTTGCCATTAAAAACAAGTATATTAGGGATTTCTGTCCAGGTACACTACTTTCATACTGAAGAATGAGAGGTTATAGCGAGTCATGGAGAAGGGGAGGAAGAAAGAGAGTAATAGATAAAGGAAGGGAAGAAAAGAGGAATAGATGGAAAGAGAATGAGAATAAATTTTACATTCTCTCAGCAATGAACCAATTTGCTTTTCAATATTGAATCTTTTCTCTGCAATGTTTTTGGACACAATAGCCAGCAACATAAAAAAATCTACCTATGTGATTCCAATGAAGTTTCCCTTCATGTGCTGTCTTCTTCCATAGAACCAATTCATTGTCACTGACTCCCTTTTTCCACTCTATTTTGAGGCTGGGCCAGGAGAGACCAAGGTGGGCCATCAGTGCCACACTCACTGCCTGGTGCCTGGGTCCCTCAAGTACAGAAACTGGGCTTCATTCTACCTTGTTGCCTTTCACAGCCAGCTCCCACTGGCAGATGTCCACTGGGTCTCCCTTACTTAAGTGGTTCATCCTGCAAACATTTTTATATGCACCTCAGAATCTCTTTTACCACAATTCCCCATTTTATTAATGTTATAAATTATGAAAATATAATTAAACTGCTTAAACTGGAAAAGCTAAGACTCATGTTTTGCTTTTGAATATATCCAAGACAAGTGCTGAACATCCAGTGTAATTTATTGTTATAATGCATGTTAAAAATATACTGTCACTGCAGAATAGTAGTTTTGGAGTCAACTCTGATTTCAAATCCCAGCTCTCTCACTTCCTACCACTTTATATTCATTGACTTGAAAATTATTTATCATTATGAACCAGACACTATGAGAGGTTAGAGATAAAACAATGGACAAAAAGAGACAGAGTATCAGACCTCTCAGAGCTTGAAATGGAAGAAATAAATATTGATCAAGAATGATATTGATAAGTGTATTATTACAATACAAGAACCATAAACTGAGGCAATGTTCTAAGAAAAAAGGAAACAAAAGTCTAGGTTCTATGAGATAGGGAATAAAACATAACCTGGCCTAGAGTGAACAGAGGAAAAACTTCCCTAAGAAAACGAGGCTTGAACTGATATTTGAAGAATGCATAGGAACTAATACCCTTAAAAGCTGTTAATTCAAAAAGATCTCTTCAAAAGAAAACTGAATTCTAATATTTTACATGGTATCTTTTTCATGTTTGTTAATTAATAATAATAAACATGATTATGTGGAGAATAATTTTTATTAGTCTAGCTGATACAATAGCCCATCTTTCAAAGACAGGTGATTTTAAGTTGTGTTAGGCCATATGCAAAGGCCCAGCCTCAGGAGAGGCCATGATGCATCTCAGCACCTGAAAAAAAAGAGACAAGGGGGTTTGTTGCAAGATTCAGTAAGCAATGGCAGGGACCAGAACATCCCAGTCCCTGTTCACCTTGTTAATAATTATTGTCCTCATCTCAACAACAATGGGAAGTCACTAAAAGATCTGACATAAAAATAGTTATATTTTAATTAGATCACTCTGTTTCCTGAGTGGGTATACCTTGTAGAGAATATTGTAATACTCCCAACAAAGGAGGAATGTGATTTGACTAGGGTTAGTCCCAGCAGTAGAAATTGCAAAGCATGGATATAATATATTAGAGAGTTGAGAAAAGAAAAATAAAGAATCTGATGATAAATTGGATATAGAGTGAGGGATGTAGAGGAGCAACAAGGATGGCTTTGAGTTTTCTGGTATGCCTAACAGGATGGGTGATGATGACAATCACTGAAATATGTACCAAGGTAGTGTTACAGGAGATAGAAAGAAATCATTTAGGTAGTTAGGGTAAAGAGAGTCTCTGGCAGAAAACTTTCTTTCTAACAAAAAGCAGCTCAGAAATTGCTCCCATTCTAACCTCACGCAGTTCAAAGAAATCACCTCTCTTCTAACAAAGAGCAGCCTGGAAGATCAGGCTGAAAAACACAGACAAGCAACTTGGGCACAGAGCTGGAAGTGTCCTGGGTAATCACCAAACTTCACATACAAACAATAGGCCCCAGTAAAAACAGTGTGCCATAATAAGCACATTCCTCTCCCTTTCTTTAAGCACACAAAGATAGGGAAGCTGAGCTGGAAGCGCGGGAGTGGAGGGAGGGAGTGGGGTGAGATGGGGTGGGGGGCGGGGTATGGGGCGAGTCAGGGACACCTGCAGCTGCAAGAAGGTGCCTGGAACAGGCACAGAAACTCTCCCTCCCTTTTAGCATGCTCAGATAAGCAGCGAAGAGCAGCACAAACTAAGAGTCAGCCTGCACAAGGGGTGGGGACTACTAGAGGCTCTGCCCTCAACATACGGCACACCCGGTCCTAACCAGTTCTTCAGGCCCCACGGAGATAAGACACACCCTCCTCAGTAGCCCATTTATAAAAACCCTGACATTTTTAGTACCACTCGGCAACCCATTTGGGACCCCTCTCTGTGACAGAGAGCTGTTCTTTTCTTTTGCCTATTAAACTTTTGCTCCAATCTCACTATGTGTGTGTGCGTCTGAGTCTTTGATTTCCTTGGCCATGAGACCAAAACCTGGATATTTACCCCAGGCAATGAGGCCTTTTAGTAGAGATGGGAGATACTATGAGTTCATATATGAATATGTTGAATCTGAGATGCCTTTGAGACATCCAAGGTGGAGGTTCAATTAAGAAGTTGGCTGAACACATCTGGATTTCAAAAGAAAGATCTGTTCTGAATATTTGAGAATTAATATAGAGATGGTAATTGAACCTGTGGGCATGGGATAAATTACCTAGGAAAAGAGGATAACGTACTTGTTTCTAACCCTATTGGAATTAAAGGATCTTTTTCTCATTTAAAAAAATGTTGTTTTTTGTTTTTGAAATGCCCCTTTACTATCCTGAAATGAAATAAATATCATAACCTATTTATATACATAATGAGATAATACTCATGAAAGTGCTTCACAGACAATGTGGATAATTGTTTACCTATAGTTCTTTCCCAGCTGACTAAAACAATGATGGATATGTTACATAAAAGCAGTAAAACTAAATAAAATTCATATTATGCCTAATTACTATATGACACAGTAACCATAATAATTATACACATAATTATATGTCAGATCAATTTTGCTTCAGGTTTTAATTAATTCCAAAACAAAACTCATCAAATGTGGTAAACTTTAATAGACTCTTTCACAAAGAATAGTCCTACCTATATATTTCAAAAATATGCAGAACATTATTCTCCAGAGATATAGAAAAAAATTATATGTATGGAAAATGAAAGCATTCTAGTTCTTTCAGAGCAAGCTACATGCAGGTGAATATTGATTAAAATATACATAAATTGTATTTAATGTGAACAAATACATAATAGTTTTGTGCACATAAATTCTAAGGCAAACACATAATGCTAAAAATCATAAATAAAAAATCTAAAGCCACTGAAGTATACATAAAGCAATTTATTATACTTCCAAAAAATAGGTCAGCCAAAATAATGCACATTCAATTAGTGTAAAGTAAAAGTAAATTTAAAGAAGATAACTTCATAAAAACTTTATGAAATCACAGAAATATCTCAAATCCCTTTATATGTAAAGATGAATATGTGCACACCTAAAGAGCTAAGATAGGAGGCTACTGTCTCCCAAAATAAATGATACGCAATATAGGCAAGTTAAACGAAGATATAATCAAAGCTTAGGCATTGATTACAACTAGAATTGAGTAACAGAAGCAAATGTCAATAAACAGTTTCTTTTCTTGTTCTTTTTTTCATTTTTGTTGTTTTGAGACAGAGTCTGGCTCTGTCGCCCAGGCTGGAGTGCAGTGGCACAATCTTGGCTCACTGCAACCTCTGCCTCCCAGCTTCAAGCAATTCTCCTGCCTCGGCCTTCCAAGTAGCTGGGATTACAGGCATGCACCACCATGCCTGCCTAATTTTGTATTTTTAGTACAGACAGGGTTTCACCATGTTGCCCAGGCTGGTCTCAAACTCCTGACCTCTGGTGATCCACCTGCCTTGGCCTACCAAAGTGCTGGGATTACAGGTGTGAGCCACCATGTCTGGCCTGACAGTTTCTTTTTAATCATAAAAAGACTAAGTATGGAAAGGGCTATAAAAGAGAATATATTTAAAAATATATGTTGGTGGAAAATAAAATAATCACATGGGTAGACATTCATTATAAATTATTAACTCTGGAAACTACATGTAGAAATTCTACTAAAAATAAAACTGTATTCAAATTTTATTTTAATTTACATTTTATTTTATCTATTTTATTTTTATTTTTCAACCTTATTTTAGGTTCACAGGGTGTATGTGCAGGTATCTCCCATGAGTAAATTGTGCATTGCTAAGGTTTGGTGTACAAATGATGTCATTACCTAGATATTGTGCCTAGTACCTAATAGGTAGTTTTTCAACCTTCACCCTCCTATCTACTGGGGGAACTCACCCCCGATATTTCAAGGTAGTTTCTTTCTATTTTCCATAAGTGTCAGCCAGCTGAGAAATAAAGAGAGACAGTATAAAGAGAGGAATTTTACATCTGGGCCGCCAGGGGTGACATCACATATCGGTAGGACCATGATGCCTGCCTGAGTCTCAGACCAGCAAGTTTTTATTAAGGGTTTCAAAAGGGGAGGGGGCGTAAGAACAGAGGGTAGGTACAAAGATCACATGCTTCAAAGAGCAAAAAGCAGAACTACCAATAAGGGTCTAACAAAGATCACATGTTTCTGAGGGAACAGGACAAAGGGAAAACACAGAGCCACTGATAAGGGTCTATATTCAGTGGTGCATGTATTGTCTTGATAAACATCTTAAACAACAGAAAACAGGGTTCGAGAGCAGAGAACTGGTCTGACCACAAATTTACCAGGGCAGAGTTTTTCCCCACCCTAGTAAGCCTGAGGGTTCTGCAGGAGACCAGGGAGTATCTCAGTCCTTATCTCAACTGCACAAGACACACATTCCCAGAGCGGCCATTTATAGACCTCCCCCCAGGAACACATTCGTTTCCCAGGGTATTAATATTAATATTCCTTGCAAGGAAAAGAATTTGGTGATATCTCTCCTACTTGCACATCTGTTTATAGGCTCTCTGCAAGAAGAAAAATATGGCTCTTTTTGCCCGACCCCACTGGCAGTCAGACCTTATGGTTGTCTTCCCTTGTTCCATAAAAATCTCTGTTATTCTGTTCTTTTTCAAGGTGCACTGATTTCATATTGTTCAAACTCACATGTTTTACAATCAATTTGTACAGTTAACACAATTATTACAGTGGTCCTGAGGTGATGTACATCTTCAGCTTATGAAGATAACATGATTAAAAATTAAAGGCATGCATAAGAAATTATAAAGGTATTATTTGGGAACTGATAAATGTCCATGTTAAAATGAAATCTTCACAATTTATGTTCCTCTGCCATGGCTCCAGCCCATCCCTGCATTTGGGTCCGTGACTTCCTGCAACATTTCTCCCTTTCTTTTTATATAAATATGCCATGGGGATGAAGGCTTGTTCATTCTCTCAGTTTTGATGCAGGATTCTTTGACTGGTACGGCACACTAAAAACAAGCTGATTAAACAGAGAAACATGATTCCAAAATTTACTACAGTGGGGCCCCCAATAGACTTAATCCAAATCATGGGGTTTAGTCCAGAAAGACTTTCTTCCACCTGATCTAATGCCTCAGCTCCAGGCACAATGGATAAATGAGCTTGAGAGGCTTCAAAAATTTGTTTCTTTAATTTAGTTATCTCCAAGGATAAATTATCTTCCCTTCCCAGCAAGTGTCCTTTGACCATTTCTCATGAATGATTAGTCTCATTGTAGGAATATGGTGTGATAGAGAAATCAGAAGTATTCCAATCGCACTGCATTTGCATGCGATGTTCGAGACTCATTAGCCGATCTCCAAGCCAAATAACAGACTGTCTTAAATCATTAATTTGATTAGCTAATTTTTGATCAATTCCGTTGAGAATTCCACATTTGGGTGGAATTGGCCTGGCAATCATTAACAAAATGAGCCGTCTGAACAGATTGGTGTAATGCCACTCTGGCAGTGGTGGCCAGTGCCGTGACTGTAATTAGGCCCATGATCACAGTGATTAAAGTAACAACAAATCTCTTAGATCTTTTGAGAATTTGTTGTAACACTTCATTAATTAAATGTACTCAGGGGGAAGATTCCCAAGGTCTGGGTAAAGTTACTGGTATCCAGATTCCTTCTTGAGCTCGAACCAACATTACACTTTTCCTGAAGTCAAAACAGGAGTTAACACAAGTGTATAAATGGCAATTAATGCATTGGACAGTTTGATTATTCGTCCAAAGTTTGCTATTTCCTACCAACAGCACGAAGGAGGCTTAACACAACTCTGTATAGGAATAGTCAGGCTGGAGGTAAACAAAGCAGAATGTTTGAATCTACAGTGATACTGAGGGAGAGGAGTGGCGGTGGCAATGCCCGACGTTCTCCACCATAAAGAAGCAATCCGAGGGGCCTGGGGATGCTGAAGAGGTAGGGGGCATACCTGGATTGAGAAGAATTATCATAATGCCAATTGGAGTCCCATAAAGGAGGATCGGCATCAAAAAGAGGAAAAGGGCTCAAAGGGGATTTATCACAGGGTTCAGAATCATGGATGCGAGGGGCAGTAGTGGGGATAACAGACAGAAAAGTTTCCCCTTCCCATACTTGCATTCCGGACATGGCGATAGCCAGTTTCCGAAGTTCTGGGTGTTCTGGGCTCAGAATGGGGAATATCATATGAGGCCTTGTGGGGGTAATGCCCTTATCTTCCCATTTTAAGGGAAAGAATGAGCTGAACCTCCTATGCAAAGTAGGATGATGATCCTTGTCCTCCCAATGAGAAATAAAATAAGTAGCCTCCAGGCATTCCCTTCCACCAGAGGAGCAATTGTTTTTTAAAATAGCCCTTTGGTGCCCAGTCTATTACTAAACCATATGAGGCATTTTTTAATACTGCTGCATGTGAGTTAACACAATCTTCCCAAATTAAAGTTTTAGATGGGCCCTCAAAATTTTTAGGACATGATTTTCCCACAGGTTTATATTGAAAGTATGGGGTATCTCTCATTACTCCCCCTTTCATTTGTCTTAAAGGAGAAAGGGAGAGGCCAGAGACCAAATGTCCCCGTTTCCCCTGTGGCTGATCTCTCTGGAAGGTAAGCAGCCCAGACTTGAGTTTCTAGATGGATACAACCAGGTGCATGTCTGAGGCACAGAGGGTATTTATAACCCATAGTAACATTAAATGCAGTGCCTTCCTCTCCTGGTTGAGCGGGGCAACAGTCATCTGTAGCTCCAGGCATCCACACACTATCGTTAGTATAGATTTCCTCAGGAACATCCATCCAGGTGAGAGGTCAAATAAGTGGAGGAAAAGGCACATAAGCCCGATAAGAATAATTTTGTGTAGCAGGTAAATCAGTTTGAGGGGAAACTGGTGAGACAGAAAGTATAAGGAGGAGAATTATTAAATAAAACCTATTGTTCATTTTTAAAATTCTTTTTACTTTATTTTGTCTCCCTATGTTTATTCAAAGGAGCTGTATTTGAGCTCTGAGATTCTTTCTCAGCTTTGTCTATTCTGTTATTAATGCTTGAACTGCATTCCAAAATTCCTGTAGTGACTTTTTCATTTCCTGAAGTTCAGTTTGGCTTTTTCTTAAAATGGCTATGCCATCTTTAAACTCTTCAATCATTTTACTATTTTGCTTGGATTGGGATTCAACCTTCTTCTTTATCTTGATGAGCTTCCTTGCCAACCAGATTCTGAACCAATGTCTGTCATTTCAGCCATTTCAGTCTGGTTATGAACCATCGCTGAGGAGCTAGTGCAGTTATTTCAAGGTAAGAATACACACTGGCTTTAAGAGTTGCCAGAGTTCTTGCACTGGTTCTTATGTATCTGTGTGGGCTCATGTTCCTTTAACCTTTGGAGTCTCTGTCTTTGGAATCGGCCTTTCTGCTTTTAGATTCTTTGATGCTCTTTAGGGTTTGACTATGTTGTAAGTTGGATTTAGTTGATTGGCTTCATTTCTGGATGGTTTCAGCGGTCCAAGCCTCAGCTGAGCACTCCTGGGCTGTGTGTTCTAACCCTAAGGGGCTGGAACCAGGTCTGCAGCTTGGTTCTCTGGTCCCTCAGGGTTTTTTGAGGAACCTCTATACTGTTTCACATAGTAGCTGTGGTAATTTACATTCCACCAACAGTGTACAAGCATTCCAGTTTCTCTGCCAGCACTTATTTTTGTCTTTTTGATAATATAAAAGCCATTTTAGCTGAGGTGAGATGATATCTTATTATAGTTTAGATTTGCATTCATCTGATGATTAGTGACGTTGAGCATTTTTTCACATATCTGTTGGTCTTTTTTTTTTTTTTTTTTTTTTTTTTTTGAGATGGAGTTTCACTCTTGTCGCCCAGGCTGGAGTGCAATGGCATGTTTTTGGCTCACCGCAACCTCCACCTCTCGGGTTCAAGCTATTCTCCCTCCTGCCTCAGCCTCCGAAGTAGCTGGGATTACAGGAGCCCACCACCACGCCCAGCTAATTTTTTTGTATTTTTAGTAGAGAGGGTTTCACCATGTTGGCCAGGCTGGTCTCAATCTCCTGACCTCAGGTGATCCACTTGCCTCAGCATCCCAAAGTGCTGGGATCACAGGCATGAGCCGCCATGCCCAGCTATATCTGTTGGTCATTGATATGTCTTCTTTTGATCTTTGTCCATTTTCTAATCAGATTACTTGGGGTTTTTTTCTATTGAACTTTTTGAATTCCTTATATACTCTGGTTATTAATCTCTTGTCAGTTGAATCGTTTGCAAGTATTTTCTTCCACTCTGTAGGTTGTCTCTTCATTTTGTTTGGTTGTTCTCATTGTTGCGCAGAAGATTTTTAGTTTGGTGTGATTCCATTTGTCCATTTTTGCTTTGGTCACCTGTGTTTTAGTGATCTTACTGTGCCTGTCCTTAATTTGATTTTTACATATGGTGAGAGATAGGGGTCCGGTTTCATTCTTCTGCATATGGATATTCAGTTTTCCCAGCATCATTTATTGACGAGGATTTCCCTTCTCCAATATATGTTCTTGGTGCCTTTATTAAAAAGGAGTTGACTGTAAATGAGTGGATTTATTTCTGAATTTTGTCTTCTGTTTCTAATATTAGTCTATATGTCTATTTTTATGCCAGTACCATACTGTTTGGGTTACTATAGTGTTGTAGTATATTTTGAAGCCAGGTAGTATGATGACTACAGCTTTGTTCTTTTTGATCAGCATTATTCTGTCTATTCTGGGTATTTTGTGGTTTCATATAAATTTTAGAATTTTTTTTCTTTTCCTATGAAAAATATTATCTATTTTTTAAAAAATTGCTACAATAAAAACTCTAACATATTGATGAAAGAAATAAAAGGGGGAACAAAAAATGGAAAGATATCTCATGTCCATGGATTAGATGAATCAACATTGTTAAAATGCCCATACTACCCAAAATGTAATGCAATCCCTATCAAAATATAAAAGTTTGTTTTCTTATTGTTGTATTTTAAGAACTTCAGAAAGATGTTCTTGAAATATCAGCAAGATGGCAGAATAGGAAATTCCTGACTTTCCCTCCTCTTATGGATGTACTAAGTAAACAGCTATTTATAGGTCAATTCCCTCTAGGACAAATCTCAAAACTAGTTGATAAACCCCTAAAAACTGGGAAACTGATAAAATATCTGCATCAAAAAAGGAAGGAAAAGCTGAGTCACACATATGCCACAAACTCCACCCCAGGACCAGTTTTTTACAATCAGGAGAGAACCTCTAACTCTCAACTTCTCTTTGACAAGAAAAGGTTGTGAAATACACTTATAGAGCCCCAAGGTTTACAGTTCCTCCCACAGAGTTGAGCCCTTAATTCACCTGACTCTGAAAACAGAAAATGATTCAGCGTTTGTGTCTCCCTAGGCTACAGAACAAAGAGGTGATTTTAAATGGACGCACGTGTACTTCCAGGGGGATCTATTCACACTCCTCCTCCAACAATCAGTGCAGAGAATAGGCTGAAGGGCCAGTTCCCAGTTTCTCCTTGGAAATCTGCACACTTTTTCTATTAGGCTTTTAAATAGCCTAACAGAAAAGGCAGATAAACAATCGACCTCCAGGAGCCTGAATTGGAGTGAGAGTACTTCCCACACCTCTGCTCCAGTGGTAAATCCAGGTCTGCAAAATCTCCCTGGAAACACTTGTGCATGCATCAAGCACCACAACTTTCATGCTCCCACCTAAAGCACTGAGACATTGCTTCACACTTCTCATGATAGCTATTATCTAAAAATAAATAAACTAAAACAAGTGAAGCAGAACAAACCATATGACCCAGCAATCCTTCTGCTGGGTATATGCCCAAAGGTAATGAAATCAGCACCTCATAAAGATATCTGTGCTCCCATATTCATTTCAGTATTATTCACAATAACAAAGATATGGAAACAACATAGATGTCTACTGACAGATTAATGAATAAAGAAATTGTGGAACACATATACAATGGAATATTATTCAGCCCTAAAAAAAGATCAGTCATTTATGACAACATGGATGAATTTGAAGGACACTACGCTAACTGAAATAAGCCAGACACAGAATTACAACATCATACATAAGTATGATATCACTTATATGTAGAATCTAAAGAAAAGTTGAAAACAGAAACAGAGAATACAATGGTGGTTACTAGTGACAAGGAGGGAAAGAAAATGGACAGAAGTAGGTCAAAGGGCTCAAACATATAGGATGAATGAATCTACAGATCTAATGTAAATCATAAGGACTATAATCAATAATATTGCATACTAAAAATTTGCTAAGAAAGTAGATATTAGGTACTCTCACCACAAAATATAAAGGTAACTATGGAAGGTGCTGGACAGATTAAAATTCTTTACTGTAGTAATCATTTTACTATGCATAATATATATCAAAACAGTATGTTTTACACCTTAAATATATACAACTTCTGAAGTCATTTGTATATTTTTGTATAATGGTCCTTTATCAGATATGTCTCCTGCAAATGTTTTATCTCAGTCTTTGGCTTATCTTTTCATTCTTTTGACAATGTCTTTGGCAGAGAAGAATATTTTAATTTTAATCAATTAAAATTAATTATCGGTTCTTTCGTTCATGGATCATGTCTTTGGTGCTATATCCACCAAATCCAAGGTAATCTAGATTTTCTGTTATATTCTAGGAGTTTCATAGTTTAGTAATTTCATTTGTCTGTGATCCATTTTGAGCTCATTTTTATAAAGATATAAGCCTTGTGTCTAGATTTATTTTTTTACGAGTGTCCAAGTGTTCCAGCAGCCTTTCTTGAAAATACTATCTTTTCTACTTTCTATTGCTTTTTCTCCTTTGTCAAATATCAATTGACTATATTTGTGTGGCTGTATTTGTTGGCCACTCTATTCTGTTCCAGTGATCTATTTGTCTATTCTTTTGCCAGTACCACACTGTCTTAATTACTGTCATTGTATAGTAAGTCTTGAAGTCAGATAGTGTCACAGTCTTGCAACTTTGTTCTCCTTCAATACTGTGTTGGCTGTTCTGTCTTTTGAATATCCATATAAACTTTATAATCAGTTTGTTGATATCCACAAAATAACTTGCTGGGATTTTGATCGGCAATACAATCAATCTACTGGTCAAGTTGGAAAGAACTAACATCTTGACAATGTTGAGTCTTGCTAATTATGAACATGAAATAAATCTCCATTTATTTAGTTCTTTGATTTCTTTCATCAGAGTTTCTCATACAGATCTTGTGCATATTTTATTAGATTTAGACCTAAGTATTTCATGTTTGGGGGTGCCAATGTAAATGATATAGTGGTTTCGGTTTGTTTGTTTTTTGAGACGGAGTCTCACTTTGTCGCCCAAGCTGGAGTGCAGCGGGGCGATCTCGGCTCACTGCAACATCCGCCTCCCAGGTTCAAGAGATTCTCCTGCCTCAACCTCCCGAGTAGCTGGGATTATAGGCATGTGCCACTACGGCTGCCTAACTTTTTAAAAATATTTTTAGTAGAGATGGGGTTTTGCCATGTTGGCCAGGCTGGTCTTGAGCTCCTGACTTGAAGTGATCCACCTGTCTCAGCCTCCCAAAGTGCTGGGATTACAGATGAGAGCCACCACCCCTGGCAGTGTTTTTAATTTCAAATTCCACTTGTTCACTGCTGGAATATAGGAAAGTGGTTGACTTTTGTATATTAACCTTGTACTGTAACTTGCTATAATGGCTTACTAATTCCAGGAGGTTTTTGGCAAATTATTTTGGATCTTCTACATAAGTAATCACGTCATCTTCAAACAAAAGTAATTTTATTTCTTCCCAATGTCTTTTGCTTTGTAAATTCAACATTTTATTGAATTCTAACAAACAGAAAAAAGTGCACAAATCTATGTGTGCAGCTCAATTCATTTTTACAAAAATAAACACATCTGTTTAATTACCACCCAGGTCAAAAAACAGAACATTACTGATACTTTTTAAGTCCAACTCCTGATTCCATTTTGTCACTACCCCTTTATCTCTTGTCTCTGGGAATTAGTATCCTAAATATGAAACCATAGATTTTGTTTTCCATTTTTGAAATATATAGATCTGCATATGTAGATATGTTGTTTCTAGCTGCCTTCATTCCATACTATGCGTATAGAAGTCATTCATTTTGCTCCATATTACAGTGCTTTCTACATTTTCATAGATGGATAATATATCATTGTAAATTAATAGATTATTCTACCACTGATAGGACATCTGGGGTGTTACCAATGTGTATCTATTTCAAATAAAGTTGCTTATGTTGAATGTGCTTATATGTATGGCTTAGTTTTGTTTTATTTTTGCTACTCATGGGCCCATATTTCTTGTATGCAGGTATCCAGAAGTGGAATTGCTGTATTATAATGTATGCATATTTCCAAATTTAGTAGGTAAGGCAGTTTTCTAAACTAATTATGCCAATTTATTCATCCACCTATAATACATGAAAATTCTATAAAAATTTAGCTCCAGTTAGATGTGTTGCAAATAGCTTCTCCTATGCTGGGGCTTAACTTTTCCTTCTCTTAGTTGTGTCATTTGATGGAATTAATTTCTAAGTTATAATGCAACCTAATTCATTTACCTTTGTTCTTTGGTTAATGCTTTTGATTATCTGCTTAGGAAATCCTTTCTTATTCAAGAATATATTAATATACCTTTCATGTTTAGATATGCAATAAACCTGTAATTATTCTTTGTATATGGTGTAAGGTAAGGATAAAGTTTCATGTTTTACGTATAACCAAATGATTGCATATTTATTTAAATCATTTATTAAAAGTACTGTTATTTTATCACTACTCAGTAGTACCACACTTCTCATGAATAAAGCATGTATGCATGGATCTCTTTCTCATCTTCTTATTCTGTTACATTGACTATTTGTCGTTGTTGTTGTTGTTGTTTTGAGATGGAGTCTCACTCTGTCACCCAAGCTGGAGCACAGTGGCGCAATCTTGGCTCACTGCAAGTTCGGCCTCCTGGGTTCACACCATTCTCCTGCCTCAGCCTCCCGAGTAGCTGGGACTACAGGCGCCCACCGCCACGCCCAGCTAAATTTTTTGTATTTTTTTTTTTTAGTAGAGACTAGGTTTCACTGTGTTAGCCAGGATGGTCTCAATCTCCTGACTTCGTGATCCGCCTGCCTCGGCCTCCCAAAGTGCTGGGATTACAGGCATGAGCCACTGCACCCAGCCTACATTGTCTATTTTCCTATATTATTCTGGTCTTAAAATAAGTGATATCGGATAGAGAAAATGCCTCCCAACTTGTGCTTCTTTGAGTTGATCTTGCTTATTCATGGCCCATGGAATTAAATTGTAGGGCAAGCTTGCTAACAACACACACACACACAAAACTGCAAGAATTTCAGTTCAGATTATATAGATACGTGGATTAGCCCAGCAAAATTGACAGCTATGCAGTATCAGGGTTTCCAACTCCTGATTATGGTGGATTTCTCCATTTATTTATAAAATTTTATGTCCTCTAAACAAAAATGTATACACTTTTCTAAAGAGGTATTGTATACTTTTTATTAGATAAATTATCATACAGTTTTTTGTAATTGTAAATGGCATTTTGTTTTTCAAGTTTCCTAATTTCTGGGGCATAAATCTAAGTGTATAATTGGATTTTGTTTATTTATTTAGTATCCAGTAACTTTGCTAAATTCACTTATTAATTCTGAGTTTATCTACAATTTCTTTAACCAATGTCATAATTTTCATAGCCATTTCTAACTTTTAGCATCTTTCGTCATCTGGAGAGGCTTAGGATTTTCAAAACCATGCAGACTTCATTCCTTTTTGTTTAACAGTTCTTCCCTTAATTATCTTACTCCTCTTTCATTTTACCATAAGCAGGAAGAAGAAAACAGACCACACCTTGAACAGTTTACTTAGAAATTTCCTTTCATCCAGGTTCATCATTTACAAGTTCTGCTTTCCACTTAACTGCAGGACATAATTCCATTAAGCTTTCTGCCACAACATAACGATAGTTCCCCTTCTTCCAGTTTTAAATAACAATTTCCTTACTTCTTTCTAAGTCCTGATCATGAGTATTCTCAACATCCTTATCTCTACTAATGGTCTGTTTAAGGCAATTTAGATATTCTTTATCATACTTCTTAAAAATCCAAAGCCTCCACAGACAGCCTGGTTCCAAAGCCGCTCCCTTTTTAAGATATTTACAGAAGCATTCCAACTTCAGGTACAACAGTCTATGTCAATTTTATGTTACTGAGTAACAAATTATCACAAAATTATTGGTTTAAAATAACACAAATTTATCATCTCACAGTTACCATGGGTCAGGAGTGTGAGTAGGAATTGACTGGATTCTCTATTCATGATCTCCCCAGGCTGAAATCAAGGTGTTAGCCAGGTTGCAATTCTCATCTGAGTCTCTGAGTCTTCCAAGGTTAACCAAATTAATTTTCTTGCAGCTGTGATGACTGAGGTTCCAGTTTTCTTGCCAGCTATCATCCAGGGAACAATCAGCTCCCTGTAGTTACCCACAGTCCCTTGTCACATGGCCCCATAGAAAGTTAACAATATAAATGTTTACCTTCTTACAGGCCATTAGGAGACAGTCTCTCTGACCGCCTCCATTTCTAATTTCTACACTCTCTTTTTAAAAATGCATCTGATTAGGTCAGGCCTATGCAAGATAGCCTCTTTTCATTAACTCAGTTGATTGGGGGTACTAATTACATCTGTAAAAATCCCCTTTTACATATAAAGTAACATAATCCCAGGAGTACCACCTCGTCACACTTACAGGTTTTGCCCACAATCAAGGGGAAGGTTTTGCTCACAGTACAAGGACGTGAGTTATTGGGGATCATCTTTGAACTCTACCTAGAACAGTAGTAAACATCTTCTGTAAAGAACCAGACAGCAAATATTTTAAGCTTTGTGGGTAATATTGTCAGTACTGTAACCATTTTAGTGTGAAAGCAGCCCTAGGCAATATGTAAATACATGGCTATATCTATGTTCAAATAAAACTTTTTATATAAAAATAAGCAGTGGGCCCTAGCTTGCCATCACAGGTTTAAATAAATCTCACATCCTCACGCCTTGAATTGAACACATGAACCAGGCATGGCCTATCAGAATACTCCCCACTCCTGGCCGTTGTTGTCTATTTCAAAAATTGGCACATGACCTAAGCAGAGCCAATCAAAGTTTTTACTAGACTATTTGGCAGAGCTATTAATAATATGTTACTGCTTTTTCTGGTATCTATAAATATAGGGCTAAGATAGCCAGGAGTCTTCCTTCTAGTACTTGTCTAAAAATAAAAGATAACAGGCAAAAAAGCCAAAACGTTAAGGTAGATTGAAAGGCAAAGACAGAAAAGGAGACATAAAGAGCTAAAGAGAGACAAAGTAAACAACGTTGCCTGAACCTCTCAAATGCAACCATCCCTAAATCCAAAACCAGCACTGGGCCTCTCTGTAACATTAATCAATAATTTTCCATCTTTTAGCTAAAACTAAGCTACTCTGAAATGAGTTTTGACTTGGTTTGAGATGGGTTTCTGCCACTTGCAACCAAAAGAACCTAGTTTAAGAGCGACAGAGCTATTTACTGTATTAACTAATGAAAACTACCTATACTTTCTGCTTACTCATTGAAAGAAAGAGCAGGAAGAATAATATAAATACGCAGGGAGAGCACTTTGATACCAAAGTAAATTAAGTCTATTGCATTTTGTTTTTAGCTCAAACATCCATGATTCTCTGAGTATGTTTTTAAAAAAGTATAATATTGGGGAATGATTGTGGGATTGGGGTAAAAAGTAAAGGTCACTGTAGCAGAATAAGTCAAACATCTGTAAGACTGAGGTATTAATGAATCATTTGTGAGGGCATTGAAGTCACCCCTATAATGGCAGAATTTGTGTTAGAATAAGTGAGAACAAAAAGCTTACAAAATTTAGAGGCAAAAGATTTTTTTAGGAAACTACTTTAAAATGCAGGAGGATTTTTATTAGTAGTAACAACATAAAGGTTTACCATGTGCTAAGCACCTGACTAAATGCTTTGAAGCCGTTTCATTATTTAACCTGTTAAAAGTTATTTTCAAAAATGGGATATTATAATGCTGATTTTATAAGTGAGAGCCTTGAAGGTCAGACAAATTAATTTTCCCAGGGTCCCAAAGTTAGTAAGAGATAAGGCATGGGCAATGTGATTCTAAATCTCTTACCTTTCATAACAATGCTTAAAGACTAAGAGTTTCTCATTTTTGGCCAGGCACGGTGGCTCATGCCTGTAATCCCAGCACTTTGGAAGGCTGAGAAGGGCAGATCACGAGGTCAGGAAATCGAGACCACGGTGAAACCCTGTCTCTACTAAAAATACAAAACATTAGCCGGGCGCGGTGATGGCTGCCTGTAATCCCAGCTACTTGGGAGGCTGAGGCAGGAGAATGGCGTGAACCCGGGAGGCGGAGCTTGCAGTGAACCGAGATCATGCCACTGCACTCCAGCCTGGGTGACAGAGCGAGACTCCATCTCAAAGAAAAAAAAAAAAGAGTTTATCATTTTTGCATAGTATTACATGTCATATACTGAGAATTAAAACACTGGAAATTAAAAATATCTAAAAGATTTATTACAGGAGTGCCACTAGTGACAGCCAATGCAAATGTTCCCATAAAAGAGAAGAAATTTAGAATTATTTGAAAATAAATGGTATTTGGAAAGAAACATTATTTCAGATAAAGATTTGCTATTAATAACCTACATATTTTTAAAGAAAGTGAAAGTGAATTCATATAATTTAATTTCTCAAGATTTATTAAATATATACAATTATAAGGTGTGGGTAATATGAAGTACAAAACATAATACAATAAAATCAGTATTTCCAACCCTCAAATAAACTCATGAGCTACTTGACTGGACAATACATTGAAACAAATTTAATGGAATGATAAGAGTAAAATAATCCAATGATACAATTATATTAACAGCAGTTTTATTTGTGTTAATTGTGTAGATATAATGACATGGTATCATAATTCTACAGTATTACACATTTTTCTAACTGCCCCCAAATCCCCATTGCTTGCCATATGGGGAAGAAATAAATTTAACTGCTTTCAGAGGAAAACAAGACTAATCTTTTGCATCATCCCACTCTACCCAATCCGTTAGCCACACATATTTCTCCTCACTCTTAAATGTGAAAACCCCTAGAAATTGTTTTTAATTGCCCAATTTATTCCTACTTACATCCTAAACATCACGGATGAAGAAGCTGTAGAAAAATGTGATTAAATGATTTAACACTAAACACCTAATAAATAGCAGCTTGGACTGAAACTCAGGGCTTCTGACTGCAAGCCCAATGTACTTTTGGCTACATCTGACTAGAAATTTGAGCATTACTTAGTGTAGTTCTCAGTCATCTAAGTTAATGAGTATATAGGAATTAAAAGACATTTAAGTAATATGAAGAATAAAAGGAGTATCTGGGGAATATGGTGTAACTAAATGAAACATGAACTAGTTCCAAAGACCAGGCTTAAGTTAACTGTCCAAAATTATATAGATAGCAAGTAGTACTGGGATTATAATGACAGCCTTGGCATATATATTAAGATGATCAACGTTGGCCCTTAATACATATTTTATGTCTACGTTATTTAATGGAACACATTAAAACTGATAATTTGCTATAGTAAAGTAAGTTCAGATTGTTTTCTGTCCTGAACAATGTGTCTTTTATCAGTCATTTTATATTTAATAAATATTAAACTAAATTATATTGAGCTCATGAAAAATGTCCAATAACTAAAGAGAATAATTGGTATCTTTAAATTCTTTTATCCCTTTGCTTTTTAAATATTAACTTCTTACATTTTTTTATAACAGGATTACAATATTTTCTCTTTCTTATTTGTAGAAATTTAAGAGTTACAAGTGCAGTTTTGTTACATGGATATATCATATAAAGGTGAAGTCTGGCCTTTCAGCGTAACCAGCAATTGAATAATGTACATTGTACCCATTAAGTAATTTCTTGTCCCTCACCCCTGCTTCCACTCACCCACCTTTCCCAGGCTCCAATGTCTATTATTCCACACTATGTACGTGTGCATACATTTTTTAGCGCTCACTTATAAGTGAGACCATACAGCATTTGACTTTCTGTTTCTGCATTGTTTCACCTAAGATAATGACCTGCAATTCACTTAAGACAATGACATCATATCCATTGAATGATATGGTATCATAAGTATACAGTATTACATATCCATGTTGCTACAAGAGACACAATTTCATTCTTTTTTATGGCTGAATAGTATTCCATAGCATTCCATAGGATAAAGAAAATATGTACATTATTTTCTTCATTTATTCATCCACTGATGGACACTTAGGTTGATTACATATCTGTCCTATTATGAATAGTGCTGCAATAACCATACAAGTGTAGGTGTCTTTTTTATATGATAATTTCTTTTCTTTTGGGTAGATACCTAGTAGTGGGATTGCTGGATTGAATGGTAGTTCTATTTCTAGTTCTTTGAGATGTCTCCATACAGCTTTTCATAGTGGTTGTATTAATTTACATTCCCATAAACAGTGTCTAAATGTTTCTTCACTATTCTCTACATCCTCACCAAGTCTATTATATTTTTTCCATTTTATAACTAGCCATATTCTGACTTACGTCGGATGACATATCATTGTGGTTTTAATTTGCAGTTCCCTGATGATTAGTAATGTTGAGCATCTTTTCTATGCTTGTTAGCCATTTATATATCTTCTTTTGCAAAATATCTATTTAAGTTATTTGCCCACTTTTTAATGGTTTTCTTTTGATTGTTGTTTGAGTTCCCTATAAATTCTGGATATCAGTCCCTTATCAGATGCATAGTTTGCAAATACTTTCTCCTGTTCTGCAAGCTGTCTGTTAACTCTGTTAATTATTTCCTTTGCTGGGCAGAAGCTATTTAGTTTAATTAAGTCCCACTTATCTATTTTTGTTTTTATTACTTGTGCTATTGAGGTCTTAGTCATAAATTCCTTGCGTAAATCAATGTCCAGAAGTGTTTTTCCTAGGTCTTTTTCTAGTATTTTAATAGTATCAGGTCTTATATTTAAGACTTTAATCCAACTTGAGTTGATTTTTGTATATGCTGAGAGATAGGAGTCTAGTTTTATCCTTCTGCATCCGGCTATCCAATTTTCCCAGCACCATTTATTGAAAACAGTGTCCTGGCTGGGTGAGGTGGCTCATGTCTGTAATCCCAGCACTTTGGGAGGCCGAGGCAGGTGGATCACCTGAGGTCAGGAGTTCGAGACCAGCCTGACCAACATGGTGAAATCCCGTCTGTACTAAAAATACAAAAAAATTAACCGGTCATGGCGGGTGCCTGTAATCCCAGCTACTTAGGAGGCTAGGGCAGGAGAATCACTTGAACCTGGAAAGCAGAGGTTGCAGTGAGCTGAAATAGGGCCATTGCACTCTAGCCGTGGTGACAAGAACGAGACTCTGTCTCAAAAAAAAAAAAGACAAAGAAAAAGGAAAAAAGAAGAGTGTCCTTTCCCAATGCTGTTTGGGTTACCATAGCCTTGTGGTAAAACGTGAGGTTAGGTAATGCAGTACCTCCAGTTTTATTCTTTTTGCTTAGAATTTCTTTAGCTATTTGGGCTCTTTTATGATTCCATATAAATTTTAAGATTATACTTTATAATTCTTTATAATGACACTGGTATTTTGATAGGAATTGTATTAAATCTGTAGATTGCTTTGGGTATATGGTCATTTTAATACCATTAATTTTTCCATTCCATGAGCATGGGATGTTTTTCCATTTGTTTGTGTCATCTACAATTTCTTTCATCAGTATTTTGTAATTTCCCTTGTAGGGATATTTCATCTCCTTGGTTAAATATATTACTAACTATTTTTTTCTTTTGTAGCTATTGTAAATGAGATTAGATTCTTGATTTCATTTTTAGCTCAACCATTACTGGTGCAGAGAAATGCTACAGATTTTTGTACATTGATTTTGTATAATAAAACTTTACTAAATACTTTTATCAAATCTAAGAGTTTTTGGAGGAATCTTTAGAATTTTCTAATCAAGTATAAAATCATCAATGAACAGAAAAAATTTGACTTCCTTTTTTCCAACATGGATGCCTTTTAATTCTTTCTCTTGTCTGATTGTTCTGGCTAGGACTTCCATTTTAAGTTGAATAGGATTGGCCAAAGTGCACATTCTTGTCTTGTTCTAGTTCTTAGAGGGATTGCTTCAAACTCTTCCCCACTCAGTATGATGTTGGTCGTGGATTTGTCATATATGCCCTTTGTTATTATAGAAGATATGTTCCTTCTATGACTAGTTTGTGAGGGTGTTTATAGCGAAATGATGCTGGAAATTATCAAATGCTTCTTTCTGCATTTATTAAGATTATCATATGGTTTTGTCCTTAATTTTGTTTGTGTGATGAACCATATTTATTGATTTGCAAATGCTGAACAATCCTTGTATCCCTGGCAGTGGGGGAACCACTTGATCATGGTGTATTATCTTTTTGGAGTGCTCTTGGATATGATTAGCTATTATTTTGTTGAGGATTTTTGTATCTTTGTTCACTCGGGATATTTGTCTATACTTTTCTATTTTAGCGCTGTCCTCTCTGGTCTTTGGTATCAGGGAGATACTGGCCTAATAGAATGAATTATGAAAGATTCCCACCACCTCAATTTTTTGAGTTTCTGGAGGATGGGTTTCAGTTTTTCTTTGTACAACTGGTAAAATTCAGCAACCAGAATTTCAAACTATCTTCTCCTGGGCTTTTATTTGTTGGGAGATTATTTTTTATTACTGATTCAATCTCATTACTCATTATTGGTCTGTTTAGGATTTTTATTTATTCCTAGTTCAATCTTGGAAGTTTGTATGTTCCCAGGAATTTACCCATTTACTCTAGATTTTCTAATTCATGAACATGTGGTTGATCATGGTTGTCTCCGGTGATCTTTTTTATTTCTGTGGTAACAGTTGTAATGTCTTCGTTTTCATTTCTGATTACATTTATTTGGATCTTCTCACTTCTTTTCTTGGTTAATCTAGCTAGTGGTTTATCAATTTTGTTTATCTTTTCAAAAAACAAATTTTCCATTTTGTTGATCTTCTGTTATTTTTTAACTTGGTCTCAATTGCATTTGGTTCTGATCAGATCTTTGTTCTTTCTTCTGCCCCCTTTGGATTTGGTTTGATCTTGATTTTCTAGTTCCTTCAAATGTGATGTGAGGTTGTTATTTTGTGATCTTTCTTCTTTTAATGTAGCCATTTAACCCTATCAACTTGCCTCTGAGCACTGCTTTTGCTGTATCCCAAAGGTTTTGATATGTTGTGTTTTCATATTCCTTAATTTCAAAAAAATTAATTTAATTTTATCATTGACTCAAAGATCATTTAGCAGCATGTTTTTAAATTGCTATGTATTTCTATAGTTTCAAGAGTTCTGCTTGGTATTAATTTCTAGTTTCATTTTACTATAGTTAGAGAAGACACTTGATAAAGTTACTATATTTTTTAATTTGTTGAGACTTGTTTTGTGGCCTAACATATGGTCTATCTTGGAGAATGTTGCATGTGCTGATGAGAAAAATGTATATTTTGCGGTTGTTGAGTAAAATGTTCTATAAATGTATGTTAGGTCCATTTGGTCTAAAGTTTCATTGAAGTCCGGTGTTTCTTTGTTGTTTTTCTGTCTCTATAATCTTTATAGTGCGTCAGTAGGGTGTTGAAATCCTGCACTTATTGTGTTGCTATCTCTTTCTTTAGGTCTAGTAATATCTGTTTTATGAATCTGTGTCCTCTGGTGTTGGGTGCATATATATTTAGGACTGATATGTACTCTTATTGAATTAATCCCTTTATCATTATATAATGACTTTTTCTTTTTTTTAGTTTCTGATTTAATGTATGTGTTATCTGATATAAGTATAGCTACTCCTGCTTGCCTCTGCTCTCTGTTTGCATGGAATATCTTTTTTTTTTTTACCAGTAAGCAGCATGTAGTTGGTCTGGGGGTTTTATTAATATCAATTCTGCCAATCTATATCTTTTAAGTGGAGAATTTAATCCATTTACATTCAAGGTTATTATTTGTATGTGAGGTTTTCTGCCTGTCAAAATATTAATTGTTATCTAGTTGTTTTGTAGATTCTTTTTTTTCCCCTCCGTTTGTCTTTCTGGTTTGGTGGAGTTCTGTTATGCTACCATTTGATTTCTTTCTCTTCTTCCTTTGGGTAATTGTGTTATAAAACCTGATAATCTTATACTTTTATGTGTTTTAATGATGGCAAATATCTACCTTTCTTTCCCATGTTTAGAACTCATTTGAGCATTTCTAGTAGAGTTGGTGATAAATTCCTCAGTGTTTGCTTGTCTGAGAAAAACTATTTCTTTTTCATTTATGAAACTTATTCTGGGCAAGATATAAAATTTGGGGTTGGCAGTTTTTTCTTTAAGCACTTTGAAAATAGGATCCAATCTTTTTTGATTTATAAGGTTTCTGCTGGAAAGTTGCTCTTGGTCTGATAGAGTTTCCTTTACAGGTGTCTAGATGCTTTTCTCTTGCTGATTTTAGAATTTTTTTCCTTTGTGTTGACTTTAGACATTCCAATGAGTATATGTAGTTTGGAAGTCCATCTTGCTGTGTATTTTCTGGTGTTTGTTGGTCCTCTTGTATCTAGATTTCTAAATATATTGCTGACCTAGCGAAGTTTTCATCAATTACTTCCTTAAATAGGTTTTCTAAACTTGTTGCTTTTTCTTCTCTCTTGTGAATACCAATGATATGTAAGTTCAGTCACTTTATGTCAGAGGTGTCCAATCTTTTGGCTTCCCTGGGCCACATTGGAAGAAGAATAATTGTCAGGAGCTATAAATAAAATACATTAACAATAACAATAGCTGATGAGTTTTAAAAAATTGAAAAAAAAATCTCATAATGTTTTCAGAAAGTTTACGAATTTGTGTTGGGCCACATTCAAAGCTGTCCTGGGCCGCATGCAGCCCACGGGCCACAGGTTAGAAAAGCTTGCTAACCTGAGAAGTAATCTTGTACTTCTCAAAGGCCTTCTTCATTTCTTTTTCTTCTTTCTCACTTTTGCTGGACTGGATTAATTCAAAAGACCTGTCTTCATGTTCCAAAATGCTCTTTTCTTTTTGGTCTCATCTATTGTTGAAATTTTCAATTGTATTTTGTAATCCTTTCAATGAACTTTTCATTTCCAGAAGTTCTGTGTGTTTGTTTTTAAGATATCTGTCTCCTTGGTAAATTTCTCATTTATATCCTGAATTGATTTTCCAATTTCTTTGTATTGGTTTTCAGATTTCTCTTGCAACTCATTGATCTTCTTTAAAAATCAATATTTTGAACTCTTTATCTGCAATATTGAGTATTTCTTTTTAGTTAGGACGTGTCGCTAGAGAATTACTGTTTCTTTATGTGTATCATTACACATTACTTTTTCATATTCCTGTGTTATTACACTAATTTATTTGCATTTGGAGAAACAGTCACTTCTTATTTTTGAATTTATTTTCTTGGGGGCAGGACTTTTATAGTTTTCTTGAGAATGTGTCTATGACGTATACTGAGTAGAGCCATTTGGCTTTGCTTCTAGGTGTGTTCAATGGCAAAGAATCTGTGGAATTTCCTTGGTTATAAATAGCCTTATGGTGGTAGCTTTCTCAAATGTTGGTTGTAGTAGTGGTGTACCAACCAGGTGGGTGAGCAGACTCATGTCCTCCTGAGAAGCTGAGGTGTCATGGAAGATGGTGGTAGCAAATGTTATGTGAAACTTATCTTGTTTCCAAACGCTATGCACTTCTGCCAGTAAATTTTGTATTGGATTGTGTAGGCTGAACTTCAGGCCAATAGTTCTTGCTTGCAGGTCAGATCTCTCTGTGGTGATAGCAATAGGGTTTATACTTGATCTTTTTCAACCAGAAAAGTAATCCATTGTCCCAGGCAATTAGCTAGGCCAGGGAGCACTTAATGATCTGGGTCCTGTGGTCTAGCATTGTGGGAAGGTGGTGGGGGTCAAGTTGGGTGGAACTGGAAAGGGCAACAGGGAAATTCTGCACTCAGGCCCTGCAATGGTGTGTAAAAGCACCAGCTCTGATGGGAATTCAGGAGCAACAGGCAGGCACCTTGGAGATATTCCTGAGGGAGAAGCAATTATTCCTGAGGCAGAGCAATTATTGCTGTATCAAGTTGGCACAGGAAGGGAGAGACAGCCCAGTCCTTAATCTAGGCAAACGAATATAGGACCCACCTCTCTCCTTACTCTTTTTTTTTTTTTTTTTTTGAGATGGAGTCTCACACTGTCACCCAGGCTGGCATACAGTGTTGTGATCTTGGCTCACTGCAACCCCTGCCTCCCAGGTTCAAGCAATTCTCCTGCCTTAGCCTCCTTAGTAGCTGGGATTACAGGAGCCTGCCACCATGCTCAGCTAATTTTTTTGTATTTTTAGTAGAGACAGGGTTTCACTATGTTGGCCAGGCTGGTCTCAAACTACTGACCTCGTGACCCGCCCACCTCAGCCTCCCAAAGTGCTGGGATTACAGGCATGAGCCACCATGCCCAGCCTTCTCCTCTCATTCTTTAGACCTGGCAGGGCTCACTCCCCAACCCAATAAAGGGAGCAAGTTTAGACACTCAGTAAAGTCATGTGCAGTATACCTTTAGTCTGCAAAGTCACCCTGGGCTGCTTAATTTGAAACCGGGACAAAACCATGCCTCTCTGGCAAATCTCCTTCTGCTCCACCCACGAAGGGAGAGAGCCCCATTAAAATGCCCACAGCTGGAGCAAATGCCACACTCATCTCTCAATTTTGGCTGTGGGAGCCCCTCTGTTGCCCCAAACCCAGCATTACAATCCCCTGTCCAGGCTCCTTTAATGCCCAAGTCTGCCACTGCTGCTGGATCACAGAATCCCACCTGGCTTTGTATGAGCTAGGATTGAGAATCACATTTTTCTATCAGGTCCCAAGTACTGAAAAATGCTTGGGGTGCTTCCTAGTGATGTCCCTTCTCATAGTGTTTTAGCCTCTCTCCAATTTAGATTCAGGGCTTGGGAAGGACAAGGTATTCTCTCACAGCCTGGATTGTATGGCTCCCCAGTGGAAATGTGGATTGCAAAGGAGTACTTTTTCTCCCTGTCCTATATTGGGACTTCACTCACAGCTCTCAGTCAGACACCACCACACAGGCTGCCCACTTACCTTCTCTTCCCCAATATCTAAAGTTCTTATTCACTTTATGTTGAATTCCTGTGTGCCTTCTTGGATAAAGTTTCACATTGTGAATTCTACACACTATTTTGCTTCTTCAAAGTGGGTGAGGCACTCTAGAAAACCCTCTACTCTGCCATCTTCTATATTAGCTTTTGATGATGTGTTTAACTACATAAGAGACCAGGGCTAGATTCTCTATTTAGTACTATTTCCGTCAATATCACAATTAGGAAATACAATGTACTAATTTTTAGATTAATTATATATCCATCAAAGAAAATTAAATCTACACTGAATATTTTACTGATAGCCACTTTCCAGAAAAACAATCTTTCTTAAACAGTCATTATAAAGCAGATAAGATGCTCAGTTTTGACAACCAGACTTGAGATATGATGGAAAATATCCTTATAATTTAATATATCAACTCTTTCTGGAGAATAGCAACTTGGTCCTTGCTGTCTTTGCTTTCAGGATGAGAATATGTAGATAAAGATCATTTTCTCTGATTTTTCTGTTCCACCTAAAATTTAACTTTCACATCCACCTATAGACAGAAAATGATAATTTACCCTGCATGTAAACTCGACTTTCTTATTGAGAAGTATTGCGTATAGAATGAGTGAACCAGAAAATTAGAAGCCAGTCAAAACAGTCCAAGTTACCATTTTAAAATTTACAGGCAAGGTGTATCAAATTAGAAGCCAGTCAAAAAAATCCCAGTTACTAATTTTTAAATTTACAGGCAAAGTATATGAAATTATCTTCTAAATGTGATAAAAAAAAAACTAAGGATTCAGCTTACTCATATCACTGTGCGTCTGTCCAGTAAGAAAGATGCTAAAAGTTTTGGGTATACTAATGCAAATTATCTAAAACAAATAGTATGTTTTGGAGAAAGTTAAAGCTAGCTTTAGATTAAGGATGAGCAACTTGAGTGTGATATAATTTAAAAGTAAAAGCCTATGTATTTTGCATATTATTTGATGTTCACAACTTTTTCTCATACAAGTGCCAGACAATGCTGTGAGCTTTTGATGTATTATTATCATTATTTTTACTTTGAATGGAATGTCCATTAATGTAAACTGTATTTATTTTTATACTTTAATTTTCACTAGTTTTGTTTTTAGGCAAAAGGCGAAATAAACCTATAATCTTAAAAGGAAAGAAAAATAATTTGAAATTTAATAGTTAACTCCATTCACATAAGAAAAAAACTTTGGTTATTTATTCATGGAGCAAAATATCAAATAAAGGATCCCATAGGGTGTAGCCCTGTGTGTGTGTGTGTGTGTGTGTGTGTGTGTGTGTGTGTGTGTGTGTGTATTTATCAGAATAATCTTTTGAAAAAGTTCATCCTTTTAAATATAAACATACACACACACAAACACAAACACACACCAGATTTATGCTTTTAGAGAACAGTTCACCCTTTAAGAACAGTTAATGAGGTTTTAAAGAGATGATGGTAGTATAGGAGAAGAGAAGGTTATAGTATCTACCTTCTAGCCAGAGAAGCAAAAATAAGAATTAAAACATTATCATTATAAAAACTAGTTAGCAGTGATAATACATAATACAAGTATCAAGAATATTTTTGGTCTGTGTAGGTTGTAGATTTTCTAAAATCTACTTGGATTGTTGAAAAATGAACCATTTGTTAGCCATAGGAAAAAAATCATTAGATTGAAAGCTCACACCAAATATGCAATAATAAATTCCAGATAAATTAGAGATATAAATATAAAATATAAAACTATAAAAGTACTAGAAGAAAATTTGGGTGCTCATTTCAATAATCTCAAATGAGAATCGTTTTTTTATAAAAATACAAAAAAATCCAAAAAGTAAGAAGAGTGATAAATTTGGCTAAATAAAAAGTTTCTATGGTTAACATTATCACAAACAAATTTAAAATAATAGAAAACTGCCAAAAATATTTGCAATGTACAAGACAAGAATTAGTGTCCTTCTTCAATAAAGATCATTTATAAATCATATAGGCTGAAAATAAGTACAGAATATTGTGCAGACATTTCATAAAATGAAAACTGCCAGTGGCCAATAAATATATTTAAATGTTTAACTAATTAATAATTGAAGAAATACTAGTTAAAATAATAATAGGAAATATTTTTCACCTATCCTATTGGCAAATATGATAACACATATTGGTTAGAATATGGAATGAGAAAATGCTTCTTGGCACTACAACATGCTCCAGGCTCAACCTGTATGTTTCCTGGCCCAAGCTTAGTATCAGATATTACTCCATGGAGCCCTGTTTTCTATTATTGGAGCATGAATGCCACCACTTTTAACACAGTAAAATGTCATGTCAGCATGTGAAATAAAATTTTTAATTGTTAAAAGGCATGATTTAGTATACTGAGAAATCTTATAAAATGTTAATATTAATCTAATGCTGATAGTATAGTAGAAATGGAAATACACGACTTTTCCTGCAACAATTTGCACACCTTTTTTTTTTTTTTTTTTGAGATGAAGTCTTGCTCTGTCGGCCAGGCTGGAATGCAGTGGCGCCATCTCGGCTCACTGCAACCTCTACCTTCCTGGTTCAAGCAATTCCCCTGCCTCAGCCTCCTGAGTAGCTGGGATTACAGGCACATGCCACCACACCCAGTTAATTTTTTTGTATTTTTAGTAGAGATGGGGTTTCACTTTGTTGGCTATACTGATCTCAAACTCCTGACCTCCGGCAATCCATCCACCTCGGCCTCCCAAAGTGCTGGGATTACAGGCATGAGCCACCATACCCAGCCTACACATTTATATGCACTAATGTAGTATTGCCACACATTCTTTTTTTGGAGACAGAGTCTCACTCTGTCACCCAGATTGGAGTGCAGTGGCGTGATCTTGGCTCACTGCAAGCTCTGCTTCCCGGGTTCACACCATTCTGCCTCAGCGTCCCGAGTAGCTGGGACTACGGGCGCCCACCACCACGCCTGGCTAATTTTTTGTATTTTTAGTAGAGATGAGGTTTCACCGTGTTAGCCAGGATGGTCTCAATCTCCTGACCTTGTGATCCGCCCACCTCAGCCTCCTAAAGTGCTGGGATTACAGGCATGAGCCACCACACCTGGCTATATTGCCACACATTCATATATACTCTTACTTTGAGTATATCCCTTATTCCTGACAAAAACACTAGACACACTCCTGACAGTGAATACAACAAATCTTGCTTCTTTTCAAAGGCTCTCCAAACTATAAGGTCTCCCCAAAGGCCATGGCCAAGAAATGAATATAACTCGGTGGCTGGGTTCCCAGCTCAGTAGAGGTTTTATTCCTAAGCCCAGAGCCTAAGAGAAGAACAAGACTCCTGAAAAGGACCCCTAAAATTCTGGATTCTCAAAGCTCAAATTGTAAAAGGGTATCTTTAAAAAAATGTAAGGACTATAGCATCTCTAGCATGAGTTCCCAGCAGTATGAAACAGAACAACAGCCAGATCATAATGGTGCATAAATGTACTACTTATTTTTTATGCCATTAGAGTCATTAAGGTAGCAGAAAATTAACATGTTCAAAGTTAAAGATGGGTTATTAAATTATTAAGAAGTACACTTTAAAATAAGCTCTGATATCTAAGAAAAAGATAACTCCAGTAAATTAGCCATAAAAAGATCTCATTTTTACTAATTGAGAGTGTTTTAATAACATATCTTAATATGACTCTGCTAATAAAAGAACAGTGTGTCCATCTTTTCATATTAGTTCATAAAGTCAGGTTTAAAAAATAAATGTGATTAAATATATATTCAAATCTCTATAATGGTAAAAAGACATATTCTTGCACATAAATTAATTCATTTTTTAAAGTCATTTAATCTTCTAATCCTTCTAATAACAATTATTTTGACTAAACTACTTTATGAAGGAACTGAATGTCTTTGAAAATTTCCCTCCTCATATATATCTGCCTAACATTTGATTCCTTCTCACAACTTTCTTTCTCATGCTGACCCTTTGAGGATCAAAGTGTTCACTATAACATCCTGACTACACTTATTTCCCCCTGAAAGAATCCCTTCCTTCATCTTCCTTTCTCTCTGTATCTCTAGAATAAGTATAAGAGGAAATTAAGTTTGTCATGGAAAGTGCTCTTTGAGTTCCTGCATCATATCATAAAGTTCAATAACCTATACAGCCAACTATGAATGTAGGAAATGTACTCTGCTGAAATGCTCTGTAAAAATAAGATATCTCTGATAATACTAGTTTTCACCCAGGATCCTCATTATAACAAAAGTCAGTAAATAAAGGGAGACTATCTATTGCAGAAGAGAAAAAAGGCTTTTGAGGGAGAATCTTAAATCTGAGCTTAGTTTAGACACAGACGGACTGAATGACCTGGCAAAAATTAATAAAACTTCCTGGGCTTTAGTATTTTTACCTAAAAAATGAGAATAACATATCTTATTTCAGCATTGTTGAAAGAACCAAAATGAAATGACATATACAAACTGTCTTTTGTTAATAGTGTTAGTATTGTCATCATGATTAATAACAGCTAATAGTTGAAACAGAATTGTCTGAAACACTAAGATTCACAACAACCAAAAGCAGCAGATTTAATTTTTATCCCCCTTTTACAAATGAAGACACTAAGGCACAGAGAATCTATGTAACTGAATAAGGCCACACAGCTAGTATGTGACCAACCTAGCATCTGAGTACAGGCACCATCCCTCTCTCCAGGGTCTAATTTTCAACACACTGCTATCCTGTATCATTAATTTTAAGGTAACCTAACCCTATTTAAAAATATTTCTTAATTACATATTTGTTTATATCTAATGTTAGGAGCTACACACAAAGAAAGTGAAGCAAGTTTCAGTCTAGGAATAGGAATTTCCTTCTTCATATTATATTCTACCCTTGATGAAAAAATAGAAGTTAAGGGTAGATGAACATTCAGGTTTTAGATAGCAAGAATGTACTGGATCAAAATCTATCATAAAATAAGAGATCATTTGGTCCTGGTTAACACAATCCAGAGAGAAGAATGATTCATCTCCCTAAATGAGATAAAAGTTTATATCAACAGTAGCCAAACCCTTACACTTCTGTCTGACTTGTGAGAAAATAAGTCAATAAAAGACAAGCTTCTAGTGTTTGAAGTAACAGCCTAAGGAAAGGAAGACTAGAGAAGACAGCCTTGCTGTCATGGAAATCCCTGCTAGGGCAGGGAAGAGAAAAGTACTTAGAAGTCTAAGCTGTCATCATAGACTGAGGATGCTGTTAGTTGAGTTATATCTGTATCTTGAGGCTAAGGCTTGGATGTCAAATGCTAGTTCTCAGGTTACACAAAGATGGGAAAAATGGTAGCAACAGGGCTAATCCTTCATCTAGAGGAACCATTAATTCCATGTCAGCAAAGGAGTAAATTACACAGCCTACAAGAATCATCCCTCTTGGGTCAGAAATTAGAGAATTGCATTCTTGTGTGTACAGAGGGTGGGAGGGAAGGAGAGTAAGGGGAAGGAACTCTGTGATACTGTCACAGGATCCCTAGGGTGTCACTTTTCCAGCCAGAAACCTCTGTGGCTGGTGGTACCTTTGCCCAAGTTTTGCTTGGGCCTGCTGGGCTCATTCTGCCCACTCGATCTGGCAGGCTGTGCTCAGCTCTTGCTACAGCCCAGATTCCACACCAGCCAAAGGCAAGCCAGGAGCAGAGAGGTGAGGGGTGTGTGAGAAAGTGAGAACCAGGTCTGGCCACTGTGCACAGCCAGGCATGCCGGCTGCTGCAGTGGGGCAGGCAGCTCCAGGCACTGGCACAGGCACTGGATCCGTGTAAGCCTGCAGCTGATTCAGATGCACTCCAAGCAACTTCTGCTGTGGGCACCCAAATCTGGATGAGAATTCAGTGGCGTCTGGATGCTTGGAAACATCTGAAACCACATAGCCCCAAAGAGGGTGTCACAGCACTGGCTCGTGGAGCTTCTAGGTCTGGGCTCCCTGAAGGGCCACAGCTCTTCTCTCCTTCTCATCACCTGCAAAGTGGCAAGCAGGGGGTCATTTCAGCCCTGTTTGGGTTACAGCTCTTTTAGTCCCCTACCAGTTAGTGGGTCCCGAGTTCATTCCATATCCAGGAAGAATGAGGTATGTGAAAAACTGGCAGGTGGATGGGCAAGGCAGAGAGGAACTTTACTGGGTGACAGAACAGAGAACAGCTCTCAGGAGACCCAAAGTGGGTAGCTCATTTCTGCAGGCAGGTCAGCCCAATGAGTTTCCAGCCCTCCACAGAGAGGAGACCCAGAGTGGGTAGCTCCTTGCTGCGGGCAGGTCGTCCTGATGAGTGTCCAGCTCTCAGCAGAGATCTGGAGTGGGTAGCTCCTATCTGCAGGCAGGTTGTCTGAATGAGTTGATGAGACCCAAATTGGGTAGCTCCTTCCCACAGCTGGTAGTCTTAATGTCTGTGTGAGTCTGGCTGGGTCCATCTGGGGCTTTTGTGGGCTCAGAAGAGGGGAAGTATGTGCTGATTGGTCCTTGGGTGGCCATAGGTGGGCCCAGAAAAACCACCATAAGTCCTCACTCCCAGTTGTGGACTCTACTCGGAATTGGGAGCCTGGCCCCCAGGCTTTAGGCCATGCCTGGCTTGAAGGTGGGGCTTCACCAGGGACCCACATTTTTCTGCCCAGGAGCCTGTCTGCCTCCTGCCACCATCTACATGTCATCCACAGCACCCAGGCTGTTCATGCCAAGGGGCACCTGCAGACCTGAGCTGAGCCACCCTCAGTACCCCTTTGGCCTCTCTCTCGTGTTTGTTGGTGCCCAATGTCTGGAGGGGGCCAAGATGGCAGGGGACTGGTGAGTCGGCACCACCCCAAGCACACGCACACCTGGCTGGGTTGCAACAGCACCTGGGCTCAGCCACAACTTTGCTCTGCCCCAGAGTGGGTGCCAGGAGCAGGGAGAGGCCAGACAGTGGGAACAGGCACTTCCAAGCCTGTGGGGGCAGGGTGGCTTCCTGGGACCCCGAGAGTGTATGGATGCCCAGGTCCAGAGCTGCAGCTGGGTGGTTGCAGCTGTGCCCAGAGCATGGGGCTCCTGCTCCACCACTTGGTAGGAGGCAAGGCTCCCGCCTGTTTCAGGCCTGCTGGCTCTGGGAGGATGCAGCCCCAGCTGTGACTCTCCTGCAGCCCTGGCCACACCTCCCCTGCTGCAGCCATTGTCTTCACAGCAGCCACTCCAGATGGGCCACTGCTGCCGTCAGTATAATTTCTGTTTTTCCCATCCACATACCAAACAAGCAGACTAGTGATTCTGTATGTGTATATGTGAACATGCATGATGGGTATTGCTTCCTTTTTTTGGAATGCAAAAGAGTGATTAATTTTTTTAAAAGAATTTAAAAGACTAACAAAAAGTTACTAAAATTAACCCATAAGCCATTCTATAGCAAATATGTATTGCTTCTAGAAACTCCATAGTGGTTTTAGGTTATTAAAAGAACTATAAGAATTTTACATGACACAGAATAAGCCATGGTTAAACAATATATGGCCTTAAGACAATTATTTAATTCCTTCAAGAGTATTAAGGCAACTTGCATGTTTCCATACATATTCACGTCCTTCATTGCTGTGCAAATTCTAAAATATTTTCTTGGACTTTGACTTTCAGAGTGAAAGTGTGTATATGTGCCTTCCAGTTTACAATAACACTATTTGTGAGTAATAATGCACTAATTTTTGCTTCAGGTAGCAACCCATTTTCTTCTGTTCTCTTTTTGTCATCTCAAAAACGGGTACTATCAGTCAGTTTCTGAAGAAAAATGCAACATATAAAGTATAAGCACACTCTTTATAGAGATACACTGACAGTGTCTTTTGATGGATTATTCCAAACAATACATATCACTCTTCTTATATTTCATCATCAGATCAAATGCATCATTTATCCAGGGTTTATTCTCCGTGAAGAGTAAGTTCCAAGAAAGCAATAAACATCATTTTTATTTTGACATGCATTACAAATGTCAGTGGAAGATATGTCACATGCTAGGCAACATTGCAAATGAGATACAGTATAAATGAAAATTATAAACCAATGTTTATTGCTTTAGTTATTGCTTAATGTTTGATAAAATAAAGGTATAAAAAATTATCTTGTATATACTTAGAAAAAAATATTATCCATAGGGATTATTATAAATGCAACCTGTCATATGTTCATCTACTTGAGGAAAAGGGAGATAACTACATATAACTGGTTCCCATAATGCATGTATTTGCATGTGAAAGTCCCACTGCAGGAGCTGAAGTGAGATACATCGTTAGCACTACTTGTTCATACTGATCTCTTACATTATTAAACTCTCTTCATTATTTATTTTTAACATGTCCTTTTAAATCATACTTTTGGTTCAAAACCTATAATCTAATATGGCAAACCACAATGTAGTCCATATATCAATAAGTAGCACACATGTAATGTGAATTCTTTTCAAAGAAAAAAAAGTAGCACATGCTTTTAATGCAAAATTATTTTCAAGAGAAAAACAATCTTAATTTTTTAAAAAGGTGTTCTTTTTCAATGTTATTGGACATCATTATATCTTGAATGCCTGCCAGACATTCATGTCATATATGTATTGCCTGGTGTTAAGTGCTACACGAGTATTACAAATCTCAGCATGTGATCCTTTTCTATAAATAATTTCTTCTTCATCCCTTATTCATTTGACCACAATTAGTGCTACTGAGATGACCTTCTGTATGAGCATATTAGGGAGTAAAAAAGGCAGCATAATGAGGAGCGTGGAAAGGGCAACGGCTGAAATATTTAATGTAAAGAAAAATTAAAATGTGTACAAATACAAAGAAAACAACATGAGGTACTGAGAAATGAAAGTTATTGAAAAATATTGACTGAGAATACAAGGGGGAACCATAGACTAGAATTTTCAGGAAGGAGTTATTGTTCAGAGACAACTCACTTGATCTGCATATCCACACAGAAAATAGCACTAGGAAAAAAACAGGTAAGCTTCTCACAGCAGTGAGAAGAGGAGCTAAGAGTAGAGGATTCATTGATCTACACAGGACAGTTTATCCCTTTTATTCCCAGTCCTCATCACTCTCTCTATTCCTACCACACTACTCCTGCAGCATAGCAGCATTAGGAAACAGGCTTTTAGACCTTGGGAGAAAATGGTTCCTTTCTAAAGAAATTGATCAAATACTGGGTAAGAGTAAGAAATAAATCAATCAGTAATTTGTATAGTTGATGGTGCCCCTAAGCAAAGCTCCCAGAATTCTGGCTTTTAAAAGACCCAGAGCAATGATCAGCTGCCTATCCACTCATCTATACAAAGCTTTCCAGAGGACATATCCATGTAATCTATGTAGGGATTCAACTCAGATTTTACATTGAGCCATTCATAAAAGTAAACATAAAATCAATAACCAGAAGCCTTTTATAGTAATCCTGAAGCATTACAGGAGACAATAAAACACATTTTAAAAAACAAAAGCAGATTCCACATAAAAGAGTAGTGCCAGGATCAAAAGACAATACAAAATAAATCTAATTATTACCCTTGAAGAATATACTGCATTCATCAAGATCCAGTAGAGAAAAATAGGAAGTCATGAAAAAATTAGAGAATAACAAACAGCTCTTTGAATCAAACATATTCTCAAACCAAAATTTTTAGTATAAAGGAGAATGTAAAATATGATAGAAGGTATAAGTGAAACCACTTCCTGGAAATCCTCCAGACCATGCCCTGGAAATCTCCTAGAATGACCTGGGAACATCCTTTAGGAGCTCCAGATCCTGGTAACAGAGAAGGATGCTCTTGTTATAGTAATGTGTGTATGTTTGTGGGTAGAAGTGTACATGTGTGCATATATATATGTGTGTGTGTGTAGATGGATATAAATATCCATGTATATCTATAAATACCATGTATGCATATATGTGTATACATATTTAATAGTATATATGCTGTAGGCCGGGCACATGGCTCATGCCTGTAATTCCAGCACTTTGGGAGGCTGAGGCAGGTGGATTACCTAAGGTCAGGAGTTCAAGACCAGCCTGACCAATATGGTGAAACATTGTGTCTACTAAAAATACAAAATTAGCTGGGTGTGATGGAGCATGCCTGTAATTTCCACTACTTGGAAGGCTGAGGCAGGAGAATTGCTTGAACCTGGGAAGCAGATGTTGCAGCGAGCCGAGATCATGCCACTGCACACTCCAACCTGGGCAACAAGAGCAAAACTGTCTCCAAAAAAAAAAAAAAAAAATTGAAACACAATAAATTTCTAAATTTGATCTTTGTTTATAAAAGGAGGAAAAATAGGAGGAAAATATTTTTGATTGATATGATTACATATACATTTACTCATATAAAAATATATTTTTATAGATAAGTAAAAAGGTAAGTTTCTAAATTATGCATAATTACCATTTCAGAATGTAGGATTATAGATTTTTAGTTTCTTCGTTATGCCTTAATATACTTTCTGAATGTTTTGCCATGTGACTATAGTATTTTCTATTTAAAAACTTTAAGTTACAAAGAGAAACTGTTAAGGTTTACCAAAATTAATTTACACTGAAATCAGCAGGAATAGTTCTATAACAGTTTTTAACAAAGCAAGTTATAGCCATTTAATATTTACATAAATCCATGTGCCACTGAGTACTCTATAGTCAAAAAGGAGAAAAACAGGTCTAGTTCCCTGTATGTTGTACAAAAGTAATTTCTTAGATGTATGACACCATTTTCTCTATATAAGATATTGTGAAGCTGTGAAAGCAAAAACACTAAACAGTTGTCAGAAGTCCTGGCATTTGCAAAAGCCCTGATAACATTCATGTATTCCCTTAAAGCAAAGTTTTCTAGTTTATTTGCCTCAAATAGGTTATGGCTATACCCAAAATATTGTTCCTTGTATTGTGTGTGTGTGTGTCTGTACTTTTCTATATAGTATGATGCTTGACCTCTGACCTCCTGAGGCTAGCCAATTCTTAAAGACAGGAAAGTCCAGCCAAGATCATGCCTTTGATAAGCAAACTAACCAATCCAGAGCTTTACCTCCTTTAACAGGCCCATACACCCCACGAGTCAATGTTCCTCTGCTTTAATCATCCCAGAGTTAGGTACCAAGCAACCAGCAGCCACACTTACAGCTTAGAGCCTGCTGAAATTATTCAAACTAGCCAATTCTAAACTGTTAAGTCTGTCCTGCCTTGCTCTTCCTGTGGAAACCTCAGTAAAGGCTCTGGCCTAATCCTTTTCCCTTGCTCCTATGTTTTGCCTCCTGACCACATTGGTGTTTTTCCCAGGTAGCATGGTTTACTGTGCCCCCTGTCTTTAAGATCATGAGTATAATGAACTTTGTTTTCCTGATCCTCTCTTCTGTCTCCTCTTGTGGCTGGATCCAACTGACCATCTCATATAAGAATACAAAACTCTCCTCTTTAGCCCCCACCCCGGGCTAGCCAAGAAAGACCTACGACTGCCAGAGCCCAATGGCTGGTCTCCTCAATGAAATGCCTTGTTCATTTATCTCAGTAAATCATATAAATATTTTACCCAAGTGCTGTGGTGTAACAACAACAACAAAAAAGTCAAGTAATGCTGCCTAAAACATCAAGTGTTATACAGCATGCTGTATTCACACCACCAAGAGTAGGACCGCATTCCCTGAAATAGTGTTTACACACAAAGCTGATCTAATTTTCCAGTAACCAATATAGGCTATGACCTAGTTTTGGCTCCTAAAAGTAGGTTTATGACTGCTGGGACCCTACCCCGAGTCTCATCATACAAAGATCTGGTCCCTGATAACATTCTTAGTGCCTGTGTAAACAGCAGCCTGTAGCTCACAGACAATGCATATGTGTGTGGCAGAGTTGGTTGCATTTAAAGCCTCTGCATCTACCACAGGCTAGGACTTTGGAAGTATGATCTATTCAGACTCCTGAGAGAATGTCAAGTCTTTCCCAGCCCCCATTCAGCCAAGAGCTTCTGGCATTGATTCCTTCTTACAGCCATGGGCCAGCAAACTCACTGTATGTGACATCCTGCTCATCAGGTTATCACTCACAATGTGTGTCCCTTCTGGCCTTCTACTGATTCCCATCATCTCATCTTCACAATCTTCCATGTTTGTGTTCAATCTTTCTCATTACATGTTTATATTATCCTTATTTTATGATTAACCAACTCCTCTACATCCTCAACATCTTCACAAAGAACTACCTGCAGCTTCCTGCCTTAATTGCAACCAAGTTCCCTCCCCTTAGACCCTACTCCCTTGCAGCAACCTGGGGCTTTTCATTTTCCCAAGTTTCTCCTAAACTCCAGTGTCCTGTGTACGACAGTTAACCAAGCAGCTTTACTCAGATGTCCCAAAGACACCCAAATTCCCTCACGTCATAAACCAATTAATAATATCCTCTCCTCCAAAATCTTCCCCTCATCTTTTCTTCCATTCCAATGAATGATTACACTGTCAACCCAGCCAAAAACATCTGAAGATTCCTGTTTCTCATACACACACTACAAAAGTAATCAACCATGAAGATTTGCCCCATAAGTACCAAATCTGTCTATTCTTCCCAATACCTACACTGCTACTTTCTTAGCCAACCTGTGCCCATCTCTCACCCAGATAGATTGCTGCATTTATTCCCAACTTGGCATCATTGAGTCCAGTTTTGTTCCACTTCAATTCTTTTTTCATGTGCTGAAAAAATGATATTTCCAGGCACAAAGTTTCTAAGCCTCTTCAGAGAGTTGGAATTTGAGGAAGTACCTTAAGATAATGCCCTAAATTCCTAAGCATGGCTTCAAAGGAACTCCATGGCCTGGCCCAGGTCAGCTGTCAACACTGCATGCTCCTTGCATGCTTCCCTGGCCCCTCTGAAAACCTTGGGGCTGACCTCTAGATCTTTGCATGTGCTGGCACAGCCTCTCCTTGTTCTCTTACCTAGCTTCCTCCTGCCTACCCCATCAAGCTTTAGCTTGGCTGCCTGATATGGTTTGGCTCTGTGTTCCCACTCAAATCTCATCTTGAATTGTACTCCCATAATTCCCACCTGTTGTGGGAGGGACCTGGTGGGAGATAATTGAATCACGGGGGCGGTTTTCCCCATATTGTTCTTCTGGTAGTGAATAAGTCTCATGACATGGGATGGTTTTATCATGGGTTTCCATTTTGGCATCTTCCTCATTCTCTCTTTGCCTGCTGTCATCCATGTAAGATGGGACTTGCTCCTCCTTGCCTTCTGCCATGATTGTGAGGCTTCCCCAGCTACGTAGAACTGTAAGTCCAATTAAACCTCTTTCTTTTGTAAATTGCCCAGTCTGGGGTATGTCTTTATTAGCAGTGTGAAAACAGACGAATACACTGCCTCTTTATGCAGGAAGCCTTTAGTGGCCCCCCTAAATCTAGATGAATCACTGTGTTTCCCTGTGTTCCTTTAACACACCAAAATTCCTGCATCAGATAAGTTTTTCTAATTGCTTTATTTCTCCCTCAACTATTAGATTCTAAGGCTTCTAATCTATGTCAGAGATGAGTAGGAACTGTTTGCTTTATTCAACGCTCTGCTAAAGTAAACTGGCACACAGTATTGCTTCAAAAAATATTTAGTATCAGAAAACATAAATAACCGCCTGTTACATTTAAAGTTGCATTAAAACACTGATAGGAAAGATAGTCCAAAACTATCTTGGGGACATTAAATAAATGCCAATTTTCTTAGTTAATATGCTAATTTATAATTTGATTTTCTATCTCAAGAGTAGATGCTACCTGAATATTAAATGTGGTGATTTATTTATCTAATAAATATATGATATGGGTTAAGAGACAATTCATTAATTTATCTTTTTATAAAATTTTTAACCATGAAAAAAGTAATCTTTTTAAAATAAAAGAGGAAAAGACACAGAACAAAAATGTTTTGTTTTACAAACAAAGACACAGGGTCCCAAGAAATGAGATAAATTTTCAAAGCTATAAACACTCTTTAGTAGTCAGAAACTGATACCAAATTATTTTTTCAAGTGTCCTTTTTCACTACGTCACAAAGAACAGACAGCACATTCTACCAAGAATGGAGCAATGACATCAGTTACTTATATATATATATATATATAGTCCATTAAGAATGGACAAATTAGAGCTTTAAGTCCTCATTTATCATTTATAAGACTCTAGGTCAAATAGTTTATCAGTGGTTATTACTTATTTTACATTAAATTTAAGTCAGACTATTTTGGCTTCCTATTGAAGGCACAGTGATTAAAGTTTTGCATTAGCAGTATGTCACAAGAATGGGAATTTATCACTTTTGTGATATAAAATCACTTTTATGTTACATTAATCATGTGACAGTCCAGACTCAGAGGGAAAAACAGTCCCTCAACACTACATTTTTATATTCATTTTCCTGTTTGAAAATGAGAATTTGAAAACTCAAAAGTCATAATCTAAAATAAGAATACACAAATTTAAATCTAGATTCAAGCTATAAATTAAACTAAAATTTAAAATTTTCAGTTTTTTTAATAAAGAACAGAGATTTATAAATATTCTACAGTAAAAAATGTCTAATTAAGGAACTAATCTTAAAATAATAAAGAAATTTTCAGATAACATGCTTAAGTAAACTGAATTTTTAAGAAACTTAAAATTGTTTCCAAGTAATTAATGCTAAAAGAAAGCTCATAGATCCATTAGCTCAGACCCACTGTAGCAGGAACTACACTAGGAACTGAATAGCGGGAGGTGTAGTTAATTGAGGGGTCTATGTTTGGAGACTACCTACTGCACATATTTTTGCATTTAGTGTTTCCTACTGTCTACATTGGAAAAGAGTGGTTAAAATGAATTATTAAACATAAAAATCCTGTGGTTCTTTGAAGAAACATAAATGAAATGGGAAAGCACAATTAGCTATTATTTTATATTTTCAGGTACAAAGTTAAACATCAAGATTAATGACACTTGGATAAAAACAGACCAGGGCTATTCTATTTTACCAGACCCAGGGCTTCTGATCAATCTGTCATAACTTTGTTTGCACTGTGAAATATCCCAAAAAACTAACAATATGATTATGGCATGTACCAAACACTATTAGATTGAAAAGAAGTTAAATTGTTGGTTTGTGCTGTCATGGCTAGACATAATGATGATGTAGTCAGATCCATAATTCCAAGGGATGAGATATGGAGTATCAAGTATTTCCATTTTTGTTAATTTACCCTGCCATCTTTTTAGCTCACTACCAACTTAACAATTTTTTGTTAATTCACCAAATCTATCAGAAACCTTAATTATGCACTAGTTTGTGCTACAAGTGCTTGGCTCGTAATATCTTTTAAAAACATATTTAAAATATAAATAATATTTGAATAATATATGTAGTCCTCTCAATAGTTATAAGAAAGTTTTTAAATTTCATATGACAGTTTTAAATTGGAAACATATGTAAAGTATAACCTATACAATGTCTAGCACATGATGGGATGCTCAACAATTTTAATTAATTTGTAGATATACACACACATAGACACATATGCACACATATAGAACTATGACCTTTGTAGGAAGAAAAACTATTACTGGATTTTGTTATCCTCAGAGGAATATTTCAGCAACCTGATACTTCAAAAAAATTTAAATAATACTTAACCTTATGGATACTATTAGAAATGAATGAACACTTAGGATTAGTTTATGACACACATGAACTTCTATGAAATAGCATAGCATTTTCTCTAGAAAACATACGTTCAGAAAATGCAACAAGAATGGTAATGCAATTATCCTATTCATTTATGCTTCAGTAAAACCATTTATAGTCTCATTTATAGTCTCGTTTATAGTACCAACTAAAAAACACCATTTATAGTATCAACATACTAATTAACAGCATTACCCAATATAACTCAAGACTACCTGATATTATAAAGATCCTCACATTATACATAGTATGTAGATCCAGTGCTATAAATCTAATATTGCAGATTTTAAAATTATCAATTTAATAATAATGTTTTAAATTAATTTTCTAACCCATTTTGGATGAGACAATTCATATTTTTAATTTTCATTTTTTAATCTTTCCTTTATGACACTATTATTTGCCTCTACTCCTAGGATCTATCTCTTATCATTATATTCTCCTCTTACTCTTCTATATTTTATGCCATGCTGGTTTCATTTATTTTCTTCATTGCCCCTGTGACATAGAATCAGTCCTAGAACTAAGCCTTTAGCGCTTCTCCAAAAATGGGAAATTCTGGAGGGTAGGAAACTAGTGAGAAGTGAAAAGCCAAACAAAAGAAAAAAAAATAAACAAACAAAACACTGAGAGTGGCACAAGATGTCACTCTAATTAACTTAGAGAAATTAATATGGGAAGTATGATAGGATTTATTGAGGACCAACATAGGATAAAACTTTGATTCATAAAAGTTAAATGAGGTGCTCTTTAGAGTAACAATGCCCAGGTCTAATTATTATTTTTTTTTAATTTTCTTTCCAATTCTCAGCAAGGCAAGTTACTTCTATACAGAAGGGTGTGCACTTACAGACGGAACAATGGTGAGCACACACTTGGACAAGGGAGGGGAAGGGGTTCTTATCCCTGACACATGTGGCCCCTGCTGCTATGTTGTTCCCCTATTGGCTAGGGTTAGACCACATAGGCTAAACTAATTCCTATTGGCTAATTTAAAGAGAATGACAGGGTGAGTGCTTTGTTGGGAGTCAGGGCAGAGCAGATAGCAGGTAATTGGAATGAGTTAGGGTGGAGCAGGTGATCAGAATGTGTTAGGGTGGAGCAGGTGATGGGAATGAGTTAGGGTGGAGTAGGTGATCAGAATGAGTCAGGGTGGAGTAGGTAATCCAGATGAGTCAGGGAAACGAAAAAGGTTGCTTCATGAGGAAGTTTACAAGTAAAAGACAAAGAATTGAACATACTGACATATTAATTCTTTGAAAAGAAATTTAGAACCCATATCTAACAATCCTTCCCCTTGTATTTCTTTATAGTTTTCTTTTCAAACCTTTTTTTCTTTTTTTTTTTTAACATGGCTTAGCTGTTTTGCTTGATTTTTCAAAAGAAGTTTCTCTGGATAAGGTGGAGGATAGTTAAGGGAGGTTTTAGTAAGTGCCATTTTTATGAGCCTCTGCATCTACTTACGGATGTATGGTATGGCACAGCACTTGACAAGAATAAGTACACCTATTACGGCTGCAAGGGAAATAAGAATTGAGGCTATTATTCCTTTCCATTTACTGAACTACTGTTTTAGCCATCTTGTAAAGGGGTCATTTACCCCTGAGTTACTGGCTAACTCATTTGATAGAGCAGTCAGACTTTGCAATGCCTTTGTTATACTTCTATTGGGGGTGGTGTTGTTTGGGATGAAGGTACAACACTGAGTTTTAATCATGATGCAAACTCCTCCTCTTTCTGCTAATATCATGTCTAAGGCTATTCTATTTTCCTAAGCCATCTGGCTAGTGGCCCCTAATTGCTCAGCTATTCCTTTAACAGCATCTTTAGTGTAGTTAATAAATCGCTGTTGGTTGTAGTAGATATAGTTTATCCAATCTACATTTTTATTAATGGTCGCCCACCAAAATATTGACTCAAATTCTGCAGCTATTTGATTTTAGGCTTTAAACTGATCTGATATTCCCTGTGGGACTCCAATTGCATTTAAATAGACTTGAGAGTCGAAAGACCTATAAGGGGCTTCTCTTGCTTTACAATGTCTTATTTTTCCTTCCTCTGGTTGATGAAATGCCAGGGTGAAAGGGATAGCCAATTGGACTAAAGCACAAGTGCCACTCCAGTTATTTGGCAGAGTGTCCAGTAAAGGTCCACCACAATACCACCACACATCCACTTGGGGATGAACAAGGGCTAACTGATTGATAAGCTCTTGAAAATTTTTAAGCTCACTGCATGCCTTCAGGTCTCCAAGGAACACTAGGTTTCCTCCCTGTCATGAGAGACACGAAGTTAACTTACTGTTGGGAGACGGAAGCTGGATGGCCCTCGGGCGCTGACCCGCAGGGTGCCAGACTTCAGGATATAGCAGAGAGAGAGAGAGCTTGGTATGACTTATTACTCCAGGGTGTAGAATCCTGGAAAAGAGCTACCATGCAGCCCACGCCTGGTCGACTGGAGGACCACCTTAGTGGAAAGGGGACAATCTGGGCTCTGGCTTGCCGTGTGCACAAGTGTAACAATTGCTTTTGTTTAATGTGTGGACGGAATATTTGATCCATTCCAACTAGGCATTTGCATCTTGGTATCCTGTCTTAATTGCCAAAGTTTAAGTCTTTAACTTCTATGATTCTCTAGTAAAATGAATGTATGGTTTTAGGAAATTACAAAAACCAGTTGGTTTTTGTAGTCCATCTTTGCAGTCCATCTTTGCTCTTTAGTGGGCCACAGAACGTTGGACCAACTACGGCATAAAAGCTCTACTTCGGGGGCAAGACTCCTGGTTGACATTTAGGTCTTTATCGAAATCTCCTTGGATTAAATGGTCCCAATTTACTAATGCCCAGTCTGAGAAGAGTCAGGAGGGACACAGGTACTTTTCCTTTTCTGAAGTAGAAAACTGTCTTTGACTTGGTAAGTTCCTTCAGGGTATAACAACGCAAGCATTAAATGCAGTAGTTTGAGGCAAAATTGACTTGGTTATGTTAATAACTAGATGGTCAGCAACATATAGAGGAAAGAATAAAGAGTAATAGAATAGATGAAAGACAGTTAAATTTTTCTTAGCTTTAGTTCGGTAGGCTTTTCCCCTGGGACTATGGCCCACGACTCTGGAGGGGGTGGCACATTCTTGACTCGGGTGTGATGATTCCATCCCCTTTTTGCTGTACGAACAGCAGTCTCGGTGGTTAGCAGCACAAGGTAGGGTCCTTCCCAGGCTCGCTCAAGTTTTCTTTCTTTCCACCCTAGATAAGAACGTGATCTTCAGGCTGGTTCCCGTTTACCGGAAATTCTAGGGATGGTACCTGTGCTAAAAGACTTTTAGTTTTGAGGAAAAGGAAAGTGGAAGATAAACCAAGTATATAATTTCTAAGAAATTGACCTTTTGTTTTAAGTGTGGGGACATCTACAGAGGACTTTATAGTCCTTGGTGCCTTCTTACTGAGAAATTTCCTTTAGCACCTATTTTTATTAGTTTTTAGACCAAAGAAAGCCAAACACCATTTTATATTTGACAATGCTTCTTGTATGATTTTTATACCCGATGAGCTAAATTTCACCTTTATATTAGTGTGTTATTAATGTTAAACTTAGTTTTAATAAAACTTTGTAGATATATTTATTCAATTTTTAATGTCTGGCCCTAAGGTAAGATTTTATAGACTCTTTTTAACCTTTTATAATTTTTGTTAAAGAGCAGGTTAGTGCGTTAAGAAAAACCTGTTATGCTTTTACTGTCCAGTTCACAGAAAAACTGGATGATACCTCTTTAACTTTAGCGAGTATGTTTACACACACAATTTTCTTTACAATTAATGTTTTACAACTTGCTTAAACCTTTAAAACAAAATATATATTTTTTAACCTTTTAATGTAGGTAAAAATCCACATTCTTATGCCTCCTTACAATCTTTTTACCAAAAGTATATTTTACTTTTCTTACACACCTTGCACATAAACTGTTTATAGAATAGTTTTACATTCAGGAGGCCTAGTTACTTTTAAATTATACAACATTTCTTGCATAAATTCCCTTTTATAACCTTTTTTTCCCACGACTTTCACAGATAGTTTTTTGACATGCCTCAACTTTCTGACTTATCACAAACATCCCCTTTTTTAAAAAAAAAAAAAACAATTTATTTCAGGACAATAATTTACCATGGAACATTCCTTTTTATATAAATTCTCCCACCCCACTTTTTTTTTCCCTCTTGAAGATAATCATTCTTTTTCAAAGCGAACTTCCTTCATGTCTGTGGACTAGACTGTCTAAGGCCACAAGATTAAAAGGATAATATGTGTTACACTGCTAACTTTTAGCAAGCTACGTTTCTTGAAAACCTTCTAAGTTTGGGATTTCAATTATTCTTTGCTATTAATAAGACCTTGTTTAGTCCAAATTAACTTAGAATTGGTATAGATGGTTCCTTCCTGGTTCTGTACTTTAAGGCTTGGCTGAGTGCAAACAGCTTGCATGTTTGAGCAGACCAATTATTAGGCAATTTTCCTAACTCTGCTTCTACAAGAGTTTCCCTATCAATTACTGAATATCCATTGTGTCTTTTTCCCTCAATCACCCAGGAGGAAACATCTATGGTCCTGTCCTGAAGGGAATTCCTCCTGGGTCTGTTCAGACCTTTGTATGGTAATTAAGATTTAAATCCCCTGTTAGGAAACCTGCTGGGTTAAGGGAATTTTCAGTGGTTAATGTTAAATCATCTTTTTCTAACAGAATAGCCCCATACTTTAAGATTTTTGAGTTAGTAAGCTACCTTTTTGCTTTTTTTGACTTAGGATAGTCCTGAACTGAACTGGTGAGTTGTGCTCAGAATGAGGTTTCCTCTAAAAGTTATTTTTCTACTGTCTTCTGTTAGCAAAGCAGTTGCTGCTACAGATTGAATGCATTTGGCCATCCGCAGATTACTAGGTTAGGGATTTTTGATAGGAAGGCTACAGGTTGTCAGTGGCCTCAGTGCTTTCTGGCTACGCCCTTGTTTACACTTACAACAAGGTGGTATTGGAGTGTTGCAGGGTCACAGAGAAGACCTTCAATTATCAATTATAGGTTTTAAATTTACCCTAGCTTTTAAAGGAATAGGGTACACTGGTTTTTGTTTTTGTTTTTTTTCTTTGTTTTTGTTTTGTTTTTTTTACTACTTCTATTTTTCTCTTTCTTTCTCTCTCCTGCCTCTCCCTCTCTCTGCCTGTCTCTCTCTCTGCCTCTCTCCTGTCTCTCTGCCTCTCTCCTCTCCCTCTCTCCTGTCTCTCTCTCTGCCTCTCTCCTGTCTCTCTCTCTCTGCCTCTCTCCTCTCTCTGTCTCTCTCTCTGCCTCTCTCCTGTCTCTCTCTGCCTCTCTCCTGTCTCTCTCTCTCCTATCTCTCTTTCCTCTGTCTCTCTTCTGTCTCTCTCCTCTCTCTCTCCTCTCTGTCTCTGTCTCTGTCTCTGTCTCTCTCTCTCTCTCTCTCTCTCTCTCTCTCCTGTCTCTCTCTCTCCTAGGGTAGGGACCTGCGGGAGTGCAACTACTCTTTCTTCTCCCAAGAAGAAAGGAAAGGGGTTGAAGGGGGGGGGGGGGTTGTGTCAGGTTCAACCCTTGAAATTAGCAGAAGGCTCAACCCCTCAACACTAGGGATGTCTCACCTTGCCTGTCCCAGAAGGCTTAACCCCTTAAACCAGGGGGTGTCTCGCCTTGCCTGTCCTGGAAGGCTCAAGCCCTCAAACCAGGGGGCATCTTGCCTTGCTTGCCCTGGAAGCCTCAACCCCTCAAACCAGGGGGTGTCTTGCCTGTCCTGGAAGATTGACCTATTTCTCCCTTTCCCCCTCTGAAGGTCCTTTGCACACTTCCCACTTGTGCTGTCCTCTCTGGCCACTCCGCCAAGGTAGAACCGCAGAGAGGACCCACTCACTCTGTCCAGCAATAGGACTTGTCACCATCCACACGAACAACACTGCAAGCAGGGTTGTTTGTGATCATTCACGCACACACACATTTAGCCCTCCAGAATTTGACCACCAAGGTACTCTACCCGCTCCCGCGGCTTCTCCTTCCTTGGTATGTGCACAGAGTGGTCGCCGCAGTATGTGAGAGTCCTTTAAGCTAGGTTGCTGGCCAGTTTCTTTTCCTTTTTTTTTTTTTTTTTAAATCCGCGTCGCTGAGAGCTCGGGTTATTCCCTGCACTGGGGTGGGTCTTGATTTCTCACCCCTGAGGCCACCACACTAGGGCTGGGTGCGCCTCCTCACGAGAGAGGAGAGACCATCCTGGAGGGGAATGTAATCCCGGGAGAGACCCCAAATTGTTACATATAAAGTTTTGGTGCCACAAAAGAAATTGCACTCGCATATAAAATTTTCTTTTTAATTCTCAGCAAGGCAAGTTACTTCTATATAGAAGGGTGCGCCCATACAGATGGAACAATGGTGAGCACACCGCTTAGGTCTTATTTCTAAACGGAACTTTTTTCTGTATAATATGGTAACATCCTTTATCCTAATAGAGGGAATTAAAATTGTTTATATTTGATTAATTAAAATACAATGCTTTGACTTCTTTTGGTTCATAACAGTATTTCATAAATCACATAAATAAAAATTACAACTTAACGTATGGTTAAATAAAATAATGACATCACCTTGGCTCTCAATTAGTATATATACACAACTATTCCAAAGTTAGCAATTTAGAATCCAGTGAAATAATTTTTGTTTTGATTATGAAATCCATTTGATCTGGCGTGTGAAATCCTGAAAAGCAGGGCTTTTCCATCTTCCTTGGTATCTCCCATTCCTACCCACTGCCTCCCAAACTGTATGCAAATTTCTGATGAGTAAAGAAATGAATGAATAAAGTAACTGCACATAGTTAATAAGCCATTTCTTCTACTACAAAGCTCCACTATCCAATTCATGATACATCAAAAGAACAAAACTCTGGAAAACAGAAAACTATTGAAAAGGGTGAGAAAATGACATTTACAGTAATCCACCATTGCCTTTGCCACTATCAGCTTAAAGATGCTGAACCTAAGGCAACCTCACTTTTGACTATAATTTTATTTTACTTTATGCCTCTTCTTATTATCCAAATGTAAACCTCTTTTTTGGCATACTTCAACTCCTGTAGACTTTGTGCTGACCAGATTAAAGAACTTTGAAAACCCTAATTTTGCTTTCTGTTATCCTCCCTAGAACATAACATATAAACTAATCAAGAGTTGGATTTATCCATTGACTATAAAATACTTTAATTCTGAATAAAGAACTTAAATAAGAATGAAATCCTGTTATTAGCAGCAACAGGGATGGAATTGGAGGACATTACATTAAGTGAAACAAACCAGGCACAAAAGGACAAATATTGCTTATTCTCACTCATATATCAGAGATAAAAAAGTTGGCCTCATGGAGGTAATGAATAGAATGGTGGTTACCAGAGACTGAGAGAAGAACCGGGGAGAGAAAAGGCAGAGAGATTGGTTAATGTGTACAAAAAAACAGTTATACAGAAGGAATAAGTTCTAGTGTTTGAGGGCACCATAGGGCAACTATAGTTTGTGATAATTTATTGTATATTTCAAAATAACCAGAAAAGAATATTTGGAATGTTCCCAACAGAAAGGAATGATAAATATTTGAGGTGATGGATATGTCATTTACCCAGATTTGATCATTACACATTGTATGTTTATATCAAAATATCACATGTACCCCATATATATGTGTAACTACTATGTATCCATGAGAGTATAAAATTTTAAAAATTATTAAAATTTTCCTCCATAGATTAAATTAGGACAATCATTTACTTATATTCTTCCAAAAAACATAAAAAATGGAAATCTTAATAGCTAAAATTAACTGTAGGATGTTTAATTCCAGCAATATGTAAGACTACATACTTTGAAGGATTCTCCCACTACAAAAACAACTGGCATTTAAGTAAAACTTAGGTTCATCTTGTTGCATTGTTACACTCAACAGTAGTGAAAAAGTAAAGCATGTGTTTACGGTTACTAGCTTATGGACAAAATAAAGTAAAATAACTGTATATGAGCTAGCAACCATAAGCACATGCTTACTGTTGGGTTATGTTGCCAAATGCCAAAACCAGAACTGCAATTTGGAGAGTAAGCTTTAGGTCAGCCATAAGCTTTGGAAGCATAATCCTAGAAATGGTTAAACAAAAAGTATACACAGAAATAAGTTCAAGTAAAAAGGAGCTACCAATAATTAAAAAATTTTTAAAGAATCAAATATAACCTTTAGAAGTAAAACATACAATTACTCATTAGAAAAATACAAAGGATTAATTTTTAAAAAGATTTAACATATAGAAAGAGAACTGGACAATAAGAATAAATAAATTTAATTAGATCCCACTTGTCAATTTTGGCTTTTGTTGCCATTGCTTTTGGTGTTTTAGATATGAAGTCCTTGCCTATGCTTATGTCCTGAATGGTATTGCCTAGGTTTTCTTCTAGGGTTTTTATGGTTTTAGGTCTAACATTTAAGTCCTTAATCCATCTTGAATTAATTTTTGTATACGGTGTGAGGAAGGGATCCAGTTTCAGCTTTCTACATATGGCTAGCCAGTTTTCCCAGCACCATTTACTAAATAGGGAATCCTTTCCCCATTGCTTGTTTTTCTCAGGTTTGTCAAAGATCAGATAGTTGTAGATACACGGCATTATTTCTGAGGGCTCTGTTCTGTTCCATTGGTCTATATCTCTGTTTTGGTACCAGTACCATGCTGTTTTGGTTACTGTAGCCTTGTAGTATAGTTTGAAGTCAGGTAGAGTGATGCCTCCAGCTTTGTTCCTTTGGCTTAGGATTGACTTGGCAATGCGGGCTCTTGTTTGGTTCCATATGAACTTTAGAGTAGTTTTTTCCAATTCTGTGAAGAAAGTCATTGGTAGCTTGATGGGGATGGCATTGAATCTATAAATTACCTTAGGCAGTATGGCCATTTTCACGATATTGATTCTTCCTACCCATGAGCATGGAATGTTCTTCCATTTGTTTGTATCCTCTTTTATTTCATTGAGCAGTGGTTTGTAGTTCTCCTTGAAGAGGTCCTTCACATCCCTTGTAAGTTGGATTCCTAGGTATTTTATTCTCTTTGAAGCAACTGTGAATGGGAGTTCACTCATGATTTGGCTCTATGTTTGTCTCTTATTGGTGTATAAGAATGCTTGTGATTTTTGTACATTGATTTTGTATCCTGAGACTTTGCTGAAGTTGCTTATCAGCTTAAGGAGATTTTGGGCTGAGGCGACGAGGTTTTCTAGATATACAATCATGTCATCTGCAAACAGGGACAATTTGACTTCCTCTTTTCCTAATTGAATACCCTTTATTTCCTTCTCCTGCCTGATTGCCCTGGCCAGAACTTCCAACACTATGTTGAATAGGAATGATGAGAGGGGGCATCCCTGTCTTGTGCCCATTTTCAAAGGGAATGCTTCCAGTTTTTGCCCATTCAGTATGGTATTGGCTGTGGGTTTGTCATAGATAGCTCTTATTATTTTGAGATACGTCCCATCAATACCTAATTTATTGAGAGTTTTTAGCATGAAGTGTTGTTGAATTTTGTCAAAGGTCTTTTCTGCATCTATTGACATAATCATGTGGTTTTTGTCTTTGGTTCTGTTTATATGCTGGATAACATTTTCTGCACAACAAAAGAAACTACCATCAGAGTGAACAGGCAACTTACAGAATGGGAGAAAATTTTTGCAACCTACTCATCTGACAAAGGGCTAATATCCAGAATCTACAATGAACTCAAACAAATTTACAAGAAAAAAACAAACAACCCCATCAAAAAGTGGGCAAAGGATATGAACAGACACTTCTCAAAAGAATACATTTATGCAGCCAGAAAACACATGAAAAATGCTCATCATCACTGGCCATCAGAGAAATGCAAATCAAAAGCACAATGAGATACCATCTCACACCAGTTAGAATGGCGATCATTAAAAAGTCAGGAAACAACAGGTGCTGGAGAGGATGTGGAGAAATAGGAACACTTTTACACTGTTGGTGGGACTGTAAACTAGTTCAACCATTGTGGAAGTCAGTGTGGCGATTCCTCAGGGATCTAGAACTAGAAATAGCATTTGACCCAGCCATCCCATTACTGGGTATATACCCAAAGGATTATAAATCATTCTGCTAGAAAGACACATGCACACGTTATGTTTATTGTGGCACTATTCACAATAGCAAAGACTTGGAACCAACCTAAATGTCCAACAACGATAGACTGGATTAAGAAAATGTGGCACATATACACCATGGAATACTATGCAGCCATAAAAAATGAGTTCATGTCCTTTGTAGGGACATGTATGAAACTGGAAACCATCATTCTCTGCAAACTATCGCAAGGACAGAAAACCAAACACCGCATGTTCTCACTCATAGGTGGGAATTGAACAATGAGAACACATGGACACAGGAAGGAGAACATCACACACTGGGGACTGTTGTGGGGTGTGGGGAGTGGGGAGGGATAGCATTGGGAGATATACCTAATGCTTAATGATGAGTTAATGGGTGCAGCACACCAACATGGCACATGTATACATATGTAACAAACCTGCACGTTGTGCACATGTACCCTAAAACTTAGAGTATAATAATAATAAAATTAAAAAATAAATAAATAAATTTTTGGGAATTGAGCATAAGGAGATAAGAATATAAAAAATTTAAAAGAGAGTTTAAATAATATGGCAGATAGATAGTATAACATATCCAATTGCATCTCTGAAAGGAATGAATTTTTTTTAATGGAGGAAAGGAAATATTTACTGAAATCATGAGTGTGAATTCTGAGAAATGATAAAAGACATGCCACCTAAATACAGGAAACATAAAACAGTCCATTAAATAAATTTTTAAAAAATTATACCTATTATGATGAAACTTGGGCAAAAAAAGATAATATGAGATCTTAAAACCAGTTAGAAAAATAAAATTAGTAAATTTGTAGATAAATTGAAATAAGCATTGTCTTTATAAATTACCTTTCTTAAATAATGTTTCATTATATTAAAAAATATAATTACCAGACAAAAATATATGTAAATAGGAAGTGTTTTGATCTTATTTAAAACGTTTGAAGTTTTTCTATTATTCAAGTAATTAATTTTAGATTGTATTACATGTGCATGCTAAATTTTTTCAGAGCAAACACTGAAAGAGAAAAATACATAGTGAAAACAAATCAATGTATTATAAAGCAAGGAAAGATAAATGCAAGCATAAAAAGATAAATTAACATAAAGCAAAAAATAAGATGGTAGAAACACGTCCAAAAACATGAATAATCAAAATAAGTGGAAAACACTTAAATAAATATAAGTGGACAAAATCACCAGATAAATGAAAGAGACTGCCCACTATATACTAATTCCTAGAAACATCAACTAAACATATTACAGAAATGTTTAAAATAAAGGGATGAAAAAAGATGTACCAGGCAAATACTAACATGAAATGCAAGGAGTAGCTTTTTAAAGGAGATTTTTTGTATTTCACTGTAAAAATGAAGAATAGAACAAACACTTGTTTATATCCTTTAATCCAAGATCACCAGTTCTCGAGTTTTATACCAAAGAAACAATGAGATATGAACAGAATTTAATGTGTAAGAATTGCCTCATAGAATTATTTGAAACAGCAAAACAACAGAAATAAACAAAATGAGTAGACATGGGAACATAAAATACATTGTGAAATATCCAAGTAATAATGCATTATGACATTATCTAATGTTTCTGAAGAACATATATTACCAAGGGAAATGGCCGCATTCTTTTCATGCCCATGGCAGAGAGAGCAAACCTAAATGTGCAAGCATATATCAAGCTTCTGTAGAGTCAGGTTTCTCAAATTATCATTGACCAAAATAAGTTACATGGCCAAGGCCAAGCTCTATATCAATAATCAGGAAACAGCTGGGTGCAGTGGCTCACACCTGTAATCTCAGCAATTTGGGAGGCCGAGACAGACAGATCTCTTGAGTCCAGGAGTTTGTGACCAGCCTGAGCAACATGACAAAACTCTATCTTGACAAAAAAATGTACAAATTAGCCAGGTGTGATGGTGCAGGCCTGTAGTCCCAGCTACTTGGAAGGTTGAGGTGGGAGGATCAGCTGAGCCCTGGGAGGTCGAGGCTACTGTGAGCCGCGATCATGCCACTGAGCTCTAGCCTGGGTGACAGAGTGACACCCTGTGTCAAAAAAAAAGAAAAAAACAAAGACTAAAAAAATCGGGGAAGTAGAATCCTTTCTTTAAAATGATGGGAGGGAGTAAATATTTCTGAAAAGTAATTCCACAAACACACAACTATTAAGTGCAAATTCCACTGGCAACATTTAGTTTCATGGTAACATCTAGGTGTACAGGATACTGAAAAATACAGGTACCTAACTATATGCCCAGCTATATCATGAAAACTACAGGAATAAAGAAAACATTTTTTGGTAGAAAACTAGAAATCTCTGCCATAGCAACTCCCAAGAAATTTCAAGAATTGGTTTCATACAAACCATGCATTCTGACCATGATTTATTTCAACTACAAATACATAATAACCCAAATAAAAAGATAACCCAAAACCCATGCATATGTAAATTTGAAAATGTCCTCTACATAAGCCACAGGACAAAGAACAAACCATAATGGAAACCTTAAAATACTTAAAACTAAACAAAAATTAAAATGGTACATATAAACATCTGTGGGATGCAGTTGAAACAGTATTTGGGGAAAATTAATAGTACTAAGTACTTAAAATAGTAGAAAAGCCAACCATTAATGAGTTATGTATCAGCTTAAGAAGCTGGAAAAAGAAACAAAGCATAAACTCAAAGACTATAGGCAGAAGAAGATCATAACAATGAAACTACAAAGTTATACAAGAAAAAAGCTAAACATAATGATTATAAAATCCAAAGCTTGGATCTTTAAAAGTACCAACAAAATTTATATATTTACAGGAAGAATGATGTGAGATGGGAAGGCAGGGGAAAACTGTTGGAAGGGAGGGCAAGAAATAGAATTCACAAATAAAAGAGAATATAATTATGGATCCATTTGAGATTTAAAAGATAATAAAAAATATGATAAATATTTTAAGCCAGTAAATTTAAAACTCAGATGAAATGGTCATATTCATGTAAGCATATTACTTCAGAATTTATAAAAATTGATTAAGGAAGAAATAACTTCTATTACATTACAAAGAAATCTGAATCCACAGTATAAAATCTTCCTATAAATACATAACAGTTCCAATTAGTTTTACAGAAGACTTCTACCATACATTTAAGGAATAGGTCTTCCAGGGTATAAAAATCTTTCAAAGAATAGAAGAAAGGAACTATTCCCCAACTTATTCAATGATACTAAAATTATAAAAAGACAGTGACTGAACAGGAAAATTAAAGATCAATTTTATTCATAAACTAGAAGTAAGCATCCTATGAAAAAATGATTAACTAGGTCCAGTGTTATGTAACTCAAATAACACATGATGAATACATTAGTTTTATTCCAGGAATGAAAGAGAATGTTTACATTTTAAAATCCATGGCAACATTTACCAGATTAAAATATTAATGGAGAAAACAGTCTCAGAAGCAGAAAATACAATACTTATTCATGATAAAATAAAATCTTAAAACTTAAACATGATAAAAAAATTACCAATCACTTATGGTCAAAAAAATTAATATACTCATGGTAAAACACAAACTTTAAATATGAAAGGAAAACAAATTTTTTCAACTTGATAAAGAATAACCACCAAAGACAATAAATATCATTCCTTGTGTTGAAACATCAGATGCATCACCTTTAAAATCACAAATAGTATAACCACCTCTATTTAACCACTTCTATTTAACTTTCTGGAGGACCTAGACAAAGTACAAATATAAGAAATACAAATAAAAATTTTTAGGATTGAAAAATGAAAGTCACAACTATTATTTTTCACAGATGATACTACTTACAAAGAAAATTCCCAAAAAGCCTATAGACAAATTATAGAAACAGGGGGTTTAGCAGAAACACTCTATTTCTGATCAACTTGTAGTAATCAATGCATATCTATACAATAGCAACTAACAAAACACATTTTTTAATTTATGCATTCATTCAAATTTACATATTTATGGGATAATTACTATTTGCCAGGCATTTTTCTGGCACTGAGAATATAGCAGTGAATACAATTAATAAATATTCCTGCTTTCATGGGACTTACATTCTAGTGGGAAGTGATACAATGAGTTAATAAGTACAACATAGCATATGAGAGATATATGTAAGATAGGCAAAAAGAAAAATTAAAGCAGGATAGAGGCCAAAGAAGTGCCAGTGAATTAGAGGCAGCATTAAAATTTAGATTGGGTGGCTAAGAAAAGTCTCTCTGAAAAGGGAACATTTGAGTAAAGCTTTAAATAAAGTGAGAGATGAGCCATCTGAATTATCTGAAGGAAAATAGCACAGACAGAAGATAAAAACTCAAGTGCAAGAGCCTCAAGGTGGGGCATACCTACAGTGTTCTATAAATAAGTAGAATTTGTAGGAGGCTAGTGTGCCTGCAATTGAGCAAAAGATGGGAGGGTAGCAGGAGATAATGTCAGAGAGGTAAAAGGGATCTAGGTAATGTAGGGCCTCAGAGGTTATAATGACCTTACCTGTAACTCAGTAAGATGGGAGCTTACTGGAAAATTTTCAGCAGAGAAATGTCATGGACAGACTTATGTTTTAAGAAGATGACTGTGGCTGCTGTGTTCAAAAGAGACTGAAGGAAAATAAAGACAAAAGCAGAGATCAGTTAGGAGGCTTTTGCAATAATACAAACTACAGACGGCGGCAAAAAAAAAAACAGAGAGCAAAAGTGCTAGTGGTAAGAAAAAATGAAAATGTAGATATTTTTTCAAAGATAGAGCCAAAACAATTTCTTTTTCATATCAGATGTGAGATGTGAGATGTGAGAGAGAGAGACGTCTCAGGGATGACTCTAGAGTTTTTTGGCTAAGTAACTAAAGTGTGGAGTTTCCATTAATTAAGAAGGAGAACATGGAAGGGGAGATAATTGAAATGAAGAAATGACATTTAACTGGAGGTGTTCAGTAAGCAGTTGGATATATGAAACTAGAGTTCAGAGAAGAGATCTCAGTTGAAGATGTAAATTAAGGGATAATTAATATATAGGCAGAATTTAAAGCCATAAGACTGGATGAGATCACCTAGGGAGTGAAGACAACCAATAGAGGGTCAAGAACTGAGCCTTGAAACACCTCAGTATGCAGAGATTCGGGGGGTAGGGAGCAAACAATAGAGGAAGTGAAAAATTATAGCAGTTACTTGCAATAACAAGGCCTAGGAAATGACTGTGAAAGTGAGTTAAGGGGATCACTGGAGGAGAGGCTGTCAAGGAACTGAAAGTTCAGAGAGTTAGAAGGATCATCAATATCAACATTTCAATCATGAAGCATTATGGAGGAATCACTTTTAAGAAAGTGACAATATCACGGGGATTAATTTTTTTAATTGACAAAAAGATGAGGTGAGAAGAGGTGCCCATAACAAAAAGGTACAGTGAGTGGACAAATCTGATGACATGAGATTCACGGAAGGGTATGTTCATGAAGGAGGGAGAACAAACTGAAAGCAGCAATGAGAAGCAAAGGGAACACTTTCAGGACCTATGCTACATTTGAGTGGAGTAGAGAGAACAGTTACCCTTAAACGTACTGTAAGATGTGATGTGTTGTTGCTCTCTCATACTGGCTTAGGAGAGCTGAGTGTGGATATCAAGTCCCAGCTCCTTATTCGGTGAAGTGAGAAGATAGCTTAAATGCCTATGGTGTGAGTGTTTAACAGCACAGAAACTGGAAAACACTATACAAATCAAGGCTTTTGTTTTCCTCTTCCAAAGAGTTGACTGTTAAAACATTTACCAGAACCTCAATGGATGCAGGGGAAACTATCATGAAGGAAAATCTAGATTTTCATTAGCACAGAAGGTGAAGGGAACATTCATAGTAAAATATTAAAATATAAAGGACTTTTTTGTTGACTGACCTTGAATTCAATAGAGTACAAAGAAAGGGTTTGGTGAGTCAGAAGAGGGAAATATTGGGTCAAAAAAAAGGATCCTTACGGAGGATTAGAGTTCTGGGATAAATGATTAACTGGGAGTCCTGGACTCCTTTTATGAAGACTGTAAAGAACACGGATAAAGGGTATGGGTGTTGACGAAAGGGAGGATTGGAGGAGAACAAGCCAGGAACACCTGTTGCTCAGAATTTCCCATTAGGCTCCTGCTGACAAATGTCCTGAAGATGGGCAGTCTTAGTCGATGTGCTGGTGTGCTGTGTTGTTCTGTTGTCTCCTGCCAATAGTGTCCTGCAGAGGTACGGTCTTATTCCAAATTTGAGAGTTCCCTGTCCACTCCTGCTGATGGAGGCATGGAGTTAGACAGAGGGCTGTTCTCGCACTGAGCTCATAAGCTCTCTCTTGATTTCTGTCGAAGGAGGCCTCAAAGCCAACAAAGGAACAAGTTTATTTATCTAAAAAGATATCATATACAAGAGCAAAACTATAAGGTACTTAGAATTATATTTAACAAAAACATGTACAAGATCTGCATGGGGAAAATTATAAAATTGTTATTGAAAGATGTTAAAGAATGTCCAAATATGTGAGGAGATAAACTATGTTCATTCACACATTGAAAGATTCAATATCGGCCGGGCGCGGTGGCTCACGCCTGTAATCCCAGCACTTTGGGAGGCCGAGGCGGGCGGATCACGAGGTCAGGAGATCGAGACCATCCTGGCTAACATGGTGAAACCCCGTCTCTACTAAAAACACAAAAAATTAACCAGGCGTAGTGGCGGGCGCCTGTAGTCCCAGCTACTCGGGAGGCTGAGGCAGGAGAATGGCGTGAACCCAGGAGGCGGAGCTTGCAGTGAGCTGAGATTGCGCCACTGCACTCCAGCCTGGGCGACAGAGCCAGACTCCGTCTCAAAAAAAAAAAAAAAAGAAAGATTCAATATCGAAAAGATGCTAGAATCTCCATATTAATGTATAAAAATATAAAATATTTCAATAAATGTTATGAGAATTTTTTTAGGAATTTAGCAAGCCTACTATTAAATTTATAGGGATAAATAAAGGTATAAGACTAGCTAAAACACTTCTGAAGAAGAATAATAGTAAGGTGAAGATAATTACCTTAGGATATATCCAAATATGTTAAAAACTAAAATAATCTAGAGGTATGCTACTGCCACAGGAATAAACAAACTCACCAGTGAAACATGAAAGAAAGTCCAGAAGCAAACTCATGTATGCATGGAAACTAGTTAAATAACAGCTAGGGCTGATACTTCAGACCACTGAAGAACCATATAATTGTGTTGAAACAGCAATTATCTGAATAAAACAAAGTGAAACTGGATTCCTACTATACTCTACATGAAAAATCAATTTCAAGGAAATTAAATATTTAAAATTGTAAAGCAAAATTGAAGTGATGTTCTGTCCAGACAAAGTGGTGTAGACTCAACTGTCCCCCATTCTTCCCTGGTAACTAAACTATAAACCCTGGAAATGATGCAAGAGACAGTCTAAGGGGAACTCTGAAAGGTGAAACATGAAGGTAAAATGATCAGAGATTCCAGGACTGGAGGAAGAGCATAATGAAAGGGCATTTTATCATTCACCACCCAACAGAAGAAGGTGAGCCAGCCTTGACTCCCAATCTAGCAACAAAAGGCAATGTGATCTCTAACCATGATGGAATCAAACTAGAAATCAAACCGGAAAATCTCTAAACACTTGGAAATTAAACAGCACACTTCTAAATAATCTATACGTCAAAGAGGAAGACTCGATGGAAGTAAAATATATTCAAAACTGAATGAAAACAAAAATACAATATAACAAAATATGTGGGATTCAGCAAAAACAATGCTGAGAGGAAAATTTATAGCACTATATTCTTACATTACAAGATTAAAAAGTCAAATCAATAATTTAAGTTGTTACCTCAAAAAAGTCTAAAAGGAAGAACATAATAAACCCAAAGCTAGAAGAAGACAGGAAATAAAGATAAAAGCAAAAATCAATGAAATTGAAAATAGGAAATTAATACAAAAGTTTACAAAAAAGCTAGTTGTTTGAAAAAAAGTCCATAAAACTGATAAATTGCTATATAGCAAGACTGACAAAAATAAATGGGAGAAGAAACAAATCACAGACATCAAGAATGAAACAGTGGTATCACTATAGATCTTGCAGTTATTAAAAGAATAATAAGAGAACACTATAAACAACTTTATGCCCATAAATTTAACAATTTGGATGAAACGGAAAAATTCCTAAAAAACCACAGACTACCAAAACTCAAGTAAAGTGAGATAATCTGAATAGTCATATAGGCATTAAAGAAATTAAATTTGTATTAATAATTAAAAAGCTCCCATCCAAAAAATCCCAAGGTCCATATGTTTTCACTGGTGAATTCTCCCAAATATTTTAAAGAGAATCAACAACTACTCAGCAATTTAATAACATGATCAGCTACTGATCCACACAACATCTTGGATGACTCAGTGGAATTATGCCAAGAGTAACAGTCAACCCCCAAAAGTTAAATATTATATAATTCCATTTAAATAACAATCTTAAAATTAAAAAAAATTACAGAAATGAAAAAAAGATTAGTGGTTTCCTGAGGTTAGGCATGGACAGAGCTAAAGGGAAATCAGTGTGGCTATAAAAGGGCAACACCAGGGATCCTCTGGCAGGCAGAACTATTCCATACCTTGATTATATCAATGTCAACATCCTAATCTTGATACTATACTATAGTTTTGCAAGATGTAACCGTTAGGGGAAACTGGGTAAAGACTGTATGGGATCTCTCTGATTTATATCTTACATATGTATGTGAATCTAAAGCTATCTCAAAGTAAAAATATTAGTTTTAAGAAATTCCAGAGACAGTACAACACAGTAAAATTTAAATAATTTCTATAGATTAAAATAAAAGTATTTTATCAATGTTAATTTCTTGATTTAGATAATTATATTGGGTTTATGAAAGATAATATCTGTTTTTATGTCTGAATTGGTTGGTAAAGGAAAAAATAAACAAGAAAAACGCTAAAAAAAAAATGAACATAGTACTCTGATCTTGAGATAAGAAAGGGTTTCTTAATCAAATGACAGTAAGTGCTATCATAAAAGAAAGTACTGATTAGTTTTACTACATTATAATGAAGAACTTATATTCACTGAAAAAATAATAAAGAAATAGAAAATGTAAGTCATCATGTGGAGCAAGATATCGGCATTAATAGAATTGATCACAAAATTAATGTCAATGATACATTTCAAGTATACTTCAAAGGCCAACAATCTAATGGAAAAAAATTGCAAAAGATATGAACTGTTATTTCACAGAAGCTAACATATGAAAAAGAACATGTTCAATTTAATTAGTAATCAGAAAAATAGAAATTAAGACCTAGTGAGGCGACATATTTCATTTGCTTGGGAAAAATACAAAACCCTGGCAATAATGAATACAGAGAAAGATATAGACTAGTAGGAGCTCTCTGTGTGGGTTTATAAATATATTCAACTGGTTTGAAAAAAAAATGACACTATTTCATAAAACCCTCATCCCCAATTCCACCCCTAGGTTAGTGTCCTACAGAAAATCTTCCACTAATGCACTTGGAGACATACAAGAATATTCTTGGCAGCACTGTTTATTTCCAAGACATTGGAAACCAACTGAACATTGTAACAATAATACAAAAAAGTAAATATTGTGAAATGACCTAGAGCCACATACAGCAACACTAAAGACTCTTAGAAACAAAAATCGAATCAAAAAAGCAAGTTGGAGACTACATACGTATTTCATAATTTTCATTTTAAAAATATATTTTAATTTATATATTATATTCAAATATACGTGATATATTTTAACTAAAACATTAATTGAATATTATTTTTTCATTATGCTACATTTAATCTACAAATTCTTATTTTTCATAAATCAACAGTTGAAATATAGCTAATGTAAGTATTTATAATGACCAAAGTTTTCAAAATGTTGTAAATCCTCAGCATTTTTTTTACTGCAGTCTCAGTTATGCATTTTCAAATGATCCAGGGCTATACATGCATAATCCAAAAATAGGGAGCAGAGTTTAAAACCTAAGAATAATTAGTATCTCTTAATTACTTTTATTCTGATTCACATTTGCTTCTCTTTATGTAAGCAGAATATATTTAGTGTGATAATGTAAGTATTTCTATTTATTTGATTTTCTACTTAGCACAGAATTATAAATATGTTGGCTTAATTCTTATCTATTTAACATGGCATGATATTATAAATAAATATTTTGGTAAATATATTTCCTCAGAGATGTTTAAATGAATTATTTCAACTGCTGAAGATATTCAACACTGTTTGTTTTTGTTTTTGTTTTTTTTTAGAGACAGAGTCTCGCTCCATCACCCAGGATGGAGTGCAGTAGTGCAATCTCGGCTCACTGCAGCCTCTGCCTCCCGGGTTCAAGCAATTCTCTGCTTCAGCCTCCCGAGTAGCTGAGATTACAGGCACCCGCCACCATGCCTGGCTAATGTTTTTGTATTTTTAGTAGAGACAGGGTTTCATCATGTTGGCCAGGCTATTCTTGAACTCCTGACCTTGTGATCCACCCACCTCGGCCTCCCAAAGTGCTGGGATTACAGGTGTGAGCCACAGTGCCTGGCCTCAACACTATTTTCATATTATTAGTATTAAAATCCCCATTTGCATATGGTTATAGATTTCTTACCAACTTCCATATTTTCAAACTGAAAAAATGTAAAACTAAATTCTTTTTTAGAAACTCCATGTGTGATAAATAAAATTATTTAACATTTTGGTGTAATATTTACAAATCCTGCAAAATAGCACTCAGATCCTTGGTTGATGCCAGAGTCACTCTGCATTATGCAATGACACTTTAGGCAAAAAATAATAATAATAGCTGCAAAGAAACATTCAAGAATACTGTACTAAATGCAACTAAACTCTACAATAAATGCAAAGTATCAGCACTTAAGTGGATTAGTTGAAGTGTGGCATTATCATGCTAGGGTGACATAACACAACACAATGGCATATACCATTGTATCAGAGTAGAGGAAAACTTTCTCTCCTTTTCACATTTGCATATGGTTACATTTAAATTACCACCTATTTTATATAATAACTGGCAGGTGTTATGATAGAGATATTAAATAACATTCCGTTTTTTCATTAAAGAAATCAAAATACAGAATAGCCCTAAAGAAACTGAGAGTTGTGTACAGGTTTTATGAGCACAGAAACACTTTTAAATAAGTAACAGGGGACATGCAAACATTGGAACATCAGAATTAGCCACCATAATTCTCTAATCTCCATGTTTCTATTTGTATATAATCTGAAACAGGGAAACTATATTCACAATCAGGGAAAACTACTGGTAAATTGTTCATGCCATTGCATAATAAAATGGCTAAAGCGGTTAAAAAGTAATGAATCTGGAAGTCTTTAGCAGACATATTCAGTGTAACTTATGTCACACTTAAAAGAGAAAAATAGTATTAAAAATTAGAGATCTTTTATCTTCCCTTAGTAAATAACCTTTTCTATCAAAACAAAATTACTTAAGTCTAAATCCTGTTATAAGCACAGTGTTAAATATCTTACATATATTATTTCATTGAATACTAACAAAAAACCCTTTGATAAACATGGTATTCTTTCCAGTTTATAGAGATGGAAACATAGAAATTAGGTAATGTGCCCATGTTTGTACAGGTAATAAGTAGGTAGACCTGGATCTAAAATACATATTAGACTTCAAACTAATTCATACTCTAAAAGAATATTTGCCAAAGTACATAATACAATTTGCTAACAGATGCTAAGGTAAACGAAAAATTGATTATGATAGTTAACTTACACAAGGATAAGTTATAAGCTAAAATATTTTGTTCCCTTAACAAAATATTATATATCATTTATTTATTTTTTTTTTTGAAACGGAGTCTCCCTCCATCGCCCAGGTTGGAGTGCAGTGGCACCATCTCAGCTCACTGCAACCTCCACCTCCTGGGTTCAAGTTATTTTCCTGCCTCAGCCTCCCAAGTAGCTGGAATTACAGGCACATGCCACCATGCCTGGCTAATTTTTGTATATTTAGTAGAGACGGGGTTTCACCATATTGGTCAGGCTGGTCTTGAACTCCTGATTTCATGATCCACCCACCTTGGCCTCCCAAAGTGCTGGGATTACAGGCATGAGTCACCGCACCTGGCCATATAATTTCTAAAGATCTAAAGGAATTAAAATAAATGGGCAAAAATGAAAACTCAGCTATAGCTTTTGAAAACTCATTCATACCTTATGAGAAAGCTGTTATTTTAATAGCTATATTGGTAGTATAGACCAAGCTTTGAAAAGCCATTTGTATATAACATGTATTATTGATTAATAAACATAAAATTAAATGATTAAAAAATAATGCATCATAAGTTATTAATGGCAATTAGAAGTTATTTTTTAAAAACTTCAGCAAAAGATATTTTTCTTATAATAAGCTCTGAATAAATGTTGCTAAACCAACTGCTGCCTGAGCAAATAATCTAATAATTTTACTGTAGGCTTTTAAATTGGTGCTTTAAATATTTTTAAAATCTTCTTTAAATATGAAGATGATGTGAATATTTCCCAAAACATAAGTTATTTTTTCTTTTAACCTTTGACGTTTGAATTATTAAGATATAAAATGTTTTAACATATTTGTTGTACATACTGCAATGTTTATGTATCCTTCCTAACATGCCCTCTGTTCCTAGTCATATGGAAATGATCTTTCTTTAATAATGTTTTTATTGTAATAAAAATGCATCATAAGTTATCAATGGCATAACATAAAACCAATTTTAGGATACAGTTCAATGGTCTTAAATGCATTTATATAACTTTCTGCAACAATTATCCTCACCCATCTCCTAGAATTCTTTTCATTGTAAAACTGAAACTCTATACTCATTAAACAGTAACTCCTCATTCCCTCTCCCCCAGCCATAACAAACATCATTCTACTTCTGTATTTATAATTTTCACCACTCAAAGTACCTCATATACACGGAATCATATAGTATTTGTCTTTCTGTTATTGGTTTATTTCACTTAGCATAATGTCCTCAAGGTTCATCCATGTTGTGGAATATGCTAGAAATTCCTTCCTTTTTAAGGCTGAATAATATTCCATTGTATGTATATACCACATTTTGCTTATTCCTTCAGCTGCCAATGAACACTGAATTGTCTCCATGTTTCAGCTATTGTGAGTAACACTGCTATGAACATGGGTGTAAAATATCTTTTTAACATGCTGCTTTCAATTCTTTTGTGTATATAGGCAGAAGTGCAAACTGTGAGATCATATGGTAATTCTATTTTTTATTTTTTTGAGGAACTGTCATACTGTTTTCCCACAGTGACTATACCACTTTACATTCTGCCAATAGTGAACAATGGTTCCAATTAACTTATGTCCTCACCAGCTTTCTTTTTGTTTTTAATGGAAACCACCCTTATTAGTCTGAAGTGATACCCCACTGCAGTTTTGATTTGTATTTCCTTAATGATTAATGATGTCAAGCATCTTTCCATGTACTTTACCATTTGTATATCTTCAATCTAGAAATATGTATTAAAGTCCTTTTTTGGATTGGACTTTTTGTTGTTGTTGAGTTTTAGGAATTCTCTACATATTCTGTATATTAATTCCTTGCCAGATATATGATTACAGATATTTTCTCCCATTCTATTGGTTGCCTTTTTACTCTGATGACAGTCTTTTGATGCCCCAAATTTTAAAATGTTTATAAAGTCCAGTTTTTCTATTGTTGCCTGTGCCTTTTGTGTCATATCTAAGAAATCATTGTTAAAATCAATGCCATGATGCTTTTGTCCTATATTTTCTTCTGAGAGTTTTATAGTTTTGTGTCTTATATTTAGGTCTTTGATTATTTTGAGTTAATTTTTGTATATGGTATTAGTAAGGGTCCAACTTTATTATTTTGCATGTAGATACCCAGTATTCCCAGCACAATTTGGTAAAAAGACTGTCTTTCCCCATTGATTGGTCTTGGTACTATTGTCAAAATCATTTGATCATATATGTGAGGGTTTATTTCTGGGCTGTTTAGTCTATTCCATCGGTCTATATGTCTGTCTTTATGCCAGTACCATACTGTTTTGATTACTGTAGCTTTGCAGTAGTTTAGAAATAAGAAAGTATGAGTCTTCCAAGTTTGTTCTTCTTTTGCAAGATTGTTTGGGCTAATCAGTGTCCCCGGAGACTATAAGAAATTTAGGATGGGTTTTTATGTTTTTGCAAAAAAAAGGTCTTTGGGATTTTGATAGAAATTGTGAACATAGGATATGTTTATATTTATTTATGTCTTCTTTAATTTCCCTCAGCAATGTTTTTTAGCTTTCATTGTACAAGTCTTTCATCTCTTTGACAAATTCCTAAGTACTTTATTCTTTTGACACTACTGTAAATAAAAATGTTTTGATAATTTTCTTTTCAGATTGTTTATTGTTAGTGTATAGAAATACAAATGATTTTGTGTTGTAATTTGGAGTCTGGAAATCAGATTCTCCTCCTTCCCCAGGGTTTGCTGGGTCTTTTACTATTGTTTGTGTTTATTTATTTTTTAAAAAAATTTATTGTTACGGACTGTCTCTGGTCAAGGATCAGTAACCTTACTGTTTTCTCAGGACTTTTCTGAGCCTCCACCTATCCCCGGGCTTGTGTGGTCACTTTCTAATTTTCCCCATATATGCAGCTGCTTCTGAATGTCATAGACTTTAATGTTTGGCTCCCCAAAGTGGGGAATGAGAAAAACGAAGGTGGGAAAAGGAGACTTGGCCCTTTAAGTCCCTGGAAATCACTTCAGCTAGAGAGGGAGACAAGGGTGAATAATGGGGTAAGATAAAACAACAATTGCTATAACCTTCTTTGTCTGCACCTCTATGATAAAAAGCAGTAGTTAGAGATAAGAGCACAGATCCCTGACATTTGCAGGACAGGATGTTTTTTGCCCACCCAGGCTCCTGCAAGGTACTCCTGGAATTTGTGTGCAGCTGCCTGCCACAGAGCTAGGGTGGCTGAAGGTAGGTGCTGATATACTAAGAGTTGAAATTGACCCAACTTAACTATAATTTACTGTTCAATCCTTCCTGTGGACATTGAAAGACTTCAACAGACTCTAGACTTTCCACATCATTGTATCAGACAGATTTTGCTAGTGCCATTGTTATCTAGATGAGGAGGCATCCCTGGTGCTTCCCACTCTGCCACCTTCCCATAATCCTCCCTTCTATGTTTTCTTACTAGATCTTTACAATATTTTAAAACACCATTTCCAGCAGAAACCCAGAAGGGGTATTAGGGATATAAATATGTTTACAGATAGAAACAAAACAATCTAAATATTTTTTCACTAGGGAAGAATTTTCTTTTAAAAGAGCATGCATTTCATTCCAACCCAAAAAAGACTAAGAATTAATTTGGGCAAAAAAGGATGGAAGAAACAAGTTAGCAGCCCCTTATCTTTTGTAATTTCCTTTCTATTTTCTTAAAATACTTTTAATAATAGTGCTTTTTCACCTTTTCTGCACTGTCATTGAATATATAGGTCAAAATACAAGGTGAAAAGTAGATTTTTAATATATTACAAATATTATAATTTAGCTCCAATTTAACTCTACAAGGAGTCATTAAAGTAATGAATTTGGACTACAGTGGATGCCATTTGATCCTTTTTTTCCCTTCTACAACAAAAAAGGAAATTCTATGTATAAATATTACCTTTTAAAACTATTCAAATCTATATGGCACTCTTCCATTCTGCTGTTCCTTAAAATAATATGTTGACACACTGAAAGTTTCACATGTATAATCATCATTCTTAGTCTCAATAAAGCAGTAACTTTTTTCTCTTAATTTTGACTTATGAGATTGCAAAAACCATCCAATTAATTGCATAATGGCTCTTATTTCCTTTAGGATAAAATATATTCCACAGGTAAAATGAAATTATGTTGTAATATTTAGTTATCTTTACAAAGACTAATCCACTGACTATTTTAGTAATCCACTGATTGGCTAAAAAACTTTCAGAAGAAAATGGCTTCCCTAATGTTCACAAAAATTGTTCCCCTAATTCAAGAGAAAATAGTTTAAACCATAAGAATTGACTTTAAAATGTAACCAACTTTGTAAAATATATAAGTAAAATGTGATTTATAATGTTATAAAAGATATATAAGAATTATCATGGAATATCAACAAGCTAGATACCCAACTGGCTTGAGAAGTAAAGATATACAATTGTCTAAGGAAGATTAGACGAGCTTATAGAGGCATGTTTTAGGAAAAGTTATCAATCCATGAAACATAGAATGAACTATTGAAAGACAGCCTGCAAGGTTGTGAATGTAGCCCATGGAGACCAGATTTAGAAGGATGGGAGTGAGAATTAAAGGAAAATGGGGAAACTGCAATAGGAGGTTAGGGATAGTTTCAGGAGACCTCTCAAAATCTCTGCTAGATGCCCTCCTAAATCCAACCAAAAAATATATATATTTAATCTAAGTTTGTTTTGCAAATGAAATTTCAAGACAACACTCTTAGGCCCTTTCCAATAGGATCTGAACCCATTCCCCACTCCCAGGAGAAATTCACAACTTATTAAATAATATGGAAAAAAGGCATCAATGGGAGTTTGGAAGACATTGGGAAGAATACGATTTAAGACAAGGCCACAATTCTGAACTGAATAAACTAGTAAAATGTAGATACTATTAGAAGACATTTCAAAGATGAAGAAATTAATGTTTGTGAAATATGATAGTTATTTGTGAATTGTCATGTTATTTTTATCTCAAAACATAAATTGCTGTAGATGACTCCAAATATTGTTATAAAGTTATAGTATAATAATATAAAAATTTAAAGACATCAGCAAAGAAGTGAAATTTGAAAACATATTATAGGAAAGTCATTTTAGGAAAACCAACAGTATTTTAGTACATGAATTTTATGGAAAAATAAATTTATTCTGAGTTACAAGAAGTCATACGTGTGTGTGTGTGTGTGTGTGTGTGTGGACAGAGATGAAGAAATCTGAGACAATGTACTTAAAAATCTTAAATCTTCATATTTCCCTGAACTCTCTGGCCCTGCAAAAATGGCCTGCTTCTCCCTTTTAGAGACGAGCACACCTCTCTTGACCAAGGGCAATTCAGAGTCTTCTGTCTTATGAGACAATACATGCCATTCTTACAATATATTCCCCACCCTCCTTACTGGCCAACAGACCAAAATTCATTTAAATAAAAATAAAACCTATTCAGGTAAGTAATGACTCTGTTATAAAGATGAAAAGAACTACTTCCAAGGAACTGCAGGAACTAGCCAACATGTACCTATGGGTTCCACGACAGTACATGCAGAATTGGGTCCTGAGGTCACTGAGGTAAGAGAGGTAGAATATAAAGTTGGACAAGGCAGAGTTTATCAATATGAGAGTACTCTTTTATAACACAGAACTTAACACCCTAGCAAGGAAACTGGTATTTATATGAAGCTAGGATGGCTCTTTGAAGCTTAGGGGAAAAAGTGATTACCAAACTAAGTGAACTAGAAAAGCCAATGCTACATTCCACAACAAAGGAGGATCTAAATACTCAGAGAAGTGAGCCTGTAAGAGTGGATACACCATAAAAGGCCAAAAATCCCATGAGATAACCATGTCCACCAGATGACCAGAGAATACGTCCACTAGAAAAGCAGTAAGGTGAGAGGAGCAGCAACATCATTGAGAAGCTCAGTTGTGGTTCTTTAAGATGATAGTAGAGAGTATGTTATTAGAGAACTATGCTCCCTGAAAGCAATTTAGATTATAGACTCCTGAGAAAGCAGAGGCCAGCCAGAAGCACCTAAATGCCAAAAGCAAGATGGGCACAATTATGGAAAAGAACAGCAAGGTGGTAAGGGCTATCAGGATATCCTGAACCATAGAATGCTAGGAAGATAGTCAATAGAACATAGAATCTTTAAAGGGCTGAAAGATGGGAAGCCAACAATGGTAATGTTCAATCTGTACGACCAGAAGAAACAGGATGGTTGATCAGGATACTGAGAGCAGCAACCTTGTAAAAAGTCACTATCTCTTGCCTGGTTTCCAGATCTTAGCCAGTTTTCACACACAGAACTTCCTGACGAAAGAAGTTCAGTCACTATGAAAAAGGATCCTCCTACACCATAGCAAGTACATACAATGATTCCTCCATTCCTTCCCCAGAGGCTTAGGTAACAATACACTAGAGAAAAAGAAAGACCCAGACATTGTGAAACTGTTGACACAGGGTCTAGCATGGCATTGATACTCAGGGACTCATAGTTTTATAACTCTCACCCTCCACCATCTTAGAGTTGAGGCTGAGGCATATAGGGACTAAGTAATAAATATAGCTTGCCCAGGTCTGGCTCACAGTAAGATGGAATCCATGAACCCATCTGATGGTCATTTAACAGATTCCAAACAAGTTGAAAGAACATACTTGGTATTTTGCAGAACTTCCACATTAATTCTTGACCTGTGGGATACATGATACTATGGTGGGAAATACCAAGTAGGAGACTTGAAAACTGCTCCTTTCCCTGTCAAGTTCATAAAAAATAATATTGCATATTGGGGAGGGTGGTGGAAAATGGCACAGATTTAAACAAAGGATGTAGATGTGGATGTTCTCATCATATTTCCATATAATTCCCTAGTCTAATTTCTATAATAAACAAAGATCCTGGAGGATGACAGGAGACTACTGCAAACTCAACCAAGTAACAGCCTAAATTGCAACTGTTCTACCTGATATGGTATCTTTGCAACAGTAGATTAACATGTACTCAGGCACATCGTGTGTAGTCATTGATCTCGCAAATGTGTCTTCTCATAAAGTGAGATTAGAAGCAATGTGCATTCAGTTGGGCAGACAACAGTACATGTTTATGTTCTTGCCAAGGTTAACATTCCACTCTAGTCATAAAATAGTCTGAAGGGAACTGTGCTCTCTAGAAATATTATAGAACATCACTATTTATTGTATTATGTTAATCAGAATGGATAAACATGATGTTTACGAATAATAAGCTTTGTGTGTTATGATTATAGGCAAAAGGAGCTAGTTGGTGCAAACAGGACAGTAGTTCATGTCTTATATGTTTTGACTATCTACAGATGTACTCAAGAGAAGACACAGTTTTGGAATGCCAGGAGAATAAGGTCCTACAAACTTGTAATAGGAACCCACTGCTGCCTCTGTGGCAATTCATTCAGGCTTTATATCCACTGACTGTATACACCATTTGGTATACACTCAAGTGGCACACACTCTATTGGAGTGTATATCATCATTCAAGAGGATTCATATAATCTTCAAATACACTGATTAAGACCTAGAACATTCAAAACAAATGAACAACTTATTTAGACATCCAAGACAACCCATAAGAACCTTAGCTTATTTTTGCACTTCATTATGAGAGGAACAGGAACAAGTAGAGCTAGAAGATAAGTCAAGAGGGGTCAGCAAGATACTAAATACTCTGCAATCTTAGCATCATGTTGGGGGATATATTTCTATAATAATAGGAATAATATCAGCAACAATAATATCTTTGTATTTACATAATGCTTTTATAATGTATAAAGTGTTTATACATATATTATCCAATATGTCACTTACTTTTATAAAAGGAGGTTGCCAGATCCAACACAAGAGAGACAGGAGTAGAATCTTACTGTCCAAACATTGTTCAAGAATTCAATCAGAAAATAATGGGGTACAAGATTGAGAGAATCATGTAAACATCTGGAACATATGGGCTGTGCCATATGTGGTATCTTTACTGAAGCAGATAAAAATACCCTCTACTACTTGTTATGAGGCTACTGATTTGGTGAATATTTTATTCTCTCCTCCCATCTGTGAGGTAGTTAATCCAAGTTGCCTTTACATGACAAAGGCAGCAGAAAACTTTCTACTCCTTTGCCTCAGGGCCATATAAACTCCCCTATTCTCTGTCAAACTAAAGTAACCTTGATCATCTTTATATTCCACTATATTGCTAAAATCCCCCTAAATGGATCTGATGAGCAGGAAGTGGCAAGTACCCTAGATGTCTTAGCAATATGCTTGTGCCAGAGAAGAAACAAACACCAAAGAAATTCTGAAGCCTGGAACATGGTAAGATAATGCTTCTAAATAAAAGGCAAAGTTACTGTATCTTTAGTCCTCCATGCTGAATAAAGAACATAGTATAAATGATGTTTGGACTCCAAAAAGTTTACAATATGTCCAGGATATAAGACAATTCTCCTTGGGCCTTATGGCCCAGCAGACCCAATGGTGCTCAAACTATCTGTAGAAAATGAAGATACTATAGGAAGCCTATAACAAGCCCCAACAGAGGGCCACAGTACTGACCTCCAGACTTCTGGAGAAAAGGCATGTTCACCTTGTTGATAACTACTTTTACATATTCTCTATTAACGGTTAGCTCCTACTATGTTCATGAGCTCTGACAGATACTGAGGACTTATAACACCAAGTGACTAAGTAAACTGAATTGCTCATCATAAACCAGGAGGTCCTCAAAGACATGAGTCTGGACATGTAAAAGCAATTCATCTTAAAAAAGGAAGAATTATAATTGAAATTGTGCTAGAGAACATCAGAAAAGCACAAGTAAGTTGCATGAGCAGGTAAACTTCCAAACTTCCACTCTTGTTTCAATGTCACATGTCCCTCAACTATACCTACGGCTTTGTGAGATACTCACCATGACCAGCTATCAGAGAATGGATTTAAAAAAAAAACTAGCCTGATTTCCATACAGGTTTGTACAATGTGCCACCCAAATTCAGCTATAAGTGGACAGTCACTGGATTATAAGTCTTCCAATGGGAGGGCTGAAAGACAGTGATGAATGAAAAGCCTTCAGGTGAACAGAAATCTTGGCAGTATATCTGATCACCTATGTTGCCTAAAAACATAAATGGTACAGCGGATACATCTATACCTATTTATTGGCAGTGGCTATCAGTCTGGCTGACTGGTTAGGGGTTTATAAAAGAATAAGGTTGGAAATTCTGAGATAAGATCTAAGGAAATGGTTAGTGGCTACATCTCTCACAATAGGCAAAAGTGTGGAAATATTGGTGTCCCATGGGTATACTTATTTTAAAAAATCCACTGCAAAACAGGTTTTCAATAATCGGGTGGATCACATGCCTTATCCTGTGAATATTGGCTATTTTCTTTGGCTCTCCCTCTGTATGCTCAATAGGATCATATAGCCTTGTGTTAAAGATGAAAGCTATGTATGGAATCAGTAACAAAGGCTTCTCCTAAGCAAAGTTTATTCAGCTACCATCCAAGTGCTGAATGTCCAGCTTACCAACAGCACAAACCAACATGGAACCCTTGTTATGGCACCGTACCATGAAAAACCTGCCAGCCACCTACTGGCATACTTTTTATGTTGGACCATTTTAGAAGGGTCAGTGTTTTTTTATTTTCACTGGACAAAATATGTGTTCATTGTATCATGTCGGGTTCACTACAGAAATCTGATTGTAAGTCTTCCTCCAAGCCTTCCCTAAAGGAACAGCAGTCATTTACATGGAGTACTCTTTCGCTTCACACCTTTCAGATATAATTAGAAATTGGCTCTGAATAAACGCCCTTTCCTAGAGACCCCAAAACACCATCTAACAGCTAAATTAGGGGCTTATCATAGCCTTCTGATCAACAGTGTTGTGGTATAAGTCTATTTTACAGTAAGCCCAGTGGATTTATGGACCCATTCCTTCATTGTTTCCCTGGTTTCTGATTGTATTCTTGAAATAGATATATTAGTCAATTAGTAAAATCTCACTGGCTTCCAAATTTAAGAAATAAGTGCTGCTACAGTAGGAAGGGTCAAATAAAAGCCCTAGACCTTCCCATACCTACCAAGAGAGTAAACCAAAAGCAAAGTACATTCCTGTGAGAACTACAGAAATTAGTGCCACCATAAAGCATTTGAAAGATATCAGTGATAAATATCCATCACATTTCCACTTAACTTGATAGTTTCGCTTTAGAGGAAAATTGACAGGTCTTAGAAAATAAATGTGGATTTTTGTAAACTTGATATGGTATCATCTATAATAGCAGCTACTATTCCAGATTGAATATTTGCCTTTACTGCTGTCAATGCTCTACGTATCTACAAATTCCCTTATTCATTGTCATGTAATACCAAAGACTAAGTGTTTTTGACCAAAGTAGGCATTTTGCAGTAAAAGAAGTGTGGTTATGGTCTAAAAGCCGTGAAATTAATGGTAAAACATCACCCAGAAACATATGGCCCAACAGAAAAGTAGAATAGCTTATTAAAAACTCAGTTAACTGTGTTAGTTTTTTTAAAAAAAATCCTCTAATGTTTTTCTCACATAGTCATAAAAACCAAAAGTCCACAGAATAGAAGTAGCTCTTCTCATTATTATATCTCAAAACCAACCTGCAGAAATTTTGCTTTCTGCCCCAACAATTCTGGGCTCTGCTATTACATGGCTTAAGTCAAAAGCCATGCTATTGCATGACTTAAGCCAAAATATTTCCTATTAGTTTACGAGTATGGGGGTGGACCATGGCACACAGGGAAGGCACTAGCAAATTGAAAGTTAAGTCTTCCATCTAATGATTCATGGACTTCTCTGACAGTTTTGGCTCTCAATTATCAAGTAGAAATTGGTTTGCTTCTAATGGGTGGTTTTGGAGAGAACCTTCTGGAGCCCAACAAAAAACCTAGGTCACATTGTAGTACTTCCATGTGAAATGATAAATGTCAATGAAAAGTTACAGGTATCTACGATGACAGGAGCACTAAATACTCACACCCTCTAATGGTGGAAGGAACATAGAGTTCTTCATAGGACTGAAGATATGGGACAACCTACCAAGTAAAGAACCACAATAAGGCAAGGTGGTGGCCAAGCAAAGACAAATATTGAAGGAGTACTAAAAGAAGAAAGAAGCATATCAATTTCTTATCATGACTGGAAATAGACTGTTCAGCTGTGAATATTTTTGTTACATATATAAAATCAATGATTTTGGGGTCCCTCCCCCAATATTATGTGTTAGAAATTCCTTCTTTCATACTCACATGTCTTCCTTGGCTCGATTTGCTACTAGAAAGCCCCTTCCTCAACAGTCCTAACTCCCACCAGATGGCCCCAGCTTCTGGATTATGGTAACACTTTTTCTCCCACTGTGCCTCCAACACATAAGATGATGGCAGTACCCTGCTATTACCAGGCTCTGAGTTGTCTCCTTGTCCATTATTTGACATCTTAGTTGTCCCCCTGTCTCCTACTTGGTGTCTTAGTTCTACTATTAACTACATAACTACTTCCATGTATTAAAAGTAATTTTGTTCAAAAGACCTAAAGTAGTTCTGTTTTCCCTCTGAAACCCTAGATGTTTTCCTGACTTTGCCTGAATGAAGATGCAGATCATCAAAAAATTCACTAAATTACTGCTTATGGAATTGCAAAAGCAGAAAACATAATTCTTCACAATCTTTTCTCTCTTTTATACAAAGGATACATTATGAAGCTTTTGCAGGTGGACTAAAACTGCTCTCTAAATAAAGGGGGCAAACTATCTTGTGTGAAATGCATGTGTGAGATGGGACTGGAGAGAAAAGTAAAGCCTGCAGTAACACTAGAGCTTGTCCTATGCCCACCACCAAGATCTGGCACCTTACCATCCAGAAGGATGCAGTAAGACATGAAGCTTTTGTATAAGAGAGGAAAGTTTTCAGTAAAATACACTAATGTGTTTCAAACCTAAATTTCTGCAACTGCCCTATTTACTTTAGCTACAATTGGTGCTACATGCTGCCCAGCATCCCTGCCTGCTCTGCTCCAATGTCCCTGGTAGCTCACTGTCTCATGCATTAACATAGCGCCCACAGTCAGCCCTCACACATCCATCAATACAGAAGACACTCATGCTAGGTACGGGGTTTGACTGTGACACAGAACTGAATATCTTTACTTATGAACCAGAAATAATTTTATAACCTAATCTAGTCCCTAATCCATGAATGTGAATTCTCAACCAAGGATTGCTAGTCATTTGAAGAAAAAAAGTAATAACAAAACAAAACAAAAGATAATAATGAAAATAAACACACTCTGGAGAAGATAGAGAAGAAAATTCAAGGAACAGAATATCATTTTTAAGTTTAACTACTATTTTTAAAACATTCATGCCAGTTATTATTTGACTAATAAGTAGATTTCATTACATTAATTAACATAGACTTCTAAAAGAAGTAATTGGAGAGTAAGAAATAAACCTTGGAAATGAATAATAGAATTTTCAAAATAAAAACAAATTCAACTGATTGACTGATAGTGATAAACTATCAAGCATTAACATGGAAAGCAAAGCTGGTATCTATCAGAATGCAAAGCAACAACAATAGAAATACAGGAGAAAATTAAGGTTTATGAAACACTAATTTATCTATTAGGAGTTTATCTAAATTATCTAATAGGAGATTCAGAAAGAGTGAAAAGAAACAATAAATCAAATAAATACTAAAAAAGAAATTCCCTGGGCTAAAGGAACACACCAGGCTTTAAATTGAGAAGTCCTATGTGTTATGTGAGAGATGAAAAACAATAGCAAATACTTAATAACTTCATCTAGCTACATTCTGCTGAAATTTGACAATTCCTTAAAAAAATAAAAATACCTAAAAGAAAAGAAAAAAGAAGGATAAAGATAAAATTGGAAGTTTTATAGAGGCACAAGGATTCAATGCCTTCTATATTCCAAAAGAAGTGTTATATCACCTGCAAAAATTTATTTAAAAATTTAATAACAGTTGACTCTTTTAAACTTTACACACATATCAAAGATACCAGCAGTTGAAGAGGACGGAAATGGAGAGGATGTGTGAGAAAGATTTCTTTAGAGAAAGCCCTCCTATAGGTCCCACTCCTCTAAGACTAGAGGAGGAGATTCAGACTCTAAAACCCAGTGCATGGGCCTCAAACAATACCCCCCAGGGAGCCTGAAGTTTATTCTTTGTATCTAGAAAACACAGTGGATCAGTGCCTAATTTGCAGTCTCTAATAGTAAGATAAAGACCTTATGGAAGAATTGTAATCCCCTTCTAACAATGGATCCAGGAACTAGAATGTGACGCCAGTGGAAATATTGGCCTAAAGTTTAAAAATATCCAAGAAGGTGGCATAAAAGGGAAAAGAGACCCAAGTAAAAAGAAGCTATGAGGTATACCACTAGGGGGAATATAGAGAGGCTTAGCACTGGTCCAGGAAGGGTAGTTCTTTAGAGGAGTTGATAGGGAAGTCTGAAGAGCTCATGTTAGTGTTTGTGATGGTTAGTAGAGTATCGACTTGATTTCCACCTTTCCACCTTTGTCTGAGGAGATAATCCCTGTGCTGCCTAAGGCAACAGTGATGGCTTCCCCTGAGGCAGTTGCCAGGCAAGATAATGTTGATTCTCCTCAGGAGCCACTCTCAACACCACTGTTTGCTTCTAGACCTACAAATAGACTAAAGTCCCAGCGGGCCCCTAGAGGTGAGTTTCAGAGTGTGACCCATGTGGAGGTGCACTACATTCAAAAAGAACTGCTTGAGTTTTCTAATTTATATAAACAGAAATCTGGAGAACAGACATGGGAATGGATATTAAGGGTGTGGGATAATGGTGGAAGGAACATAGAGTTGGATGAGGTTGAATTTATTGATTTGGGACCACTAAGTGAAGGTTCTGCATTTAATGTTGCAGCTTAGGGAGTTAAAAAGGGTTCTAATAGTTGATTTGCTTGGTTAGCTGAAATATGGATTAAAAGATGGCCCACTGTGAGCGAGCTGGAAATGCCTGATCTCTGGTTTAATGTAAAGGAAGGGATCCAAAGGCTTAGGGAGATTGGGATGGTGGAGGGGATTAGCCACTTTAGACCTACTCATTCCAGCTGGGAGGGTTCAGAAGATATAGAAGATATACCTTTGATCAATGCCTTGCAAAATAGATTTGTGAAGGCAGCATCCACATCTTTGAAGAGCCTTGTAATTGCTCTTCTCTGTATGTCAGAACTAACAGTGGGAACTGCAGTCACTCAACTACAAAATTTAAATATAATGGGAATAATTGGATTCCATGGTGGCAGGGACCAAGTGGCAGCACTCAACCATCAAAGGCAAGGTGGGCAGAGCTGCTGTAATAGACAGCCGAGGCAAAACAGCAATCAGAACAGTCTGACTACTGTAGAGCTCTGGCACTGGCTAATTAATCACCATGTTCCTAGAAGTGAAATTGATAGGAAGCCTACTGCATTCCTACTTAATAAATACAAGTGGAAAACTTCTAGGTCAAATGGACAAAAGACTAATTTGAATTCTAAAAACAGAGAATCAATCAATTTTCAGACAAGCCAGTTTACGAACCCAGAATCCCTTGAATGAAGGGGAGGCCAGGTCCCCTTGAGGAGGGACCCCACTATGCTACTGATAATTTATGCTATTAATCTTTCTCTCATCCTTCCCCAAGGAGACCTCCAGCTTTTTACAGTGTAACTGTGCATTCGGGAAAGGGAAATGATCAGACATTTCGGGGACTACTGGACACTGACACTGAACTGATGTTGATTACAGGAAACCCAAAATGTCATTGTGTTCCTCCAGTTAAAGTAGGGGCTTATGAAGGTCAGGTAATTCATAGAGTCTTAGGCCAGGCACAGTGGTGCATACCCGTAGTCCCAGCACTTTGGGAGGCCAAGGCAGGTGCATCACCTGAGGTCAGGAGTTTGAGACCAGCCTGGCCAACATGGCAAAACCTCATCTCTACTAAAAATACAATTAGATGGGTGTGGTGGCACATGCCTGTAGTCACAGCTATTCAGGAGGCTGAGGAAGGAGACTCGCTTGAACCAAGGATGCAGAGATTCCAGTGAGCTGAGATTGTGTCACCGTACTCCAGCCTGGGTGACAAAGTGAGACTTCATCTCAAAAATAAAAAAAGAAAAAAAAAGAATAGAGTTTTAGCTCAGGTCTGACTTTCAGTGGGTCCAGTGGGTCCCCGAACTCATCCTGTGGTTATTTCCCCAGTGCCTGGATGCATAATTGGCATAGACATACTTAGCAGCTGGCAGTACCCCCACATTGGCTCCCTGACTGGTAGAGTGAGAGCTATTATGGTGGGAAAGGCCAAAAGGAAGCCAATAGAGTTGCCTCTACATAGAAAAATAGTAAATCAAAAACAATATCATATCCCTGGAGGGATTGGGGAGATTAATGCCACCATCAAGGACTCGAAAGACACAGGGGTGGTGATTCCCACCACATTCCTGTTCAACTCTCCCATAAGGCCTATACAGAAGACAGATGGATCTTGGAGAATGACAGTGTGTTATCAAAAGCTTAACCAAGTGGTGACTCCATTTGCAGCTGCTGTACCAGGTGTGGTTTCATTGCTTGAGAAAATTAACACATCTCCTGGTACCTGGTATGCAGCCATTGACTTGGCAAATGCCTTTTTCTCCATTCCTGTCCATAAGGCCCACCAGAAGCAATTTGCTTTCAACTGGCAAGGCAGGCAATATACCTTTACTGTCCTACCTCAGGAGTATATCAATTCTCTGGCTTTGTGTCATAATCTTATTCGGAGAGACCTTGATCACTTTTTCACTTCCACAAGATATCACACTAGCCCACTATATTGATGACATTATGCTGATTGGATCCAGTGAGCAAGAAATAGCAAACACATTGGACTTATTGGTGAAACGTCTGCATGACAGAGGATAGGAAATAAATCCGACTAAAATTCAGGGATCTTCTACCTCAGTAAAATTTCTAGTGGTCCAGTGGTGTGGGGCCTGTTGAGATATTCCTTCTAAGGTGAAGGATAAGTTGCTGCATTTGGCCCCTCCTACAAGCAGGAAAGAGGCACAATGCCTAGTGGGCCTATTTTGATTTTGCAGGCAACCACATTCTTCATTGGGGTAGGTAACTCTGGCCCATTTATTGAGTGACCCGAAGGGCTGCCAGTTTTGAGTGAGGTCCAGAACAGGAGAACGCTGTGAAACAGGTCCAGGCTGCTGTGCAAGCTGCTCCACCACTGGGGCCATATAACCCAGCAGATCCAATGCTGCCTCCATAGGTGAATCACAGCGGAGGCCTCTCGGATTATGGAGCAAGGCCCTGCCATCTTCTGCAGATAACTACTCTCCTTTTGAGAGACAGCTCTTGGCCTGTTACTGGGCTTTGTGGAAACTGAATGTTTGACTATGGGTCATCAAGTCACCATGCGACCTGAACTGCCTGTTGTGAAATGGATGCTTTCTGACACATCTAGCCATAAACTGGGTCATGCATAGCAGCAGTCCTTCATCATATGAAAGTGGTGTATGTGTGATCGGGCTCAAGCAGGTCCTGAAGGCACAAGTAAGTTATATGAGGAAGTGGCTCAAATGTCCATGGTCTCCATTCCTGTCACCCTGCCTTCTGTCTCCCAGCTTGCACTGATGGCATCATGGGGAGTTACCTATGAGCAGGTGACAGAGGAAGAGAAGACTAGGGCCTGATTCATAGATGGATCTGCACAATATGCAGGCACCACCCGAAAGTTGACAGCTGCAGCACCACAGCCCCTTTCTAGGACATCCCTGAAAGACAGTGATGAAGGGAAATCTTCCCAGTGGGCAGAACTTAGAGCAGTGCACCTGGTTGTGCACTTTGCATGGAAGGAGAAATGGTCAGATGTGTGATTATATGCTGACTTATGGCTGCAGCCAATGGTTTGGCTGGATGGTCAGGGACTTAAAAGAAGCACGATTGGAAAATTGGTGACAAGGAAATTCAGGGAAGAGGTACGTGGATGGACCTCTCTGAGTGGTCAAAAACTGTGAAGACATTTGTATTCCATGTGAGTGCTCACCAACTGATGATCTCAGCTGAGGAGGATTTTAATAATCAAGTGGATAGGATGCCCCATTCTGTGGACACCACTCAGCCTCTTTCCCCAGCCACCCCTGTCATCACCAATGGGCCCATGAATAAAGTGGCCATGGTGGCAGGGATGGAGGTTACACATGGGCCCAGGAACATGGACTTCCACTCACCATGGCTGACCTGGTTATGGCTACTGCTGAGTGCCCAATTTGCCAGCAGCAGAGACCAACACTGAGCCCTCAATATGGCACCATTCCTCGGGGTGATCAGCCAGCTACCTGATGGCAGATTGATTATGTTGGACCTCTTCCATCATGGAAAGGGCAGAGGTTTGTCCTTACTGGAATAGACACTTACTCTGGATATGGGTTTGCCTATCCTAAACGCAATGCTTCTGCCAAGACATCATCTGTGGACTCACGGAATGCCTTATCCACCATCACGTTGTTCCACACAGCATTGCCTCTGACCAAAGCACTCACTTTATGGCTAAAGAAGTGCAGCATGGGCTCATGCTCCTGGAATCTACTGGTCTTACCATGTTTCCCCATCATCCTGAAGCAGCTGGATTGATAAAACCGTAGAATTGCCTTTTGAAGTCACAATTACAACACCAACTAGGTGACAATACTTTACTAGGCTGAGGCAAAGTTCTCCAGAAGGTGTGTATGCTCTGAATCAGCATTCAATATATGGTACTGTTTCTCCCATAGCCGGGATTCAAGGTTCCAGGAACCAAGGGGTGGAAGTGGAAGTGGCACCACTCACCATCACTCCTAGTGATCCACCAGCAAAATTCTTGTTTCCTGTTCCCACAACACTGATTCTGCTGGCCTAGAGGTCTTAGTTCCAGAGGGAGGAACGCTGCCATGAGGAGACACAACAATGATTCCATTAAACTGAAAGTTAAGATTGCCATTTGGACACTTTGGGCTCCTCTTACCTTTAAGTCAACAGGCTAAGAAGGGAGTTACAGTCTTGGCTGGGGTGATTGGCCCAGACTATCAAGATGAAATCAGTCTACTACTCCACAATGGAGGTAGCAAAGAGTATGCATGACTACAGGAGATCCATTAGGATGTCTCTTAGTATTGCCATGCCCTGTGATTAAGGTCAATGGGAAATTACAACATCCCAGTCTGGGCAGGACTGCATATGGCCCAGACCCTTCAGGAATGAAGGTTTGGGTCATTCCACCAGGAAAAAATCCACAACCTACTGAGGTACTTGCTGAAGGCAAAGGGACTACAGAATAGATAGAACAAGGTAGTAATCAATACCAGCTACAACCATGTGACCAGCTGCAGAAACGAGGACTGTAATTGTCATGGGTATTCCCTCCTTCTTTTGTTAAAACCATGGTTGTACATGTATACACTGTACTAAGAATATACCTTCGTTTTATTTCATTTTTCCCTTATCATGTGATATAAGATTTACTGACTTCACATCAACCTTTAAGTATTGTTAACTTTATGTAATAGTATTTGAGTTGGGGACTGATGCATTTCTGGTTGTACGAAGGATAGCTGTTTTATGTTAGGCATAATTATGACCTTATTATTGTCTTTATTTGAAGATTATGTATGATCTCAGCAGATATGTATGGGTTCAAGTTGACAAGGGGGGGACTTGTGATGGTTAATACTGTCAACTTGACTGAATTGAAGGATGCAAAGTATTGATCCTGGGTGTGTCTGTGAAGGTGTTGCCAAAGGAGATTAACATTTGAGTCAGTGGGCTGGGAAAGACAGACCCACCCTTAATCTGGGTGGGCACCATCTAATCAGCTCCTTGTGCAGCTAGAATATAAAGCAGGCAGAAAAATGTGAAAAGACCAGACTGGCCTAGCCTCCCAGCCTACATCTTTCTCCACGCTGGATGCTTCCTGCCCTCTAACATCAGACTCCAAGTTCTTCAGTTTTGGGACTCGGACTGGCTCTCCGTGCTCCTTAGTTTGCAGACAGCCTATTGTGGGACCTTGTGATCATGTGAGTTAATACTTAATAAACTCCCCATATATTTCTTATTAGTTCTATCCTTCTAAAGAATATATATATATATATATCTGAATATATATATATATATCCTATTAGTTCTATCCCTCTGGAGAGCTCTGACTAATACAGTGCTCATCAGGATAAAAGCTTTCTGATTTTGCCAAGTTCAAAGAACTCTAAGGTATCATAAGGTATCTCAAGTCAAGTAATAACTCTTCCATTCATCTTTAATTTCTCCCTCCTTGCACCTTCAACCTTGCCAGTTAGCAAACTAGGGGAAAAGTAAGGGAAAAAGTAAGAGGAAAAAGTAAGAGGGAAAAAGTAAGAGGAAAAGATTTACGAATGGCCACACACCACCACCATTACAACCCCTTCCACACTGCAAATGTCTAGCCCAAAGAAGTCCCCAGCTGAGGGTTAGGTGAAAATTTAACTTCATGTTAAATGTGGAGCATTTGTGTTACATAAAGCTGGGCATATTTAATTACCGATTTGAGATTGTGTTTTGCAACCAGAGTAAACACACACTTGACTAATAATTTCATGAAGCCTGAATGAATTATCACCCTAGGGTAAGGGTTGAATCACCTCCACTGAGCAGCTTTAAGAGTCAGTAGGTCACATAAATAAAGTTGTTATTATGATTACACCTCACTGTTCTAGTTGTTCAAAATACTAGTTTACTGGTACATTGTATTGTATATGGTATTTTTTACTTCCCAACAAAATAACAAGAATCAAACCAACAGCAATTATTGCTATCCTCTAAGACATTAAAACAATGCCTGTAAAATTCTGGTGAAAAATTAATTTAAAACTAGAACTCTAATTCCAGCAAAATATCAACTCATTGTAAGGTAGAACAAGAATATTTCAGATGTATGAACTTAGATCATTTATCTCCATTGGCCCTTTTTGAAAATTACTCAAGGAGATACTCTAGGAAAACAGAAAAAGCAATCTATGAAGGAAAATATGAGAATACATAACAGGGGCAGCTGAGTGTAAGCCAATGAAGTAGAAGAGAGAGACTATTTATAAAAGAGAAATCTTTAAATACAGTCCTATGCACTTCGGGTATTCTCCTTCCTCCTCTACAGTTCTAGTTAAATTTGCAATGTCTGCAATAAATTACATTTACTTAAACATAATCCATTTAAAGGCTGTTTATGGGATTAAATGTTAGTATTAATTTACAGACAAAGCATAGAAAATAGAATTAAGACTACAGAACAAATGTAAATGTTACCAATTATGACAACATACATAATAATATAACTCAAATCAAGTCAGTAAAGTGCTCTAAATGCCTCTTTGTTATGGCAGAGTCAATAGATATCATGTGAAGTGAATTATTAAAAAAATAGAAACAGAACTCAGTCATTTGTTATAATAATAACAACAAGAAAATTAAGAGAAATACTAGTAAAAATGATTACTCAGTGAAGGTGAGAAGGATTCACTTTATTTTATACTTTAGCCCTTTAATATGACCTGTGTTTTCTATCATGCTGTAGGTATTACATTAAATATCAGAATGCAACACCATAAAATAATATACTATGCATAAATATGCAATATACTTTTCCTATATTTTAATAGCTTTTTGTCCCATAAAAAGTCAACCTTGCATTATTAATCTAAACTCTTATAAGCCATAAGCACTGAGTGAATGAATCAACAAATCACTTCTAAGTATGACTTACTACCTAAAAGACAATACTTATACCGTTAGAAGATGAAAATGTTTGATGACAATCACCTCCATCATTCCAAAAATCTTTAAATCTGATGTGAGTCTACTTCACATACCATAATCTACAATTATGATAGAGAAACAACAAAACACTAATCTGAAAAAGCACAAGATTATAATAAAAAGCTTATTATAACAAAAAAGTGATTAATTTTTATTTTATTGTATAAATATTTTATACATTGGATTCTGGTATTGTATAAATATTTTATATTTATACAAATTAATAAATTTTATATTTTATATTTATACAAATTTATAAAAATTCATTGTATAAATATTTTATGCAATACCAGAATCCAACGCATGTTTTAGAGAGAAAAAAATATTATTGGCATTACCTAAGTAAATGCTATTATTTGAATTCATACAAATCTATTCTTCTTCCAGAATTACTAAGAAGCTATTATAATTGTAAATATTTTTATTTTAAAATAAGTGCCAGATATTTTAGAACTCTAAGGTAACAACTGCCTTACAAGAAAATCCATTACCTGAGCTAGACTTTTATGTAATTTTCATAATAATAAACTAAACTCATCACAGGTTTTATGTAATTTTCTTCATTTTTGATCTCTTTGACCAGCCATTTTTAATACCATTTTCTTTAATCACTGGCAAAGATTTAAACTACCAGTCTGATTACAAAGTGAAGGTACTCAAGATATAAAGAGATTGTTAAACGGAGCATAATGCTATTTCATTCTACCTTTAAAGGGACTAAGTAAAGTCTGACGTTACATTTTGAGAAAAGATATAACAAGATATGACCTGGGAGTGATTTCTTTTAGACAGAGGTAATTTCAAGCAGAAAAGTTAGCAGGTGAGCAGACATGATCATGATTATGTTGGGATAGGTGGCAGAGTGATCCATTGAGCTGTCTCTGCTACTAACAAGCCTGTGTCCCTGAATTAACTACTTACTAGTAACATTTGGATACCTCCACGGTCCATATATAAACCAAGCAGCCCGGAATATATAACCTCTAAATTCCTTTTCCGGTAAAATAATGATACCATATGAGTGAATGGATCTAAAGATCTGAGAGTTAAGTATGACTTAATGCAAACAAAAACAAATATCATACCTTTGTATTGCCTTTCATCTTTGTTTTACATTTGTTTTGTTCCCTGGCTTCACGAAGACCTTTCTGAGTAGGACCTTCTGGAGCATTTTCTTTTTCACGACTATGATCAACTACAAGATAATATAATTTATTCTTAATATTTGCACTGTTTATTGGTATAAAATGATTGCAACCAAAAATATGAAAACCAAAACCTCAATGATGCATGTATTTTTTAAAAAATTCATTAAATTATTGATACCCAAACCATACCAAATGCTTTATGTGTGGTCTCAAAATTCAGTTCCCAAAAATGCAGAGAGGCATTACAACAAGGTTAATTAAATACATGGTGAGCCAGTTACAGAGCACAGTTATGATATATCCAAATTCCTGTTATCACAAGGCTTTGTGTGTTTATAAACAGAGTTAAAGATGGTGAAGGAGAGAATGATAAGAAATGACAAAACTTCCCACATGAAACTAGATAATACATATTTTTATTATAAAAAGAATATTGTATTAATAAAATATTATTGTCTATGCTTCACTATGTTAAGGACAAAAAGGAAAAACACAGGGTAATATTCAAAATAGTTGTAACATTGGTCTCCTACTTCTCATGGACATAATGAGCAGTCTTAATGGAATCATTTGAGAGTGGGGAATTGACAGAAAAAGTCTCTCACATTTTTCTACATATAATACATACACATATGTAAGTACACATATTTCCACTTGTATTTCTAAACAGTAAGTTGATTGCAAAAAACTAAGGTTATAATCACTAACACAAATAAACAACTAAATGTTACAAATTATAACACCAGATTTATAATAGAGAAAAGATGATGAACAAAGAAATGTCTGGATAATTTCAATGACAAGGCTCTCTTAAGAAATCCTAAGATTATAAAGGCAGGGAAGAAAATGGCTGGCATTTATTTTATTTTATTTTATTTTCTGACTAATTTTTTCTATTCAATACCAGTTCTAGACAAAGGAGAAAATCTTCAAAATAACTCCCACAATAACGTTAAAAAATGTTCCACAACCCCATGTTACATGAAAGTACTTGAGAGACCTGGGTGTCCAAACTGCCTGTCCTCCCGGAAGGTGCTAAGCTAGAATCCCACAGCATCTAGGATACTGAAGTCTAGAGGAAAGGCAACAATTACAGCTTGTTGAGATTAAGGGAAAATATTTACTTCTGCTTCTCTTTTATTATATTCTCCCCTTCAAATTCCAGGGGTGTCAACCTGATAATAATTAAAAACAATAACTAACATTCATGCCTCATTGATCTTTTACTATATAATGTCCACTATTCTAAACAACTTATAGGTACAATTTTATGCAATTATGTAAATAATCTTGTGAAGGTCACACTACCTTTTGTTCCCATTGTATATGAGAAGGGGAATGCATATAGTAATATCAGAGGAAAGAAAAGAGAAATCAGTAGGGAGAGAAACTCAAGAATCCAACAGTTAATTCCAGGAATATAAGCAGATCTCATGTAGCATGCAAGACATTGCTAAAGGCCACTTCATAAAAGAAATAAAATTAAAAAGCAAGCAAACAAACAAATATGGTAGGAATTACAAAGATGGAAAATCCAAAAGGGCATGGTTTATGTGTATATATTGTTGCTCTACAAAAAAAATGAAAAATACACACTTTAATAAAATTTTAGGACAGTATTCAACATTTAAAACCAAAACTTAGGAATAAACATTGCAGAATGTACAGGGTACTGGCAGAAAAAAAAAATGTCTTTCAAGTATTTCTCAATGTAGCAAGAATAAATATGATTTCCACTCTCTAGCAAATAAGCATCACTTTTACTTACACAAAAATTTACAGAACAAATGAAAGGCACAGACAATAAAGTCTGTATCACATTCAGTGTTAAATGCATGTAATTCTCAGATTCCATATAGCACTTCTCAATGTTGAGTAATATCCCAGCAAAGTCTTTGTCTCTATCATAGCTTCTCATGGCTGTTATCTAATGCTTATTAATGACAAAGGCTATGGTACCAACGGGTACTGTGTAGTTTTCCAAATTTTACTTAGGTAAAGTCAACATTTTAAGGCATGCATACTTTCTTGAGATAAAACAAACAGCAAATAAACCCACTTTCATTTATAGAAATTCTATTTATTGTACCTTCCAGTGCTAAATTTTACCCACTCAATTGTTCCTTCATGTGTGTACACTTTCAATCAATGTTAACATGTTCAGGCTCTTGGATAAATATCAGAAAGACATAAATACCATAATTTAACAAATATTTATTGAGCACTTACTTTGTGCCACTCCCTAACTTCATGCTACTCCCCAACTTCCTTATAGACCAAACAAAACTGAAAAGAGAATTTTTTAGCTGAAAAGGTTTTGAAGAAATTGTCTATAATTTACCCCAGAGAAACAGAAAATGTCTAAGAGATTAGGACACATGTAAACTAAAATGAGGAGATTGGTTAGATCTATGTAATTAGAATTCAGAAAAAGAAATAGAGTTAAATAAGAAGATGTTATATTTGAAAAAAGTATTAATTAGACCATATAGTCTAATAAATACATGAATTTGGCATCTCATAATGCACTTCTGAGCAGCAACAAAACACGAACTTAAAAAGCAGCAATTAATTAAACTATAAGAAATAATGAGTACTTGCTCTACTATTAATTTTGAAGTATTAACTTAAGAGCTACTTTGCTTTACTATATATGACATTTATTTCCTCTTTAAAGCTCTGAAGTCAGCTTTCACAATTTTTCACTTCACCAAGCATTTACAATTTTTAGAAGGTCATCCAGAATTAATAATTTCCTATACATTATAAGATATACTAAAATGCAATTATATGTATCATTATGATCTGGTTTAAAAATAGGCATTACTGCACTGAAATTGCAACGTTAGCAAACAAAAATAACTAATAAAAGGATGACAATCAAAACCAGTAGATTTCATAAGCTTTTTGAAATTAATTTGAAAAAAAAAATTTATCTCATAATATGTAATACTAAAAAGTGCTTTCCGTATAGTGTCATGTAAATATTCTATATATATGACCCTTGATAAAAATAAAAACATAATCTGTAATTTTCAGTTTAAATATCTACTCAATAATAATTATTTCATAGTTTCTCCCAGAAATTTTTCTACTTTTGACCTACCATACAGAATAAATGTAAAATTGAAAACTCTTTTCAGGTGAGATTAGGTAATAAAGCATTAATATTATCTTTGTATGGCAGCAATTATGGGGTGATTCGTTAAAATATATTTTATCATTGTCTGAATTTTCTATAATAAACGTCACTTTGGTAGTCAAAAAAGTATGTTTAAAATACTTTGCCAACTTTGCTCCAAATCATTCCAATTTGTGTCTTATTCCCTAAATTTAGATTAAATAACAATTAATGTGTCTTGTTCCCAAAGTTTAGAGTAAATGACAATCAATTTGTTGTTTTCTAACTTCAAAGTAAATAACGTTTAATTTGAAGAATCTCTATTGACATGCCAACTTCTGCCGAAAATAAATGGATAGATGGATGGGTGGATGAATGGATAAATGAGAGAGAGAGGGAAGTATTTTTAAAACTAAACTTAAATGAGCAACTAAAGAGGGAGGAAGTAACATGAAAATATGAAGAATGACAGGAATTATGAGGAACAACCACTTAACCAATAAATCATCTTTTTTTTTTTTTTTTTTTTTGAGACAGGGTCTTGCTGTGTTGCCAGGCTGGAATGCAGTGGTGCGATCTCGGCTCACTGCAACCTCCTGGTTCAAGTGATTCTCTTGTCTCAGCCTCCCAAGTAGCTGGGATTACAGGCACGCACCATCACGCCTAGCTAATTTTTGTATTTTTAGTAGACGGGGTTTTACCATGTTGGCCAGGATGGTCTTGATCTCCGGACCTCATGATCCGCCTGCCTTGGCTTCCCAAAGAGCTGGGATTACAGGCGTGAGCCACCACGCACAGCCTCTTTTCAAATTACAGTCCCTAAGTAGGGTACCAAGTTTTAGCAACTGGAGACGTGACAGAGTCTAAGGGACCATAGACAAATGCTGAGATCAGAAGCTTAGCGAAAAGTGCTTCAAGTTCTGTATCTAAAACTAGAGTGTATGTTTACAAAGAGCATAAAATTATTCAGTACAGGATTTAAATAACTACTTCTGATTAGATAGTTGGGATACATGACTAAAAGAAACTATTTCCCCATATTGGGTCAGAATTTCTTTTGACTAAAAGCCATTTCAAAATATCACAGATCTAAATACAAGTTTAATCTCCAAAGTACATTGTAAATATCACTCAAGAAAAACATGCAATATGTTCTTGTATGAATTAGACTAAACACCAGGAGATAATTTCATAAGGGAGTTATCTGTCAGGCATCAGTTTAATTGATATGTCAAGGAAACTTATATAAAATTTAAACCATTAGAGTAGAATGAATCATTAGAGATTAATTGGTGCAAACATCAACACAATTCACAAAGTCCCTCAACCTTTAAGCTTTCTTACATATATTCTTTTTCAGACTATTTAGTCATTTTTGGAGTTACAGTTCATGAAATTATGATAATTTCAAACCATCATTTAATATTTATATCTGATTACATTCTTCTTATCTTAATATGAAAACAATTTTTGATGTTGACAGAAATGTACATTCTTTGTAAAATATGCAATAAAGAAAAAGGGTAGGAAGTAGTCACATAACACAGAGAAAATTATGTTAAAATCCTGGTATATACCTTCTGATATTTTTTCTTTGCATATATTCAACAGGCATACATTTGTACCATATAAATGTTTTTACTTCTTAACATTATAACATAAGTATTTCTTATGCATGATTTTTAGACTTTTTATTATGGTAGGATCCACTATAAACATTCACTGGTGGTTAAAAAGTGAGATTGCTTGTATTGTTGTGTTACTTTTATGACTGCAATAAACATCCTTGTGCATAGTCCCTTAGGAATCACTGTGCATAACTGATACTACTTTAACATAAAATATTAGAAAAGTAGGAAGGAGGAACGGATGAATAGGCAAAGCACAAAAGGTTTTTAGGGCAGTGATACTACTCTGTATGACACTATAATGTTGGATACACGTCATAAGTGTGTTGAATTCCACAGAACGTACAACATCAAAAGTGAACCCTAATGTAAACTATGGACTTCGGTGATATTAATGTCATGGACACTCATCAGTTTTTACAACTGTATCGATCTGGTAGGGGATGCTGATAATAGGGGAAGCTATGTCTGGGGGCAGGTGGTATATGGGTGGGGGCAGGTGGTATATGGAAAATCACTGTACCTTCCACTCAATTTTGCTATAAACCTAAAACTGCTCTAAAAAATAAAGTTTATCCTTTTTAAGAAATGAATTCAGCTCACAAGACAGAGGCAGCGACCAGGTCCTAAGGACATCATCCTTCTGGATCTAGTCATGTCTGAGAATACTGTCTGTGCATTCTAGCTATCTGAGCCAAAAAAAAAAATCCTCTTTGCCTAAAAATCAACACAGGTATACTTAAATTTATGCATTTTATTGTAGGTAAATTATGCACTGTAATTGTACAGATAGGTGTGTTTTGACAAATATAAACAGGCATGTAACTACCACAAAATTAAGATATAAAACATTTCCACCACACCTCAATTTATTTTCCTTTTATTTTACATACTTTATAAACATTACCTTATGACACTATAATTTTATTTTAATCAATCACTTTTCTTCTGAGGAAATTAGAAAAGGAAAACATATTTCTCATTTTAACCAGAATTTAACATTTTTAATTCTCTGTATTCAATTGTGGTAGATCTTAATTTCCTTCTGGCAAATATACTTTTTTGACCAAAAAACTTCTTTAGTATTTCCTGCAGTACAGATAGGCTTGCAAAAAATCTCCGAGCTTGCCTGTATCTTAAAATGTCTACATTTTATCTAAATTTTAAAGGATATTTTTATTGGATACCTAATTCTGAATTAAAATTTTTTCCACACTTTAAAAATACCATTTTATTGTTTCTACCCTCCAGTATTTCCTACGAGAAATCAGCCTGTATGTGTATTATTGCTTTCAAGATTTTCTTGCACAGTATGGCCATTATCACGATATTGGTTCTTCCTATCCATGAGCATGGAATGTTCTTCCATTTGTTTGTGTCCTCTTTTACTTCATTGAGCAGTGGTTTGTAGTTCTCCTTGAAGACGTCCTTCACGTCCCTTGTAAGTTGGATTCTTACATATTTTATTCTCTTTGAAGCAACTGTGAATGGGATTTCACTCATGATTTGGCTGTCTGTGTTATTGGTGTATAAGAATACTTGTGATTATTGCACATTGATTTTGTATCCTGAGATTTTGCTGAAGTTGCTTATCAGCTTAAGGAGATTTTGGGCTGAGATGATGGGGTTTTCTAAATATACAATCATGTCATCTGCAAACAAGGACAATTTGACTTCTTCTTTTCCTAACTGAATACCCTTTATTTCTTTTTCCTGCCTGATTGCCCTGGCCAGAACTTCCAACACTATGTTGAATAGGAGTGGTGAGAGAGGGCATCCGTCTTGTGCCAGTTTTCAAAGGGAATGCTTCCAGTTTTTGCCCATTCAGTATGATATTGGCTGTGGGTTTGTCATAAATAGCTCTTACTATTTTGAGATAAGTCCCATCAATAACGAATTTTTGAGAGTTTTCAGCATGCAGTGTATAGATTCAATGCCATCCCCATCAAGCTACCAATGACATTCTTCACAGAACTGGAAAAAACTACTTTAAAGTTCATATGGAACCAAAAAACAGCCTGCATAGCCAAGACAATCCTAAGCAAAAAGAATAAAGCTGGAGGCATCACACTACCTGACTTCAAACTATACTAAAAGGCTACAGTAACCAAAACAGCATGGTACTGGTACCAAAACAGAGATATAGACCAATGGAATAGAACAGAGCCCTCAGAAATAATGCCACACATCTACAACTATCTGATCTTTGACAAACCTGACCAAAACAAGCAATGGGGAAAGGATTCCCTATTTAATAAATGGTGCTGGGAAAACTGGCTAGCCATATGTAGAAAGCTGAAACTGGATCCCTTCCTCACACCTTATACAAAAATTAATTCAAGATGGATTAAAGACTTAAACGTTAGACCTAAAACCATAAAAACCCTAGAAGAAAACCTAGGCAATACCATTCAGGACATAGGCATGGGCAAGGACTTCATGTCTAAAACACCAAAAGCAATGGCAACAAAAGCCAAAATTGACAAATGGGATCTAATTAAACTGAAGAGCTTCTGCACAGCAAAAGAAACTACCGTCAGAGTGAACAGGCAACCTAAAGAACGGGAGAAAATTTTTGCAATCTACTCATCTGACAAAGGGCTAATATCCAGAATCTACAAAGAACTCAAACCAATTTACAAGAAAAAATCAAACAACCCCATCAACAAGTGGGCGAAGGATATGAACAGACACTTCTCAAAAGAAGACATTTATTCAGCCAACAGACACATGAAAAAATGCTCATCACACTGGCCATCAGAGAAATGCAAATCAAACCACAATGAGATACCATCTCACACCAGTTAGAATGGCGATCATTAAAAAGTCAGGAAACAACAGGTGCTGGAGAGGATGTGGAGAAATAGGAACACTTTTACACTGCTGGTGGGACTGTAAACTAGTTCAGCCATTATGAAAGACAGTGTGGCAATTCCTCAAAGATCTTGAACTAGAAATACCATTTGACCCAGCCATCCCATTACTGGGTATATACCCAAAGGATTATAAATCATGCTGCTAGAAAGACACATGCACACGTATGTTTATTGCAGCACTATTCACAATAGCAAAGACTTGGAACCAACCTAAATGTCCATCAATGATAGACTGGATTAAGAAAATGTGGGACATATACACCATGGAATACTATGCAACCATAAAAAAGGATGAGTTCATGTTCTTTGTAGGGACATGGATGAAGCTGGAAACCATCATTCTCAGCAAACTACCTCAAGGACAGAAAACCAAACACCGCATGTTCTCACTCATAGGTGGGAATTGAACAATGAGAACACTTGGACACAGGAAGGGGAACATCACACACTGGGGCCTTTCGTGGGGTAGGGGGAAGGGGGAGGGATACCATTAGGAGATATATCTAATGTAAATGACGAGTTAATGGGTGCAGCACACCAATATGGCACACGTATACATCTGTAACAAACCTGTATGTTGTGCACATGTATCCTAGAACTTAAAGTATAATTTAAAAAAAAAAATTCTATTGCATGTAAAAACCACATTTTGCTTATCCATTCATCTATCAATGGACACTTGGTGATATGGTTTGGGCTGTGTCCCCACCCAAATCTCATCTTGAATTGTAGCTCCCATAATCCCCATGTGTCATGGGAGGGACCAGGTGGGAGGTATTTGAATCATGGAGGTGGGTTTTCCCATGCTGTTCTCATGATAGTGAATAAATCTCACAAGATCTGATGGTTTTATAAAGGGCAGTTCCTCTGCAAACTCTCTCTTGCCTGCTGCCGTGTAAGAGGTGCCTTTGCTCCTCCTTTGCCTTCCACCATGATTGTGAGGCCTCCCCAGGCATGTGGAACTGTGAGTACATTATACCTCTTTTTCTTTATAAATTAAAAAAAGAAGATTTTCTTACTTCAATTTTCAACAATTTCAACACATTGTGTTCAGGAGCGGTTCTCTTTATGTGTATGATTAGTTCTTTTCTTAGGTGTTTAAGTTTATACTTTACATGAATTTGGGGAAATTTGGGGCCATCATTTGTTTAAGTATTTTTATGCTCCATTTTCATTCTCTTCTTTGGGACTTTAATTTTATATATGTTAAATAGGCAAGTTTTCCTTTAATCTTTTATCTTTCTTCTTTAGACTAGATGCCTTTATGGATCTTTCTTGAAATTTACTGACACTTCTGTCATCTCTAATTTGTTATGAAGTACATTAAATAAAATTTTTGATTGGGTGCGGTGGCTCATGCCTGTAATCCCAGCACGTTGGGAGGCTGAGGCAGGCGGATCACTTGAAGTCAGGAGTTCGAGACAAGCCTGGCCAACATGGTGAAGCCCCAGCTCTACTAAAAATACAAAAATTAGCCAGTCATGGTGGCACATGCCTGTAGTCCCAGCTACTGGAGAGGCTGAGGCACCAGAATCACTTGAACCTGGGAGGTGGAGGCTGCAGTGAGCTGAGATCATACCACTGCACTCCAGCCTGGGTGACAGAGCAAGACTCTGTCTCAAAAAAAAAAAATTCATTTTAGTTATTCTACTTTTCAGCTGTAGAACTTCAATTTGCTTTGGAATGTATGCTTGTTCTCATTTCTCTGCTGAAATTCCCCATCTGTTCACTTATTAGTATTTTCCATTAAGTCCTTGAACATAATCAAAGTATCTGCTTTAGCACTTTCTATCTGCTAAATGCAACAGTTTAGCTACTTAAGGGTAGGTTTCCATTTATTGCTTGTTGTCTTGATTATGGGTCACATTTTCCTGTTCTTATTCATATCTAGAAATGTTTAATTATGTACTAGGCAATGTGGGTAAAAGATTGTAAAGACTCTGGATGACTGTCTTCCTCAAAAGGATGTCATTTTTTGTTCTAGAAGGCAGTTCCATTTTTGGCTGATGACCCTAAAATCCTAGGCTTAATTTTATGCTTCGTTAGGGTGGATCCATGGAAAGCCCTAAATGTTTCTCAAGGCCCTATAACTTGGCAAGACTCAAACTCCAAATTCTGTGTCCTCGCTAAGAATGCTGTGTAAGCTTTGTTCCTGGTTTTATAAGGCGGATATGGGATGCTGAATGTTAATGTGTTGTTAACAAGGTGTGAAAGAGGTCTTTCCACCCAGGCTTGGCCAGATTTGCAATTTTTCGCATCACTACTTAACTTCTACAATCTCTTGCCTCCTCTTGATCCTATATAATTGTATCTCTCTTCTAAGTGTCAGGTAGTGTTGGTATGTATATGTATTGCAGCCTCAGCTAAGGACTCATAGTAAACTCCCTCACAAACTGAGCCACTCCTCATTGCAGCTCTCTTCTCTGGTGTCCTTCCCTACAGATTCCAGTGGCTTCAAAAGATGTGAACTAGGGTCTCTGACATTTCCAGTTATCAGGATTGTCATGCTCTTATTGGCTTCCATCTCCACAAAGCTCAGTTTGGAACTTTCCACAGACCCAAAGCCATGGTGATGGCAGAGCTCACCTTATAAATTTTCCTTCTGTCAATTGCCTTCTGTTACTTGAGCTGTCTGTTTTCTACTGCCTAAAAGTAGTTGTCTGATCTTACAGCTTAGCTTTAGAGTTATTTACACAGAAAAGGCTAGTCTGGTACCAGGTATAATGACCAGAAGCAGAAGTCCTTCCATTATAGTTGACTTGTTTTTCTCTATAATTAATCCATACAGTATGATATCTATATTTCTTCTTAATCTTTTTATTAAAATTTTAATTTGTGAAATAGCCACCACTTATTCACTTTTAAATATCTCTAGAATATTAATCACTGATAAGGTTGAGAAATCACAAACTATATTAAATTAGAGCTTCATCACATTTTACAGTTACCTTTAATTTGAGGAGCATGGTAACTATGTCCTCTTTGCAGTTTCTTCAATGTTTCTTGAAGTCCAGAAATCTAAAAAATAAAATTCAAAGAAATGAAATTATACACTAAATGACTTTTAAAAAGGTTACATAAAACACAATATTTAAATATCCATTGTAAAATATAAAAAATATTAATCTCTTTTAAATTTATACCTTTTTTTAATAAAACATAAATTTTAACAAAACAGAATTTTAAGTTAAAATATAATTCCACCAGCTAATTATTAATTATTTATTTTAGGTAAGCATCTGAAACATTTATTTCACGGCATAGTTTCCTGAATTAAGAATACTCATTGTACACTTCAATAATTATTCAATTCTCTATTTTGAGAGAGGTTTTTCCCCTGTTCAAATTGTTTCACAATAACTATCATCTTTATATTTATAAAATACAAGGTAATTATCACTTGGAATGTAAAATATGAAGAGGTTGTTTTTATTCCCCCAACTCTTAGCTCATTTTCCACCCACATATATTCTCTATTTTATTAAACATGTCTTATAACTAAGAACATTTGTTAGCTTTGGTGTCATGATTTACCTGTATTCCTGAAAAATAGGCTTAAATTTAAAATTTGACCTTGAAAAGCTATTTCATCTTGCATTGTATATGATTATACCAACACAAAATACCATCTGTTCAATTACATACAGATACACACTTTTTTCTACTATCACTGAATAGTAATATTTCTTTATTAATAGAAAATAACATAATTTATTAATTATAACCTATAGATGAGTGCTCATGAAATGCCAAGGTTAAAAAAAAGTAAAAGATTACTATCTATTCCTAGAAGCCAAAAGAATTATAAATTTCAAAAATAAACTTTTTATTTAGAATAGCATAAGATTAACAGGAGAGTTGCTAATGTAGTACTGAGAATTCCTGTTTTATCCCATACCCTTTTTCCCCCATTAACATCACACATTGTAATGATACATTTTTCACAAATAATGAACCAACATTGATACATTATTATGAACTACAGGCCATATTTTTAGTTTTATTAATTTTTCCATAATATCCTTTTTATGTTTCAAAATCGCATCCAGAATATCACCTTACAACTAGTTTTTAGGTCTCCTAAGCCTCCTCTGGACTGAGACAGTTTCTCAGACTGATATAGTTTGGATATTTGTCCTCTCCAAATCTCTTGTTGAAATGTGATCCCCAGTGTTGGAGGTGGGGCCTAGGGGGAAGTGTTTGGGTCATGGGGGCAGATCTCTCTGCAGATGCTGGTGCTATACATCTTCTACAGCCTGCAGAACCTGCACCAAATAAACATCTTTACCTTATAAATTACCCAGTCTCGGGTATTCCTTTATAGCAACACAAGATGGACTCATACACAGATTTTCCCTGATTTTAATGTCCTTGACAATTTTGGGGAGCATTAGTCTGATAGTATATTACAGAACAGCCCTAGATTTGAGGTTGTCTGATATTTTTTCCCATGGTTAGACTAAAGTTATGGATTTGCAAGAAGATCACAGGGGAGTGCCATTATTAGCATATTACATCATAGGTTCACGCTACCAACAGTACTTAAAACTGATGATGTTCACCTTGATCCTTTGATTACATGATGAGAAGGCTGCCAGGTTTCCCCAATGTAAAGTTACTTTCTTCCCTATTTCCATTGCATTTCTGGATGCAAGTCATTACTTACGAAGCGCAGCCAACACTCAACAGCTGAGTTGTTAAGCTCCACCTACTTGAGGGAAGGATTATCAACATATATTACTTGGGATTCTTCTGTATGGGAGATTTGTCTACTCTCTCACATGCCCTTACTAATCATTTATATCTATACCATTAAGGAATCAAAGATATTTATTTTATATTTTGGGTTATAATCCAACACTACATTATTTTGTTGCTCAAATTGTTTCAGAAGGTTTGATCACTGGAAGCTCTTTCAGGTTGGATTCCTATAATAAGGAACCTGACTGTATTGTTTGATGTTTGAGTGTCAACCGCCTTTAAGTTTTACCTCCTCCCTCTTCCCTTGTGCCCAACATCTGGGCAACTGGACAAGAATGCCTGGGTACTCCCTTGTCTGGTACTGATGGGAGATTAAAATGACTCAAGCCTCACCTCACATATAAGAATTCTCACGCTGGCCCTAACCCCCAACCGCAGTAAAAACCCCAAGCCAGTCTCCCTTACTTGCTCTCTCAAGTCATTTCAGAAATGCTTGGGAGGTAATGTGCAGCTCTCCTCAGCAAATTCAATTCCACAGGTAGTGAATTTATTCACAGCCTGTGTGTGTGTGGGAGGGGTTGGGCATTATCAGCCTGAATATCCAAATCAAATTTAGTTGGGGATCCACCGACCTCTGCAGGTGCCCACTACAGTTCCTTTGTCATAACTTGACATATCCCATTATTATGTTGAGTTTTTTTTTCTTTTCTGTTCTACTTTTTGAGCATTTCCTTCCTTTCTAGCACAAGAAAATGACCCAAGTGCTCCAGGCCTATCTAGTATTTTCTCTGCCCAGCTCTAGAATCAGACACTTCTCCAAAGAACCCGGTTTCTTTCCTTGTATTACAGAGTGATATTAGAAATCAAGATCTTAACACTGGATATGTTCATTACTGGTGGAGTGTCACTACTTCTAGACCCTCCAAGCAGACAGACCTAAAAATATATATATATTTAGATTTAGTTTTTAGTATACATATATATATATATACACACACACACACACATACATACATATTCTGAGTTAGAATCCCATGATCTAAAAAAGATAAAATATAATTTAGTATACATATATACCTACAAATCAATTCTATTTCACCTTTTCTTGGGTCATGGAGCTATAATTCAAAATTCTGAACACTATTTTCAATAACTTCATAAAACCAAAAACAATGTTATAGGTTTTTCATTACATTTTAAATAAATGTTGATTCACTGTCTAATATCAACTAAAGAAATTTGAAAACATGTATTTCCTATCGGATTTTTGTCATCCCACAGTGTGTTTTCACTCTTTCATATGCAAACTAGATAATAATCAAAAATTTTAAATTATTATACAATCCTTCTTTATGCAAGGTATAGGTTTGAGGAGAAACACAGTAAGCTAAATGCTCATTCAGATAAGGTTTTTAAGGAAGTAACAATCAGCTATCCAGCTAGAAAACATAAGATGCTTCTTACTGCTCTTACATCCTAAATTAAAGTTTGGTTGGAAATGAATTCTCAAAGCGTAACTGCATCAAACGTTGAAATAAAGAAATATTCAAAATATAAGCACAAAAGTAATATATCTTCTATTTTACATTATAGAGAAACATTTCACATTTTTTTAAGATATTTTCTCTGTACACATACTTTGAATAAATTCATTCTATAGCTCCATGACACACTACTAATATGTTCAATTTAAAAGGCTAATCTATGCCTGTATGCCCAGGGTATACCTGATAAGTATGCTACAACAGAAAGAAAGGATTGGTTGGTGATAAATCATTCTTTGTAAGAAGGGTACACAAACAGTTTCCATTCATTAAGTGGTAACCTTGACTTGTTCCACAAGGACACACCTGGAGAGCTGACAGGACTAGTACTATATTCTGTGCCCTAATTTGGAGAGGTTAATTGAGCCTTGGCTTAGACTTGTATAATGGATATTTGACAGTCACTTTGGCCACTTACCAGTTTGGGTTTAGAGAATCATGAGTCTTCCACCTTTTGCAATAGATATCAGATATTTACACAGCTTGTCCTATAACTAGGACTTGCATTGGCTCCATCAATCCTGTGTACCCATTTTGGATTCTGAACAAAATTTAGTGATATAAGGAACGATGTAGAATTTGGAATTTATCCTGAGAACAGTGGCTGCCACATCCAGTTTCCACTGACAAGTATAACAAAATTCTGAAAGAGTATCAAGTATTCAGTATTAGCATTGTCAATGGTAAAACCTGTGGTGACAACCCAGTGGCAGCAATAGCACATCCTATTTAAATTTGACTTTCTCAAATTGTAGTGAATCTACCACCTTCAACAGCAGATTTGGTTGAGAGAGAAAAGCTATTTATAAATCCTAACTGCTCCGTTTTATTTATTTTTTTCAATATTATGTTAAGAGTGGGACTAACTGTTCCATATTAGATATCAAGAAATTAACTCTTTAGAATTTTCAAATTAAGGTCGCTTCCAAGATGGCTGAATAGGAACAGCTCCTGTCTGCAGCTCCCAGTGTGATCAACACAGAAGACGGATTTCTGCATTTCCAACTGAAGTGCTGGTTCATCCCATTGGGAGTGGTTGGACAGTGGGTGCAGCCCACGGAGGGCAAGTTGAAGCAGGGCAGGGTGTTGCCTCACCCAGGAGTGCAAGGGGTTGGGGGATTTGCCTTTCCTAGCCAAGGGAAGCCATAATAGACTGTACTCGGAAAAACTAGGCACTTATGCCCAAATACTGAACTTTTCCCATGGTCTTAGCAACTGGCAGATGAGGAGATTTTCTCCCGTGCCTGGCTCAGCAGGTCCGACGCCCACAGAGCCTTGCTCACTGCTAGCACTGTAGTCTGAGATTGACCTGCGAGGCTGCAGCCTGGTGGGAGGAGGGGCATCTGCCATTGCTGAGGCTTCAGTAGGTAAACAAAGCAGCTGGGAAGCTCAAACTGGGCGGAGCCCACCGCAGCTCAGCAAGGCCTACTGCCTCTATAGACTCCATCTCTGTAGGCAGGGCATAGCTGAACAAAAGGCAGCAGAAACTTCTGCAGACTTAAACCCCATGTCTGACAGCTCTGAAGAAAGCAGTGGTTCTCCCAGCATGGCATTCGAGCTCTGAGAACGGACAGACTGCCTCCTCATGTGGGTCCCTGATCTCCGTGCAGTCTGACTGGGAGACACCTCCCAGGAGGGGCTGACTGATACCTCATATAGGCAGGTGCCCCTCTGGGACAAAGCTTCTAGAACAAGGATCAGGCAGCAATATTTGCTGTTCTACAGCCTCTGCTGGTGATACCGAGGCAAACAGGGTCTGGAGTGGACCTCCAGCAAACCCCAACAGACCTGCAGCTAAGGGGCCTGACTGTTAGAAGGAAAATTAACAAACAGAAATAGCATAAACTTCAAAAAAAAGGACACCCACACCAAAACCCCATCTGAAGGTCACTAACATCAAAGACCAAAGGTAGATAAAACCACAAAGATGGAGAGAAACAAGAGCAGAAAAGTGGAAAATTCTAAAAACCAGAGTGCCTCTCCTCCTCCAAAGGATCACAACTCCTCACCAGCAATGGAACAAAACTGGATGGAGAATGACTTTGATGAGTTGACAAAAGTAGGCTTCAGAAGGTCGGTAATAACAAACTTCTCCAAGCTAAAGGAGCGTGGTCTAACCCATCGCAAGGAAGCTAAAAACCTTGAAAAAAGGTTAGATGAATGGCTAACTATAATAAACAGTACAGAGAAGACATTAAATGACCTGATGGAGCTGAAAACCACAGCACAAAAACGTTGTGATGCATGCACAAGCCTCAGTAACCAATTCAATCAAGTGGAAGAAAGGATATCAGTGATTGAAGATCAACTTAATGAAATAAAGTGAGAAGACAAGATTAGACAAAAAGAGTAAAAAGAAATGAACAAAGCCTCCAAGAAATATGGCACTATGTGAAAAGACCAAATCTACATTTGATTGGTGTACCTGAAAGTGACGGGGAGAATGGAACCAAGTTAGAAAACACTCTTCAGGATATTATCCAGGAGAACTTCCCCAACCTAGCAAGGCAGGCCAACATTCAAATTCAGGAAATACAGAGAACACCATAAAGGTACTCCCCAAGAAGAGTAACCCTAAGACACATAATCGTCAGATTCACCAAGGTTGAAATGAAGCAAAAAATGTTAAGGGCCGCCAGAGAGAGAGGGCAGGTTACATACAAGCGGAAGCTCATCAGACTAACAGCAGATCTCTCGGCAGAAACCCTACAAGCCAGAAGAGAGTGGGGGCCAATATTTGACACTCTTAAAGGAAAGAATTTTCAACCCAGAATTTCATATCTAGCCAAACTAAGTTTCATAAGCGAAGGAGAAATAAAATCCTTCACAGACAAGCAAATGCTGAGGGGTTTTGTTACCACCAGGCCTGCCTTACAAGAGCTCCTGAAGGAAGCACTAAACATGGAAAGGAACAACCAGTACCAGCCACTGCAAAAACATGCCAAATTGTAAAGACCATTGATGCTATGAAGAAACTGCATCAATTAATGGGCAAAATAACCAGCAAACATCATAATGACAGGATTGAATTCACACATAACAATATTAACCTTAAATGTAAATGGGCTAAATGCCCCAATTAAAAGACACAGACTGGCAAACTGGATTAACAGTCAAGACCCATCAGTGTGCTGTATTCAGGAGACCCATCTCATGTGCAGAGACACACATAGGCTCAAAATAAAGGGATGAAGGAAGAGCTACCAAGCAAATGGAAAGCAAAAAAAAGCAGGGGTTGCAATCCTAGTCTCTGATAAAACGACTTTAAAACGAACAAATATCAAAAGAGACAAAGAAGGCCATTACATTATGGTAAAGAGATCAATTCAACAAGAAGACCCAACTATCCTAAATATATATGCACCCAAAACAAGAGAACCCAGATTCATAAAGGAAGTCCTTAGAGACCTATAAAGAGACTTAGACTCCCACACAATAATAATGGGAGACTTTAACACCCTACTGTCAATATTAGACAGATCAACGAGACAGAAGGTTAACAAGGATATCCAGGACTTCAACTCAGCTCTTCACCAAGCAGACCTAACAGACATCTACAGAACTCTCTACCCCAAATCAAAAGAATGTACATTCTGCTCGGCACCACATCACGCTTATTCTAAAATTGACGATATAATTGGAAGTAAAGCACTCCTCAGCAAATGTAAAAGAATAGAAATCACAACAAACTGTCTCTCAGACCACAGACCACAGTGCAATCAGATTGGAATTCAGGATTAAGAAACTCACTCAAAACCACACAACTACATGGAAACTGAACAACCTGCTCCTGAATGACTACTGGGTATATAATGAAATAAAGGCAGAAATAAAGACGTTCTTTGAAATCAATGAGAACAAAGACACAACATACCAGAATCTCTGGGACACATTTAAAGCAGTGTGTAGAGGAAAATTTAGAGCACTAAATACCCGCAAGAGAAAGCAGGAAAGATCTAAAATCAACACCCTAAGATCACAATAAAAAGAACTAGAGAAGCAAGAACAAACATATTCAAAAGCTAGCAGAAGGCAAGAAATAACTAAGATCAGAACAGAACTGAAGGAGATAGAGACACAAAAAAACCCTTCAAAAAATCAAAGTATCCAGGAGCTGGCTTTTTGAAAGATCAACAATATTGACAGACCACTAACAAGACTAATAAAGAAGAAATGAGAGAAGAATCAAATAGATGCAATAAAAAAATGATAAAGGGGATATCCCCACCGATCCCACAGAAATACAAACTACCATCAGAGAATACTATAAACACCTCTATGCAAATAAACTAAAAAATTTAGAATAAATGGATAAATTCCTGGACACATACTCTCTCACAATAATAAACTAGGAAGAAGTTGAATCTCTGAATAGACCAATCACAGGCTCTGAAATTGCGGCAATAATTAATAACCTACCAACCAAATAAAGTCCAAGATCAGACAGATGCACAGCCAAATTCTACCAGAGGTACAAAGAGGAGCTGGTACCATTCCTTCTGAAACTATTCCAATCAATAGAAAAAGAGGGAATCCTCCCTAATTCATTTTATGAGGACAGCATCATCCTGATACCAAAGCCTGGCAGAGACACAACAAAAAAAAGAGAATTTTAGACCAATATCCCTGATGAACATCGATGTGAAAATCCTCATTAAAATACTGGCAAACCGAATCTAGCAGCACATCAAAAAGCTTATCCACCATGATCAAGTGGGCTTCAGCCCTGGGATGCAAGGCATATGCAAATCAATAAATGTAATCCATCACATAAACAGAACCAACAACAAAAACCACATGATTATCTCAATAGAGGCAGAAAAGGCCTTTGACAAAATTCAACAGCACTTCATGCTAAAATCTCTCAATAAACTAGGTATTGATCGAACATACCTGAAAATAATAAGAGCTATTTATGACAAACCCACAGCCAATATCATACTGAATGGGCAATAACTGGAAGCATTCCCTTTGAAAACTGGCACAAGACACGGATGCCCTCTCTCACCACTCCTATTCAACATAGTTGGAAGTTGGCAGTTCTGGCCAGGACAATCAGGCAAGAGAAAGAAATAAAGCGGATTCAATTAGAAAAAGAGGGAGTCAAATTGTCCCTGCGTGCAGATGACATGATTGTATATTTAGAAAACCCCATCATCTCAATCCAAAATCTCCTTAAGCTGATAAGCAACTTCAGCAAAGTCTCAGGATACAAAATCAATGTGCAACAATCACAAGCATTCCTATACACCAATAACAGACAAACAGAGGGCCAAATCATGAGTGAAATCCCATTCACAATTGTTTCAAAGAGAATAAAATACCTAGGAATCCAACTTACAAGGGATGTAAAGGACATCTTCAAGGAGAACTAAAAACCACTGCTCAATGAAATAAAAGAGGACACAAATAAATGGAAGAACATTCCATGCTCATGGATAGGAAGAATCAATATCTTGAAAATGGCCATACTGCCCAAGGTAATTTATAGATTCAATGCCATCCCCATCAAGCTACCAACGACTTTCTTCACAGAGTTAGAGAAAACTACTTTGAAGTTCATATGGAACCAAAAAAGAGCCTGCATAGCCAAGACAATCCTAAGCAAAAAGAACAAAGCTGAAAGCATCAGGCTACCTGACTTCAAACTATACTACAGGGCTACAATAACCAAAATAGCATGGTACCAGTACCAAAACAGATATATAGACCAATGGAACAGAACAGAGGCATCAGAAATAACACCACACATCTACAACCATCTGATCTTTGACAAACCTGACAAAAACAAGAAATGGGAAAAGGATTCCCTATTTGATAAATGGTGCTGGGAAAACTGGCTAGCCACATGCAGAAAGCTGAAACTGGATCCCTTCTTTATGCCTTATACAAAAATTAATTCACGATGGATTAAATACTTAAATGTAAGGCCTAAAACCATAAAAACCCTAGAACAGAACCTAGGCAATACCATTTAGGACATAGGCATGGTGAAAGACTTTGTGACTAAAACACCAAAAGCAACGGCAACAAAAGCAAAAATTGACAAATGGGATCTAACTAAACTAAAGAGCTTCTGCACAGCAAAAGAAACTACCATCAGAGTGAACAGGTAACCTACAGAATGGGAGAAAATTTTTGCAATCTACCCATCTGACAAAGAGCTAATATTCAGAATCTACAAATAACTTCAACAAATTTACAAGAAAAAACCAAAGTATATGAACACACACTTCTCAAAAGAAGACATTTATGCAGCCAACAGAAACGTGAAAAAATGCTCATCATCATTGGTCATCAGAGAAATGCAAATAAAAACCACAATGAGATACCATCTCACACCAGTTAGAATGGCGATCATTAAAAAGTCAGGAAACAACAGATGCTGGAAAGGATGTGGAGAAATAGGAATGATTTTACACTGTTGGTGGGAGTGTAAATTAGTTCAACCATTGTGGAAGACAGTGTGGTGATTCCTCAAGGATCTAGAACCAGAAATACCATTTGACCCAGCGATCCCATTACGGGGTATATACCCAAATTATTATAAATGATGCTACGATAAAGATACATGCACACGTATGTTTATTGCGGCACTATTCACAATAACAAAGACTTAGAACCAATCAAATGTCCAACAATGATAGACTGGATTAAGAAAATGTGGCACATATACACCATGGAATACTATGCAGCCATAAAAAATGATGAGTTCATGTCCTTTGATATGAACATGGATGAAGCTGGAAACCATCATTCTCAGCAAACTATCACAGGTACAGAAAACCAAACACCGCATGTTCTCACTCATAGGTGGGAATTGAACAATGAGAACACATGGACACAGGGCGGGGAGCATCACACACCAGGGCCTATCATGGGGTATGGGGCTGGGAGAGGGACAGCATTAAGAGAAATACCTAATGTAAATGACGATGGGTGTAGCAAACCAACATGGCACTTGTAAACCTATGAAACAAACCTGTACGTTGTGCACATGTACCCTAGAACTTAAAGTATAAAAAAATAGAATTTTCCCATTAATAAAGATTTTCTAAATTGGGATATTTTTAGGGTGAAAGTGGAATTTATTAAAAATTACCCTGTGCAAATAGGTGTAAGTCAGGATTGCTGGAACAAATGAGGACATAGAGCATCCTGTAACATGAAAGAAGATAGGAAGATATTCCATCCAATAGAACAAAGAAGTGAAAAGAGTTCTGTGCCTGAGGGACGAGATGCCTGAGGGACGAGGTAACAATAGGTCAGACATGAGTCCTACTTTATCTACCAAGTGAAAAATGCAAGTGGGGCCAGTTGGAAATGAAGGGCAAATAAAGCCAGATACTCTAGGGATACTCCAGGAATATAAGTATACTTGCTCTTAGCTTTTCAGGCAATAGCCTAGGAAAATTGACAACCCCTTAAAGAGTCCTTCATATTTTACATTGTGCTAGAAAAACATACTACTCTCCAGGTCATGTTGAAAACGGACTGAAAAAGGTATATCTGTGTAGATGGACCCTAACTGGTTTCCAAATTGTTCATGGCTTGTATTTGCAATATAGAGAAATCAGAAGCCTCAACCACCTCAGTGGGGTACATGGAAATGTTAATATTTGATGTACTGGAGCAGAAAAAAAGCTAGGGTTAGGATAATGAGGCCACAGATATAAAGGAGTTCATAGATATTGTGGCAGCGGCCATGGATTTAGCAAGGTGTGTTGGGTTCACATACAAAAGAACTACCCAGGAACTATCCAGGAGCTATCCAGAACTATCCAGGTATCATGTACCTGGACACCAACCTAATCAAACAAGTCACAGTACACTGGAGAGTGAATATAGCCTGTAGACTTTAAGCTATATGGATAGACAAGTAACTTTTTTACTAGGAACCATCTGGGGAAGAATAAAAAGGGCATGCCATTTGAAGGAAGAAAATGAGCACTAATAACTACGTTTTAGCTAAACATTCAGTTAATATAATATTCAAACACCCTGTGTTAAACCCAAAGAGACTGGTTTAACTCACAAAGATTGGGATAGTCTTTAATATGCAGGTTATCTTTTCTTTTGTCTTCAGCAGGAGTAGGAGTTCAAAGACAAAACCAGTTGCAGATAATAAAGATATATTTCTTTGCACATCTGAACAGTAGTGTGCAAAGTTCAACTCTAACTCATAGATCAAATGATTTTAACTTTTTAAACATGTTTTAATGTTGTACACATATCAATGATAAGGCAAATAATTTATCCCTATTTAATAAGTGAGTAAAAAGACATATTTAAATAACCTGAATCCTCACTTGGCTGTTTTACAACACAACTGGAATTCATACCAGCCATTCCCAGTTCTTAGCTTTTTCCACTAAACATCAAGGAGCAAGTTGAAACACAAATATTGTACATGGTATATGGGAGATAAGCATGAGACCAGGAGGACTAAAGAGAGTAAGATGGGTAGCAAAAGTTTAAGCTTGGCCCGTCTGGAATAGGAAATAGGAAGAGATCTGAATCTAGCTCCTAATACCTCAGGATATAGAATAAAGAAAGCCTTTTGTTAGGAGACTGGGGAAGGCAGATTAGATGAAAAGAAGCAAGGGTATGAAATTCTGAAGGTTTGATTATAATGCCATAAAATTTAAATTATTGTTAAACTCATTTGTATTAGTTCATTCTCACACCACTATGAGGAAATACCCGAGATGGGGTATTTTATAAAGAATAGAGGTTTTAGGGTAAAAATATATATATATAAAAAAAAAAGACTAGAGGTTTAATTGGCTCAAGTTCCACATGGCTGGGGAGTCCTCATGAAATTTACAATCATGGTAGAAGACACCTCTTCAGAGGGTGGCAGGAAAGAGAATGAGTGCAAGCAAAAGAAATGCCAGACGCTTATACAACCACCAGATCTCGTGAGACTCACTCAATTATCATGAGAACAGCATGGGAGAAACCACCCCCATGATTCAGTTACCTCCACCTGGTCCCGCCCTTGACACATGGGGATGATTACAATTCAAGGTGAGATCTGGATGGGGACACAGCCAAATCATATTATCATTGTATCCAATATTACTTAAAATTTAAACATTCAAAATACAAAATTAAATTCAAGCACAAGGGGCATCAAGACAATGATGTTTTGCATTTTCGAAGCAAAGAATTTCACTCAAAAGACAAAATAAACTTGATTAAAGCATGTCTTGAAAAATAAAATTATTCAAAAGAGTATTATCATCATGTAAGCTTTAGTAGCTTCTCAAAGTTTGGCCAAAAATGAAAATCTCCAGAAAACAATAATAGAATGTTAAGCATAGTTGCAGTTTTACATATTCTAAAAAAACTGATAAATGGCTTTAAAGTGGCATATAAACATTTTGTTTCTTTTTCTTAAATTTTTATGCCAAAGGTATCTCACCCACTACCCTAGGCCTAAGCCTATACAAAAACCCTAAAAGGATGTCAAGCATTAGCAAAAATAACCAAAAACTTGAGTCATTACCTGCGAGGGAGTTTTTATTTATTAAAATATCTTATATAAGTTTCACAGCAATCTTAAATGGTATGTCTTTGGTTTTTGCAGCTACATTTTATATATGAGAAATCTGAGCTCCAATTTGTTTAAATTACTCTCTTAAGGTTAATGTTTATAGCTGTCAAGGCTGGCATTTAAACCCAAGTTTGACCACAATGGCTAAGTTTTTTCTTCTAACTACAATTTAATAATCTGCTATAAATTTATGTCTCAATTAAATGATATTTAATTTAATTTTTTTGAGACACTGTCTCACTCTGTTGCCTAGGCTGGAGTGCAGTGGTATGGGGCCATCTTGGCTCACTGCAACCTCCACTTCCTGGGTTCAAATGATTCTCATGCCTCAGCCTCCCACGTAGCTGGGATTACAGGCCTGTGCCACCACATCCGGCTATTTGTTTTTTGTGGGTTTTTTTTTTGTATTTTTAGTAGAGACAGGGTTTCACCATATTGGCCAGGCTGGTCTCAAACTCCTGGCCTCAAATGATCCACCTACTTTGGTCTCCCAAAGTGCTGGGATTACAGGCATGAGCCACCACCCCTGGCCTAATTTTATAATAATCTTTATAGGCAGTTAAATGGAGAAATACTTTTTCTGAATATTTCCAAATGGATCTCTTTTACATGAAAGTTGGTTGAAAATGTTTTAAAATTAATCTCAGAAACAAAATCAGTATTTCTACTTGTATTATTAAAAAAATGATTAAAAGATCATTTTAAGTTAGCTTTGACTATCTTTACCTGCCCAACTACTTTGTCTCTTTCCAAGGAGGTCAGCATTTTCTCCTTCAGTAAAGTGTGGTGTTTCTCATGTAACACCCTTATAGTCGGTTCATAAGATGCATAATGTAACTTCAACCTATAAAAAATAAAGTCAATAGCATTTTAAGGGGTTATTGAGTTAAATCAGTAATTTCCATCTAACATCAAAACCTTTTTTTCTTTTTCTTTTTTGCTGTGAAATAAAAATGAATAATCATATAAAGGTTAACACACTACAGCCAAGAAGCACAAAAAGCATACAACTTCACTGCAACTTGAGGGTGGAGGGTGCAGTGAGGGAGCAAATCACATGGCTTAACTAGTTCTCTATTTCCTACTAGCACCTTTTGCTGTGTCCAAGTATGTACTCAGAAGACTGATGCTACCCATGAAATTTTTTAAAATGCAATTCCTTTTGTCAATTTGGAAATAACGATCAGAAAGACAAGGGCCACAAATAATAGATGATTACACATGGAGTGTCATTCACATCAAAATAAACTAAAGGATAGTCTTTAAAACAAGTTTGGCTAATCTTGTATTTTAAAAATTAAGTATAAAAACATTTTGATATCTAAACAGAAGGAATAATTCAGCCTAGTATATAATATACCTTTAAAAAATCTGTTTTATTTGAAAATGACCTCAAAATCTTTTTATTGAAGTGTAATTTACATGGATAAAACATACAGCTCTTAAGTGTTACAATTCAGAGTTTTGAGAAATGCACACCCAAGTAGTATACATTATCAAAATATGAAGCATGTCTCACACCCAGGAAAATTCTAGAACTTCATTTGTTTGGTATCATATAACATGTTCTCTTTTTTAACTAGTTTATTTCACTCAGTATAATGTTTCTTTAGATTATTCCATATTACTTTACATAGCAATACTTCACTCCTTTTTACTGTGAGTAGTATTCTCTTGTATGTATGTATATTCCACAATGTGGTTATCCAATATTTTGCTGATGAAAACTTGAGTGGATTTTAGTTTGGGCTATCATGAATAAGGCCTCTTTAAACATTTTTATATAAGTCATGTAATATTTTTTGCTCATATATCTTCATTTATTTTAGATAAATATCCAGGAGTTTAATTGCTGGGTTATAATTTATACTTCCAACAACCCTATATGACAGTCCTGGATACTCTACATTATTGCCAGCCTCTGGTGATATCAGTCTATTAAGAGTTTATCCATCTTATTATCAAATTTGTCAGTTTTATTACATTTTCCATTAACCAACATCTAACTTTGTTGATTTTTTGTTTGTCCATTTGCTATTTTATTGATTTCAGCTCTTATTTTTCATTTCTTCATGTTTCTTGGTTGTAATTTGCTCTTTTTAAGCTTCTAAGATGACATCATTGGTTTTAAAACTTTATTTTCTAAAATAAGCATTTAAAGCTATCAATTTCAATTTAAGCTGCATTGGCTGCATTTCAATATGCTGCATTTTTAATCTTTCAGTTCAAAATATTCTGTAATTTTCTTCTTTGCCTCATGGATTATTTAAAGTATGCTACTTTAATTTCCAAATATTTGAGAAATCCCCTGAGATTTTTAAAAATTGATTTCTAATTTAATTTGGTTGTGGTCAGAAAACATTCTATGTATGACATCAATCCTTTGAAATGTATAGAGACTTGTTTTATGGCTCAGTATACAATCTATTTTAGTGGCAATTCCATGTGCACTGGAAAGAGCAAAGTAGAAGGAAATACAGAGAATGCCACAAAGATACTCCTCGAGAAGAGCAACTCCAAGACACATAATTGTCAGATTCACCAAAGTTGAAATGAAGGAAAAAATGTTAAGGGCAGCCAGAGAGAAAGGTCGGGTTAGTCACAAAGCGAAGCCCATCAGACTAACAGCTGATCTCTTGACAGAAACCAGCCAGAAGAGAGTGGGGGCCCATATTCAACATTCTGAAAGAAAAGAATTTTCAACCCAGAATTTCATATCCAGCTAAACTAAGCTTCATAAGTGAAGGAGAAATAAAATCCTTTACAGACAAGCAAATGCTGAGAGATTTTGTCACCACCAGGCCTGCCCTAAAAGAGCTCCTGAAGGAAGCACTAAACATGGAAAGGAACAACCGGTACCAGTCACTGCAAAAACATGCCAAATTGTAAAGACCATCGAGGCTAGGAAGAAACTGCATCAAATAACGACCAAAATAACCAGCTAACATCACAATGACAGGATCAAATTCACACATAAGAATATTAACCTTAAATGTAAATGGGCTAAATGCTCCAGTTAAAAGACACAGACTGGCAAATTGGATAAGGAGTCAAGACCCATCAGTGTGTTGCATTCAGGAAATCCATCTCACATGCAGAGACACACATAGGCTCAAAATCAAGGGATGGAGGAAGATCTACCAAGCAAAACAAAAAAAAGCAGGGGTTGAAATCCTAGTCTCTGATAAAACAGACTTTAAACCAACAAAGATCAGAAGAGACAAAGAAGGCCATTACATAATGGTAAAGGGATCAATTCAACAGGAAGAGCTAACTATCCTAAATATATATGCACCCAATATAGGAGCACCCAGATTCATAAAACAAGTCCTTAGAGAACTACAAAGAGACTTAGACTTCCACACAATCATAATGGGAGACTTTAACACCCCACTGTCAACATTAGACAGATCAATGAGACAGAAAGTTAACAAGGATATCCAGGAATTGAACTCAGCTCCACACCAAGCGGACCTAATAGACATCTACAGAACTCTCCACCCCAAATCAACAGAATATACATTCTTTTCAGCACCACACCGTACTTATTCCAAAATTGACCACATAGTTGGAAGTAAAGCACTCCTCATCAAATGTAAAAGAACAGAAATTATAACAAACTGTCTCTCAGACCACAGTGCAGTCAAACTAGAACTCAGGATTAAGAAACTCACTCAAAACCGCTCAACTACATGGAAACTGAACAACCTGCTCCTGAATGACTACTGGGTGCATAACAAAATGAAGGCAGAAATAAAGATGTTCTTTGAAACCAATGAGAACAAAGATACAACATATCAGAATCTCTGGGACACATTTAAAGCAGTGTGTAGAGGAAAATTTATAGCACTAAATGCCCACAAGAGAAAGCAGGAAAGATCTAAAATTGACACCCTAACATCACAATTAAAAGAACAAGAGAAGCAAGAGCAAACACATTCAAAACCTAGCAGAAGGCAAGAAATAACTAAGATCATAGCAGAACTGAAGGAAATAGAGACACAAAAAACCCTTCAAAATATCAATGAATCCAGGAGCTGAATTTTTGAAAAGATCAACAAAATTGAGAGACCACTAGCAAGACTAATAAAGAAGAAAAGAGAGAAGAATCAAATAGACACAATAAAAAATGATAAAGGGGATATCACCACCAATCCCACAAAAATACAAACTACCATCAGAGAATACTATAAACAAATCTATGCAAATAAACTAGAAAATCTAGAAGAAATGGATAAATTCCTCAACATATACACCCTCCCAAGACTAAACCAGGAAGAAGTTGAATCTCTGAATAGACTAATAACAGGATCTGAAATTGAGGCAATAATCAATAGCTTACCAACCAAAAAAAGTCCAGAACCAGAAGGATTCACAGCCGAATTCTACCAGAGGTACAAGGAGGAGCTGGTACCATTCCTTCTGAAACTATTCCAATCAATAGAAAAAGAGGGAATCCTCCCTAACTCATTTTATGAGGACAGCATCATCCTGATACCAAAGCCTGGCAGAGACACAACAAAAAAAAAGAGAATTTTAGACCAATATCCCTGATGAACATCGATGCAAAAATCCTCAATAAAATACTGGCAAAGCAAATCCAGCAGCACATCAAAAAGCTTATCCATCATGATCAAGTGGGCTTCATCCCTGGGATGCAAGGCTGGTTCAACGTATGCAAATCAATAAACGTAATCCAGCATATAAACAGAGCCAATGACAAAAAAACATAGGATTATCTCATTAGATGCAGAAAAGGCCTTCGACAAAATTGAACAACCTTCATGCTAAAAACTCTCAATAAATTAGGTATTGATGGGACGTATCTCAAAATAATAAGAGCTATCTATGACAAACCCACAGCCAATATCATACTGAATGGACAAAAGCTGGAAGCATTCCCTTTGAAAACTGGCACAAGACAGGGATGTCCTGCCTCATCACTCCTATTTAGCATGGTGTTGGAAGTTCTGGCCAGGGCAATCAGGCAGGAGAAGGAAATAAAGCGTATTCAATTAGGAAAAGAGGAAGTCAAATTGTCCCTGTTTGCAGATGACATGATTGTATATCTAGAAAACCCCATTGTCTCAGCCCAAAATCTCCTTAAGCTGATAAGCAACTTCAGCAAAGTCTCAGGATACAAAATCAATGTGCAACAATCACAAGCATTCTTATACACCAATAACAGACAGAGAGCCAAATCATGAGTGAACTCCCATTCACAATTGCTTCAAAGAGAATAAAATACCTAGGAATCCAACTTACAAGGGATGTGAAGGACCTCTTCAAGGAGAACTACAAACCACTGCTCAAGGAAATAAAAGAGGATACAAACAAATGGAAGAACATTCCATGCTCAAGGGTAGGAAGAATCAATATCATGAAAATGGCCATACTGCCCAAGGTAATTTATAGATTCAATGCCATCCCCATCAAGCTACCCATGACTTTCTTCACAGAACTGGAAAAAAACGACTTTAAAGTTCATATGGATCCAAAAAAGAGCCCACATTGCCAAGTCAATCCTAAGCAAAAAGAACAAAGCTGGAGGCATCATGCTACCTGACTTCAAACTACTCTACAAGGCTACAGTAACCAAAACAGCATGGTACTGGTACCAAAACAGAGATATAGACCAATGGAACAGAACAGAGCCCTCAGAAATAATGCCACATATCTACAACTATCTGATCTTTGACAAACCTGACCAAAACAAGCAATGGGGAAAGGATTCCCTATTTAATAAATGGTGCTGGGAAAACTGGCTAGCCATATGTAGAAAGCTGAAACTGGATCCCTTCCTCACACCTTATACAAAAATTAATTCAAGATGGATTAAAGACTTAAATGTTAGATCTAAAACCATAAAAACCCTAGAAGAAAACCTAGGCAATACCATTCAGGACATAGGCATGGGCAAGGACTTCATGTCTAAAACACCAAAAGCAATGGCAACAAAAGCCAAAATTGACAAATGGGATCTAATTAAACTGAAGAGCTTCTGCACAGCAAAAGAAACTACTGTCAGAGTGAACAGGCAACGTAAAGAACGGGAGAAAATTTTTGCAATCTACTCATCTGACAAAGGGCTAATATCCAGAATCTACAAAGAACTCAAACCAATTTACAAGAAAAAATCAAACAACCCCATCAACAAGTGGGCGAAGGATATGAACAGACACTTCTCAAAAGAAGACATTTATGCAGCCAACAGACACATGAAAAAATGCTCATCACACTGGCCATCAGAGAAATGCAAATCAAACCACAATGAGATACCATCTTACACCAGTTAGAATGGCGATCATTAAAAAGTCAGGAAACAACAGGTGCTGGAGAGGATGTGGAGAAATAGGAACACTTTTACACTGTTGATGGGACTGTAAACTAGTTCAACCATTGTGGAAGTCAGTGTGGTGATTCCTCAGGGATCTAGAACTAGAAATACCATTTGACCCAGCCATCCCATTACTGGGTATATACCCAAAGGATTATAAATCATGCTGCTAGAAAGACACATGCACACGTATGTTTATTGCGGCACTATTCACAATAGGAAAGACTTGGAACCAAGCCAAATGTCCAACAATGATAGACTGGATTAAGAAAATGTGGCACATATACACCATGGAATACTATGCAGCCATAAAAAATGATGAGTTCATGTCCTTTGTAGGGACATGGATGAAGCTGGAAACCATCATTCTCAGCAAACTATCGCAAGGACAAAAAACCAAACACCGCATGTTCTCACTCACAGGTGGGAACTGAACAATGAGAACACATGGACACAGGAAGGGGAACATCACACACTGGGGCCTGTTGTGGGGTGTGGGAAGTGGAGAGGGATAGCATTGGGAGATATACCTAATGTTAACTGATGAGTTAATGGGTGCAGCACACCAACATGGCACATGTATACATATGTAACAAACCTGCACGTTGTGCACAGGTACCCTAAAACTTAAAGTACAAAAAAAAAAAAAAACTCCAGTGAATAAGGTTGATTCACTTCTAGGGTGGTCCTTCAAAACTTGGAAAAAGATAGCCAACACTGTGAAGTGGAAATGCTGGAGCTACCCAGGCAGACAGTAGAGGAAGCACTCCGTAACATCATAGCAATTATGTACTGTTATAAATAGCCTCAATTTTTCTGCAAATTACCCCTGGCTATTTAATTGAGCGGCTATTTACTGGGGAAAGATATTTTAAGAAGTTGTCATTCAAATTCAGAAACCTAAAGCAGAATCATGACCCCTCTGTTAGAATGGCAGTCTACAGGGGAACAGAAAATAAATACGGTCCTGGCTAAAGTCTGTTCACAGCATATTTGGTTCATGTAAGCACCCAGTGATCAACTCCAGTCTTCCTGAGTAAATAATTTGAATTTGTATACTTAACAATTGGAATAAGCTAGCAGAATGGGGAAGGTTATGCCCAGCCTATTCTTGGATTTCAAATACACACCTATGATGGACTATTTATATTGCTCCAGAGGTTCTATTTATGTTTTTTCAGCTTTTTTCTCTTTGTGCACCAGTTGGATCATTTTCCATCTTCCTGTCTTCATGTTAATTGATCTTTCCATTGGCAATGTCCAATCTTCTAAGACCTATTAGTAAATTTTTCATTTGCATATTATGTTTTTTTCAGTTCTCAAATTTCAGTTTAATTCTGTTTATCACTCCTTACAGTCACCATTTTCTTTAAAACTCTAAGCATTTCATAATAACTGTTGTAAAGTCCCCATCTGCTAATTCTGCAATTGTCTTTTCTCTGTCTGTTTCTGCTTTTTCCTGATTATAGGACATGTCTTCCTGCTTCTAGATATATCTATAGATAAATCAATACGTATAAACTTTATTTATTTATTGTATGTTGGACATACACTTGTCTGAATTTTGTTTTCTTCCTTTAAAGAGTTATTTTCTGACAGACAGTTAATTTCCCAGTGAATCAGCTCGAGTTTTTCAAAGCTTACCTTTAAGCTTTTTGGAGAAAAAGTCTAAAGCAACACTTTGTCTAGGACCAACTAGGTCTGCCTCTGTAGCATGGCTTGTGGAGGATATTAAGTAAATGTTCAGAGTATTCAGTGAGGTTACTTCCCTTATGGCTAGTCAGAACTCCTGCATCTCCCAGCACTGTGCAACCTCTGGAATCTCTATTTTGCTCAGAGTTTCCCAGGTGCTGTTTCCTGCCAGGCTTCATGTTCTCTCATCCTATACTTCCACAAGTTAGTTACGTGGCCAAAGACTGAAGAGAACCATTACAGATATTTCTTAAGCTACATTTCAGGTACCTCCTTCCTTCTGTGTACACCATGCTGCAAGTTCCAGCTACCTCTGCAGCCCTGAACTCTGATCTCTGCCTCCTCAGCTCTGAAAACCACCATGCTCTGCTTGGGTTATATCTGGTCAAACTGTGGGCTGAAAAGTACCTTCAGGAAGATATGTGGGTTGATCATCCTGCTCATTTTGTGTTTGTCTTCTCTTAGGCATCACGGTCCTGCTTTGCCAATTTTCCACCATCTTAAAAAAAAAACTGCCTCATATATTTTGTCCAATCATGTAGTTCCTTACATTTGGGGAGCTAGTCCAGTACCAGTTGGAGAGCTAATTCTATACTATTTACAATGACATAGCCCAAAGCAGAAATTCCCCAAAAGTCCTCCAAAAGAATAATATTTTATTCCATTAATAATTAAAACAGAGCTTTTTATTTTCTATATTTTCATAGCAGTATTTATAAAAGTCATTAATTTGGATATCACATTATACCTCATTGATGATAGCAACAGAAATTAAGTATTAAAGTGCAGTTGCATTATATATACATTTAATGTGTATTAATACGACACTCAGAAAGAGTAACAAAAATAAAAATTTAGGTAGTATGTACAGTTCTATCCTCCTTTCTGATTAGCTTAGTGTGTGTTTATATATATATGTAATATATATATACACTTTGCTGCATACTATAATCTCCATAAACATTACATATTCATAAATACATACAACACACAGATATAGAATTGTATACACAAAACCATGTACACTGTAATCTGTGGATGGTTGAAGAATTTTAAAGAAAATATTGATGGCAAAATTTCCCTTTTTTTACTAACTTTGGAATTTAACTCATTCATCAGATATGGCTTGACTATCTTCTGTTAAAAGAATTAACAACACATAGAATTTCACTGGAATATAACAAGGAAACAACATCTAGAAAAACTCTGTTTAATCCATTTTAAAGGATGTGTCTATTTTATAAAGTCCATTAAGTACTTCATAATTCATCTATTTGCAAGTTCTAATATTAGCTATAGATAATTCTGAAAATAAGTACGTTCATAATAAGATACTTGTGTTAAATGGGAAATACTGGCCAGGCTTGGTCACTCATGCCTGTAATTCCAACACTTTGGGAGGCCGATCTGAGAGGATCACTGGTGCCTAGGAGTTCAAAACCAACCTGAGCAACAAAGTGAGACCCCCATCACTACAAAAAAATTAAAACATAAAAAATTTAGCTGGGTATGGTGGCATGCACCTGTAGACCCAGCTACTCAGAAGGCTGAGGTGGAAGGATTGCTTGAACCCAGGAGCTGGGGCTACAGGATGCCTTAATCTCACCACTGCATTCTAAAATGGGTGACAGAATGAGACTCTGACTCTAAAAAGCAAAACAAAACAACAAACAAACAAAGAAAAAAGAAATACTGTAAAATTTATTATCAAACTAGTTGAAAAATTTACAGAAAAATAAGGTAAACATTTAATGGTTTACAATGAAAGGAAATATGGATACACTATTAATGTATTTGGGTAAAATGTGACATAAGAGATCTCAGACCCCAACTTTGCCTGGCATCAAAACACTCTATCCTATAGCTGATTTATTACGCAATCACGCAGCTATCAGGCAAAGTATTCGCTGTGTTTGACTGATTAACTTGATACCCAGTTTTGTGACTTGATGACATCATTAAAGTTTTGTTTTAGGTCTTTATAAAATGAGCTTTAGTGATTCATCCAGATTGTTAAATGGAGATGTTTTTCTTAATGATTAAATGAAGAAATAAAGGCTATCTGAGTATACACCAAGTGTAGCTGTATTACAAAGTAATGTGTGTGTCTTTACCAGGGTGCCTGAAATAATGAAATATGAAAAAATATGTAATCTAAAATGATGAATTTTATGTGAAAAGTATTCCCTTTAAACATATTAGGAATTTGAACAAGTATGGTATATTTTTAAATATAAATGGTTAGGGGCTATTGTATTGGACAGTACAGATACAGAGTATTTATATCATCACAAAAAGTTCTGTTGGATAGCACTGCCTTAGAGCAAGCACAATAGAATTTTATTCAAGGATTGTAAATTTATTTTCTTGTTTTTGTAGGGGAGGAAGGTAAAGAAGGAGAGAAAGTAAATCTCAATAATGCCTTCAAAATAATTTCTAACAGGCTTACAAATTCATAGTCATTTAGAGATATGTCCCCTATCCCTGCAATACCACAGCTGCACTTTACTCTCTATGCATACAATTTGATGAACATAACATGTTTTTTCATTTCTTGGTGCATTTGCAGAGGATGCACTATCTGCAAAGAGCACTGTGCTGACCCCACTTCCTCACTGTCTACTCTTACTCATACTTGAGAATTTAATTCCTGTGGAAATAAATCCTTGAGCCCTCTCACACTCCAGTCGTATTAGGATGATGGCCCTCTTGGGTGGCATAGCAACAAGGCAGTGTATTTCAGTATATTTCTGCTTAACTCCTCCCACTTCACACACAAATATTTTCTGAGACCCTTGACAGCAAGGGTCACAACTTACTCATCTTATGCTCAATAAATGTGGAATTAATAACTTTGTCTAAAACTTTGTCATAATCAAATTACTTAACATGTATTAAATAACTCTTTAATAAATATGCCAACAAGTATAAGCTTACCCTTTGAGGTCATTAATTAATTTGTTTTTTTCCTGGACTATTCGCTTGTGATGCATTCGATGAAAATCACGTTCTTTCTGAATTTTCAGCAAATCTTCTCTAGCTTTGCTGAAAAAAAAATAGTAACTTTATAAATCACTGCTAATTCTTTTTCGAAAAATTATTTAGTCTTGAGTTCAAATCCAGTATTGGGCCATTCAAAAGATAATAGGAAAACAAATATTTTGCTATAATTCTCATCAAAGATTCTCATCAAACATAATTTGTATAAGGTCATATTAGGTATGGGGGTGAAGGATGAAAGGGCAAAACCTGTAGTTCCAAAAATATGATTCATCTACATTTCATCTAAGTAAATGAAAATTAAAGGTATGCTGCCAGAACATGTCCAAAGTATAAACCATCTATTTCCAAAGAGAACCTGTTTGGCTTGGAAAACTGAAATATATGAAACATGACAATTCAAAGTTATTAAAAATAAAGACTTTATGGAATTTAACTCTGAACTTCCTAGAATGTAAAGTTAAAGAGAATATACTAGATTATTCAGTCCTGATAATTGGGAAAAGAAAGCATACAAATTCTAGAAAACCAAGATTTCATGGTATATATTAAATAAATATATATCATCAGTGGATCTGATTACTACATAATTCATAGCTTGATGAGAATGGTCTTCAATATCAGTGCTGTAATACAGAAAAATTTTTCAACTTGATGTATCTTCTGCAAACCTCAGGCATAAAGCAAGCTAAAGGATTCTTTCTAATCCCAGGTTCTATGTGAACATTTAATGAGAATGTTTCACTTACCTCCATAATATATTAGTTTCAATATAATAATGTGAAATATAATTTATAATGAAAACGTAGTTCTCAGCCTCAGATAACTGACAAAGTGCTACAGCATTGACACTGTCACATTTCCATTCTGAAAAATGGACTGATACCTCATATTAGGATTGAAACAGAAGAAATCTACTTCTCTGGGTCACAATTATTTCAAAATTTTGATTCACATAAAATAAACGCACACGAACAGATTTCTGCTTTAAGCGGTGTCAGAAGTCAGTCACTGAGGATCAGTGTATGGGATGCTACCAAAGATGTTTATGAGATAAAGTAAGGCTCTCAATGAAGCATATGTTGATTAATGACTTCTTGAGTAAGATCAAATTACATGAGGCATATGGTGCAAGGTCTCTGATCCATTCTTCCAAGTTTCTTTCTTCTTTTCTTTTTTTTTTAAGTTCTGGGGCACAGGTGCAAGTTGTGAAGGTTTGTTACATAGGTAAACGTGTGCCACGGTGGTTTACTGCACCTATCAACCCATCACCTAGGTATTAAGCGCAGCATACGTTCGCTATTTTTCCTAATGCTCCACCTCCCCCAACCACATACTCCACCCCCTGACAGGCCCCAGTGTGTGTGGTTCCCTTTCCTGTGTCCATGTGTTTTGATTGTTCAGCTCCCACTTATAAGTGAGAACATGCAGTGTTTGGTTTTCTGTTACTGCATTAGTTTGCTGAGGATAATGGCTTCCAACTCCATCCATGTCCCTACAAAGGACATGATCCCATTCCTTTTTATGGCTGCATAGTGTTTCATGGTGTATATGTGTCACATTTTCTTTATCCAGTCTATCATTGATGGGCATCTGGGTTGATTCCATGTCTTTGTGATCGTAAATAGTGCTGCAATGAACATACACATGCATGTGTCTTTGTAACAGAATGATTTATATTCCTTTGGGTATATACCCAGTAATGGGATTAAGTCTATGTGTGTCTTTGTATGTGAGATAGGTCTCTTGAATACAGCACACCAATGAATCTTGCCTCTATCCAGCTTGCCACTCTGCATCTTTTAATTGGGGCATTTAGTCCATTTACATTTAAGGTTAATATTGTTATGTATCAATTTGATCCTGTCACTATGATGCTAGCTGGTTATTTTGTAGACTTGTTTGCGTAGTTGCCTCATATTGTCACTGGTCTGTGTACTTCAGTGTGTTTTTGTAGTGGCTGGTAATGGTTTTCCTTTCCATATTTAGTGCTTCCTTCAGGAGTGCTTGCAAGGCAGGCCTGGTGGTGATGAATTCCCTCAGCATTTGCTTGTCTGAAAAAGATTTTATTTCTCCTTCACTTATGAAGCTGAGTTTGACCAGATATGAAATTCTAGGTTGGAAATTCTTTTAAGAATGTCAAATATTGGCCCCCACTATCTTCTGGATTGTAGGGTTTCTGCAGAGATCCACTGTTAGTCTGATGGGCTTCCCTTTATAGGTGGCCTTTCTCTCTGGCTGCCCTTAACATTTTTTCCTTTATTTCAGCCCTGAAGAATCTGATGATTATGTGTGTTTTGCTTGATCTTCTCATGTAGTATCTTACTGGGGTTGTCTGGGTTTCCTGAATTTGAACATTGGCCTGTCTTGCTAGGTTGAGGAAATTCTGGATGATATCCTGAAGTGTGTTTTCCAACTTGGTTCCATTCTCTCCGTCTCTTTCAGGTAGTCCTATCAGTCATAGGTTTGGTTTTTTAACACAATCGCACAGTTCTCAGAGGTTTTTTTCATTCCTTTTCATTCTTTTTTTCTCTACTCTTGTCTACCTATCTTATTTCAGCAAGATAGTCTTCAAGCTCTGATACCCTTTCTTCTGCTTCGCTTCTTTGGCTATTGATGCTTGTTATTGCATTGTGAAGTTCTCGTGTTGTGTTTCTCAGCTCGATCGGGTAATTTATATTCCTCTCTATACTAGTTATGTTGGTAAACAGCTGCTGTAATGTTTTATCATGGTTCTTAGCTTCTTTGCATTGAGTTAGAACATAATTCTTTAGCTCAGTGAAGTTCATTATTACCCATCTTCTGAAGCCTACTTCTGTCAATTCATCCATCTCAGCCTCAGCCCAGTTCTGTGCCTTTGCTGGAGACATGTTGCAATCATTTGGAGGAGAAGAGGCACTCTGGCTTTTTGAGTTTTCAGGATTTTTGTGCTGATTCTTTCTCATCGTCATGAGTTTATCTACCTTTGATCTTTGAGGTTGCTGACCTTTGGATGGGTTTTTGTGGGGTCCTTTTCATTGATGTTGTTGTTTTCTGTTTTTCTTTTAGCAGTCAGGCCCCCTCTTCTATAGGGCTGTTGCAGTTTGCTGGGGGTCCACTCTAGACCCTATTTGCCTGGGTCCCTCCCACCCCTGGAGGTATCACCAGCAGAGGCTACAGACCAGCACAGATGGCAGCCAGCTCCTTCCTCTGGAAGCTGTGTCCCAGAGGGGCACCAACCTGATGCCAGTTGGAATTCTCCTGTATGAGGTATCTGTGGACTCCTGCTGGGAGGTCTCACCTAGTCAGCAGGAGTGGGATCAGGCACCTGCTTAAATAAGCAGTCTGGCTGCCCCTTGGTGGAGTGGGTGTGCTGCACCCTCATCTGGGCTCCCCTAACTCTCCAGAGCCAGCAGGCAGAAAAGACAAAGACCACTGATCCATGATACCACAGCTGCCCCTCCTAGTGGCTCCTCTCAGGGATATCAAAGTTCTATTCATAAACTCCTGTCTAGGGATGCTGAAATTCCCACAGAGAGGCCTCACCCAGTGAGAAAAAATGGATCAGGGTTCTGCTTAAGGAAGCAGTCTAGCCATGAACTGACACAGCTGCTGTGCTGCGCTGTGGGGAATTGCTCCTGGTCCAGACCACCCAGTCTCACTGGCACCTACAGCAGGGGACAATGGCCAACTGGAGCCGCAGTGATGGTGGCCAACCCTCCTGCCCTGGGAATTAAGTCTTCTTAGGCAGTCTCTGGCCTGCTGCGTTGGCTGGCAGGGATTCCAAGCCAGTGTGTTTTAGCTTGTGGGGTTCTGTGGAAGCGAGGCCACTTGGCCCCCTGGCTTCAGTCCCCTTCCCACAGGAGTGGACAGATATCCTGCCTCATGGGAGTTCCCAGAGCTGGAGTATGCAAATACTCCTGTGTCTTGGTGCCTGCTGAAACGGCCAGCCACCCAAGCAGCTGCCATGTCTTTACAGTTCTGTGCTTGGGACCCAAGGCCCTGGTGGCGTGGGCTCACAAGGGGAACTCCTGATCCGCAGGTTGCAAGGATCCATGACAAAAGCAAGGTTTTCAGGGAGGGGTAGCACAATCCCTCACCACCTCCTTTGGCTGGGGGAGAAAGCTTCCTTTGCCCACACAGCTCTTGGGTGGGCCCTCGATGCTCTTCTTTGCTCTCCCTGGGTTGCGCCAACCACCTAGTCAGTCCCAATGAGAAAAGCTTGGTACCTCAGTTGAAGATTCAGAATTCACTTGCTGTTTTCATCCTTCTTGGTGGGAGCCACAGAGTGGAGCTGTTTCTATTTGGTCAACTTGGCTACTCTCGCCCCCTAAGTTTCTTTCTCCCCACCTCCCAGCACACCCTATTTTTTAAAAAATGACCTCTACTGTTATTTTACTGCCAATTTTGTAGTTTTCATTACATGTAAATAAACAATGTTCGGGTGACTCACAATACTCATGGTGAACTTTCTCCACCTAAACCTCAACCTCATTTTCATGCCACCAATCTTATATGTGCAAGAAATTGATTCGAACATTCAGTCTTGAAAAATCATCTGAGGAATATATGAATGATTAGATAAACAATTAATTCTTTTCTGATTTTAACCCATTTGTGTATATCAAGAATATAATTTGACAAATAACACAAGTTGACAACATAAATTGAGAAATAATATAGATACTGATATTGAATGAAGTGCTTTTTATCTTTTCTAATATGTTATTGTATTGCTTCTGGTCAAGATGTCTGTGTTGTAAAAACAAAAATTAATGGTTATTTTCCTTTAAATATATATAGTGTATTTTTTAGTGTTAGTGTAACAGTTACATATACTCACTTTAACAAAAAAGATAGTGCAATTTAGGACAGTTTTGCATTTCAACAACAATAAAGCCTATATTTAAAATAGGAATACATGTCCATCTTCCAATTTTTAGATTGTAGATAGGGATGTAATTTTCTCAAGTTCATTATGAGATTCTTTGGGAACAGTTCATTATGTTTGTGATAACCTTTTTGAATTGTCTTGTTATTTGCATACTTTCATCTCTTCCAAAATATTACAAACTTCTAGTTTTAACCATTTATCTATATTGCTAAATGAAAATATAATTTTTAATTATTACTTTTTAAAATTTTTGTGGGTACATAGTAGATGTATATATTCATGGGGTATATGAGATATTTTGAAACAGGCATGCATGTGTAATAATCATGGAAAATAGAGCATCCATCCCCTCAAGCATTTATCCTGTTACAAAAAATCCAATTTTACTTTCGGTTATTTTTAAATGTACAATTAAGTTATGACTACAGTAACCCTATTGTGCTAACAAATGCTAGGTCTTATTCATTCTAACTAATTTTTTCTGTACCCATTAACCATCCCTGCCTCACCCCCCCACAGACACTACCCTTCCTAGTCTCTGGTAACCAGCCTTCTACTCTCTATCTCCATTAGTTCCATTGTTTTGATTTCTAGATCCCACAGATAAATGAGAACATGTGAAATTTGTCTTTCCATGCCTGGGTTATTTCACTTAACATAACGACCTTCAGTTCCACCATGTTGCAAATGACAGAATCTCATTCATTTTTACGGTTGAATAGTTCTCCATTACATATATGTACTACATTTCCTTTATCCATTCATCTGCTGATGGACACTTAGGTTGCTTTCAAATCCTGGCTATTGTGAACAGTGCTGCAACAAACATGGGAGTGCAGATATCTCTTTGATATACTGATTTCCTTTCTTTTGGATATATACCCAGCAGTAAGATTGCTGGACCATATGGCAGATCTATTTTTAGATTTTTGAGTAACTGCAAACTGTTCTTCACAGTGGTTGTACTAATTTACAGTCCCACCAACAGCGTACAAGGGTTCCCTTTTCTCCATATCCTTGCCAGCATTATTACCTGTCTTTTGGATAAAAGCCATTTTAACTGGGGTGAGATGACAGCTCATCATAGTTTTGATTGATATTTGCCTGATGATCAATGATGTTGAGCACCTTTTCATATACCTGTTTGCCATTTGTATGTCTTCTTTAGAGAAAAGTCTGTTCAAATTTTTTGCCCATTTTTTTAATTGGAGTATTAGACTTTTTTCCTACAGTTTCTTATATATTCTGGTTATTAATATCTTATCAGATGAGTCATTTGCAAATATTTTCTTCCATTCTATGGGTTTGTCTCTTCACTTTGTTGATTATTCCCTTTTCTATGCAGAAGCTTTTTAACTTGATGTGATCCCATGTGTCCATTATTTTCTTTGGATGCCTGTGCTTGTAGGGTATTACTCAAGAAATTTCTGCCTAGACCAATGTCATTGAGAGTTTCTTTTAGTTTTCTCTTAGGAGTTTCATTTTTATTTGATTTTTGCACGTGATGGGACATAGTATTCCAGTTTGATTCTTCTTCATATGGATATCCAGTTTTCCCAGCACCATTTATTGAAGAGACTGCCTTTTCCACAGTGTATGTTCTTGGCACTTATGTCAAAAATGTGTTCACTGTAGGTATGTGGTTTTGTTTCTGGTTCTATATTCTGTTCCATTGGTCTATGTGTTTGGTTTTATGTCAGTACCATGTTGTTTTGGTTACTATATTTCTGTAGTATAATTTGAAGTCAGGTAATGTGATTCCTCCGGTTTTGTTCTCTTTGCTTAGGATAGCTTTGCCTATTCTGGATCTTTTGTGATTCTATATAAATTTTAGGATTGTATTTTCTATTTCTGTGAAGAATCTCATGGGTATTTTGATAGGGGTCACACTGAATTTGTAGGTTGCTTAGGGTAGTATGGACATTTTAACAATATTGATTCTTAGAACCCATAAACATGTAATGTCTTTCCATGTTGCTGTGTCCTCTTCAATTTCATCAGTGTTTTATAGTTTTCATTGTAGAGATATTTCATTTATTTGCTGAAGTTACTTCCTATCTAATTTTATTTATGGCTATTGTAAGTTGGATTACTTTCTAATTTCTTTTTCATATTATTCACTGTTGGTATACAGAAATGCTACTGATTTTTGTATGTTGATGTTGTACCTTGAAACCTTGCTGAATTTATCAGTTCTCATCATTTTTTTGGTGGATACTTTAGGTTTTTCCAAATATATCATCTGCAAACAAGGATAATTTGACTTTTTCCTTTCCAATTATATGCCATTTATTTCCTTCTCTTGTCTGATTGCTTGGACTTCCACTACTACATTGAATAATAGTGGTGACAATGGGCATCCTTTTCATGTTTCAGATCTTAGAGGAAAGGATTTTAAGTTTTCCCTATTCAGTATGACACGGTGGCATGACATATATAGTGTTTATTGTGTTGAGGTATGTTCCTTCCATACCAAATTTTTTGAAAGTTTTTATCATAAAGGGATGTTGAATTGTATTAAATTTTTCTCAGCATTAATTGAAATGAACATATGGTTTTTGTTCTTCATTCTTTTGATGTAATGTATCACACTGATTAACTTGCATATGTTGAATCATCCTTGCATCCCTGGAATAATTCCCACTTGGTCATGATGAATTATCTTTTTAATATACTGTTGAATTCCACTGGCTGGTATTTTTGTTGATTTTTGAATCAACATCAGAGATATTGGCCTGCGGTTTTATTTTTAGATGTGTCTTTGGTTTGGGTGTCAGGGTAATATGGGCCTTGTAGATGAGTTTGGAAAAGAGTCCCACTTCCTGTATTTTTTGGAATTGTTTGAGTAGCACTGGTGTTAGTTCTTTAAATGCTTGGTATGATTAAGCAGTGAAGCCATCAGGTCCTGTTATTTTCTTTACTGGGAGACTTCATATTGCAGCTTCAATCTTGTTTATTGTTATTGGTCTATTCATATTTTGGATTTCTTCATGGTTTAATTCTGGTAGCTTGTATCTGTCTAGGAATTTATCCATTTCCCCTAGATTTTCCAATTTATTGGCATGTAGTTGGTCGTAGTAGCCACTGATGATCCTTTGAAATTCTGCAATCCCAGTTGTAATGTTTCCTTTTCCATCTGATTTTACTTATTTGGGTCTTTTCCTTTTTTGTGCTTTAATCTGCCTAAGGACTTGTTGATTTTGTTTATCAAAAAGAATAACATTTTTTGTTTCCTTGACTTTTGTATTGCTTTCTTCATTTCAAATTCATTTATTTCTATTCTGTTCCTTTTTATTTATTTTTTTTTATACTAATCTTGGGTTAGGTTTGCTCTTGCTTTGCTAGCTTTTTAAGATGAATCATTAGGTAATTTATTTGAAGTTTTTCTTTTTTGAAGAAAAAGGCACTTATGTAAGTGCCTATAAATTCCCCTCTTAGTACTGCTTTCACTGTATCCCATAGATTATGGTATGTTGTGTTTCCACTATCATTTGTTCCAAGAAATTTTTCAGTTTTCTTCTTAATTTCTTCACTGATCCACTAGTCATTCAGGAGCATACTGTTAAATTTCTACATGTTCGTATGGTTTCCAAAATTCCTCTTCTTGTTGATTTATAGTTTTATTCCATCATGGTCAGAGAAGATGTTTGATATTATTTCAATTTTTGAATGTTTTAAAACTTGTTCTGTAACCTAACATATAGTCTATCATTGAGAATGGAAATATCTATCAAGTCCATTTGTTCTATGGTGCAGATTAAGTCTGATGTTTGTTGATTTTCTGTCTGGAATACCTGTCCAATACTGAAAATGGGATGTTGAAGTCTCCAGCTATTACTGTATTGCGATCTCCCTCTCTCTTTAGCTCTAATAATATTTGCTTTATATATCTGGGTGCTCCAGTGTTGGGTGCATATATATTTACAATTGTTATATCCTCTTGCTGAATTGACTGCTTTATCATTACATAATGACATTCTTATGACGGTAAATCCTGCCAAGATCAGGTTCTTCCCTTCAAGGCAGTGGGGTCCCTTTTAGCCCAGAAAGTGTCTAGAAATGTTATGTGGGAGCTCAGGCCTGGAATGGGGGCCTCAGGACCCAGGCATGCTGCAGAAAAGGCACAAACCAGTGCCTACTTCTGAGGCCCCTGGGGAAAGGGCAACACACAGGCACAGGCAAAGATACTTTGCAAGTGAAGGAAAAGTAAAAGAAAAACTCTCTACCCCTGATAGATGGAGAGGTGTATTAGTCCATTTTCACACTGCGCATAGACATACTTGAGACTGGGAAGAAAAAGAGGTTTAATGGACTTACAGTTCCACATGGCACGGGAGGCCTCACAATCATGGAGGAAGGCAAGGAGGAGCAAACACATCTTACATGGATGGCAGCAGGAAAAAAAAAAGTGAGCTTGTGCAGGTAAATTCCCCTTTTTAAAACCATCAAATCTCATGAGACTTATTTGCTATCACAAGAACAGCACGAGAAAGACCTGCTCCCATGATTCAATTACCTCTCACTGGGTCCCTCCCACAACACATGGGAATTCAAGATGAGATTTGGGTGGGCCAACCATATTGCACACCTGGCCCCTCTCAAATCTCATGTTTTACATTGCAAAACACAATAATGCCTTCCAAACAGTCCCCCAAAATCTTAACTCTTTTCAGCATTAACTCAAAAGTCCACAGTCCAAAGTCTTATCTCAGACAAGGCAAGTCCCTTCCACCTATGAGCCTGTAAAATCAAAAGCAAGTTAGTTACTTCCCAGATACAATGGGGCTATGGGCATTGGGTAAATACAGCCATTCCAAATGGGAGAAATTGGCCCAAACAAAGGGACTATAAGCCCCATGCAAGTGCAAAATTAAGCAGGGTAGTCAAATCTTAAAGCTCCAAAATGATCTCCTTTGACTCCATGTCTCACATCCAGGTCACGCTAATACAAGAGGTAGGCTCCTGTGGTCTTGGGAAGCTCCACCCCTGTGGCTTTAGAAGGTACACCCTCCCTCCTGGGTGCTTTCATGGGCTGGTGTTTAGTGTCTGTGGCTTTTCCAGGTGCACAGTGCAAGCTGTCAGTGGATCTATCTTTCTGGGGTATGACGGATAGTGGCCCTCTTCTCACAGCTCCACTAGGCAATGCTCCAGTAGGGACTCTGTGTGGGGGCTCCCACCCCATATTTCCCTTCCACACTGCCTTAGCAGAGGTTCTCCATGAGAGCCCCACCCCTGCCACAAACTTTTGCCTGGGCATCCAGGCGTTTCCATACATCTTCTAAAATCTAGGCAGAGGCCACATACCTCAATTATTGACTTCCATGCACCTGCAGGCTCAACACCACATGGAAGCTGCCAAGGCTTTGGGCTTCGATCCTCTGAAGCAACAGCCTGAGCTGTACCTTGGCCCCTTTTAGTCATGGCTGGAGTAGCTGGGATGCAAGGCACAAAGTCCCTAGAATGCACACAGCAGAGGGACCCTAGGCCCAGCCCATAGAACTATTTTTTCCTCCTAAGCCTCTGGGCTTGTGATGGCAGGGGTTGTTGCAAAGGTCTCTGACATGCCCTGTAGACATTTTCCCCATTGTCCTGGAGATTAACATTCAGCTCCTCATTACTTATGCAAATTTCTGCAGCTGGCTTGAATTTCTCCCCAGAAAATGGGATTTTCTTCTCTATCACATCATCAAGCTGCAAATTTTCCAAACTTTTATGCTCTGTTTCCCTTTTGAAACTGAATGCCTTTAACAGCACCCAAGTCACCTCTTGAATGCTTTGATGCTTAGCAATTTCTTCCACCAGATGATAACCTAAATAATCTCTCTCAAGTGCAAAGTTCCACAAATCTCTAGGACAGGGGCAAAATATCACCAGTCTCTTTGCTAAAACATAACAAGAGTCACCTTTGCTCCAGTTCCCAACAAGTTCCTCATCTCCATCTGAGATCATCTCAGCCTGGATTTCTTTGTCCATATCATTATCAGCACTTTGGGCAAAGCCATTCAACAAGTCTCTAGGGAGGTCCAAACTTTCCCACATTTTCCTGTCTGCTTCTGAGCCCTCCAAACTGTTCCAACCTCTGCCTGTTACCCAGTTCTAAAGTCACTTTCACATTTTCTGGTATCTTTTCAGCAATGCCCACTATACTGGTACCAATTTACTGTATTAATCCATTTTCACACTGCTGATAAAGACATACCTGAGACTGGGAAGAAAAAGAGGTTTAATGGACTTACAGTTCCACTTGGCTGGGGAGGCCTCACTATCATGGTGCAAGACGAAAAGAGCAAGCCACATCTTACATGGATGGTGGCAGGCAAAAAAAAAGGAGAGCTTGTGCAGGGAAACTCCCCTTTCTAAAACCATCAGATCTTGTGAGACTTACTGTTCCCTATCAGGAGAACAGCATGGGAAAGACCTGCCCCCATGATTCAATTACCTCCCACCAGGTCCCTCCCTCAACACGTGGGAATTCAAGATGAGATGTGGGTGGGGACACAGCCAAACCAATCAACAGGTAACCATCTTAGGCCTAATATTCCATCACAGCAAGTAGAGGTATCCTACTCCTGAGGTAGCAGTATGAAACTCCTACAAAGACCAACTACAGATAGAAGGCAGAGTTTGGCCATAACACAGAGGATGGACAAAGAGACAGGAAAAGTCCTCATTCCTAAGGCTCAGGTACATAAGACCTCCCTAGTGAATATGGACTAAAAAGAGAGAAACTCTCTGCCATCTCCCTGAGATGGCAGACTGTTTGGCATCATCCTTACTGAGTACTAAGTGAAAAGGAGGAGAGAATTTAAGTAAAGTGAATGGAAAATAAATAAATGATTGAGTTGATACTTTGTTGTGAAAGCACAAGAACCTCACTTGAATTCTCCTTTAGAAAATGATTCCATTTTCAATTAGAAGTATAGAGAAAGGCTGTGTGTAGAAGAGATAAATTGTTTTGAAAAAGGATCAATGAATCTCTTCAAATAATTTGCAAAAAGAATAATGAATAAGATCTTAGAACATTCATTTTAACCCTGTATTTTTAAAAAAAAGTTGTACAGAATATCCTGAGTGGGCTATCAAAACAAGTTAGCTCTAAAGCATGTCAAGTTGAATGAGTTTATCTAAAAAATAATACTATATTTGTTTTAGAACCGTAGATAAAAATCCAATATTATGTCTTTATAATCAGCTAACAGATACAGTTACTTCATTGGAGCAATGCTAGTATGATAATAATATCATATTCAATATAGGAAATTCTTCATAGCAATGTGACCTTGTCAAGCTATATAACCTCTGTAAATATCAAATTTAGCACCTCCAAAATGGACATATAATGAGCTTCAAAGCGTATTCAATTAAATATTTTAGTAAAGTGGCTTACATAGTGTCTTGCACATAGAAAATACTAAATTACTCAATAAATGTTTCTGTACTCATAATCATCATCATTATCATTTCATAATACTGCTATTCAGTATAGTAAAACAGACACACACAATTCTTCTAAGCGCTAAATTTATCTTCCTACAATAAGGAGTGTGCCAGTAAGTAAATATCTTCTAATCAACCAAAAATATTAGGATATGTGAATATTAGTAACACTGTGTATCTTTTAAAAAATGAATTTAAAATTTTGTGAACGTCTATTCTGAGTATACTAAATTGTCTTAATTTCAGTCATTTGAATTATATAAATGAGCTTATTTTTATCTTATGTGAAATGTAAACCCACAACATGTTAAAAATACTTTAAGAAATAATGCTGCAAAATTTCTTAAGCAGAACCATAAATGTGCAGCATTGCATCAATTCACTTTTTAAATATACATTAGAAGCCTATTTGTGCTCGTCCCAGGAAACAAAGCATAGGAATTGACTGAAGTATTAGACCTTAAAGTTTTTCTGACCATTAAATTGGTTTTCAGGGACTTGCTTTCTGTTTGCACAATGAAGTCTATTCAGTAAACAATTTAAATTCATTTCATGGTGGTGCTTCTCCTATTATGACCTTCCTGTTGCCCATCTGCTTAATAAATGGAAAATAAAAGTTGTACTAAAGAATAAAGTTTAAAATATTCATATAAGCAGCTTATATTTTAAACTATATAATGTTTCCTCATCACATTAGTAGAGCATCTTTGTGTTAAAAAAAAAAACCACAGCAAACAGACATTGTTTCAAGTACAATGCTGTTAAGAGTACTCAGTGGAACATTCTATTTAAATGTGTACATCATAAAGAAAACAATTTGCACATGCTTTGTCTTAATAAAATGGTACAATGATTATTTAACTTCTCCATTTCAGGAAACCAGCATATCAAAGTCTAAAATTCAATTATGCAATATTAAGCTACAGATATTCTTATCGAACTATAAAATTATTGCCCCAAAACTCCATTTTAAATATGATATGAATATTATTTAATAGTATGCTCAAAAATATTTTGAAGTGAATATCCATGGTAAAATAATTTTATTAACTGAATAGGTTTAAGTATTTTTGAATGATTATTTAATAATGAGTTTATTGGATTATTTTATTATAATTTGGCAAAGTAAAGCATATAAACATTTTCTTGTTTACCTGCATCGAAGTAGGCTATCTTTGTCATATATTTTTCTCACATGAAAAAAATGAATCAAAGTAATTTCTGATAATAGTAGTTACATAATTAGCAAATATTCCATTATCTTCAATTAGTTATAAATGAATTTATTTAACGCACTAAATTTTATATTGGAATAACAGTTGGACGGCCAAAATGGAATTCAACCAGATTAGAGAAAAACTTTCATTATATCCTAACCAAAAAAGAAAGGGGTATATTCATGTCCAGAAAAAAATACCTTCTTAATTTAACACGCAATTACCTAAACACTAAAGCATGAAATTTTATAAGCCTCATTATTATCTTTATTTTCACAGTGTTTGTTTCTGAAAGGCATAAAACTAAATGGGTCTTCACAAAAGCTGGGCACTCTTTGACCTTTTATAGAAGTAAATTTTGAAAGTGAAATAAAGGCCCCTTAGTAAACCACCTTAATTTTCCCTCAATATTAATTGCCATGTAATTATGGTTTTCTTTATGCCTATATTCTCTGGCAGATTGTAAAATAAAGTATTTCATTATTTTTTAAATGGTAGTTTTTCATCTTCCTGTTAGTAATCCCAATCAGTATTATTTTCTTCAGGGCTCTCAATAAAGCCTTTCTGGTCTGCATTATATTTCCTTACTGTAAAAGCCTGGCAAAGGAAGACAATACTCAAAATACGGCAAGACTGGTTACATTCCCAAGAAAATAATGCCTACCCCAAATAAATGCCATGAAAGGGGCAAAAATCACCAATTAACTGCTCTAAAAATCATTAAAAGCTTAACTAAAGAGCCAAAAGTTTAATAGCACACAATCACTTAAGCTCCTACTATGTACCAGGCACAGAGATAGGCCCCGGGGGTATAGTGAACACAAAACATAGTCTCTATTATATGGAACTGAAAATGCAACAACAAAATATAAACATTAGATAATTCAATATGAAGGGCATAAATTTCAAGCTCCTTCATAAAGTATTAAATTAAATATAACTTAAATGGAGAGATATGCTATGTAAATAGGACTAAAACTTGTGACAGCATCAATCCTTCCCCCCTCAAAAAATAGATATGCACACACACACACACACACACATTTTTCCAAAATCAAGTTATATTTTCAACTTAAACCCCATCCTATGTCACACCTACATCACCCGTGTCTGTGGAAATTGGCAAACTTATTCTAAAGGGTCAACTGATTTTCAATAAAAGTGCCAAAGAAATTAAATGAGACTTAAAGATAATTTTCTCAAGAAATGGTGCCACAACAATTATGTATTCCTATAGTAAAGAAAATTAACTTCTAGCTTCTACCTCACACAATGCACAAAACTTAAGAACAGATCCTATGTTGAAGTAAAAATCTATATTTTAAGGGTTTTAGAAGAAAACACAGAATATCTCTGTGACCTATAGTAGAAAATGATATATTCAACAAAATGTCAAAATAAATACCATAAAAAAGATAAGACATGCTTCATTAAAATTTATAGTGTCTGCTCAACAAAGACACCATTCATAAATTAAAGACACAAGCCACAGACTGGGAGAAAATATTCACAATATTCTAACAAAGCACTTATATCCAGAATATACAAAAAACTCTTACAATTCAATTATAAGACCAGCAAGCAAAAAACATAAACATATAGAAAGCAGGATAAATGCTTTGTAGAATGCTTTTTAGAATGGTCAAAAAGCAAAAAAAAATTATGTTTAATATCATTTGTATACAGAAAATGCATATCAAAAATACAAGATGCCACAACACAACAGTTAAAATGGCTACAATTGAAAAGACTAACAACATTCAATGTTAGTAGCTGTTTGGAGCAACTGGAATTCTCATGTATTTCTACTGAGAAAGCAAAATGGACCAACTTGAATGTGGAAATATGTACGAGCAGTTCATACAGAGTTAAACATCCATCTATCCCCTTGATCCAGAAATTCCACTAAGTTTTTATAAGAAATGAAAACATATTCCCACCAAATATTTGTACCTCAATGTTCACAGCAGTTTTATCTTTAATAACCAACTGTTGGAAATAACTAAATGGAAAAAGGATAAAAAAGTTGTAGTATACATTATACAACAGAATACTACTTAGCAATAAAGAGGAACAAATTACTGATACAGGCAAAAATAATACATTGTACAGACTTTATGCTGAGTATAAGATGCCAAACACAATAATATACTGTGATTCCATTTATGAAATTCTCAAACAAAACTAATCTAAAGTGAAACAATTCTTAAGAGTGATTGCTGGGACAGAGAATGGCTGAGAAGAGACATGAGGAAAACTTCTGGATAGATATAAATGTTCTACCTTGAGATCAATGTGGAGGTTTAAGAGTTTATCCGTTTGTCAAAATTATATAGCTAAGACATATATTTCAATGTATATAAAGCATAACAAAAAATAACTGTAAAAATTATATATTATAACTTGAGGTGCAGTAGGGAATGGGTAAGAGTAGAAGTGAAATAAGAATGACAAAAGTAGAGTGTTGATTATCCTATAGGTCTATGAGGTTCATTAGTCTATACTGTTTACTTTCTTTGAGTATATGGTAAGAAGGTAACATGAGATCTACCCTCTTAACAAATTTTTAAGTGTACAATACACTATTGTTGGTTGTAGTACAATGATATATAACAAATCTGTAGCACTGATTTTTGTTTACCTAAAACTTTATGCCCTTTGATTAGTAATGCCCTATCTTCCTCTCCTGTCGTCCCCTGGAAACCACCATTCTACTCTTTGATTCTATGAATTTTACCATATTAAATACCTCATATATGGGGAATCATGCAGTAATCATCCCTCTGTGACTGTCTTATTTCACTTACCATAGTGTCCTCAAGGTTCATGCATGTCCTCACATATTACAGAATTTCCCTCTTTTTAAAGGATGAGTAGTATTGCATTGCATGAATGTACCATTTTTTTTTACCCATTCATCTGTCAATGAACATTTAGGTTGTTTCTATAATTTGGCTGTTGTGAATAATGCTGTAATGAACACAGGAGTGATAATATCTGCCTGAGATCCTGGTTTCAATTCAATTCACTTCAAATAAATACCCAGGAGTGGGATTTCTTGATCACATGGTAGTTTGAATTTTAATTTTTTGAGGAACCTTTATTCGGTTTTCAGTGGTGGCTGCACCATTTGCATTCCCACCAGTAATGTGCAAGGGTTCCAATTCTTCCACATTTACATCAACACTTGTTATTGTTTGTATTTTTCTATTTTTTTTTTTTTTTTGAGACAGAGTCTTGCTCTGTCGCCTATGCTGGAGTGCAGTGGCGTGATCTCGGCTCACTGCAAGCTCCGCCTCCTGGGTTCACACCATTCTCCTGCCTCAGCCTCCCGAGTAGCTGGGACTACAGGCGCCCACCACCATGCCCGGCTAATTTTTTGTATTTTTTAGAAGAGACGGGGTTTCACCATGTTAGCCAGGATGGTCTTGATCTCCTGACCTTGTGATCTGCCCACCTCGGCCTCCCACAGTGCTGGGATTACAGGCGTAAGCCACCGCGCCAGACATATTGTTTGTGTTTTTCTAATAATAGCCATCCTGAAAAGTATGAGGTGATTTCTCATTTACTTTTGATTTGGATTTCCTTGACAATTAGTAACATTGAGCATTTTTCCATGCAGAAGCCTGTTCACATGCTTCTGCTCAAACTATTAGCTTCACATGCCACTGGGGGGAAAAAGCAAGTTTCTAGCAAAGGCCTCTACCACTAACCCACTGGTTAGAGCCACTATAGCCTCCTTGTTAATCCTCTAACAAGCCAACCTGTCTTCACCACATCCTCTTTATACTTCCTTTTTCCTCTGCCTGGAATTCCATTTTCCCAAGTTTATACTTGGCTTTTTCCCTCAGTCTCTTCAGGTTTCTGATGTGCTCCCCTGCTCCCTGCCCCACCCCTTACCAATCCTACATAAAACAGCACCCCGTCTGTCTCCTTTACCCATTTTATTTTTCTTCATAGCACTTACCACTACCTAATATATGTTGTATTTGTCAATATTCACATGTAGTCAATAGTTATCCTAATGTACTTAAAGAGTGTCAACTGTTTGGAGTTAAGAAAAGGAAAAGAAGCCTGTCACTAAGGTAGAAGGAGGGGCAGAACAGTATGATGTCACAGATGCTAAGGGAAGATAGGAATAAAAACCAGGATATACAAATGGAAAAAAAAGACTGCTAAATTTGGGTGTCAAACAGTTCTCTTGTGTCCAAGGCCAATTGAGAAAAAGTGAAGTGAAAGTCAGACTGCAAGATGTTAAAGTTCAAGTACACTGGTGCTTTCAGGAATCAATCATCCAAACGAGTTTTTTTTTTTTTTGCATTGTCTACACTATGGAAAGAAGACATAAAATGCTAGTGAAAACAGGCAAGAAGATCAAGCAAAAAGGTTTTAATTAATAAAACTCATAATAGTTATTTATAAATTTCAGACCAAAGTAAATCTTTTGGCATGACAACTACCAAATAAAACAAGGTTTATGAATGAATATAGTGTCTAAACTGTGAAAGATACAATTCTAAGTGATGTTTTATAATCTTTTTTTTTTACATTTTTTATTATTTATTTATTTATTTATTTTTATTATACTTTAAGTTTTAGGGTACATGTGCACAAAGTGCAAGTTAGTTACATATGTATACATGTGCCATGTTGGTGTCAACCACCAAATCTCTGCAACTGTGGTCACCTGCTTTAAATGCAACTTTAGACTTTTGCATTTAAAATAACAATTGGTCTACATTTCAATAGAAAACGTATGCTCTCCTTTTCTGAGAAAAACATTGTTCTTCAATATCCAGTATGGGAAATATTTTTACTTCCAATGTAACTATAAATTTTTAATAAGATCATTTTCTCCACAAAAACATCTATACAGAAATGTTCTCAACAGTTATTTTCCCAACTTTATATTTTGGAAGACAGATAATCTATATTTATAGCAGGTACAGAGAAAACCTATAGTCTAAAATTGACACTCAACAGAGAAAATGACAATTCCCTGCTTTAATTATGGCAATTCAAATGATATTTTAGTGGGAAATATTTTCTCCTTTCATTTCTTTCTTCATGCTTCATCGTTGCTGAATTTAAAAAATATTAATGATGTGATTAATAAAAACTTAGAGATGACAGCGTTTAGAGTTATTGATAATAGCTGACATTTCAAAGCACTCTGTGATTTACAAAGCTCTTTAACATAGCTTGTCTCATTTAATTATCACATTATTCCATAGAAATTAATAACATTATGCAAAACAATTCCCAGGTTAATAAGAAAACTGGGAGTAATTCAATAAACTGAGTTAATAAGTAACAGAATATTAGAAGCCAGGTATTTGAACTTTAAGATCAGTACTCTTTCCATGGCAACTTCCCCCCAGATAAATATTAATTTTATAGCTGCATTATTTATTTGATTTTCCTAGATACATCACTAAATGCTATTAGTATAATCAAGAACAATACATATCTGCAACCTGACTTTTTTGTGTATTAAAAATTATTATTAGAAAAGTATTTTATATCTATTTTATTTGCCTTAAGAAATATCCTATTCTATTTTATTTTGCCTGTTTTATTTTGCCTTAAGAAATATCCTAATCCTAAAAATACAAACATTAGCTCAAGTTCAATATAGGGAATCTCATGTTTATTACTAATTGCTATTTGAAAATTATCCTCAGAATTCAAATTGAAAAACCTAGATGATTAAACACTACCATTTGGGGCAGGCTGGTAGCATGACAGACGTAGTTCGGAAAACTTTTTTCAAAACTTAATTGCAGCACTATTCACAATAGCCAAGAATGTGGAATCAACCTAAGTATCCATCAACAGAAGAATAAATAAATCAAATGTGGCACATATACACAACGGAATGTTATTAAGCCATTTTTAAAAAAAGAATGAAATCCTATAATTTGCAGGAACATAGATGAAACTAGAGATGATTATGTTAAGTGAAATAAGCCAGGTACAGAAAGACAAATATTGCGTGTCCTTACTCATGTGGAAGCTAAAATAGTTGATCTCATGGAGGTAGCAGGGAGAATGATAATTACCAGAGGCTGGGAAGTATGCGGGGAACGCTGGGTGGAAAGGGGAGATGAAGAGAAATTGGTTAATGGATACAAACAGTTAGATAGAAGGGTTAAGTTCTAGTGTTCAATATCACAGTAGCGTGACTACAGTTAACAATAATTAACTGTATTATAGTTAACATCTATTTCAAAATAGTTAGATTTGAAATGTTCCCAACACACAAAAAAAATCATAAATGTTTGAGGTGATGGATATCCTAAATACTCTGATTTGATTACTACACATTGTATGTATATAATCAAAATAACACATGTACAATTATCATATGTACAACTGTATTTGATACATATGTATCAAAATATCACATGTACAATTATCATATATAAATGTATGTACAATTATTATGTATCAATAAAAAACTACTGACAAAACAAAACAAAACTTCATTCTCCATTTTCTAAGAATGTATCAGTAGAACCAGGCTATAAGGAAGCACTTTACTAAAATGTGCTGTGAAAGCACACCATGCTTAATATCCACTCAACAAAATAAAGATTAAGCATCTACTAAGGATCAAGCAGCTTCCTTTCAAATCTTCCATGTCAACTAGAGTAAAGCAAACACAAATTTTCCTTGTCTAATTTTTTAGATTTTAAGTTCTATTGAATGAGATAGATTTGAGAAATAGCCATAAACTGTTAAAATTAAAACTATAATCTGATATGTTAGTAAGACAAGATGTTTTATTTGAGTGATACATTTTAATCCTGGTTTCTTTTAACATTAAGTTAATAATCTGCATGAGTAATATGTTATTTCATATTATTGCTATTAAACATAATATTCAACAAACAACCAGTACTTAACAATGACTATTCAATGTCACTGGAGCTAAACTTATGGCATAAAGAGGCTGCTTTGATCTATTTAAAAGAAAATTAGCAAACTCAAGCAATAATTCAAAGGAGATCAGGAACTGAAACACTGTGCCAGGCAGCACTGTGAGAAATATGCTGTATCAAATTCCCAGTGAATCCATTAGATGAATATACAAAATCATAGTGAGCAACAGGGCAAATAGTACAAAACACTTTTGAGAAATGGAATGAAGAACAGAGAGAACACTAGTTCTAGTAATATATTCTTCTGAATCATCATACACTTCTAACGTAAAATATAAAATTCTAAATGGTACATTACATCCATCGACAATACAAAATTTATATACCTTGTAAAAACATTTCTACAAGTACAGATAATACTTGAATAAATGATATCATACAAATTATTTACTGCCATCTTTTACAAGAGCTTATTTTAAATATTTTCTCTACTTCTCAATGAAAAGGCATGTTTCTTTAAACTTATCAAAAATCTTAACAATATTATGTTCCTATATGGTAGTTCCATTAATCTAATTTTGGTTTTAATATGATTCTTTAAGTGAGAAAGGCCCTCTTTAACTATATTTAATAAAAATGAATTAATAAATAAAACACGAACTCTGCTTCACATCTGAGCATTGATTTTTCCATATAACATTGCCTCAGATAAGCAGATTCACCCCAAGTTAATGCATTCACATATTCCTTGTGAGAATAACACTGGCTGTTTATCTAAAATTGTTCACCAGGAATTGCATGTCTTCCATTAATAGTAGAAAGAAAGAAAGGTGTGGAGAGATCTGGCTTCTCTTCTATGAATAAATTTATGCCAGGAAATTACAAAACAAAGGTTTCCTTTCAGTAATTTTCTTTTAAGTTAGAATAAAATTTATTTTCATAAAATATATTAATAATGTACTCTTGAATGAAAAAGGAACTTACAAAATATGGTATTAGTGCAGTTTATATTTAAAAGTTACTCATAAATATGCATTAATATATATGCATTGAGGAAAGTCAAGGCTGCTATTCAACAAAATGGTAAGTGGTTGGCCCTGGGTGGTGAAATTATGGATAGTTTATATTTTCTTTTTAAAAATTTTTTATTTTTATAGACTAAGGGGTAAAAGTGCAGTTGTTTTACATGGATATATTGCATAGTGATGAAGTCTGGGTTTCTGGTGTACCAATCACCCAAGAAGTGGACATTTTACCCATACTTGCTTTCCTCCAACTCTCCCACCTTTTAAAGTCTCCAGTATCTATTATTCCATTCTATATGTCCATATGTACTTATTGCTTAGCTCCTACTTATAAGTGAGAATATGTGGTTTTTGACTTTCTGTTTCTGAGTCATTTCACAAAGGGTGGTGGCCTCGAGTTCCATCCATGTTGCTGCAAAAGGCCTGATTTCATTCATTTTTATGGCTGAATAGTATTCCATTGTATATAAATGTCACATTTTTTATCCCATCATCTGCTGATGGACACTTAGGTTGATTCCATGACTTTGTTATCATCAATAGCACTGCAATAAACGTAAGAGCGTGGGTGGAATTTTTATACAACTGAGTAGATACCCAGTAATGGAACTGCTGGACTTAAGTCAAAACCACAATGAGATATCATCTTACACCAGTCAGAACAGCTATTATTAAAAAGTCAAAAATAACAGATGTTGGTGAGAACGTGCAGAAAAGAGAACACTCATACATGGCTGGTGGGAATGTAAATTAGTTCAACCTGTATGGAAAACAGTAGAGAGAATTAACTTTTTTTTTAATAAACTTTATTTTTAGAGCAGTTTTAAGTTCATAGCAAAATTGATTAGAAGGTACAGAGATGTCCCATACACCTCCTACTCCCACACATGCACAGCCTTCCCCATTATCAATAGCCCCCAACAGAGAGGTACATTTGTTAACAACTGACGAACCTGCATATCATTATCACCCAAAGTCCACAGTTTATATTATTCCTTCTGGAGAATTTTAAAATACAGAAATTCCTCTACCAGGAATAAACTAGCACTTTCCTCTCGGCTTTCTATAAATTTAATTATTATTTCAGAAATTAGCCTATCTTTACAGGAGAAAATGTTATAAACCATGAAAAGACTATCAAATACACAAGGAAGTGAATGTTATGTAACAAATGTACCATCTCCTAAACAACTCCCTGCATTCCCTTCTTGTTGGTAAGTTATAATTGTGATAGTTCTGATCATCTGTTTAATTAATTTGCTAGTGAAGCCTCTCACATTCTTTACAACTAGAAAAATTCAGTTTTCCAAAATTAAGCCTCTGGTATATTACATATATCAGCTTCACCCAACTCTTTTATTTAGTTCAAAAGAAAAAGAAGAAAATGTCATTTAAAAAATAACATACTCAGCTGCTTGTTTGTAGTGCTTCAAATCTTTCTTTAAATTTTTGTTCTCATTTTCCAAAAGCATAATCTGGGTGTAGACATCTGGAACATTCCCAATAGTTCTAAGTTCAGTCACTCCTTTCTGTATTAACTCATACCTAGGATAAAATCAAACAAAAGTGTTTATATCATTTCTTTCTGCCAAATTGGCTCAATTTATGTACAATTCAAAAAGTTGTCTCAGGGAGTGTTATAGTAATTAGTTGCAGTATTACATTTATAAGTTAAAATGTCCAACAGTCATAATATATTTTAGAATAAAATATGACTTCTAGGTAACAATACCATCATGGTGTATAAAATATAATAAGTGAACATCTCCTATGTTCCAGGCACTGGTCTAGACAATATTAAAATTGACAAAAATGTCTACGTCCCTATTTCACGGAGTTTCCATTCTAGTGGGGAGGGTGATAAGTTCTATGAAGTTAAATAAGCTGTCTGAAAGCTATAGGAAGAATGAGGTGGAAACACTGATGGGAGTGCTTGTGCTATTTTACATAGGGTGGGCATGAATGACAAACATGACTGACAAAGTGATATCTGAACAGAGATCTAAAGGAAATGAGGGACTGTGTTATGTGGATAGCTGGGAGAGAAGCAGCTGGGGCAGATGGAAAAGTAAATGCAACGGCCCTGAACCAAGGAAGTGTTTGGCAACTACAAGAAAGAACAAACAGCCAGGGTACCTGGAGTGTCTGGAACTGAAGCCAACTAAGTGACCAAGGAGAGAATGGTGAAAGATGAGTCAGGAAAACAGCAGGGAGCCACAGTGAGGAAAGCAATTTTACCCTGAATCAGAAGTAAACCATAGGAAGGTTTTGAGACAAGTGACACTGACCAGATTTATGTTTTAAAGGGATTAGTCTAGCAAGTATAGAATCAGAGAGACCAGTTAGCAGGCTATTGCAGTAGTCAAAGAGAGAGCACGGTGGCTTGAAGGAAGTTGGTAGCAGTGGAGATTATGAGAAGTACCTTCTAGAAATGCTGTCAAGGTGGGGCCAGCAGGACTCTCTGATGGATCAACTGTCAGGTGTTGGTAAATGAGAGAAGGCAAGTGCAACTCCAGGGTTTTTGGCTTAGCAACAGATGGCCATTTATTTACTAAGTGGGGACAAATGCAGGAGGAGCAGAGTGGCTGGAGTAATTAAGGGATTGTTTCCATTCGTGTTAAATGTAATATGCCTAGCAGACATTTAAGTGAAGATAAACGTTGAGTATACATGTTCAGAGTTCAGGAAAAAAGTCAGGGTTGGCAATTTAAATTTGGTAATCAACATTATAGATACTATTTAAAGTCATGAGACTGAAAGAGACTAGCTAGGCAGTGGGAAATGAAAGTAAAGAAAGAAAGAAATGAAGAGGTCCTAGGAGTGAGCCATAAACACCACACTGCTTCCAGGTTGAGGGGAAAAGAAAACACTACCAAAAAAGACAAAGCAAGAGAGGCCCATGAAATAGTGGGAGAATCTGAGAGCTGTGCCCAGGGGCCAAATGAAGAAAGTGTTCTAAAAAGGAAGAACTGAACAACAGTGACAAATGCTGCCAGGAGTCTGAAAAGAATACTGAGAATCAATTACCGAAGTTGGCACTGTGAAAGTCACTATTAAAAAAAAAAAAAAGTTTTCAATAGAGTCATGCGGATAAAAGCCAAACTGAGAGTATGTCTGAGAGACTAGGAAATGAGGAAGTGGCAACAAACTTTTTTCAAGGAGATATGCTCTAAAGCAAAGCACAGGGAATCAAGATGAACTTAGAAGAAGATATGAAATCTAGGGTGGTTCTTCTCTTCCTTTTTTAAAATGTGAGGTATTGTACATCTGTATCCTTATGGGAATGACTCAGCAAAGAGGGAAAAAACTGACAATGGAGGTAAAAGCGGGACGATTACAAAAGCAGTATCCTTAAGTCTGTGAGAGGGGCTGGTATCAAGCAGACAAGATGAGAGTTGGCTTCAGATAACATTAGAGTCTGAGGGAGAAGAGAAGAATACCTGAGGCCAGAGGCAGCAGGGTGGTAAAGAGGGAGGTGGGAGTGATGGAACTTCTATTTTCTCAGTGAAATACGAAGCAACATCAGAGAATCAACTGCAGATCGTAAATAATTACAATTTTAATCCCTGTGTATGGCAATCAATAAAGTTAAAAAAAACAATTTGAGCACAGAAAAATATTTCAAGTAATAAATTTATTAATAAATCCCTACAAGGCTTGCTCTAGATGAGCTAAATATTAGAGCTAAAAATTATAAATTATCAGTAGTTTCATATTATAAATCATAATAATGTTACATATTTATAAAGTCACATATTTTGTGTTATATACTTTATCTGATTTTTTCTAAAAAAAGAGCAAGAGGACCCCCCATAGAATATCCTGAAGATTAAGATAATTGAATCAATATTCCATTATATTTGCCACAATTTATAAAACGGGAAATAGGTATCAATTGAATCATAAATTCCGTAAGTAATCTGTACTAGGAATGTGATTTATACTTATCTCAGAAGAGAAGACATAGGGATTGATTGAAGTATTACACCATAAGCTTTTTCTGACCATAAAATTGGTTTTCAGCACCTTGCTTTATTTAATGTGGAAAAACCACTAGAGAAATTTTCTATGAGGAAAAAAGTGATTTAATAGTTTTTCCTCTAAATTAAATACTATAAATAAAATAGTATGTGATAAAAGAAGCACAAATCCAAATACAACATTTATTACATAGTATATATCTCAGGACATTCAAAAATTATTTATCAGGTAAATTTTCTGCCATCCATATAAAAATATGAAAGATGACTTCAGGCTCATTTTTAGATAATAATACAAGTAATTAGGAATTTTAATGCACAAACTACAGAAGTATACTTCTCAATAAAATCTGAATTCTCATACATAATATTTTTGTGGTTTGCTTCAGTTTGTATGTATCTGTTGTTTTGTTTTAACAAATATCCTGACTTTTTATTTTTTCTTCTTTTTCACTCACTCTTAAAATAAGACTGAAAAGTGTTCAGGTGGGAAAAAAGATTGCCATAACTATTAGAAATTTGAAATATAATTTGCTCTTAATGAAATTGCCAATAAAATTATCACTAATAAAACTGCATTAATTCTCTTAATATTTACCAGGAGATCCATAAACTACTTAGAATTATGTAGAAATGGAGAATATATATGAATTTCAGGGAGAAAGTGCATGGAAATTTCATAAAATTTTGTCCACATAAGAAAAGCATTTAAGACCCACTGCCATAAATGATGAATATTATGACAGAATTCCAGTAAACATAGAAATGGTGTCAGAAGAATAAGGATTATTTTTCCCTCATGGTGGCACCCAAGGCATAGGATGTAAAAGACAGGGGAAAGGTCATCTTGATTATCATCTCCTTATACGAAGCCCATAATGAGAACTTTTCCTCCATGTTTTCATAAAGATTTAGGTAAATACATTACCAACATAGACAAAATTATTTTAATTACTGTACAAACTGAGGATGTTAGAATCCCCAGCACTATCGCGACTATCACTTAGAACCAGACAGTCCCTCTCCGGAAAAATATAGCACGGCTGACATGTTTATTACTGGCCCCAAGATTCCTCAAACCAATATAGAAAATAGGCACAAATTTGAAATCTAAATTGATATTTTCTGAGTCCTTTTAGTATCCAGCCAAGCCAAAAGGCACCTTTATTAATTTTTTCAAAGATTCTCTTGTATAATTGCACAATATAGCCCTGTGGTTAGGAGACTGGTCTTTAAGATCAGTATGTCCTAGGTTGACTCTGCCACTTACTGGCTATGACTTGGTGACACTCACTGAGGAGATTTCCTAATCTCCCTATCCCCTTTCCTTACCCGTAAAATAGAAATATGGCTGTGGCTACCTGCTAGATACAGTTGTTGGGAGAAGTAAATGAAATAATGCATGAGAATATACTATATCAATAAAAATGATACAAACTAAATTTCTGAGTGATAAGCCTAAGGCTTCACCTTCTTAAATATTTTTAAATCCCTCATATTTAATAAACATGTTATTAATTTTGTTTTAAAAATTTAAATTAAATACTCACCTAAATGGCTGCTCTCTTAATATCATAGTACATAAATCTGTGCAGATGTATTTATAGTGGTCAAATTTATCATAATGTAACAAAGCAAAAATTAGCTTTTGCTAACTTTTATGTTATGTAGAAGAGTCACTACGTTTCTGTGTTAAACTTAATAATGACTGGGGAAAAAATATTCTTATGGGACATATAACTAGAAGCCAAGTCCTCATTAATTGAAGAAACAGCAATAAGATCAAATTGACAAAGGAACAAATATTTGTGTAGTGTTCACTGGGAGTCATTAATGTATACACAACACCACACATATTTCCTGTACATACTTGGGCAACATAAGGGCTATATCAAAGGTAATTTTAATTCTAGGCTCTAGCTTTAAAACTTAACCATCCCCAGAAAGTTGTAACTGCACTGCTCACATTTAAGTGATTAAATCTTATGACAAATTTTATTGTCTAAAAGCTGCAATATTTCTTTCATGCAAATTAATGAAATATACTCTTAATTTACAATCTCTTCCATTATTAAAAAAATTAAATTAGTAATTAAATGTTATAAATAATTGTACTATTACTTTTGATGGCATTTTCATTACCACCCTACCTTCAGTGAAATGGTGCGAATAGGCCAAACTGGAGAGAACCAAGTGTTGAATAGGAAGTAAAAAGGTGAAGAAAGAAAAAAAATTTAAACTCTGTTTTCAAAACATTGGCTGGAAAGGGAAAAATGGTTTAAAAAGAAGTGTAGTAAGAGGCAAAAAAAGTAAGAATGTATCTTTAGGGTGAGTAGTTCTGACAATGTTAATAGGGGAACAGTCAGTGTAGGAAGACAGATGGATGACATATGCTCAGGTAAGGGTACTGGAATTAGATTATCATATTTTCTCCATTTTAATTTCTTCTTTAATTTTTCCCCCCCGAGAAATTACCATTGCCCATTGATAATTCTAAAATAGGCATATAAATAGAATTGAACCATTGACTAAACCTGCAATGGAAACTTTTTAGTGGTTCATAGAACAAATTCCTACTATGTTCTGGCAACTCTTTTCTGTAAAGGGTCAGAGAATAAATATTTTAGAATTGGCAAAACTGTCTTTACAGGCCATATCCCTCCTGTTGTGACTAATTAACTTTGCTTTTACAGAGTGAAAGCAGCCATATACAATACCTAAAGAAAGGTCATGTCTGTGTTCCAATAAGATTTTATTTTAAAAATCAGGAAGCAGGCCAGATTTGGCCCAAGGATCTTAGTTTTCTAACCCTGGATTTAAAGGATCTATTGTATTTTCTGCTTGAGGAGTGAAAGAACCTATATCAAATTTTACTGCCCAGTGTTTTGTTTGTTTGCTTATTTTAACAAACTAACAAAGGAAAATCCTTGTTTGGTCATGTTTTGAAAGATTAAGTGAATTCATAGCAAATGATATATTCTAAGTGTTTTTTCCTGTGGTAAAAATGATAAAAAATAATATATTTAATATTCCTATAATTTTACTATGTAGAATAGGTAAAGTTTTCTAATCAAAATAAAAAATGTTTCATATGAAATAAGGTATTCAATACAATGTAATCTCATTGCAAACTGGCAGCTAGGGATAAGGATAAAATTACTTGAACCACGATATTCTAAACTCATAAAGAAATACGTTATACCAATTTTATCTTATGACTAGTATGCTGAGTTTGGGAGGACTTTAAATCCTAATACTAACAGTAATCTTAGTTTCCTGAAATTTCATCTCATCAATTCAGATTGCTAAATCTAAAAGGAAAATATGACAATAGTCACCGAATTGTTAACAGTATACTTGGATCCAGATTATTCTAAGAAAATCATTTTACACTTTGGACTGGCCTAACATATAAGCATCACATGTCCTAACACACATTGTTGGAACACAGAAAGTTAAGTGAATCATATTAATCTTTCACTTTATTAGCACTGTAAATTAATCATCTACCTACTTTTACAAAAAATATATCTTCTAGTACATTTGTAATTATTATATTTCTTAGGCATATTTTTATAAAAAATTATTTTAAATAATTCACACTATTTCCAAATTTAAGAGAAGCAGCATTATTTTTCTTCCACTGAACTTTGTTTTTCTTAGACTGTATTAATGAAAAATAATTCTCCTCACAGAATTTGTTAACATTACATGTGCAATTTAAAATAATGAAACTGGCTGCGCTTATGTGCATGTTCTCAGAAGATGAGAACCAAAAAAAGCAAAAAATAAAAATTTATACCACAGCTGGATGAGTAAAAATCGCAAATTATCCATACATTGCAAATTTATTTAAAATTAGGAATTAGTCCTAATTATAAACATCTTTAGGTATCATATTAATCCCCCTTTCTAGAATATGCAATAGCTATTAAAGTTCAAATACATTTTCATAGCTAATCATTTAATAAATTTATTTAAACAATGTCAGGAAACTGAAAATATGCCTGGTGACATTATTATTATAACAAAGGAATAAAGGTACACCTACTGATTTTCATAACTAGTTATTAAAATTTTCAATTATAACAAGAAAATATTGTTTAAGTGATATTCAAAATATAATTCCACTTACTTCTAACTGAAGAATATTCATAGAAATATAATTAATCAGCTATGTGAGTAGAAAAAGACAAGCCATTACACTATAAATAAAACAAGGAAGTAAAGCAGTACTGTTTAGTATAATGTCTAAATACAGGAAATACTCTCAATAATTATACAAAAATATTAGGAAATGTTTTCATAAAATATCTTTGTGTTTTATAACTCCAGGAGATATTCAAGTGTCTTGATTTTTAAAAAATTACTTAAACTTAAATATTTGGGAAAGATGTTTAATAAAAATGTCTTTGTAACTGGTATTCTGATTTGTGTGTGTGTGTGTGTGTGTGTGTGTGTGTGTGTGTGTTGTGGTTTCAGGGCTGGAGATGGGAAAAGTTTCTAGTCATTTTTCATAGGCTGAGTCATTTCAAAGTCTCCTAAGACACTTAAAAGTGTATATGTTAAATGTTAGAATTTTAAGAGAACTATTTATCTACATAATTGTTTACCATTCAGACTGAAAGCAATCAAGAGTTCTGGTCATTCCCATTTTGATCAAGAAATTGCAGAGAAAGTCTTCTATTACTTCAGGTACTGCATGCTTTGAAGGAAGAACTGTTTTCCGTTCCTGAAATTTAAACGTGCATTTATTTATTCTGAAAACATCAAAGCACTAATTAATGATATAGATAAGCCTTCGACTCATTCATTCATCCATTCATTTTTTTTCAACAACGTTTGTTGACTGTTATATGCCAGGAACCATTAATATTTTAATTACTGGGTATAAAGCAGATGAAAGCAAACAAATCTCTGTCCTCCTATCTATTAGTCAAGTGGATGGAGACAGAATATGAATAACTAAATAAAAAACATATACTATGACAGATGGTACTAAGTACCTTGGGGTGGGGAGAAAGTAGAGGACTAAAGATAGAACCAAGTGTAGGACAAGTATTTATGTGAAGCTGGGTTGCTACGTATTTAGGGTGGTGAAGATGTCATTGATAAAACTGTTATCTGAGCATAAATCTAGAAAAAGAGGCAGAGTGTCTTATGTTCCGGTTTGTATCTGCATCAGCAAGTGCAAAGGCCCTGCAGCAGGAGTGTGATTGGATTGTCTAAAGGATAGTAAGAAGGTAGGTTTGCCCTTTCAATAGCACATAGCATGTTAATCAAAAAAAAGAAAAAAGAATGCATGGACCTTTTAATGCTTTTAATTATCATTTAAAAAGAAATACAGTAATTTTAGTACTATGACTTTTAGAAACACTATGGAGAAAATAATTAGTGACAACAGGAGCTTACACTACTATTCCACATGGAAGTCAGTCAGTCTGTCAACTAGATCAGGGGTCAGCTAACAGTTCTTATAAATAAAGTTTGTTAGAGCACAGCATGCCCATGCCCATTTGTTTACATATTACATATGGATGCATTTGCACTACATGAGATAGTTGACTAGTTGCCACAGAGTCCTTATGGCCCTCAAAACCTAAAGTACAAGTTGAGCAATCCCTAATCTGAAAATCCAAAATCTGAAATGCTCCAATAGCCAAAAATTCTGAAGCACCAACATGATACCACAGGTAAAAAATTCCACATGCAAGTACTTAACACAAACTTTGTTTCATATACAAAATTATTTAAAATATTGTATAAAATTACCTTCAGGCTATGTGTACAAGGTGTATATGGAACATAAATGAATTTCATGTTTATAACTGGGTCCCAGCCCCAAGAGATCTTAGTGTATATGTCAAACTAAATAATCCAAACCTATAGCTTTTGGAACTTTATATTTGTTAAGGCTTGAGAGGAATGGGACTATGTGGCCTGAGCCACATAGCATGAAGCTGCAACTTCTGCTTCTTCAATTATAGATTAAATGTCTTCATTACTGTCCTAAAAATGATTACAAAACACGGAATACCACCAGATATAAGACCCCTTTAGAACACTGCTCTTCCTTGAAGAATGTCAAAGCAATCTTCCTTGGAATGTAGCAAGCTGTAATCAATCAAATCATTACAAACTATGTAATGACCTTGTATGGAAAATGCTGCAACCCTGTTAACTTCTGTTTCTGCCTATATAAGTGAAAACTTCCCCACTTTGGAACACTCACTCATTCTTTTGGAGACTGTGTTTCCCAGGTGGCTATCCTCAAGCTTTGCACTTGAATAACACGAAATCATATTTTCAAAATATCACTATCATTGATATATATTTGCAAATATTCCAACATCTGAAAAAAATCCAAAATCTGAAATACTATGGTCCCAAGCATTTTGGATAAAAGATACTCAAACTGTATGTAGTATTCTGACAGAACATCTTAGCAGACCTAAAACTACAAAAATGAAGACATTTCAGCAAGCAACAAATGAAATTAGTACAGCCATAAAAATTATTATATCATGTAAGTCAGTGTACAAAATAAATAAAATAATTGGTAGTTTCTTAAAAATACCAAGGAATAGGGAATACTAATTCTATTTTATGGAATGAAGTGTTGCTCAATAAAAATAAAATTAAAAAAATAAAACAATCATCGTCTCTTGAGTGCTGTCATTTTCTTCGCATTGGCAAGAAGTCACTAATTTGTTTGCTGACTATTTGAATAAGCAGATCTATTCTCACCTACAGAAACTCAGCAGCAAATTTTCCTTTCGCCTTCTCTTTCCCAAGCTGTTAATGGTTATATAACAGGTTACACAGAATGCACAGAATGTTTACATGGAAATCCAATGAGGAAAGAGAATCTTTGCTGCCCCAAAAATTCTTTCCAAAAGTGGTACACAAAATTCGACAATCATTAAAAAGTCAGGAAACAACAGGTGCTGGAGAGGATGTGGAGAAATAGGAACACTTTTACACTGTTGGTGGGACTGTAAACTAGTTCAACCACTGTGGAAGTCAGTGTGGCGATTCCTCAGGGATCTAGAACTAGAAATACCATTTGACCCAGCCATCCCATTACTAGGTATATACCCAAAGGACTATAAATCATGCTGCTATGTTTATTGCTGCATTATTCACAATAGCAAAGACTTGGAACCAACCCAAATGTCCAACAATGATAGACTGGATTAAGAAAATGTGGCACATATACACCATGGAATACTATGCAGCCATAAAAAACGATGAGTTCACGTCCTTTGTAGGGACATGGATGAAATTGGAAACCATCATTCCCAGTAAACTATCGCAAGAACAAAAAACCAAACACCGTATATTCTCACTCATAGGTGGGAACTGAACAATGAGAACACATGGACACAGGAAGGGGAACATCACACTCTGGGGACTGTTGTGGGGTGGGGGGAGGGGGGAGGGCTAGCACTGGGAGATATACCTAATGCTAGATGACGAGTTAGTGGGTGCAGCACACCAGCATGGCACATGTATACATACGTAACTAACCTGCACATTGTGCACATGTACCCTAAAACTTAAAGTATAATAATAATAAATTTAAAAAAATAAAAAAAAACAAAATTCAACACTGATGTTTATTACTGATAGCTGCTATGACATTCACAATAGTGGTGAGTTGAGGCAAATTGTGGGGCTACAGAAAAATCCTGACAAAGGGGTAGAGTGTAAAATTACTTTTGTAAAGTTCAAGAAGAATAATTTGGAAGGAGGCAGTTCAAGATGGCTGAAAAGAAGCCTCCAATCATTAACCCTGCAGGAACACCAAACTGAAGAACTATTCACACAAAAAGGCAACTTTATAAGAACCAAAAATCAAGTGAGTAATCACAATACCAGGCTTTAACTTCACATTGCTGAAAGAGGCACTGAAGAAGGCAGAAAAGACAGTCTTGAGTTGCTGACACCACACCTCCCCCATCCCCTGGCAGTGGCCAAGTGGCATGGAGAGAAAATCTCTGTCCTGTGGGAGGGAGACTGTAGCAATTATGGAATGTTTTACATTCGAAAATAGTGCTGCATCATCATGGCAGAAAGCAACACCAGGCAGAACTCAGCCATCACCCAGAGGGAGCATTTCAACCAGCCCTAGCAAGAGGAGACTTGCCCATCCCAGCAGTCAGAACCTGAGTTCCAGAAAGCCTCACCACCATGGGCTAAAGGGTTCTGGGGTACTAAATAAACTTGAAAGGCAGTCTGTACCACTTGGACTGTAATTCTTTGGCAAGTTATGATGCTATGCTGGGCTCAGAGCCAGTGGACTTTAGGAGCACATGACTTAGTGAGATACCAGCCAGGGCAGCCAAGTGAGTGCTTGTGCCACACCTCCCCTAACCCCGAGAGACTCCTTCCTTCCACTTGAGGAGAGAAGAGTAAAGAGGACTTTGTCTTGCAATTTGGATACAAGCTCAGCAACAGTAGGGTAGGGCACCGGGCAGAGTCCTGAGGCCCCCATTCTAGGCCCTAGCTCCCAGACAACATTTCTAGAAACTCCCTGAGCCAAAAGAGAACCCACTGCCTTGAAAGGAAGAACCCAGTCCTGGCAGGATTTATGACCTGCTGACTAAAGAGCCCTTGGGTCCTAAATAATCAGCATCAGTAGCCAGGCACTACTTGCTGTGGGTCGTGAATGAGACTCAGAGACATGCCGGCTTCAGGTGTGACCTAGCACATACAGAGAGGTGTGGTGGCTATGGGAAGAGATTCTTTCTGCTTGAGAAAAAGAAATGAAAGAGTAAAGGAGAATTGCTTTTGCAGATTAAGTAGCAGCTTGGCCCTAGTTGGGTAGAACACCAATCGGGCCCATTGAGGTCCCTGAATCCAGGCCTTTGCACTCAAATGGAATTTCTGGACCTGCCCTGGGCCAGAGGGCAGACTACTGTCCCGAAGGGAGAGTTCCAGGTTTGGCAACATCAACCTCAAGCTGACTGAGGAGTCCTTGGCCCTTGAGTGAACATTGGTGGTAGCCAGGCTATATTTGCAATGGGCCTAGGCTGGTGGTAGACTTCCCTGATTGTGGAAAGGGGAGAGTAGGAAGGACTTTGTCTTGAGGGGTGCGAGCTAGCTCAGCTGTAGTAGAATAGAGCACCAGGTAGATTCTTAAGATTTCCAAATCCAGGCCCTGGCTCCTAGACAGCATCTCTGAATGCACCTAGGCTAGGGTAAATTTGCCACTCTGAAGGAAAGAACACAAGCCTGGCCACCTGCTGATTGTAGAGCCTTAGGGCCTTGAGTGAACATAGGTGTTACCCAGGCAGTGATTTACAGTGAATGGGCCTTGGGGAAGACTCCGTGCTGTGCTGGCTTCAGGTCAGACCCAGCACAGTCTCAGTGGTAGTGACCACAGGGGTGGCTTCTATCAACCCTGCTCCAGCTCCAGGCAGCTCTACACAGAGAGGGAAACACCCATGGTTTGGGGGGAAGTAAAGAAAAAGTCTGTACCTGGTAATCTAGAGAATTCTTCCTGATCTTATCCAAGACAACTTAGCCAGTACCTCTATAAGACTACAAAAGCCACAACATTATTGAGATTGGAGTGCCCCCTAATGAAGATACAGCTGCAGTGACCAAGAACTTAGATCATAACACCCAAGTCCCCTCAAATACCTGGAATGCCTTCCCAAGAAGGATGGGTAGCCCAGAATGTGAAGACCACAATAAAATACCTAACTCTTCAATACCTAGACAATGATGAACATCCACAAGCATCCAAGCATCCACAGCATTTCCATCCAGGACAACATGACCTCACCAAACAAACTAAATAAGGTACCAAAGACCAACTGTGGAGAGACAGAGATGTGCAACCTTTCAGACAGATAATTCAAAACAGTTGTTTTGTGGAAACTCAAAGAAATTCAAGATAACACAGAGAAGGAATTAAGAATCCTATCAGAAAAATTTAATGAACAGACTGAAAAAAGTTAAAAAGAATCAGACAAACTGAAGAATGCATAAGAGCCTCCTGCCAACAGAATTGATCAAGCAGAAGAAAGTATTAGTGAGCCGGAAGACGGGCTATTTGAAAATACAGTCAGAGAAAGAAAAAAAGAGTAAAACAGAATGAAGCATGCCTATGAGATCTAAAAAAATAGCCTCAAAAGGGCAAATCTAAGAGTTATTGGCCTTAAAGAGGAGGTAGAGGCAGGGATGAAGTAAGAGGGAGGAAGGTAAACAGGAGGCAAACAGGAGGTAGAGAAAGACATAGGGGTAGAAAGTTTATTCAAAGGGATAACATCAGAGAACATACCAAACCTAGAAAAAATATCAGTATTCAAGTGCAAAAAGATTATAGAACACCAAGCAGTTTTAACCCAAATTAGACTCCCTCAAAGCATTTAATAATCAAATTCCCAAAGGTCACTAATAAAGAAAGAATCTTAAAAGCAGCAAGAGAAAAGAAACAACATATATAGCTCCAATATATCTGGCAGCAGACTTTTCAGTGGAAACCTTACAGGATAAGAGACAATGGTATGGCATGTTTAAAGTTATGATGGAAAAAAAAAACTTGTATCCTAAAATAGTATATCCAATGAAATTATCCTTCAAACCTCAAATATCCATGAAGGAAAAATAAAGATTCTCCCAGGCAAACAAAAGGGAAGGGATTTCATCAACACCAGACCTGTCCTACAAGAAATACTAAAGGGAGTTCTTCAGTTTGTAAGAAAAGGATGTTAATGAACAAGAAAAAAGCATCTGAAGGTACAAAACTCACTGGTAATAGTAAGTACACAAACACAGAACATTATAACATTATAATGGTGGTATGTAAACTACTCATACCTTGATAGAAAGACTAAAAGATGAACTGATCAAAAACAATAAGTACAACAATGTCAAAATATAGACAGTGCAATAAGATATAAATAGAAATAATAAAACTTTAAAAAGTAGAAGGATTAAGTTAAAGTGGAGAGTTTTCAGTAGTTTTCTCTTTGCTTTTTTTGTTTATGTAATCAATGTTAAGTTGTCATCAGCTTAAAATAATAAGTTATCAAATAGTATTTGCAAGCCTCATGGTAACCTCAAATCAAAAAACATGCAACAGATACACAAAAAATAAAAAGCAAGAAATTGAATCATACCACCAATAACCTTCATTAAATGGAAGACAGGAATTAAGAAGAGAAGACCACAAAACAACCAGAAAACAAATAACAAAATGGCAAGGGCTTCCTCCTTACTTACCAATAATAATATTGAATATAAATGGACTAAAACCACCTCCAATAAAAAGACATACAGTGACTGAATGGATGAAAAATTAAGACCTAATGATCTGTTGTCTACAAGAAACACACTGCACCTCTAAAACTGAAAATAAACAACTGAAAATAAAGGAATGGAAAAGATATTCCACACAAATGAAAACCAAAAAGGGGCAGGAGTAGCTATACTTATATTGGACAAAAGAGATTTCAGACAAAAACTGTAAAAAGAGACAAGAAAGTCATTATATAATGATAAAGAGGTCAATTCAGCAACAAGTTATAATAGTTGTAAATATATACGCACCCAACTGTGGAGCATCCGGATACACAAAGCAAATATTATTAGAGCTAAAGAGAGAGATGGACCTCAATACAATAATAGCTGGAAACTTGAAGACCCCACTTTCAGCACTGGACATGTCATCAGGACAGAAAATCATCAAAGACACATCAGACTTAATCTGCACTACAGACCAAATGAACCAAATAGCTATTTCACAGAGCATTTCTTCTAATGACTGCAGAATACACATTCTTCTCCTTATCACATGCATCATTCTCAAGAACAGACTATCTCTATCCTTGGGATATACATGGCCTGGCATATTGGGCCACAAAACAAATCTTAAAAAATAAAAAAACCCTGAAATTGAGTCATGTATGTTCCCTGACTACAATAAAATTAAAAATCAGTTTAACAGGAGGAATTTTGGAAACTATACAAACACATGGAAATTAAACAATATGCTCCTGAATGACAAAAGCAAAGAGGAAATAGAAAAAATTCTTGAAACGAATGATGATGGAAACACAACATACCAAAACCTATGAAATACAGTGAAAGCAGTACTAACAGGTGAATTTTTTAGCTGTAAGTGCCTGCCGATGTCCTCAAGTCCCTGTTCGGGCACCACTTTGCCACCTGCACGGACCTTGGGGGACTGAACAAAGGATGACAAACATGGGAATAAAGACAAAGACAAAAGAGTATATTTGGAAGAAGGGTCAGGGGACTCCTTGCTTCAAGTTAACAAGGGCCCTAAGCTTCTTCAGTCCTCCATATTTATTCAGTAAAAGAGATAGCAAGAAGAGGAGGTGATCGTTGGGTGACTATCAGTCGGCAGTTTGATTTACAGCAGGCTTGCAAGATTGCATTCTTCAAACAATAGGCTATAGATGTCCCAGTAGATAACCTCAACAAGCACGGCACCAGGGAGTGATTGCCTTCAGCAAACCTTCTGGTGGCAGGCGCAGTCATAAGTTTGCCCACATCCTGCATTCAATATAAACAGTTTGCTGTTTGATCATATACCCTCCATTGGAATGTTGAGTTGGTCATGATCCCTTTGCCGGCTCTCTACAAGTGCCTACACCAATAATAAAGAAAAACTTTAAATAAATTACCTAATGAGTCATTTTAAAGAACTAGCAAAGTAAGAGTAAACAAAACCTAATAAATATAAGAAAAATAATGAAAATCAGAGCAGAAATAAATGAAATTCAAATGAACAAAACAATACAATAGATCAATAAAACAAATGTTGGCTTTTTCAAAAGATAAACAAAATCAACAAAACATTAGCCAAAAAAAAATTTTATTTTAAAGTAGACTCAAATAAATATAATTAAGAGGAAAAAGGGGACATCACAACCAATACCAAAGAAATTTTAAAGGATCATTGGAGGCTACAATGAGCAACTACGTGCCAGTAAATTGGAAAGCCTAGAAGAAATGGATAAATTCCTGGACACATACAACCTACCAAGATTGTAACATGAAGAAATCCAAAAGCCAAACAGACCAACAACAAGATTGACGCCATAATACAAAAGCTCCCAGCAAAGGAAAGCTCTGGACGCAATGGCTTCACTGCTGAATTGTATAAAACATTTTAAAAAAGGAACTAATTCCAACCCTACTCAAACTATTCTAAAAATCACAAGAAAAGGGAATACTTCAAAACTCATTCTATGAGGCCAGTATTACCCTGATATCAAGGCCAGACAAAGACATGTTAAAACAAGAAAACTACAGGCCAATATTCCTGATGAACATAGATGCAAAAGTCCTCAACACCGTATTAGCCAATTTAATTCAACAACACATTAAAAAGGTCATTCATCATGACCAAGTGGGATTCATCCTTGGAATGCAAGGATGGTTCAACTTATGCAAATCTATCAATGTGATACATCATAACAAAAGAATGAAGATCAAAAATCATATTATCCTTTCAATTCATGCTGAAAAAAGCATTTGATAAAATTCAACATCCCTTCATGATAGAAACCCTCAAAAAACATGGAGATAGAAGAAACATACCTCAACACAGTAAACGCCATATACGACAGACCCACAGGTAGTATCACACTGAATGGGGAAAACCTGAAAGCCTTTCCTCCAAGATCTGAAACATAACAAGGATGCCCATCGTCACCACTATTATTCAACATAGTACTGGAAGTCCTAGGTAGAGCAATCTGACAAGGGAAGGAAATAAAGGGCATCCGAATTAGAAGGGAAGAAGTCAAATTATCCTTGTTTGCAAATGCTATGATATTATACTGGAAAAAAACCTATTCACCAAAAGGACTGATAAAGTCAGTAAAGCTGCAGAATATGAAATCAACATACCAAAATCAGTAGCATTTCTATATGCTGACAGTTAACAATCTGGTAAAGAAATCAAGAAAGAAACCACATTTACAAATAGTTACAAATAATATACCTAGAAGTTAACTTAACCAATCAAGTGAGATCTCTCTACAATGAAAGCTATAAAATACTGATGAAAGAAATCGAAAAAGAAACAACAAAATGAAAAGATAGTCCATGTTCATGGATTAGAAGAATCAATACTGCCAAAATGTCAATACTACCCAAAGCAATTTACAAATTCAGTGGAATCCCCAACAAAATACCAATGACATTCTTCATGGAAACAGAAAAAGTAATCCTAAAATTTATATGGAACCAAAAAAGTCCCACATTAGCCAAAGCTATCCTGAACAAGAAGAAAACTGCACTAATCACATTATGTGACATCAAATTATACTACAGAGCTATAGTAAACAAAACAGTATGGTACTAGTATAAAAACAGATACATAGACCAACGGAACAGAGCACACAGAAACACATCCATACATCTACAGTGAACTCATTTTCGACAAAGGTATCAAGAACATACATTAGGGGAAAAGACAGTGTCTTCAATAAATGGTGATGGGAAAACTGGATATCCATATCCAGAAGAATCAAACTAAACCCCTATCCCTTGTCATACACAAAATCAAATCAAAATGGATTAAAGACTTAAATTTACACCCTCAAACTGTGGACCTTCTAAGAGAAAACTCCCAAAAGAAACTCTTCAGGACACTGGTCTGGGCAAAAATTTCTTGAGCAATACTTCACAAGCACAGGCATCCAAGACAAGTAATAGACAAATGGGATCACATCAGTTAAAAAGTTTTGCACAGCAAAGGAAACAATCAATAATGTGAAGGGACTACCCATAGAATGGGAGAAAATATATGCAAACTATCCATCTGAAAAGGGATTAATAATCAGAATATATAAGGAGCTCAAACAACTCTAAAGAAAAAAAAATTTTTTTAATGGGCAAAAGATCAGAATAGACATTTCTCAAAAGAAGATATACAAATGGCAAACAGTTAAATAAAAAGGTGCTCAACATCATTGATCATCAGAAAAATGCCAATCAAAACTACAATGAGCTATCATCTCACCCCAGTTAAAATGGCTTTTATCTGAAAGATAGCCAATAATGAATGCTGGCAAGGATGTGGAGAAAAAGTAACCCTCGTACACCATTAGTGGAAATGTAAATTAGTACAACCACTATAAAGAACAGTTTAGACGTTCCCCAAAAAAACTAAAAATAAGAGTTATTTAATATGATTCAGCAATCCTACTGCCAGGAATATACTCAAAAGAAAGGAAATCAGTATATTGAAAAGATATCTGCACTATTGTGTTTATCTCAGCACTATTCACAATAGCTAAGATTTGGAGGCAACCTAAGTATCCATCAACAGGTGAGTGCAGAAAGGAAATGTGCTACATATATGTAATAAAGTACTATTCAGCCATCAAAAAGAATGAGATCCTGTCATTTCCAACAACATGAATGGGCCTGGACATCATTATGTAAGTGGAATAAGTCAGGCACAGAAAGACAAACTTCACATGTTCTCACTTATTTGTGGGGGCTAGAAAGTAAAACAATTGAACTCACGAAGGCAGAGTCTAGAGCAATAATTACCAGAGGCTGGGGAGGGGAGAGGGGATGTTTAATGGGTACAAAAATATAGTCAGAATGAGTAAGATCTAGTATTTGATAGCACAAGAGAGTGACTACATTCAACAATAATTTATAGTAATTTTTAAATTAATGAGTATAATTGGATTGTTTGTAATATAAAGAAATATAAATGCTTGAGTTGATAGAACCCCATTTACCCTGTGATTATTGCACATTGTACACCTGTATCAAAATATCTTATGTACCCAGTAAATATATGTACCTAGTATGTATCCTCAAAAATTAAAAATTAAAAAAAAACTGGACTATTCTTCCAAAGATTATTAAAAAGACATTACATAAGAAGTACAGGATGCCATATCAAATGTCATGGGAGATACCAAACTAGCAGAGTAAAAGATGTCTGCCTTCAAGTCTTTGCAGTGTGCTGGTTACTAGCACAGGAAATTATATATAATTGTAAGGTGAGGGCAAAATATAGTTGGAAGTGAACATTGATTATACAACAATAAATGCTACCTCAGTTTTTTTGGTCAATAAATTTGAAAATGATATTTTAGGCTGATTGTTGGAAGGAACTTGGAAAACAGGAAAAGGAAGACAGAGAGACTGCAGGAGGGTGTATCTATTCTCATTTCTAAAGACACTTAGGGGCAGCTTAAAGGATGTTTGTTGTATGTACGGTTGCAACACACCTGGCAGATTCCTGCCCTTTCAAATAAATGTTTGCATTCTGTGTCTTCCTGAATGTGTACCATGCACACACCTTGAAGCATTCCCACAGAAAAGAAATACGACCACCTTAAACTGTGTTGGTTCTTATTTATACTGTACAATAAAATGTATACGCTTGTAAATATACCTCAATTTATAGTTCTTCTGCATTTATACACAACACACACACACACACACACACACACACCCCTTCCAAGCTCTAATGTGATCATGAATATCTCTTTTACCTTTACGTAGGATATTTATTCAACATATAATTGGTGAACATCTCCCATGTACCAGGTACCATGAAAGGTGCTGGGAATTAAACAGGAATAAGACATTTCTGTCTTGAGGAACTGAAAGGTTCATTTAGCAAAAACAAAACATTATAATACAGAAGCTCTTTTGTTACAAATTTTGATTACAAAATCCTACTCATGTATCCACAGATATCATACATGCAACCATTATGTATACTTAAGAAATTTAAGTTACACTTTTATCCCTATTATATATTATATACAACTCCCATTACGGCTTTTAACTAACTTAATTATGAGGTTAACAAAACACCACAGAATAAGCACAAAAAAGCAAGCAATCTACAAACTAGTGAAACATGGTCTCACTTTGCAGACTGCTGAATGATCAAAAATTACTCTAGCCACATGTGACCCAGAAATCTGCTGAGGACAAACAATGGTAGCTCTAGCACATAGCTTCATTTTGTCTATGAACATTCTAAAGTTGACATTTTCTAAGTAGACAGGATTCTATATTGTGTTACGATTGCAACAACAGAAATCTGCTAGGTGAAGTGATACACAATGGAGAAGAATATTTCCCTTGCCTTACATATGTGAATGAAGGCTATGTTAAGGAGACTATTAGGTTGAACTTTACAGACGATGAGGAAATACAACAGATAAAGAAAGATAAACCAATATTCAAGGCAAGAAAACATCTGAGGCAAAAACAAGGAGTGACAATTCAATCCATTAAGGCTCAGGGTCTTACGGAGAAAGGGCCAAAGATAAAGTGGAAAAGCTAAACAGGAAGCATATCAAGAAGGCAAAGGCAGGTGGAAGGGTAGACACATTGGGAATTTACGTAGAGGGGAGATAAACTGAAATTTGCATTAGACACATCTTTTAGGTGGAAATAGAAGGAAGCATAGTACCAGCAGCATGCAGTAGCTCAGATGAGAAAAGAAAGAGGGTAGCTTTAAGGTAGACTAAGTGAGGATGAAGGTAAAGAGAAGGATATGAAAGATGTTGAGGACATAAAACTTTCCAGGTTTAAGAACTAATTAAATGTTGAATTGCAAAGAAGTGCTAAACCACATATTAAAATTAAGTATCTTGACAAATTTTGAACTGTTTTAATGTGAGTTCCTTTGACAACTTTAGTTGACCAGTGAGAAACAAAAAAATAAACAATGAAATCCAAGTGGTCTTAAAACTTAAATGTTACTTTATTTGGGGCTTCATTTCATCAACTCCTTAATTCACATTAAGTCAAATATATTGGCTTGGATAATCTGTAGACATGGCTTTGAGTACAAGGAGCCTGGGTCTCTAACTAAAATTAAGTGTGTACATGAAGAGAATGGGAATTCAATAATGACAAACAGCTCTTTTTCTTGAGACTAGTAATTGAGTCTAAAGGTAATGAAAATTGTTTAAGAATTTAATCCATTAGCATTATGATGTTAGAGTTAACATAATGGTATAGGATGATGCAAAAGTAATTGCGTTTTTTTCCGTTAAAAGTAATGGTATAGCCACAATTACTTTTGCACCAACCTAATATTAATCCCTCGTGAGATTAAGATCTAAATAAAAGGAATGCAAATTTATTAATCCTAGACTATATTTTGGTATATTAACATAATAGCAAAAGAACTTTTTTATATTAATTCTTAACATATTTGAAAATTTCTGAGAATAGAATTCTATAAAATGTCTCAAACTTTATGCTCTCGCAACACTTTATACTATTAAAAATTATTGAGTACTCCAGACAGCACTTATTTATCTGAGTTATACCTATCAAGAATTATATATTGGATATTAAATTTTAAAATATTCATTTATTTACTTTAAAATAACTATAGCAAAACTTCTACAAAGATAACATAGACAGAATTTTTTTAATAAAAACTAACTATATTTTCCAAAACAGAAAAAGAACTAATGAGAAGAGTGACACTGTTACAAATTTTTACAAATCTTTTTAGTATTTAGAGGAACAGCTAGATCCCCATATTTGTTTCTGCATTTGACCTGTTGTGATATGTTGTCTCAGTTGAGCTACATGAAGAGAATCCTCCAGCAGGTGTGTAGTTGGAAAATGAAAGACAACATAAACTCCCTAAAAGGTGTCTTGGGGACCCCAAAAGATCTCCCACTATACTTTGAGAACTATTGATACATATGGTAAAGAACATTCTCACTTGGGTCAGTCATCAATTAGTCTTCTCCAAAAATGGTTAAATATTCCAAAGAAATTCCATAAATTCTACTTAAATTCTCAGGAGGAAGAGGAAGAAAAGGAGGAGGAGGGAAGGGAGAAGAAAGAGGAGGAAAAGGGGTAGCAGGAGGAGGAAAAGCATCAGGGAATTGAACAATTATATGACTTGGGTGTCTTGCTACTGTCATATTTAAAGATCAAAATTCTACATTTATAAAAATTAGAAGTCATTATGTAATTACAGCAGTATAAAAGACCTCTGAGATTGTACCTTGAAAATTAACAGAATAAACTATCAATAACCAAAGAGGCTGAAGAATTATCCAAAAAAATGGCAAAAATACACTTATAAAAAGGCTCAGAATTTAGAAGGGGAGACCCAGCTTCAATGTAAGTAGACCTTTCTTTTCTTATATTTACATACAAATATCCCTAAGTAATACATACAGACACACAGACACAATCTAAGGAACATATATATAGTCCTACCTTTACTTGTATTCATACCTGTAAAATACTTAAATTTCAAGAAATTACTGATAGTATAATCAAACTACATAACTGTTATAGATTAATAACATTTCCTATCTTCTCAATATTTTTCAAGAATAACTTTAAATATAATGAAAATTATTTAGTTCAGAATTCAGATCATTGAACCCACTAAGAAAATGGATAGTATCAAATACACAATTTAAAATTTATAAAGCAAACCATGCAATCAATTCTCAAATATTTAATCTATACTACCCACGTTTAAAGGAAATCATAAGAACTTGGCCCAGTGTGGTGGCTCACACCTGTAATCCCAGCACTTTGGGAGGCCGAGGCGGGCGGATCACAAGGTCAGGAGATCGAGACCAACCTGGCTAACATGGTGAAACCCCGTCTCTACTAAAAATACAAAAAAAAAAAATTAGCTCGGTGTGGTGGCAGGTGCCTGTAGTCCCAGCTACTCGGGAAGCAGAGCTTGCAGTGAGCCAAGATTGCGCCACTGGACTCCAGCCTGGGCGACACAGCGAGACTCCGTCTCAAAAAAAAAAAAAAAAAAAAGGAAATCATAAGAACAAGAACGTATTTAAATGTCAACTATTCAATAAGTTGCAATAAGTCATTTTTTGTTAATATTTTAATAAGATAATTTACATTATTTCAACTTAACTTTCCTAATAGTATCATAACCATTTACTTGCAATCTTCAATGAAAATTTTAAGAGTTCTGTGCATAGAGATTACTGTATCCTTTAACACAGAAGAAAATATATCTTGTTTATGAATATATATAACATCAGAACAAAAAATGGATTTAACAAGCAATAAGTATTCTTTAAAAGAGAAAGCCCATAGCACAATTCAAATTACTGAAGATTAACATACTTTAGAAATAAAAAGCAAATTAAAAAATATAACTAATATGCTTATGATAAAATGAAACCATATTTAATTTTAACAGCTTAGGGACAACTTCTGTGAATTTTCAGCATAATACTGTTCCTCCAAAGAATTTTTTAAAATGAGGTAAAAAGAAGCTAAATGAGAGTCAATCAGCTATAGACATGCCAGAAATCAAGAATGTTAACTCATGTAAGGTTATGATAAAGAAAAGTTTCCAATAAATTGATAAAAGAAGAATTACTGATATTTGGCTCAGTAGATACAACAGCTACTACAATGTATTTCTTCCTCAACTGCCCTCTGATTTATCTTTGCATTACAAACACTTTCGACCATGATAGCAGAAGGAAGCAATTACAGTTTTGTTCAGTTTTTTCATTCAGTGATCCATTTATCCATTCTCTTATTTAACTGCTATTTATTTAGTGCCAACTATGTGCCAAGCACTGTATTAGCCACATGTACCTTACCAAATACCAATACAAATGAGCGGTACATAAAGAATTTGTCAAAATCCTTAGTGATGTAAAGCAAGAGGATGATGAGAAGTGAATAAACATATCAGTTGCATGTCACTGAAAATGCTATTCATACATTTTAAAACTATTCCTACAAATTATTGCTTTGAGATATCCAACAGACTAAGTCTATGGAATAGACTTCACTTTGTGTCTACCAAGAAGAAGCTATCTCCATGGGATGCATTAGAGAATGTCATTTACTTTGAGCTGCAGCCCTCCATTTACAACAGAATGCAATTAATTCTGGCCTGAAAAAATCTTCCTCTAGAGCTTTTATTCCAATTTTGAGTGGACAGACATTTTGAAAAGGAGTTATTGGACTTCTAGATTGAAGAAGTCTACAGAATATGGAAAGAATGATATGGTATAATATGCAGTAAAGTCTCACATACAATTCCACACTGAGGAAGGCAAATCTGCAACCAAAAAGGAGTTTCACAAATTCCTTCACATTTCTCTGTAGTAAAGGGGTTAAACACTGAAAGAAAGCACGCTTCTTAATGTTGGTACAAAATAAAACATTTTTAAAAATATTTTTGCCATCATATTAAATGGTTCACAATTTTAATGAGTTTTCAATTTTAGAGGAATGCCATCAGTTTTATGCACTTTTAGTTCATTGTATTATAATCAAAAAACATCCCCCACCACATTCCTTAACATAATTAGTTCATAAGCCTCACAAGAAAGCCATATTAAGCATTCCCTGTAAGATTAATACTTTCATGTAAAAAAACACAAAATGTTTACAAAACAGACTGTATAACTTGTATATGACACTAAATTCTAAACATAAATGTTGAAAATTATTGGTTTATCCTCCAGTGAGATTAATCAGAGTTCAGAGAGAAGGTGTCACTTGATACAAAGTCATGCAAGAGTGACCATGATGTGGAGAATGGCAATCCAAAAAAGAGTAAATATGACTGCTTACCTTAAAGTGAAGGCTTGATCACAAATAAACAGAAATGAAAATGATATAACAGATGACTGAGCTACACTAGTAAGTATTTACATTTAAAAGACTTTCCAAACTTCATATAAAAAGCACTACCACTAAACTATAGACTACACTAGTGTTCAAATTCTCACCAAAATTTCAGTATCTGTAGCCTGTCCTTGGGCCATCTGAATTGCTTTTGCCAGATCTTCTTCACCTTCTGGGATGCTAAAATTGTCATCTGGTATCTAGATTACAGAGAAAGAGAAGGATAGGAAGAGTGAGCAGAAATATAAAATACTTTATTTCACTTCAGAAATAATTTTGCTTCACAAATCAAAGGATCAAAGAAATACCTTATGTAAAATACCATATCATTCTGAAGATCCATGAAAAATGAATAATTGCTTTCTTCTGACTTCCTTGTAAATGTCAATAAACGTCACTTCTAATAAATTCAAGATTAGTTTGTGGGCAACTGCTTTTATCTATAATAGAAAATGTAATCTAACAATTCTGCTGAAAAAATAATAAGGCTATCTAAATATCACCATTCTTGCCCCATCTCAAGTGCTTTCCACCATCACTTTTTCAGAACTACTAGCAACTGAAAATCTCTCATTTATTAAAAAATAAAACTCACTGAGCATTAAAATCTTGAAAGGACGTGATGGATTGCAATTATGATTAATGACAGTTAAGACTTAACACATGCTTCTTATGTACTGATCACTGGTTTAGGCCTTTTACATTTATTAACTCATTCAGGAACTTCATGTGGTACACATAATCTCCATTTCACCAGTAATAAAAAGCCTGTCTCCAATTTTCGTCCTGTCTCTTGCTCACCCAGGCTCGCCAGGCTTATTTCCACACAGTTTCATTCACAGCCTCTGTCATCTACCAGTGATTTTTATCCTCCAAGTGTCCGAAGTAATGATAGGTCTCGGGAACAATGAATTAAAGGAAAGCTTTGAGATAGGAACCACATTAGATAGAAGTACTGTTAAGCTGGAAGGATGCATAAGGCCTCCGCTCCAACTGAGCAGTGGGAATCCAGGAATCCTTGACAAGAGCAGACTGGATGACAGGAAGGAAGTGCCTCCTGAACAGAGATAACAGTTTATGGTAGGAATCTACAAGGCAGGTAATAAGGAGCTGAACCTGAAGGACGATTAACAGGAAAATCAAAAGAATCAGATGTATTTTCCAATTTAAATGTTTAAACAGAATTTTCACATCTCATTCTTAATCAGCTGATACTAGCTAAATTCAGTTGAAAAACTGGTATCTCTTAAGAAAAAAGAATGGTTCTCACATGTTTCAGAAAATAAAATGAGCATTTCATGAGAATGACTGCAATAAATTTACAGAATAAACACCTAAAATTAACATGTTACCTCTTCATATTCATAGTCATCTTCAGATGCTTCAGTTATGGTGACCTCTGAATATCTTGTCAAGTTTTAATCTCAAAAAATATAGAATAAAATTATTGCACAAAAATTGATTTGACCTTCAAATTTAGTATTGGATTCAACTATCTCACCAGGAAGTTGGTAAATATATATAATTTAATCTTTAAAAAATTTGTCTTCCCCATATAGCCTATAAATCTAGATATTTTAAAATAAAATATTTCATTATTTTTCACAACTCAAATCCATGAAAACCTACATTGCTATCTGTCTTTTGACTGTTTACTATCTATCTAATGATTTCAAACTTGATTCTATGAAGGCTTTTGAAAATATACATAATATCATAAGGTAGCGTGAATTAGAAACAGGTAAGAAAAAACAGTAACTTTTTCAAATTCATCTTAAACCACAATGAATTTTCCAGAGCTCCTGAGTTAACTATTCACAGTACATGAATAAAATGTGACTTTATTTGGTTTAAAGTATTGTGAATGAACAAAACAAATGCACACCAATATCTAAGAAAAAAACACATATCAATGCTTTTATCAGTAAAATTTAAATTTTACTTTTCCATGTATCTCCATTTTTAAATTACCTTTATAGGAAAGATAACTTAATTTTTAAGTGAATATAAAGTATATAGCAATCATAATTCAAAATTTCATAAATACTGAAGAAATTAAATATCAATGGAAATGATTCTAACATAAAATAATTCTAAGAGAACTGCTTTAAGACTTTCAAAAACTATAAGTTGCTCTAATTACATATGAAAACTTCAAGACAATATTTTATGTTAAATCACAGCACACACCAGCAATGCTTGTTGTTGTTGTTGTTATTGTTGTTGGGTTTACATTTTTTTCAATTACACTGACTTGGTTATGCCAAGTTTAAAATGTGTGAATTAAACACTTTAATGCATGGTAATGGTTATGAAAATCAAAGATAAGATTAGCCTAGTTTTCATTTTGCTGCTGATTATAAAATGTCTCTGGTATTGTTTACCAAGCATTAGCTGAAAGGGTATATAACAACTTCTGTTGCTTGTAACAAGAATAGATAACACTTACACAGTATTTAATAGGAGACAGGAACTGTTCTAAGGGTTTTCCATGTATTAACTAATTTCATCCTCATCCTGCCTATGAGGCTGGAACTATAACTCTATTTTACAAATCAAGAATCAGAGGCATAAGGTTCCACAGCTAGGACCTAAAAGAGCCCAGATGTTTAGGTTTCACCATATTATATTGCCTCTCCATGTTCTGTGTGGGTTTTCTGTGCTACATAAATACATAAAGTGTTTGCCAATTATTTTCCACAGAGATCTAAACCTATAAATGTATTACTGCTACTAAGCTCCATCACAAGTAATCATCGTGTATTTCTTATTCCTATCCCTTGCAGGGACACTTAAGCCCCATTCCATTATGACCAATCCTCAGATACCAGGTATCTGTCAAAAGGTCAGTATTTTATTGTAAAACATGAATAAGTGCCTCTCCTAATAACATAGTGAAAAGTAATTAGGCTCAAAAATAGCTAGTTAAATGATTAAACAAAAAAATAGCTGCATACTTGCAGTCTATTCCATAACCTTAATTCATCCATGTTAAACACTACCAGGAGTAAAATACCTCCTTTATTAATTATCTATTACTGTAGAACAGCTTCTAATAGTATTTGCCTCACTCTCTAATTCCTTGCCATCAGCCTCTTTAAAGACCATAAGGCTTCTACTAGCAATCTGTTTGAGGTATTTTATCTTTCACTAACAAAGTATTTCCAACATCTCCCTAATCCCCAGTTTCAAAGCTACTCTGTTACTTCTTATTTAACACCCTACTCCAGATACTGAACCTGAAGGTCATGCTAAGTGAAATGTTAGATACAGAAAGACAAATACTGCATAATCTCACTTATATGTGGAATCTAAAAAAAATTCCAACTCTACAGAAACAGACATTAGAAGGCGAGTTACCAATGAATAGAGGGTAGGGAAAATGGTGGGATGTTCATCAACGTTGCACAAACATTCAGTTATAAGATGAAGAATTTATGGAGACCTAATGTATAGCACAGTAACTATGGCTAATAATAATGGAGTGTCACTTGAAATTTGTAAAGAGAGTAGATCTTAAATATTCTCACCACAAGTAATATAAAAATGAAAAGGTAACTATATGAGGTAAATAGGTTAATTACCTTGGGTGTGGTAATCATTTCACAATGTATATGTAAATCAAAATATGTTGTACACCTTGAATATATGTAATTTTGTCAATTACAACTCAATAACACTGAAAAAGGAACAATAAGCATTTATTATATTGTAGTTTCTCTGGGTCAAGGGCTCAGTAATGGTTTATCTGGTAGAATCTGACTTGGGGGTCTCTCATGTCATAGTCAAAATGACAGCAGAATTAGGGTCATCTGAAGGCTGAGATGAGGCAGCAGGATCCATTTCCATGGCAGCTCACTGACATTGTACTAGTTTCCCAGAAGACCTCAGTTCCTCTCCATGTGGGTCTCTCCACAGGCTGCTTGAGCATCCTCAAGATATGGTGGGCTAACTACCCCCAGAATAAGCAGTCCAAGAAAACAATGTGAATGCCACAATAGCTTTTCTAACCAAACATCAGAAGTCACACATCATTTCTTCAATATCCCACTGGTTACATGGGTCATGCCTATTCAATGTGTGAGGATTACACAAGAGCATGAATATTAGGAGGTGGGGCTCACTGGATGTGTATTAGTTCATTCTCATGCTGCTATGAAGAAATACCCAAGACTGGGTAATTTATAAGGAAAAGAGGTTTAATTGACTCATAGTTCTGCATGGCTGGGGATACCTCAGGAAACTTACAATCATGGCGGAAGGCACTTCTTCACAGGGCACCATGAAAGAGAGAATGGGTGCAAGCAGGGGAAATGCCAGACACTTATAAAACCATGAGATCTTGTGATACTCACTCATTATCACAACAGCAGCATGGGGGAAACTGGCCCTATGATCCAATTACCTCTACAAGGTCCTGCCCTTGACATATATGGATTATTACAATTCAAGGTGAGATTAGGGTGGGGACACAGAGCCAAACCACATCAGGGTGTCATTTTATTTTAGAGACTAGCTTCCTTCCATACTATAAGAGTGTTAACAGTCAATATATGTAAAGCATTTAGATTAGTGCCTGGCTTTTAGTAAATGATATACAAGTGTTTGTTGTCATTTCTTTTCTCACTCTGGAAAGAGATGAGTATCTATGGAAAAAAAAATCTTTTAAATTTCTCATGCCTCTGTTCCCCCATATGTTAAAATGAATAAATAAAAGACATTTTAAATTTCCATCCAGTTATAGATTTATATCTTTTTGATAGTTTTATATAATGAGATAAAATTTCCAAAGGTTCAGCTAGAGGAAGTCAGCCTCTTTTCTATGAAAAAGCATGACCCCTTCTGAGAGACAGCTCCTAGAAAGTAATTTTGTAAGCGGTCATTTGTATGTCTCCAGAAAAGCAATGCCATCCTTCACCATGTTCACATCATAATAATTTCAAAAAGAAGTAAATACTCTAAAAGCTTCTGGATAGACTTTAAAGTTGTAAATAAGCCAACCGCTGATAAGATTATATAAGGAAGATGTCACATGGCAATATAGAGTAGAAAAAAAGTGATTTGTCCTCGAAGCATAGAAAATATCAATCAACACTTACATACTCCTACTCAGCAAATATTCTAGACAATGGCTTTTTATCACCTAAATGCATTACTTTCCCACAATCAAAAAAGATTAAGAGAGTACATAACTACCATTTTATAAAGCTTAAAAGTATTTTCACATGGACCAAAACTATATTTATTCTCACACAACCCAGTGAGGTCAAAGAGCACAGATACAGCCATCTCTAAATTAAAAATGAAGAAACTGAATCAGAGATTAAAATATTTGCCCAAGATCACATAGTTGTGAATGACAAAGATAAATTCCTGGATACAAATGCCATAAATTTGCTGCTACATAGTACTCTTTCTACAGTGACACAATAGGAATACACAATTTTTTTTACCAATATCCTAGGTAATGAACTCACCTATTTTTTTCCAAAAACTCTCAAGTGTTATATTAATAACAGGTAAATCAAATCACATAAATAGCTCAATTTGAAGACCCCCAGAGGAAAGAGAAGTAGAAAAGAGCTATAGGCTACAGACTCAAAACGAAATCTAACCAAGGGCAAGAGACTGATGGGACAATACGTCAGGTAGTGGACAAAACAATCAAACTAGGAAGATACATACTCTGATTGATTTTTATGTATCCACAATATAATTTATATTTAAAATTTCCCAAAGGCAACTCAGTTTAAATGTCACAATGTTATTAAGGACATAAATGTACTTTGACACTTATGTTTGTACGCATCTGTTTACCTGGCTAGCTAGCTGGCAGTAGGGACAGGTGCACAAACTGATCCTAAAGTGATTCTGCTACAGTTTGCAAATACACACACTATACAAAATGTAACAATTAATGAATGTGGAAATTGGAGGAGAAAAGGAAATAGTATTATAGAAATAAGATTAAGATGCAGCAGATACCATAGGTCTCATAAGATTGGTCAAAAATAACCCCCAGATTTGACTCTAAGCTTCCCAGTAACCAGGGTAAAAAGGGACATGGAATCAGATACTATCTCTGTATCGACCCAGTGAAAACAGATGAGTTTCTCAACAGATATCCAGCAATATCTGGTTCCAAAGCCTGAGAGAAATGACATTCTTGGGTTCTCATAAAAAGAATAGTGCATTGTAGAGATATCAATCCCCTTGGCCCTTGGGACGGCAAAAAAGGCAGAGTGAAGTAGGATGTGATGGAGTACTGTATGTGAAAAACTTTGGAAAGCATTGTTTTGGATAACAATCTTGCCAGAGTAGAAAAGGTTAATTCGTCAAGAATGATAAAACTCTGTACACTCTGGTTCTACTTTCACGGAGCAACTTTCTCATCTGTAATTTAATCTCTTAGGTGATCCTACTCTCCAGGAAACATCCATACAATTAAGCTAATCACAGTTCTCATGCAAAGTTATTTTTTCACTGAAATAATAAGCTAGCATTCTGGCCTAAATCCAGTTTCTTAATGTCAAGCTGCCTTTGAGCCCTTACAAAACTCCCTTCCCTCTAACTGCCTAGTATTCCTTCGAAGAACACTGGTGAATTTCAGTTCCAAAATTTTTTTCTGCCCTGTCTGTTCCCCTCATATCTGGTTCTTACCTATCTGCACACTTGGCCTTGACTTGACACTTAATACTGTGCCTTGTTTTCTAGATTGTTCTTGCCTAGGGTAGTGTCCATGGCTCCCCTTTTCTCCCTGCCCTGAAGCCACAGCCCACAGTACCATCCAAGTCCAGGCCAGGTTCTGTATTCCTAGTCATAACCTAGACACAGACTGAGGCTCCCATTCCTCCCAAATCTGCATTTGCTCTGGAAGGAATTTAGTAGCACTCGTGAGTTTCATAGCATGAATTAGTTTCCTGGTATTTAGTCACCATGGGTGAACTATCTCATAGTTTCTGCACTAGCAGAGCCTGCACCAGATCCTGATATTCTCGATCTTTTCAGAAAATGGGAAAATGTAACACCCACACTGAAACTGCCAGGGAGCCCTAAGCCCATCACAGTACTACAGAGAACACAACTGCCAGAAGCCTCGGTGAGACATTTTGGTTGGCCTAATGGCGCAGAGCTTGAGGTGCCAATTGGTATGAGGGGGAGACAAATAACATTCTGCAAATGGACCAGAGCCAGAAACCAATGAATAATTTTCAGATGTGAGCAGCAAAGTACCTTACACACTGGTCTCTTCCACTGCTGCATTTGTAGGTAGTGTTTACTGCCAGCAGTAGCAGCATCTTTATTAAGAACTGGAGTGAAACATATAGCTAATTATATTTTACATGATTTCCCAAAGCTACTATAGACAGAAATCATTTTGTAATCCTTGCCATCACTGCAGAGCCAACGTACACAGTCTCAATCTAAAATCTAGCCTGGATCTTCCATTTTACATTTCCATAAGTAAAATCAACATTTTATTTATTAAGTTGAAATAAAAATACTGTAAATAGCAAATATCATAGTCTTGGTCCCTTTCTTAGGAAGGCCAGTTTAAATAAGTTAACTGAATAATACAGACAAAAATGGAAGGTAGCTGGCATGCTTGTGGTCACATTCCCTTTTGCCAATTGCTCCCTGCAGTTTTTACCACACAGTCTTCATGAGGACTCAGAATTCTTATTAATATCCTATACCAGGGAGCCACTACCAATTCAACAGAATTGGCAAGAGTGGAAATGTACTGGCCACCCCTGTCCTACATAGCTGTTGCATATCTTCTACCTTCATAACTGGAAAATAACTTTTGTTCAGCATATAAGACTCAGTGCTCATGGCAGCTGGTGGTATAAGTCTTTCCAACTTCTAAGCCAGGAGATCCAAAGATATGGACTCTACACGTGATATTTCTATCTGAAAATATAAAGGCTAGAGATTAAGATATTTATCTACAGGCTTGCTACTTCAATTACAGTCCTTAGACCAGCAGCAACTGCAGCACCAGGAAGCTTCTTAGCAATGCAGAATCTCAGCCCCCTTGCCAGACTAATAAGTCTGAATTATTGAATTAGAATATTTATTTAAAGCTCCACAGGTGAGTCATATGCACATTAACGCCTGACTAAAGGACACAGAGCAAAACACATTTTTTTTCTCTCCAAATAGCCTATGACTTTTACACAAGTAAATATCAACACTCTGGATTTAGTAACATAGTTCTTAGTCTGTCTATACGCAGGTTGTGTATCCTTTTCATTTGAATATACATGGGGTATGTATGTTCTAATATCTAAGAACCCATGCACAAATTAAGTTCCAGTGATAAGAAATACACTGTTAGGGTTCAGAACAATTATAATACTACAAACATTTCAGAGAAGTACCATTTTATAACAGAAGAAAAAGTGGTTAACACATGTATCTAAGAGAATGTTAGTTTTAAAAAAGAAAAAGAAATCTATGCATCCACCTTTCTAAATGTTTTACTTACTCAACTACAATGTTTAGCTTTAAAAAAAAAAAGTTAAAAACCATACAGTAAATTTAAAAAAAGGAAAGGGCAGGTGCGGTGGCTCACGCCTGTAATCCCAGCACTTTGGGAGGCTGAGGCAGATGGATCACAAAGTCAGGAGATCGAGACCATCCTGGCTAACACAGTGAAACCCCGTCTCTACTGAAAATACCAAAAAAAAAAAAAAATTAGCCAGGTGTGGTGGCAGGCGCCTGTAGTCCCAGCTACTCGGGAGGCTGGGGCAGCAGAATGGCATGAATCCAGGAGGCGGAGCTTGCAGTGAGCCGAGATCGTGCCACTGCACTCCAGCCTGGGAGACAGAGCGAGACTCCATCTCAAAAAATAAAATAAAATAAGGAAAACTTCAATTTTAATTAAAGTTATCAGTGAACATTACTATGGCAATGAAAGACTAGATAGAACTGTTACTTAAGAAGACAGCAGCCTGGTACAGTGGCTCATGTCTGTAATCCCAGCACTTTGGGAGGCCAAGGCAGTAGGATGCCTTGAGCACAGGAGTTCGAGACCAATCTGAATAGCAGAGTGAGACCCCCGTCTCTACCAAAAACAAAATCAAACAAACAAAATTAGCTGGGTATGGTGCCGCACATCTGCAGTCCCCGCTACTCAGGAAGCTGAGGTGGGAAGATTGCTCAAGCCCAGGAGTTTGAAGTTGCAGTGAGCTATGATCATGCCACTGCACTCAAGCCTGGGTAGCAGAGCAATACCTCATCCCAAAAAAAATAATAGTTTTTTTTTAAAGGTAGCATGGTAGAAGTTAAGATATTTATCTACAGGCTTGCTACTTCAATTATAGTCCTCAGTATCTCAGATAAGGGCATCAGTCTAGTGTGATCCTCATATTTTGGGGTCTAGAGTCCTTAATTTTGGAGTTTCAGAAAGAGTTGGCTTTGGGACTCCATTCAGAGCTGATTAGCTTCACAGAACTGGCTTAAACTTACTGAACTCTCAGAAATTGCTGCTGGGGGTTGGGGAGCCTTTTTCATTGGCCAGTAAACTTACACCTACCATCTAAAAAGCCAAATCCTTAGTATTAGAATGCCCAGAGAGAGGAAATAATCAAAAGCTAGAGGAGCCAGATGTCCATATAGAGGTAGGTATGTAACAAAAACAATACCTTGAAGCTCCACTTTCCTAGGGTCCATGTATTCATTTACTATTCCTTGAACAAAGTCTCTGTAGACAAGGAACAACAAAGTCAATTAACCCTTAGCTTTCTTAGTATAAATTCATGCTGGCCTTCCAATTGGAACTAGGCAGTCCCAAATGTCTGCAGCCATACATTAATAGGCAGCCCTTCCTCACTACTACAGTTGAAAACCTCACCCAAGTTGTGTTGATTTCTAATAAGGGATTCATTCATTCACAAAAGACAATCAACCTTCTTTCCAGGTTCTGGAGATACCTACTTGACCCTTTACATATCTATCACATAGCTAAAATCTCACCTTATATTTTATAATGCTGCAAGTATTTTTCTAATGATGGGTTCTAGAGAGGATTCATATACTCCATAACTCAATTTCTTAGTGTTCTGACAATAGCTAAGAACAATGTATATTTGTATCTCACCTTGTTGAAGTCTAAAACATAAAAGCAATGATATTCTGGGTTCCTTAGAAGAGAAATAGGTGGCACTGTTATAGCTAGGAGATTACAGGGAAAGGGTGTTGCAGAGGTAAGAACTCTTCTTCCTGAACCCAGTGTGTAAACCATTATAAAGGACATGGGACTTTCATTAATGTCCCCCACAAGGTGGATCCTGGCTATGTTTCTGGTTTGGACATTAGTCTATTTATACTCTTCATAATTGAGTATTTAAAAGCAGAAAAGGGAGAGATTTCCTAAAGAATTCAGGTCAACTTCTTTCAAAGTCTTGCTCGATATTGATAGCTCATTGTCTAATGTACTAAGAGCATCTGTTGGGTGATAAATAAGGGAAATCTAGGCCAAATGCAGTAGATTAGAAGTGATTGAGTATATGTGTGAAGCAGAGGACATCAGATTTCTGATTCATCTGTGCATATTATAACTTTTATTTACCCACCACGATAGCTCAATTAAATTACCTGAAAGCAAAGACTTTAAACCAAAGGAAGTCTCACTTTGGCAACTATCATAATTGCCTTGAGAAACAATGTCAAACAACATTACACAGGCAACTCTTAATTAACCATGTGAAGAGTGCCCAGGGATACAGGAATAATTGGTATTCACAAGTAATCCTCAAACTTCATTTCAACTGAGAGTTGAAATGACTAAACGTCTTCCCTCAGCATGGAATATAGCAAAATAAACTGGTTAAATGTTTAACTGTGTATCCCCTGACTACCCTTTGGTTAAAATACAAAATAGCAGTCAGTCAACCAAAGAAAGAAGAAAAGCAAATGGGTTGGATAATTCACACAATGGTTAGTAAAATCCTAAAAAGTTACAGTTGCTTATATGTGTTAAAGTTCAAATAAGTGTGATTATTTGAAAAAGTCTTTGTAAGACAGGTTTGCAAACTGCTACATCTTGGCAGGTGTGACTCAGTGATCTCCCTGCAAATTAAGTAAACCTGATTTTCATTGCTGAAAGTTGTGTTATGTTAGACTCCTACCATTTATTTCACAAAGATGTTTGCAAAAAGTTACCTCATTGTGTCAATCTCATGTTAACAATTAAACTATGTGTTCACGGAAATAATTTTAATGCAAACAAAAATTACAAGATGCCTGGTTACCATTCAGTAGCAAGGGCACTGGATATAGATAAGCTTAGGAAGAATTAAGAAAATCGTTGTTAAAGAGGAATATCACTGGAAAAGACTGCCTGTTACATCTATGAAAACAGTATAAAACCTCATTTATGACACTAAAGCACCCATATATTTCTTTCAAATTCATTTCAAGCGATTCGAATTTCTATTCCTGTAAAAGTCGTTTTTGCACCCAATAAAATACTACATATTTTCTTTCATCTTTCAGCTAAATTCTTCAAAGCTCTCTGTAGTGTGGATGTGTACTGAGCCTGAGTCAGGACAGGTTAATCGGCTTGTCAAAGCTCACAAAATGAATCATTGCTGGATTTCTGAAATCTTGAATTAAACCTGGGGAGGATTACAGTTGGACAAACAAATAAGATTTGGCAGATTTTGGAGTTTCCTTGGTATCTTTAAGAACTGAACAGATAATCATCTCTTTCTTACCTCCCTGAATAAAGGAGTTAGATGTCTTTTTCTCATGAACCCTCCCTGTCTCCCTAGTAGGAATTAATCTATATAACTAGAGGAAGGAAGTTCTAAAGCCTTACACAAGAAATAGTGGACCTAATTATCCACACATTGTTATTCTTCTGGTACTTCCGATAAAAATCGCTAATCACCATCTGCTTTATTCCTAATATCTCTGAGCTGTGTAGCTCACCAGATCATTATTTATTTGCTCAAGAAAAAAAAAGCAACTATACTATTAGTATTTATTATTAAGTAGTCAAACTTGGAACTACTCAGGAAGATAATGCTATCAAAACTAAGCATTTAAGCATTAACTGGACCATCGAACAGGATCGTGGGTTGGGTATTCTGAGCTTCAGCTCCTTAAAGTCCAATGGCAGAGGTCTTTCCCTAGTCTCCTAACGTTCCTCCGTTGAATTTATTGGGACGGCTTTCTGAAAGATTGAGGGCTTATTTGGGAACCCCATGATTTGAAAGGAGGGTTGAAGCAATTTGTTGTGCTGTCTTAACATAAAAAGCAACCCTCCATCCAAAATGTACTGAGTGGTTACTAAGTATGAGGCCTTGGAAGGTCTCCCAACTCTTCTAACAGGTACAGGACACCCTGGGCTACTAAGGGCAAGAAATTCAGTGAGTGGCTCTCAGGAAGACTGTGGTGGCAAAAACAGCGCCTTGAAGTCCAACAGAGGCTCCTCCGGAGTGGCCCCAAGGCTCAAAAGGCGCCGCCAGTGGGAGGCCCTCGCCTTCGTCCCAACACCCATTACCCGCCCGCGCAGCGGGCCGCGCCTCCACGGGAAGGATACGCTCCAGGTAGTAGGCGCCCTCAGCCGCCACCGCGTCCGCCGTGTCCCTCGCGTCCCCGGCTGCCGTCAAACCCATGCCCGACGCCTCTTCCAGGACCCTCACGGCGGAGCTGGGCATCCCTCGCCGAGCAGCCATCTCTGGCGCTCCGGGCCCCCACCCCCAGCAGGCCCACAGCCGTCCCTAAGGGCAACAGCGAAGACGCTACCCAACGGCCCCCGGGAGCTCTCGCGAGATTCCGGCATCTCTCACCCCGCCCAACGGACCAGCCCCGGGCACGTAAGGGTTACCGGGAGTCCAGGGAGCTGTCGCCCTCCCGCGCCTCCCAGTTACCGTGGCAACGATGTTGCCTAGTTAACGCGAGAGCTCACGCGCAGCTCTGGGAGCCGACAAGATACAGTAAACAATTGGCTTGCATTGCACCTTCCTACCCAAGCAGCTTGGTTTTCTTTCGCTTTGACCCTATAATTTCTTTCCCACTTCGTTGTCGTCTCTGAATTACCTTTCTCTTGATTCTTGCCCATTAGCATCCTCCAATTTCAGATGTTTGTAGATCCCCAAGTGTTCCCAGGGAAAACTACTAGAAAAGGTGAGTTCTCAACACCTGGAATTTTTTAAAAAATGAAAAAATAAAGTTCTAGAAATCATAATAGAAAGACTGACCCAGGGGAGCTACCAGACGCTCCTCAGATGCTTAGCAATAAAGAACTATGGTGTTCAGCTTTGTCAATTCCTTTCTTATGATCTTTAATGCATTTAGCTGGACATCTGTTTTGAGTTTGGTTCCATATACTAAGACTTGGAATAGTATTTGTAGCATTGATTCTCGCCAAGGTAAAAACAGTTGCATAAAAATTATGAGCTACAAATTTGGTCCTGACAAATGTATATAGTTGACACTTGCCCCATCATGTATAGTCATTGCTGAGAGGATCTTCCTCAGGTTATATCGCGTATGTATCAGAAGCAAATTAAAGGCCCTTTTCCTTGCAAATATTTTTTTTTCCCTTAACTTTTATTTTAGGTTCAGGGGTACATGTGCAGGTAAGCTCATGTCGCAAGGGTTTGGTATATAACTTATTTCGTCACCCAGGTACTAAGTGTAGTACCCAATAGTTATTTTTTCTGATCTTCTCCCTCCTCCCACTCTCCTCCTCAAGTAGGCCCCAGTGTCTGTTGTTCCCTCTTTGTGTCCATTTGTTCTCATTATTTAGCTCCCACTTATAACTAAGAACATGCAGTATTTGGTTTTCTGTTCCTGCATTAGTTTGCTAAGGATAATGGCCTCCAGCTGCATTCATGTCCCTGAGAGGACATGATCTCATTCTTCTGTGGCTGCATAGTATTCCATGGTATATGTGTACCACATTTTCTTTATCCAGTCCGTTGATGGGCATTTAGGTTGAATCCATGTCTTTATCATGAATATCAGTGAACACGCATGTACATGTGTTTTTATGGTAGAACAATTTCTATTTCTTTGGGTATATACCCAGTAATGGGATTGCTAGGGCAAATGGTATTATTTTGCATTCTACATTTCTTGGTGAAAACTGGAAGCCAGTGATCCTATCAAAGCTCCCATTTATTATCAAAAGGTAGCAGTAACTTCCTAAGGAGGTGTTTGAGAGTACATGTGTCAGAGCCAGAGAGACAGCTTTCAGAGCCTGCTTCCATCACTTACTAGCTATGACACATTGGGCAAACTACTACTTAATGCCTCTAGGCCCCAGTTTCATCATTTGTAGAACAAAGACAACAATATTACCTACCTCAAAGTGCTGTTGCAAGGGGTAAAGCAACAAAAAGCATTAAGAACTTACCAGGAACATAGAACACACTAAGAAATGTTAGCTGTTATTTCTATTAAATGTGTTTGATATTGTTTTATTTTTTAGAATAATCAAGGGTCACAGATATAATAGTCGGGTAATTCATTCCTGGTACCTATTCTTTTACTACCCTACTCTTTGTCCTTGACTTCTCACATCAGACATTTCCTGAGTACTCATTAAATGCAAGGAACAATTACAGGAGGCTGAAAATACAGAAGAATTCTGACATTGGAGAATCCACTGCTTTTACAGAAAGCTTTCTCTTTATTTCGGAAGAAGGCATTACCTTATCTCTCAAGGTTGTTTCCTATAAATCCAGCCTTAACAAATGACCTGGGTAAGGAGTGGTCAAGGCCTTACATTTTTGGCATATCCAGCAAGACATGTAGGAACACAAAAGACATGAAGGATGGTCTCTCAGAGCGATTACTGTTTACTTTTATTTGTTTTTGTTTGTTACAATGGCTCATCTATTTCTGACTTTTTAGATGTAGTGTGTGATCTTCTACAGATGTTTGTCTCCTGCCTCTTCTGTATGACCTTAATTAAGTTCTCTGAGCCTTAGTTTCCTGTTCTGTAAACCGGAGATTTTAATACCTACCTTACTAAAATATGAAGACTAAATGAAATATGTAAAAAGCACTTAGAACCATGTCTGGTATATCAAATGTTTTCAGTAAATAATCGTTAATAAAATGTGCTTAAAATATTGAATGAATATGCAAGCTTAAATTAGATATTATATTTGGAAGAAACTTAAACATATAGAAACAATTTAAGATAAAACTTAAATATTTTTAGAAATATGCAGCACTCAGCCAGGCACGGTGGCTCACGCCTGTAATCCCAGCACTTTAGGAGGCCAAGGCAGACGGATCACAAGGTCAGGAGATCGAGACCATCCTTGATAACATAGTGAAACCCCATCTCTACGAAAAATACAAAAAATTAGCCGGGTGTGGTGGCACGTGCCTGTAGTCCCAGCTACTCAGGAGGCTGAGGCAGGAGAATCACTTGAACCCGGGAGGCAGAGGTTGCAGTGAGCTGAGATCACGCCACTGCACTCCAGCCTGGACAACAGAGCAAGACTCCATCTCAAAAAAAAAAAAGAAAGAAAGAAAGAAAAAGAAAGAAATATGCAGCACTCAAAAAAGGGAAAGAGTTTAATAGAGTCATATAAAATGAATAAACTATGACCAATATCCACTGCTTAATGTAGAGGAGAAATGGGAAAAAATTCTTCTCCAAAGAGTTCAAAAACAGAAGACTTATGACTGAAATAAGTATCATTAACTACACTCCTCAAAAAAATAAAAACCTGTAAGTCTAATTCTGTGAAGTTTTCAAGTAGCCAAAGTTTTAATTCAGAGTTACTTTTTTGATTATATCCATTTCATGGATTTCAAAATTGGAAGTCACCCAAGATATTTGTGGTTCAACTACAATTTGAAACACATTTCACAGGGACCTAAGCAGAAGTGGTTTTAAAAATTCCAATTAAAGCTATGTTAACATTTTCTTTTGTAAACCTTTTGGTCTCTACGATGGTCTGAAAAGCAATGAAATAAAAGCAAAAAATAATTTTAAGAAATATAAACAGAACCAATAATTGCCTTCAAGTAAAAACTTGATGCAACCTTTTAGGAGGACTGCTAATATCTTTAAACTAATATGTATTTTCAAGGAACAAATTTGAAAATAAATGTGTTACATTTGAATTTTTATTCTGTTAATAACTAGTTTAATTAAAAAGAAGTGTGAAGGCTTTACTGAGAAAGAACAAAAACTTCAGACCACAGTAATTGTTTGGTTTATAATGCCTTTGCATCGTATAATATTTCCTTTTTAATATACTGCACAAACTTCCTTGGAGTGGAAAAAAAGTGCCTTAATATTTTGATGAATGAACAGCAAACTATCTACTTTCCCTTTGAATGTGTTACTGAGAAAGGTAAATAAAGAAAACCAATGGAGACAGTAAAAATAAAGCAACAACCACAAAAGACAACAAATTTTATCTCCTCCCAGCCTAAATGCTCCGTTTATGTAAAAGTGAAATTATTTTAAAAAGCAAAACCAGAAAGGAAGCTGACAATGGATGTACTCTTTTTATTTGTAGTTTTAAAGCAGAAAATAATTACATGCAATAATACAGTAAAGTACTATTCAATTTTCAGAAGTTACGAGCGTTCATTTGCTATAGATAGAGCCCAAGCCATTTACTGATGCATCTCTTTATGAAAGTAACTATCTTATTTTCTTTCAAAACTTCACAGTAAGTGGTGGCCAATTTTAGATTTCTGAATTCATAGAAGTAGTACTAATTGACAATGGTGGAAAATTATCATTTCAAACATACAGCATATATATTTCACTTTTTCACCAACAACCACTGAAAATTCATTTCTCTAGTGTTCTGAGCCCATGTAGTTCAAACAGGGTCAATCCTCTGTCTCTGGCAAGGAACATATGTTCCAGGTTTAACCCAAAAGAATATCTCATTATTCTTGGCTACTGTGATCAGTTCTGAAGTTGGTATGTGTCTTAAAAGGAGCCAAATTAGATTTGGTAAGAATTTGTTGGAAATTTTGGGAGATTCTTACTCTGCCCCTTGGGACTTAGTTCTGGCATTGCTCCAGCATGATTGCAAGTATGAAGAAATTATCTATCTAAGAATTGAGTCAGCATGGAAGACCTGAGTGAAGAAAGAGAAAACTTGAGCCCAGATGCAATGACTTGAACCTGTAGTATACACACATTTATTTCTTTGCTCTATAAGCTAGAAGCAACAACACCCCCATTACAATGAGCACTTCAGATTTTAGGTTTTAACACCATTTTCTAATTAAAAGGATAGAGGGCTCCTTGGAGAGATGGCTGATTTTAGGGCTTGACTGGGAATAAACAAGATGAGCCTAGAGGATCTTACAGTTCCAGAAAGTAAAAAAGATCCCACCTCTAAAAAAAAAAAATCTCAAAGTGATGGACATAGGTCAAAGGGACACAGCAGCCAATTGTCCTAGGTGAAGCTAGGACAATTTGAGCAATCAAATTAATAAAGTAGTACTGAAATATAACTCAAAGTATAAAAGAAATATCTGTGAGTCCATACTGATACAAATAAATGATTAAATGATAAATAAATGAATGGAGAAGAATGGGCAAATCTCCTGTGATGAATAATTTCAAGTAATTTATGTAGATACTCTACATTCCAGGAGATGGAGCATAGCTGCACGTTCCTTAAGTATAGACTACACATAGGGAGTTTCTTGTATAGTAAAATCCCAACTTGACAGTGAGGAAAGCTGATAAACACCACCTCACCCAGGTGTTCAAGATTAATTTCAACAGTGATAAGTCATGTTGACAATATGTACTCTTGGTATGATGTAATGAGAATGGCACTTCATCTCTGTGATCTTACTCCCCAAAACCAATAACCGCAAATCAATCAAGAGATAACATCAGATAAATATCAACTGAGGGAAATTCTACAACATACCTTACCAGTACTTCTCAAAACTATCAACATCATTGTATTAGTCCATTTTCACACTGCTGATAAAGACATATGCAAGACTGAGCAATTTACAAAAGAAACAGGTTTAACTGGACTCACAGTTTCATGTGGCTGGGGAGGCCTCATAATCATGGCAGAAGTCAAGAAGGAGCAAGTAATTTCTTACATTGATGGTGGCAAGCAAGGAGAGCTAGTACAGGGAACTCCCGTTTTTAAAACCATCAGATCTCATGGGACTGATTCACTACCACAAGAACAGTATGGGAGAAACCACCCCCATGATTCAATTATCTCCCACCAGGTTCCTCCCACAACATGTGGGAATTATGGGAGTATAATTCAAGATGAGATTTGGACGGGGACAGAGCCAAACAATATCATTCCATCCCTGGCCCCTCCGAAATCTCATGTCCTCACATTTTAAAACCAATCATGCCTTCCTAACAGTCCCCTAAAGTCTTAACTCATTTCAGCAATAACCTAAAAGTCCACAGTACAAAGTATCATCTGACACAAGGCAAGTCCCTTCTACCTATGATCCTGTAAAATCAAAAGCAAGTTAGTTAATTCCTAGATACAGTGGGGTTACAGGGGTCGGGTAAATACAGCCATTCCAGATGAGAGACATTGGCCAAACAAAGGAGCTACAGGCTCCATGCAAGTCCAAACTCCAGCAGGGCAGTCAAATCTTAAAGCTCCAAAATGATCTCCTTTTACTCCATGTCTCACATCCAGGTCAAGCTGATGCAAGAGATGGGTTCCCATGGTCTTGGCCAGCTCCACTCCTGTGGCTTTGCAGGGTACAGTCTCCCTCCTGGCTGCTTTCATGTGCTGGCATTGAGTGTCTGCAGCTTTTCCAGGTGCACAGTGCAAGCTATCGGTGGATCTACCTTTCTGGGGTATGATGGACAGTGGCCCTCTTCTTAACGGCTCCACTAGGCAGTGCCCCAGTAGGGACTGTGTGTGGGGGCCCTGACCCCACAATTCCCTTCTGCACTGCCCTAGCAGAGGTTCTCCATGAGAGTCCCGCCCCTGCAGCAAACTTCTGCGTGGACGTCCAGGCGTTTCCATGCATCCTCTGAGACCTAGGTGGAGGTTCCCAAACCCCAATTCTTGACTTCTGTGCACAGGCAGGCTCAACACCATACAGAAGCTGCCAAGGCTTCAGGTTTGCACCCTGTGAAGCCATGGCCCAAGCTCTACTTTGGCCCCTTTCAGCCATGGCTAGAGCAGCTGGGACACAGGGCACCAAGTCCCTAGACTGCACACAGCATGGGGACCCTGGGACTGGCCCTCAAAACCACTTTTTCCTCCTATACTTCCAGGCCTGTGATGGGAAGGGCTGCCGTGAAGACCTCTGACATGCCCTGGAGGCATTTTTCCTATTGTCTTGGGGATTAACATTCGGTTACTTGTTACTTATGCAAATTTCTGCAACTGGCTTGAATTTGTCCTCAGAAAATGGGATTTTTCTTTTCTATCACATTGTCAGGCTGCAAATTTTCCAAACATTTATGCTCTGCTTCCCTTATAAAACTGAATGCCTTTAACAGCACCCAAGTCACCTCTTGAATGCTTTCCTGCTTAGAAATTTCTTCTGCCAGATACCCTAAATTATCTCTCTCAAGTTCAAAGTTCAACAAATCTCTAGGGCAGGGGCAAAATGCCACTAATCTCTTTATTAAAACATAACAAGAGCCACCTTTGCTCCAGTTCCCAACAAGGTCCTCATCTCCATCTGAGATTACCTCAGCCTAGATTTCATTGTCCATATTGCTATCAGCATTTTGGGCAAAGCCATTCAACAAGTCTCTAGGAAGTTCCAAACTCTCCCACATTTTCCTGTCTTCTGAGCCCTCCAAGCTGTTCCAACCTCTGCCTGTTACCGAGTTCCAAAGTTGCTTTCACATTTTTGGCTATCTTTTCAGCAACACCCCACTCCTGGAACCAATTTACTGTATTAGTCTGTTTTCATGCTGCTAATAAAAACATACCTGAGACTGGGCAATTTACAAAATAAAGAGATTTAATTGGACTCACAGTTCCACGTGGCTGAGGAGGCCTCAGAATCATGGTGGAAGGCAAGGAGGAACAAGTCACATCTTATATCAATGTCAGCAGGCAAAGAGAGCTTGTGCAGCGAACTCCTGTTTTGAAAACCATCAGATCTTGTGTGACTTATTCACTACCACAAGAACAGTATGGGGGAAACCACCCCCATGATTTAATTTTCTCCCACAGAATTCTTCCCTCAACATGTGGGAATTATGGGAGTACAATTCAAGATGATATTTGGGTGGGGACACAGCCAAACCATATCAATCATCAAACAAGAAAAGTGAGAAACTTTCACAACCAAGAGATCCCTAAAGAGGTATGCTGACTGGATGTAATGTGGGATCCTAGGGCAAAAAGAATATTATGTAAAAACGAAGGATATCTGAATAAAGTATTGACTTTATTTAGTTAATAATAATGTGTCAATAATGGTTCATTAGATGTAACAAATGCACCATATTGATGTAAGATGTTCAAAGTAGGGAAAACTGAATATGAGTATATGAGAACTTTCTTTATCTTTGCAACTTCTTGGTACATCTAAAACTATTCTGAAATAAAAAAATTTTTAAAGAGTTGCTTGAACCTTTATTCTAGCATTTCCTTAAACAAGCGTCACCATTGACCTTTCTTTTAAAACAATAAATTCCTTTTGCTTAAGTCAGTTTCTGTTGGGCTTGCTGTCACTTGCAATTCAACAAGACCTCCTGGTAAATTGACTCTGTATGGAATCACCATTACTTCCATACTATTTCAAGATTTGTTTTGCTGCTAAGGGTTTTTTCCTAAAACTATCTGATATACAATAACATTGTATTGTGTACTTTAAAATGTGTTGAGAGGGTAGACCTCATATTCAGTGTTCTTACCACACATAAAAGGGCTAATATGATGTGCCTTTGTGAATTTAGACCTGAAAGTGCTATTCTCATGATACAGATGAAAAAATATGGTTTGTTTTCACACATAGGAGAAAACTGAATGGGCTACCTCTGAAGTCCAGGGCACCCTCCTCTATCTTGTTCACTTCCTCATCAGGCACTATCTATGGACTGAGAAGAGAAGGACTTTAAAAGAGTGGTAAAGAAAGCAACAAAGACAATGACTGGAAAGACAGAAGAATTGTGCAGAGAAAGAGGCAGATAGAAATGGAAGTCTGTTGTTCCCCTCTATGTGTCTATGTGTTTTCATCATTTTGCTCCCACTGATACGTGAGATCATGCCACATTTGGTTTTCTGTTCCTGTGTTAGTTTGGTAAGGATAATGTCCTCCAGCTCTATCCATGTCCTTGCAAAGAACGTGATCTCATTCTTTTTAATGGGTGTAAAGTATTCCATGGTGTATATGTACCACAACACCCCTGAACTTAACTTAAAAGTTAAAAATAAAAAATAAAAAAGGAAAAGCTGAGTTAAGCTATACTATCTTTGTAACTCTTCTGTAAATCTAAAATTCTATCAAAATAAAAAGTTTTAAATGTATTTAAAAAAGAAATGGAAGTCTGACTTGGGAAAGCATTATGACAATTCTAGCAGTGAACATTTAACACACATCTAATGCCCACTTTGAGCAGTGGAGACTTGCTTAAGAAAATTCCACTGTTCGATATGCAGTGGGGTATACAGCAATTTCCAAGACAGTCTTGCTGGAGAGAGCCTTCTTCCAGCCATTGCAAGTTCTCCTGATCCTCAACTGTCACATCCTATACTTGAAACAGAGTAGATTTATCTAAAGTATTGTGTAATCCCTGATTGACTTTAACATGTCTTAGCATGTCTACAATTATGCATATTACCTGAAAGAAGAAAGAGAGAGACAGAAATAGGGAGGAAGGAAGGAAGGAAAGAAAGGAGAAGAAAAAAATTTTTTCTAAGCACATAATGCAATGCTCAATTCTTTGTGGATAATGGGAAGCAGAGTTTGAATTGTTCCCTTTATAAAAGATAACTCATTTTAGCTCCATTTCCTTCCTGGAGGTAGGAAAGCAAGTTTGGTAGTGAAGAGGCCAGTTAGTACATTGTATCCAGGCTGGTCAGATCCTGGGACTGTTGAGACAGATTCTTGTGCACAGAACCACACAAATCAGAGATTCAGAAAACATGAGAATAATGAAAGCTAAGACCCATATGTGAAATACATAAGGGTTAGTCAGATTTTAATTAAAAATGTACTATTTTTTTAGAGACAGGGTCTCCCTCTGTCACCCAGGATGGAATGCAGTGGCCTGATCATAACTCACTGTAGCCTCAAATTTATGAGCCCAAGGAAGCCTCCCACCTCAACCTCCTGAGTAGCTGGAATAGCTGAGACTACAGATGCATGCCACAATGCCCAGCTTTTTCTTTTCTTTTTCTTTTTTTTTTTCTTTTTTTTTTTTTTTTTGAGACAGGATCTTACTACATTACCCAGGCTGGTCTTGAACTCCTGGCCTCAAGTAATCCTCACACCTTGGCCCTCTAAATTGCTGGGATTATAGGCGTGGGCTACCATGCCAGGCCCCCCAAAAATATATTTTTTTATGATAAGCCACTTCTGCAGTTCAATATGTGTACTTGCTTTAAACCCTACTTTGAATCTAAATTACTTCCTTGATGTTAATTGAGTTAAGGTCTAGAGGTACCCTCCTACCTGACACAGACACACCCTGATTTTCAGGACTTACGTATTTCATAAATCCTTATCGATAACTTTATAAATTAATTAGGCACAAGCAGATGATTGTAAAGTTTTCATAAAATTTGTAGAAGAAAAATAATTTGTGTTTATAAGAATATCACAGGAACTTTAGAGACAGTAGTTGCTGATGACAAACTAGAGCAGGAGAAAGGTTTCCTGAGACAAGGATGGTACAATTATGCTGACAGCTATGAAGGCTCCAATTTTCCCTACTTTAGCTACAACCTATGAAAACTGACATCCTATCAATATTCCCTAGCATTACTCTTGCATTTACAGCACAATGTTATTTTTAAATTCTTTAATAATTCCAATATCCAGACAAAGTTTACTTATGTAAATCTACCCATTCATTACCATTTTTTCATATTTACCTACTTTAAACAGTCAATGCTTTGGAATCTTTTTTTGTTTTTACATAGAAACATTTGAAACATTAAAAAAGAAATAGAATATAAAATATTCAGATGAGTGAACTTAGCAGCCAGGGAACATTTGAATAAGGATGATTGTTCCCAGAGACTGAGACAGTTGAAAATTATTGCCGGTTGAGCACGAATTTTTAATAAACATCCCAGAAAATCCAATGGCTAATCGATTATAAACTTGAATTTAGAGGGAAATAAATATTCTATTTTCTAAGAAAGCTTCAGTCATGAAAAACTGCCTCTCTTTGGTAAGATTACTCACTATTTTGGCTTCTGAGAGAGAAGTAATGTGGAAAGTGTGTCTGAGACACTGTCTTTCTACCTGACCTTACTGTGAAGGGCACTCAGCAAATTGCCCTCTACCACTCAAAGCACTCCCATACCACTGTTACCCATATAGTTATGCCTAAGCTCTGCTGATACCACCCACATGAAGGCATCTACTTCTTGGTGTAGTGAGCGGGCACAAGATAAAGTCTTAAATTAGGAGCAATTTCATGATATTTGCTAGTTTTCCAGTGCTGAGACTATTAGAACAATAACAGCTAAAACATACTGGATGCTGTATCTGGAATGTTTTATTTGATCCCACAATAATCCTTTGAAGCAGTTGCTGAGGGAGCAGTGAGAAAACTCAGATGCAGACAAAATACATATCCTGCACAAACTACCTTGTTTAAGCAGTGCTGACTAAGATGTCTTCACCCCTAGGGCAAGCAATTGTCTCTGATGCGAGAGGATTAGCCTGGTAGTGAGGCTCACCAATATCCCTCCTCACCCTTTCCATCTTGGAAACACTTTTCCTCTTACTTTTGGTCTTTGCATACAGTAGAGAAAACCGCTCCCTTGGAAATAACCTGTTCCTTTGGGGTTAGGATGTTCTATCACATTAATCTACACTAAACTCTAAACGAATAAGAGAGTGGTGATTCAGTTTTTCTCCCTCCCAAGAAATTATCTCTTTTCTTCATAAAAAACATGTTTCCCATTTTTATTTGGCTTTTCAAATATATTTTGCTATAAAGTATGTATAGTAGACCACCAATTGTGTAAAGCAAAGTAATATGCATGCTTGTATAGTCTTGTATACTTTTTCTTTTTTCTTTTTCTTTTTTTTTTTTTTTTTTGAGACAGAGTCTCACTCCATCGCCCAAGCTGGAGTGCCGTGGTGCGATCTCTGCTCACTGCAACCTCTGCCTCCCGGGTTCAAGCAATTCTCCTGTCTCAGCCTCTCAAGTAGCTGGGACTACAGGTGCATGCCACCACACCCAGCTAATTTTTTGTATCTTTAGTAGAGACAGGGTTTCACCATGTTGGTCAGGCTGGTCTCGAACTACTGACCTTGTGATCCACCCACGTCGGCCTCCGAAAGTTCTGGGATTGAAGGCTTGAGCCACCGCACCTGCCTCTTTCTTTCTAATTGAAGCTGATCAGAGTGGAAGGGTCAAGAATGTACCACACACTCTGCAGGAAATGCTCCTCCTCAAATTTTCTGTCTCTGGAATACCTTAACCCAAATTATTGTTGATTATTAAAACTTCTCTTACACACATACTAAAATATTTACCATTTAGAGTTTTATAATTAGATTAGGTTTTAAAATGTTAAAAATTTAAATGTAACACAATTAAAGTTTCAGAGAGAATTCTGAAATACTCTTGTAGAAAAACTTGTCTTCTTGTTTACTTACTGTTAGTATACATGGATGCACTTCTTCAAAGTAACAAAAAATCATTACCTTTTAAAAAACAAATGCTTAGATTGTAGTGATTGACCAACATTAATTAACATAAGTGTAAAAATTATTTATACCTTTAGCAGAACTCTTTTTGTACCTACCATTCTTTGGAGCAGCAATGAAACTCCAAAACTGTAATAAGGGAAGACAAGTATCTTTTCAATACTGTCACATTTCTAAACCAACTGTTATATCACTGAAGGTAAGCATCAATGAGTCGGCATAATTTTTCCTGCTTTGTGATCTTTGGCATAGTCACAATATGCAGAATGTCTGGTGTAGAACAATGGCTGCAGCTAAAGGTGAGGATCAACAATCAAGCAGGAATTATATGTGGAAGTCACTGCAAGTCATATTTAGGCACTACATATAGACCTTATCCTAAAATCAATAGGAAGCCACTGAAGTATTTAATTTACAGATTAAAATGGCCAAATACCAGGGGTTGTAACCTTAAAAAAATTATTCATAACTTATACTTTGAGTTAAAAACATAATTATACATAAATGTATACATATATACATATATTTGTGATTATGTGTTTATTAAATGCAGTCTTTTTCATTTCTTTTTTGTTTGCTTCATTCTTCCACATCTTCTCACCCTTCCCCCCACATCAACTCATTCCCTGCAAAGTCAATTGTTTTGAAAATATGATACATGTTCTATATTTTTCTCCATGCTCCTTTGCAGCTCACCATGGCCCCTAAATATCACTTCGTGTTCTTGCTAAGTAGGCTAGATTGCAAGGCTTATCAGTTTTCTCACGCCAAGCAGTTTCTCTTGTCACATTTGTAACAACATAGGTCAAGGAGACCACGGTTTGACTCCCTATCACAACTTGACTATCTATTGGGTAACTTTTTGCTCCCAGCAAGAGGGGGACTAGCTTCTTTGCTGCATACTATGGTTTTTTGTTTGCTCAAAAAGTACAGGACTCTTGGCTCTATCCATTCTATAATGCAACCCTCTTCTTCTGCAGATGTCAGGTGGCTTTCCATGTCACCCCTGTAAGACTCCAGGGCAAAGGGAGCTATTACAAATATGAAAATGATCATTCTGTTTTCTGTGCCATGAGTAATAAACCTCTTAGTTTCTGACCCAGGAGTCTCATGTTTTCTATCAACATCTGTAAAACATAAGAAGGCTAACTTGTTAGTTTGCAAATAGAATAAAATCTCAGACCCTTTGCAGTATTGATATTCATATAATTCAAATATGCCTATTCAGATAGAAATAAAGGGCTTCTTGGTTATTTTATGTTTTACAAAAATGGATGACATTATATTTATCTTTTCTCCTCTTGCTTTTCTTACTCAAAAATGCCTTATAGAAAAGCATCTAAGTCAACTTGCATTAATACAGTTTATTTTTGGTGGCTATATTTTATTCTTTGATGTACATATAATGGAATGTATTTAATCTTCCCTGTATAATGCCACCATGAGCACTATCACAATAAAATTCATGTACATGTGATTTTAATTAATGATGCTTTGCTTTATATAGTAAAGTTTCTGAGAATTACAGAAGAGCTGGATCAAAGTATGTGTTTGTTTTTAATTTCAATGGCTATTGCCAGATTGCTTTCCCCAAAAAACTATAAAACCTCACATTTTTATCTGTAATATATACACATACAGCTTCTCTTTAATTTTTCACTCTTCTTTGGGGATAACCTGATATCTCAATATTACTTTAGTTTTCATTCCTCAACAAATAGTGAACTACAGTGTCATTTTTATGCTTGTCATTTCAATTTACAATATTGTAAAATGTCTTCTATCATTTTCCTATTTTCTTTCTTTTTTTTTTTTGTTCTCTCCACTATTCAGTAGGGAATTCCCAAAACATAGACTTTCTTCAATTCCTCCAAGTAAAATGACAGAATTTTAAGAAATCTATACATATTTCATTTATTCACAAATTTTATACTGACTTTATACACACTGTAAAACTCAGAATTGTTTTCAAAAGCTAGTTACCCATTATTGTAATTACTCTGTGTACATTTTTTTTTTTTTTTGAGACGGAGTTTCGCTCTAGTTGCCCAGACTGGAGTGCAGTCATGCAATCTCCACACACTGCCACCTCCGCCTCCTGGGTTCAAGCAATTCTCCTGCTTCAGCCTCCCAAGTAGCTGGGATTCCAGGCATGCACCACCACACCTGGCTAATGTTTGTATTTTTAGTAGAGATGGGGTTTCACCATGTTGACCAGGCTGGTCTCAAACTCTTGACTTCTTGATCCTCCCGCCTTGGCCTTCCAAAGTGCTGGGATTACAGGTGTGCCACTGCGCCTGGCCTATTTTCTATAATATTCTTGTCAATTTGTAAATATTGATATTAGGCTTTGGCCTATCAATTCTGTTACAAATATTTCTACAATTACCATCTTGTTATTGACTTTATTTCTAATATTTGGTGAAAAGAAATAGCTTTCAAATTTCCTGTGGTCAGTTGTGGCTATTTTTTAAAAATGTATACTGAGTTTACAATCTTGATTAAGAATACTTTGTTAAACCTTAGATTGTATAAACACATTCCTTGATATTCTTGCAAGGTTCTTGTATTTTATTTTTCCATATTTATGTCTTTAATTCATCTGGAATTCATTTCTGTGTAAAAGACAAAATAGATTCCAATTTCTTCCAGGTGGATAGACAATAATACCAGAAATGTTTTTAAAATAATTTCTTCCTTCTCATTGACTATCTCATTGTGTACATTAAATTTTTAATTTTATGAGATTTGTTTATGAAATATTTGTTCTATTCTTATAATCTATTCGTCTGTTTCTCAACACTAATACCATATTGATTTGTGTTTAGTGGTTTTCAGTTTTGATATTCTGATAACTGGAAAGTCAAGATCCTTTTCTTGGTCCTTTTGCATACTCTCTTCAGCTCTTTCAGGCAATAAACATTAATATTATTTTATACATTTCCCCCTCCTAATGAAACATTTTGGGATTCTAACAATAACTTAATTAAGTTATTAATTTTAAAAGAAGTGACTTCCAAATGATAGTAAACCTTCCTAAGACATATTAGGCTTTCCTATTTATTCAATCTTGTTTTATGTATTTTAATAAGATTTCATATTTTTATATCATGAAATATTTGCATTTCAAACATATATTAGAGTAATAAAAATCACTTACTATATACCTTTTACAGAGATTAAACAAGGATTCTCTCACTTGAGAAAATATATATAACTGCCAGTTATTTTCATGAGTTCCTTGATATAAATCAATTAATTTTGTCCTATGAAGTATTCTCTACTACTTCATTTCATTTGACTTGTTTAATAGTGACTGGATTTAGCCAGTGTCCTCTAAAAACTATTTTCAGGTAAAATTCTATTTAATTTTTAAACTCATTTCTAATCAATATATCTGGATTGGTTGCTTCCTCTTGATATATTGTGCTATAAAACACCAAATAAATAACAAAGAAACATGGTACATTCAAATAAAGGAATTAATAATTTAAGATCCTGATTGATTCAGGTTTAATCATTTCATACTACCTTCTCTTCCTACAGACCCCTATAGGCTTCCATTCCTCTCTTCCTACTTCCTTCACCTCCCCGTATTTAAATTTCAGATGATTTAAACTCTATATGTGGTTTTTATGGTCTTCAGAAAAAAGAAATAGAGTCAAAAATGTAATAATATTTATTCAACACCTATGTGTTTATTTTATGTACAATGCTCAGTGCTACGCATTAGTTAAAAGAGGGAAGTGGGGATTTAAAGATGAACGGTATATGGTTCCTTGTGTCAGAAAGCTTACATTCTAATGATTACTTATCCGAAAAATTACTCCAGGAAGTTACCGTTTTAGTAATATATAGTAACCATAAAATCAGACAAATGTTACCAAAACAATAACGGAGAGGGGAGACGCAGCTTGGGTTGAGAACAAAATGAAGACTAACAAGGAGGAAAACAATCCCAAAAATTAAAAGAAGAAAAGTGAATTCTACAATATATAATGACAAGCAGCTATATAGAATACATTTTGAAAATAAATTTTAAACTTTATGATATCATAGTTTATTTTCTATTTAAAACTGTAATACTGATTTTGTAATTTCAAGGTCAATTATCTTTCTCTCAAGTGGCTCTGGAAAGTTCTGTAAGTTTAGTGCTCAGACCAGCAGCAGCAAGATCACTTGGAAACTTGATAGAAATGCAGATTTTTATGTTTATTTCACTAAAATCATTCCTGCATTTTTATTTATATCTGTTTTAAAATAGAAGATAATTCTTCCCAATAGATCTGAAATCTTAGCAAGGAAATAGTTTAAAAACAGAAGGTTATCCAGGAAAATGATAGTTCCATACTTCACAAATAAGTATATGCAAATTCAGTGAAACTGTCAGTGATTTAGCAAATACACTAGTCTAACATGCATTTAATCATTCTCAAAATATTTGAAAGCCCTTGATTATCTAATCATTAAATCAGAATTGTGAATGATAATTTGCAGTTCATCAGCTTATAGTCTAGAATTTTTGAGACCACAGGAGGTATCCATTTATCTTCCTGAGAGTCAAATTTTTAAAAATTTAAAAAATTTTAAAGTTTTTAAAATTTTAGATTTTTTAAAATAGTATTATTTCTACTTCATTTCCATTTGATATTTAAATAAACGTGTGAGCATAAACAATATGTGGTAGTAAAAGGCAAATGTACTTAAGTAAAACAAAAAATGGAGTATGACATCACCAAATGGGAATTAGTGGTTGGTTTTGTAGAAGTTAGTATGCTGTTTTATTTATTTTAAAATATGTTTGTTCTCAAACTATAACAGCAAAACAGCAAAAGAATTAACAGGCCAGGCACGGTAGCTCACACCTGTAATCCCAGCACTTTGAGAGGCTGAGGCAGGCGGATCACCTGAGGTCGGGAGTTTGAGACCAGCCTGAACAACATGGAGAAACCCCGTCTCTACTAAAAATACAAAATTAGCCAGGTGTGGTGGCGCATGCCTGTAATCCCAGCTACTCAGGAGGCTGAGGCAGGAGAATCACTTGAACCCAGGAGGCGGAGGTTGTGGTGAGCCGAGATCGTGCCATTGCACTCCAGCCTCGGCAACAAGAGTGAAACTCCGTCTCAAAAAAAAAAAAAAAAATAGCTAAATTCATTTTTGTTTAAGGGGCCTTTACCTATAGGCAAGGATAACTTAACTTTAGAGCACTGAGATACTACACAAAAACAACAAAATATAGTTTTTTAAAACTAACCCTGGAATTAAAGGGTAAGTATGTAAACAACTATGTTTTGTTAAAGATTTATAGGAACACTGTGACCCGATCAAGGACAAAGTGATTCCCAACCTCCTTAGAGCCTTGCTGGTGCCGAGATGTCTGTGATCATCAGTCACCTCTTCATCCCAACTCCCTTCTATTCCCCCCACCCTTAACATAAAAAGAGCCTGAAATGTGTACTGACTTATTTTAGGATGCAAGTCCACCATCTTCTTGGTTTACTGGCTTTCCAAATAAACAGGCTGTTTCTCCCACCAACTCATGTCTCTCGTGTTTAGCTTTTGAGCAGTGAGTAGCTGAATCTGGGTTTGGTTACAGTTTTATGGCGCCCAGTGTGGGGCTGTGTGCCTTGGGTGTCCTAGCCTGCGGGATTTCCAATGGATGGAGCAATCGGCCACAGCGGTGTCCCAGGAATTACCCATTCACACTATCAGGCAGATCAACAACCAGTCAAGAGTGCCAGTTGCTCATGGCTAGCTGACACCATGACTGGAATTCCAGAGACATCCCAGCAGCTGCCAATAATGCTTTTGTCTGAGAGATTCTCCCTTCTTTCTTCCTTCTTCTTGGTATCAGCTGCCTGTAAAGCTTTGCTGGTGGCAGGAAAAGAAGTATTGACAGGCTCCAAGACTGGGTAAGTCACTCCAGTGTGTGCAACCAAGAACTGCCTTCCCTTCCATGTGGGCTTTTCCTCAGAATTCACTGCTTTGTTTTTGTATTTGATTGGGGTATCCTGTGGGAGAGGGAAATAGTTGTTGGACTTTTACCCAATCTGAGAACCAGGTCATTTGAATTTGTCTGTTGTTTTTTGTGGGCCCTGGGCTTACACTTCAAAGGCATGCCAGGTTTTCTGGGACTTCAGCGGGTTACATATTGTGGACTGTTTTGTGCACATTTTAAAACTAATGGGCAAATTGCAGTAAGAAAAATTCAGAGCTCAAATTGTCAATCTACAACTATAAAGTTAAGTAGGGTCTTCTAAAATTCTATTTTTCTCTTTTCTGCCTAATTTGAATCTGCTGTTATTAAGCTACTGATGTGGATATAAAACTCACAAATTTAAGGTTACTTGGAGATTTTGGTTTTCTTATAGTGTTCAACCAGTTCTAGCTAAAATGGAATCATTAACTCATTTAACTGTTCTGCCCAGTAACGCAAACAGTAAGTCCTGGGACGCTACCGTGGCTAATTGCTCCATTGCTGTTGGAAATGAGGCAAGCTAGAACATCCAAGACACACAGCCCCATGCTGGGCACTATCAAATTGTAACCAAAACCAGATTTGGCTACTTGCTAGTCAAAAGCCAAACACGAGAGACAAGAGTTGGTAGGAGAAAAAGCAGGGTTATTAGGAGAGCCAGCAAACTGAGACTATGGTGGACTTGTGTCCTAAAATACCATCTTAAGTCAGTACAAATTTCAGGCTCTTCTTATGTTAAGAGTGGGCAGAAGAGAACACGGTTGGGATCAAGAAGTGACTGGTGATCGCAGAAATCTGGGCACCAGTGAGGGTCCGAGGAGGGTGGGAACTTCTTTGGCCTTGAACAGGTCATAGTGTCCTATAAATCTTTACCAAAACATAGTTGTTTATGTCCTTACCTTTTCATGCCAGAATTAGTTTTTTAAAACTACATTCTTGTGGGGGCCGGGCGCGGTGGCTCATGCCGGTAATCCTAGCACTTTGGGAGGCCAAGATGGGCGGATTGCCTGAGCTCAGGAGCTGGAGACCAGCCTGGGCAACGCGGCGAAACCCCGTCTCTACTAAAATACAAAAAATTAGCCGGGCGTGGCAGCGTGCGCCTGTAGTTCCAGCTACTCGGGAGGCCGAGGCAGGAGAATTGCTTGAACCTGGGAGGCAGAGGTTGCAGTGAGCCGAGATCACACCACTGCACTCCAGCCTGGGCGACAGAGCGAGACTCTGTCTCAAAAATAAACAAACAAACAAAAAAACAAAAACTATTATTGTTAGTTTTGCATATCATGTTAGTCTTTAAAATTATCCTTGCCTACGTCCAGAAAAGTGTAAAAGCCCCTTAAACAAAAATGTAGTTATACTAGCTCTTTTGTTGTTTCACTGTTGCAAATCTAACTCAACACTAGATCTATAGAGCTACTCTAATGGTACTTATAGGGTAGTACTGTTATTAATCAGCTTGTCAGAAAATATTTTATAATTATAATGAACTCGAAAAATAAATTGTTCAAACTATTGTTAATTCAAATAAATCAATGTTATGTCAGAAATATATCAACCTTTTTCTGGTTGATGAATTTTTCATTTGGACACAGCCGTTATTATTGTGCTAAGAAATTTTAAGTTGTAAATTCTAAATATAAATTTTTTCCTTCTTCATCCATTTTGTCCATCATCTGTTTGAGGGTTATAAGTTGTTTTCTTTACCTCTTCTTTTTTATTGTTTATGTATTCATAGTGCTAAGTGGAGCAATAGAAGTTTGAATTCTTACTATTTAACAGTTTCTTATAAGTTGTTTAAACACCCTAGTTATTTCACATATGAAAGATATTGCAGTTAAACTGCCAAAAATATTGAAAGAGTGCAAAGCCTCACTTCAAAGTGATGTTCTAATGTGACCTTCCTCCAAAAGACCAGACTATTTTCTGCTAAGGCTATGGAATCATTACAACTGGATCACAAGGTGTAATTAATCTGTATTTTATTTATAAGAAATGAAAGTTTTTTACTTACAAGAAAAAAATCTCTTTCAATTGAATTTACTTCCATAGCAAACATAGATTCAATTAAAAATGTAACATTTTCCTATTTAGAGTTGACCTTTGCTAGTGAATAAGATTCTCCTGATATATTTGAAATTATGAGTTTCGAAAGAAAAAGAGGAAGGTGGAACTAAAAATAAAAGACCAAATTTTATTCTTACCAATATAAAAATATTAACTGCTTATAAAATAGTAAAGAAATCTATATGTAATAAAATATTGAATCAAAAAAGTTGGGTTTAAAACCAAGAGAGAGCAAATCAGGAAAACATTAGAGAACTTTTCAGAAAGCTAAAAATTGTAAAACTCCAGCTGTCTAGAATTCTTTGAATAACATTATTTTGCATAGTCAGATTTTATAGACATATGATGTTTTACCTCTAAAAGTTAAAAAGCAAAATTTTGGTTTGTAAATATTTCTAAAATATATTATACATTTATCTGAATCCTTAAATAAAAAATTCTGCTGAGAATGTAAGTCTGCATCCAGATGATGAAACATGATTATTATGAACATCTGCTATTTCACTATCTGTATATAAAAAGTGCATAAGACTGACCATTTTAAATGTCTCCAGACTTTGTACTTTGTGATCATAATAGCTACTTTTCATAATTATGTGGTTTCCTCCATTGTGGATAATCTGCTCTCTTACTTCTACATTTATCACTGTACCTGCATATAGCATCACTCTACAGTTTATTTTGTTGTTTCTAGTCTATATAAGACATGTTAATATTGTATGCAAAATAATATTAAATATCCTCTGAAAGAAGACCTAATGAAACAAGTTGTCATTAACTTATGTGGAATTTCTTTGGCAGGAGGCTTTTTTGCTTACCTCCTGATGGTAGGTAGAACTTCTATTCAGGATAGACAATATTGCTTGCCGGTGAATTCTAAATAGTTGAAATGTTATTATATGAGAATACAATTAACATAAGGGAAATAATATATTTAGATTCAGACTCTTAGTGTAAACCACTTTGTGTAACCAAAAAAACCCTTTAATTTAAAGAATTCATTATACCAGTGTTTTTAAAGGCATGCTATCATAGATTCCTTAAAGGAGCCATAATAAAATAATCTTATTTAAATTTTTACAATTTGTGCACTTCCTATTAAGAGATATTTAAAAAACAACAAACTGTTCCAGTAATTTTTTTACATGTGTGTTTGAAAACTTCAGAATCTTAGAATCATAGAGTTTTAGACCTGGAAACTTTCAAGATAATCTTTCTGATCCTTTTCCTTTATAGATGATAGCCTGATAAATAGACCAATTGTGCCAGTTCACAGTAGAACAAAAAGAACTGGAAGCCAATAAGCGCACATTCAGGATTTTGCTATTCTTACTAATGCATGCATTTATTAATGCTCAACAAAATAATTCTAAGGTATGTCAGCTGTCAATTCTTACACAAAGACCACCAAAAAACTGTTGATCAAGTAAAGCTGAGTGATCTTTTTTTTTTTTTTTTTTTTTTTGAGATGGTGTCTTGCTCTGTCACCAGGCCAGAGTATAGTGGTGTGATTTCGGCTCACTGCAACCTCCACCTCCCGGGTGCAAGCAATTCTTCTGCCCTAGCCTCCTGAGTAGCTGGGACTACAGGCGTGTGCCACCACGCCCGGCTAATTTTTGTATTTTTTCAGTAGAGTCGGAGTTTCACCATATTGCCCAGGCTGGTCTCAAACTCCCGACCTCGTGATCCACCCGCTTCAGCCTCCCAAAGTACTGGGATTACAGGTGTGAGCCACTGCAACTGGCCAAAGCTGAGTGATTAAATATACTTCAGCAGGAAAGAATATCAATTTGACAGTTTGAGTCATCTCTCAAAGGTAGAGAGGTTAGGGAAGAATAGGAAGTTTTAGAGTTTGTGCTCATGGGGTATAAACCAGGTCTTCAAGAGGGCAACTAGTTAGAATTGGCAAAAAGGGGAACTAGTTAGAATTGGCCAAGTTAATGCCCTAATAGTTTAGAATTTGAAATGAAAGTTTTAAAGTAAGTCTTAATAAATTAATTAATACCCTGATAGATGATGTTTGTTCAGGTGACCAAACTAATGTTCTTACTAGTTATTTGCCCAGATAAGAAAACTATTTGCCCAGAAAAACTGCTTTGCAAAAAATTTTCTGAAGCAAACAACCAAGATGTTTATTGGTGTAGAGTCTTATTTAAAATGTCCTGGCTCAAGGTAAAGTAATGTTGACACAGGTGGTCTCAGATTATTTTCTGATGTTTGGTCTGATCTCAGGCATATCACTTAATTAGTTAGTGTTTCATTTTTCTCATTAGCAAAATGAAGCTAAAGCTGTTACTAAGCAAACAGAACATCTTTCATCCTTTATCAGTCATCTACTGCTACAAAAACGTGGTCTTACAAACCACTCCAAAATTCAGGGCAGACAACATATGCGTATGTGACTCAGCTGGGGTTCTGCTGATTTAGGCTAGGTTCAGCTGGCCTTGACTCCAAACTTTGAGTTGAATACAAGTATTTTCCATGTCTTTCATCATCCTTGGACAAGGCTACACAAAGCATGTTCTTCTCTAGCAGAAAGCAACTGCACAAGAGAGCAAATATAACCACTCAAGCATATTTCAGGCCTCTGCACATGTCACACCTACTAAAATCCACATTGACCAAAGTAAAATTCAAAAATCAAGTCTAAAAATCACCTGCCGTGAGGCCATTTCAAGGACTGAAGAATTGGGGCCCAGGAATTCAGTCTACCAAACCTTAGGAAAACATTCTTAAGTTTAGCCTTCCACCAGCCTGAGAGATATAAGAAGACTGACTAAGGCAATATGGTTTGGAAAATGAGAAAGACTCTATGCAGGCATAGAAAAGTGCTTGAATACAATTAACATGGATAGTTTCTCCCTGACATCATTCATTATATCATTTCCACAAATCAGTTTCTTGCCTGTTAGAACTAATGAAAATTTTGGCATTGTGCCAATCAAGAAAATAGAAAATACTGAAATTCTGATTTTGCATGAGATTGCTTCCATGTTAAATTACTTAAATGTACTCAATAAATCTATCAGTTTATAATGAATATGTAAGACTCTTACAGAGTTTACAGAACTTTTTCTATGAGATAAAACTGCTCCAGTGCCCTTTGATTATTCAAGTAGCCCCAAAAGAGCTATCACTGCTCAAGTTATATCCTTCCTTCTTTATTTCTAAATTCTCAATTGCTGTTCTCAGAACTACAATGTCCTTTTGTTCCCATGAGCATACACTATGTTTTTGCTATAACTACTATAAAAAATAATGAGTACAGGATGCATTATAAAATACAAAATAAGTATTTAAAATTCACATTAAAGTAATTATTCAAGTACAAAATACCAATGCACAGTTATCGTTTATTTTTTTTATTTTTGAGATGGAATCTCACTCTGCCACCCAGGCTGGATTGCAGTGGTGCCATCTCGGCTCACTGCAACCTCCGCCTCCCAGGTTCACATCATTCTCCTGCCTCAGCTTCCCGAGTAGCTGGGACTACAGGCGCGTGCCACCACGCCCAGCTAAGTTTTTATATTTTTAGTAGAGACGGGGTTTCACTGTGTTAGCCAGGATGGTCTCAATCTCCTGACCTCTTGATCCGCCCGCCGCAGCCTCCCAAAGTGCTGGGATTACAGGCGTGAGCCACTGCGACTGGCCTATAGTTTAATTTTTATTTTTAAGGAAGACAATCTTGTAGTGGTATTGGCCATAAGTCCAAATGTCAGCCTAAAAAGGATGAGGGTGTCAATATCGTACCCACAGTCTACCTATGGTCGATACATAGAACAAGCACAACTCATGACCTGGTGACAAAGCACCATAAGCTTTTTTTTTTTTTTTTTTTTTTTTGCCAGAGTCTCAGTCTCGTTCTGTCACCCAGGCTGGAGTGCAGTGGTGAGATCTCAGCTCACTGAGATCCCAGCTCACTGCAACCTCTGCCTACTGGGTTCAAGCAATTCTCCTGCCTCAGCCTCCTGAGTAGCTGGGATTATAGGCATGTACCACCACGCCCAGCTAATTTTTGTATTTTTAGTAGAGATGGAGTTTTACCATGTTGGCCAGGCTGATCTCAAACTGCTGACCTCCCAAAGTGCTGGATTACAGGCATGAGCCGCTGTGCCACCCAGCCACACCTTCAGCTTTCATGACAATGGCAGAAATTTATTAACCCCAGTTAATGAATAAATACAAAGAATAGATTCGAGAATAAGCAATATTGCTGAGATACAATCTCATTTAAAAAAATAACTCTTCTGAAGTGACGTTAATTCTAAAAAGTTTAATGGAATTTGTTAGCTTTATAAAACAAATAACATCATTATTTCCACATTGTACCAGAATCTTATAAAAATTACTCATATTAAATGTGAAGACAGGAAAGGATGGTGTGTCATGACTACTTTTTATCCTCTTCACATGAGTTACTATTTTTAAACCTTATACAGTATTTCTATTACATGTTAATAATACTAATAATGAAATACCCCCTCATATCTGTTAGGATGGCTATTATCGAAAAGAAAAAAGATAGGTTCTGGCAAGGATGTGAAGAAATCGGAAACTTGTACACTGTTGGTGGGAATTAAAATGGTGTAGCCAGACAGAGACAAATACTGAATGACCTGCCTTATAAGTGGAATCTAAAAAAGGTAGAACTCATAATGACAGACAGTAGAAGGATGATTACCAGAAGCAGGGGAATGGGGAAAATGGGGAGATGTTGGTCAAAGGCACAAACTTGCAGTCTTAAGATGAATAAGTTCTGGAAAACTAAGTATAGTATGGTGACTATAGTTAATAATAATGCATTTTATACCTGAAATTTGCAAAGAGAGTAGATTTTAAGTAGTCTCACCGCAAAAAAAGGGAACTATGTGAGATGATAATATGTCAAACAGCTTGATTGTGGTAATTATTTCACAATGTGTATATATATATCAAAACATCATGTTGTACACATTAAATTCATATACCATTTTAATTTTTCAATTATACCTCAATAAAGCTGGGGAAAAAAGAAATTACTCCAGAGTTACTTGGTATGTCATCAACGACTGGATTTCTAAATAATACTCAATTAACTCTACATATGTCTGGTTATATCTAACACACTTTATGAACTAACTTTACATGAAACTTTCCTTTATGTAAATACCCAGGTTACAGGGTATTGCTGTTTGCAAAACTACAATGTCCTTTTGCTCCCATGAGAATACACTGTGTTTCCACTATAACTACTATAAAATTACTAAATTTATGCAACTAACTAAAATCAGGCCCCTATCTACTTATTGTACACTTGATAATAAAATGAAGAGAGAGACAATTTAGCTTGCAAAAATTAAGGATATTTTACTGACCTTGTGATTCCCAATAGTCTCCTGGAACCAGTTTCTGCAATGCTTCTGTTCTTGCTAAAAGAAATAATTTTCCGTGGAAGCTTATATGAACAGGCCCTTTTTTTCCTAATCATAGTAGCTTCTTGGTTTCCCTCTCAACCCAGCCCCTTCCAGTACCATAACAACCTATTTTCAGGCAGTGTCATTACCAGGTGAGGCAGAATTGGAGCTTTTGGTGTTTTATGTTCTACAGCAATTAGGCTATAAAAACTCTAGATGCATCACAGCCCCAGACTGTTTTGTGTCTGAGTGTGCCATTACAATTCCATGTCTTCCCCCGGCTGTCGAGAACATCACAACAAAATTCTAAATTACATAAATCTCACAGAGTGGCTGAGGATAAAAAGATCTCCTTCAACGTATTCCCATAAACATCAACCAGGTTGTAAAAAAAAAAAAAGAAAAATCTCCTTGAGGGATTTTGATCAAGTGAGACCACGAAAATTTTAGGTTACAGGGTAAAGTGTTCTTCAGTATAAAGGCATGGAGAAACAAAGAGAAACAATCCCATACAGTTATAAAATACCTTGATTATGCAAGTCAGTTATCAAATGCAACTCGCCCTGTTCTGTTTGAATATCAGGCTACACAAAATCTGCTTGAACAATATGCTTCCCTCATATAAGCAATACTTTAAAAATATGAATATGATTTGGAAATAATGATAATAATGGCACCACTAGTAAAAGCAAACCCTATGAATTATAGGGTTTACCTCAGCTTTACAGGAGAGGAAACTTCACAGAGAAGTTAAGAACTTTCCTAAGGACATAAATCTACCAAGTGATGGTGCTGGAATTAGAGAAGATCAGGCACATTCAGGGTGCTATGGCTGGAAACAGTGCTGGGATTAGAAACCCAAGAGTTGGCTCCAAACAATGTGCTTCTTAGTTTGCATCTAGAAGGTGACCAATAATCCCAGTGACGAGAGCTTCAATCTTCATCTGTCCTAGAGAATGTACTTAGCTAATGATAACTCTCTTTATTGGATGTATTGAATTCTTTCTGTGTATTGGACATCTGTATGGATTAGACTCATCATACCCTATAAATAGACAGTAATGTCTTCCATTGTACAGATTAGAAAATGGAGGCATAAAGAAATTAAGCAATTTACTTGTGATTCTTTTTTTTTCTAGTTTAGGCTATCTCTTTTATTCATAGAGCTATTAGAAAGTAAAAAAACATGTCACATTTCTCAGGACTTAAACAATTTTGAAAAATAACCCAAACTTTTCCCCTTCCACATGTAACTAATATAAATTACCTCTTAGAAATGGAATGGCTATTTTTTTTAATACTTCAAGTTCCGGGATACATGTGCAGAACGTGCAGGTTTGTTACATAGGTATACATGTGCCATGGTGGTTTGCTGCACCCATCAACCCTCATCTACATTAGGTATTTCTCCTAATGCTATCCCTCCCCTAGCCCCCTACTGGCTGACAGGCCCCGGTGTGTGATGTTCCCCTCCCTGTGCCCATATGTTCTCATTGTTCAACTCCCACTTATGAGTGAGAACATGTGGTGTTTGGTTTTCTGTTCCTGTGTTAGTTTGCTGAGAATGATGGTTTCCAGCTTCATCCATGTCCCTGCAAAGGATATGAACTCATTCTTTTTTGTGGCTGCATAGTATTCCATTGTGTATATGTGCCGCATTTTCTTTATCCAGTCCAACATTGATGGCATTTGGGTTGGTTCCAAGTCTTTGCTATTGTGAATAGTGCTGCAATAAACATATGTGTGCATGTGTTTAAAGTAGAATGATTTATAATCCTTTGGGTATATGCCCATTAATGGGATTGCTGGGTCAAATGGTATTTCTAGTTCTAGATCCTTGAGGAATCGCCACACTGTCTTCCACAATGGTTGAACTAATTTACACTCCCACCAACAGTGTAAAAGCATTCCTATACTCCACATTTTCTCCAGCATCTGTTGTTTCCTGACTTTTTAATGATTGCCATTCTCACTGGCGTGAGAAGGTATCTCATTGTGGTTTTGATTTGCCTTTCTCTAATGACCAGTGATAATAAGCTTTTTTTCATGTTTGTTGGCTGCATAAATGTCTTCGTTTGAAAAGTGTCTGTTCATATCCTTTGCCCACTTTTTGATGGGGTTGTTTGTTTTTTTCTTGTAAATTTGTTTAAGTTCCTTGTAGTTTCTGGATATTAGCCCTTTGTCAGATGGATAGATTGCAAAAATTTTCTCCCATTCTGTAGGTTGCCTGTTCAATCTGATGATAATTTATATTGCTGTGCAGAAGCTCTTTAGTTTAATTAGATCCCATTTGTCAATTTTGGCTTTTGTTGCAATTGCTTTTGCTGTTTTAATCATGAAGTCTTTGCCCATCAAAAAGTGGGTGCTCTTAATGCAGTGGGAATGTACCCTGTGTGTCATAAGGGCTACAAAATACTGTTTTTCTACATAAGTTTTTGACGGGGGGGTTTATTAACTTTAAGGTAGAAAATAAAACTTCTTTGTTGACTAATGCTAGGAAATTTTCCCTCCCATTTTGTAGAAAATATGAACCCATAATTCCCTGCTTCTTTCCTGTAACCCAATATAAATATCCTGCCTAGGTATTCTCTTATCCTCTATCTCCCCCATTGTTTCCCCTGTAGCAGCAGCTGTGGTTAAACGTGTTTGCTTTAAATCATTAGTGTTAATGTTTCAGGGTTCCTCATTTACACATCACTTCCATGGCCCTAGATGATACCAAGGAATGTATTTGTACTGAAATAAAGGTTTGAAAATTTTGCAAAAAATATGATGTTTTACTGTCAATTAAGATGTCTCTGTCCATTCTAATGTCCTTTCATCACAGTTCTATCTTGTATAATGGGATATTAAGGTGGTCACCAGCATTTTTGGTGTCCTATGCCCACTCCATTCCCTTGGTGACTTACCCAGGATTGTGCCAGCAATGTGAAAAGGTACAGGTTGAATTTCTATATGAATATGTCCTATGGTACTGAGAACCGAAAGAATGTGTGGAGTGGAAGATGAAAATGGTTTGAAATGTGTGGACCCAGAAGCTAGCCCATAGAAAATTCTTCCAAACATCAAGCCTGTAAAACTGTGAGCAAAGAATTTTATTTTCGTAGTTGACAAGTGAAAACAGAAATATTCTCCTGTTATGAATAAACTCGATAATGCAACATTTACTATTATAAACACTATAATAGGTAACTATAAATCACCTATTCCCTCTATTTTGAAAATATTAAAAATTCATCACATACACAAAAAAGTTATTTTAAAAAATCATATAAATGTTTTTTAAACATACAAAATAACATTTTTATTGAAAAAATAGGCAGCTGAAAATGTAGGCCATAGGTGTGTTATAAACAGCTGAATTTTTAAAAATTGTATTTTTTCTGAATTTCGTGATAGTTGTGTTTGTCAGCTTTTCAAAATTTGTTATCTATTGTAATTTCTTTTTTATCATTCAAAATAATTATTAAATTTTATGCTCAGTTTTATTATCATAATTTTTTCTTTTTGTCTGACAGTACCCAGAATGATATAAATTTGAAGTCCTACAAAACTGGATTCTCAAGTAAAGAATAGAAATAATACTGGAGCAGTGAAATTACAGATAAAAATCATATGCAGTATTTCTTAATGGGAGGTGGGTGATTTTGCCCTCCAGGAGACATTGGACAATGTCTGGAGACGTGTTTGGTTGGCCGGATTGGAGAAAGTACTACTGGCCTCTAGGGGGCAGAGGTCAGAGATGTTGCTAAAATACGCAAGACAGTCCTGCACGACCAAGAATCATCTGACCTAAAGTGTCAATAGCTCCAAGATTGAGAACCCTTGGTCTGTGTACTGAGAATGCCAGACAGAAGATATCAGTGCTGATACAGGATATAACCATTCTGACATGAACTGGAATAAATAAAAAAATTAGATGTAGATTATCCCTAATTGCAGGAGCAGATGATTGAGAACAGGTATGATGGCAGAAGACAACGAAACCAGAATTAGCAAATCTATTTTCCTAACATTTCTGCCTGAAATTTTGACTAATATCCCAGTAAGAGAAGACTGATAGGTAACATTGAATTTACACTGGCATCATGCTGCTCTGTGATATGCTGTTGCTACATCTTTGTCTTTCTAAGTCCACTTGGAAACAGGAGCTAATAATCCTTTATAGAGGTATTACAAAGATTTCAAAAGTCCCCAGTACTCGTTCCTTATAGAGTTCATTATACTGTGTTAAAAGTGGGGTGGGCCGGGCGTGGTGGCTGACGCCCGTAATTCCAACACTTTGGGAGGCAGAGGCAGGCGGATCACGAGGTCAGGAGATCGAGACCACCCTGGAAAAATGGTGAAACCCTGTCTCTACTAAAATGTACAAAATTAGCGGGGCATGGTGGCATGCGCTTGTAGTCCCAGCTACTTGGGAGGCTGAGGTAGGGGAATCACTTGAACCCAGAAGGCAGAGGTTGCAGTGAGCTGAGATCGTGCCACTGCACTGTAGCCTGGTGACACAGCAAGACTCCATCTCAAAATAAAAAAGCAAAAAACAAACAAACAAAAAACAAAAAAATACTGGGATGGTATGAGAGGCATTAGTTGAAGTGCCTCCTTCCCATCTCATACTTCCACACAAGTATGTTACCCTAGAAGGCTAACAATCAATGTCTGAAGGAGAGAAACTATGTAGAAGAGTGCCTATGGAGGAAGGTGTTTGCTTTGTTTTGCTTTGCTTTGCTTTTCACCTTCCTCTTAGATCAGGTAAGAGCTTCCAAGAGGAGTGGAAGAAGAGAACCTAAGGAGTCAACATGACAGAATGTCACCCTGGTATGGGAAGACTTGAGTCTTGTTCTCCTTTAGGTCAAGTGGGTGATGATGGAGCAAGGAAGGTAGAGAGAAAAGTAGTAGACCGCTACATAAGAGTGCTGATCCAAGACGAAAAAAGAATGGCCCACTGCACATCTGGAACTCCTAGAAGCAGTTGCCTCGCATGTGATCCTAGTGCCAGAGTGCAATGGAGCTGGAGAATAGAGATGGCAGCATGAGATGCAGGTCACAGTTGGGTAACCTGAGGCAACCCCAGAACTTTCTACATCCTCATGATTTAAAATCCAATTCAGACAGAAGGGAGCAAGATGGAACCCTGAACTTAACTGAGTTTAAACCTCAAATGCTTGAGAGAAACTTCAGAAATAACTAAAATCCCCTGAATGTAAATAAATCACATTTTCAAGTTTATAGATTGTAAAAATCACACACTACACATGTATGGTTTCTGTACTTCTCAGCTAATCTTTTGTATTGTCTTGCTGAAGTCTCAAATTAAAAAATAAATGTGACCCAGCAACAAGAATCTTCAGGTATTTTTCAAAGCACGGCACAAGTAGAACAGAATAATATTTTTAGGAAACGTCTTGGTCCCTAGAGAAGGTGGAAGAGAGAATCAATGCCCTGCTTAAAAGACAGGCTGACTGAGTAGTCCCTGGCAGATTAAACTTTGAAGAGCAAATTGTCAGGCTTATATAGCCAGCTGTCCTATTTAAAGCTTTAACAAATAATTTGCTGAACGACATACTAGGCTGTATAAGGCAGCATACCAGGAACAGGACACAAAGAGGGATAAGAATGTTGCTCCACTCCAAGGTACACACACGAACCTCTCCTATTTGAATTACAGTATAAAGCGCCTAAAACACCTACAGAGATAATATTCCTTGTCTTACATGGATTCTAATGAAAACAAAGAGGTCAAAACCTTGAACTTGATAGACTTGAACCAATTTGAAATAGAAAGTAGAGATAATTTTATCTCAATAGCTCTAATAATAAGGCTGAGGCATTCAGCACCAGCTGCAAGCTATTTTGCCGCTAATAACAATCATAAATACAAAGAATAGCAATACCTATAGAATAGTAGAGTTGACTGATGCCAGGCACCTAGACAAAATGCAATGTCGGATCTCTTTTAATCTTCCTGTAAACATGTTCCACCTTTGTTTATACCATTTCAGTTTAAATACAAAATTTTCAAATCACTTATTTAAATTTGGCTTTTTCTTGGCTCTAGTAGTGGATTAAATATAATGTATAGAGGAATCATAGAGTGTACCCTTTATGCCCAAATTAGTTGGACTAAAAATGTCTTTGTAACAGATAAAAGACACTCCTAGTATGTTGAAGAAAATCACAAACATGTACACAAGACCAAATATAATAATTATCTTTCACTTTTTTGAGTTAAAGGAAAGCACAATAGCAAATAAAACAAAAACAGATAATCACCCTAGAATTGCTTCCAAATAATTCCTCTATCAATGCATTATTTCACAACATTAATCAACTATGAAAATCCTTGAAAGGCAGACTAGATCCCCAACATTGAAGCAAAATGAAAATCCTAGAATCGCAAACCCTATTTTTTTGATTGGACCAAAAACAAAAATTGCAAAAAAAGATTGACATGCCTAATTGCTCCCGTGAAAGGAACAATAGCAAGTAGTTTTAGAGAAATGCTTACAAATCCATTTGTGCCTGTCAATAATATCCACCTTTTCAAGCTGCTAATCCATTAGTGACTAATGGCTGACTTGGTATTAAGCTGGACAATAGAAACAGCCCATTCATTGCAGGGAAAAGTAAAGAACTAAATTTTTGTTGTTGTTGCTATTATTGTTTTGCTTTTTTTAGGATAAAAAGTAGCAGTAAATGGATTTGGGATTGACAAAAAGAGCTGAGGGAGGTAATTTCAACAATTTGCAAGAAAATGTAAACACAGATAATCTTCCCCATAAAAATTAAGTTGACTCTAACTTTCATGATCACCGTTACGTTACACATGCGATACTATTAAAGAGGGATAATAAATATCAAAGGTGAGTAAAGAGTTTTAGTATCCTTACCATGAAGAGATAGATTTTTCTTAGCATCATTTATGTAAAACGTTGTTCTGTTGTGCCAGCAAAAGCAATACAATATTTAAAATCAAATTACACATCAAAGAATTTTAGACAACCACAAGAGAGCAATTAACAGTAGAGGTGTGAAGGAAATTTTGTTCTTTTAAATGAAAGAGTGGCGAAAGAATAAAACCTTGGTGTCATTTCCAATTAATAGTGACTTCCAAGATTGATTCTTGGATGGTAGTGCTGCTTTAAAAGAAAAAATGTGCGTCTTTTGAGCTGAGCCCACTCTGACTCAGCACATTGTTAGAGAATAACAATAGTGCCATCTACTGTCAAATTATGGTATCACTTATTTCAAACTGACAAATAGGGGGTTCCATCCAATACTGTAAAAGAAATCTTAAAATTATATGTTAAGTAATATTTATCTAAAATATTCAAGAAAATGAAGAGACTCTTTCCACATAGGCAAGAATTTCGTTCTGTACTTTCTTCCACTAGTTATTCTGCATGCTGTTATATATTACTTAAAGCACTGTTTTACAAGCGTTATAAAAAATAAATTGAAAATGTACCTTACATGGCAGCAGTAAAGATTTCATGGATAATTTTGAATTAATTGTCCCTTATTTCTAAGTTTATTTTTTCATTAGTTTCCAGGCTGTTTCCTAAATCTAATTAGCAATGTAATTTTCCTTGTTAAATTTGGAGAATTTGTTTTGGGAGACAACTGCACAAAGCAAGATAGTAAAAGAAACATATAGATGTGTTTATAACATTATGGTATTGCTGCTAAGCACTGTCAATAATGAGTTTTAAATGGTAATTGTGAATCCCTAATGTACTTTATATATTAACTATCCTATAGAAGAAAGTTTGAAGTCACAGAATAAATAGACCCCATACATGTAATTCTAATTAAAAGGCATACAGATTAATTGCATTTGCTATGTAAGTCACGAAGACCTTATAGACCTAGACAATGGCAAAAATTAAACAGGCATAGAAGAAAGTAATAGGCTTTAAGTCAAAGAATATTTTTTAAAAAATATACAATATGACCAGAAGCAGTATACATGTTTGCTAAAGCTATTGATAACATCATTTTTACAGTTGGGCAATTGATAAGGAAATTGGTTGGTTGCAATAGTTAAGCTTGGTTTTAAATTTAGAATCAGGAATACTCTACCATAGTTTTTAAAATGCAGGATATTTTTATGGACACCAAGTTACCAAGTGATTGTGCTGAGATTAGACGAGACTAGGCACACTCAGGGTGGCATGGCCACAGGCAATGTGAGTATTAGACCCCCGAAGTGGGCTCCAAACAACTTGCTTCTCATTTTTCATCTAGGAAAGTAACCAACAGCCCCAGTGACTGGAACCCCAGTCTCAGTCTTTCCCCAGAATCTCTGTAGCTGATAATAACTCTCATTATTTCACGTATCAAATGCTTTCTATGTATCGTGCTAAACAACCCTCTGTATGGCTTAGACTCATATCCTATAAATTAGACCTTCATATCTCCATTTTGTAGACTAGGAAATGGAAACATAGAGAAGTTAAGTAATTTACCTGTGATATTCCCTTAAAAGTATGCTTGATACATGACTCAAGTACTTAAGTTAAATGAATATGGCCACAAAAGTTATAAACACACAGCTATGCTCCTTACTTTTTCTAGTTTGTTTTGTCTGTAAGGAGCCAGTAGGAACACCATAAGAAGCCATTATTATGAAAGATAAGACATTTTCTTACTGTGGTGCAGCAGATCTCGAGGTGAATGGGAGGGGCAGGCTGTAACTACATAGGGGTGTTGCTGACATGGAGTAGAATGTCCCATTTTTGCTCTCTAAAGATACGTTTTACTTGGATGCTCTAGGAATTATAAAACCTCTCCAACCATTTCAGACAGCTTTACCTTTCTCTAGGGATCCCTAAAGTTCATTTTCTTCCTTTATTTTACTCTGACTTCTTTAACCCCAAGCCAAACCACTACTCAGGAATGCTGGATTTGTGAAGACTAAAATTCAATTTCTTTGGGTTCCCTCAAGACTCTCCCCTAGTCCACCAGACACGGAAGTCAACTTAAATTAGTGTGCTCGGTTAACTTTATTTCTTTCTCAAATTTTTCTGTTTACATTTTTGCTCCTTCAAATTATCTTCTGTGGTTGCATATATATCTGTCCTGAATGACAATAGAAACTAAAATGCAATCCTATTTTTTGTTTCCTATCTAGTCAGTTTTTTTTCCTACTACAAAGTGAAGTCTAGCTTATTTCTTGGTGCATTCACTGACTGTGAGCATCAGCACAGCAATTAACTTGTTTGAAATACACCTCATTTCAAAAAAAATCAAATGCGGACAGCAGACAGCGCAAACATGGATCGTAACTGGCTCCTGTTAAGTTAATAACCTGTACCCTCGATCAACGCTAAGGTCAGACTGTCAGCTTCAGAAAACAATGAAAGAAAGATCTGCCTCAAAACTGGGCAACAATGAAATAGCCAGAGGGGAATCTTTCAGATGACAGGGCAGAAGAAAATTCTGTGGTTTATAGGAGAAAGATCCTGTGATATGTTTTGAAAGTGGAAGTAAACTGTTTTCAGAGTTGTGTTGTTGTTGTTGTTGTTTTGGGGACAAAGTCTTGCTCTGTCGCCCAGGCCGGAGTGCAGTGGCGCCATCTCAGTTCACTGCAATCTCCGCCTCCTGAGTTCAAGCGATTCTCCTGCCTCAGCCTCCCAAGTAGCTGGGACTACAGGCGCCTGCCACCATGCCTGTCTAATTTTTTGTATTTTTAGTAGAGACAGGGTTTCACCGTGTTAGCCAGGATGGTCTCAATCTCCTGACCTCGTGATCTGCCTGCCTCGGCCTCCCAAAGTGCTGGGATTACAGGCGTGAGCCACCGTGCCCGGCCAGAGTTATGGTTTTGATAGATGATAAAGTGGAAAAGAGGAATGTCAGGGTGTGAGCACAGATAAGAAAATAACCCCATGGTGTTTGTGGCAGAGCACAGCATGGCCTGGGAAAGGTGAAGAGGCCACATTGGGAGACAAGCAGTAACAAGCTGGTTAGGTATCGGGGCCATGCACACACTGTGGAAGTCACGTTAGTTCAACAAGATTGGGTAATCAAGGTACAGGTCAGGTATGGGAGTGGACTGGGAAGTGTCTGCATCCAAGTGAGTGATTCAAGTCAAAAAGTTTAGCAAGTATCAGAATCCACAGGCCCCAGTGAAACCAGATGACAAACAGGTTAGTGAAGTCAGAACATAGATCAGAAGGCTCAACAGTAAGGGAAAAGGCAGGGCGTCAAGGGTTCATATAACCTACATGATTCAGAAATGCTGGTGGCAGGCAAGACCAGGCAGCAGGAATCCTGAGCCCAAGTTGAGTCTAAACAGCAGAGTGATCAACATTTATGCAACTAACTCTGCAGTAGTCTATCCAGAGCAAGAAAATTCTGAGTGGAAAAAAAAATATTAACTATATTCAGCCTCATCTCTGACGACTTTAAGCCATTTTAACTTCCTGATGTATAAATCATGAGTGAATCCAGCCCAGGTTCCCATACATCAAAATGCATATAAATTTGTACATGATAATAAATGGACAGGTGTGGAGTGGAGATAAATGTTACCCTAAAAGGAGTACATTCTGGAGGGCTTTGAAATCTCAGAGAGATCTTTGAAGGTCTTCAACAGGAAAGCAGGCTGGGCGTGGTTGCTCACGCCTGTAATCCTACCACTTTGGGAGGCCGAGGCTGGTGGATCACCTGAGGTCAGGAGTTCAAGACCAGCCTAGCCAATATAGTGAAACCCCATCTCTACTAAAAATACAAAAATTAGCCGGGCATGGTGGCGGGCGCTTGTAGTCCCAGCTACTTGGGATGCTGAGGCAGGAGAATCACTTGAACCCAGGAGGCAGAGCTTGCAGCAAACCAAGATCATGCCACTACACACCAGCCTGGGCAACAGAGTGAGATTCTGTCTCAAAAACAAAAAAAAAAGAAAGAAAAAAAGCAGTGGATGAGGAATTCAGTCTGACACCAGCAGGCTGAGCCACTGGAGAAAAAGAGTGCTAGGAAATTGTTCCTGAGTAAGAAAAAAAATAGGTTTTTGGAATACTAAAAAACAGTTTCCTGGTTTAGTTTGTAGGCTTCTCTCTGCTTCCTTCATAGTTGTCTTTCACAATAAAGTCAAAAATATCGCTTAAGTATTAATATTGGAAGACAGAATTCATGCTTGGCATATAAGCTCATCGTGCCACATGGGAATTCTATTGTTCAACAGGAGGGATACTTTGACTCTTGCCACGTGGGAACATGTTTAATCCTGAGGCATAACAAGACTACACCAGGGACAGGGTGCAGGGGAGAGGGAATGATAACTCTCCTAATCTGCACTATCGTAACATTTTTAAATTCACTAAATTGCATGTCCCTTGAGAATAAGGGACATTTCTTCTTTATTCATGAAGTCCCAACACTTTCTGCCTCAAAATAAAAGATACTCATAATGTTTATTGGATTAAATACTATAGATGACTTCCATATTTGTATTTTAGAATACTCTTTCATTACAAAGAAATGGAAGTTTTGGAGAATAATTATTTAAAATCCAAACTAAGTAAAATATGTATCTCCTCAAGTTCTGAAAGCTACCACAATTTCATTTTAATATTTGTCAACCTTGAGCACATTCTAAACTTGAGTTTTATAAATAAGGAAACAAATGAAGAATTAAATCTGTTCGGACTCATTCACAGTAATAAGAACAATAAATGTTATTTTTGTTCTGATAAAACTTTTTATAGAAAATAAACTATGCATCAGACATAGTTTTAAAATTAGACATTGGAAACATTTTAATCTTTCCATTTAACTAATCTGCACTGTAAAAATAACCAATTGGAAAACTCAAGTGACCTCTCTAGAGAAAAATATTTTCAAAGGAAGAGAACTCCTTACTGTGTTGTGGGCATGCAGAAATTGCTTAGATGGCATAGAAAGCAGTTTCTATTACTATCACTATAAATCATAGCATTTATTTCTTTTTAAAAAATTGGCTGATAGCAAATGATTTCAGTATATATGTATATATAATTGCCAATTTGACGTTAATTCTGAATTACACCATTTACAACCATGGATCACTTGCACCGCCTAGTGGTCATGTGTAAGTATTTCTTACTCAAGGTGTTGGCATACCTAAGATAATATTTTAAAGGTTTGAAGTACTTTGTTTTGAATATATTATTTTAAACCAAATTCAAATAAAATATTCATTCCTATGTAAATATGGAGTATAAGATAGACACCCAAGTATATAAGGACATGTCTATATTGTACAATATACATATGTAAATAGATCTCAAAAAATTATGTGGTTCATATAAATGTCCATAAAATTTGTATAAGCCTGAAGCACATCCCTCAAGACTATCTCTTCTCTTTTCTATCACATGAAAAATTAAACAGAGGCTTTTCAGCTCTCAACAGCCATGATTTTAAGTGTGTTCTCAACCCTGACTCCATATTAGAACTGCAAGGGATATTAATAATAATAATACAATGTCTAGGCGTCAGCAAAGAGCATTAAATCAGAATTCTTGAGTATAGGTATGGGAATTATAGTTTTATAGTTTTTATAGGTGACTCAAGATACACCCAATGTTTCACACCTCTTATCTAAAGGGTGCACATAAAGATTCTTCAGTTGAAAGAGAACATACAAAATGAAAAGATGAGTCCACGTTACCTGAAAGTGTGAGGATGGTGATGTGTTGAATCACTCAGCTCTGCCTGGTTCTGCACAGGGCCTATTATTGTAGAATTACAAGAAGAAGGACACTTGTTTCCTCTCCTAGAGATTTCAAAACTTTTTTTTTTTTTGAGACGTTATTGGCATACCTGAGGTAATATTTTAAAGGTTTGAAGTACTTTGTTGCCCAGTCTGGAGTGTAGTGGCGTGATCTCGGCTCACTGCAAGCTCCGCCTCCCAGGTTCACGCCATTCTCCTACCTCAGCCTCCGGAGTAGCTGGGACTGCAGGTGCCCGCCACCACGCCCAGCTAATTTTTTTAAATTTTTTTAGTGGAGACGGGGTTTCACCATGTTAACCAGGATGGTCTCGATCTCCTAACCTCGTGATCCACCCGCCTCGGCCTACCAAAGTGCTAGGATTACAGGCGTGAGCCACTGCGCCTGGCCGAGATTTCAAAACTATTATACAAATGCACCAGATTCACTTATTATTTGATAAAATACATTATTGTGCAGTATACTGCCATTGTCCAAAATATATTTTGGAACTCACATTTGTGAACTGCTTTCTATGCTGGAATAAATAGAGATTATATAGAAAAAGATGTGGAAGGATTATTTTTTCATGGAAAAATCACTACCAGATTTGCACAAGATCTGTTACCATATTTTAATCCATCCCTAGGCGTATGGACAGGTGTTTGTCTTTAAGATACTCAGGTAATTAGTCTATAGTTTGAAACATTGAAAAAAATCAGCATTAAAATCTTGGATGTTTAAAGGTGTTATATGAACTTTTGGGCCATGTGGGAAAGCCAAGCTTTTTAAATGAAAAAGCTAGTTTTACTACCGGTAGACACCTAAAAACATTCTGCAGTTCATATTAATAAGACTGAATGTAATTGAATGTCAGCAGATATGGTGATTTGTAAAGTATTTCATACCCTGTGTATAATAAAATCCCTGGCACTGAGTCCTAATATTTGATGAAACATGATAGTGGCTTTATTTCCAATAGAAAACTTGATCTAGAACCTTCTATCATTTTTATAGTGAAGTACTTTACCTGTTTCTATCTGTACTCAAGTTTTCATCTTAAATTAAAGAAAAAAATTACACAATATGGATTTTAGCCAATTTCCTTTTTGAGCTATTTCATACATCTTCAAGACAATAAAATAAATATTTTAACAAATATATCAGAATTACATATGTCTAAATGAGTGTAAACTTTTTGAAAACAGACGCTTGAGGAAATTGACATTTACTTCACTGATACTGACTGCCCTTGTCCAAAATATATTTTGGAACTCACATTTGTGAACTGCTTTCTATGCTGGTAGTACATTTTCGAATATCTGTTTTATGAGAAAACTTTGTTTTTGATGGTGGATTTGAATTTTTTAAACAGCATTAAATGACATTTGCAGCCAAGACTAATGGGTAATTGTGTTAAGGTGGATGATGAGTAAAACAAAACAAAATAGAATAAGATGTGTGGGACTATAAAGTAAGCACGAGGGGGGTGACGGATGTCACACTAAAGACTATTTTGAAACTCTCCTTAAACCACCAATGAGACATTTCCCAAATAATATCAGTGATATCAGCACTTTGGGGATATGCATAAAGTCTCACAAAACACCTGCTTTAAGGGTAGTAGATGTGCTGTCTTGGTATAGGTTTCTTTTATCAGGGTAATGTTTACTGAACTATTTATTAAATGTTCATTAAGTTGAAATATTTATTGAATTGGAAAACAATTGTAATTAAAATGTTTTATATACACTCACAAAATTGTATATGTATCATGAACATAGAGCTTGATTAATTAACACACAAACTGAACACACTCGTGTAACCAGATCAAGAAAAAGAACATTGTCAGGTTTGTAGAGTATTTAAAACAAGCTCAGTGCTTTGTATTCACACATTTATTTAAAATAATGTTGTAAAAGAACAGCATCATCCAGCCACAAAACCTAGGAAGAAATGTAATTTCAACTCAGAGAGCAAGCTCATAGTTCATTTTAATCTATTAAAAATTAAAATGTTTTAATATGATAAAACACATAATGGGGTGCTTTTAACTAAACATGCTTTATAAATACCTTGATAATTTTATAAGAAGAAAATTGAGAGAAGTAAAACAAATTTTGATAAGATTTCTAATATTTATTCATCATTTTAAAATGTAAAATTTGAACATTAAATAAAAATTTCCTAGTAATTTTGATAACTTTAAATGTATATTTCTATTCATGTTGATGTTAAAAAAAAAAAAAGGTTCCCCAAACTTTACTCTCAAATCTGAGTGTGCATTCTACCAGCCTGGAGGCTATTGTCAAAATGCAGATCTTGGTTTGATCTTTCTAGGTTGGGGCCCAGGAGTCTGCGTTTCTGACAAGTTCCCATCTGGTGCTGATGTTGCTAGTTCTTGTGCCACACTTTCACTAGCAAGGGTGTAGACTTCAACTTGGATATATTTAATAGATATCATCACGTAATATTTTGTCATCTTTCTAGCTCTTTCCCAGTCTCTGGACGTGCCATTTATTTTTGACCTTTTCTTTTCTTCCCTGTTTTTGGTTTGTAAAAAAAAGCAAAAAACTCCTATTACTGTGAATTATCTGACTTCATATTCTCAGTGGCGGAAATTCCCTCAAAAACCTCTCCCTTCCCCTTGCCTTGGCACGTTCTCCTCCCACTCCCCACACCTGCAGCTTCCTGTAAGCACTTTGATTTTCAGAGGTTAGTTTCTACCTCCGTCTAAGGTTCACCTTAATTCTTCAGTGTGGTTCTGTGTAGTAAAATGAAACTGTAATATCAATGTCCTGGACCCATGAAGGCCAGAAAGCTCAATGATTCAACAGTTTAAAAAATCAATTCTGCTTAAAAACAAACAAAACCCAGAGATATCTAAGGCAGCTGGGCTGTAATACTACAGTTCATCAGCTGGTACCACTATCTGATAAATTTTGTACAATCCTGAAATATTACTTGTTTTTATGTTTTGATTAATGCAAAAAATTAGTTCCTTTATATCAATTCTGCAAGACTGAAGTGCAATAATTTCAAGAATGAAAACAACAGTTGGCGATTTCCAGTATGAAAAAAGGGTCTATGATGCTAACTTTACAGGTTATAAGACAAAAACAGAACATAAAATTATAAATTTAATTATGACTGGATAAAGCATAAATAACTTTAGATAATGGTTGATTTTCAAATAATATAAGAATTTATCCCATATAGACTTTTAATTCAAAGACTTTGTAAATAAAGGCAATAAAAGATCAATAAAGTTTAAACCAAGACACAAAATCTCCAGAATTCTTTAATGTCAACTTTGTATAATGAAAGAAAGAAAAAGAAAAACCTATCAGTAAGATGAATATATGAAATTATGTCTTATTCAGCAATTTGCTGGTAATGGAATTTTCTGACCTGAAAATCACATAATTATTAACAATCTATAATGAATCCATCTGTATTCAACTCATTGAGATGTATAAATAATAATCAGAAAAATCAGTCAATTCTGAGACTTTCCAAGACAAATGTATATATATTTTACAAGATAGGTCTATGAATTACTTCAATTTATCTGTTCCATAATCTGATCTAAATTTTTGATTCTCTTTGCAGTTATGAAACAGTAGTGACAAATGAACATATCAAAAACAATTAAATATATCTATCAGCATTTCTGATTCATTCAGATCATGTTCTAATGAGCCCTGGTGTGAGAATTGAAAACTTGGAATCTAATTTTGTCCCCAGCACTAATTAGCTTGTGATCTTGAACAGGTCAACTAAATTCTCTGACTTCTAGTATCTGATATTGGAACAGATCTTTGGTGCTAGATAGAAAGATTGTAAGAATCCCAGGAGTAAGCTCAGAATCAAGTCTCATTCTGACCTTAAACCCAGCTTCTAAAACTTAGCTTCTTGACACTTAAGACCAGATATTTTGTCCCCACTCCTGGTCGAGGATTCTGGTCTCTGGCTTGCTGCCCATACTTCTGCTTTGGTTCTCATCCAGGATTGTAGTTGCTCTAGGACTAAGATGCAGACTTATTCTTCTAATACTTGCTTAATACTTCAGATTTTCTTCTAAGCCCCAATGTCCATAGCTACCTTCTTCCCTTTGACTCTTACACCGCATAGATTTCTGGCTAATGTTTCTTGCCAAAACCCTCTTGATCCTGAGATTTGCCTATCTACCTGGTCTCCACTTGCTGCTGAATCTCTCCTCATCATACAGCCAGTGTTTTGTAGGGTCTCCACGTCCCACCCTAGCCTTCGCAAACCATGCAGTTGTTGAAATAACATTGACTTCAAATATCAGGGTCTACGCATGGGATGATGGTCTGCGGGTATAAAACTGAAAATGTTGTTGCAACAAGGCAAACAGGTCAGATGGGGGGAAAAGTGATGAAGTGTTGCATCACTTCAATAGAATGTTTTCTTGACCAAATATAATTGTCATGAAAATTAGCAGATTCAGAGAACAAATATAGCTTAGACAACTGCTTGCTAATATCAGTTCTAAAAGCATGGTAAAAGTTTATTTCCCATAGGTCATTCAATGACATGTGCTTCTAAGTTAAGTGCCAGTATCTGTAACCAATATCTGTTCTAGGAGCTCTCATTTAAACAAGTGAAAATACATCAAAAGAACTGAAACAAATCAGCAGTCACCATTCAGGATTTATTTGTATTAATCTACTTACTCAAAACACTTTTTTTCTTGATCTCTACTGTTTACTGCACCTATATCTTAAAAAACCATAAGCCATATGCAACAAATACAATAGATAGGAATGTGTATAGCAAGCCAATATTAAAACATCAGGATTGCTTCACATCTGATACCTCTTATTGCAGCAAACCCTGCATCTTCAGTCACTTGCCAGTCATTTCTGATTGATTATTTTTAAAGTATGTATCTGATTTTATAATCGTTTGTATATTTTTAACAATAGATTCTTAGAAATATAAACTTGTCTGTGTCTAAAAATATGGGTTCCTGGGTCTACAGAGTTAGAATATCCAAGCATGGATGAGAATTTGCATTAACAAACTAACCAAGTCATTCTGTTCTTATCTTTCACAGAGGTCACTGTAGAACAACTGTTGTTTTCATTTAGCCCCTCTGCCTAAAATGTTAGGAAAGCAAAACACTGGTGAACAGTGTTTGAGAAAAATGTAGACTAAATTTAAATACCTGTAAGCAGAGTATACCAACCTCTCATCTCAATTCCCACACCAACTTAGCAACTGCAGAGGTTACTTACATGCCTGGCTGCAGAGGCACTGGAATTTGCTACTGTTGACCTCAGTTACTGGGGGAAAATTATCATTACCTGTTGTAGAAAGATGCTAAGCAAATAAGGCAGACAAGGTACTGTGCTGACTTATATTATTTAATTAAAGTAAGCTTTCTTTTCTTTATGTTCTGGAGATCTCCATAAGTTGGAAAGGCCACTGGTCAATGTTGTTTAAAAATAAGGATCATCTTTCAATTAAAATGTTTTCAATTATAGATAGACTGAGCTACATTGGCACAATGGTTTTAAGATAAAAGTAATACAGTTTTAAACACTAATCCATGAGATCTGAAAATAGATAAAATCACTCTCAAATGCTAGGCACTATTTTAGTATGTCAAACTTAAGTATGTTTATTGAGTTTTGAATATTCAATAAACTTTTTTTAATATCTACTGTTATTAGAGATTCAATAACCAAATAGTGTGGCAAAACAAATTCAAATGAAAAATGCATGCTATTTTTAATTTCTCTTGGGTTGTTGGGAGCGTATATAAATATATAATATATGTGTGTGTACATGTGTGTATAAATAGATGTTTCACTTTTAAATGACTATTGATTTTCACCTAACAAATATTTCTCCAATTATATATTTTCTACGATGTCTTGATGCTTATCTGTATATTCTATGCAATATGTATAAATAGGAGCTTTATAAAAAAATGATATTTTAAAGTATAAATGTCCAAAAAGAATAGCCTGTGAGTACTAAACAATGCTCTCTCAAAGGAGAGTTTTTTTGTCTGTTTGTTTGTTTGTTTGTTTGTTTGTTTTTTGAAACGTAGCTTTGCTCTTGTTGCCCAGGCTGGAGTGCAGTGGTGCGATCTCAGCTCGCTGCAACCTCCGCCTCCCAGGTTCAAGAGATTCTCCTGCCTCAGCCTCCTGAGTAGCTGGGATTACAGGCATGAGCCACCATGCCTGGCTAATTTTTGTATTTTTAGTAGAGACGGGGTTTCACTATGTTGGTCAGGCTGGTCTCGAACTTCTGACCTAGCGATCCACCCACCTCAGCGTCCCAAAGTCCTGGGGTGACAGGCGTGAGCCACCGCGCCCAGCCCCAAAGGAGAGTTTTACCCTTGAACATTCACTTATTTTGCAGGCTTAGTATTTTTTTTAAGTTAAATTAAAGTTAACCGAATGTTATTACATAAAGTCATATAAAAATAGAGCCAACAACTAACCAATAGTTTTTAATTGTCTTTTTTATTCTATTTTAAAATATGTAATTATTCTTAAATCAAAACTAAAATCCTGGCAACTAATATTGTTCTGTTATAAAAATAAGCTTTCATACTTGTTCCTCATTTCAAAATATGTAGAGTAAGAAATCCACCTCGGTTTTGTACCTCTGTGAGAACTTGGTGTTTACATCTGTTTCTTTCATTTATTGACAACATGCATACTAGGAACAAACTGCCTTTCTTCTTTATGTGGATAGTTCATTCTAATCTGTGTAATAAATATGACCATTTTGTCTCATTTCATCATATTCTGAAACAATCTCCATTTTTCTAGTGTGAGTTATTTCTGGCTGTCCTTGTGTCAATAAGGCACATGATGGCTTGGTTTTAGAAAAACTAAGCTTTCCAGTTTGGTAACTATAGAAAAGTTTAAAATGGAGTTATCTCAGGAGAAGGAATTACTTGTGTATTTTTGCAGCTTATGAACCTTAAGTGTGAATGAATTTGATATTCTGCCTTTAATATTACGGCACTTACTCTTGAATTCTCAACATGGCTTTGGCAACACCCCAAGTCCCAGTGCAAAGGGTATTACACGTTTATCTGCTCCGATTTTAGGTTGAGCAACAAGACTGCTTTTGTTCAAAGAATAACTAACAGATGAGTAATGAAGTCACTTACCCAAAACCAAATTCCATTGTCAATAAGAGGAGATTTGGATTGTACAGTTTCATCTGACAACTATGTTGGAATTCAACTTTTTTAGCAGAAGTCAGAAAGCAACTGTTCTTTCAACCAAACTATTTTTTCTCAAGAATACACCAGCAATCTCTGAAGCATTTTCATTTGACCACTTTTTTTAGAAGGGGCTCGTAAGCTTGTGTTATACTAAAGCTTAGCTCCTCAAGCAAACTGGTGTTTTCCCTTTTTGTTATCAGTAGAGGACTTTCATTGTTGCTTTTTTTCTTCAGTAGAGTTTTTGAAATCTGCAGGGGCTTTTCTGTTTTTCTTTTGTTTTGCTCTTTTTGCTTTTTTTTAGAGAAAGTTTTTAAATGTTCATTTAGTAATGGAGTCAAAGTGGAATCAGGAAGGCAATTCTTAAAAAAAAAAAAAAAATTGTCCAAAATTAAAATTCCTGACCTTAATGGAAAATAAAAAATTTTACCATTAAATCATGAGACAAATGCAGTTAGGATATATCAGCTATCAAAGTGCAGAAATCAAGTCTCCATGAGAAATAAACCTTTGCTGCTGGGTATGTAATAATAAATTTATTTATATTATATCTTTATTTCTCATGAAAATGCCTACTGCTTAGATAGGGGTACATTGATACTAATTTCTGTGTAGCACGCTTGGTGGGTTCCTCCCAATTCGGCAGACATAGCACTTATCCTCAATATAGGAATAAATTTTAAGATAAAATAGATTAAAGTATTTTCAATTTTTCTTCTCTCATGGAGACATCTACAATGCTGCACATGTAGGGCAGCTGGTTAGGAATACATGTTTACTAGACTTATATTTGTACAATTCTCAACTTCAGTTGTTACAGTAAATTAACAACTGCCCCAGCCAAAAAACTATTTTCTCTTTGTTATGATTTTTCTGTACTTTTTAAACAGATTTCTCTGCCTAATTTTATACACATTTTCTGTTGCCTTCCCAGTCATTTTTTTCTTTTTTTCCCAGAAAAGATTCTTTCTAATAAATTTTGACTTTCACATAATTATGCGGATTTGGGGTCTCATGTTTCTACAAGGTACCTTTCTCGTGAACTCCAGCATCCACGACAGCCTGCTGTCTTCTCTCCACGGTATTCTGAACAAGCCACCAGCCTTGGTCTCTGATAAACAAAACTGAGGCTTAAACTGCCTTTTATTTCACTTGTGCTCTTTTTAGCCTAATTCCTTATAGTCCATATTCTAATATTATTTCTCAATTTTAAACCTTTTCCTATAATCCAGAGTCAAAGTATTATTTCCAGTTTCTAACTATAAAGTAACTCTAATTGCTTTTTTGCATATGCAGTAATTAGGAAGTGTTTAGAACATGGTGTTTTAGCATATGTGATGAAAATTTAAAAACAATCTTGACTTAAATCTAGAATGTTTTTCAAGACAAGCATAACAGAATAGTCACTAATAAATTTATGATAAGGGTCAGAAATGGTAGATCAATGTATGAGTAAGAACATATGCCTTTCCTTTTTTCCTATAACCACGGCACAGTTAATCTAATAGTTTTTCAGTGTTCTTTGAACCCTCAGGTAATGACTATAGCTAAAGACAGAACATTAGGTCATCCAATTATCTGGTTTATTTTTATATATTCTACATGTTTATATTTTCAGATTCTTTCACTATGATGGCAGAAAATCAAGACTTGGAGGAGACTGTTATATAAAGTTTCTCTAACATTCATTACATTTATCTAAGGACTCTATCAGATACTTTCAGTGTGGTCTCTCCTAAGTTCATTGAAATTCAAAATAATTAATTGAAATAAAGCCCTGTATTTGTGCATGCGTTCTGAGCAATTAAGTGGAGTGAAACACATGTATTGCTAATCTTGCATGCTGTGATTAAGATAGAAATGAAGACGTCCATCAAACGAGATTACTTCTTCATCAACAAGGCTCAGAAATATTTCTACAGCTGTTTAGATCGTTTTAATTGTATCAGAGCCTCTCACATCATGGTTTAAGTGAGGCACTATTTCCCCCCATTAAAAAAGAGAATATGAAGATATGAGAGTATACTAATCCGCATGTGAAAGAAATCACAATGCATTTAAAGGTTTCTTTACCAATAAAATTAGATTAGCTAAAGAAACAAAAGGCATTTGTGTGTTTATGATCTATTTTCATACTTAACTGCACAAACAAGGAGCTGAGAGGACCAGCTGGGTCCCAGTTTTCATTATCAAATATTCCTGGATGATTCCCTCTGGCCACTCTAACTCCTTTATTTGAAAAAAGAACAGGGAATGGTACTACCTTCCCTATGTAAAAGTAAATCTAATTGATGACTCACACACAAAAAAACCATGATACTTGTTACCATTTCCTCAAGTTCCATTCCTCCTTCCAATAGAAACATAGTTTTTTTAAAGCAACTAATTATTCCAAAGAGAAAAGAACTCACTTATTCTACCAATTTTTTGGTTAGTTACTCAGAATTATCCCTAGTAATATAAACTTGGATTCTGAGTCCCTCAATGGGACTGAAGAATAAGACCAAATGTTGTCTCAGAATAATGAATGATTAGACTCAAAGTGATTTCTTAAAAGCCAAAGTTACCATTTCAGAAAATTCTTTCTCTTGTGGTTCAGCGAGCTATGAAGGAGGTGAACTGAACAGAATGAGAATAAATCAAGATTGGACTTTTCATAGGTATAGAGCCCTTTCTTTGGCTATCTCAAAATACTACAAGTAGTACCACTGTCATATCTCTCATGTAATTAATATACTGAGTTTCATCTTAAAAACCAAGTGCAAAACCATGAACTTGAGTGATTTGAGACAGAAATATATGTATTTGTATTCATAAATGCTTGAACCAGCAAAAATACTTTTCTATCTAATTATATTACTTTAGCAATTAGTTGTGAAAAGAAGTAGTTTTAATTAACATTTATTTTTTTCACTGTTGTACATTGTAGGATTTCAACTCATTTTAATAGATCTTCAAGTTGAACATAAAAGAAACTCTCAGACTTTAGGAACCTATAGGTCAGAGTGGTTCAACTGAAAAAGCAAGGAGAAACATGCAGACCCGTGGTGACAAATGGCTGAACCCTACACTTTACTGAAATTGGACAAGCAAATGTTTATGTCACTAAAAAAAAAAAAAGAAAAGAAAAAGAAAAAGAAAAAAGAAAAAACCTGGACAAAGTATTAAGTAGTGATATTGAAAATGACATGTTCTTATAAACAGAATTCAAATATTAAAAATAATATTTTTATGCTTTACAACTTCAATTACAATCACTAAACCAAATGGCAGTGTTAATAACAAATACACTGAAAAAATATATGTTAAGGTAGGAAAAACAAAACAACAGGAAATTGGAATGTCCTATAATAACTAAAAATGCTGTTGTTAAAATGCACTTATTGACATAGAAAAACGTTTACGTTATGCTAAATTTTTAAAGTAAATTATAACAGTGTTTATATTGTATAATGTAACATAATACATAAATAACATACTACATATAATAATATTTAAATAGGTAATATCATCTATTATTCTATAAACCACATATTCCAGAAGAATATATGATAAAATTTTGTGGTGAGGATGTATTTATGACTTTGAATCATTTCTGTCTCCTAATTTTCTTCAATAAACATATGTTACTTATGTAAAAACACTTTTCCATTTAATTCTAGAGCCCTTAGGTTCACTCTAGCAGTTAGTTAACAATATGTGACTCAGTCTCCTCTGTCTTTCCAATGAAATATTTTCCAATGAAATATTAATAGAAACAAAACAGTATAATTTCTCATCAGCAAAGAAAATAAAGAAGCTCCATCAGCTAACAGCAGGAATTACTTGAAGGAATTACTCCTAAGTACAGTATGAATGAAACCAATTGAGAAACTATGAGGATCAGCCAATCATAAGAAGATTTCTCCCTCCGCATTCATTACCCCCTGCCTCCAAACTCACCTACAACAGAGATGCAGAGCCTCAGACCAGAAAAACCTAAATACTATATTATTCACAAATTGCCTGCTAAGATTGTCAGAATCATCTCCTATTCTTGCATCAGGTCTTCTTATTTTGTAAGTATTTGGCAAGCTGTGCTCACAGTGACCCGACAAGGCCAGACACACAAGAGGAACAGCAGGGAAAAGTAGGAAAGAAACAGGAAGAATACCTGGAGAGTAAGAAGAGGGAATATCAACAATGAATTAAAGAGAAATCCAGGCCAGTCACAGCACTGTCCATGCTCCTTGGGGGCAGAAGAAAGAACGGAAGCTGTTTTCCCTTGGGAAGGGAAAGGAGCATAGAAATTTCCTCTCCTGCCCAGTACTCTTCATTGTTCTTAAAGCAAACCCAATGAGGCAGAAATAATTGTGTCTCTTTCACAGGGAGATCAGCAAAGCTCAGAAAGATAAATACTTGGCCCCAAATCACATAAAGGAGATCTTAAAATTCTGAAGCCTCATAATCAACCTTAGAACTCCAAATAATAAAGTCAGTGTTTTTAATTACAAATGCCAAAGATGAAATTAATCCAATGGCAGCATCCATAACCAATATAAATTGAAAGAATATGTGCTTTTACTCAGTCTGTTTTCAAACTAGCAATTTCTTTATTTAACTAGTGGTTCTGATGTCTTTTAAACTAGTAAAAGTAACAAAATTATCACGATTATTACTTTTTATAGTCTCAATCATTTTTGAAGGCTTATGATTTATAACAATGTTATGATTTATTAGTAAGAAAAAAGACAAGTAAATAAATAAAGCCAATAACTTTCTGGATGTGCCTCATCACCATGACCTACCATTGTTTTCATAATAAGTTGATGGTGGGATTTGATTTGTCTCTACCTTATAGTTTTTTAATGATTTAGGAAGACAAATAATACCTGTAACCACATAAACTTCTCATATCCTGTTTTGCATACAATGTGAACTTCAAAGTATTTTTAACAGAAATTTAATTAGTCCTGGGTAGATTAGAGATAATGGTTGTGGGATCCTTTTTATTTGCATGACTTTTAAATTCCTTCTGAAATTTCTACTATACATGGTAAGTCCACTTAAACTCCTTTTAATAGAAAAATCAGTGCTGTCAACCAAGGACAACATCCTTTCAATTCATACCAAATAGAGATTTAAGTACTGCTAAATCCACTGCCAGCTAAGGACAACCATAGATTAGGCAAGGTTGATTTGAATCACTTTCCACTAACTAATGGAGAGCATTTTTATTTAAACAGGATAATCTTTGGCTGATAATCTAATATGCAAACTTAGTGTGCAATTTATGCAATTATGTCATTATTAAAGTGTAGCATCCTATATCTTCTGCAGATTACTAAATATGCCCCCTCATCTAGCAATCAGAGACCTGTAAAAAAGATGAAATTCGTTTCTATAAGATAGGTAGAAAAGTCAGTTAGCCTATGTTTTTCATCAAATAGCCTTTGATTTGATGCTTAATATTAATTGTTTTTAACTGTGTGAATGTTATGTTATTTAGTGTGTCTAAACCACAAATGGCTCCTGGCAAGACCTCATACCATTAACAATGAGATTAGCAGAGGAAAATTCAAAAACACTCATGGGGATTGTTTGTACTGTTTTTTGTTGGGTATGTTTTTGCTCTGTGGGATAGAAGACAGTTTAAAACATCACTGCATGAAAAAAGAAGCGACTGACCGCAGGTTGCAAGTATGCTTCAGTGAAGCAGAAGTTTCTACAGCTCCGTCTCAGCAAAGGGGAGGTTTCTAACGGTCCCCTGCTGACTTCAAATGTGTTCACAGCCTGCACGCAGCAGCCACAGTGGAAACTTACCGGTGTGATAATAATCACTTAGAGTGAGACTGTGGTGCAGACCCTCTTCCCCCAACCAGAAATCCCCTGAGTAAAAGCTCTATCCCCTGGGGAGACACAGAGATGTAAAGACTTGAAAACAGGTGTACCTTTCCCTGACATTCAGAAAAATTGGGTATGAACAGCTTTTCACTCTTCATATCCTCAGAGTCCCAAAATTAGCCCAAGCACAGTGTTTCCTAATCTTTAGGCATCTAAGAAATGCCTTAAAACATTTGTTGGGACCATTTTTCACATGTAAAAAGGGACAATTTTTGTTAAAAGAAAAATAAGCCTCTGGTGAGAGAGACAGAGAGAGTGTGTGTGTTTGTGTGTGTGTGTATGCATATGCATGTGTGTTTTTCTATATAAATACAGTCCTGGAGTGACACACAGTATATGTCTCTGTAACATGAGGTACAGGATAGAAGAGCAAGGATAGTTATTCCTTTTATTTTTCATATTTCTGCATTGCTTGCCTTTGTTACAATTACTGTTTGGTAGGTTTATAATTATTTTTAAAACATGCTTTCACAGTTATTTTGAACCGTCTCCTCGGATGAAGGTGAACTATGTACATTTTCTAAAAAAGCGAACTTAACTTTTTGCAAAAGGTGTGGTATAAGTAAATACACATAACAAACTGTTGTGCAAGGATCAACATCTTATGATTCATTAAATTCATGAAGGTGATTTTTAATTTGATTCCACTTTTTTTTTATTATTTACAGATTACAGAGTGCTTTGCCCACTCCTGACCGTATGTTAGGCAACCCCATCCCCTCTCAAGAACATATCATTTTTGTTACATTATAATAACACTTATATTAAGATATTACAATGAGTTATTATATTTAAGGAGTAATATAATAAAAGCAAACCTAAAAATATCAAAGTTCAAGAAAATACTTCATAAAACACAAATATTTTTGCTACATTGAACTGAGATATCATGTACTGCTGTCAAACCATTTTCTAACAAGAACTCTAAATGCTAGCACTGGTGTATTAAAAATTCACTCAGCAGGTGGGCAAATGTTGTAAGGATCAAACAGAACAAGAGAACACAAAAGCAGTTCTAGTTTGTACATAGGTGGACATGGTGATGGGCCCTCATGAATCTAGATACTCTATTAATTATCTCCCACATTCTTATTTTTCTACTCTAGCCAAACTCACATAAGATTGGAAAACAGAATTTCTGGGGAATCAATAGCATGTTCTTTCTCCAGCTGTGCCTGCTAATACTAGAGAAAAGCTAACCTTACCTTTAGAATTAAAAGATCTATGAAAGCAAAAAGACAGCTTAATTAGGGACACATTTTAGAGTCACCTGGGGACCATTTTAAATGTATAGCTCCCAAGGCAGGCTAACTGAACAGAATTTGTGGGGACGAAGCCCTAACATGTATATACATATTAAATATATTTTATATTTAAACCTCCACAGATGATTAGAATGTCTGATTATCAAATATTTGTAGAGGAACCTACAATATTTATCCTATATAATACAATTATTATATAGGATAATAATTATCCTATTATCCTAGGATAATAAAAAGTAAAAGAATCTAGTGGTAAAATAATGTAAAAATCTTTGCTCATTTATCTAATTCCAAAGTTGAGAATTAAGATCATTAACCATTAATAAAATGCATTTAATAAGACAAATGAAACAATTAATTTAAGTCGTTACATAATGTTAATCTAACTCATGTCTGCCTTAGCAACGTGAAGTCAACATGGTGATGTAGGGTAGGTATTTTCTAAATTTCTTTTATCAGTGTTCAATAATTTTTAATTTTAAAAAAGTTAAACATCATTTAAACAATATGTTAAACATATTAAAAAACTCAAAAATTCACAAAAAAGTAAATTTCCATTAATAAACACGGTTTCCTGTTTATAAGCATAGCTTTTCTGTCACCAAAGCACTTTTTTAACTGAAACATATATGACCTAATAATATAAACCTTTCTTATATACACTGCTTACTTCAAGAGAACTCAGAGATCTATGGATGCTAAATCATCACTCCAAAATTTCTATAAGGAGTTAGTTTTATATCTATATATAAGAAATTGAGGTATACACATATTAATAAACTCACAGGAGCCTATAGCTAGACCAGAAATAGAATCCAGGTTACGTATTTTTAGACTAGTGCCTCTTTAATTTTCACACACAATATGATACCTACCCATATGCTTCAAAAGGACGCAGATTTTAACAAGGAGAATAGCAGGAAAGAGAGAATTTGAATAACCCTAGAAGTGAATAAAAATCTGCATGGTGTTGCCATAAGCATTATTGAAGTCTTCTCTTTAAACCACCCATGGCTTCCTTCAAATCGTTATTTTTTTATTCTAAGTTCAACTTGCCACTTTTCCTTACTCTAAGGACACATATAGCTCTCTCCAGGACATAACAACAATCATGAGAACGGCTGCTTATTCTATATTCCAGGCACCTCCTATATGCCAGACAGTTTCAGGCATCCACTGAGGCTCTTGGGACGTACCCCCAGCAGATAAGGATGGACTGCTGTACACACGTTAGAGAAGAAAATGTTAAGGAATTCATCAAGAGGCAATAGAGTATAGTATCAAAGTATTAACAGATACTCTGAGATTAGACTGCCAGTTTTAAATACTGGCTCTGCAATTTGTCACCTTTTTTTTTTTTTTTTTTTTTTTTACCTTGGGCAAATTCCTTAAATCTCATTAGGTACTTGACACAAATTTTATTTAATGGTCATAACAACTGTATAAGTTAGATATTACTACCGTTAATAAGCGAGGAAATTGAGGCTCCATGTTTTACCAAATGAAAACTTGAGTTATTTGGACACATTCGTGGGGAAAATGAGAAACTGATATTTCAATTTTTTCTATTTGATTTTGTGTTTACTTCAATTTACTTCAGGTGAGCAGCCAGATAAGGAAGGGAAGGATAACTCAGTGGTGACCAATGGTCACCCTTAGGTTCACTCTTAATACAGTAGTTTCCCCTTCTTGGTGGTTTTGCTTTTCATGGTTTCATTTATCCATGGTTCAAAAATATTCAACTGAAAATTCCAGGAAAAAATAATTCATACGTTTTAAATTGTCTGTTCTGAGTAGTGCGATGAAATCTTGCATGGACCCATTCTGTCCCACCTGGGACGTGAGTCATCTCTTTGTTCAGCATCTCCACATTGTTTATGCTATATGCCCGTTAGTCACTGTTTAACTGCTTCGGTGATCAGAACAACTGCTACGGTACCACAGTGCTTGGGTTCGGTACTATCCACAGTTTCAGGCATCCACTGGAGCTCTTGGGACATATCCCCAGCAGATAAGGAGGGACTGCTGTACACACGTTAGAGAAGAAAATGTTAAAGAATTCATCAAGAGGCAATAGAGTATAGTATCAAAGTATTAATAGATACTCTGAGGTTAGACTGCCAGTTTTAAATACTGGCTCTGCAATTTATCACCTTTCTTTTTTTTTTTTAACCTTGGGCAAATTCCTTAAATCTCTGTTATTATTTCATCTTCTTTAAAAATGATACCAATTGTTCCTATCTCAAAGAGTTTTGTAAGGATAAAAAGAGACAATAATGCATTTCAATGTTTAGTTTTCCACGTGGCTCATAACCAGTGCTCAACAAATATCAGCCACTGCTCTTCCAGAAGGGCTAACACTGTTTGAGACCCTGGTGAGGGCCCCAGCACTACTTATTCTGATAATCTCTTTGTTATCAATAACAGCAGACAGCCAATCACAAAACTGTCTCTGGGCAATCACATTTCCCCAAATAGGATATTAATATTTAAGGTAGAAAAAAAGAGATTTTCTGCACATTTTGTTTAGACCTAAGTTGGTTTGGAGTTGTTAAAATACCTACCATTTAAAAATGCCACTTACTATTATCCAGGCTGTAAGTGTACTATTTCTTTTAATTCTCCAAATCTTGCTATGAGGAAAGACACTATCATCAGAGACAGGAAGTAGATGCATAAAGAGGTTATATAACTTTACCATTTAACAAATGACAGATAACGGGTTGTGAAGCCAGGACTCAGATCCAGATATCTAGGCCATATAGTGCTCACTTATGCATTTTACTATAGTGCTTCTCATTATGCTATATATTTGATTATTTTATTCCCATAACTCTGCTTCACAGAAGTCATCTAAGACTTGCTTTATTACTCCCCATTCCCAGCATTTTAAATCCTTGAGTTCTTTTGTGATATGGATAGGCATCATCTAGGCTGAGTCATGAAAGAGGATGCAGGGTGATCTGATTTCTTATTACCTGACAGGACCTTTGCTTTGGGATTATAGCATTCCAGAGTTCCACACCTGATCCCACCATTTGCTGCTATGTGCTCCTTATGTCAAGTCAGCACATTACCAATGTCTTTTGAGTATTAAAAATTGAAAAACAGTGACCATAAAATGTGATACTGCTCATTAAATTAAATGTAAAATGAAAATCTTGCACAAATAAAATTTAGTGTTAATTCTTTTTGACTTGAAGGGTAATATATTAAGAATAGTGTGTGCATTTTAATACGGTGCAAGAATGTCGACATTACAAGTCAGGCTCCTGCTTGGATTGTATGGGGGCATCCTCACCAGGATTATCGTACAGGTTCTCCGTGAAAGAGTGCCGCAACTTAATCCAAATTTCCAGCCACCTATATTATGTAGAAAAAGATTTGTTTCAAGACTTCCAGTCTTATCTGCAGTTTGTTGATCATAGAGAGTAAGACTTTATCTGAATAAAGATTGTAATTATCGCTTGAACCTGAGAGGTTAAAGTTGCAGTGAGCCGAGATCATACCACTGCACTCCAGCCTGGGTGACAGAGCAAAAAAAAAAAAAAAAAAAATTATAATTAAGTACTCTTTCTTATGAAGCATGCATGCATGTGCAGACACACACACACACACACACACACACACACACACACACAGAGCTAGAAAAGGTCTCTTACACTGTGTTTTTACATAAACACAAGGCCTTAGCCTCATTTTTTCCCCTCAAACTTAAAAGTATGTCTCATCCCTGGGACAGCCAGGAGGAGCTTATGGTGGCCTAAGTAGTCTAATCTCTTTACTCCACCGCGATATCTTATACATTGTTATTTTCAATATGTATCATATGTCCTAAGTTTGGGGAGTACCAGTGAAGACATTGTTCAGTGCTCTCAATGTATAGGTAGAGTCTATATTAATCACCAGTGCACATACTTTCAGTGAACAATTGGTATAGTTTATAATTAGGGCTTTATATTATATGTCTGGATTTGCTGTTTATTTTTCAAATAATTCATTATTATTATTTTACAAAGGTATCTGCCTATGATGAAGTGGGGGAAAAATGGTCCTTTAAACATAGAGAGGGACATGCTCCAGGCTACATCTATCTCAATAAACAGTAAGTTCATTTCCTCTGCTCTTCTCCAGTGCTGGATTCCCTCCCAAATGCTTTTTATACTCAAGAAGAATTGATTTTAGTTTCTCAACACTCAAGCCAGGACCCACACCGGCTCCCTTGAGGTTGTAGGAGTCATAATCACTTCCTGATGGCAAGTGCACTCTTGCATGAGACCATGATCCTGGTGTGGTCACCAACTGCAAAGGCCTGGTGTTTATGTGAAACCTAGCTAGTAGAAAACGTACTTCATTTGCTTCCATATTGTTAGCACTACGGTAAGTTTTCCTTGTCTGCTGAACTTTTCCAGGGCTGCCAATGGTAAATACCATTTCTGCCCATTATAGTTTTCTTAAACCTTGACTGTCATGCCCTTTTCTCATGTTACTTGAGTTGCAGTGTTTGAACTTACTAGACTGCCTCACATAACCTGTTCCCTGGTTAATAGGGACAGCATCTATTCTGTATCCTTCATGGATTATATTGCCTCATTAATTCAGAATCATGATTCTCATTCACCAACATGACCTGGTGTAGGAGTCAGCCCAGCAGCCCCATTTCTTCCTACGTTTATGGTAACTTTATCTTAGAGAGAAATTGCCTTTGTATGTTAAAAGACGTAGGACAATGCTAATCCCAGCAATTGCCACACTTTAAATCTAATGTGGAAGAAGTTTAGGGTCTTTATCCCTTTTCTGCTAAATAGCAGCTGGGTTTGATCATCTCCTTCCCCAGCAGGCTTCAAGCTTTCCTCATTAGTAGTAGCTTTTGCCAAAGAATATACACCACATACACTAATTCCGCTTCCCCGGAAACTCCTTTACATATTTTTCCATTTTTGTTCACCTTAACATTTTTCATACATCACAGTTCATTTTAGACTTTAGTACCTTTGACATTATCCTGACAGTCAGTATCATTGTAATATTTAAGTAGGTAGCCTTTCTTCTTGTGTCTCACCAGTTTAAAATCTGATCTTGTCAGTTGTTTCCTGGGAAGTTACACTGGTTTCTTTCAGTACATTGCCCTGTATTGTGTTTCTTCCAGACAATATGAAAATGTATAGGCCAACAGTACCAATTTCCCTAATAGCTTTCTTCACCTTTTACTGGATGAAAACTATCAGTGAGATAAAACAAGACCTTATCAAATGCTCAGCTTTCAATAAATTAGATTTTCAGTTAAATGTGCACTTAAAGTCCAACTTGTCATTTGCACCAGGTGATTATTATCTATTCACTTTCTTTGGTCAAGTTCTCTCTAATACTCTTCTACAGTGATAATAATAATTAATATTTATTGAGCACCTTCTTTATGCCTGGAGATTTGCGTTTAATCTTATTTAATCCTCACAATAACCCTATGTGGTAGGTATTATCATCACCCACATTCTACAGATACGGAATTGAAGGACAAAGAGATTAAATAAGTTGTCCAGGGTTCCACAGCTATAAGTGACATATTCAAGATAGGAGCCCAGGCAATCAACTTTAAAGTTCAGCCTGGTAACCACTGGGAGATACTGCCTAATTTTATTTCTAATCTCTTTTTAGCATCACACGCATACCCTCCACAATTCTATAGATTTTCCTGAAGGAATATATCTTCACCGTACTGCTCTACCATACCTTTCTTAATAATAGTTCTGTTTCTTTTGAACCCAGGATCATCATATCCTATCATAGTGTATTCTAGTAGTGAATTTCCTCCTTCATGCCCTCTTGTGTCACGTGAACTTGCTTATGTCACAACCTCAGTTTCATTTTGTTTATTAATCATGTTTTTCAACTACTCTGGCCCCTAGGTAATACAAGTAAAACAGACGATCTGACCAGATTAATCTAATTTACTTCCCTCAAAAGTATATGAGATTTTGACAAATACAGAGAGGAGCATACCCTTATAGTTCCATTACTTATCTTAGATAGTTTTTAAGTGAGAACATTAAAAGAAGGGTTATTTATAAGGTTAAAGTTGGAAGAGATTTTGGAATTCATCTAACTCGACACCCGCTTTTACCTTTTAGAAAATGATGCTTTGGTATGTTAAATGATCTGCTTACAGTTAAAGCAGCTAGTTTATATATTATTTTTTTCCATAGTAATGCTTTCAGTAAGTTATCACCAGTGAAAATATACTTCTTTTTAAATTTATTTATATTAACTTCATGATTATTTAACATTTTTCCCCAATTTAATATGTAGTAAACTTAAAATGCACCCTTTTATCACTTTGTATTTTTAGTTAAGAAGGTTATAGTTATTTCAATTAATATGTAGAAAACTAGATATTGTTATGTAAAAACTTCTACTTTAATTAGGCAACACATATTTTGGAAGACACATGTGATAGCCATGTACACAAAAATTTTATAGTATTTCTGATCAAAAAAAATTCTAAAATGTCAAATATAAAAAAATTGACCAGAAATTATAATGACAAGAACACGAAATGTCTTAATTAGTGACACTAATTAAGTGTCAAAATAATAAAAATAGTATACAGGTTATAAAAGTAATCTCAGGGAAATATACATTCAGTGGAGAAACATACAGCGACATTTTCTCTGTTTTCTTTCTCCCTCCTCAGAGATTTAACGGGTTGCTTCTCTCATCCTAGTAACACTGGATTTGATAAGTACATAGCAGTTACCTATGGTTGTTTATTTCATTGTTTTGCCATAAATGTTATTTACTGACACATGTTATAAAAACTATTCTGGTTTTAAACATAAGCATTATTTAAAAAATAGTGGAGCATTATGAAGAAAAAGTTTTCAAAATTTACAATTTGATGATAAAGATCTGCATGAGTAGGTCAAACTGGATATTCAGGAAGTCTGAGAAAATTAAAAATTGTGGAAAAACTCAGAAGTTTCAAATGTGATTTAGCTTTAATTATAACCAAACTCATATCCTTTCATACATCTGATCTTCATATTAAAAATAAAATTCAAAGGTAATGTGGAAACTGAATTTCATTGTACATTATATACTTCATTTATGAGAATACAAGTTTGCAGACAAGGGCTTGTGGGGTGGTGTGACAATGATATAATGGAGAAGTAACGATCTCAACACAAAGGAGTGCATTTCTTTTCAGCTTTTATTCTCTGTGTGTGTGTGTGTGTGTGTTTTGTAATAGTAGTCAACCTCTCTACCAAGCTTCTCCTCCTTGTAGGTCACATGATATGTAGGATTCACCTCCTCCTCCTGTTCCACTAGAGGCTTATCCTTTGTAAGTAAGAGACTGGTAGCTGACTAAAGTGACTCACCTACATTTAAGACCTATGATTACAAAATTGGGAAGGGTTATGTTTCAAAAAGTGAATAGTTTACTTTTTCAAATACAGGATTAACACATTTAGTGTTCTGGTCACAACAGGCAACCTGGCTTCACAGCCATCCTCAGAAAAGTCGGGAGTTCCAATGAGAATAATATTTCCAAACTAGAAGTGCTTGAGCTCTAGGGCCTAAACTGTAACTTTAAAAAGTGCTAATAAATAGAGGAAAGTCACTTACCTTCCCTGTTCTACAGCATTCTTATCTATGAAAATGACATGATGCTAATTGTTGCACAGTCTTAATTGATCATTTGTATTAGTTTTATGTGTCTATTCATACCTCAATTTCATCTGAAAATAAATTTGGGACAGCTTCTAAAATAAAAGGAAAAAGATTAGGTTAAAAAGTTAAGTAGGAAGATCAGAACAAAAGGAAATATAAGGAGAGAAATATAAAATCAAGTCAGGGAAAGGATTGGTAGACAGTTCGCATGACTTTACATTTGAATATTAGCTTCTCCATTGCCAATGACTCTCATCTTAGTGTAAATTGATGTCCTCATTGTCAGAGATAAGCTGTTGATAGTGAGAAAGAGTAGAGAAAGCATAAAAACCCCAACTGCCTCAGGCACATAGGATAAATGTACATTTTTAAATTATATGACAGTTTTGCCTACACTAGAGCACACCCGAAAATAAATAAGATAATTTCTAAAATTTAAAGTGGGTCAGTATTGTTTGGCTCTGGCTATGTAACCAAACTGCTATATAATCTTTGGGAGGCCGAGGCAGGCAGATCACGAGGTCAGGAGATTGAGATCATCCTGGCTAACACGATGAAACCCCGTCTCCACTAAAAACACAAAAAAAAAAAAAAAAAAAATTAGCCGGACGTGGTGGTGGGCGCCTGTAGTCCTAGCTACTCGGGAGGCTGAGGCAGGAGAATGGCGTGAGCCTGGGAGGCGGAGCTTGCAGTGAGCTGAGATGGCAATACCGCACTCCAGTCTAGACGACAGAGAGAGACTTTGTCTCAAAAATAAAATAAAATAAAAAAATAAAATAAAAACATCATAATTCCAGAAGTTGAAAGATCTTTTAATTGCTGACATAGAAAACAATCCTATAAAATATTTGCTTTTCTGATACTATCATCACTAAAACATGTAAAATCGTCATGTGTAACTGACCCTTGCAAATATTTTCTTTCATTTTTTGCCACTCTCCAATTTTTGTCTTCCTCAACTCCAAATTGTGGAAGCAGTTTTCAAGGTCTTACAGATGCATTTCCTTCCAATCCAAAATAAGCCTTAATGATGTTAATGTCAGAAATTAGTTCCATAGCAACTACTATAGGAGCTTTCACATGCACACACATTTCTAGAGAAATGATGTTTGTAATTCACAATAGTACAAAGAAACTTAAACTAAAATTATCTTTTGCCTCTGGTACAAGAAATAGGAGTACTTCAAAGATCTCGAGGAAGTTTCTTAAGAGCTCTCCCTAGGTCAAATAAGTTGTATTATTTTGCTCCCAAGCTCATGTTGTTTTAAAGCAAGATCCAGAGCCTGGAAGTGACACTAACTCTTCTATCAAAGTGATTTAAATGATCATACTTTCAGAAGATTAAAAAACTAGAATAATTTTGCCACTGTGTTTTATAATTTCCTTTCTCACATATAAAATAATTTTATTCTTCTAAGAAAACCTGCTGAGTTAATATGGGAGACATTTCCACTACAAGTACTAAAAAATCAGTCACCCTTACAGTTCATAGAAAGAAAATCAAATTCTATTTTAGTGAAGTTTTCATAACAGCCTTTTGGTAATAATGTTGAAGAATCATGATATATTTAAGAGATATTAATTCTAGTAATAGTCATTTATCTTTGATGTCAGAGAGAGACAAAGGCTTGGGAAATAGAAGATTTACGATGACATATTATAGACTTACTTGGTAGATGTTGGATTTTTTACTCTTCCTCTGAAACGACAGATAATGAAGCTTTATCAACTTCCTTTTATTAAGGCTAAAAATATATCCTATAATAGGATCATAAACATTTAATGAAAATCACAGCTGTACTGAATTTTAAAATTAGGTGAGGATGGGCAAGTAGTTCATAGAAAAGTAAATCAGCATAACTCATACATTATGAGTTTACAACCCAGCTTGTTTTAATTTAATATATCTCTGGCTCTGACCTCTTTCCTGTAGTCCAGATATATACTGCCAATTTCCTGAATGAACCTGGATGTCCAAAATGAGTTGATTTTCCTCCCAAGCACATCTGAGACATGTCAGTGGAGAAAGCTCAAATTTAAGAAGATAGAACAGGATGACTGATCTTCTCTTTATTCTTCCCATTGCTTTCTGGGAAGAAGATTAAAATTCTTATTATTATATCTCTGCCTTAAGTTGTATTCCCCAGAAACAGACTCTCAGAAGATGACTCATGTGAACACGATTAATAGAAAATTTTCCCAGGAAAATCAGGGGCATGGGGTGTGTAGCAAGGAAATAGGACTAGTAAGGTAAGAAGGCTAAGGAGGGGTATATTATAAAGCAAAGTTTCATGGAGGGTAACTTTGTCTCTGTCGCATAGAGGATATCTCTAAACAGTGTGGATCACACCTCAGACTTATCCTGATCAAGCCACAATGGCTGAAATATTTAAACCCCTGAACCTATCAGTGATTGGATAAGAACTACTCCTGGAAGGATATAAGTCCCCAAATACTTCTACCACAGTGGAAAAAAGTAGATTCCGGCAGTCAGGGGCCACCCCTCCAATAAAAAGACACAGTGCTGTCAATGTGAGAATAAAAACACACGTGGAGACGGAGAGCCTGGGAATGTAAAAAATTCAAGCAAGCTATGGCAGTGCACTGACTGTCTGCTTTAATCTACATACTGGTCACAATGTAATCTTATTTTCCTAATACCTACACCTTTATCACTTTCCATTTATTTACTCATTATTTTCTTCTCCTTTATTCCTTCTATGTGCATCCTGCAGGTGGGGTGAGGTTCTGGGACACCAATGGCTAGCAGTAGAGTGCCACCATAGGTTGGCACCAAGGTTGCAATTCCTTCCTTCCTCTCTTTTCTACTGCTTAATAAAGTCAGGAGATATACATCGTTGGCCAGCTCAGTATTTTAAAAACTTGAATATGAATGCCTTCAGATGAGGTCTTTTTTTTCTAATTCACCAGAATCTCCTAACACTATCAGTTAGAATTTGATTCAACTGCATGTAACAAAAAACCCAAAGTAACAGTCATTCTCACAGTAGGGTTCACGGACCAGTAGTATCAGCATCATGTGGCAGTCAACAGATACTACAGTTCTTTTAAGTCATGAAGAACCCAGTCATCTCTCAGCTTCATGGCATAAGAACGCTGCTTTAGCAGCATCCATCACCTCCCCATTCCAAGCAGCAGGTGTGGAGGAAGATGCAGGGGAGAAGATGCAAGGGACTCATGCAAGATGTTTTTTGTTTGTTTGTTTGTTTTTAAAGAGGATAACACTTTCCAGTTGGTTCATTGTGCAGAATCAATAGTGTGCTGGAAACATTTGACAAATAGGCCTCCAATCTTCATTGTGTAAATATACCTGCTATGGCTGATTTCAAGCTACCAACTTGACTTCACTGAACAGTGATGGAGAGAGATGTGCACAAGTGACTCTCCCAGCCTAGCCAGCTCCAGCAAATCACTGTCCATGACTAACATATAGCCATCCCTAAATACATGGGAAGTTTCAAAAAGAAGGCATTATTCCAAGGAATTATGTGCTCAGAGTAAAATTTGAGTATACATTGTTAAAGTTGAAAGGAAGAATGGCTATTGTGCAGACATTGGCTCTTTCTGCTGCAAGATTGCTGTCCTATACCCAACTTTCATTTGTTTGTATCCATCTTTCTTGGACTCTGTAGAAATATATCTTTGTCTGAGATAATGCCAAAATTCTAGTCAAATGGCTTTCAAAGACAAATCCAGTTGAATCTCAAACAACATGAGTTTGAACTGTGCAGGTCCACTTACACACACATTTTTTTCCAACCAAATTAGGATTGAAAATACAGTATATGCAGAATGCAAATCCCACACATAACCAAGCACTGCCTTTTCATATACTTGGATTTAGCCTGCTGATTGCAGGACTTGAATATGCAGATTTTGGTATATGCAGGGGGTCCTAGAACCAATCCCTGTGTGTTCTGAGTAACGACTGTAACTGCTCACAGAAATTGCTAGGCAATATATTATAGATGCCAAAATAGCTCAAAATACATTGCATGTGATCACACATGAAAAGCAGCAAATATCTGTAGATAGATGAAGCTTATTCACTAACTAAAAGGTCATATTTTTGCAGTAGGAAAAAATAGAATATTAAATTGCCCGTTTTGTGATGCTGTGATGATTCATGTGGTGTGCTAAGAAGCACCAGCTCTGTTGACTGGCAGACCTGGTTCAAACCAAAACTCTTCCACTTAGACTGTACAATGTATTCATATTCTTGAAACTTATGTCCTCATATGTAAGTAAATAACTACTTAAGCAGAGGAAGAAACATAGCATTGGGTACATATTTAGTTCACACACATATATATATATATATATATATATAGATAGATAGATAGATAGATAGATAGATAGATAAATTGCTTATAAGAAGGAGCAGCACTAAAAAAGGATGCTAGATACAGTTGCATAGTAACTTTCCAAACTAAAGGTTACTGCTGTTCTGTATATTTGTGAGGTCAGAGTATGTTATGTTAAAGGGCTTTCACTAGCTCACTCTAGTTCAAGAATTTCCTCATAGAAAATGAAGCTATTAGAACTCTCCTGCCTCTTCCTCCTCAGAACATTTTACTAGTCAACACTTGGAGCAATTTGTAGTCCTCTTCCCTGCTACCTGTCTTAGTGATGGTGGTTCCAAATCTCACAATCTATCTGAATTTCATCTTTTTTCTATGACTGTGGCTAAATTACTTCTGTCGTGGTTATACTACTGGGCTCTAAATTCAGTCTAGCTGAATTTGAAGTCAACTCTGCCACCTACTATTTAAATAACTCTAGAAACCTTACTTAATCTCTTTTGTGTCTGTGTGTTCCAATGAAACTGTACCCTTTTTCAAAAACAGCGTTATTGAGATATAACTCACCTACCATTCAATTCACCTACTGTAAAATTCACCTACCCCACAATTCATTTAACATTGAAAGAGTACGATTCAGTCTTTAAATATATTCACAGAGTTTTGTAGGTCTGACAATCTAATTGTAAAACATTTTTTCACCCCCAAAGACAATCTATTAGTAGTCAAACCCCATTTCTTCCCTCAACCCTCCCAATTTTTGCAGCCCTAAGCAACCACAAATCTACCTTCTGTCTCTGTAAGTTTGCCTATTACATACACCATACAAATGGAATCATATAATGTTTGCCTATTACATATGTCGTACACATTGAATCATATGTGACTTTTGTGTCTGGCTTCTTTCACTCAGCATAACATTTTCATGTTTCATCCAAATAGTAGCATTATCAATACTTAACTTTTTAAATTACTGAGTAATAGTTGTTTTTTATTACTAAGTAATAGTTGTTTTTCTGTCTAGTTGTTCTATTATTGAAAGTAGAATTCAAGTTTCTAACTATTATTGTTGAATTTTCTATTTTGTCCCTTCCAACCTATCAGTTTGCTACATATAATTTGGAGCTCTGTTATTAGGTACACACACATATATATGTACACATACATATATAGGTACACATACATATATATGTACACATACATATATAGGTACACGTACATATATAGGTACACATACATATATATAGGTACACATACATATATGTACACATACATACATATGTACACATATATATGTACACATACATTTATATATATGTACACATACATATATATATATACACACACACATATATATATCCTTCTGATAGATTGGCCCTTTTATTATTATTTAGTGACAGTTTTTATGTCTAGTAAAATTTTTTGTTTTAAAGTCTGTTTTCTCCAATATTGCCATAGCCACTCCAGCTCTTTTATGACTGCTATTGGCGTGGAGTATCTTTCTCCATCCTTTTACCTTCAACCCATTTTTTAATCTTTGAATCTAAATGGTGTCTCCTGTAGACAACATATAATTTGATCTTGGTTTTGTTTTGTTTCTTTAAATCATAGCTCTACAAGTGATTACAGAGGCAGATGGTGGCTTCCCCTTGTCTTCTTGGTTTGATCTTCTCAATATGGAACTTCAACCCTATGAGTGAGCTGAGCCTGGGGAGGGGTATGCAATCAAGGCCTCAGTATGTCTATGTGTGTGTGGGTTAGGGCTTCTATGTCTAGTGTGCCTGGGTTAGAGCTTCTGCCCTACAGGTGGGGCCTGCATGGGGAGTAGACCCTCAGTCCACTCAGCCACACCTGCTTTTACAACATGAAGTTGAAAGGAATGAGAACTTCTGGTAGCCTACTCCTCATGGGAAGATATTGTAGCCCTGGACAGGGAGTTGGAGAAATAGGGAGTTCCTGTATTAGGTGCATATGCTGAGGCAGAGCTTCCACAACACCAAGCTGAGTAATGAAGGAAGTCACAGTTCAAATGCCACATACTCTTATTGTTCTTATTTAGATTTAGTGCATTTTCTTAAATGAATATTTCTACATTTTTTGTATGTCTGTAAAACAATTTCCGGATATTTAAATGAATGCTTTTTATACTCTTCAGCAGTTAAACTGTTTCATGGTGAGACTTTCTTCCATTATTGTGGAGATCCTGCTCTCTAACCTCTTTAAGCATCACTTTTCTCATTTGTAGCATTTAGTTGATAATAATAATGGTTATATGAAGATTAACTGATATGATGCTATAAATAATCAGAATATGCCACTCCAATCTATACAATTTTGGCATATTAATTATTTTGAGCTGAAGTCAATTAAGAAAAGGCAACAGAAAAGCACTCTGCCCTTCCCCTACTTGCCTAAAATCTGAGTATATGTCTCCCTTGGGAAGGTATCTCCTTCTCTCATGCTAGGAAAGAAAGAACAACTTTTATCACCAGAGGTGGAAACAGCAACAAGAAAAATTTGCATAAACAAAATCTTATTAAACAGCCTTTGTCTTCCATTAATTTCTGCTATATATTTATTGCCTGTAAAAGTCCAAATTTATTTTCCTTTGTTTTATCACTTCTCCATAATTTATTGACTTTTGTTAGGATATTATGTAATCCCTTCCATTTCAACCACTTATTTGATCATTATTTCTTTCTATGAAGGTCTCTATGCATATCAAAATTAAAATGCTAACATCAAATAAAATTTGTATGCCTTCTCTCCTGTTAATCTGTGTTTTGTCAGATAAAATTAACGAGTCTCAGCTGCTTAATATTCTTCCTCTATTTTAACAAAATTATCTATCAATACTGTTTTTATTTACCAAAGAATCAACAGCAATGTATTACAAAATAGAAAAAAATAGAAGATCTGCTCCTCAAGCTATAGAATGAATGTTCTATGTGTGTATATACTTGAATTTTAATTTCAGTTCTGTTTCAGGAACTCCTAATGAAATTTTGAATACTCTGTTTTACTGCACAAAATCACTCCATATTTGGTCTTGTTTTTTAACTTCACATTGTACAAAATGATCAAATATGGAACTTGTTCTAATAAGGAAGCAGCTTTCTCAAGGGACAGTACTGTTTTCTTTATGTGAAAGGTAATAGAGAAAATAGTCTTGAAACAAATTCCTGGCACACGATTGAACTATATGCATCAACATATGTGACATCGACACAAAATGTTCTACAACCAGGAGGTAGTTCCATCTCGCTTCTTGGAATGCTAAAACTCTATTTGACCCTGGAACGAGATGGAATGGAAAACAACCAGTTATTTTTTTAAAAAAAGATTCACATTGTAGCTTCTCGTGACTCATTTAGCAATTGAACTTGACCAAACTGGTTCTGGCTGTTCCTTTTTTTGCATTAGCAAATCAAATCCAAAGTAAGCTGGTCTTGATTTCTTTACTAGACTAAACTTGTTATTTTTAGTTATCTAAATGAATTTGTACTCATTCATCTGCAATTTCTTGCACAAACAACTTATATATGTTTGTAACAATACAATCTGAGCTAGAATGAGTTAGAAACATTCCATAAGAACTTTATGAAAATTATTTTTGTAGATGTACTCTCAACTTTTAAAACAATTTTCATGATGTTTTTGAGAAAATCTGTTTAAAAATCCTTCACCAATTTTACTATGTTTGATACATAATTTATCTGACTTTAAACCATTTGCTCTTATTTCTATGCAAATAATAGTGGAAGAGGTATTGTATTAAGCTATGGTGAGTTGTGAACAATTTAGTTTATTGTATTATTTTCAATCATGCAATTGTTCAGAAAAGTCTTTGGTCAATTAAGGAAGTGATTAAGAGCAAAGGAAATTGAGAATAGTAGTCAATGGACTGGTCTTTCAATATAGGATAAATGGCATCATGGAAGATTATATAGACTCCAAAAAGAAAAGTAGGAATTTACCCTCTCACAACTGTCTTAGTTCAGGATGCTATAACATCCTCCACTCTCCACCAAATTCATACGTTGGAATTTCAACATATGAATTTGGTGGAGAGGGGAGGACACAAACATTCAGTTCATAACAACAACTGTCCCTATATCAATATAGAATCTCAGCTATACCACATTAAAGTTTTGAAGTATATAAAGTATTTGAAGATATATCAAAATACCTCACTAATGTGTACGTCCAAAAAGCCTCTATGATAGTTTGTCAGGGGTATTGATGCAGTGCCATTTAAAGAGAACCTGACAGTTCTTTAAAGCTTTAAAACAAACATGAATAAAATGAGTAGCATCAAAGAATCTAGTATAAGATGTAGGATTATTTTTCAACGGTACCTTCATAGGTCAACAAACACACATAGGTCAACAAACACACATCATTTATTTATTCTAGTTATGTCCCCATTTTTATTTCTAACACTGGTTATTTGTACCTCCTGTTTTTTGTTCTTAATAAACTTTGCCAGTCTCAACTAGTTTTTTGCTGTTGTTGTTAATCTTCATTTTTTATCATTCAATTCATCAGTTTGTGCATTTGTACACTGTTTTCCACTTTCTTGATTTTATTCTACTGCTTTAAATCTAACTTTCTAAGTTCAATGCTTAACTCATATTTTTCTGTCTTGTTTTCTCTTAGATACATATAATGAGCTAAAAATGTCTCATTAAGAAATTCTATAATGGGATCCCACAAATTTCTAGTGTAATGTATTCACTGAAATTCAGTTCTAATGTCATAATTTACATTACTATTTCTTCTTAGATCCAAAGTTGTTTATAATTTAATTTTTTAGTTTGCCAAGATAAGAGTAAGATCTTTCTTTCCTTACTTATTTTATTTATTGGTTGCATTTTAGTCTAGAAAATCATTCTACATCATATCGATTTTTTATTATACGTAGAGATTTCCCCTGAGGTTGATGGGTAGATTATTTTTGTAAATATTCTATATGCACTTGAAAGAATATGTATTCTCTATTTCTTTTGAGAGCCTATAGATTCACCATTAGAATAAGCTTTTAAGTGTGTTATTTAAAATTTCCTAATCATTACCACTTTTGTTTAGCATAATTTATTGATTTTGAGCAAGGTGTTAAGTTATCCAATTGTATTTTTTTCATATAAACCTGTCCATTTTTACTTTATATATTTTGAACCAATATTGTTATATGCCTACAGACTGAGAAATATTTTATATTTCTGGTGATTTGAAAGTTATTATAATTACGGGAGTCTGTGAATCTGCTGTGATTCTGGAATCTTCATTGCTCAGTTAAACTCCTTTAAATTAATTTGGCTGAAGTTTTTTTTTTTTTTTTTATCAGAGGGTGTCAGAAGCGGGATCTGAAGTGGAGCTTCAGCGACCCCGGGAGCCCTGAGTGAACACGCAAGGCACCTGCAGGACCCACTGGCGTCCATTGATCTCTCAGAGCGCTGGGGATCGTGGGTAAGCTCCCTCGCGGATTTCGCAGCTCCACGGATTCCTGTTTTGAGCTCTCCGAGTTTCTTTAAGCAAATTTCTGATCCAAACTGGGTTTGGAGTAACGACAGAAACTGGACTGGATCCAGGAATGGATTTGATTTGGGAATTAACTGGCTTGGATCCAGTTAGAAGCCTCTTACGTCTGACTGGGTCAGAAAGGAGTTGGTAGTAAGCAGCAATATTGCAGGGATTATAACATTTGTCTTTTGAAAATTCACAGGGATTTTTGAGTTCCACCCCTTTGTTTCATTTTTCTTGCTCGCTTAGGTAGGAAAAATAATTGGCTAAGTTAATCGAGAGAACCTGAGAGTAAAGCCAGTATTTCAGGTAAGAATGAGACCCTTAATTTCTGGAAAACTGAGTTCCTTCTGGCTTATACATTAGGCCTGGGAGGCAGTGAAGTCTTACAGAAACAGCAAAATCCTACTAAAGATAACTTACTGTGGAACATTCCAAATTAACAACAACGCATTAAAGTACATTTAAAAAATGAGGGCGCTCGGTAAAGTCCCTTTTGGCTAAGAATGAGTTTGGCACTACAGCATGTCAACTGCTATTCTGTTTGGAATAATCTGCCTTGCACTCTTTGCTGTCAGCTGTGGGTGACAGGATTAGGCATGTACAGGATCATGGGACATGGGGAGCTTTTTCATCCCTAAAAGGGGAAATTTGAGAGATGATGGGACTGCTGGAAAAGATCCCTTTGCTACCCAGAAGCAACCGCCTGAACTTTTCAGTGTCGCTGCGATGGGTGGGGTCTTTCTTTGGCCTCCCTGATCATTTCGCCTTCCCCACCCTGCCACAGGTAATGCTTTTCTCTCTCACCTTTCCCTTTCTTAACTTTTCTATTACTTAGGGCAATCATCTTGCATAGACACCACGTGTTGAAGCTCCTGGTCAGAGGTTGGGTTAACAATGATGGGGCCTAACTACGGGCAAATGTAAGCCTTGCCAGTTTGATATTGGGTGCTAAGCAGGGTGGCTAATGTCTATGTTTTATCACACATATTTTACTCTGGCCAGAAGAAAAAGGTAATTTTCCTTTATGATGCGGCTTGGCTCCAGCACGATAGTGTGGCAAGCTGAGTCACTGGGGCCGCTCAGGGAAAGGGAATCCAGAAGCCTGGCATGCCGGCAAAAGGGTAGGAATTTCTTGCCAGTCAGATTCTGGCTTCTCTCTCTGTGTGCAAATGGTTGAATGAATGGTAAAAATCACTGTTTATCTCTTCTTTAAAGTTTTGATTAATGCAAAAAGTAATTCTGAGGCGAGCCTTAACCTGATGTATTTGTGTTCTTTTTTCTGGGTCGAGGGGTACCTTAGGATAAAACATGGGCTTAGGACCACATAAGCTCACTGGTCAATTTGGCACAGCAAGCTGGTCAATAAAAAACTTTCCTGCAGGTCCCTGCAACAAACCAGAAAAACTGGATGGGGTCTCCATCTTGTTTTATGTCCTTGAGAATGTAACCTTGTAACCATGTGGCAGTATTTTCTCTTGGTCTCCACCTTCCATAGCACAGGAATTTTTGGGTTTATGTCATAGTTAGCTGTAAAAATTATCTTGAGTAGTTAAAAGCCTTTGCAAGCTCAAAATTAACTACTCTAGACTCCTTCTGGGAAAGACAACAGATATGACCCTGTGCTATAGCTCAGTAGCTATGATTTTGGCCTTGTACACTGGTGGTCCAGGTTTGGTTCCCTGCTTAGGAAGTAAGTCCTTTTTGGTTTAGTATCTGCATAGCCTTGTCCAGTCTCTTCTCCTCCACAGACTATCTTAAATTTTCCTTTCTCTGAGCACCTGGAAGGTTACATTTGGTAAAGTTCAAAAGCCAGGAATATCAGCTGTTTGGCCTGGCTAAAATCAGGTAATAAGAAATTTTGAAAGGACTTCATTAAAGAGTGCTATGGTTAAAAGTCAGCTTAATTAAAAGTGAATATTCAAGCTCTAACTCCCTGGAAAAACAGGAGGCACCAGAAACCCCTTTCCTGGCCCTGTTCTTCCAAGGGCTGCACCCAAAAGCCAATAACCAATTAAGAAACTTAAGAACTGGCAAATGAAAAACCTTACAATTACTGTACTAATCTTCTTCTGTCTGTCTGGGTAACTATATATGTGTTGTGTGTAATGTTTATATAAAATAGCTCTAATTAATGAATTGACTTAAACAAAAATAAGCACTTAAAATATTTTGAAAGCAAAATAAAACTGTAATGCCTTTTAGTTCATGTAACTTTAGTAATTTTGGGGAAATAAAAACAGCTTTAAAGATTATTGATAAAATAAAGACATTTTTATCTAAATTATGCAGGTCAGATATGAGGTTTGCTAAATGCTTTAAGGTCATAAACTGCTTCAACTTTTGAAAATTGTTCAATTTATTTTGGAGACATTAAATTCTAAATAAGTCCTGGGGATATATGGAATTAGCCATGGCCCTAGCTATACAAAGAAGGTTATAAAGAAAAGAGATACTATATAAGAAAGGATGTTGTATGGTAAATTCTTGTCCTAAAGTAAAATGACTGTTTAAGAAGAGGGATGTTTAGAGCAAGTCAGAAAGTCTAAACATGTCATACATTGTCTGTGTAAGTCATGAAAGAATTTATTAAAAGAAATGTACCCCAGAAATGTTGTACAATTTAAAGGTGATTATGCTAAATGCTTCATAAAATGCCACTGAGACTCTTAACTATACAGCTTGCCTGTTTTACAGCTAGGTAAGGCCTGCAACACGTGGAGTTAGATGCTGGAAAGAGTCAGACCTTATCTGCATTTCTGCCTGGGTCCTAGGCTCCACACCTAGTACATAATAAAAATCCCTTATTTACCAAAGTTTTCACCAAAAGTAAAAGTCTCTAAAAGTTAACATTGTAACATGTAATTGAGGCTACTGAAAAAATAAGTTTACATGCAAGGTGTGTAAGGAGAATGAACTGTGTTTTTTGTAAGAGATTATAAGAAAGTACAGAAATGTAAATGTTTGCCTGGATTAGAGAGTTAAAGGATTGTTTTAAATTAAATAAAGTTTGAACAAGTTGTGGATGGCTTATAAAAATTAATTATAAGAGATTCTGTGTATGAACATTTTGGCTAAAGTTAAAATGGCATTATTCAGGTTTTTTCCCATAAATTGGAAATTGGAATAGAAGCACAACAGAGTTTTCTTAGAACATTGCTCTGCTCTGAGAAAAAAATTGTAAAGGGTTATAAAAGGTTTCTAAAAATCTTACCTTATGGTCAAACTAATTAAAACTGAATAGATTTATAAAATGTTATTTAAAAACTAGCTTTAACATGAAAAATACACTAATGGAAACACAAAATTCGGTTTTCTCTTTTAAAAAGGATTTGTATGTAATATTAAAAGATAATGAAAGGTTTTTGTTTACCTTTTAAGTAAACTACAAAAGAAAAAGGGGGAAAGGGAAAGAAAGGAGACAGAGTCAGTTGGCTTCATGCTATCTCCACTTGGTCTTATTTGGAAAGCTGAGTCTCCTCTCTATCTGAATAATGTTTTCTCCTCTTAAAAGTTTTCGAGTTATCATTTTGGTTAAATGAATGACTTTTGGTAACCTAGGATTATATTTTGTAATATCCAATGTTTTATACTTTTGGTATTTAACAAACCTTTCAAAATCAAGCTCTAGATTATCATGCTAAATCAGCCAATACTAAAATTGTTTAAATATACAATTTGAAGGAACTCCATGGCCTGTCAAATTACCTACAATAACCCATTAGTTATCAGTGCTATGCACCTAAATTGGAGAAGCAACTGGTATTCAAGAGGATATAAGTCCAGTGTTAAGCATGGACTCACGAAGAATGAGGATGGCTGCCTTGCCCTTCCTGAGTCCTTAAAACTTTTGTTATTAAAGGTTCTACATTCCATGACCTGTCATGGAAAAGATAAAATAATCCAAATTGAATATATTGATGTGGTGACTTATAAATTGCAGAGACGGTTTAAAGCCAATGTTTGGTTCCATATTCCTGGGAAGACAATCAAAGCTTCAGGTACATTTAGCTACCTCATGGGCCATTTTAACATTTATAAAGGGATTTCATTCAATTATCATTTTCAGTGCATGTTTTCTGGTTGTATGAAAGCTTTCTCATGCAAGAGGGCTGATGTTATAACAGTAGATTATTATGATACAGTGTATTTTCACTAGGTAAAGAAAGCTTTCTGTGGTACACTGAGGACAGTCCTTTCACAATCTATAACCCAAAAATTGGATCTTCTGAGAACATCAGAGAAAGACTGTCCTTGCCGCCCACACTACAGCAAAACTTCGGAGTTTTGAACCTTGGGTTCATAATCTCACAACTGAGGAGGGTCCCTCCACACTCCTGGAACTGTAAACCCATTGGAACCCTTAAGTTAAAACTAACCAGGAAAGTTTTTACCCAGAAGAAGATGGCATCCTTGATGTGAACAGCTTTTCCCAACATCATGAATCAAAACTTGTACTATCACAAGACTCTTATCTTTGAATATTTTTTCCTTGTTTATGTGTCTATGAATGATAGAAATGAAAAGGGGGTCTATTATGCGCACTTATAGGGCATACTTTTATTTGTGAAGAATTTTGCAGACAGCCTTATACATGAATAAACATATATATATATACAACACTTACGTTTAAGTTTATTCATGAATATATAAAGTTTATTCATATATATATATATATATATAAATTTTATTTTTCTTTTTTTGAGATGAAGCCTTGCTCTGTCACCCAGGCTGGAGTGCAGCAGCATGATCTCGGCTCACTGCAACATCCGGCTCCCGGGTTCAAGCGATTCTCCTGCCTCAGCCTCCCAAGTAGCTGGGACTACAGACACACACCACCACGCCCAGCTAATTTTTGTATTTTTAGTAAAGACAGGATTTCACCATGTTGGATAGGATGGTCTTGATCTCTTGACCTCATGATCTGCCCACCTTGGCCTCCCAAAGTGTTGGGATTACAGGCATGAGCTACCATGCTTGGCTTAAACTTATATTTTAATAGATAAAAGATGAAGGCCCAATATGGGTGAGAAACAGGTGGCACAAGCATTGCCTCATAATCAGTCAAAAACCCTCTCAACCCACATCATGGATTAAAGAGAACATTGTCAGGAGGCCTTCACTCTTCTAAAGTACATCATTTGTTAGGTCCTTTTTCCATCGTTTAGAATAAAGGACGCAATAATAAGAAATGTCACCCTCACAATAGGTTCTACAGCAAATTCTACTTTAAAGGCTATAGATACACAACAGACTTTAAATTATCTTGTGAGAGTTATGCTAAATAATAGAATTGGCTAAACAGAAAAGTACCCGCGCAGCTGCTGACACTTGTGGCCTATGGAGAAATACATCAAATGTAGATGATAAAAATTCAGTTGAAGGGGATTAATGAAAAGAGCACTTAATCAAGTGAGTAGACTCTTCATCTGGCTCATTCTTTAATCTATTTAATTTTATATGGTTTGGTTTATGGGGAACCTAGCTAAGGAGCATACTCCAAACTCTTGGTATTATCCTTCCAATAGTCATAATAGTCTCCCTGGTGCGCTTTATTCTCTCAAAGGTTTTAAATGTTTGCATGCAGCCATCTGTAGAACGTCAAATGGTCTCCAACCGGAACAACAAAAGCTGAAAGAAAAGTGTGATCACAAATACACCATAACCTGTGAATAATGTGCTGAGACTGGAAATTCAAAATGATGGTAACTGAGAGTGGGGCTAAGGCCCTAAATTTTGGTCAGACTTTCATCTGAGAACGTGGCCAAAAAGGGGGAATTTTTTAAAAACCAAAATTATGGGAGGCCTTTAATTTGGACTGAGCTCATGCACTAGTTCCCAACAAACTGAACAAAACTAAAATGGAGTCACTCATGCTAAATGTGATATTAATCAAACTAAGACTTTAAGAAAACACATAGATCCTAGAATAGACCAGGTTTTGTTTTTCTTTTCCTGTAAACAGAATGTTAAAGCATAAGGAGCTACTCTCTACTCAGTCCTTATTCTCTCCTTGCAAAACCCACTGTTCTACTGTTTCCCAGTGACTTTCAAAACCATGTAAGTACATTTACAATAGTGATAGTAACATCAATGACTAAAGTTTCAGTCAGTCTCTCAAAATTGAGAAAATGACCAAAAGGGGGGAATTGTTAAAGCAAACTAAATATGACCTGAAAAGGACTCTGTACTTCTATATTTGAGTCCTTATCGATGTACTGTAAACTAGCTTAACAGTCAGACAAAATTGAACACCTAAGTTAATAGTATGCACCTGTAACAATGGCTGAGTGTTGGCCACCAGCGGCCATACTTCAACCACTCATAGACTGCTGAATGTTCAACCTGCATTCAAATAAGGCAAACGCTGAGCTGTAACCAATCTCACTATGTCTGTACCTCACTTCCGATTCCTGTACATCACTTTACCTTTTCTGTCTATAAATTTGTTCTGACTATGAGGCACACCCGGAGTCTTCATGAATCTGTTGTGTTTCAAGGGCTGCCCAATTTGCAAATCATTCATCGCTCAATTAAACTCCCTTAAATTATAAAAAAAGAAAGTTATTATAATTACATACCCTATTAACCCTAATAATTTCTTTTCTTAAGGTCTGTTTTCTCTGATATTAATATACCTGTGCCAGATTGTTTTTGATAATTACTTTGTGGTATCTCCTTTTCTATTCCTATACAATTATATTTTAAGTGAATGGTTTACGCAGTCAAAGTTTAAGTGTCTCTCTTATAAATATCATGAATATAGCTGGGCTTTCATGAAACTCTAGGTTGAGAATCTGTCATTTAGTGAAAAAAATTTACCAGCATACATTATCATGGTGCTATCCGGTGTATTTGGATTTATTTCTAATATGTTATTTGAACTTTCTGTTTACCATGCATTTTTGTGCCTCTTTTTTCCACCCTTCTTGCTTTCCAGTAGGCTGATAATTTTTATTTCTTCTTTTTTTACTCCACTTATTGTTTACAGGTGTATTAGTCCATTCTCATGCTGCTAATAAAGATATACCCAAGACTGAGTAACTTATAAAGAAAAGAGGTTTAATTGACTCACACTTCTGGGGAGGACTCAGGAAACTTACAATAATGGCAGAAGGGGAAGCAAATATGTCCTTCTTCACATGGCAGGTGCAAGAAGAAACAGTGCCCAGAAAAGGGGTAGGCCCCTTATCAAACCATCATATCTTGTGAGAACTCACTATCACAAGAACAAGATGGGGCAAACTGCCCCAATGATTCAGTTATCTCCACCTGATCCCTCCCAAGATGTGGGAATTATGGGAACTACAATTGAAGATCAGATTTGGGTGGGGACACAGCCAAACCATATCAAGAGGTATATTATTTTTCTATACTTTTAACGTTTATTCTGAATATATAACACGTTTACTTGCTTAATAATGTTTAAAGGTAATCATTATACAGAGGGGATACTTAGTTTGTTTTTATTATTTCAAACAATAGATTATTAGGTAGTTCTATATGTACTACACTTAAGCAGTCCTATATGTTCTGATACAGAACAATCTCTAATTATGGAGTTCAATAAGAAAATTCAAGGAACGTTTGTGTGTGTGTGTAATATGTTACGTTTTTGCATAGATATATATACACACACATAACTATATGTGCAAATAAATGAATAGGAACAAAATATTTCTCTAAAAGTACACCTATGAAACTGGTAACAGTGTTTCATTGGGAACAGTGTTTGCTTCTGGAGGGAAGAAATATGTACATATGGGACCAGTGTAAGAAGGAAAATGCTTCCTCTGTACACATTGAATTTTGTATAACATACATATATTACATTTACAGAAAAGGCAATAATAATTTTTTACGAGTTAATATTTCTTCTCCAGAATAATTCGGGGGACTTAAAATGTTTTAAACTCAATTTTTCTTACTTTTACATCCTTCTTAGTATCTAATGTATCAGTTAGAGATTGCTGCTTATCTGCAAATCACAAAATCCCAGGAGCATTCAACAAGAAGCAATCATTTATCACTTTTTGGCTCAGCTGGGCTAGGCTAGACATGGCTGGACTGAACATTGGGTCCAAACTCTGCAATGGGTCCAGGTCTGTTTCCAATATCTCTCATCTTCCTTGAACTGGTGGTTACCTGAATCATACTCTTATTGCAGAAAGCTGAAGAGTAAGAACAAACGCAACAGATATGCACATTTCAAGCTTTTTTTCTCTCAGTACTTCTGTTAACATCCCATTGACCAAAGCAAGTTACAAATTCAAGTCCAATATTTATGAGTCAGAGAACTATATTCCTCCCATGGCTATGAAGGGTGGAGAGTGAGTGAATACTTGCTGAATAATAATCAAATCTATCACACCTGGTATTATAGCTCTTCTTTGCTTTGAAATATCCCCCAAATTAGTCTCTTTTCAACACTTGATATTTACTTTGATTTTCCTAAATCTTCATCAATCTATTTGCCCAGGATTGCTCCTTGCATTCTATTTTTTTTTTTTACTTTATTCAATTTCCTTCTTAGTAAAATAAATATTTTAGTACAAAGCCTTTTCTGTGAATCCTTGAGTATTAAACTCTCACTGTATTTGTCTAGAACTAGGTCTTGAATGATTACTTAGCTAGCTACAAAGCAGAAATGGCTAGAACTTAGACTTAAATAATTAGGTAGGTAGTTAATAGTACTAAAACATAACTTGAATTCATAACACTGCCAACTTCTTTGTGCGAATGTTAGACATAGGGAATGAATGAACCCTAGAACATGAAATAAACACATCTTGGTGTACTCAGACAAATCTGGGAACTTGAACCCTGTCAAATTTCTCTGAACCTCCCTTCCCAGCAGAAACACTCACTTCTCCCCTGTCTGAGAAGACAACCATTATTTTGCTTCTAGGCTTTAGTAACATCACTAGAGTAGTTACTTTGCAAAATAAAGCCCATTCTTCTCAACACTTACCTTCCAATAGTCTTCATTGCCTCCAGACCTATAACTAGAGGCAAATCCAAGCATGCCCCAGGGGAAAGTACAAAGTGTAACCACCTTAATAATGTCTGAAATTTTGCTAATTTATATTAACGAAGTTCTGAGGAATACAAATTCTAACAATGTCAGGCAAATGAAATGAAACAAAACACTGGACCAGACCAAAGTTATCAGTATAATTTATGTCTCAGAAATTCGGAGTGTAATGTACAAGCTTCAACAACAGATTCTAAAAGTCAGTTTTTTTAATTTTTAATTTTAATTTTTATTTTTGCTTAACTGAAACTTGGATCCTTGACAGATTATGGTTAATGAGGGTGAGATTCTAGAACTTTTCTTTCATAATATAGAGGAAATAATTGAAAAGCTTAGGAAGATGGGATGTGGAAGTACATATGTTGTATGTGTCTTGCATACCCACATTTCCGTGATTTCTCACAGGAGGGCCCAGAGCATGCTCCCTTCTTTAAGACATTGAGAAATGCAAGAGAGGAGATCAGTGGCATCTTTGAACAGCTCTGTAAAATCTGGCCTATGGAGGCCTGGGAAAATGGTGTAAATGCCATCACTGTAATGTACTTCCTGATTTCAAAGGGTATAGTGGGATCTCGAAGTGCCAGATAGGTATAAATATGTAAGAGAAAGCAAAGATACAGATTGGGTGGCCAACACCAGACATGCATCTTATATTTTAAGACTCCTGAGAGTTTTCTTAACAAGGTACCGTGATCCCAATACACACACACAGTCTGATTCTTGCTCTTAAGATGGCGTTCTTGACCCTGTTATTGATGTGAAAAATACCTCAAAGGAAATATTGAGACAATTTGGCAACTTGTAATAAGATCTTAAGTGGTACCCTCTCTGTTGCCCCAAAACTGGTAACTAGGACCCAAAATTTAGGGGAAAAAAGCCTTAAGTAACCTTATTCTCTAAATATCATAGCAATAATTGAGTCCATTTTAAGAACTAGATACCCATTTTGAAGATAAGAGGCAGCTGAACCAGCAATCCTCTCTCTTCTCCCCAACTGTTATCCCTGCTGCATCCTGCCTCATGATCTGTATAAACAGAAAACACAGGAGGAGTGAAGCGTGGTGGCTTTCATGTATCCTCCCCCACCATAGGTGGAAGAAGACAGTGGGATGGGAGGGGCGTTTACCTTCCCAAAGGCCAACAAGAGAGGAATTCAAGAAAAATCACTCATGCAAAATTAGAAATACTTGCTGGAAGTAGACAGTGACATCTTAACCAGTTTAGTCAATGGATTTGTTGTTTTTCCCTGAGCCTACCAGAATCAAGAAAAAATATTATTGGAAAATAATAATAATAGGTTAGAGACAAGGAGGCAACATATCAGCCAGCTTTTCATTCCATTTCTTTTCTTTTCTTTTTTCTTTTTTTTTTTTCAACTGTTTTTCATGGCAGGGATGCCTAAATTTCCTGAGTCAAGAAACACAAATAGAAGATAGCCAGGTTTGAACTATCTTACTGGTGTATCAGAAAACCTGCCAGATCGGGGGACTATTAGCTGAAAGCAGTCATAGCGGATAACCATGGGCACTGACCAATGTCAGTGCAAGGAGCTCCAGAAGGATGGAAACTTCTCCAAATGTCATTAACACTTAGCAAAGTTTTGACCATTAGTTGAAAGCAGTGATTCAAAAAGAAAACTTTTTTCTTTTTTTAATGTTTGTGCCAAATTGACTTCAGAAGCTTCTGCTAATACATTGTAAGTCTATAGAATGTTGAAAGTGAGTGAGATAGAAAAGAAGTAAAGAAGAGTCTGAGTATTCATATTTGAGTGATTTGGAGAATGATGATTCTCCTGACCAAAGGAGAGGGAGGGAGAGGCCTACTTGGGAGGGGACTGGAAAAAGTTGGGTTTTAGACATTTGACTTCAAGGAGTGCTGAGATATTTCCTAATGGAAATATCCAGAAAGTAACTGGAAATGTACTTTTAAAAGGGGTAAAAAAGAGGTCAAGAAGGACAGATATGGTAGACATTCAGAAAGAGATGATCACCAAAAATATAAAAGAGAATAAAATCTTCATGGTAAGGTGCTCATTAAGCACACGCAGACATCTCTCCAAGTCATAATACAGGGTTCCTTTTGTCTCCTTTAGGACATAACAGAAAATTAAAATATTTAAATAATGCATTAATGATGGAAAAATCAAAAGAGTGGCCTGTGCCCTTTAGCTATTCTGATTACTTCATTAATGAAACACTAAACGATTAATGTTTGATGATGGGTATTGTGTTTATAATAAAGTCTCCTGCTTGTTACGAAAAGGACATGCCTTTCTTTTCAAGAAAGCCAAACTTTGTTGAAAGATCCTGTCACTTGATAACTCCAGTTTTGCTATTTAAACAGCCTGGATTTGTCCTTAATGACCAGACAAATGTCTGTCACTGTAAAATTAGGCAAGTCAAATTTTTAACTTTTGGAATGTTCAAGTTAACTTCCTGAGAACCATGCTTCACAGGGCTGAGGGGACAAAATGGATAAGGGCCTAATTTCCTAGACATATAATTTCTCTCCACCAAAGATGTTGTATTTATTTTCTTCTGTAAATTTGGCTTATATGACTTGAACTTCATTCATAAAAACTAAAAAAGATTAGGGTGTCCATTCCAAACAGGACAAGTGTGTGCATCTGGATGTTCATGAGATTTAATAAAGCATGCCCTAATGTGAATAAAGAAAAAAAAATCATCTTTAGTCTGAAAGCATGGGTGTTTTCCCCCCTGTGGCACTTTATGACACTTGGCAGCTCATTATCACACTTCACAGAGTCTCGTGTCAGCATGTCAGATTTCTCTAAATTTTGACAGAATTAAAGTAGTGCCGTTTGATATAATTGATATTGTACAGTTAATCAGGCAGTGGCTCCATCACAGAGTAACATTCTGAAAAGGCTTAATTACTGAACTGTGAAGATTTACTGCCATCTGGAAGTTCCTTCCCAAAGTTCTGTTCCTGAATTTTATGTAGAGTTCACAAAAATAACTTGGTCCATTTAGAAATCATGCCCTCGATTTGGAAATTAAAATTGTTATTTTTGGAATCTCATTTGGCCTAGAGATCATAGAAGCCTTATGAAAAATAAAGGAGCAATGGCAAATGAGAAAAAAGGAAAGAAAAGTGGAAGCTCTGGAAATTATTTTCTTTATGTAACGTTTAAAAGGGCAGACACTGGAGCCAGATGGCTTGATTTCAAACCCCATTTCTGCTACTTACTAATCATGTGACCTTGGGCAAGTTAGTTAAACTGTCTGTAAAATAAGGATATGAATAGTGCCTACATGATAGCATTAGAGTCACAATTAAATGTATTAACAATTGAAAAGTAATCAGAACCGTGGCTGGCACGCTGTAAGAGCAATGTTAAGTGTTTGCTGTCATTATTATTAAGGCTTTTAAATTACTTTGTCCTCAAGATTGTTCTCACTTTAAGACACAAACATATCATTTGAAAAACTTCCCCTGAGATAGTAAACTTCTTGTGACTGAAGACAAATAAATTAAGTGTAAAGTAGCACCATCATTTGTCAGGAATCTTTTAGCTGGGGTTTCTTTTGAGTAAAAGGTTGAATTGGATTCCCTCTAAATTCATCCTAATCTAAGAGTTTTTGATTTTATAGACTCTGTAAAATCAATTATAAGAAATAAGGTAACTGATAAGAAATTTCAGAAATAGAGGCTTTAATCCATAAGAAATATTTATTCATCATCTTCTATTCTGTGAATCAATACCTATAAAGAAGGAGGAGGAGGGGGGAGGAAAAGGAGGAGGAAGAGAGAAGAGGAAGGAGAAAAAAAGGAAGAATCAGTGTTATGATGGGAGTTCTCTATTGGTAGGAAGGTAGAAATAATCCCTAGAGAGGAAATAATGTCTTTTATAGCCTGAGTAGAACCCCAGTAGAATATAGTGAGACATACAGAAAAAAAGAAAAGATAAAAAGAGGTATATAAAATTTATTCATTCCCAATGAGGAAAATATTGATTTAGACAAAAAAGAATTGGTTTTATAAAATCATGTCATATATTGACAATATCGCCAGATTTGTCCATTTAAAATGCACTGTGAATATTTTGGTGTCATTATATATTCTTCTATTGTATTATTATTATTTTGGTTAGGGATTCACAGTGTTTCATTGAACAGACATACCACAACTTATTTAACAAATCCTGAATTGATGAAAATTTGTGTCATTTTTATTAGTTTAATGAGATGAATGTTCTTATGACTATAATACTGGACACCTTTTAAGTACTCCTTTAGATCCTCTTGACCTTACATGTCTTTATTTCAGACACTTTGTGACAATTAATACTGCAAAAGCTCTGACCAGCTTCTTGGCTCAGGCACCTATGATTAACCTCTTTCCCCTCATCCCAGGAATTCTCCATTGACTCAAAGACATTAGATTCTAGGGAACCAGTTGGTGTCCACAGCCCATGGGGTGGAACTTTGACCAATGGGAATGAAAACTGAGCGATACATGCTTATTACCTTTCTCTCCTGGGATGGACAGACCTGATATGCAGTTTATATGGTTTCTCAGATGGTCCCACTGGATTTAGCAACATATGCATAAAGCCCTTGTTTCAGGTTCTTCTCTCTGGGGAAAACAGATCATGAAAGAAGGTACCAGGAATAGCCTTGGAAAGCAGACCCTCAGAAAAGGGTTTTGAAACTGGATTACTTAATGGTTAGACATTAATAAGAACTCCCTCCTCCCCTACTGGTTGTAAGAACCTCTGTTATTCAATAGCATCACAATTATTAAGACTTTCTCCTTCAGCTGATTAATATGAGGTACAGGTAGAAGGTGAGACATCTGAATGATACGGGAGCCATGATAACTAGAGTGATTATAAGGATTTTGGTATAGGCTAGTTTTTGTTAAGTGTGTTGGAAGCCTTGAAAAAAAAGAAAATGAAGTCTCAGAAGAGCCAATCATCAAGGCTAAACAAACTGTGAAACCCAGAGGGCCTATGTGGAAGCTTTGAAGAAGAAAGTCGTCTCCTTCAGCTACAGGGCAGAGTTGACTGAAAATTGGGTTTGGAATACAATCATAAGAATGGCAGAGCTTAAACTGGATTAAGATGCAGCATCTGGATAGATCTTCTAGATCAGAGTCAGATGCCATATAGGTAAAGAGTTGGACTTGAGAACTGAAATGAGGACTTTAGGGTGGACAAGCCCAAGAATCACAAACTCCAACATTCTCCTGAATCTTTCATTTTGCTGAAGCAGGCTCTTTGCCAGAAGAGAGGAGGTTCCCTTGCATGGAGAACTTGCAATGACCTCATCTGAGGCTAGTGCCTTGCAAGATGATGCAAGACTTACCCTTGAAATACCTCATTGCCTCCAGGCCAATGACCAAGGTCAAATCTCTGAATAATTACTATGTGCAGTCTCTGCTCTTGGAAGAAATACCTTAAATAGCATGGAATTGCAAGAACTAACTAATAGTATTAGCAGGATTTAGGAGACCATGTATGAATGGACAGTTTGTGTAGATAATGAGAGTGTTGGAATAAAAGTCTAGATAGGGGAGAATTTTTTGATCTGGGATTTCTCAACTATAACTCAGGATTCAATGCCATGTCAGAACTTATGGACATGATCCTAATACTCTTCTGGGATGACTCCTTGAAACTTGACCTAGAGCAAAAGAGATAATTGTAGAAGCTGGAACTTCTTGGAATAGATTGAGAAAGTGGTCCAAAGGTTCATGGAGGTGGGACTGTAAGAATGGATATTTATTATGAGTCCAGAGAATGCATGTGATAATTATATTTTTCAAAGGTAGCCACAACATCATCTCTTACCTCACAAGTTATTCTACAAACTTACCACTCTCTCATCAAGAAGTGGAGTCTAATTCTTCTCCCATTGCTGGCATTTGCCTATTTCTATTAACAGAACGCAGAAGAATTGACGCTATAAGATTTCTGAGGTTAGGTCACTGGTTGATCTACTATAGAGATGACATCACATTAATTGGACCAGGTGAGCAGCAAATGGCAAGTGACTTGGACTTCTTAGAAAGAACCATGGATGTCAAAGGTTGCCAAAAAAAACTCCACAAAAATTCAGAAGGCTACCACATCGGTAAAGTTTGTAGGGAACCATTGACCTGGGCATGGTGGAGCATCCTCTTGAAATAAAGATATGAACATGTGGCCCAGACACTCCATCTCAACCACTCTGTTGTACCAATACCCTTTATCGTTAGGTTAGAGTGATATTTTAGTGTTAGTTAAGAATGCACTGGTGCTGCATTATAGCATGGCTTGGGGATGACCCAAATTTCCCAGTGGTAAAGGGAAATTATCCAAACGAGAAGACTGTGAATGGTACATTTGGCATTCAATTCATATGGAAGGAAAAGAGATCTAGGATAAGGATATATATATGGAGCCCTAAGCATTGGCAAATGGCGAGGCTGGTTTTTGGTGATCTGAAAAGAACAAGATTATAAAACCAATGACAAATCTGTGAAAAAGGTATGTGATTGGACCTGTCACACTGGGCACAAAGCATGAGGATTTGTGTCTAACACCTGTGCATACCAGAGCATATCCACTACAAAGAACAGTATGACTTTTCCTGTGGATGTCAACTGACCGACTCTCTCTTCTTAGCCATAGTAGTGCAAAAATGATAATTGTCATGGTGGAGTCTGTACATGCACTCAACCGTATAGCCTCCCTCTCAGCAAGGATGAGGATAACTACTGCCACTGCTGAATGATCAACCTGCCAGCAGCAGACATCAACACTTGATACAGCATCATTCTTTGGGGAGATAAGAAAGCCATTCTTGATAGGTTGATTACATTGGATCTCCTCCATTCTGGGGGCCAAGTGCTGGCCAAGAGTAAGGAAAATCTTGAATTGATATTGAAGGAGGTAAACCGTAAATAGTAATTACAATCTCAGGAGCAGCTGTATCTGTGGAGATGGTAGGTTTCTGTTTTGTTTTGCTTTTATTTCTCACTCATCATCTTATGTTAAGTCTTTGCAGAGACTGTGGCTGTCCTCCATCTTGAAGGAGACTCTGGCACATTTGACTTGTACCTCTCCTCTTTCAGGGAAGAAGTGAAGGAAACTTATTCCGACCAAAAATGAAGGCTCCATTACATAGTAAGGGAGATGCACACAAATGAGGGACACAAACGGATCATTGTGTTGCAAGGGATGTACTTTATTGGATACCTCATATGCATCACTTCAGATCCTCTTAGTCTTGTATTTCAGACAGCTCAAGGGCATTGATGCATTCTAGACATGTGCAAACTGACAGCACTCACATCAGACTCAGACAGAATGACCCTCAAGCAGACACGTGGGATACTGTGAAGTGAGGGATAGGGAGGAGCTGTTCCTGTGTAACCAGGAAATGTACTAACTTTTGTCCAATGGGGATGAGAAGAGGTACATAAATGTGCCCCTTTCTCCCTCAGATGGAAAGCCTGAAACACATTTCCTATGACTTCCTGGACCATCCTGCAATAACAGGCAACCTCTTGCCTATGATGGTGACTGAAGTGATAATGCACCCTTTCTGGCTCTCTCCTTCCTCATTTTGCTTCCCTGTCCTAGTGCTTGCTCCTTGGGGTTGACATTCCAATATAGGACTCACCCATGTGGCTTCGTTTCAGGTTTGGCTTTTGGAGGACACAGGCTAAGAAACTAAATTTCTTCACAAATGTATGTTTCTTAGGATAAATTCCCTAGATCTGGAATTGCTGAGTCAAAGCACATTTTTAAGGCTTTGATGCATATTGCCAAAATTGCTCTCCAGAAAGATTTTGCAGTTCCCTCTCATGTGTTTGCTGTCATGAGGAATATATAAAGTGGCCATTTCCCCACATACTCGTTAATGATTGGTGTCATTTTTTTACTGTTCTTTAATTCAGTATGTTTTAAAATGGCATAATCTTGTTGTAATGTTTATAATTCTGCATAAGAATGAACTTGAACTTTATTCAGTATGCTTATTGCCCACTTGTTTATATTTAGAAAAGTTTATAGGCTTGGTCATTGTTATATCCAGTTTTCATGTAATTTCAAAAGATCTTTTTAAAGTTATGAATAAACCCGTTATCTTTCCTACATGTTGAATGTGTTTCTCCAGTTGTTTGCCTTTTAATTTTGCTTATGATGTTTTTAGACATACAAAAACATATTATTGTTGCTGTTGTTTTGGAGATCTGACCCATAAAGCTGGCTCTTTCTACATGAGAATCATATTATTTTATTATGATAGTGGTATGGTCATTATATTTTAATATAATGCAGGCTTCCAATACGCTTTGTTCATTTTAAGAAATATTGATGGCTATTCTTATACAGTTACGGTCATCTGATATGCTTTGTTTGTTTTAAGAAATATTCAAGGCTATTCTTATACAGTCATCCTTTTTAAAATCCCATTAGTTTGTTGAAGTTTAGCAATTACTTTGGATATCTGACATAAGTGTTCACATGTCATTTTCATTTTGACTTATTTACATTGTGAATTATAGAAATATATCTCCAGATTAAATAACATTTTAATCTCTTGTATAAACCCAACAGAGTCTCTTTCTATTTCGACTGCTGCTACCTTCGTTTGGAACTTTAGCATCTTGTTTATTTGGAATTTTAATATCTGGTTTATTATAGTATCATCTCTAAAAGGCTGAATACCCACAATGCCCCCTCTCCAAACCATTCAAATAATCAAATCTGATGTGTCTGATGTGTTTTTCTGGTTCTTGATATTCTTCAGTGTGAGGTCCATTTAATATAGCACCCAAGGGTCTTCATTATCTAGCCTTTTGGATATCTCTGCTACCTCATCCCTTGCCATTTCTCCTGCACTTTCCAACCCCAACTCCAAGTGTTGTTCCCAGGATGGGCAATATAGCCTGTCTCTGGTGCCATGCCCAGGCTGCTCTGCAAACACTATCACATCCTTTTACTGCTCATCTTTACCTGTCTAATATCTATTTATGATACTTGACTCAGGCCTCACCTTCTCTGAGATGCCTTTCTTGACCCCATTTTGCATGTGTTTTCTTTCATATGTACTCTCTGTACACCTCATATTTACTGCTATCTTTACAATGCTCATACTCCGTAGCCACTGTTAACGAATCTTTAAAGTCTGTCATATAATAAAAAATCAGTTGAGGCCTGGCACAGAGGTTCACACATGTCATCCCAACACTTTGGGAGGCTGAGGATCACTTGAGATTATCCTGGGCAATGTAATGAAACCCCGTGTCTACAAAAAATACAAAAATAAGCCGGGTGTGGTGGTGCGCACCTGTAGTCCCAGCTACTTGAGATGCTCAGGTGGGAGGATCACTTGAGCCTGGGAGGCTGAGGCTGCAGTGAGCAGTGATTGTGTCACTGTGCTCCAGTCTGGGTGACAGAAGAAAAACCTTGTCTCAAAAAAAATAATAATAAAAAAAGGTCAGTTAATACATGGTGATAGATGGAATGAATAACTCAGCATCCACACATAAAAAATGAGGATAATATTTCAAATGAACATTATATAATCCTAAAATCAGATAAATATATGAGAGGGCTTTAAACACTGTAAATTGGTATATAAATACAAAGTGAGAACCAAAGAGGAAAAGTTATATTCCCAAATGATTGGAGTAATGGAGCTTTTACTTCATAGATTGAAGAAGAAAATGTAGTGATTTACATATTGAATTCTGTTTAACCCAGTGATACTCAGGAACAACTTTGAGTTTTTAAATATTTCATTTGGGATTTTTTTCATTGGTACTTGGAAATGTGATTATGATACATAATCACAGTTATTTCTACCTAACCTTTATATTTTGTGACATTCTCAAGTTTAAAATTTTTCTTTTGTTAAAAGGTTATATTTTACCATTTTTATAAAGCAGTTTTATCAACTATCTTAAAGGAAGAAATCATAATTATTTTTTACAGTCTAAAAATTGTAGATATCTATATTCACTTGAGAATGCCTTTAAAGGGCAAGTGTGCAGCCTAAATAACAAGTTAGGTATATTAAATGAGTATAGTAAAAGTCAGAAAGACCAATCATAAATGTCTAAAGTTGCTGACATTCTTACCACGTAAAAAAAGAGCATTCAGTGGAAAGCTTTTTAAATGACTCATTAAAAGGCAGTTTATAAATGGATTCGGAAACTGTGATCTTCTATAACTTAAAGACAAATTTTTATGTTAAAAAATGTACCAAACTGATCTATGAAGGCCATTCCATTTAAATGTTTTTATTTAAAAATATGTTTAGCTAGGTGCAGTGGCTCATGCCTGTAATCCCAACTACTTGGAAACCTGAGGAGGGAGGATCACTTAAGCCCAGGAGTTTGAGTCCAGCCTGGGCAGCATAGCAAGACCTCATTTCAGATATATATAAATGTATATCTTAATATATATACCTTTATATATGTATATTTTTATATATCTTTATATACCTTTATATATAATATTTATATACCTTTATAAGTATATATATATATTTATCAGTTTATCAGTTTTGAAACTCTGATATACATATCAGGAATAGACTTCCACTTTAAGAGATACATATAAAGATATATAAAGATACATAAATATATATAAATGTATCTCTTTACATTTGTCTTAATATAGTATAAATTTTATTTTATAATTTTCAGTTATTTTAATGCAAAATGGTTGTAATAAATTTACCAGCGGTGAGGTTTATTTAAACACTAATATGTATCTTAAGAAATAGGCAGAGTAATCTGAATCTTGTGCTCATTTAACTCATATTCAATTTATTGACTAAACATATATCTAAATATTCACAAAATTTTTGTAAGTGCTCACTTCCAATTTTATTCAATTATAATCTAAAAGTATGTATGTTTTAGCATATTAAATTATTTTTGGATTGCTTAAATTACTGTTCTAATTCTGCATCCTTTTTAATTTCTTAATACTGACACTTAAAAAGCCAACATTGCTTTGATTTCTCCTGAATACTTTTACCAATTTTAAATCTATATAAAATATATTTAAGGACAACTTTTTTCTTTCTTAAAAGTAATATAAATATATAATGGAAATTTTCGGTACAGTGCTTGACTCATAATATCATGAATTAAATAACACATTCCATAAAAAAAAGCATTTCTGTTGGATGTTTGTTAGGGGGAAAAAATGGCAGTAGTTGCCTTTAAGAAGCATTTGAATACAAAACTTCCCTTGTACTTAGCAATTTTCACCTTTAAAACATTTTTTCCATTTTTTGTTTGTTTTTATTCTTCCGGCTTCCAGGGCTGGAAGTTCACCTTCCACAGAGCCTATACTCCCTTCACACTTCATTCTCTCTCTTACAAAGTTCTCAGCTCTTTCTTTCTGTACCCTTAGTGCCAAAACTCTTCATTCAACAGATACAAAAGCAAAGTGAAGGTGAGGCTCCATACCTGCATATACCATGTTTATAAAGGAAAACAAAACAGATGGGATGGTATGGAGTAGGACATGTGACCAAAATCCAATAATCATCCCTTACTTGTTGGTATTGTTCTTGACACTAAGTGCTAAAGTCATACATGTTGGTGCTTAAATGGACTCACGATAAATGAAAATATATTTTTTCATCTTTTGGCACTAGGCTTGTTGAAAGTTGTGCAGTATGCTGTTTCACTCCCATTTGAAATGCCAGCCTAGAATTTTTAGCATCATGAGTATGTTGTGGGATCAACACAACAGACTGAGTATTGAGTTTGTAAAAATTGAACTTTGCGTATTTTAAAATACACTTTTTACTTGGTAGGAAGTAAAAAGACAAAAAATAAAATTTAAAAAACACATCATATTAGGTATAATACAGATTGTCAGCAAAGAACTTCCTATGCCATAAGTAGTATGAACATATTTAATCTTTTAAATATGTCCATTAAAGTGTCCATTAAAAAATTAAATGTCTATTTTAAAAAACTAAACAATTCAGAAGCAATACTTTATGTAGTGAGAAAACAATACTTCATGCATAATGAAAGAGAGAAATTACTTAAAACTTTCTTTAATCCTAATTTGTTTATCAGTTTTGAAACTCTGCACATAGTAGGGATAGACTTCCACTTTAAGAGATACATTTTGGGGACAAAATTTTAGTTTGGCAGGGTGTTCCTCTTCCACTATCCACATGTTTCTTAAACTCTTTTTCATCAAGTGTCAAGGGGCCCTTCTTACTTACGACATTCCATCTTCAGACAGCTTAAAACTTTCCCAGGAAAGCTCTAAGTCCATGTTTCCCAAATGTTTAAGCTGATAGATATTATAAGACTTTTTTTTCTCTATTTTCTGAGCACCCTCATCAAGCAAATGTATTTTATCTATTCCCATTTTATGTTATTTTTTAAATATGTATTTCTATATATGGAATATGCTTTTCATTTCTACAAATGGTTGTTTTTAAAAATGAAAATAGCTTGCCTTTCTGATTAGCAAAATATTCTATGCTCAGTGTAAGTAATTCAGATCATATATTACTACTTTTCATCATGTATACTTCTATTTATATTTTTTACATAAATGGGAACATACTATATTTATTTTTTTCACTTAACATAACATGTTAAAGATTCTAGGTCCATTCTTGGAAAACTGATTTACTATGTATTTCCCTAATGACTAAAAAGTATTCTACTGGGTAACTGGTGTCTTAATTGGCTGATCTAATCCCCTATTTACTAACACCAAGTTTGTTTCCTATTTTCATTATCTGATACAATTTTACATTCTTGCACATATATTTTTACTCACCCGTTGGACTACTCCTTTAGGATAAAAATCTAAGAAATGGAGAGGAAACACATTCCTTTAGTATGTTACAAAACCCAAATTGCCCTGCACAGTATTTATATCCATGTTCTGTCCCACCAACAGTGTGGGAGAGTACTTATACTGCCCTGTATCCCCATAATCTTACTTATGCTAAGACATCAATTTTTTAAAAATCAAATCAATAAAAAATGAGATTTGTATTATTTTAAACACCTTTGATTTCTAGTAAGATCAATGACTGGTCTGTCTTTGAAGTGATACTTAGAAAATACTTCCTGTTACAGACTGAATTGCATCCCCCAAAATGTGTATGTTGAAAGCTGAATGCCAGTGTGGCTTATTTAAAGATAGGGGCTTTAAAGAGGTAATTACGGTTAAAGGAAATCTGAAGGGTGAGGCCCTAATCCAGTGACTGGTGTCCTTATAGGAAGAGGAAGAGCCACCAGGAATGCACATGCTCAGGGAAAAGGCCACCTGAAGACATAGGGAGAAGGTAAAAGGCCTCAGGAGAAACCAACCCTGCTGACACCTTGACCTTGGACTTCCAGCCTCCAGAACTGAGAAAATAAATTTCCGTTAAGCCACAGTTTTTTTTTTTTAATATATTAATAGCAGACCTGGCAGACTAATACACTTCCCCATTTCAAGATTGTAGCATCATTAATCTGAATTTTCTCCTCATATTTTATAATCTTATTCTTTCCATTCAAATCTCTGTTCTGTTTTGTTTTGTTTTGTTTTTCCTTAAAGATAGGATCTGGCTCTGCTGCCCAGGCTCTAGTCTAGTGGGTGATTATAACTCATTGCAGCCTAGAACTCCTGGGCTCAAGGGATCCTTCCTCCTCAGCCTCTCAAGTAACTAGAACTACAGACGGCACCATGCCCCTGGCAAATTAAAAAAAAATTTTTGTAGACACAGGGTCTTGCTATGTTACCCAGACTAGTCTTGAACTCCTGGCCTCAAGTGATCCTCCTACCTTGGCCTCCCAAAGTGCTGGCTTTTCTGGTTTACAGGTGTGAGCCACCGTGCCCAGCCTTAAATTTCAAAATATAATTAAGTGGGAGGCAGGGTTCTCTTATATTTTTGCAAACACTAGCCATTTGTTCCAAAACATTTTTTTGGAAAACCCATTCAGTACATTGATTTGAAATATCACCTCTAAATTCCCAGGGACTTACAGCTATGTTTGCTTCTTTACTTTTTAATCTCTTCCATTGATCTGCCTGTTTACTCCGATGCTGTTACTCAAACACTATCACAGTTTCAATTGTCACACCTTAAAAATATGGCTTAAGGCCAGGCGCGGTGGCTCACGCCTGTAATCCCAGCACTTTGGGAGGTCAAGGCGGGCGGATCACGAGGTCAGGAGATGGAGAACATCTTGGCTAACGCGGTGAAACCCCGTCTCTACTAAAAATACAAAAAATTAGCCGGGCGTGGTGGTGGGCGCCTGTAGTCCCAGCTACTCAGGAGGCTGAGGTAGGAGAATGGCGTGAACCTGGGAGGCGGAGCTTGCAGTGAACCAAGATCGCGCCACTGCACTCCAGCCTGGGCGACAGAGCGAGACTCTGTCTCAAAAAAAAAAAAAAAAAAAAAAAAGGTTTACTACACCACAGGCAAATTCCTACTTGTTCCTCTTTTTTTCTCAGAATGTTTCTGGATATTCCTACATTTAGTCTTCCAAATAAATGAGAGTTATGTTGTCATGTCAAATACAAAATGGATCTCTGTGTTATACTTACAAATAGTTTGCAGAAAATTTACATCTTTACAGTATCTATCTTTCCAAAAAGACATGTCATGACTCTCCATTCATTCTATTAGTTTAGGCCCTTCATTTGGTTGGTTGGTTTGTGTTTTTTTCTTCATACAGGTTGTGTATATTTTTTGTTAAATTTATTCTTAGCATCCTTGGGCCTGGACTTTGCAGAGGAAGATAAGATGCCCTGCTGTGTTGGTTTAAGCCTGAAACTCATCCCTCCTTCTAAGGCTTGGCTTATTTCTAAAAACACCATTCTCGAACTTTGATAGGCTTCCAATCAATTTTGTTCTTGCGAACTCCATGGTTTAAAATACAGAACCAGAAATCTTGAAATGAGAGGCTTCTCCCTGCATCGCTACATCCACCTTGTCACTGATTCTCAATAGCTGCAAACGTGACCCGAGAAAGCTTTAGTCGCTTAGCAACAAATGGGACTAGCTCCTCCCCTCCCCATTCTTCTAGAAAGAAAGGCTTAAGCCTCAAGGCCCTGAAGGGAAATATCAGTCAGAACTCACAGTAAAGGCCCTTTCTTCCTTAATCTGCCTTTGCTTATTTCCAAAAGCCAGCGCTGCATTCCAAGCTTTGGTCACAGGATGGACTTAAAAAGGGATGTCTCCTCACGTGTGGGAGGGAGCTTGCATTGGTAACTGCCTCAGAGAGGCTCGAGTGCCAAGAATTCTCAGCTCCCCATCCTGCAGGATAACCTTATTCACTGTCAGGATCCCAACCTTATCCTTAGAAACATAGCTTAGTAGAAGACTCTACTGCTGTCATTGAGGGCTCTGAGGGCCGAAATCAGGGGCAGAGACGGCGGCTTCCTCTGCACAGATACCTAACACCTTTGCAGATCCGGGTCTGTTTCCCACCAGGCAGCCCAGGGCAAGCTTGAGTTCCTGTGTTCCTTTTCCCGCTGTACTTCATTTAAGGCTACAAAGAGTTACTGATTCACACTTCCGTTCAGCTCATTTATTTAATTACCCAAATTAAAAAAAAATTTGATCCTCACCAGAGCCTTTTTCTGCCGGGACATAAAGCACAGCGTGACTGTCCTTGGTCAGGTGTCTGTCCTTGATCCAATCAGCTGTAGCCAGAGGTGGGGTAGAGTCAGAGGAAAAAGAACGTGGCCTTTATTCCTGTCTTTGGATACTATTACAAGGAGAGAATGTGACTAGGCAATAGTGATTAGCGTTTCTAGCATAATGTCCTTTGCTATTACCTTTTGAGTTGCATTATTTCAGCTCTCTTTTACATATCATATGGACGACTTTTGATGTCATTGGAGGTTTCGTCTATTAAATAAGTTGTTTAATCTCATTTTTATTTAGATTTAGCAATAGCAATATTTAATTTAATAACAAAGTAAATGTATTAAATGACTTAGTTTAATAAAAGCAATCAGCATTTACAGAACTCTTGGTATGTGCCAGGTATTGCCATAATCCCTTGTTATATAAATAACATATTATCTTTTAATTCTTACATGTATGTTATTATCCCCATTGTATAGATGAGAAAACTGAGGCACAAACAGGTTAAGAAACTTGCTGGGTAGCACATACCAAGTAAGTAAACAGTGCACTAGGACTGGAACCTGGGCTAACTGCTTGCAGAGTGCAAGCTTTCCCCGCTCACCTTAGTTTCAGTCTTCTGTTATTTATGCTGTTTCTTCAACTTTTAATGTTTTGCCTCCTGTGGTCTCCTTGGTACTGTTCCTGTCCACTTCAGACCTCCCCTCTTCAGATTAGGGTTCTCCCTTCGTTCATCTGAGGGAACTTGGTAACTACGAAAATGTCAGATCAGAGAAGCAAAGTGAGGAGGGGCAGAGTGCTCACTTTACATTCCAGAGATGCCAGCACGGCCTAGGAATGTTGTTGAACTCTGGTGGGAAAGAGGCTCAAGGCCCCGTCATTCCTCAGAGCCTGCCTGCAGCGCCAACCTTTGTCTCTCTAATATTAGGATTTCCCAGAATTTCCTCACTTTCCTATAAGTCTGTGCTTCCCTGGAAAAAAAAAATGGTATATGGGTTCTAAATGCTGCCATATTTGGAAGAACTTCTTTAAGATTTGTGGTCTGTGTTTGGTATCATTCCCGACATCAGCATTACTCCCCTGTGCACCCTGCATCCCACTGCACTGTACCTGTCATTGATTTACTTCCAATCAAAGAAGTACATTTTTGTTCGGGGGTGGAATATGTGCCCTCATGCTGCCATCTTTCTGGAATTGTTAACTTCCTTTTGATTCATCCTACATTCCAACAACATGAGGAAAATTTTTCAGCTATCCACTATAGCCATTGAAACTAGGCCTAAATATTTTAAGAATAAACAACCAGCAAAAATTTATTGTTTCTGTACATAGGCTGCACTTAACTGGGGTGCATAAAAAGGAAATTTAAAGGAAACTAAAAATAATGATAATAATAAGCAGTAATGTTAATATTTTATGTAAGAAAATCATTTAGCATATGTCTCTAGTATAAGTGAATAGCTATCTACCAGGAATCTAAATGTCATTATAAATGCTGTTTATTTATAAAGAAGTCTTATTGAAACCAGGAAAAACATTAAAAGAACATTACCCTGCTACCCGGTACAAAGTTCATCAGTTTCTCGTTTGTAGTTTGTATTCTGGGATGTAGCAATGAATTAGATTCTGGATGTCTGACAAAATTTCACAGACTCGAGTAAAGTCAATGGAAGTTTTTCATGAGTCAGATCATGTTCCTTAAGTTATTTAAACCCGAAGTATGGATTTGGACTAATAGATGGATGAGAAATCGATTAAGGTCAAGCAGTTTATAATTAATGTCTAGGCCAATGAACATTGCAGAAAGTTCATTCCAAAAATTATGCCAAAGTAAGACAAAATAATTTTTCAAATAACTGAGAGAGTGCTCATTGAGTCTTACATTTTATTGGGAAAGGTAAACAAAATGGAGCAGTGATGTCTCCTTTTAAAAGTAATTTAAAGTTCCCATGCTGGGATTATTACACATTGTATGCCTGTACCAAAATATCTCATGTACCCCGTAAATATAATATACCTACTATGTACCCACAAAAATTAAAAATGAAAGTAATTTAAAGATTAGCTGAAAAATCTTTATATTCCATGAGAATCATCTGTCACATCTTTCTTGAAATCTTACCAATAAAAGTAAATGTGTGTGTGTTTGTATTTCATTAATATTCCACAAACTAGTATAAGAAAAAATTTCTGAAGTGTTTTTTCTGCTACAGAAAAAAGTCTAAATATAATACCTACTAAAACTTATGAAATACAAAATCCTTTCTCACTGCCAGAGTCCTATAAGGGGGATGCAATATGATCAGAATTATTTCTGGTTTTGCAAACATCAATTATGAAAACCATTAGGATTGTGTTTTTACCAGTAACTGCTTACCACATATCTGGGAATTTGGTATACTTTTCACAAATGAGGGAGCTAATGCAGTTTTATGTTATAACTTACCTCAAAATAGTACCATACCTCTCAAGGCACATCCTAGGTCTTGGACATACTGAGTGCCCCACAGGAAATTGTATCTATGCTCTGAGGGAAAAAGAAAAATATCACAAGACATGCAAACTCATGCAAAGGAAGGGGGTAGAGCAGAGAGAACAAAGAGAACAGAGAAAGGGATAAAAATTTTAAAAGAGGAAATTATGACTGCTATTTCACTACAAAGTAATGATTCTGGTTTTAATGTGAAAATTTTTATTGCTTTTTAGTTATACTCCATACATCTTCTAGAAAAGAAAAAAAATCGTTTAAAAATTATGGCATATGGTTGAAAGCTAACCTTATGCCCTCAGTGAGGGGGCAATTAATTCAGTCAGTGTTTAGCATCCAGTTGTAACCCTGTGACCCTTACAATCCCTTCCTGACAATTCTGGTTCGTGGGCTATTCAGTGTATAATCTTTCTACATTCAATCATTTCTGTAATAAATTTTGTGGCTCTTTTTATTATATATGAAATTATCACTTTACTTTAAAAAACTAATATAAAATGAGTCTTCTTTACCATATTTTGAAAAAAAAAGGATTTTGAAAATGTTTCGACCTTTTGCTCTCAACTTTGAGGACTGATCAAAACTAATATACTGATATTCATTGCATACTGACATTGCCTTCTCTAAGAAGATGCCAAAAACATGTATATTATTATTCAAGGCAACCTGGTAATTTTCCCTTGAAAACACAATTCCTGAGCACCCACAACCCAGCAGCTACATGCAGTGTGCCAGCTTCACAGTTCAACAAGAAGAAATTTTAAAATTTCAAGCAGATGAAGAATAATCTTTATTTGCATTGAGAAATATCTTTAGAAAGTGGAGTATTTTCCAGCTTGTCCTTTCTCTGCCGTGACTGATGTTGGCCTGGATCTAAGGAAGCTGGGACTAATGATACATGATTTCATCTGCCATGTGACATTTGAGACAAATAGCTTGTAATAGAGCATGGAGTAAATAAATAAAATGGAAAGAACCTAGAAAGAAGGACTACTGCTGATTAACAAACTCCGATGTCAAAGGAACAGACCAGTAATATAGATGAGTGACAAGGGCCCATGTGAGTGCAGATGCATAGCTGAGTGGGTAGAGGGGACCCTGGCAAATTACAGTGAGTGAGTCCTGTCTAGAGGGATAGAATAATCTGCTGATATATATACATATGTATGTATGTATGTGTGTGTATGTTTGTGTGTATGTATACATATTTTTAGAAGAGAGCAATTCCTTAAACATTTATTAGCATACCCTGATCAACACTTGTTCCTGAGTATCCTCACTCAGCCCATGGCTTTAAAACCATATTCAAATAACGGACAACAGCAAACTATTCAGCTGAACTCTATACTTTCATATCCAGCTTCCTGTCTGATATTTTCACTTGGACATGTACCAGCCATCTGAAATAGCACAGGTTCTTGATTCTCTCCTTTGAAATCCAAATATTAATAGGATCTTCTCTCATTCTTTCCCATCTCAATGAATAATGCCAGCAGGTGCAGTTTCTCAGGTCAAAACCTTGAAGTCATCTTTCTCTTTTTCCTATCTTCAAATCCATTAGGATGACCTGTGGCTCTACATTCGAAATATGCTCAGTCAGGCAACTCCTCACCATGTCCACTTCTACAACTTTAGTTTTATATCTGCCCTAAAGAATTGCAAATCATTCTCTTAACTGTTCCCCTGCTTCCACTCTAGCTTCCTCATAGTCTCTTCCACAAAGCAACTAGAGATTCTTTTAGATAATAAAAATTAATACATTTTTCAAACATAAAGTGCCCCAGAAATATTTAGCTTTGAGATGATACTACTGCAGAAAATAAAAGACTATTTAATACACCTCCACCTTGAAGACTTACCCCCTTTTTTCCGTGTCTCTGAATACTACTAAATATGCACATCAATTTCATCACAACCATCACTCCAGAGCATTTTATCATCATCTGAAGTACTATACTTCTTCTTTTGTTAATTATTTTGTGCCTCTAAAATAAAAGTTCCAGAAGGGAGGCTTTGTCAGTGTTCACTGCTGTATCCACAGAGGAAAGAACTATGCTAGGCACAAAGTGGTTACTCAAAAATGAATGGATGGATGGATGGATGGATGGATGGATGAATGAAGAGTTCAGATTTAAATGCAGGCATATAATCTCAAAACTTATGCTTTTGCCAGTAAATAAGTTGACTCCTAGGATGGTGCTAGGTCACGAAAGGCAGTAGGAGTCACAACAAAGAGTTTCAATTATATTCTCAGAGCAAGCAGTTATTGAAGGGTTTCAAATGAAATAATGGTGCAATTATATTCACACTTAAGAAAGATTGCTTTGACAGCATCCAGGAGAATATTTTGGATGAAGGAAAACCAATAATTCAGATTTGCAATAGCCTAAGAAAGAGATGCTGGTGGACTGGAATTGGATTGTGGCAGTAGAGATTAGAAAGACGGACCACTAAAAAGTTATTTATAAAATAGATTCATCAAGGACTGGTGACTGACTAACTGTGGGGAACAAGCAGACTGGAGTTAATGGTAATTCACAGGTGCCATTCTCTGCTCTAAGTACTAGCAGGTTTGGAGAGATGATTAGTTCAGTGTAGACAGGTTGAGTTTGGATGTCAGTAAGACATCCACTTAGAAGTATCCTAAGGCCAGCTAGATACACTCAATATAGAGATCTAAAGTCTTGTGCCTTATGTTTTTTATTCAGTAGATAACTTATAGTTGGAGATATTGAGGAAGAGTTCATCTAAGCAGACCATGAAGATTAGGAATTGAAAAGAACGTAAGATAGAATCATAAAGAAAAAAGGTAAGAGATAGGCGGAGGAAGAAAATCTTGCAAAAGGCAGTAAGAAGGAGTAATTAGTGCATAAAAGCAAAATCTACTGTTGTCTGCCCAGAAAAAACTAAAGCAGCTCACTGAAGTGCCTAACATATTCTCAAGAAGTAGTATGCACCAGGAGACTCTGAATCCAATTACAATATCATTCAAAAGGGCTAATGTGTAAAGCCATCAGAATCGAGTAGATGGACAAGCTGGAAAGACATAATGGGTTGATCAATACAATGTGATGCTTGGTATTAAATATGGTATATGATAAATAAGCAATAACAATAACAGATAGCGAGGTGCTGGGAAATGTCTAGTAGAGGAATGTTGACAGAGGAGATAAAAGAGAAATGAAATACCATACAAAGCTAACAGCTTATATACCCATTCTACCTCAATTTTCCCTCTATACTCAACATTTACTTGTAAAATTTAGCAAAACTCTGAAATCTCTGTAGATTGCCCTTCTCAGCATATATTTTAAAAACTCACTTTAGTTAGCAAACTTTTATGAGTTTCCTTCTATTGTACATAGCCAGCCATGTTGCTCACTGTTAATTCTCATGATAAAGAAGTAATTCTAATGACAAAACCAGCTAATTGTCCATGGTTATCTCTGAGTATTATAGCAAGATCTCTTATATTGCTGTTTTAACAATTATGAAAGATTTTTTTCAATATAATTTTATATATCAGGGTGGGTACTCAGAATAAAAGTTGAGATTGCGACTGAAAATATGTCTTATTTAGTAATAGCTGACATTTATTGAAATAATTATTATATACTTGGGAACCTATTAAGTGAAATACACATATCAGATAATTTAACCCACACAACAACTAGAAAGTAGATTCTATTATTATTGTCATTTTGCACATGTGGAAGCCAACGCCCAGAGAGTTTGAATGTTTTGCTCATCAGAGCCAGGAGCTCTTGCCTTCTGACTCCAACACCTAAGATTGTTTTCTTTTCAGTTATTTTGCTTCCAATATTTTATCATGTTGGCCATTCACTTAACATTTATTTTGTGGTTAGAGCTAAATCTCATACAAAGACTCATCTCTGTCATTTTATATGATGTAGTACTAATTTTTTACAATTTACAATAGAAGCAAATTCTATTGTGTTGCTATTTGAACTGAACAATCATACAGAAATTGAACTCAATAATGAAGCACTTACATATAGATTTTAATATGAAATAAATATAAAATTCTGATCAATATTTAATCTCTTGCAAATAATGGGCTTATTTCCATTTCCTGCTGAGAAAACCTCAAGAGATCTGATCAGCTGACAGAGCAGATGACTGGGAAGGGAACACAGCTAGGTCAAATATCTTCAAAGTAGTTCCTGAATACCTAGTCCCTTTGCACTGAGATTATTTAAAGCATGCACAGCACACCTTCTGAGTTCATCTTGCCACATTTATCCTTTGTTATCATAAATTTCCAGTTTTCTGTAATTTCTTATACCTTCATCAATATACTTGTTGACTGATAGGCATTTCTGACTAATTTTACTCTTAGAAGACATTAACAATCTAGAAACAATTTTATTTTTAATACTTATATTTATTTTAGCATTTTATATTTAAAATACAAATAGAACACCACATGTGTTTATATTTTAATATTTTCCATAAATGGACTTTAATGTCATATACATCTGATGAACATACGTAAAATGCTATATATAAATGGTGAAATTAAATCTTGGAGTGACCGAACCAGACAGCAAAGTCACGAGTTTGATTTAATAATAATGAATAGATTCTTATAATTCAAATAAATGACAATGGAGCATGGAGTAAGTAAATTAATGAGACTTTGTATTCTCAATTGCATTCTAGACAGAAAGATAAATAAGTATAGAGATGCTACAGTAATATATATACAGGCACAAAGATACACAGTCAGTAGGGCATGTTAATGAGTGTTGCTCAGGGAAATTTACATCAGAAGTGTATGACCATTAGCAGATGAACCTGGACCTTTGTAAGCTAGCAGTGGAAATAGCAAGCAATAGGAGTGCTTGATTCATAAGGATTTTTTTGGTTTGTTTTTTATTTTTTTAAAAAACACAACTAATTTTTAGTTCAAAAAGTAAGTACAGAAAGGATGAGAGGTGGGTGTTGTGTTGGAACTGTTCAGTATCTTGACTGGCAGATACAGGCATAAACGCAGGAAACGAAATTGTAAAGAACTTCACACACGTATGTACACAATACACTCATGCATACGCATGAACTCACAAATGAGTACAAATAAAAATGGGAAGTCTGAATAAGATTGCTGGATTGCATCAATATGGTTATAATATTATCTTACGGTTTTACAAAATGTTAACATTGGAAGAAACCAAACAAAGTATACAAGGAATATTTATGTATTATTTCTCACAGTGTCATGTGAGTACATGTACAATTATCTCAATGAAAATTTCAATAAAAAGTAATTATATAATTCTAAATTAACTTTATTAAACAGTGAGTTAAAATGAAAATCAAATTAATTTTTTAAAAAACTACTTTTTTAACATGAAAAACACTACAAGTATTTCTCAACTTGGATGATAATAATAATAATATCACAACAATATCATAGAAGAACACGAAAAATTGCCAGCACTTGTTAAGTATTTAGTATATCTGACATTGATGTAAGTGTTTTGGTTTTATTAACTCATTTAAACCTTATAACAATCTTATAAGATTGATATTATTTTTATCACCGTTTTATAGATAAGAAAACTGAGAACAAGAGAAATGAATAATTCTACCCAGATCAAATATAGTAAGATGCATATATATGATATATAACGTAAATATGGTAAGATATAGTATATCAAGATCAAATATAAGTGTCAAGACTTGAATTAAAAGCAAGACAAATTTCTTTCTTTCTTTTTTTTTTTTTTTTTTTTTTGAGACTGAGTCTTGCTCTGTCGCCTAGGCTGGAGTACAGTGGCGTGATCTCGGCTCACTGCAACCTCCGCCTCCTGAGTTCAAGTGATCCTTCTGCCTCAGCCTCCCCAGTTGCTGAGACTACAGGCGCCCGTCACCACACCTGGCTAATTTTTGTATTTTTAGTAGTGATGGGATTTCACCATATTGGCCAGGCTGGTCTTGAACTCCTGACCTTGTTATCTGCCCACCTCGGCCTCCCAAACTGCTGGGATTACAGGTGTGAGCCACTGCGTCCGGCCGGCAAATTTCTTTTGGCCTTTGACTATCTTCAATGTACCCAAATCTTAATGCAAATCCCCCCTTACTCAAGATAGCAAAATTAAACAATAAAACAATGATGCTTTTATATTCAGTTTATTCAACAGTTTTAAATTATTAATATGTGTTAAATACAACATGGTGGTAGTGAGATCAAATGCACAAGTTCACAAGTTTGATTTACTCATTCTACAAATGTTCATTAAGCATGGCAATATGCAAAGCAACATCACGAAAGCTAGGAGAAATATGAAAATATGTAAACTACAGTCCTTGCCCTCAAGGAGCTCAAAGTGTGTGAGAAAAGATAAGAAATGTAAGTAAATAGATTTAATGCAAGATAATATGTGGTAAGATTGAAATAAATGGGAAAAATAAAATATTTAGAAAAATAAAATAAAATATGAGTACAAAGGTCATTCAGAAAGGTGTCTCAGTTATGATATTTAACTGGTTTCAAGTCAATAAAAGGTAATTTATGAACTTATAAAATTAAAAGGTCACTAGCGGTGGAAGTTGCAGGCAAGGCTTGATCCAGCAGCTCTATGATATTCACCAAGGAGCAGTTTTGTTTCTCTAAGTTTCTTTCTATTGTGGCAAGTTTATTCCAAGGTTGGTTAACCTTGTGGTTGTAGAATGACTAGCATTTTGGAATACGCAATTTTGCAACGACATATTGGAATGACAACCATGATAAGAGGGTAGGTGGGCATGAGAGAATGAGAAAATGGTTGATAGATTAAATTTCTTACCCAAAGCATCAACTAAAGTCTTGGGCTTCCTTCTAACTTGACCACATAAGCCCTGTGCTGACCCTTGACTAATCTCTTTAACCAGGAGAATTCTGTGTATTACGTTGGCTTACACCCTGATTCACATGTCCTGTCTATGAACGTATCTCTACTGTAAGGGGGCCTGTGACTGTGTCAGTCAGATTGGCATCAGCTAATCAGGATTCATCTTAGGGTAACTGGATGGCTTAATTCCACCCAAAATATGCGGCTGTTTGACAGTGAGGGTGGTGTAGAAGGGATACTAGCGGGCAACCAACTATGTCCGCTGCAGCCCTCTCCATGCATCCATACATACCCTCCTTCCCATATGAAGGCCTTCTTGGAAGAGGTGGCATTTGAGGTGACTGTTGAACAGGAAATAAATATACAATTCACACTTTTCTTGGTGATTTCAAGAAGCATTTCAAGATCTTTTAGTAAATTAAGGACATAATTATATTAAATTTATTGAAGTGAAGAAACAATGAAATGTTGGTTATTCAAATCTCCCAGATGAGTATCCCGTTTCAAATAGAGAAAGCTGTTTCTAGAGGCAAAGTTGTTTTGGCTCCTACATTCTATGAAGAATCTCCCCTTCCTCTTGCCCTTTCCCCAACTAACATCTGAAAGTCAAGTTTTCAAAACTGAAACATGATCAGTTTCATGGATGAAGGTGGGTGCTTAATTCATGGGGAGACAGTCTATTCCAAATATTGAAATGGATTTATATGTTCATGTTTGTGGAGAGGCTTGATATCCCTTGCCTGGAAATGTCTTTGATGTTCCGCAGAGGCCTCTCAACTAGCTTCTCCTAAATTCCTGTTATTCATTCTTTCTAGCTGAGGTCTGAAACTCCCCTGCTACTGCTTCCCAACTCCTAAGTTTGAGTCTACCCTTCTATGTTTCTGTTTCCCACAGTGAGTCCAGTTTTTCTAGTATGTCTTGTAAAACTTTTATTTCACTTACTTAAACTCCCGGCATAGTTCCTTATTTATAATTGTCACAAAATAAATGTTAAGTCGATTGGAGTCATCATTTTCTGACCTTATTTCATTACTCACTCTCCTTAAATGAGACTGGATTTCCTCAGAAAATACCACAGTACATATCCAGTCTGATAGAAACTATACCTTTGCTTGCCTTTCTCATGCCTACTTGATGGGGAAAAGAGAAAATAACTGATTCTTGGATCTCCAGATTTTTCACTCACACTTACTATTCCATTTTTTTCCTTTGATGTTTAGATATCACAATATACCACTTTTTAGCCCTTTTGCATTTCTACTTTTCTCTCTGTCTCCAACCCCAGGAAAGATTGGCTCTTCCTCGTTATTTTCAGAATTTCATAATCTGCCTCATGTTTTTTTCCTGGTATTTAAAATTTGGTTGCTATCCTCAACAATGTCAAATTATTGGTTGAATCTTCACATGATATAAATAATTTAAAATTCTTGGCTTTCCTTAAATCCACCAGGCTATGTGTCTTCTCCATAACGTCTCTCCAGCAATCTGACCAACTCCTTGCAAATGGTATCCTCACAAGGTTCAGATTCACTAAGATTTAAGCCTTAATCCCTTTCCTCTTTGACCATAAACTTACCTACTGCCTGTCTCTCTTCCACTGTACTGTTCTCCCTCTCCATACAGAGCTTCCATCATTTCATCCTTTCCACATAAAACTTAAATATTCAGTTGACACTTCTTGCTACAATTTCCTAAGTCTGGAAACTACACCTCAATGCTTCAATCTCAAAGAAACTAGGTTTCCACAGTGCAGCCCCCTACCTTGAAATCCCTTCTGTTTTTCTTTTTCCCATCTCAATTTCTTGACCCCATCTTATATACAAAACCTGTTTCATGGGGAGTACTGCTTAATTTAAGGCTTTGCTCATCCAAAGTCTACAGTGATTTTCCATTACCTAAAATGATACTAGGTTTGTTGAGCAATCACTCAGTGAGTGCCACACTATGCATATTATTGATAATGCACAAGTCTGACACACAAGTATGAGGAAACCACAGCTTTCGGAGAGGTTTAAAAGTTTGCCTAGTGTTCCACATCTAGTGAATGCGGCTGCTGAAAATCAGCCCCAGGTCCTGTCCTTTGTTCCACAGAGGGAAAGCTTTGGCTGACCCTTCCAGGCTTTCTGTAATCTGTTTTGAATTTTTAATTTCTCCCTCACTACTCCTCAGTATGAATTATACATTCAAGTTAAACTGGTTTACTTGCAACCCCATTGACACATCAGTGATTATTTTCACCTTGTATTCTTTGTTCACCCTCTTTCCGATAGAAAAAAGTAGGTGTAGAAACAGTTTACTCTTACTTCTGTATTTACTCAAATCCTTCTGAATTTCTAAGGAATCACTCAGCTTTCACCTCCAGAAGACTTTCTGCACACAGTGATTCCTCTCTCTTCTGAATTCTCACAGCACTTGTCTGTATAACTCACTTGGAACTTTATCATGTAGGTTTTATATTCAAGTTGTCATATGCATATATGGGCTCTTATTGTTAAGAATATATGATCCCTGAGAACAGAGTCTGTGTCTTATGTCTTTGTGTCTTCCATACAGTGCTAAGTATATGAGAAGGTCATAGCACAGAATGTTGAATAAAGTAAACTTAAAAAAAACAAACAAACTTGGGTCTAAGGTGGGAGATTTTTTGTTTGCTTCTTGGCCTGTGTATGTATTTTCCCTGCAGAAACACAAGTTTAAAAATAGGGTGCTTGTGATGATTAATTTTATGGGTTAACTTGACTGGGCTAAAGGATGCCCAGATAGCTGGTAAAACTTTATTTTTGTGTGTGTCTGTGAGGGTATTTCCAGAAGAGATTAGCATTTTTGTAAGTAGACCAAGTAAAGAAGACCACCCTCACCAGCCTGTTGAGGGCCTAAATAGAACAATAAGGCAGAGGAAGGGTAAATTCTCTCTCTCTCTTTTTGAGCTGGGACATCCATCTTCTTCTGCCCTGGGATATTGGAACTTCTGGTCCCTAGGCCTTTGGACTCTAGGACTTACACCAGCCTTTCCTCCTACCCCCAGTTCTCAGCCCTTCAGACCCAGACTAAATTATAGTCATCCCTTGGTATCTGCAGAGGATTGGTTCCAGGACTCATGGAAAGTACCAAAATCCACAGATGCTCAAGTCTCTTACATAAAATGGAGTAGTATTTGCATATAACCTGTGCACATCCTTTTGAATATTTTAAATCACTTATAGATTACTTATAATACCTAATAAAATGTAAATGTTATGTAAATAGTTGTTATACTGTATTTTTTAAATTTGTATTTTTTTAAATACTTTTCCTTTCTGAATATTTTCTATCCATGGTGGATTGCACCCATGGAACCCACAGATACAGTGGGCTGACTACATCACCAGCTTTCCTGGTTCTCCAGCTTGCAAACAGTAGATGGAGGGACTTCTTGGCCTCCATAATCATGTGAGCCAATTCCCAAAATAAATCAATATATCGATGTCCTATTGATTCTGTTTCTCTGGAGAACCCTGACTAGTAAATTCAGTGCTAGAGCATAAATTACTTCTTCCTAAGCCTTCTCTGTTTTCTTGGCAACTCAGTGGCCACTTCTCACTCTTTATGCAGAGTAAAAATTACCAAATTTCTTCAGAGTCAATTAGTTAACACATATTTGTTGAGCACCAATGTAGTTTCTTTGTGGAGCTTTAGGACTTCTGCTTCCAAGGGCATGGAGTTTAAGTGTTAAAGGGGCAGTCACACTCCCTCATTTTGAGTTTGTTCATTCTCCTCTTTGGGTTATTGGGCAACAAGCTTCTAAGTTACTACAGACTCATCCAAAGACTGGTGACCTTCTTAGACTTTAAAATGTTGTTCTACTTGCTCCTCAAGATGTACCTCCTTTTTTGTCCTGGAGTTGACAAGGAACTTCAGTGGATTCTGCGTTCATTTTTATTAAACATAGAAATTGAAAATAGAAATTGTCAGTCACTTGGGTATATTGATGACAAGCTATATCTTAAGTGAAGGTAAATGCTCATCAGCCCCTAAAATATTTGCCCAGAGGGCAGCTTTAAACTCTCCTGTATTTACTTAAGAAGCCAGAGCCAGAGGTCATGGCTCTGAATTCTTATTCTAACTAAGCAGGGTGTTTTTATTACCCTAAATCCCTGGAATATGGCAGTGTTATCTCCCTACACAAATCTTGGAATTATTGCCCTGAAGTAACATTAAATGCATGTGATTTCAAAAAATGAAAAGCAAACCAATCCCAACAACCAAACAAGTAAAAAAAAAAAAACTTTGAAGGTGGTTTTGGAACTGAGAGTGAATTGTAGAGTTTAGTTGTATGGTTTTTGCAACTTTTTTCCTGTAAATCTAAAACTAATCTAAAAGTAAAAGTTTATTTAAAAAATAGATTCTAACAACAAAAAAAGGATAGAAGACAGCATAAATGTCATTAGTCTCCCATTTTAGTCTTTCTGTTGTTTCAAATTCTTTTCTTACTATGATGACATTGGAGTAGGAACAGAAAATTCTATCCATTGTATCAACTGAATTGTAAGCTATTTCTACTTTTTCTTTTTAAGACCTCTTGCTTGATTTGCTGAGAGTCAATCAGATAAAAAATAAAAGCCATTCCAACCTTCATGAGAGATAAAGACTTAAGTGAATTGACATAATATATTGTCCTTCATATATAATCATAAGGCTGACACACTGTCAATAGCAGTCAGTTTCGAATTAAGCAGTGATGATATGTTGATGCTGAGCTATTCACAAAGAGCTAGAGGACATATCCAGTGGAAGATGGGCCTGGAGCTTGGTTGGAAGTGGTACTGGGACTAAGTCAGATTCCAGGACACCTGGATGAGAGTCAAAATAGTGCCTGAGGCAAATTTTGCCCACAGTATGAAATTCTTCCCACCTTTGGCCAGGATTATTACCAGGAACTGGGCTAGAACAAAACTTGCCAATAGTGGTCCAATAGTGCACATTTCAGCCCAACAGCTTCAAAAGTGGTATACCCTAAGAGGTCTGCAGAAAAATCTCTCAGGTTAAAGAAAGAAAACGTTAGAACTTGTACTTCTATTTATTTTTATCTAAAAAGAAATACATTACACTTTATTGATATTTAGTATATGAGTTGACCCTGGTATCCTCACTGGATCTGCTCGTTAGCCAATCTTCAGTAGAAGGGAACATGGTTTTCACAAACCTTGTTTCTATTAGAAGGGACTTTACTAGGCAAAGTCTTGGTCTTTCCACCCCTCCAACCCGATACTGTCAATCCTCTCCTTGGACTACTGGAATTCTGTCCTCTCCCTGGGGGACACCTGCCTCTCTATAGCAACACCTAAATGGATTGGGTAAATTTGCTATATCTGGGGTCTTTGTAGCAGGCCCATCTGGTACTTATATTAAGCTACATTCTTTAATCTAGATTTCATAATACTAAACATGAGAATTTGCCTTCATATGCTACATGTTGCTTCATTTCTCAGTTTGTTTAGAAAAGTGGCCCCATTAGAGACCCTAACAGTCTTTTCTCACATATGATTATATGAGGTTTTTTTGTGGGAAATGGAGGAGTTCCATAACTGGAGGGCTTGACAAGGGTAACTTCATTCATTTATTTACTTTCAGTCTCTTACAGTTCACCCATGTGTGACTGATTTTATGTGTGTCAGATATCTTTCATTGGCCCCTCTAGATTTATTTTTCACTCCTTCTTCTTAGCCCTGAGAAAGGGCTCTCTTAATTGTCAGCTTCTGGTTGGTGACATTTTCTGTCATATCCAGTGGCTATACTGCCTAATAGATACCTGCAAAAATATAAATAAGCAATTCCTTAATGGTAGAGGTAATATTTTAACAATAAGTGAAACAGTAATTACTTTCAAAAAGAATATACATTTTGAAAAGGGATTTTGGGGATGGTATCTACTAGAATATTCTTTTACAGCTGAAGCAATGTAAGTAAATCTGCCATCTTTAAAAACACTTTTCATATTCTGATGGCTAAAAAATTTAAATACAAAATTTTCTGACATGCCAAAAATATTACAGTATGTTTGAACTACATTTGTCAAAAACAAACTAGCCAATCCTTTGATTACTTTGTAAGAACTACTAAAATTAAGACAGAAATTGAAATTTATAAGTAAAATTTCAAAATCATCTTTGTATAAATTGGTGAGTAGGACTGAAAACAGAGTATTATGATGTTTTCAGTGCAGACAAATATATATTTCTTCCATTTAGTTCTACCTCTGATTGTAAGGAGTCTTTAACTATGACAAGTACTAAATCCAAGCATTACAATAAACCAAATTACTTTTTTATTTGTTTTGAGACAAGGTCTGGCTCTGTCACCCAGGCTGGAGTACAGTGGCGTGATCCTGGCTCACTGCAAACTCCACCTTCTGGACTCAAGCGATCCTCCTACCTCAGCCTCCCTATAGCTGGGACCACAGACGCACGTCACCACACCTGGCTAATTTTTGTATTCTTTGTAGAGACCAGGTTTTGCCATGTTGCCCAGGCTGGTCTTGAACTCCTGAGCTCAAGTGATCCATCCACCTCAGTCTCCCTAAGTGCTGGGATTTCAGGATTGAGCCACCACGCCCAGCCAAACCAAACTTCTAAACAGGTCTTTTAATTGCTGCAACTAAAAGTTTTAAACCAAGATTTTCAAAAATATAAGTTTTGGTCATTCAAAATAAAATAATTAAAGATGGAAGGAGCATGGTATTATAAACTCACAGTAATATGTTATGTCAATAGACATTAACTATTAGTATATTAAGGCATTGAGATTTTGGTGTTTGGTTACAGTAGCTATTCCACCTTGCTAAGTACAGAAATTGGTACTTTGACATGTGCTACTATAATCACAATATCCAAAAATAAGTGGCAGTAATTTAGTGGCTGGCCAACAGAAAGTGAGACTATGATAGAGCAGCCTGGCTGTCTGGAGAGTTCTGCTGTGTCTCAGCAGGTTTTCAGTAAAGCTGTCATGGGAGAGCTTGGAAAGCAGACCACACATCTACTGAATCTGTGGCTCTAGGGCAAGTAGTTGGAACTGTCAGAGGGATAGTGAGTCGGCCACAACTTAAGCAAGAAAGATATGCACTCAGGTGAGCTCGGGCTGATTTCCAAGCAGAGAATGGACAGAAGACAGTTCAGAGATCAAGGGCCTTACATGGTTGAAAAGTTGATAGCTTTTGGACCCCAAATAAAAAATGGTCCTGAGTGACAAAGAGCCGGTGAGATTTCTCAAACAACTCAGCCCTTCAGTAAACATCAGATTAAGACAGATACTTTTCCACTGTAGCATATTGTTTCAGATAGCCTCAAGGTACCTGCCATCAAGCTGAAGAAGAAACAGGACTAGGAAACAAAGAGTAAGGAGAGTTGAATAACTACATCTAATAAAAACCTTGGCACATGGAATTAACTGGAAGCAAATAGATCAGAAGCTTACTAAGAAATTTTTGAAGAAACTGTAGTGCCAAAGAAATCATGTGTTAGGCTAAAAAGGCCTTAAAAATAACCCATGGGAAGGAAGAGAGATATGAAAGCTGTACAAGTCCCAAGAAGATAATATTCCCCAACAATTATTTCAGATATTGCCATGGAGGGCAGTAATGGTTAAGAAAGAAACTGAGAGACAGTAGCCAAGAGCCATGGAAAGAAGAATCATGAACAGACAAGAAACTACCTCACATTTTGGGTAGTTGCAGTGCCTACCCAGAAGGATTTAATAATTTCTATGGGTCATTGACTGCTCTGTGTATCCTATTCTTCCTTTTTCTGAATGGAAGCTTTTATTACAGTTATGCCAGGGAGACAACATAGATCACCCAATCAAGGTCTGGCTAAATAATTTGCAGTTCAAATTGAAAATGTAAGAACTCTAGTTCAAAGAAGCAAAGAAAATGTGCCATTAAAAGTATAAAATATAAAACTTTCTCTTATCTTCTGTTGTATGTTTTGAGTGGTAATGGTGTTTTATATTTGTTACTTATTGTCATTCTAAATAAGGGAAAATCTAATTTTAATGTTCATCTTTATCTTGTGCAATGCCAGTTTTAAATACAAACACAATAGCACTAACTTGCATGTAGAATTACTGAACTTATACAATTTGTATTTCTTGAGCTTACACATGCCTACGCATTTTGTTTTTCCCAGAACAGTGGAGATGCTGCACACAACTAATTTGGCTATTTTCATTTTGTTTCACAATGTGTGCATAGTCTAGCAATGCTCTCTACCTTTGGCTTATGTTATTCCTTCCTAAGGCAGGAATAAAAGGAGAAGGAATTATGATTGCTCCATCATTCCCTTTCTTTCCATGACATCATTTTAGTGTAAATGGTTGGCAAATACAGGGAAATATAGCAAAAGATTCTTTGGACTTTTGTGCTTCTTAGAATGCTACTGCCTTCTTTTTGTGTCTGAAGCATGTTTTCGTCCCAATGGAAAAATGTGGTTTCCCGAAGCTGTCAGTGCCCTGCTCACTCAGCCGTAGAAGTAACATGGCTACCTTGTACTCCTTTTTTTTTTTTTTTTTTTTTTTTGAGACAGGGCAGTGGCATGATCACGGCTCACTGCAATCGCCACCTTCCTGGTTCAAGCAATCCTCCCACCTCAGCCTCCCAAGTAGCTGGGACTACAGGCGCACACCACCACCCCTGGCTAATTTTTGAATTTTTTTTTTGTAGAGATGGGGTTTCACCATGTTACCCAAACTGGTCTCAAACTCCTGAGCTCAAATGATCCTCCTATCTCCACCTCCCAAAGTGCTGGGATGACAGGCGTGAGCGACCGTGGTTTTCATTTGCTAAACTCCCTAGCATCATAGGTCTACTGGAATTCTGTGCTCATGGGACATCAAACATGCTAATATATGAATGGGACAGCAAGGAACAGTGGACATACGTATTGCAGGTATCTTTTCTCACATGCATACTCCGTTATCCCATCAGATTTGATTAAAAAAAAAATGAACAACAAAAAACAAACAAACAAAAACCCCACAAGCTTAAAGATAAAATTATTGGCCAGGCACGGTGGCTCACACCTGTAATCCTGGCACTTTGGGAGGCCGAGGCAGGTGGATCACCTGAGGTCAGGAGTTCGTGACCAGCCTGACCAATATGGTGAAACCCCGTCTCTACTAAAATTACAAAAATTAGCCAGGCATGGTGGCAAGCGCCTGTAGTCCCAGCTATTCAGAAAAACAGGCAGGAGAAATTTGGAACCTGGGAGGTGGAGGTTGCAGTGAGCTGAGATCCATGCCACTGCACTCCATCCTGGGTGACAGAACGAGACTCCATCTCAAAAAAAAAAAAAAGATAAAATTATTAGTAATTTCAAGACATTGATAACAGAGCATTAAACCAATTCCAAGGATCCACCTAAGTAGGCCCACCTGATGATTTCACTTGGGTTGAGGATAAGTAAATTATTTGTGTGGACAAAAGAGTAAAACGGATGTTTGAGGTGAATAAAAAGATTAAGACTCTTGACTCACCAAAACCTATTTCTTTTTTTCCTTCAGAGCACACACACCTATTTGCCAGCCCCCCTGACCCTTCTCTTACTGTTAGGTATGCCATGTGACTGATGCACAGCAGTTCCGTGCTGGACCCCTAGAAACTCCCCGTATGATTCTCTGCTCCCTTCCCTCCTTTGCCTGACAAGTTTATGCAGAGGGGCCAGGGGAGGATTCAAATCTTCAAAGAGACGATTGATCAACAGTTTAGAAAGGTCCTGAATCTCTCTAAAAGCTTTGGGCAATATATTAAGAGATTTAGGGGCTTATTTGTAACAAATACTCGTTCTCTCCTTACTAGAAGAAACCCCCACCCTCCTAATATGTGATTTGCAACTCAGGAACTTATCACTGAGGGCTTAACTGGCAACAAGGCAAATCAGATTAAGGATGTCAGCTAACCTTGGAAACTGGACAGACATATGAGGTAATTCAGGAGTGTAAAGGAGATTTTGGTGGTGAGAATCACTGGGTGCAGGGGGTGTCACTGGTTGATAACAAAACCTGGGAATGGGGCTAACCCTGGATATATATGTTAAGTAGCTGTAGTTTTAAATTTGGTGGGCCACAGAGCTGTGGGTGGAGGGTGAGGTAAAGAATTTTTTTTAACCAGTGTTATATTCTCCAAGTGGCCTTAGCATCCTCCATAGCATCCTCTACCCCATTGCTTTATTCCCTTTCATGTCATATTTGATCCATGACACATAATACACATTGTGATTGTACATGCATTTGCTTAATTAATTATTCATTGTCTGTTTAACCCAGTTTAATGTGTTTCATAAGGTTAACTTTGTCAGTTTTATTCAATCCCTGTGTCTAATAGAGTGTTTATCACTGAATGACCAAATAAATTAAAAAAAAAACTGGCCCTCTGTATTTATGGGTTCCATATCTGTGGGTTCTGCATCTGTGCGTTCAACCAAACATGGATTGAAAATATTCCAAAAAAATAGAATGGTTGTGTCTATAATGAACATGTACAGACACTTTTGTTGTTGTCATTATTCCTTAAACAATTATTTACATAGAATTTACATTGCATTAGATTTTTTTTAGTAATGTAGAGATAATTTAATGTATCTGGGATGATATGCACAAGTTACATTCAATTATTACAACATTCTATATCAGGGACTTGACCATCGATGAATTTTGGTATTCCTGGGGAGGTCCTAGAATACCAGGATACTGAGGGACACCTGTATATGAATATATGCACATACTACGCTCACTCATTGGGACGTTTACTACTTTAGACTGTTGTCAATTGATTCCTGTCTTGTCCCTTGGTACCACAGTGAATGGATACTCTACTTCTGAGCTCAGTTTTCCTTGACTGGGGCCCTGATTCCTGCAACTGGACTTTCCAACACTGAACACCCCACTGCTTAGATCTCTTTCATTTGCCTGCCATTTTGACCATTGCAAAACACCTGCCCCACCTCTCCTTAGATAGGTCACCTGGGCTTTCTTCCCTTGATTTGGATGGTTTGTCCTTGTTTCTCATGCTGATCCTCTCATTTCTGACCTTTCTTGAGACTCACAATTCCGTGTGTTTGTTACCTCTATCACCGATATTGGCTTCATACTCAGGTCCAAGATCACATATCCAATTGCTGCCATTCTGAATGCAAGTAAACCCAGTCAACATCTGCCTCTGAGTTCTATATCTCCAATTGTTCTTAGTATTCAACACAAAAGAGCTTACTTAGGCCCAGCTAACCAACTCTCCTGAACTAATTGTGGTTCATATCAAACATGTACACTTTTAAAATAAAATGAAACAATTTAAAGGAATAATGATTTAATTAAAAATATTTTGGTAGTGCTGGAAAAAAAATAGTGACAGGGATAATTAGACATTAATCTCAAAGAAAGGCTTAGGAGGTCAGATATTGTGTCTATACTACTGTTATTTCACACATGACCCCCAATACAAGTACTCAGTAAATACTTCTTTATGGATTGCTTGACTATTGTGTCTAAAAATTCATAATTTTAACAAATAGTGATGTAGTAGAACATGCTACAAAGTCTATTCCTAGTTCCAGTGCTTTTTACCAGCCTTGGCTGTCTGGCTATCCAAATGATTATGTTCTGAGGTCTTTCATAGCCACATTTCATCACACTAGTGACACTACTAAAGTGGTTGAGTGAATGTAGTGCCTGTTCATAAAATCATTTCAAGTAAAGGGCTTCAAGATTTTTCCAGATGTTATTCAAATCGATATAATTATTTACAGTAGGACATAAAACACCAAGGTCTCACATATTTTTTTTTTCCCTTAGTGAACTAAGCAAAGCCATGTGACAGGGCATTAAGGTACAATAAAATTGGTCACTTCAAAATTTGTTTCCTCAAGCATTCTATATTTTCTCTAAATTGTGAATAACAGGAATTGACAGTCACATGAACTTTAAGGGAATTAAACACAATAGGCTAAAGCTTTGGTGCCTTGTAATGAATGGGCCACACACAGTGGGTGCAGATCACTAAGAAGTTATTATGTATCTGTTTTGAGATAAACACTTTGCTGCTGCTAATGTTCTGTAACTTTTTATTACATTTTCAAAGAAAGTAAGCCAAACTGGTTGCCATGGAAATGATTATGATGTCACAGAGGATGATGACTTCTCCTAATCTATAAGCAGCAAGAGCAGATGTGCTTGTAAGAAACAAAGATCTTGTTTTCATACAAATGCGCTCAAAATAAAACACAAAGGAAGAAAAATACCCAGAGCACATAATGCAAAGAACAAGAATTGCTTCTAAATAGAATGTTTTACAAAGTTTTCCATAAAGCCTCAGCTGCTCCTCAAGCCACAACCAGCTTGAACATGGATGGCAGACATGAAATTACAGTATTCACAAAATTAGTATTCAGTTTGCAGAATCTCTCTTTCCAAAGCCTTCAGGCATACTTTATGCATGCACAATTACAGAAGCAGGTAATGAGAGAGATTCTGATTTCTTCCTATTGTTGTTATTGTACTTAGCTAGATAAGTCTTGATAAAAAATTGCTTTGTTAAAAAGAAATCTAAGCAATAATGTATTAATTCTATTGAAAATATCTTTTGGCTCATAGTACAAGATATACTAGATGATTTCTCTAAAACACACATTACTGTGTCCATGGAGACGGGTGGTGACATATCAACTTTTAGTAACGCATCAAAAAGTTCCATAACAATTAATAATCTGCAAGCTACACTAATTTTTTTTTATAATTTTATTTCATATCACAATTAATTTCACTTCAATTATTAGAGATTTTAAAAAAGGATATTCACAGTTTATGACTATGACCTCCTGAAATACATAGATATGATAAACAATATATCAAATGAATGGGTTGTGTCAAAATATATTACAATGTTTTCATTACATCACATTGAATTTAATCTTATATGCTTTCTTGGTCATTGAGACTCTCCTAAATTAATTCTTTAGATTCTCAAATATTTCTCACAGTAACTTCAACTATTCTTAGAATTAATCAAAGTTTAAATGACAAAAATGAATGAATTATAATAAAGTTCTCACTCCCTGCAATGAAAAATAAACTTCCATCCAGTTTGCAACATGGATTTGCAAATAAGAATTTTAAGTTCTGCTATAACTAAATGAGAGATTTGAACTGAGTGAAAATGAGATAAGTTAACTATTTTGATGGCTCCTAAGATCCTGTTCCTAAAGAAATCTACCACCAAATAACCTTTTACATGAAAACATTAAACATTAAGACCAAGATATATTGTGCTACAATTCTGCGTTACTGTTAAGTGTATGTATGTCCAATTTTACATTCAATTTACTGTCAAAATTAATTTTTTATTTAGAAATAAAAAATATTATGAGAATTATATGATAGAAAAACAAGTAAAAATAAACAAGAAAAAAGTAAAAGTTCACTATGTTCTGTAGCCTGAGTTAAAAGAAATTGAGAATAAGTTAACAGGTGTTTCTGAATGCTAGACTTTAATCCTAGTTCTAGTTATGCTATCATATTGAAGTCATATACTATTTTAAGACATAAGCTCACTTTTTTTAAAGTACATAGTATGAAGATAGTACTCTAAATGAACACCAGTGTTTGAGTTGTATATTAGGAACTGAAAGACTATGATAATATAAATTCTGAAAAGGGGCTAAAAACACTTGACAGCCTTTTTATAAACACTGAAAAGATGTAAGAGACACCAAATAGATGTTTGTTTAAGAACTACAGAAGACCATAATAGCTTGGTCAATTTAGACAAAGTGCAAAGGCCTAAATTTAAAAAGAGCGTCGGTATTTGAGTTTAGAAAAAGAGAAAGGAAACTGCATTGAAAGTGCTTTTTAATGAATGAATGATTAGACAGCAGTGGAATATTTTATAACACTTTATTGATGAATGGTTTTATCTCTATGATAATTTTTATTACAAAGATAGTACCAAATCTGTTTAAAGCACTGTATTAAGAAATAAGAGCACTATAAAAACAGTTGACTGAGTCTTTCTCTAAAATTGCTCTAACATAGCAGTGTAGATAGGATACACATACAAGAAAAAATATATTTTATTGAGATAAATGATAACATTATTGATGTAGATAGTAGGTGCTAAATAAGTTAACCTAAAGGGAATTACAAAGCATTCATTTATAGTATATGGTATCAGCATAGTTCAGGGGCAAAAATAAAAATGTGGTGTAGCAATTTAACAGAATTAAAGCTGTATATAAATAAAGTGTAACAGACTACGTTGTCTTTCCATATACATAGGTTTTTGTCTATAGTTTTTTCGAGCATATTTGATCTGATTTCATTTAAAAATGCTTAAGCGAAAATTTTTCATTTTAAAGACTCCCAGTGAGGGCAAACAAACAAAAACTAGGCAATTTTTAGTCCTTGGAGGAGAAAACTTAGTTGGCAGGTTGTCCTAAACTTTGCACTCCCTATGTAAGCATAGGTTAGTTCAGCTGATTGTTGCTATGTGAGGTTTTTCTAGGCACTTACATTATACAAATGCTCTAATTTAGAGTTGACCAAGGTCTGGATAGAAAAATTTGAATCTGATATATATTATTTGGGGTATTACATTTTGAAGAGCAAGCATAAGAAATCGGTACTCTGATGTGGAAGAAAATATGTTTTTCATTAGTTTGATTTGTTCGTTTAAAAAAATGACATCAGACATTTGGGAAAGGTTTTTAAATATTGGGAAGGAAATCAATATAAAGTTAAGGTACAAGCCTGAGCAACATAGAGAGACCCCCATCTCTAAAAAAGTTGTTTTAGAAATTAGTCAGATGTGGTGGTGCGCATCTGTAGTCCCAGTTACTCGGGAGGCTGAGGTGGGATTATTGCTCAAGCCCAGGAGTTCGAGACTGCAGTGAACTATATAGTCACAACACTGTACCCCAGCCTGGGCAACAGAGAGCTATCCTATCTCTCTGAAAAAAAAAAAAGAAAAGAAAAGAAAATTAAGTTACAAAACAATGATCAGCTTTTATGTCACTGCAATAATTAACTGTAATAATTTCAATCACACTAATTTAAGAATGTTCTTTGTAAAACTGCTATTTAGAATATTCATTTGCTTATCAAAGAAATGCAAATAAAACCCTTAGCCATGAATGAGGCATTGCTCTAAGCCTTGATTTGATCAACTATAAATATTAACTCATGTAAACCATATTAAAAACAAAACTTAGGTAAGTTTTATTATTTTCATCTACTATTAACAGATGAGAAAACTGAGACTATTAAGAAACTTGTCCAACTGTTAAGTAACAGAGTAAATCATAGGAGCCTGGATTTGACAGCAGGCCTTCTGGATTGAAAGATCTTGATAATTATATAGCCAATGGTACTTTTGCCAGTATCCCCTGGGTCAAATTCCTCTTGGAGTACTGACCTGGAATTTTTTTTTTTTTTAATCTGGGCTGATGATTTCACAGGCTTCCCAGACAATATGAGCTATGTAACCAACACTGTGTTTCCTCTTTTATCTGATTACTATGTTTGCAGAAGTAAGTTTTGTGTTCAGTTGTGGCTTTTTCATAACCAAGATTTCTTGATATTTTTCTTTCCCCTTTGCATCTTAGTTTCTCTTATTATTTTCTGAATTTACCCTGAATTCGAACTCTTGTAGGAAGTACTGGTGGATAAATCAATCAACCAGCTTCAAAAAGTAGCCACAAATCAGTCTTGAAAATAACTATTTCATGTTTTCCCATTTATAAATCAAAGGATTAGAGTCTACTATCAATTATTTAAGATAAAACATAGCTAAACTAAAGGTTCACTTGACAGTGATCTTCACTGCTTTTAAAATTTAACAGGGAAAACATATACACATTCGATTATATTTGGCCTTTTCAAAATATTCATTCTCTCCTTCAGTAGCATATGTCACAAGGCCCACTTCATACAGTAAGATGAGGATAATGGTAATCTCTTATTTTACCGTCCTACATAAAATGATGCCATGTCCTTTTATCTTTCATCAAAGGCATAATTACAGGGTAGAGAATGAAACACTATGACTCCAGATGAGTTCTCTCTATCTAGCCTGAGTTCTACCATTAGCTAGCTGGTTAACTTTGAGTAATCATTTAAATTCTATGAGTTAAATATTAGATGAGTAAATATTTTCATTACATAAATCCACTTCTCCTTCAGCCTGACTCTTTGATCATTCTCTGGTATTATCCCTTCATTTCACATAGGAAGAAACAAGGACAAGAGCAATGAAGTCACCCAATCAGAGTAAAACAGTCAGGTAATGGCAGAGTCAGAATTAGAATAAAGGTCTCCTGTCTTCTAGAATTGTGTTTATTAAGAAATCAAACGTTGCAGATGCATCTCATCCTCCTCTCTCTCACCCTGGAGGTTACTGCTATTCCAAAAGTGGTGTCTTTCTTTTATGTTTTATAATACTTTTACTACATATACATATGTACAAAAACAATACATATTGTTTTCTATGTTTTTAAGAATTAAAAATTTATATAAGAATCCTTTAACAATTCACTTATCTTACCCTGTATAATATTTTAGGGATTGTTGTGGTGGTATTTATGCATTTATATATGTATTGATTTATGTAGTACATATATATGTATGTGTGTATATATATGTATTTGTTGTAGTATTTAGTTGCTGTGCGATATTTCAATGAAATGATACACTTCAATTTGTTTATGCATTCTCTTGGCCAGTAGCTTTCAGTCTTCTTTTGACCATGTAATCCATAGGGAGTAAAAATAGCTTTTACATGGTGAGCCAATAGATAGATAGATAGATAGATATACCTCTGATACAAAAAGTTACCTTTTATTTATCTTTGTTGTGTGTGATAAACGTACTCTATTCGATTCTATTTTTTTTTTAGATGCTAGTTATGACTGACTAAATACACACAGCCTGCTAATGGGTTATAACCAGGCATTTGAAAAATACTGTTCTAGGGGGATATTTTTCAAACTGCTATAACATTTCCAATACTCTGATATTCCTGCAGAACATAGTGGGAAGCTAGTGGGGGGTGAGTCCAGCTTAGAATTTTTTCTGTCAATGAAAGATGGAATTAAATAGGAATATCTTTAACATGTGGATCATTTAGGTACAGAAAACAAGTTTGAACCATGGTTTTAAGCAGTGAGGCTGATTATGAGGTAATTCTAAAAAATTGTGTGCAGATTTTTAAACAAATGATTCACATTTTGAATTCATGCTGTTGGCTTACTACTTTAAGAATTCCTGTGGGCCGGGCGCGGTGGCTCACGCCTGTAATCCCAGCACTTTGGGAGGCCGAGGTGGGCGGATCACGAGGTCAGGAGATCGAGACCACGGTGAAACCCCATCTCTACTAAAAATACAAAAAATTAGCCGGGCGCAGTGGCGGGCGCCTGTAGTCCCAGCTACTCGGGAGGCTGAGGCAGGAGAATGGCGTGAACCCGGGAGGCGGAGCTTGCAGTGAGCCGAGATTGCACCACTGCACTCCAGCCTGGGCGACAGAGCGAGACTCCGTCTCAAAAAAAAAAAAAAAAAAAAAAAGAATTCCTGTGGACAGTCTATTTGTAAACTGGAAAGAATACTTTTTAGAAAGTGAATAAAAATCCCCCATTTTAATTTATTTGTCACGGTCATTGAAGAATACCCCTAACTCAGAGAAATGGCTTTACCTACATTTCCATAAAGTACATCAATAAGCTTTATGCCTTCATTGCATTACAGTAATATATTATTTGCAGACTAAAATACAAATGACCTCATTGACTTAAAGGTCTCCTGTGATGATGTCGTAATGAAGATTTCTGTGTTTAGTGAGTTGGGATCATTTCGTTTTAAAAAAGGAATCTTCAATTACAATTTGGTTACATGTTATACTGCTCTTTGAAGGTGCATTTTAGCCTATGGTTGTGACTAGAGACATAAGAATATTTTGCTTTTAGCAAGGGTGGTTAATTTCTGCTTCCTTTTTGGCATTGGCATCTGACTTGAGTACTCTAATCCTTTCGTCATCAGCTCTCAGTGTACAATGCTTGGCAAAATCTAGTGACTTCGATGAATAAACCAGTCTTCATATGATCCAGAGGCCTTAAGCTGCCTTGTTTTTTTACCCTGATTTTGAAGCAAGTAATGGAGTTGGCAGAGACAGAGCTGAATCTGCCAAAGCTCAGAATAAAGAACACTCAAAACATAAGTGCAAAAGAAAGCAAATAGTAGGAGGTTATCATCTCAATTAGGAGTCATTGTATGGCAGTGATCTGGAGGAACTTGGACTCTTGTTTATAAAGTTTTCTTACCTGTATCTGTCAGTTTGCAGTACAATAACTGCTGCAATCACTTGCAACAATGCAAAGATATAAATAATAGCAGGCATATTTCACCTATGAAGGCTTGATTGTCCACTTGACTCCAGATGGAAAGAATGAGAAAGTTGACACAAAGATTGAAATGGAAGATGGGAGCTAAAGCTGAGGTTAACTCCTTTCTTCTGCACTTTCAATTACAACACTGCTTAGAACCTCCTTTCTCCTGAATCAATATCTCACTGCTCAATATGCTCTCAAAGCTTTTTCATTATGGCCCCTGGAACTCCTCTTTTAATTAAAAAAAAAAACCAAAAACAAACAGGTAAATCCATCTATAGCCTCCTACCTCTTTAAAAAAAAACATTGCCTAGGCTGGGTGCGGTGGCTCATGTCTGTAATCCCAGCACTTTGGGAGGCCGAGGAAGGTGGATCACTTGAGGTCAGGAGTTCAAGACCAGCCTGGCCAACATGGTGAAACCCTGTCTCCACAAAAATTACAAAAATTAGCTGGGATTACATGCCTGTAATCCCAGTTACTCAGGAGGCTAAGACAGGAGAATCGCTTGAACCCTGGAGGAGGAGGTTGCAGTGAGCCGAGATTGCGCCACTGCACTCCACCCTGGGTGGCAAAGTGAGACTCTGTCTCAAAAACAACAACAACAAACATAAAAACAACATTGCCTAAATGAAAAAGGTCTTCTTTGAGGTCATTACTCCTTCTCATCTAGGATGAACATGTAATGTCACACAGAAACCAAGACACTTAAGAATAAAAGGGGGTACTATTAATAATGATGCCAGGACCACAGGTATAAACTGAGACAGTTCTTGGCAAACCAGCTCATATGGTCAACTTACCCATAGTCCTCTCAAGTGAAGGCTTTTCATTTTCTATTGATTCACCTTGCTCAAGTTTAGACTAAGGAGTCAGCATCCCCTATGTAGTCCAAAGACATTTTCAGAACATATACACTTTCATGTAAAATCCCGGTTCCTCTGATGCTCATGCTTTCCAGCTACCACCTCACAATTCTTCCTCCTTGCTTTTATTTATCAGTTTTCCAGGGATTCATTCTTCATAGACTTTTGCACCTAGTTCAGTATTTCCCTCTCTTCCCCAAGAGCTACATCTCCCGATTATCCTTTCATGTTTCTGATATTCCACCCCCTAGAGGCCATGACTTCCCAACCTCCATTCTGGATTCTGGCACCTTGTTCTCCATCAGAAATTTCTGTTCACAATCTTCTATACCTTCCTATCTCTCACTATTCCCTCTTATGCAAATTATTTAGCCTCACTGGGACCCAATTGAGGTCTCTGTACCCCTCTACTTCTATCTGTCAGTACCCTCTCTGTTTTGTATAGCTTACTTGATGATCCATTACTCCAATTCATTTCTTTAAGTCAAGCTCAACTTCTTTGATTCAATGTCTTCCAGCTCCGCAGCCAGTGGATTTTTTTACACTGGATCAATCCTGTGGTTCATTCTTTTCAAGATTCTATCTGGGCTGTGAGCCCAGTTACAGTTATAGCATTGAGCTTATTGATGGTTTATTTGTGGTCACCAGCCTCAACTGGGTCCTCTATTCGGCTTGCCTATTTTTCTACATTTTTTTTCAGTTAGCCTCTCTCTATTTTTATAAAAGCAACTATTTCAAATTTATTCACTCTTCTTATATTTTCAATCCAGTGGCTTTTCAACCTTAATAAATAACATTGATACCTTCTTCATACCTTTCCTAAACTTCCCACCATGACAACGCACAAAATTACTTACATCTTCAACCTTCCTTTCTTACTTATCCTAAGCACATGAGGTATGTCCTCTTCTAGCTGAAGCTACTCCTGCCAGTTGCGCAATAGATTCTTTTCTTTCCTATTCCCTCAGGGACCCCACTTTACCAATTTTCTCATTAGCACTGAGATATGTCAAGGTCTTACTTAAAAGACAAAAGAAAACAAACAAGAAACTCCCCTCAATCCCACATCTTCCTGTAGCTACTGGCTTCTACCTCTCCTTTTATAGCAAAACTTCTTGAAATTACCATCTATACTGACAGCCTCCATTCCCTCACTTATTCCTTTCTCAACAACTCTGCTGTCATTATTACAGGCAGAATTTGATGGTGTTAATCTCTCCTTTTCTCATTCTTAGATCTTTTGGGTTTCCTCTCAGATCTCTGCGGGGCTCCATTGAGACAGGCTGTTTCAAAAATACTGCTGTCCCTCATGAATCAACTTAAGAAGGCTGTCTTGCTTATGAATCCACTGACATTCTAAAGCAGGTAGAAGGATGGTGGCCATATTCTCGAGGGTCAGGAGAGAAGTCTGGCCAGGTGACAGGGACAGTGCCGAATGGCATGACCTTAGTGAGCTCCACTTTCAAGAGACTGGCCATTAGCCTTCAACTCAAGTTTACAGATGCAGTACTGTACTGTTCTTAGAAAGGAAAACCATGCATTTCTAAACTCATAAGAAATAGGTGGAAAAAAACCAGAAATATCATTTGTTTTTAAATAAAAATATAATGATCATGTATAATCCCTTCACATAGGAAAATCACATGGAGAGTGAAAATATCAGAAAGTTGCTAATGTTGGGCTTAGAACTGATCAAAGAGTTTTGTGTACGATAGACTGCCTAATGGTACCAGGCCTGACAGCCTGCAGTGTCCCCCTTACATCAAGAATGACCTCTGAAGGCAATATTTCCAAAGACTTGGGGGTAGGGTACTCCTCTGTCTTCCATATTACGTTGTGAAGGAACATCATTCCTTCCTTTTTAAATATTCAACCAGTCTGATGCCAAACATTCATCTAACATAAATATGGGAAAATGTTAAACAATATATTTTGAACATACCAGATACCATATTCATTTTATTTGTTGGCTACTACCTGATGTTTTAGGAAGCTCTTCTGGGTTAGGTTATTCAAAATACCCTTAAGCAGAGTTCCCCTAAAATCACTGATTGGCTTGTCAAGTAAATAGTGTCTTTGTTATCAAATAAAAGCATTATTTCTTTTTGTTTTTAGAAAAAATAACCTGTAATAAGAGAGCAAATATGTAACTTCTACAAGCATGGGATAGGAAACCCTAATTAAAATAATATAGTTATGTTTCTCTACTCCAGTATTCACTGTATTTGTAAATTAAAAACAAGAGAAACATTCTAATTTCACAAGCTTCATGTATAAACCCTAGCAAAATGTTCAACTTGACTTTTACTATAAACTGAGAGCTGTTCTCCACTGGAAAAAAAATCTGTTTCCTGAGAAATATCGTTTAAGAATGCCGTAACCATTTACAATTACAGTGTTTATCACAGAAAGCCATGCATTCATTATTTACACATGTAGGTGAAGTATGTCTACAAAAGGGAGCCGTATGATCCATCTGTTTCTGGGAGTAATAAATCTGAAATGGTCCCCTTTGAAATAAAATGTGCAAATATGCTTGGTGACCCAGACTTTAAAGTTATGTTCTTATCTGGATCTCTGTGTCACCATTGATTGTTACTCAACTCTTCATAGGGTGACTTTCTTTCAGTTCACTCTCAGTGATTCTCTCATGTCATTCACTTATTGAGAAGAGCTCTAGATATTAATAAACATCTGATATTAACATACTAAATGCCAAATAGGTAATGTTTCACACATAGATAAGTACTGGGTTTGGTAAAAAGTTCTATGTTGATACCACATTCAATTAACCTTCTTAAAATACCCTGGACATTCAGTATGCTTTCAAGAGATACAACGGTGGACTGTGTATTACTCATAAGGCTGGATTTAACTACAGTAAGACGTCTGTATGATTGATGAAAATAATTGGCAATTTAGAGAGACTATAGTATGATAGTTATGAATATGGGCTTTCTAGAACTTAAAACATGTGTTTGACACTGTCTAGCTCTGAAACTGTGGGACCAGGGACAAGTTAATACTGTCTCCAAGCTTTCTTCATGTGAAAAATGGGGTAGTATTACCTCTCTTAAAATGACAGTGGGTGTTAAATGAGATAATGCATGTAACATGCTTACCATGGTATCTGGCACAAAATAAATGGATATAATTATAAAAATGATATATGTGACTTTCCTAGTCCCACTGATACTCTAACTTCATTGAAATCAGTTATATCATCAATTTAAAATGCTATAGATTCTTCATATGGATTTATTTCTCAATAATAGTACACTTTAAAAGTACAGTCTTCCAATGTGGCCATTTCTGCAATATAGTTTACAGGACTTAGAGTGATATTCTTAGTCTACTGAGTGGGACTTTCCCAGGTGTCTAGTACCTCACCATGACGTCAGGTTTTAAATACTTTTGTGAAGCTTTGGCACAGCTGCTGGGGGAGATACACTGATGGTGTTACTCTCTTCTTTATCATGTCTTACGACAGTTCAGAATGCCACACTAAGCTCTATATTAAGCTAACCTTTTTCTAAACCACAGTCATGAAAATTGGGGGAGATGACATTTGACTTTACTACTTGTAAATGACCTTTCTTTGATTCAATTCCCTTTTCCATAGCTCACGCCCTCTTTCAGAGTTATAAAACAGAAAATGGCTCCCCAGTTCTATCCCTATATGGTTCTCAATTCCCTAGGTTGTAACCATCTGGCTATAAAAATGGGGAAGGTGAATTCTCTGGATTATTTCCTTTACTATCTGTTGGTAATGTGTTCCTCTATTTTTTTTTTTTCCAGCTTAACAGGATTGTTAAGCAAATGATTAGACTTTGCTTTACTGTGAAAGAATTTTGGTTTATAAAGAGTTGAAGCTTCTCACAAACACTGGGTATGTACTTCCACAAGCTTTTCACAGGATTAAAAAGACAGTATCATACTGCTATTGGCACTGGTTTAACCACCAAATGTTTCCCTTGAGATGCAACCTGTCATCACTCTGCTTTAGAGTATGGATCTCTCTTGCAGAATCCAACCTTTGATATCACAGATCTTTAGGTTAATCTGTCCTATTTTCACCTCCCAATTCCAAAGTCAAATGATTATGTTTGGTTTTCCTGCTGGTCCCCAGCAAAATACGTTTCTTTTTAATCTCTTGCATGTAGCTGCTGAAAAATATTCCAAATAATAAGAGTGTTTTTTTTTTGTCCTGTATCTAAATTAATGCTCACCAGGCGTCTTCTCCTTTGTTACCCTCTTTTGGTAAGTTATTTCTTTACAAAGTTGAATCATATCTTTTTCATTTCTTGAATTAACACTTTATTGAAGATTCCAATAACTTCCCTGTACTTTTTGTGCTCTAAAATTTTAGGGTTTCTTAGAAGAATGGTCTTCTCAATCCTTTTTAGAGTTGACTTTGAGCATCACCACTTGACCCAGTTCAAAATTCCCTTGTTTTTGCATTAATGGAACTCATTTTATCAAATGCTGAACAAATCTGCATTTTAAAAGCAATTATGGTGGATTTTAATGACATCTTTAAAAATGTGTGCTTTCATTTTATTCAGGAACCTCTCTGGTCCTCATCCCACTGGTTTAACTCCCATAATTTATCATTCTCATTTGGGATAGAGACAGCTTATCACCTGCTCTACATCAAAACACTCTCTTTGGAAGAAATCTGATAGTATTCTATCAACGTGTGAATTTAAGTCATAATGTTACCTTTTTTAGGGACATGAGTATTTGCATAAGAGCCTTATCTCTAATTGCAAAGTGACACTCTTAAGACTGTTAAAAGAAACTATTGTTCAAGGTAGATGGAATTAGAAGACCCTCACCATGTGGGACTTACATGCCAGCTGAATAGACCCCAGACTATCAGTGTACTCAGGGAAGTAAAGTTTGACAGTATTTATATGCTTTACTTATGAACTGGATTTGGTATCTTAGAATATTTTCTTTGAAAAGGTAGTTCCATTTTTGGCTTTCTTGCTTCTTCATAGTGCCAATCTAGGTCAACAGGAGTAAGTGAGACCATTGTTCCATATCCCGCTTAAAAAGAGAACACTACTTCAAAGACAAGAACAACATCACCTGACAAAAATAAAACAAGTTATCGGTTTTAAAACATTGTGCTTATGTGTGCCTGTTATTCTTAACTTTTTCAGGGATTCAAGTTATTTTAGGGTACCTATTCTGGTTGATTATATATCTAGCACAATAAAGCCATTTAAATAAAAAAATATAGAATTCATTTCCAAAAATTTCTTCTTTGATTTTAGGGAAGAATTATAATTTTCCAAATTGTCCCCTCCCATCTTCTGCTAAAAAAACCCCCAAAACTTAAAAACATACAATTGATTCCTTGAGCAAACAAAAGGGGATTTTACCCAAATTCCTTTAAAGGGTACTTAGGGCTTTTAAATCTAAAATAGATAAAACAAACTACCCAAAGAAAACAAAACCAATACTCCATAATGTACCTTTTAGCTATATTGCCTTGTAAAATTTTTCTTTTGCTGATCACACTTAGTGATTACAAAATTAAACCTGTTGCATTTCTTGATAGTCACCCTGGTTCATGAATTGTCAGGTAGTAACAGGAAATAATTCATTTTTGAAACAGAGGCATTACATAAATGTATTTTATTCCAAATTGCATTTTATATACAATGTTAGCCACTTTTCATATGTATATTTGCAAAATTAATGTATAAATGTTAAAAATATATATTTATACATAATTTTATTTTTAATTTATATAACATTTTATTTTATATACATTTGGTAAATATAACTGTTATCTACCAAGAGGTTCAGATCCTTTGTGTGGCTTGTAAGCCAGAGCTGACCTGTTAAAGATATTTGTAATATGACTTATGAGCCAAGATCTGACCAAATTCTTTATGAAATCAGCATGTATCTTGGAAATGGGACCCTTTTTGCCCTTTGAAAATAGAGTTTAATACATGAAAGCTAGCTGAGTATATAATTTCCTCCATATTCATTCATTTAATAAATGTTTATTGAGTACCAACTTGTACCAAATATTATTCTACTTCTGAGAAAACAATGACTAACAGGACATAATCCCTGGCCTTAAAAAGATCATATCCTAGTGGCAAAGACAGATTTTATTTTAAAACTCAACACATTAATAAAATATTTACAAAGTATGTTATGAAGGAAACATTCAAGGTGCCACAATAGGAGTTGGTGCAGGAAAATGTTTGGGTAGGATGGGACAGAAAGGGTGAGAAAGAACCAGCTACGTGAAAAATGGTAAGGGTTGAGGGGTCTGTTTCCTCCCCACCCTGCCACTTCTTCCCTAAAGTAAAAACTTAACTCTCCAAACTGGATACAGTGGCCAAAGAACATGGTACTCCACTTCCCTAGTGGTATATTTTAATGTACAGTATAGTTATATACGTACCTTAAAAACAATGTGTACAGTCTATGTCTTCTGGCAAAGGACAGAAATAAATGCACCCTCTAACTATCAAAATACTACCCAGAGAGGCCAGGTGCAATTGCTCACGCCTGTAATCCCAGCACTTTGGGAGACCCAGCACTTTGGGAGATCACCTGAGGTCAGGAGTTCGAGACCAGCCTGGCCAACATGGTGAAACCCTGTCTCTACTAAAAAATACAAAAATCAGCCAGGTGTGGTGGTGGGCGCCTGTGATCCCAGCTACTCAGAAGGCTGAGGCAGGAGAATCGCATGAACCCAGGAAGCAGAGATTGTAGTGAGCCGAGATGGCGCCACTGCACTCCAGCCTGGGTGACAGAGTGAGACTCCATCTCAACAAAAACAAAACCAAAACGAACAAACAAACAAACAAAACTACCCAGAGAAATTCTGAACAAAGTGAATTACAGTTTATGCAAGGGTTCTTTGCCATGAGTGGATTGCATTGTGAATCTTAGGACTATAGACTCCACAGGCGTGAAATAAAACCCCCAATCTTGGTATGAAGACATAATCTTGATTTCTCTGGATGAGTTAGATACACCATAACCTGCAAATAAGAAAGGAATGTAGGATGTTAAAAAGAGGGAAACATTTGCCAAGATGGTCCAATTCTCCCAGGTGGTCATGAGATCTTTGTTATTCTAAAATCTGGGATCCATTCAGGGGGAGGCAGGGTGACAGAATGTAGTGTCTGAAGCCTTAGCCACTAGAGGGAGAAAGTGTGCCTCTGGTGACTAGGGAGCCAATGAAAGTTAACTCTTGAAAAGGACCGGCTTCAAGGAAGCTAAATTAAGCTTCAATAAACCAGGGGCAAGGACTACATCAACCTGGTAACTTTGGGGAACTTGAGGATGTATCTTTAAGATTTCACAATGGATCCTCTTCTACCAAATAATTACATTGTGTAAACTATCAGACATTTCATCTTAATTTCGATTATCTTTATTTCGTATTTTCAAGGATCTCTATAACTGTACAGATACCTAAACACTTAGGTTCAGTTTTTAGGAAGGACTTATGACAATTTCGAGAACTTATGTTATCCTTTACATATTGGGCATTTACATATTATATACGACATACAGATTTTTTGAGGTAATTTAAGACTAAAATATTTGCTCTCTGTTGGGATGATTAGAGTGACTTACTGGTTCTCTACTCAGACTTTCCCAAATACGACTTTAGGAAAACTAATTTTATTTAGATAACTGGCAACTAAGTGTTTAAAAATCTGCCTTATCAATATATAACTCACAGGAACTGCAATTTTTCTTAAAATCATCATAATGTTATTGCAAGACCGAGCCCAAATAATTTCTCTCCAACGAAAATTTGTTAATCTTGTTTGCTGTACCACACTATCTACCATTTTCTATAGTTAAACAAAAAGAGACTATCGTTACAATTGTTTAATTATACATTGTATAGGAAAAAAACTTTCAAGAAGTAATTCATTATAAAAGCTACAGTATCACACAAGTTATATGGTATCTATTACTTCGTTTGTGTCGATGTGAATTAATTCCTTCCCTATATCAAAATGTAAAGAAAAGACACTATCCAAAATTACCTACAGAGCGGTGCTTAAGGTACTGTTGATGACTTAATTTCCAATATATCTTTTTTTCTCAGCAGAAAAAAAACCTCAACAACTATTTCTGGGATTCTTCAAAGGAGTAAGAGTACGGTGCCTGTTCCGACTCTTCTAGCATTGATTTTCTTCACAATCTGTGATATGGTTTCTCAGAAACACCGTTTGGCAGTCCTGATAATTTCATGTGTTTTCAAATTTCAGCCACCCAGACTACACAGTTCACTATTTTCAGCTCCTTTCATTTTCCTTTTCCCTTTAATTATAGAAGTCTCTATTCCCTCTTTTCGCAAATGTGGTCAGGAAAGATACTAAATGCTACTATTTGTAGAAAGAATATGCATTTGTTTTTCTCTTGACGGTTCACTTAAGTTCTTTCCAAATAAACAAGCTGTGATTGATAGTGAAGGTAACACTTCAAGGGTAGCAACTTTTTGTACTCTCATCCGTTCCTTTGACTTTGGAGGACGTGGCACATGCCCCGGGGGAGAAAAAGCAAGTCAACACTTTAATTTTAAACTTGCATTGTTAAAGCACTTTCAAAATAGTAATAGCTGAGCTTCATCTCAGACATGAATGTCTTTCTCAGTCTATTCCCCAGGACCCCTCTTATCCCGCTTCATGTCCTGGTCAATGCGGTGCGCTTTCCGAAACGGGGCCGCAGAGTTGCCGGCGGAGACCAGTAGGTGGGAGGCTGCACGCGCACTCCCCGACTCGGCCGGGACGCGGCTCCCGGACTCCGCGCAGGGCGCCAAGATCGCCGCCCCGCTCCCTTCCCCCGGCCTCCCCACCAATCCCAGTTTGAAAGAAAACTTCACGCGGCCGAAATGAACGTCACCTCACCGCTCCAAGCCTCCAGCCGGCAGAAAACGTGAGATTTATTATGACACGGGGAGGGGAGATGGGGGTCGCCGTGGCACACTCGGAAGCGGGTTACCTGGCCCCCGTCGGGGGCGGGGTCCGCAGTCCGGGGACCAACGGGCTGGGGGCGACGCCGCCGGGCGCGCGGGTGGGCGCGAGGGAGTGCGCGCGTCGCGGAGCCTCCGGGGCAGCACTTGTCCTGTAATCGATTGCCGAGCGCGCCGAGCGGCTGAGCGCGCAGACACGCGCACACGCGCCCGCCAGCCCGCGCGCGCGCGCACACGCGCTCTCATACACACACGCACAGGCGCTCGGGCCTCGCACACACGCACGCGCGCGCACGCACGTCCGTCCGCCCGCGCCCGGGGCTCCGCTGCCCGCCGCCTGCCGCCCGCCGCCGCCGCCGCCGCCGCCGCCGCCAGCCCGCCCTCCGCCCGCGGGCGTCTGCGCGAGCCCGGCCGGCGGGGGAGATGTGCTCGGGCTCCACCGGATCGGTTTCTCGGGGTTTGACCAGCTGTCCCGGGCTAACCCTGCTCCTCGCTGAAGATGGAGGAAGTAAAAACAGGATTACCCTTAGCTACAGATCCACTGCCTTAGTTTCCACCACCAACTGCAGTGCACAAACACACGTTAGGCACAGGAAAGAAAGAAAGACAGAGGACACATTAACAGTAAACACAAACAAAAGGGTGATGGGATTATTTTACTGCATGCACTGCTGAGGTAAATCTCCGCTTGGCTTTTGCGTGGTGAAGAACAGCTCTTGTTTTGTCTTCTGATTCATAGATTATATATAAATATGTGTATGATTTGCAAAGGGGGGAGTGTTTTCAAAGTTAAGTGTAATTATATAGCATCTCGTTTTGCACTGTGATGTGATCAAATGACTTGTTGCTGTTAACCAGTAATAATAATAATAATATAGGTATTTTTCTCTGGGAGGGATGGATTGTGGTTCTGATTAGGGTAATGATTTTTGTAAAGGACGCTCAGGGAATCGGGTTGAAGATGATGTCCTCTGCCTTAATTTATCGTCCCCTCCTTGTAATCTGTTTCTGGGATGTTAATCGATTAATCAGTTCTCATCTCTATAGCTGTCATGAATTTGGACTTGTTTTGCTTTGTTTTAACTTGAATTCCAAGAAGAAAGATTGGGTAGGCTGGAATAAATTGCAGCTGTCCAGATAGAAGGTAATATCCAGATCCTGTTGGAATTAAAAAAAAAAACAAAACCAAAAACCCTGGTATGACACATGTAAACAGGCAGCAGTTAAATCACTTTGACAGGTTCTAGTATGGGCGAAAGAGATGGAATTAAGATTTATTTATTTTTTTCTTTTTTGCCAAGGGCCAAAAACAGTCCTGTGAAGTTGGCCTAGGTTCCTAGCTGGGTTCTGCCTGACTGTCCCTCCCCTCTACCCGCCCCCCCTCCTCCTTTTCTTTCAGTTTTCTTGTCTTAGCTTTTGGTCGATTCTTAAGGAACCGGTGGATCAAGTTTTTTCTCTTGTTAATCGCATTGCTATAGCACTGACTGACCTCTCTCTCTCTCTTTTTTTTCCTCTTTCCTGAAAGTACGTGGTGCCATTCCTGAGTGACTTTTCCTACTAGACCATCCCTAAGGGACGAGGGGGAGGGGTGGAAGGAGGAGGAGGAGGAGGACGAGGAGGAGGAGGAGGAGGAGGAGGAGGGGGGTGTTCCTTCTCTCTCATTTCTTGGTTTTGTTTATCAGCCGATCTGTTTGCTGGATTTGGGCTTGGAATGACCCACCTGTAAAGTGCTTTTCCTTCCTCCTCCCCTTGAACTCTGCAGGGGGCTTGGCTTGGAGGGGGCAAGGGAGGGAAAGAGAGAAGGGGGAAACACAAAAAACTTCTTTCTTTCTCCCTCCGTTTATCTTCAGCCCGACATTGTCACCTCCTCTTTGAGGGGTTAGAAGAAGCTGAGATCTCCCGACAGAGCTGGAAATGGTGATGAATCTTTTTTAATCAAAGGACAATTTCTTTTGTATGTACATTTCGTTTCTCTTTCTCCTTTTTCTTTTTCCTTCTTTCCTTCTCTGAGGGTTAATAACCATTTCATTGATGGGGCAGCCTTCTTTCGCTTCTCCCTGACGTTTCTTTCTTTTTAATATGTGTGTGTTAAATGTGTACATTTTTAAAGAGATAAGCTCATTTGTAAAATATCCGAAGAAACTGCTCCTCTTTTAAACTTTACGGATCTCTTTCTTTAAAGCCTTATGTAATCATAATTTAAAAGAATGTGATAACAGTACAGCAGGTTGAAATTTAAGTGCTATGTAGTGACTGAGTTGGGAATTTGATCTGATTATTCCATAAAGAAAGAAATAAAAGTTTTTTTTGGGGGGGGGGTAAGGGAGGGTGGTGGTGAAGAAGGGGAGGGGAGGGAGAAGGGAAGTGGTTTTGGAGACAAGAAGTGAAGCTGCCTGTTTTCCAGTAAGTAATGGAGAAATTCCAGGAGCCAGGGCTAAATATACTTGGCGATCAATACAGAAATGGCTCATTGTGAATAATTTAGCTGCTGGTGCAGTGAGAGTTTTGAAACTAAAGGCAAAAAGGACCAAGGCCAAAGGGGGAAAAAAAAGTAAAAATCTTCTCAGGACTTGTCAATTCTTAAACTTTTTTCCCCACAGAATACAGTTAGATTATCGATCTTTTCATTACGTGAATCAAAGCTAGGGGGTGTCATCTCATACAGTTTACTTTTGTTTCTGAGAATTATGTTCTGTTTTGTGGCATTTGTGCATGAGAATAATTGCCCAAAGTTTTTTTTTTTTTTTAAATGATTCTCTCTAGCACAACCAAAGTTTATGAAATTTTCAAAATCAGACTGTATTAAGTAGGCTTGGCATTTGTATCCAAGCATGGTCTGGCAGGAAATTAAGGTTACATTGAACAGGTGCTTACACAGAACTTGGGGTAGGCTAAAATGTCAATACAAGTCAGGGAGTTGGCCAACTGCTGTAGAAATCTTCAAGACACCGTTGGGCACTAAGTTTTTTGTTTTGTTTTGTTTTCTTATGTTTGTTTGTCCTCCCCCTCCCTATTAGAACATGATGAACCAACTTGCAACAATTGTGAATAGAGCTATCTGTATACTGGGGAAGTCCTCAAACTGCAGTGTGATTGTGGGAAGTAGTGAATGGTAAAACACTTAAATCCCAGTTAAAGCTGACACATTTGAGCTATACCCCCTATTTTTTCTTAAACCCAATAAATTTTGGTTAAGAGAGTCATTCCTTTTTTGCTCTAGCCCATCTCACAGCACACTTATCTTTCCTATCCTATCTCCAGCAGGAATCAGATCATTTGCAGAAAGAGTTCAGTGACTTGCAAATGAGCACATACAGTACACTGTGTATGTTTCTGGGCACAGGTGGCAGCAGCAACATGGACTAACTGCTTGGAGCTTCAAATAAGAATTTAATGGCAGATACTGAAAGGAATCATTGTATTAAGGGTATAATCTTTTGTTTTGCAGCACTGCACTTTGACTATGGAAACAGAGGCTATTGATGGCTATATAACGTGTAAGTATTAGTTTTCATTGATTTGTTATTGGTAATAAAGTTGCCTTTGTATTACCTGTGTTTTAATTCCTGGATTATGAAACTTTATTGAGAATTCTGTACTCTTTTTTCTCTCTGTTCACAATTTCACCTTTGAATGAGTTTGAGAAAATGACAGCACTGAAGTGAAATAAGAAGGAAATATAGAAACATACTAAGTTAAGTAGTGTACTTAAATCAATAGTAGCTAGCAGTTCAACACTTTCCTACTTTTTATAATTTACTTTGTTGTAAGTTGAGGATAGGCCAGGTTTATATATGTCTATTAATATGGTGTGTACTAAATATTTACTTCTCTGTAACCTAATTTTTCAGACATATTATGTGAAAGAGAATTAGCTTTCCTAACTTGACATTTCTTTAGCTACCTGTCTTTTCCATCCTCTCTCTGATAGCCAGCATTTTGGAAAATGCTCATTATAAATTCTGTGTGCTTAACAATTAAATTAGATGTTAAAAGAAAAATTATTTCTTTCAACTGAAAGATACTTTAGAAATCAACAGCTTATGTGTTGAGATAATAAAGTTTTGTTAATTTTTTTTTATTGTGGGTTGATTATGGCTTCTCATCATTTCATTCAACTGTATATTTCTAAATGATATTTCCTTACAGTTTCTAAGGGAAAAATGTATTACCTTACAGTTTGAAGGCTATGCATGCCATTGCGTGTATAAAGCAAAGTTAGTAATTACATCTTATGTGACAATGAATAGAAACCAAAAGATTATATTTTGTGAAAGCAGGTGACAATGAGCTTTCACCCGAAAGGGAGCACTCCAATATGGCAATTGACCTCACCTCAAGCACACCCAATGGACAGCATGCCTCACCAAGTCACATGACAAGCAGTAAGTCTTCATTTTATGATTTTTTTTTTTGGTATCTCTCCAGCAACAGACTTTAATTTGTTAGGTCTGTGGGGTCCTCTCACATTGTGGTATAGCTACTGTTATAGATTTTGCTAAAGAAAGAACAACACAGATTTATTCCTGTTCATTCTAGTATTATAAAACATGAGCCTGCTTACTAGTCTGAACTATCCCAAGGTGGCATTTGGGAGCTGGTGCTTACCTGTATCAGGTAAGAAAGGTTAGAATTTGCTGGTTATTGTTTTGACTTGCCAGGTTTATGACTGGATTTTTTGTTGTTGTTGGGTAAAAAATGTGGAAACGTCACTTCCAAAGGACTCTTCACAGTTAAAAAATGAATAATTTTATGTTGCCTTGGTAGAAAGCTAAACCGTCAGTGATAAAATTACAGTGTTACTTGCTTTTAAAAAATGTGAAAGTTTCTTCTCCAAAGCATTGGAAGTGAAGTGTAATTGAAAATTTATAGAACTCATTTATATCCATTTCTGTAGCAAAGTTGAAAGGCTTTTGTCCAGAGAAGAACTGATAAAATTTGGAAAGATGTTTTGAATTTGTAGGAAAAGACAGTTTTGGCTACTGTTTCTGATAAAGGGTCATTTACTGATGTAATATACATTGTTTTTATGTAATAAGATGCAACTTACATGCTGTCAGTGACAGAAGACAAAATACTTTATTAAGAATATGGTTGCTTTTTTCTTAATTATAATATTTTATCAGTTTAGCTATCAAGTGCAAGTGCTTTATTACTCTTACTCAAAAGTAATTTGAAATCTTGTTTTCTTTATACTTTGGATTTATATTTTATTCTTACATGTTATAGAAAGGACATTGGACTTACATGTAAATATAATTAAATTTACAAGTTTTCTGTTTTGGCAATATGTGAAGGAAAGGCATTTTCTTTCCTTCCCCCCCCCCCACCCCCGAAGATTTAATAACTAAGAAAAGTGAATCATGTACTTAATTATGAGCATATTCGTAAATGTATTCTGACTATCCAGAGAGAGCAACTTTTTCTTTTCACTTCTAACAGCTCTCGAAACTGTAAGTTATTATAAAACTACAAGCTTAGTAATTAGTAAATACTACTGAATTATAAGCAATTTATATAGAATACTATTGAATACATTTTGCAATTTGTTAACTTTAAGTAATTTTAGCTATTGACTTGAAATTATGATTGAGTTTGAATTTGCTTTATTTATTTAAAAGTTGTAGTTCTTTTAAGTAATGAGCACTTCCTAAGAAAATTTAATTCTAGAAGCAGTCCTTACAATTCCCGTATCATTTAGAAAGAAAAAACTAGTAAAGTTAGCAAGTGAATGTATACTAAATTATCATACTAATCTCATAATGAATCTTTTGCATTCATGTTTTTTGCTAGTTGATTTGATAAAAAATATACTATGACTACAATTTAGGCAATATAATTTTTACATTTCAATATACTAGTTATTTGGTGTAATGTTTTTATTTCTCAGATAACTCACACAATTTCCTAAAGAGTAAAAAGAGGTAATATGTAGTTTCTATTAGTTAGCTATTGGCTTTAGAAACATTGCATGTATAGGGTAGGGAGTAACTGTTAATCAGAGACTTGACTGTCATCCCCTAGACACAACCACAGGAAAATGCTTGTCAAGTGGTTAATTGGCTGCTTTATTTCTGAATTTGATTCTGGTTTTGCAAGTACTTGCTTCAGAAAGGCAGTTCACTCATCTTTTTAAATAAACAGTGCAGAGTGTAGGCATGATCAATTTGAACAAATAAGAACTGTGCTTTTGACATTTGAGCTTTTCTCACCCAACAACAGTAAACTTATGTTTGGTAGAGAGTTTTTTAACTTACTAGCCTGTGGCAATTCCATGTTAGTATACAGGTTTTGGCTAAGATGCACGTGTTTTCAGGTTCTTTTCCAAAGAGTTGCAGGTTAAATATTTTGGCTCTCACTTCAGAGCTGTCTCTTGCATCCTTTATGTAGCCTCTATTTACAGTATCTAGGTTACCCACTTAGGTGTTAGATGGAGAAGATACCCATTTTTCCTCTCTGTTAGATCTAGGAGAATATCAGCATTTTAGATTGCCAAAGCAAATAGTGATAGAGAGGAACTCTCGTCTATTAATTAGAACAAGAGACCTAGAATTGGTCACTGTGATGTTTTTCTGTGACTTGGAATAATTTTTGTGTGCATCTGGCCTGTCAAATCACTTGTGTCTGAGATCACCGGTTTTCCTAAATCCCTTTACATGCATTGTTGACTTTGTTAAATGAAAAGAACTTATTTATTTTCTGCATTTTTTAATATCTTCAAATATACTTCCTGGAGGGTGCCTGCTTCCAAAAACAGAATTGCAATTTTGATTGAAAGTGTTAAAGCTAAAAGTAAATGTGAAAACCTTTAAGACAGTTTCTAGTAGCAGGAAGGAGAGGATGGGAATATATGTGTAAGGAGGAAAAAAGTTATTTTTAAACAGTTAAAAAAAAATAAAATAAGTAAATTTTTTTTTTTTAAATAAAACAGCTAACATTCTGGCCAGAAAAGTATCAATAAGGCATGAGAGCTCACTTATTTTGGCTTTAGGAAGGTGGTCAGTACTACTGTAAGGTCCCAGCATTTGTTTAAGCTATTTGGTAACTCTTCTAAGATGAAGGGTTTCTGTGCAACTTGCTGCCAGCTATTGTATAAAAATAATGACGGCAGCTATCATTATTTGACAGTGCTAGAATAGAGCACTGGTGACTTGGGAGGGAGAGAACTAAAAATGTTATAATGCCTGACAGGTTTTGGTTTTAAAATTTAGCATGTAAGATAAACTTAAGAAGAAGTAAGAGGTATTAGTGATCCTAACATTTTATAATGACTACTTCCCATGGTTTTGAATGAATTTTCTTAGAGAACTTTAAACTTTTTCTTCTGGAATAAGGATGTCTTTGATAAGAAGATGGGCATTGTTGCCTGAGATCATTAGTGTACATATTGAGTCTGCTGACAATCTTCGGTGTCAGGGATGACAGTATATGCCTTGATGGCTATTGGAAATACACAGTGTTAAGTGATTTTTAAAAATAGAATCTGGGAGTTAAGAATCTGAGACAGACATCTCAGACAGAACAATATAAAAATAATCCATATTGTATTTCGGCCCATCAGATGAAACTTACTTTGTGATTCCTTCTGTTTCTTGGTTAGCTCATTTCCAGTTCTTGCATAGTTGTTCAGTATTGGTTTCAGACTGTTCTATACTGGCAGGTGACTATTTTGAAAGTTGCTTAAAGTTCAAAATTTTTAAATTAATTTTATTTTTCTTATCTATTTTTTATAATGTTTATGTATAAATTTACTTTGCAGGTAGTTACTTAAATGGGTATGAAAATACATCATGATGCAAAATTTGTTTCTATTACTTTAAAGCTCTTAAGTGGATCAACTGTACAGTCAATGCTATTTATCAGTCTGATGGCCAGGTGGCATGTTTGGAATCGGAAGAAGTAGTAAGTCTAGTTTTACAAGGCTCTGACCAATAATCAGGTCAGGGAATCTAGTTTATCCTTTTCAGAGTACTTCACATTAATTTTTTTCTTAGCTAGTTTCCATTTTTAGAACCTAGTGAAGCAGAAGTATATTATGATTTCTATTTTTCATATGTGGAAATTGAGGCTTGAAGAAATCAATTTACCTCTTAGAGAACTTAGCAGAAAGATGAAGTTATCAGGATTGGGACATAAAATTGTGATATTACCTTGTGGGTTAGTTAGATAACTGCTATCTCTACAATGTCACCTTCTCAGGGTGTCTGCCGTGTCCAATACTGGCCCATATTTTTTGTGACAAATATCTCAGAAATAGAAGAGTTATTATGAGGGTGGAGTGATATCAGATAATCTTTTCAGGCGGGTGTTCTAATGCACTTTTTGAAATAGAGCCTATATTATGGGACTTACCAGCTTTCTGAGTTGTCTTCTGTAGCTTAGTTTGGCAGTCACCCTTGCTTGGATTTCTGTAGGACACACCCTAATATAACACCAGATGGGCTTGATATAAAATCTTCTGTTTTAAGTCCCCGTACTTAGGTTTGTGTATATACCCAATGTACTTTACATTTAGTTCTTATTTATTAGGGAATTAAATAAAAACAGTTCTGATTTAATTTCTTTACAGGTATCAGAGATAAATGTCATAACTATGTACCAAAAGAGAAAAAAAGGGAAAAAAAAAGGAAAGTAAAAGAGGTAGAGATTTGTTGGTAATTAACAGCAAAAGTGCTGTAATTTTTTCTTTGCACCTCATTCCGCTCCCAACTCCCTATCTGTTTAGTCTGCTTAGTACTGAGAATTAAAGTCCGTTTTCAAAAAACAAAACAACGTATGGCGGAAAGATTATCCTTATCATCTCTATCTTTGTTCAAAATCTGTCTTTCCCACTAGAAGTACTTTTTTAAAAAAAGATAACACCATTGATTGTGTTCTATTGAGAGTCTTCCTGTAAGCCATAATGAATTTTCATCTCTGGGTTCCGTGCTCTTCTCTCCTAACTTTTGATATGTTGATATATTTTGAATATTTACATATTTTTATCATATTTGGAAATATCAATAGCAGAGTTCCAGTCCTAAAATGAGGTAGAATATGTTGTTTTTCTTTACTTTTTTCCCTTCTTATCTGTTTATGTTAAATGTATTTGTTGGCCTGTTAGTATTTTCCTTTTGCGAATTAATTGAGACCCAATATACCTCTGTTTTGATATAGGTAAGGAATATTTAGGGATGGTTTCCTTTATTATAAATGTTATAATCACCACTAGAGCGAGAGAAGGTAGAGGGGCATCCTTTATTGAGTGCACTTAGTATGCTAGATGCTTTACTTATTATTTCACTTTGTCTCCACATCAATTCTGTGAGGTAGGCATGTAGTTACTCTATTTTATAACACTTAAAACTGAGGCTCAGAAGCAGTAGATTGTGAGTGGTTAAAAATATGGGCTTTGCAATTATGCTGGCCTTGGTTAGAATTCCTGCTTTGCTGTGTGACCTTGGCCATGTCACTTCACATCTCTGAGCTCCAGTTTCCTTATCCGTAGAATAGGGATAAGCAATACCTACCTCAATGGGCTGTTGTGAGATTTCAATAAGGCAATACATGCAAAATGCTCAGCACAACTTCTGGCACATGCTAAGACTCAATAAATAATCACTGCTGCTATTACTCAGAGCAGTCAAGTTACTTTTTTATGGACCTATGACTTGTAAGAAAAAGGGTTTGTTTTCAAATCCAAATCTATTTGAAATCTGGGTCTTTTGCTCTTTTCTGTATATTGCACAGGTCCAGGGAAGAAAGATAGGGATTTCTGATAATTTAGGGTAAAAATTGAAGCAGGAACCCTCCGTTATTTAAAGCATCTATGAAGATTTTGGTTAAGAAAGAAATAGAGTTTGTCTGTATGTCAGAATTGGGGAGGGGGGTGGCGCTCAACATTCCTGAGTATAGTTTTGTGGTTTTGATTATATGTAAAGCAAATCACTGCATATTATTGGTGTTCCAGATATACCAGTCATTACAAATAACAAAAGAAAAAAATTCCCTTAATAGAGTAACCTATTCCTACAGAGAATCAATTCTTAGAGAGTCCTCATCTAAAATCTAACCTCATTTGATGCTTCTGGTAGTACCATAAATTCTCACTTGATGATACCTAATAAAATTGTTGGTTTAATTGTTGATTGTGCACTTCGGGAGTAGTAGTTTGGATGTTCTAAATTTGAAGTAGGCTTAAATGCAATTATTAATTATAAGCATTTGACATTTTGCTGTTCAATTCTAGTTGATCAATTCAATAAATATTTGTGGGATACCTCATATGTGCCAGGTATTGTAAGGTGAATCCAAAGGTGAATAAAGAGTATAGAGTCCTTTTCCTCCAGGAACTCATACTCTAGTGGGACAGACAGATATTAAATAGGGCATTTTACTGTAGTAAGCTTAGTGTCTTGATTATTACGGGGGATGAGAGGTGGTATTCATTTGGAAAGATTTTTCAGAGGGAGAGACTGCTTGAGCCGAGACTTATTAAATGAATAGGATTTAGGGGTAACTGGAAGGCCTTTTCAATAAATAATATATCCACAATAAGAGGTGAGAAATAGCGTGCAATATTCTGGGAAATACAAGCAGATTGGTATTTCTAGACTATAAAGTTGGAGTCTAGGAATTCGAGGCCAGGAATGACTTTGGAGAGTTAATCAAGGCAGGATAATGGAACATCTTGTATGAGAGGAAACTTGGCTTTTATTTTCATGGAAGTCAATGGTTTTAACAAAGTAGGTGACTTCAGTCTTTTGACTGACATGGATCGATTTGATTACAATGTGGGGAAAAAGATTGTGGATGGGGACCAGTCTCTAGGCAGGTGCGTATTTAACAGGCTGTTTCGATGATTGAGTGAGAAGTCATGCAAGCTAGCAGTAGTGGGATAAAAAGGAAGGAGAAGGATCTAGGTAATATTTAGCATCTTAAAGTAGACAATACTTGGGTAGTAGAATTAAGGAGAGAATAGAGTCAAGGATGGCAACCTTTAAATTACTGGATAGATGGTGGTAGGTTCTGTCAGTGAAGATAGCAAATACTGGAGCAGGTTTCCTGGAAAAGATTTAGCTTAGTTCAATTCTGGTTTGAAGCACCCGCAGGGTACAATTTGGGAGGGGGATAGCAATTAGGCACATGGATATAGACTGAAGTATGAATTTTCCTAATTAGTGAAAACTAATATTAGCCCATGGTTTGGTTACTTTTCTGCCCATATTACTTTAACAGTAGTTTAATACCATATTTTGAAAACATTCATGTCTAAGTAATTCTCAGTATTTGATCAGTGGCCTTATTTCCTCAATTGCCCCATTAAATCAAAATTCTATATTGAGTTTTATGTGCACAGGCTTTAATAAACTCTTTGCTTAATGGAATCCTTTATACTGGTCTCAGAAGTTGAATTAATTGATGTGATTGACCCACTGATTTTTAAACAAAAAGCTCTTCAACATTTTATGGTATATCTAATATCATAACTTCTGTTTTTTTAAAAAAATCATAAGATTAACGTATGCCATATACTCCAGTGCCTCTATTCTAATGATCTGTCTTTATTCTGTAACCTGTTTCCTTATAAATAAATATGCTATTGAAAATATTACATACTTATTACAGGTTGTTAGCTAAACACTGGTCAGTTCTGCCACATTAATAGCTAAGGAATTTAATACTCCTCACCAGAGCCTTTTTGAAGACTTTGAGATAAATATGCAGATACAATATATATTATTTTAAAATGATTTTGTATAGAATTAATATTTTAAAAATATAATATCATACCCCTTGGGATGAGGTTACCTAGATGGGACAGTATAGCATAGATAACATCTTAATTAACATAATTATTCTAAAATATTTATTATAGAATTCCATCTTAAAAATGTAAGCGCTGACTACCCAAGACACCATAGAATTCCAAATGAATGTTAATGCTAGAAACACTTCTTCTGAGATTTCCTGTATGTGGAGATTCAGAACTCCTTAGAGAGATATTTTTCATCTTTCGATCATTGATCCAGCAAACATTTATTAAGCACTTACTGTGTATGATGCATTGCTGGTGCTGGGGCTCAAAAAATAGGTTTGGGGTGTTTTCTAGAGAAGGATGTTATCTTCAAGGGTCCAAATGAATTGATATTTTGTGTGAGATGGTAATACTGCTTATTGCATTTAGAAGGAAATGAGTGTGATGTGCTAACTGTGACTTATATCCATTATAGATTAATGAGCTGCTTCTCACCTTTTACCTCCAAGAGTTTTTCAAATGTGTGTAAATTTGAGGATGTACAGTGAAACAGACAAAAGGGCAACCAGCCACTTAGATAGGTTCTCAGAGGATAACATTTCCCCACAAAATTATTTATAATGCAGGATTTGGCACTCATCCTTGCAAGTTCTGAAACTAGATTTGTGGCACACTTAGAGTGGATCTGTATCTCAAGGTTGACTGACATTAAATAAGTTTACAAAATTGATATTTAAAATCAGAATGCCAATTTATGTTTAGATATTGATTAAAAATAAAGCACACACACACACACATGCAACCAACAAACATAGGAGCTGGATCACTCTAGTTGGCTTGACTAGATCATTTTGTTCTTGTGAACTGACCTATATGGGTAATCAGTAAAGGTCATTTACTGAGCAAGGAATCTGAATAAAGGGAGTTAGTTATATAATTCAACTTTAATGGCATTAGACTAAGAGAACCTAATATATTCAGCATCACAATAGAGATAACATTGCTATTTGGATAATTATGGTTGAAGTCCTTTGTCCAGTTCCCTCTCCTTTTAATGGACATGGATTTAGATTCCCTAGTTCAACCAAAATACTTCTGAGATTCATTTTTTTTTTCCCCCTTGGCTTCCTAGGCTAAATCTCCCAGATTCAGTCTGTAACCTATATTAATACGTACAATCAGGTTACGACGAGTTCTTTCTGGCCTGAGATCCATTCATTTTCTTTAGTGTGATTTATATTTCTGCTTTAATTTGTAAAATGTTGATTTTATAGCCTAACTTTATGAAGACAATCTTATAGTGCCCATAAAGGATACTTCCTTCAACTACTATTGCCATAAATTCGAACTTCCATTCACAGAAATCTCGATAGGTGATGTGGTCAGCAGTTTAAGAGTTCTTAATATCTATTTTAGATGAAGATGGAAAATAGCACTACCACCTAAGAAAGATCCTTAAGTTAGCTGGTGATATAGAGGCACTTCCAGTTTATAGGTCAGAAGGAAAAAAACACCAAACCAGTCTCATGAAATTATTGAAGTGATCTGACCGCAGCAAATGAGATTTTATAGCAAACTGTTGTATTTCATGTTAGTTAGTAGGAAAGCTGTCTTAATTACTGAGTGTGAATTAAGTAACTTTTCAAAGCATATAGATTTATTTGGGGGCTACACATTGATTATAAAGAAATTAATAAGGTTTTCCAGATGTGAATCTTTGGGGAAAATGGTCATACCTCTTCATCCCTAGCATATGCATTGTATGCATTGTAGGAGCCCTGTAAATATTTGTTGAATGAAGAAAATACTTAAGATTAGCATATTACATATGTCTGTTTAAATAGTATGCTTCTGATCTACTTGAAAAAATTTGGAAACTTGATTTCTTAGTTATTGAAATAATCCAAAAATCCTAATTTACTTGTGATTTTCTCTGTTTAGGGATGTGTTATTTTTATAATGTCTCACTCTGAAGAAGATTTTGAAATCTTCAAATTGGTCCCAAAAGCTGATCTCTAAGTTTCTAAACAGTTCTTATGTTTTCTGATTCTATACAACCATGTTCAGTGGAATCCACATGAATGTTAATGTAGATGTTTCCATGACACCACCATCATCATCTTCATTACTACTATTAATATCTTGATATAGCACATTTAAGGTTACAGATTTAATTCCATATACTTGTAATTTTAAAGCCAGTTCTCCATCACTTAAACTGTTTTTAGTAGCATGTACAAGATGGAATGCTTCAATTAGCTTTTCTTATGCACTCCAGATATTTTGATGAGTGTATAATTAATCAGTGTGAAGTCACATTCTAATAAATTAACATTCTGGGTGTCTACACTTTTGACGTTTTTGTCATTGCTCTCATTATCATTGAAGCTGTAGTTCTCCTTACACTTGTCTATGTCAGCTCTACCTACTTCTTACTAAGACATTCAGCATGCAGGGCTTGATCTTATTTTGAAGTGCTAGGGTACTACGTTGCTCTGTTTTCAGTTGAATTAACAGTGAGAATTTCTGGTTGAGTTCTAAAGAGGCATAATTTCTTCTACAAGTATATAAAACATTTTCTTTGGCCATTTTCGTAAATGTCCTTGTTTTGTTGTTTAAAAAATACACATTTTAACAAGTAATATTTACATATGGAAATATCTTATAGGTCTTCTAATCAGACTTATGCCAATATGCTTATTATTCAGATGGTCTGAAGTAGATGACTTTATTTTCAATACATCTGTTACTTTTTAGATTGAAAAGTGGCATTTCTATAGTTTTTAGGGCTGAGGATGTATGTTTAATTCCTGATTGTAAAAGGTCTGTTTCTATTAGAAATGCTTGCTCAGATCACCCAAATATCATCTAAAGCTTGAAAATTGAGCTATTCAATAATTTTTAGGTACTAAAAATAGGTGATGCCTAATCATTTTTGTGCACTGCTTTAAAATGACTTACGCCTTAAAAACACTGACTCGAATGTAGTATTTGGAAATGTAAAATGACTTCTATTACATTATTACATTTTTGAAAACTACTTGAAAGCAGCAACAGATTGCGTCTGGACATAACTGAGAATTATAAAGAGAAATATGAGATTTTTCTGTGAGTCTGCTGTTTTTAAGTTCTCGAAGCATGAATTTGCACACTGCCATCTGTCTGAATTATGACACATTAATGACCTAATGATAATTTTAGATTTAATTTTCTTTGGAAATAAAAACAAAAAAGAAACACCCCCGTACCTCAACAAAACACAATTTAAAATAAATTATTTTTTACATAAATAAATCATAGTAACGCTGTTTGCATAAATTTTTGGGGATACATTTGAATAGTTTTAGTTGGTGTTACAATTTGAGTACACCACCTGTAACAAATTTGAAGAGATATTTTTTCAGCCAGAGAAGCTATAGTTAACGAGACAATTGATTTCATACAACTCTATGTATATGATAATGCCATTTATGTTTTTAAAAGCATATATGTGCATGTGTATGCATGTGAATGTGTGAAAGCAAATAATAAGAACAAGAAGGAAACGTCAAAACTTGATATAGTTGACTTTGGGATATCGGAGGGTAAACAGGGTGTTTTATATTTTATTCTAAATAGTTCTACATTCTTTAAGTCTCTTACAAAAAATAAATTCATATATTATTTGTGTAATTTAAAGAAAAGACCAATGAATTCAGTCAACCATCCTCTAAAAGAAAGTATGGAGCCAGAAAACTGATAGTAGCTCTGATTACATCCATTTAACTTTGAAATTTCAGTAAAATTGTAGACTCATAAAAATAATCAGCTGTCATCAATGATAAATACTGAAATCGGGCATTTTCATGTACAAATGATATCTTCAGATTTATTGAATACTATTTTACTATAGATTTAGTCAAAATATAAGGTATTTTCTTTTTCTTTTATTCTTTCTTTTTTCTTTTCTTTTTCTTTTTTTTTTTTTTTTGAGACAGTGTCCTGCTCTGTCACCCAGGCTGGAGTGCAGTGGCGCGATCTTGGCTCACTGCAACCCTTCACTCCCAGGTTCAAGCAATTCTCCTGCCTCAGTCTCCCGAGTAGCTGGGATTACAGGCGCCCATCACCACGTCCAGCTAATTTTTTTATTTTTTAGTGTAGACAGGGTTTCACTAAGTTGGTCAGGCTGGTCTCAAACTCTTGACCTCGGGCTATCCACCTGCCTCAGCCTCCCAAAGTGCTGGATTACAGGCATAAAGCCACTGCCCCCGGCTCTTTCTTTTCTTTTTTCTTTCTTTCTTTCTTTTTTTTTTTTTTTTTTTAAAACGGAGTCTCGCTCTGTCGCCCAGGCTGGAGTGCAGTGGCGCGATCTGGCTCACTGCAACCTCCGCCTCCTGGGTTCAAGCGATTCTCCTGCCTCAGCCTCCTGAGTAGCTGGGATTACAGGCGCACCGCACCACCATGCCCGGCTAATTCTTTTTTGCATTTTTAGTGGAGACGGGGTTTCGCCATGTTGGTCAGGCGGTCTCGTACTCCTGAGCTTGTGAGCCACCGTACCCGGCATTGTATTCTTTTCTTTTCTTTTCATCTCTCGTCTTCTCTTCTCTTTTCTTTCCTTTTCCTTTCTTCTTTCTCTCTTTCTTTTCTTCCCTTCCTTTCCTTTTTTCCTTTTTCTTTCCTTTTCCTTTCCTGAGATAGGGTCTTGTTCTGTTGTTCAGGCTGGAGTACAGTGTCACGATTATAGCTCAGTGCAGCCTGAAACTCCTGGGCTCAAGCAATCTTCTCAAGTATCTGGGGCTACAGGTGCATGCCACCATGCCCAGCTAATTTCTAACAATTTTTTTTTAGAGTCAGGGTCTCACTATCTTACTGTGTTGTCCAGGCTGGTCTTGAACTCCTGGCCTCAAGTGATTCTCCCGCCTCAGCCTCCTGAGTAGCTGAGTTTACAGGTGTGAGCCACCACACTTGGCTAGGTTGTTTACAGTGGCATTTCCAAATAATGTTATATACTCTGAATTGTTTTATGAGTAATATTCATTCATAGCATGAAGTGTCATACACTAAATAATGTACATATAAATATTAAAATGACATATCAATATTAAGGAGACATTGTGGCATCTGATGGCAAAAGAAATCTGAGTAGAATGAGTTAAAACATAGATTTTCAATTCTATCTTGCATGTAACAAACAAGTTTACTTTTTAAAAAGAGCCTTAGTCTCTTTTTCATATTCATCAATTTAAAATTACATCCGATGTTGCTAATTTTTTACGTTAAAACTATTAAAGAGAAACTATTTTTAGCAAGACAATTCTGGTATGTTGCTAATGGAGGTAGGACCTGTGAAAATAACTTAAGGCCTATAAAAGAAAGAGCAGAGCTCTGAAGTATAGAGAGCATAGAAGAAAGCTGGCAAGAAGAAAGAAAGAATAAAAATAACAGATTCAGAAGTGGAGGACAAGCCACAGACTCCACTTGAGTTAGTAGATCCACTGGAGAGAGCAATAGAGCAAATGAAAAATAGCGTCTTTTCCTCCCCTTTTTCTTTCTTCACAAAAAAATAAATAAAGAGAAATCAGAATTTATAAGTGAATCAAGGAAGCTGCCTGCTTAAGCGATGAGGAATGTGGCAATAAGATTAGAATGGTTTCTGGTAGAAGCTAAATGAATAAGCATTTAGATTCGGTAGAAAGAAGCATACTTCTTCAGATATTTGAAAGCCAGGGAGTAGGAGATGGGGGTAGATTGGTTAAAAGAACTGGGTCCTAAGGGATTGATTCTAGAACAATTAGCCAATTAAAGCAGGATAAAAGTTAGTGGTACCTAGTTATTAAGTTATATTAGTTATAAACCAGTGCTATTATCAGTGGCCATCTTGGACTAATCTATTGCTTTTATCTTTTGCAAAAATGATTGTGTACTATACTGTGTGTGTAAGGGATATCCTAACTGGTCGTATTCCTAAATTATCGTGGATGCGGTAAACTTTGATCTTGCCCCTCAGTTGTCTTTTTACTTTAGTTTAGTGGGAAAGGAGATTGGAAGGGGGTTAGGGAGACTGTAAGGCTGCCAGAAAGAACTTTCTCTGCTTTTTTCCCCCCTCTTGGGAGATGGCAATGAAGAAGGAACTTGATATTGAGCAGATGAGATGGGGTTTTGCATCCAGTTTTTGTCCTCTGATCTCTGGTTTTTCCGTTTTCTTCTCGAAGTGTCTAAGCACAGGCACTGAGGGTTCCAGAAGACTTTCTTGAGATCATACTCTGTTATTTAGAAGGCTCAGGTTGGCTTTTACCCACTGAGACATTTTTTAAAAATTAATCTGTTTTAATACTGTAGTAAAAATTTATCAGTTGTGAGATAAACTTTACATGTGTATCATTGTTGAAGAAAAGGTTTACTAAGCCCATAAATAAAATAATAATAATAAAAAGATCAGGGTATATGTTTAACTTGCTTAAAAAAACAAATTTTAAGTCTACTAAGAATACCATTTTATTTGTAAGGTACTTTTTTCAAAATGATTTGACATCTAGCATAGAATGTGCTGATCAAAACTTGAGCTTAATATTTATGCAACCAGTGTCAGAGTAATCTACTCTTTTTGATAGTACTTAGCATTTTATTGCTGGAAAATAGTGAACATTTATTTATTTATTTATTTATTTATTTATTTATTTTTTCGAGACGGAGTCTATCTTTGTCGCCCAGGCTAGAGAGTGCGGTGGTGCGATCTCGGCTCCACTGCAACCTTCGCCTCCCGAGAAGCTGAGATTACAGGCACCTGCCACCATGCCTAGCAAATTTTTGTATTTTTAGTAGAGACTGGGTTTTACCATGTTGGTCAGGCTAGTCTCGAACTTCTGATCTCAAGTAATCTGCCTACCTCAGCCTCCCAAAGTGCTGGGATCACAGGCGTGAGCCACCTTGCCTGGCCAGTAAACATGTTTTTAAAAATTACAGAATTGAGCAAGTTTTCCTGTTTCTCTCCCTCTGTGGTATATAAAGAAGTGGGATCTAATATATGTCAAATGTGAGGCCCCTAGACAGATATTTTATCTCTTGGAAGCTCAGCTTTATTTGTAAAAAGGGGATATTGCTCTCTGTCAGAGGAGTGGTAAGCATTAGACACAATATATGTAAAGCTTCCAGAACAGTGACTGGCTCATGGTAAGTTAGCCAGAATGATAGCTCCTATTTTATTGTTAGATAAAAAGAATATGAGAAAAAAGTTGAATTACATGATAACTAAGAAACAGGTCCCACAAACATATATCAAATAGTCTTCTAGGAAGGACATGCTTTTAGTCTGCTTTTAATCAACAATAATTTTAAAAATTAGTCCAAAGCATTGCATGGAACATAACATATCTGGATCACTTACTGAATATTTCTGCTTTTCATCTGTTTGAGTGCAGTCAGGTAGACAGACTCAGAATTTTTGTTTGAAAAGAAATGTGTATGCAGATATGAGACAATTATTAATTCTGTTGTATTCAAATCAATTACTGAAGAAATGAAAGTAAAATTACCTAATTAAATTGAATCACACATAAACCTACTCTGTTTGTGAGGGGTATAATTGAAATGGTAATTAAGTGGTAGTAATGCATTTCATTTGAGGATGGCAATTCAGAAGATGTGTTTGCTGGCAGGTCTTGGCTGCTTGGTGTACCTCCCTAGGTGACCTTGTCCAGAGTGAGTTTTTAGGATGGACTTATTTACTTGTATAACTAGATGTGTTGGTGAATGAATTCCTAGTATAGCTCTGAAATTTTATTAATTTCCATACTTATGGTGCTTTATGTGTTATATTAAATTCATGTCTCTGTTGCGTATCTGGAATTCTCAGAACCACATATACATACCCCAGCAGTGTTCTTTTTTTCTCTCTTATCTTGTGTAGAATCAAGGAGAAAACAGAGTATTCAGTTTAAAAGGATTTCACATTAGAGTACACATAAACAGACATTTTCATGAGTGAAGTTTCACCTTTTTTGGGTCAGAGTTACTATTGTCATAGGCACAGGACAGTCGATCCCTAATTCCAAATGATCTTTTTTTTTTTGGATGCCTTTATCACCTCCTATCCTGTTTTATCATTGCTTAATTTCTTGAGTACATCCTATCTCCTCTGTGTGACTGGAAACTCCTTGAGGGCAGGGAAAATGACTTTGTAATCTCTGCAGCCTGAGGGTAGCAGACAGAATATGACTTTTAGCACCTAACCGACTGGGATAGTATCTTTCCTATGCTGTGTTTTAGTTACCTCATTTGTAAAATAGGGAAAGTTAGTGCTTGTCTCTTGGAGTTGTTGTGAGGGTTAATAAACTTAGTAAAGCTTTTATCACAGGGCCTAATACATTTTAAGAAATAATTTAAGAAATATTCATTTATCTTTTCCACAGAGGCTAACACAGTGCCTTATACATAGTAGTCTCTCAATTAAGAAGATTTGCTGTTTATTTTAAAATATATTGTGAGTTAATATCCCTATGTGTTGGTTATCTGATTGACTGAATGCATTAGAGACATCTCTCAGTTATTCCAGACATTATTATTCAGATTAACCCCACAGGTTACTTCAGTTATGCTATCTGTGTTGAGGATACCAGAGACCAAATCACCCAGCTAGTCTTACCCAGAAGGCAGTTTTAAAATAAATGCTCTAACGATGGCTCTAGCTTAGACAACTTTTAACTCTTTTCTCAACACTCATTCAAACAATACTGCATTGGACTAAAAGCTTCTCAAGTACATGGCTTCAAAAGCTTCACATGGCTTCAAAATATACATCTTTTCAGCCAGTGTCACTCTAGAATTTAGAGATGGATTTTATAAAACACTTTAAGGGATACCTAGAGAATCTTGAAATGTATATACAAACAGGTCAGAGGTATTATTGGAAAATCTTAAAGATACAATTTAAAAGTTATTGTTACTATTATTATTTTGAGTAATGAATATTTCTGATCTTTATGATCCAAATCTTTCAAGTCATAAATCAGTCATTTAGTAGATATACATGAAAATGGCATGTAATTCTAATGTTGTTTTTAATAAACTTTAATCCAGTAGCTAAATCTCAAAGATCATTTAGAATCCTATGAATCAAATGGCTCTCCCTTAAAACTGTTAAGACAGTTCTGTTGATGCCAGATTGTGAGCCAGACCTCCATTTTCTTAGAGGAGTTGTGATAATTATCACATTTGTCTACAATTATTGTAACAGTACCTGGGTTCATATACACAATCTTTACAAAAGATATTTCCCCCAGTTTTATCCCAACATTTACATTCCCCCTCAGTTGAATTCTTACTAGAAATGTTTGCTTAAATATGTCCAAGCAATTTGTTACATGAGCAATCATTATCTAGTTTTACAAGCATTTGTTTGTAATCATTCATATAGCTGCAAGAAATAAGGCAGTATATTTAATAGGTTGAAGAATACCATGTATTCTCTTTGTTTACATTGTAACAGATCATCTTCTTAAGAAGTAATCTTTTATTGTATCTCTTTCACTGTTTTTTTTTCTTTAACGTTACAACAAAATTTTGTGTTATTTGGAAGCTCATGAAATATAATTTGCTTGGCGTACAGTTCTGTGAATTAAGCCCATAATATCTAACGGGCATATATAGGAAAGCAATGTACTTAATCCTAACTGAACTGAAAATTCAAGCTTGTATCCATATATTTTTAGGAGCAATTTAATGATAATCAAGTCATATGCATTTATGTGCCAAAAAGAACTGTTTGTGGTAATCAATCTGTAATTTTCTGTTTGACATTCTTTTCCTTTGAATTACTGTAAAATACTTTCAGCTACTAGTAAGATTATTTTAAATCACAATTAAAATTGATTTTTCCCTGCTTGGGTGGGTCTTAAGGTTGGTGGGGAACTTCAGTGCTCCCCCAAATGCTTCCTTTTCAAGTGTGAAGTTTATGGATATTTTGGACCTTACTGTGTTCTCAGGATCACATCTCTAGGTAGGCACAGCTTTGATGACTGATGTCTATTAATTGTGTTTGTCAGTTTATAACAAAGCATTTATTGCTCTAAAATGCTCTCATGCTTTGGTATTTTGACTTCTTTCCTGCCTGTGAGAGACCCTAGCTTAGTGATTAGTTTTTGTTTCTGAGTTTCTGTTTTTACCAAGTGTTTTTATTTTCTTGATTACTGGCTATTGGGATAAAGGAAATGATCCAGTTAGAGGACATCAGAAAACTAGAAGCTTTTGATAGAACAGTAAGATCTAGTGTCCCTATCTAAAGAGAAGAAATAGAGAAGGTGTGGCTTCATTAGAAGTGTTACAATCAATAGCTGCCAATTACTTAGTGAGCAGAAAACATCTGGTACTGACCTTCATCTGTTTGCAGCCTGTATATCTTTATGTACAGGTCCTCTTCTCTCTTTCTCAGTTTATTTCTTTAGATACTGTAGATGCTTTGATGACTTTCAACTCTGCATCTAGCACTGTTTCTTTCCTCAAAGGAAATCCCACATCCAGTCTATCAGAAATCCTTGGCTCTGCTTCTAAAATACATCCTGAATTTAAACAATTCTCACCAGGCCCGCTACTGTAACTTTAGTCTATCATCATTTCCTAGTACCTTAAGCCTAAAATATTGCAACAGTTTAACCCATCTTCCTGCTTCCATTCTTGCTTCTCTGTAGTTTGTTTTCCACACAATAGACAGAGCCTGACTTTCTAAAACCCAAATCAGATTATAACAATTCATTGCTTTAAACACAAAAGCTTTCCACTGTAACTAGAATACAACTAAAATTCCTTTCCAAAGTCTGTAAGGTCCTAAAGGCTGTGGCCCTGACTCCATCTCTGACTTCCTCTTCTCTATTCTTTCCCTGTTCACTGAACTTTTAATACCTCTTCCCTTTTTCTTTTCCCGGTCATGGCAAGTTCATTCCTGTCTAAGGACCTCTGTACTTGCTGTTTCTTTGGTTTGGGACATGTTTTCTTCCTAGTTTTGCATGAAAGCCTCCTTCTTTTCTTATTTCCATTTAACTGTCACCTCCTTGGCGAGGCTTTGCCTGAGCATCCTAGATAAATAAGCCCCTCTCCAGGCATTCTATGACATTATCCTGTTTTATTTTCTTTATTATACTTAATAGTATCTGAATTTATTTAATGTGTGTATTTATCTCTTCTCCCAACACACAGTTGAGGAACATTTGGCTTGTTCATTCATGTAGTAGGGCCAGGAATGTAATAGACAATAAATGTGAACTCACAGATGAACTGACTCCTTGTTCTTTCCCTTCCATAAATAGAATTCTCTGTGTGTGTCTATAAAGCAAACAAAGTGTTTTACACTGTAGTGTTCATTCTAAACCCTCTATTTTAGAAACCTGTACATTGAGGCGAAAGTCACATGGGGAGAGAGTAGTACAACAACGATTAAAAAACCTTATCTTGGCCAGGTGTGGTGGCTCACACCTGTAATCCCAGCACTTTGGGAGGCCGAGACGGGTGGATCACCTGAGGTCAGAAGTTCGAGACCAGCCTGGCCAAAATGGTGAAACCCCGTCTCTACTAAAAATACAAAAAAAAAAAAAAGAAAAAATAATTAGTGTGGTGTGGTGGCCTGCATCTGTAATCCCAGCTACTCTGGAGGCTGAGGCAGGAAAATAGTTTGAACTTGGGGGGTGGAGGTTGCAGTGAGCTGAGATCACGCCACTGCACTCCATCCTGGGCGACAGAAAGCGAGACTCTGTCCGAAAAAGAACAACAACAACAACAACAACAACAACAACAACAAAACCTTATCTTCTGACTCTTGGCTTGGTGTTCCTTGCTTTACATGATACACTCTTATGTTTTGGGGTAAGGCCCTGTAGAAGTAGTTAAGAGTACTGATTTTCATATTACATAGACCTGGTTTGGAGTCCTGGCTGTGCACCCTACTTTTGGGTTAAGCCGTAAGGGATTACTGACACTCCATTGTTTTTCAACCTAATAGCTGTGTGACCTTAGGAATGTTCCTTAGATTTCCTAAATTTAGTTCCTTCAGCTGTAAAATGGTATAATAATAATAATACTTGCCTTAAGGTTTGAAGAAATAAATGTAACAATTGCATAGAGCACTTAGCTCATTTTTTGGCACGTTTGCTGTTGTCATTTATAGACTGCAAATATTTGCATATAGCTTTTTAATATTTATTAGATAAGGCTTCTAGGGTTTGAAAATTAATGAATACCAACCCCATTCTAAAGTTACCACTTGCATTCTAGGAAATACATTTTTTTTTGCCTTGTTTTAAGATTTAGAATACCCTTTTTTATTAAACAGACAAACAAAACAAGTTTGCATCCTCACATTTCACCATTTCACAAATCTATTGTGGTATTTCACAGATCTATTTTATTTTATAATGGTAACTTTATTTAGCTTTTTCTATTTGCTTTTATATTATACTTAATAGTATTTTAATTATTATGGTTGATCATCATGGTAATTTAATAGCCTCTTAGGAAGGGAAATGCTTTATAAAAACAATCAAATCTAATTTCTTTAGTTCCTAGGATATTTTGGAAACACATGTATTCTTAAGTTAGTTAATTGGGTGGAAAAATTGCAGTTATAATTCTTTAGAAAAGAATGTTGACATATCTAACTGACAATTCTGATGATAGATAGGACTTAGAGAGAAAATGTAAACAAGTGTGTTAATTGATTTCAAATTACTTTTATTTGGGTTGGATTAGCTGTCTTTATGCTAGGACTATTTGTGTGTAATATAGATCAAATAAGGTGTTCAGAATGGGATGAACTATCTGGAAGGAAGTGGTGTTATCTGTACTACTACAGCTGGAAAATATGACAATTACAAACTTAATTGATCAATACTGTATCACATCATTATTCAATGATTAAGGACTGCTAGGTGAAACTGACATAATGGGGTTTTCTTTTTGGAAAATAGTATCTTAGTTGTATTGGTATTCCACTGGATATTTAGTAAAAGTGCTATTTACTGAGAACATCCTTAGGATTTAGAAAGAGAACTATGTAGTTTTATAGTTACAGAGATTCTGGTGCAGATTTGGGAAGAGGTTTGAAATTAGTATGTAAAGTCAGAACAGCATGACCTCAACTAATGTACTGTTTGCCCTTGATTCCTTCTCCACAACCTGCCACTAATGAAAGGTCTTTGATAAGTGTAACTGCCTTATACCCATTTTATTTACAGTTTTCATAGCTAATGAATAATAAGAAAATTCCACCAGGACCTGATTGTTTACCTCTCTAATAGCAGTTTACAAATGGTGTATGCTGTGGCTGTTACAAACCGTGTCCTGTAATAGCATTTGATGTAAGTAGCTGCTCACCATTCCGTATTGTGGTTGGAGCTGGAGAAATAGAAAATTGGTCATTTCCCGGCAGATAGCAGTAACTTTCAATTCAGTCAGAATGCTGTATGGGCTGTGATAGGTTTATAATTATTACCCAAAGATTGATGGTTTTTTGGTGTGTGTAAATTTGTGCAGCAGTAATCCATTAAGAAATCAATAATCATTCCATTCTGATGTGTAGTTCCTATTCACTGTTATAAATGTGTATCGTGAGCTGAAACCAATGTGTTTTGCTTTGTTTTTTGAAATTGTATTTGACAGTATTGGAAATGAGGAAATTATTATAATATTTTTTCTTCAATCAAATTTCTTTTTCTTTGTGTTCCCTTGTACCTTATGACGTACCTATTGCAAGTCTGCATTTTTCTTTGAAAAAATTTTTCTTTGAAAAATTTTATTTAAAACTATTTCTAATGTTTCTGTCTCCTTTTTACCATCATTTACTTTGTTGTTTAATAATTACAAATTATTTATAAGCTTAAAGTATCTCAGTGTTTCTTTCTGTAATCTGGAGGTGATTTATTAACAACTCTATATGGTCAGGAAAGTAGGAAATTCTTCTCTTGTAAAATACAATTTTAACCTTAAAACGATAATCTCATAAAAAACAACTCTAATGTTTATTTATTACCGGTACCTCCTAGGATGCCACTGTGGGAAGCTAGGATTAAGGCAGCATTGACCCTACTCTCAAAGGAGCTTAGATTTTAGAGAAAGAAAGGCAGAAATCAACACACATAACATAAGGATGTGAAGAAATGGGAAAAGTGGTAGGGGAAATGTCAACCCTGAAACCATCCATTACGTAAGTTCTGAACTGGAACTTTGGTGTTATGGCATGATAGTGCTAGGGATGATGGGGTGTGGGTGATAAACTTCATCCCACAGGGGATGTGGCCAGCATTACAAAATTCTGACATAGTGTGGGGCTGAAGAGCAGTATAAATAGAGATTCTAGATAAAAATGATATAGGAACATAGTATAAAGTTAAAATAGTAGAGAAAGATATAACATGAAAGGTAAAAGCTCCACCACTCAAGTACCCTAGTCCTCAGTTTCCTGTGCTACCAATTCCTTAATTATCTTTCCATAATTTTTTAGTATATGCTAGTACAAATCATGTGTCTACATATTTTGTTTCCTTTCCTATTAATAGTACAAATAGGGTTGCATGGTACATACTTGCCCTATGACTCAATTTTTCATTTAGGATTTTTTTTTAATACCAGCGTTGTTCTTGGGTGCATATAATACCTTTATACACTGATGATACATGGTGATTTAATTTGCTCCTCATTCACTGTTGGACATTTAGGTTGTTTCTATGTTTTTGTTATTATGTAGACATTGTTTCAGTGATATTCTTGTTCATTCATTTACCTTCTTTACATCCTTAGGATAACTTAGCTGTATGTTTGCTATGTCAAGAAGTCTGTGCAATGAATATTTTAGTAGATAAAGTGTAGCCAGATTGCTCTTTGGGAAGTATAACAATTTACACTACAACTAGTAATATGTGAGTGTCTGTTTTCTCCCCTTGACAACAATGCATTTTATCCATTTTGGTTCATCTGAATGGGGGAAGATGGTATCTACGTATGTTTGACATTTCTTAATTACGGTTTTTTAAACATAATTTCAAATGTTTGTTGGTTGGAAATTCTGTATTTAATTTTTGTTCCTGAAGAATATTTCTGCTTCAGTGTCTGGGAGAAATTATAATTAAAAACTCTATTAGGAACTAAGAGAAAGAGAGAAAAAAGATTTTATTCATGATTCATGATTTGAGGCATATTTATTAAAGGATAATGGCAGGGAATGGATGATTTGATGTTAAGTAGAAATTTTCAAATGTTATACACTCTAGAACAGAAGATGTGACTTTTATTTCTGTGTCTGCTCTAATTTCACTAGTTATCTTGGTAAATCACATAAGAAACCCTTCCAAAGTATTTTGCATAGCAGTTCAATGAAGTTCAGGAGTTAATGAAATCTGAATTCTTATATCAAGAAACCTTGTCATCCATATAGCCATTCTATTAGGGGAAAAGATTGTGTACCTAATAAGAAGTAGCAAACAAAGAATACAGAAAGAAAAATAAACCTTTACTTAAAAATTATACAATTAATTACATTTAAGTTGCTAGGTGAGGTATAAGGGAATAGATACCTTGTGCAGGATGTAAGGAATAAGGACCTGATTTCTTTTTCTTTCCTGTTTCAAGACTGGTAGAGAACTCTGAGTCTGTCAATTGATTAGCAAGTTGAATTCCTTGGAAACACATAGGCAAAGCCGACCCTTGAGAAAAGTTGAAACCTGGTACTTTGTTGTTGTTGTATACTTATTCAGGAAATAAGTTGTATACTTATTCAGGTTTAGACTCACCCTGTACTTTCTACACATGGGAAACTGAAATACTCTTGAGAGCAGAGAAAGTTCATTGCATGACATATACACTTGTACATGAAAAATTATGCATCCAAGTGTGTCGTGTAGTTTTGTAGCTCCCGGTCTGGGATGGTTTGCAGACTGTTAGAGAGTATGCTGAAGGTTACCTAGGACCTGGGTTTGTTCTTTGACCTAAAGATAATCCTTAGGCAGAAGGCTTGTACCTGTATCCCTTTCCCCCTTCTGCACAATGGCAGTTTCATGACAGAGCTGATTGATCTTCTTTGCTTTTTGCCTGTAAAATCACATTTAAAAATATCAGGCTTCCAAGTTCTTTTGTGTGGCTGTGTGTGTGCGCGTGCGAGCGCATGCGTGCGTGCACACAAGGACATGCACCCATGCCATTCATCTCACTGAAAATAATCCTTGAATCAGTTACTTGGAAGTGACCCCAAAGGTCATTTAGAACAACTTCCTTAACAAAGCAAGAATATCCTTGACAGCATGCATGACAGGTGGTCTCTGGGATTTTGCTTGACTGCTTCAAGTGCTAGAGGAAAGTACTGTTCCATTGCTGATCGGCTCTAATTCTTAGAAAGTTCTTCCTTATATTGAGCCCTCATCTGCCTGTCTGAAATGTCACTGCTTTTTTTTGTTTTCACTAAGACTCAAGCTAAATATCTCACAAGTTTTAGATGCTTTGTTATGTATTAATGCTTGTAGAGCAGGCTTTCATGTAGGTTTTTAGAGTGTTTTGCATTGGCCCTTGTATTTAGAATACTATCATCATTTCTTCTGAGGAATGATGCTCTAGGTGTAGTGCTTAACATATATATTATGTCTTTTTCCACCTTTGTACCAACAGCTGCAAGTAAACCATGTTAAGTATGGTAAATAACAAAACCAAACCAAACCAAACCCTGAATTTATTTTCAATAACTTGTATCTTATTAATGTTACTTTTAAACACTTTACTCTTTTTATTTATTTATTTATTTTATTATTATACTTTAAGTTCTAGGGTACATGTGCACAACAAGCAAGTTTGTTACATATGTATACATGTGCCATGTTGGTGTGCTGCACCTATTAACTTGTCATTTACATTAGGTATATCCTTTTAAGTCTTTTATTCGACAATTCAAATAACTTACGGTTAAAATAAAATTTTGTACAAAAACTATGCCTATTTTGGAAACAGAAATCCATTGCTTATGTTTCCATTTACATATACAATTTTGACTTTGTGCATAGAATTTTGAGCAGATACTATAAAACCTGATGCTTTGAGGCTTAAAAGTAGGACATAAAGTGAAGAAGGCTATAGGGAGATGTTACAAAACTCACATAAAGAAAGTATGATCATCTTTCAGGATTTTACTTTGCTTAGGTTGTGGAAATTCATCACGGTTTTCCAGCTGACATTTCTTAAGAAAGATTCCTAGGTGAAAAAGATAATATGGAGTCTACTGAAAGTGGTTGTAGGCATCCACATTTGTTCCTCTGAGGATATTAGCAACATTTAAATTAGCTTATGACTTCTTATTTCTCCCTTGCCTGAGTGGCAGTTTTACTGTGCCTTTATTGGATTTACTGTTGTAATTGGATATGGAATTGTGCCGGGAAGCATATATTTCAATATGTGCACCTTAGCAATCTAAATTGTTAGGATGGTGACTCACTCACATTTAACAGGGAAATTAGCTGGCTTCGTCTTTGTGTGAACATTTGAGGAGGAGCTGACCCTAGCTGCAGAAATATCACGTGTTCCAGGTCACCTGTGGCAAAATCTAGCCATGTGAAAGATTGGAGTTTCTTTTGATTATCTAGGCTAGATTTTGTCGTCCACCTCTTTAGTTTGGAGAATTATCTAAGTAGGAGAATCACTGGCTGAGAAATGATTGGATATAAATTTAAGAGCTATGTTAGCCCATTTAATTATGTCACTGCAGATTTGGTAAGAGTGTTTCAGCAAGGTCACGTAGTACTTTTCTGGTCTGCCATCATGGCAAGAGACATTATGAAATTCTTGGGAAAGAATAATCCTTAAAACCAATTTATTTTTAAAATAGTTATGTCATAGGGTCTTTTTCTCAAACTTGCTTGATCGTAAGAATCATCTAAGATACTTGAAAAAAATAAACAGTCCCAGACCTCAACTCAAGTATACTGAATCAAACGAAGTGTTCAAGGGAGGAGGAGCCTGCGACTCTAATTCTGATAATCAGGCAAGTTTAGGAAATACTGTCAGATAGTATATGTGCAGGGACTTGGGAAAGAAAATAGTGGTTGCTCCAAGGAGCTAAGATATTACAGCATTTTACCATCATTCACTAAAATATTCTCTGCTTTTCAGAAGATGGTAGAAGAACATGACTGAACTGCATCTTTAGGGTTGGGTGGTAGGCAGGGAGAGTTGTAGCTTTTCTCAAGAAAAAACTAAAAATATAAGCATATATGCATAATTTTATTATTGTGGTTTGCCCTCTCTCTCTGTCTCTCTGTCTGTCTTTTCTTTTCCTCTACCTGCCTTTGATAATTTTTCCTTTGCTTGGCTTTCTAGGTCTTTTTGATTGAGATGTTTTATAAAATCATGTGAATATTTTCACATGTATTTTATTACATTCTCTATTATTTATTTCTGCACTTCTCTCTCAGTTGTATTCCTTCAGCCTGTTTACACAAAATAGACACATGTTCCTGTTTCAGCCAGGGAGTTTGTGCATCTGTTGACACTTCAGAAATAATCAGTTTAGATTTCAACAGCTGATTAGTGTGCTGTTCTAACCAAACTGAGAAGGAACTCTTCAGAATGGAAACAGATATTATTCTATTTAGTTTTTTGTACAAATATGTAATAATGGCCATTTTAAACCAATGCTGTGGTTATAAAAGGCCTTTGCTGAAGTTTTGTTTTTCTTTATTGTACCTCAAAGAGGCTATCAAAATGTTTAGTGACCAGTATTCCACAAGTTGTAATATGCCAGGAGTAATTACAAACATTTCATAATGGTCCTTGTATTTATAGCAACTCAATGAATGTTAGAAAGAATATTGGTAGAATTCCAGGAATATCATACATGATCTGCTAACAGTTTCAGAACTCCAGCTTCCACATTGAATTACTACTGAATGTAAGAAATATAGCTAATGGTATCAGTGTAGCACCCAAGTACTGATTTGCCTAAGATAGGAAGCCATATCTCCATGAGCTGGAGCCAAAAGGAAAGAAGAGCTGAACATTTTAAATGCGCTTGTACAAATGCTTACCTGGTTGACCTTATATTTCTCCAACAGTCTGAAGAAATAGATCAGAAATAGGATCAGGGAGCATAATAGAATCAGTAGAAATATTATATAATAGAAACGGAATCAGAAAGCATAAAACTAGTTTCTAGAAAAGATCCTGTAACTATTATGCATCTTGATCAGTCAGCAAGTATCTATTTAGTACTTTATGAAAAATATTGTGTATAGGACAGAGAAGAAGAATGCATTTTTTCCTTTAAAGAGAATCAGATTTCACAGTTACATCATACATAAATAAAAAAATTAAGTAGCAGTTTAATATTTTAGATGGGAGTTTGAGACATTAGGCAAACATAGTAAAATTATTTTCATATAATTAAAGTACAGCAGCTTGGGCAACATGGCAAAACCCTGTCTCTACAAAAAATACAAAAAATTAGCTGGGCGTTGTGGCACGTACCCGTAGTCCCAGCTACTTGAGGGGCTGAGGTGAGAGGATCACTTGAACCCAGGAGGTTGAGGCTGCAGTGAGCCAAGATCCTGCAACTGCACTCCAGCCTGGGTTACTACATGAGACTGTCTCAAAAATAAATAAATATATAAAGTGCAGGATAAAGTGATTTCTTAGGACTAATTGTAGGTCATCTGCCTTCCAGTTAGAGTTATAGAATTAATCATTGCCTTTCTGTAGTTTTGTCACCTACTTCTATTACAAAAATTTGTTTGCCATTCTTTTTTCTGATAACCTGAATGACTCCCCTTACCTGAGGAATGCAGTCTAATAAGCTCTTTAGTATTTTATACTACAGCCTTTACTAAACAGCCCAGTCTATCTTTTTGTCTTCATCTCCTGAAATTCCTTTTCACATATACTGTGCTTCAGCCACAGATACTTGCCATGTCTTGAATATAACATATTCTTTCAAATTGCCTTTTCTTTGCATGAATCCTTCTCCTTTCCTTGGATTTCTGTACTTTTTCTCAACCAGGCAAACTCTCAATCCTTTTCAAAGGTCCAGTGTAACTGCTTATTTGAATTTTTAGTTATTCCCCATATTTCTGTAGCACTGAGTATGTACATGTATCTATTATAGTATTCACCACATTGTATTGCTATTGTTTTATGTCTTTGCCTCCCATATTAGATTTTGAGCTCCTCTGGGGCAGACTATGTCTTGTTCATCTGTGTACTTATAATTTTGCCACCGTACCTGGCAGAGAATAGGTGTACTACTTCCCATTGTTTTATGAACAAATGACTAAAAGGAGAGTGAATGAACTTTCATGAAGTGGATGGGAGTAGGAACTGCCCTTGAAGAAAGAGAGATGGAGTTGGCTGCTTTACCTGGGGAATGAAAAGAGGGAGAGACCTGGGCTCACATAACATGTAGTCTGCCTTCAACAGCAAATTCTTTTCTCCAAACAAACAGATACTATCTCACTAAAGTCGAATAAGTGAGACTGCTTCTTTCTTTGCCAGGTACTTACTGACTACTAACTAATTATTTTTCTTCTCCTTCAAGATTGCTAGTAAAGGCCAATTTTAATCTGATATCACATGCCCTTATGCACACAGGATGTGGTAGGGATCCATATATGATGGTGAACTCTGAACCCGAGTCTGTAGAGAAAGCCTTGCGTTCAGTACCCAAGTCCATTCAGCTTGGCTTCAGGCGTATTCTTATAACTCAGAGCTGACCAAGATGGATATGTCTGTAGCTGTGCCTCATCATAGGGTAGAGTATTAATACACAAAATTACTAGGGACTTCCTAATGTGTGTCATCTGTAACAGAATAACAACAGAACAGTGGTACATCCTTTCTTTTTTTTCCTCCTTCTCATGTTTCTTCTCTCCCACACTTTCATCTCTTGTTTATGCTGGCTCACAGCATTAGATTTTTTATGAAACTTCCTCTGACTAAAGTTAGGGAAATTTGTTTCATCTCAGTCATTTGCTCTTTGTCGAGCTGACCTATTTCATTAAAAAAAAATGAGGTTGTGGTAGGATGAGTACTTAGAATGCAGGAAGGGGGCATGCCACCAGTGCCCTAGCAAAGGTTCTACAGATAGGGCTGGCTTTAGAGAATTACCTATGAATTGTTTTGGGGCCCCTTTTACTATTCTTTTTTTCTTTCTTAGCACTTCCATTTGCAAACCCACTTCCCTTGTGGTACTTGCTTTGTGCTTCACTGTCCTGCTCAGTCCTGCCTGCCTTTCAGGGTTGCGTGATTCTGATACGTGTCTTCACAATCTTTCTTTATTCAAACCAAAACCTGTCTGTGGACACTAGGAACCCTTTCCCCAGCTTTCCATCCTGTCATAGAACAATTCAAGTAAATGAATTCAAGCTAAGGTGTTTGAGACTGACATAGTTTAATAGATTACTGTTGTTTTATAGTAGCATAAATGCTTTAATAGAGATGTCTCTAGAAATTGGTTCCCAAGCCATAGTAGTAAATTTCTGATAATGGAGATTTCAGGTACCAGATTATGCTGGAGGGTATGGAGAAGAAGTTTGGGAGAGTGATTATTTTTCTTTTGTTTTCTGTCAAATTAATACCATTAAAGTAACTGTCTTTGCAGCCCAAAGGTAGTACCAGACCTGAGTAGAGACTCTTCTTTCACAAGCACAAAATATTAGCACTAATGACTGACTTTGTAGTTACAAAAGTGTTAGAGAATATTAGAATCTGAAAGTGACTCTTTGGCCATTCGTTGACCCTGTTCCAAAATTTTTTCTGGGAAAAAAAGTTTTAGGTGGCATCTGTAAAGCTAAACAAGAACTTTGATTAATATTCTTTCAACTACCTTTTCAGTTTGTTAGAGTTAGTGTTTTTTACTTTTGTTGTGTTTTAATATAAGGAACTTCTAGTTATAGTTTTACAAATATAGAACACGTTTACAAATGTCTTTAAATACCACATAATATATACTCGATAGTCTTAGAACAGAGCCCTCCACCTAGCTAGTCTCTTCTGGATAAGCAGTTCTCAGTCATGTGTAGTGTTGAAAACGTGTGCTCATTTAATTATTTCCACAGTTGTCAAAACTCTGCCATGGAAAAGAATTTCAACTATTTTGATAAAGCCCCTATAAAACCACAGCTTCTAAATATCCTTAAAAATGGAAAGCCACAGGTATACAAAATATATTTTGCAAAAATATACCAAGTGTTTCTATTGTGGCGTCCAATTCACTTATTCTAGAATAGAAGAAAAGCCTGGTGTGTTGGAAGACAGAGTAAAAAGTCATTAATGTAACAGGGATTGTCTTTTAAGTCCATTTATAAGCCATCTCTCTTTTTTTAATGAGAATGCCTTTTTGTTCTGTATCTTGATTATGGTAGTGGTTATAAGAATCTATGCATGTTGTAGAACTGAATGCTAAAAGGAAAAAAATGCTCATATTTTTTGTATGACAAGTTTAAAAATAAAATGAAGGGGTTAAAGAATGTCCTTTTCACTTGAAACACTGCTAAAAATGGTGGTTAAATTCCATTGAAAGAAACAACAATAAAAAGGCTTAGTTAATGTGGCAATTGTAGTAGGGTTAATAGTATTATACAAACTAACACTATGAGGAAATACATTTTAAATCACAAATCAGAACTTGGGAAATATACTTTCCCCTGTTCATTGTCAAGAGTGGGAAACGGAAGTATTGTAATTAGCCTTCTGGTGCAAGTGGCAATAAATGCAGTTGCAGTGACTGCAGTGATGGATGTAGGGACTCAGGATCAGAATTTGAAGAGGGTAGACCTAGAGTAATTGTTAGAGCCCCTGCCCTTAGCAGAGCATGTCTTGACTGTTGTGCAGTTAACAGCTCCTTGTGCCTAGCATTTTTTCTGGAGTAGGTGTTCAATAACTACTGATTAAATTCTGGGGCCTAGGTTCAAATCTTAGCTCTACTTACCAGCTATGTGATCTTGGATATGTTACTTAACCTCTCCATGCCTCATTCCTCTCAGCCCTAAAGGGTTGAAGAACATCTCTCTCATAAGGCTGTTGGGAGAATTAAATGATATTAAGCTTTTAAATCTTTTCGCAAAGTATGGAGCATGTAATAAGTGTTCCAATAAATGTGAGATATGATTATTCAGTAACTGTGGGTTGAATGGCAGTATCTCGTAAGGCTTGTGTTGGAGAGGCAGTGTTGAATGACAGTTGCTCCTTTCAGTGCTGGTCTGTTTATTGGGGTCAGGAGTTTTTGTGAAATTAATTTCTTTCGCTGTTCAGCACATAATACTCAGATGCCTAATATTTTAATATTTGTTTCCTCTCTTCCTTATATACCTCAAATTCTTGGCTTTTTACCTACGGAATTTTACCCTAAGTGCTGTTGAGTACAAATTACGAGGTACAACAGTTAGATGAATTTTTTATAATATGGGTTAATTTTTCCAAATTGTGATTATTGGGTGTGAAAATTGTGATTTTTATAAGTTATATTTTAATGATATATGTTTTTTAATAAACATTTTTGATAGAATGAATGCAGGTTAATTAAGGAGAAGGGGAACATGCACAAGTAAAAGGAAGTCAGGGCTAAAGCAGTCATAATTGTACATTCAGAGCCAATTACCATACAAAATGATAATAGCAGATTTTTGTGTGTGAGACAGGGTCTCACTCTGTCACCCAGGCTTGAGTGCAGTGATGCGATCATGGCTCAGTGTCAACTTCGACCTCACAGCCTCAGGTGATCATCCCACCTCAGCCTTCCAAGTAGCTGGGACTACAGGCACAGGCCACCCTGCCTGTATAATTTTTTAAATGTTTTTTGTACAGACAAGATCCCACTATGTTTCCCAGGCTGGTCTCGAACTCCTGGACTCAAGCAATCCACCTGCCTCGGCCTCCCAAAATGCTGGGATTACAGATGTGAGCCACTGTGCCCCCAGCCTGCAGAAATTCTTAAAGAGCATTTACTGTGTATTAGACATTGTTCTAAGTGCTTTGCATATAATTCACTTAGCAACTCAAAGTATATCTGTTTAGATTATTTTCTATGACCATGTAAACATGGAAATGGATGGGATTGTATAATAGAAATTATTTATGACATAATTAATTTTCCTTCAACATTGTACGTCCTCAACACTGTTTCATGTTTCTAAGCACATACATACATTATAATTATTAACAGCTACAGAGTAATTCTTTCTGTGGTAATGGACTAACTGGTATCTCTTTTTTGTGTTCCTGTAACCAAGAAAGACTTTAACATTTAAGATGGTAATAATATGATTTTTGTTTTTCTAAAAATAGTGTTATTAACTAGAAGGTCAATAAAGTATAATCTGTTATCCCTTTACATTAAAAGAGGTTCAAACAGTGCTTTGCTATATTTAAGAGTTTAACCTTGTTTTTGCCTTGTTTTCCTTGTTTTACCCATACACAAAATAAGAAAGCTCTGATGTTACACGCTTTTTTTTTTCTGTCATACACCCATACATTGTAATAATGTGGTGGCTCTTTATTTGCTAAATGCTTTAAAGTAAAATAAAATCCAAGTATTTATTACACCATGTGAATATTTTGACTTTTTTGGTTTACTGACATTTGGTGTTTAGCATTTCCATTGTCTTTTGGTTTTGACGGGAAAAACTTGGTCTAATACCAATTATGACTGTTCCAAGATAGTAAATGGGACATACTTGTTGAGATTCACGTGGTTTGAGTCATGCATTGCCTTTACCTATCCCTTTAATTTATTTTTAAGGCAGGAGTTCAAATTATGGACTGGTTTCAGGGTGTGAACATCAGTCTCTGATTATAATTCAGGAGATATGTGGATCTGAAGTTGATAGACAGGCTGCCTGGTTAGCCAGGCAAGCTCCCATTATCTCAAGAACCTCTGCTGATTAGTTTGCTATCATTTTGAGAGACCTCACTATGAAAACAGACATTTTCCCAGGGTGGCAGAGAGATAAAGGAAATATTCGCTATGTGGTTAAATTCTTCCATTGTTTTATGCCTATGGAATTTTATTTAATAGTATAGCATATTTATTCAGGAGGAGACTAGTGTTGTTTACTCTCTAGTCACTGTTTTCCTTCCTCATACCTCAAATTAGGATCATTTCATATTTAAGACATTATAAGACATGATACTATTTTCTTAGACCAGTGCCTGACATTGATTAAAACTTCAGTAAACATATCGAATACTGAATGAATGGAATTAGGTTTAGACTTGTGTAGGAACATGCAGTATGCTTTATTATAATGTATGCGATTGTGTATATTTATTATCCAGCTTTTTCACAGCTGCCATCATCCAGCATTACCTACTATAGCTGTGATTCCGCCTTCTTTGAGCCAGATGTAAAACTACACTGTTGTAACTTTTAAGGGTTAACGTGCATTTGCCTTCATTCTAGAAATAGGTTCATGCTTTTGTTTCTTTGTTTTTTTTTTTGAGATGGAGTCTCACTCTGTCACCAGGCTGGAGTGCAGTGGCACAATCTGGGCTCACTACAGTTGCCTCCCGGGTTCAAGTGATTTTCCTGCCTCAGCCTCCTGAGTAGCTGGGACTACAGGCGCGCGCTACCATGCCCAGCTAATTTTTGTATTTTTAGTAGAGATGAGGTTTCACTGTGTTGGCCAGGGTGGTCTCGATCTCTTGACCTCGTGATCCGCCCAGCTTGCCCTCCCAAAGTGCTGGGATTATAGGAGTGAGCCACCGCACCTGGCCTGTGCTTTTGTTTCTTAAGAGGTTTTTGCATTGATCAAAATCATATTAAATCAGTTACTGTTCAGGTTCACATCTTCACACTTTTTGGAAGACTTTTGGAAAAATCTCTTACCCTGAGTTTCACATTCTTTTTCATACACTTTATTTTGGGAAGGCATTTGGTTCATTCAGTGTCATACATCACATGGCCAATTAAATAATCACTATTAATTCCATTTCTCAAGTCCATCCAACAGTAAATAAATGGAAGAAATAGGAAAGGAAGAAAAAACTTCGTTTTTTAAAATATTTGATTTAATTCAAAATAACGTTTTAAATGTTTCTGTAACAATTTACATTTAGGATCTTTCAAAGTCAAACTATCAGAATACTTGTCAGAGTAAAAAAAAAAACCCTTTGCACCTTTGCCCCTATAACACACACACATCCACACCTTTTTATTATAGAGGAAGATTTGATTTTAGATTACTCTGAGGAAGAAAATATTTTTTTCAGGAAAACCTATTGTTATCATTAGCAAATATAAACACTGAAAATATATTGAAAACTTTCAGTCAGCTATTATTTGAACTTAAAATTTGGAGTTGGGTGTCAATGTTAGAGATTTTAGGAAGACGTTTAAGGCAGAGAACCAGGCTCAAGAGATGTATTAGACGTAACTGATTATTACAGGTATATTAGGAGGAGTTTGGGATTGCAGTTGCAGTGGGAGATAGGCATTCTGGACATTGCTAGCACTTGTCATCCTTGTGATGAGTATAAAAATAGCTATTTACCTTTATTTCTGTCAAACTTGTGTATCCTTGCCCCTCCTTGCTCAATAGATGCCAACTTTAAGAATATAATCCCAGGCACATTTAGAAACATGCTAAAACAAAACAAACAAACACCTCTCTCCACTCCTTCCCTAAAACAATTAGAAAAAACGTATGTGCCAAGTATCAATAGGTACAGCTGAAGAAAGAGAGATAAGGGGAAAAAAACCAAGCAACAACCAAACTTCTTACCACCAAAGTAAATTAACTTTGAAACATGGTTCTTTGTTTTTTAGAGAAACAGACATTTGCAGAGTTAGGGGATTTCTTGAGATTGTACCTGAAAGTAGGTAGTATATTTACTAGAGGTAATTTATGTTTTAATACCATTTGTTTTGTACAATGGATAAATCCCAGCAAGCTTATGTAATAGTAAAATTGTGTGTAAGAAAAAGCTATTCTCCGTGGGCTCTAAAGTTAACTTTGAAGAGGCCCCAAAAAACTGAGTTAAGGAAGAAATAGGATCATTCTTTCCTCCAGGCTGATTTTAAGATGTTTAAACTCCTAAATACTGTAAAGATTAGGCTACTCTCTGCATACCATTTCAGAATGAGTTGGAGTTGTACCATTATAGATCTCCACTAAGCCTCTTAGTGTTATCAACTTCTTTGATAGTCATCGGAGCAAGGGACATCCATATAAAGTAGGAATGAAAGAGACACCTTAATGATTATTTAACTTAGCTAATATTTACTGGTTATCTCAAGGCCTTAGAAGATCCAGTTCAGATTCACTTTAAAAAACAATCAGATATTTAGATTATATTGGCATGCTCATAATTATTTTTATTAGATGATAGGAAGTCTGTATATTTAATGATTTCTCCACAGTTTTTGTATTTTGGGGATGCACGTTTTTGCTTTTTCTAGCAACTGTAGGATCAAGGGAAATGTTTTGTCAAACAAATCAAATATAATATTTCAAACATATATTTATATGTATTAATTCATTTAATCTCAATAAAACCCTATGAGGTAGATACTAGTATTGCCCTGCTGTTATAGATGAAAAACTGAGGTGCAATTAAAAGCCATTAAGAGGTAAAGCTGTGATTCAAACCTAGGTTGCCTAGTTCCAGAATCCTTCGTCTTAGCTAATATGATATTTCTAACACTGTAAATTTTAATTTATTATGGGTTGGGGAATCGGTGTAATGTATAGAAACCAACACTTTAGTGAAAATGATATGGAATAGAAAGCGTTAGAATATGAAATATTGAGCTGGGCCCAGTGGCTTGCACCTGTAATTTTAGCTATGCAGAAGGCTGAGGCAAGAGGATCACTTGAACCCTGGAGTTCATGGCTACAGTGAGCTGTGATTGTGCCACTGCACAATCTGTCACTGGGAGACAGGGTGAGACCCTGTCTTAAAAAAAAAAAAAGAAGGAAAGAACTACGATTATGTATAGTATTGTTTCATTAAGCCATTTTCATAAACATTAATATGTATTTAGACATACATAGACATATGTATACAGTGAATTGCAATAAAAATATATTTTTTATTGTCTGTCTGGGTCAAAAAAACGTTTGCAAGCCACTGAACTACACAAGCTCAATACCTTGAAAATAGTTGATGCTCAGTAAATCTGTACTAAGTTGAATTAATGTATTGTTAAATAAAAAATAACCCATAAACAGTGTTAGGATAAAATACTTCTGCCGAGCATATAATTTCCCTATGGAGTAGGACTGAAAATGTTAGTCTCACAGTTCTTAACCAATGAAACTGTAATTATCAAACATAATCTATTAGTTTATACCTGCTCCTCAACCTAAAGTTCTCCTCTGCAAATCTTTCTGGTTGGTAATTTTTTATTGCTTTAGGGCTCGGCCTCTTGTCCTTTAACAATATCAAGTAATAATAGTCCAAAAAGAAGAGGCAGTTTCTAAAAAAATAAATTACAATTTGAATTCCCTGAAAGTAATAATTTGTTATTAACAAAAGAAATTTATTTCAGCAGTGCAAGGATGGATCAATAATAGGAAATCTAATATTTATCATATTAAACTAAAGAGAACAATCATATGATTTTCTCTATAGACAGTGAAAAAACATAGGACAAAAATTAACAACCATTCTCTACACCCAGTAAACAGAAATAAAGGGAAACTTCTTCATAGTGATCAAATGTATGTATGTGAGTCCAAAAGCCATTATGATTCATAGGAAAACACATACGCATGCTCAGTAATTTCAGAAACTAGGTAGATTTTGTTTGTTCTCTTTACTCTTTTTTAATATTGTGCTGGACGAAACTGCCAATGGATTTAGATAATAAAAAATAGGATTATAAAAATTTGATAGGTAGAGATAAAATAATCACTTTTTGCAGATGATATGTTTTGTATCCATAAACTGCAGAGAATCAGCTGAAAGACAAATAATTCATAAACAATAAAATAATTTAGTAATAGGGCAGTTTAAATTAACATGCAAATATTTAAATTTGTAATATTTGTATTAAAGAACATGCAGAAGCATACTTAAAATGGGGAAGATATACTGTATTCTTTCACAGGTAGAAGCAATATTGCTTATATCTTATACTGAACTTCAGGATAAACTCTGAATTGGAACAAAGATATATGCATGAAAGTTAACCATATAAGTAATAGAAGAAAATGTGAAAGTCTTATTATGGTCTTACTATGGGAAGCTCTTTTTAATAAAATTCAATATCTAAAAGTCAATTTCAAAGGATTAATTCATTTAAAATAATAAAAATTTCTACATGGCAAAAAATAGCATAAATAAAACCAAAAGGTAAACAACAAGCTGGAGGTAAAATTTGCAACTCATATGATGACTTAAACAGTTAATCTCTAATACATAACAGCTCCTAGTAATTCCTGAAGTACAGTAACTATCTAATAGAAATTTGGTTAAATTATTCTAACACACAGTTCACAGAAAAATACCATTGGCTCCTACACATACGAAGTTTTTCTTAACTTCACCCAAAATAGGAGGTATATAAAACTATACTGACATAGCATGTCTAATTCATTATATTAGCAAAAAACTGAAAATTTTATGTCATGCTGTGTTGGCAAGGCTGCAAGGAAACAGGGACTTTTATGTATTGTTGATGGGAGTATAAACTTATATAAATGTGAATTGGAACAAATGCTTATAAACTTTGACTCAGTACTCCTGTTTCTACAAGTTTATGTTATAATAATTTGTCAAATGTGTGCACAGATTTATTCATTGCAGCATTGTTTTTCATATCAAAAGATGAGAAACATTGCGCAAACAATGCCCATCAGTAGCGGATTGATTAAATAAATTAGGTATATCCAATAATTGAATATTATGCAAGTATATAAAAAATAAGAATCATGAATATGGAAAGATTTCGAAAATACATTGCTAAGTTTAAAAAAAAGGAAGGGGCAGAAGAAAATAAGTTGGGCAAAAAAAACCCCAGAAATGTTTACTAATAATTATATTTAAAAACTCATAGGATAAACAAGAAGGTAATGAAATAATTAGTTGTTTGGGAGTGTATAGATAGAGGGATGACAGCTGAGCAGATGAGGGGCTGGGATGGAACAAGACTCTTCACTAGATATACTTTATACTTTTTGATTTTTGAACCATTCAAATATCTACCTATTTGACAACAACAAAACAAAAGGAAAAAAACACTAATAATAACAACTAAACCACAGTAAATATTAGTTTTTTTGAGAAAATATTTCTATAGGGTGAGACTGAAAGTGTCAGCCCTTCAACTGTTTGCCAGTGGAACTGTGAGAAACTGGTGTAATCCATTAATTTGCTTCCCCAACACCCAATTTAGATGTAGATTCCTTACACTCAGATCATTTGTTGATGGTTTTATTTATTGTGTATATTTAATAATTTTAATTGCATTTTATATCTTTGTTTCCTACACATTAACTCCATCAAACAATTAATATTGAACAGTGTAATTAAGTGGTAGTTTTAAAACACCCGTTGTACAAAAATCAAGACCAGTGTTCATTTTAGAATTTACCATTTTTATAGAACATGCAACTTTAGAAATGATAATATTATTTAAAATTTCTATATATATTTTACCTTTCATATGTTTTTCTTCTTGAAATATAGTATTGCCAAATTGCTGTACTATAACATCATGATAATAATGGTAGTGTTAGGAATTTATTTTCATTAGTGGTCATAGTACAGTTAATATAAATATATAGCACATAAATATAAATGAGAACACTAAATATCTGTTTGGAAATGGGATTCAAGAGCTGTGTCTTAAGTTTTGGTAGGATTCATTTAATAGCTGTGTGAATTACTTAACCTTTCAGAAAGTTAATTTCTTAATCTGTTTAAAAAAAAGTGATACTAATACATGCCTTACAGGGTTGTGGTCAAGGATGGAGTGAATGTCTTTATAATACCTAGTATAGTATCTTCAATGCAAGCATCTATTATTCCTGTGGTTGTGTTACTTATGATATGTAGCCCTAAAATTGCAAGATGAATATTAACAAGACAATATGCACAGTTTGCCACTACCTATAAGGTTTGATTTATTTGAGTAAAATAAAGGGGAGGTGGATTATAAAATTTTCACTGCTGTAATTTTGTGTCTGCTTGCATGTTTTACTTGCTGAGAATTTGGTAGGGTCAAGTGTTAAAATCACTTCTAAAATAAGTCTCCTCAAAGTGATTATTTAATACGGAGAATTAATTACTAATTTGAAATATTTTAAATAGTGGTCAGTTATTTAAAAAATGATATATTAATTGGACAGAATAAAATGGAGCTGTTAAAAACCATGTGTTTTAAGAATGATTATGGCATAGACATTTTTTGAAATGCATACATTAAAAAGGTTGTACAAGTTTATATAGTAGGATCTCAAATACGTAAAGAAAAGCCTGCCATATATAAATAGATGTATATTTCATAGAGGAAAGATGAGATGAACATACACCAAATGTGAATAGTGGTCATTTTTGAGTGTTGGGATTCTTTGTGATTTTTGTTTGATTTATACTTTTATAGATTTTACATTTTTTTTACAATGAGCATATATTACTTTTATATTAGCAAAAAAAGCAATATGTTGTATTGCTTTTTTATGTTTATGTATTCTTCGAGATTGAATTGTAGGATAAGTAGAACCTAAATATATGTACCTTCTTTTAAAGAAAAGCATTTTAAAGCTATATCAACTTTGTTAGTGGAATTTTATTCCAGAAGAGTAGAAGTTGGCACCTGGAAGCACTCTTGGACCGTTTTCCTATTGAGGAGGGGTTTATTTTGGTAAAGTAACACTACCACTGTAGCCCGATGGCTACTGCAGTGGGATCAGATCTCAGGTCATATCAGTTCAGTAGCTCAGCTTGTAGCTCTGCTCTCTCAAACTGTGGGGCACAGTGAGAAGGGTTTTTTAGAAGCTGGTCCCTATGTCTTTTCATGCACACAAATCTGCTTATTATGACCACAGTTCATTGGGGATGGCAGAAGTAGTACATAAAGCTAATGTAAGCATAATATTTTATATTATGTAAAATATTTACGTCATGTAGAAGAAATTTTTTAAAATTTGTAAAATTTTGTCAGAAAAACTTTTTTTCCTCAATAAAAATCACCTACTTTCCAATGGATAATTCTACATCTTATATAGTCCTTATTTCATTTTTTCACAGGTTATCCTAGTTGACATCAAAGCATGCACCCATTTTGAATATTTCGGGAAATCTCATTAAACACCGAAAAGGATAATGCCTTGTGGGTTGCTCCATAGTAATTTCAATCGTTTTTTTCCCCAGTTTACATTGACTCCATTCTCCTATCAACTCAGTAGGGTATCACGGCTGTTTTTGCTTCCTTTTGCCTAATTTAGCATCATGCCCCTGATTGTTTACATTTCACTTAATCATAGCTTTTGAGATGTAGCACACCTCTCTTTGTTCTAGAGATATGAAAACTAACCTACACAGTTAGAACACAGGTAAACTTCAGGTCTTTTGATTTCGAATTCAGCATGTATTGTGTTCTGCCGTGTTCCAGTATTCTTGATAGTTCTCTAAAATGTTGTCAAGAAGGGCCTAAGATCTTTGTGATCTCGCCAAAGAGTTTGGAAGTATGTATGTGTGTTGTTTGTTTTTCCTCCTGCAAGAATTCCTGAGATAAATTATCTAAATTTTCACTGAAAACTCTAATACATGAAGGTAGTTACACAGTTCCAGCAATGACTGAACTTGAACCATGATTTACATACCTTCCCTATTAAGTGCCAGTCAGGTTCTCGCTACAGATGAGCAAATCTGCTTTTTCCACAGTGAGAAAAACATTTAGAGACAATTCTACAATTAGAATTTTGTGATACTAATGGAAAGTGCGTGTATGTACACGTACTTAAAATGAGCTATACAATTTGTTGGGAGTTCAGTGATCCCTCCTTTAAAAACTACAACTGTGAAGCTATAAGACCTCACAGTGATCATCTCTTTGTTGACATAAATGTGATAAATCTTGCCCAAGAAATATGTAATTCTTTGTTTGTCTTGCTAAGCCTTAAAGTTCTCATGGGCAAGGGATGAGAAAGGGTCTTCTGAGGACTATTATTTGATTGTCTTTTGTTAACAGCCTGAGTGCTTTGTGATGGTCTTTCACTGTGTGTCTGAGGGAACCCTAAGTGTTGTTTCTGACCCTGAGCAGGCTAATTTGCTCATCATAGACAATGGACCTGTTGACAAACAGGTACATTCTCCTTACCCTGTCCTTCTATATGTGATATAGTTGATTTCTAGGTTTATGATTTTCCCCATTATAATTAATCAGCAGCATGATATATCTGCTGTTTATCATATAATGGCTTTCTTGATGGGTGGCATAAGGAATATTTTAAATTAAAATTAAAATTTTTTTGACTTTTGCTCTGAATTGGAGAGATACTTTTTGGTACCTTTGCTCAAGATTACATATTAATCACATGTTAAATATATGTATTACTTAATGTGTTCATCATAGTACAAAATATCAAGAATAGAGTTATGAGTGAGACTTGAGATGTTTCACTTTTAGATTTTTCAAGTGGCAAGAAACTTTTAGACATTTAGTCTCAGAAATGGAAAACCTACTAAAAAAACATTTTTTTCTTCTTTTCTTTTCTTTTTTTTTTTTTTTTTTTTAGACATGGTTTCCCTCACTCTGTCGCCCAGGTTGGAGTGCAGTGGCACAATGATCATGGCTTATGTGGCAGCCTCGAACTCCTGGGCTCAAGAGATCCTCTCACCTCAGCTTCTGGACTAGCTGGGGCTAGGGACATGCGCCACCACCATGCCTGGCTAATATCTCTCTAGAGCCGAGGTCTCACTATGTCTCATAGGCTGGTCTCAAACACTTGGGCTCAAGCGATTCTCCAGCCGCGGCCTCCCAAAGTGTTGGGATTATAGACGTGAACCATTGTGCCTAGCCGTTTTTTTTTTTTCGTAAGAGTAGTTAGACCAACTCTTCCTTTAAAAAACAGGCGCAAGGATCTCTTAAATTAAACAGAAAAATAGATTGGTGCCCTCTTTCCATAATTTTCTTTTCAACCACAAAAGAGATTTTTTTTAAAAAAGATTGATTTTAAAGATAATACTAATTATTTGGATTATAATTATTGGTCATTATGGTAATGCCTTTTTTAAAAAGAGAAGTAGCTAATCATGAAGTCTGACAATTTAAATAAAGACAGTTTAGGTAAATTTATATCTTAAAGTGAAAAATGGAATCACTTAATTTTGTTGCTATATTTTAGGTCATAAAAATATACTGATTGAAGAAAACGTTTTCAAACAAATTGTACATTTATCTTTTGTCCAAGAAATCTATTTTTATCTGAGCTAGGTAAAACTTAAGTCAGTGTAAAACAAGTTGTTTGGAAACTCTTAAATCTTTTTGAAAACATTACAGCGAAATAACAAAAGTTTTCCAGAAGAGTCTGGTTAAGCATTGAGCTAGAGCACAGCATTTTCACAAGAGAAGTTTTAAGCAAGATGTTACTCTATCAATAGTTGTGGCTGAAGAAGTTCTTTGATTTTTGTTTGTTTGCAGAATTCTGATTTGTAGCATTTGATAATCACAAATTTAAAAAGGATCTTTGCACTTGTGTTTTGATTTTGGTCACAATTTTATAAATTGGTATGTTTAGATGTTTTTGTTAGGAAAAAAATGTAATATACTGACATACCACCCCCCCTTCCCCCCCCCCCACACTACACTTCTTTAAATGTGCCAGATAAAATCATTTAATCAAGCTTTTTGGGAATGTTTGAGTGTGTCAGAGGTGACGTATTGTGTATAGACAAAGGTAAGAGAAAACCAGTCCAGGAATGAGAACATCATTCCTGCACTGTATGTGCATGTGTGTTTGTGGTGTGTTTTTCCTTTGCTCTAATGGTATTCCTCCCTTCCCCCAAAACCTCTGGTGTATTTTCACTAATAATGATGTCAGGTTAGGTACTTTTGGGAACACTTGGAAAGGAAAACAGCAAGGGAGAAGAGGATTGGATCTTTGGGTTATGATTGGGAGGGAAGGCAGTCTAGGGAACTGGTTTCTGTGGGTAGCTCATGAGGGAGAGCTTTCCAGTAGAAGAGGAGTCAAACCTTTTGGGAGGGTCAGGGGAATAAATTGGACATTTCAGGGAGTCCCTGGAATTGAAAGAAGCAGTCAAAGCATTAAGGGAAGTCTTTTTGACACTACTCAAAGGAAGCCAGTGAGGGAAAGCAATGAGCTCCTTTGAGAAAATTCTGGGATAGGAGCATGGGGGCCTGGGAGGGGAGGGAATCTCTGGAGTACCTTTGTTGTTGGCTCCACATAGGTCCCTGGTGTGTGAAAGGATCTAGATGGGTTTAGTTATAAATGGGTTGGCCCTGTAAATCTGTTCATATATGTGAATGTCTTTCTGATTTCCTCTTCTTTTTACATTCTTATCTGAGTATGGGAATGGCTGAAGGCTTTATTGCTATCTGTGTGTTGCATGCTATGTGGATCTTTTAAGGCGTGACCTTATCAAAGTTGGCATCTAAATGCAAAAGAAAATGCAGGGCAAGCTTGTTCTAGTTGGGGTTCCTGTCACCAGACCATAGCAATTTGGAACAATGGATACATTACCTGAATTCACTGGCAGCAAGCAGAGTCCCTGCTTCTATGCATGCCCTTATCAGTGTTTAAAATAGTGCCTCGTACTCTGCGTACTATCTAGAAGAGAACACCTCCTTCCCATTCTCTTCCTTTCCCTATTCTTTATTAATATTTTGGGGGGAATGCTTTCATTTCAATAGTTAGAAAATGTGGAAAAACAAGATTGCAAGGTTGAGGTGAAAGTAGTACAAGATTGGAAGAATGAAACTCTTTTTTCTTCACTCAGTAAAATGATACTTTTGGCTCAATGCCTGGGGAACATAGGCGAGTTAGGATGGTGCAGACAGGACTAGCAATAAGTTTGTTAAGGAATGGGCTGAGAACCCCTTGCCTCTGCTCTGTGGTTTACTACAGAATTTGAGTTGTAACTCTTTTTTTTTTTTGTCCGTTGGAAGCAGTGGTAGAGAGATTACACACTAAGCTTTAAAACCACAGCAAAACAAAACTTTTAAAACACTTGTGCGGTAACCTCAGAAGACAGGTTAACACATTCTGTTTTAAGTGTACTATTAATGTGTTTTGCAAGTTTGCAATACCTCTAGACATGGAGGTCTTTTTCCCCCTTACATTTTATGTATACTGCAAATCGAATCCGAGGTGTGTCTTGTGAGCATTAAAATAATGAAAACAAAACACAGTTTTATCCAGGAAATATATAATTCTGAATACTAAAAATCTTTTTAATTGATCATTTATGTAATATAAGTATCATCACTTTTATTCAATACATTTCAAAATATACTACTCTTTTTAGCAAATTCAAAGTCCTTTTAACATTTTCTTATAAATCTGATATCACTATATTTGTAACTAAGGAATTTTATGGTGAGATTATTTGAGCTTTGTTTATTTCTGTAACAGTTGTTCTAAGTTATAAAAACGAACATCTTTAACACACCTATATAGACTTTAAAATAGCTTATTTGTAATTTAAACTATCTTCAAATATTTTGCTATATTCCTATTTCCCCTAATTATTCAAAGTTTACAAAACAAACATTTATTGACGATCAGTGATGTCATAGTTTTATTGTAAGAAGACATTTCCTTTCAGAGAATTAACGTAGAAATAAGGAAGGTTAAAGAGATTTCCTATCCTTTCCTTAAAGAAAAAAAGCCTATTTATCACTTGCCATCTTATACTCATTCATTCATTCTCTCATTCATTATACATTCAGTAAGTGCCCACTAAACTTTTATTAAGCCTTTCTTTTCGTTCAGTCTGTTGATTTGATAAATCAGAAGATTATCTTTGATAAGTATTCATATAATACTTTTTATTATCCTTCTGTGATTGTTTATTAAGCTATCTGTCCAAGCTTTGAAGACAGTCTGCAATGGTTCAAATCTAAGCATTGCCATTAGTTGTGATATATGTGTATACATGTCTGTTGGTCTCTCTGTCATCATTTATCACAATTTATCATTGTTTACCCAGAGGAATAACTAGCTACTGACTGAGTGACCTTGTATGAATAAATTAATATCTCTGAGCCTCAGTTGACTTACCTGTACAAAGTGAGAATACTTATATTTTTTAAGATTGTTAGATTAGTTGTATATTTAAGCCCCCTCTACGGTATTTAGAACATGTGAGTAACGTGGTTACTTATTATTGTTTATATTGCCATTATCCTGACCACTATATGGACTTGACCCTCCAGTTATTTCCTTGGGTCCATGCCATCTTACCTCTCTTATTTTTCCATTACTGCTTATCTCACAATATTCGAGAGTAAAAAGGAACCTTTTTACAACGAAAGGCTGCCCATTTCTCACATGTGCTTTCCTCTTGATGCCTTCATGCTTGCTGTTTTGCTTGCTGTTGTAGAGCAGCAGAATATTACTGAGGAAGTACTTCTTTTTAAAAAAATTTTCTGGTACAGCTGGAAATATGACAAGAAGAATAGAACAATTGATTATTAGTTAAATCAACATATTATTCTATAAATTCAATAAAATTGAGACCCCCCCTTCCTTTAAATGTTATATTTAGTCTTATTAAAATTCATTTTGCTATATGCTGTGGATTTTTATGCATTATTTTTGTTTAATTTCTAATGAAGAGTTATTGAGATTTTATGAGATTGACGTCTTATTTACTTAAAAAATTTCCTATTGCTTGTACATTGGGAGCAAACCAAGAAGAGGTGTAAAAACAACCTCCCAACTTGTCTTGGTGAATTGTGAATTGCTCTGGTTTATTCTTGTTTGTATTACATTTAATGGACAAGTCCTGTATGGTACTATACATTTTAATTCAGTTTTGAAAATTATCAATTTGCAAATTTTGTCTTTTTCCACTTTCTTTTTCTATTTCAAGAGCTTATTACCTTTGCTCCAGCTGGATAAAAGTTGGGCAAACAGATACCCTGACAACTGCCAACAGCACCACGCCTTGGTTTTCCCGGGTACAGAAAGTAGTCAATATTTCTGGGACTACGCATCTGTCCCATCTCAAAGATGCCGCTCACAAATTCTAGTTTAAATACAGAATTATTGAAAACATGAAAATCACCACTTCTTTAAAAATATGTATTGTATGTGCTTCTTTCCTGGTTTTACCAAAACAAGTAAAAAAGATCCATGTAGCAGATTTAGGTCTACAGCCTGCAAATTGCTTCCTGTTTGCTTGCATGGTGACAATGTTCTAAGTGCCAGTTTTGAATACTAGTAACCTGTCATGGATCAGTTATCTGAAATGGCAGGTTTATTTGTTATGGGAGGAATGACATTATTTCCTGTCCTTTAGACAGAGCTAAAGTGAGAATAAAGTAGTAAGAAAGAATGTTTCTTTGCACTCTAGGTGTGAGTGTACTATCGTTTGTGCTACTGATTTGATTGCCACAGCTACTATCATTAGCATCTTGGACCAAACATGGAACAAGCTGTACTATATTTCATGTATGATGGAATACAGAGACTGATTAAAAATACTCTTAAAGGTGCTGGATTATTCATTTGATAGCTGATTGTTATAAGACGTTAGGGTCGTACTTTCCTTTGTGGACATAAACATTTTTAATAATTGCTTTTTAAAATTAAATATAAATTTAATTTGGAGTCTAGGTAAGGATTTCCTTCATTTGAACTAATTTGTTTTTTTTTGTAATCTCAGAATTATCTTAATAGTAGGTAGTGTCAGTTGCCAGAAAAACATCAATGTGAAGGAAATTTATATATCATAATTCTTTCCTAGTGTTTTCTTTAGGCAGACTACAGTGAACGTATCTATTCTAATTCTCATTCCTTTTCTGGATAACCATAGGTAAAGGTACTTTTAATTTGACCTCTGAAAGAAGAAAAAGTTTTTCCAGGTTGGAGAAATAATGAGTAATGCTGGTTAGAGACTGCCTCTCATCTTCTTCTCAAATCTTAGTCACTACCTAGTCTAGTGTTTAAATAACTAATGAAAACATTTTTATGGTTTCTGAGATTTTTTTAAAGCAGGCTTGAAAGATATGAAGTAATTTACTGATAAACCAAATTTTAACATTATAGACATAATAATGTTGTCTGTCCATCTCATTTTGTTTCATTGTAATATTTTTCCTCATAGGTATAGGGAAAATAGGTGATTTTGTTTAGTCAACAAAGGGTTGTCTCTTCTCTCTCTCTCTCTTTCTTTCTCTCTCTCTTTCTACCATGGCAGCCCAAGTAGGGTTCAACCGTGTAGGTAGGATCTGTATTATTAATTTTCATTATGCCAAAACTGACAAAACATTATGTTGAAATCATAAAGCACTAGAAAAGTAAATACCTAGAAAGTATTATCTGTTCTGTAAGAAAAACAACAAGCTAAACATTTTAATATATTATTGAGTTTGTTGGATTTATAATATTGGGACTTCTCTTTATACAAGTACCTGGCCTTTAAAAAGAAATACTACCTAGAGTAGCCACAGGTACTGTTAATGTTGCCAAGTATTCCTAAGTATATTGTAGTTAGATTAGTGTGAGGAACTTCCTTCAAAAATTTAAGTGTAAACCTGTAAGGTTACTCTTATTGGTTGTTTTTCTTAGTTTATTTAGTGACTATTGCACGGTAATGCGTTGTATTAAATCAACATTGTTAGAATTCAGTGGCTGTATTAAATAGCCTTTTAAGACAGTATGTTAAATACGTGGCTTTCACCAAGGGGCCCCTATGGTATTTTGGCAATTTTACTATTTTTTAAAATTCATACCTAGTTTGAATTGAGATTCATGTAAGTGAAACACCATTAATAAGGATTTTTAGTTTTAAATTTTAGTTTGTTTTATTATAAAATAGTCAATATCTATCACTCTTAAAATCAAGTATTCTTTATAATAGTCCTACTTAATATGCAGTCTGTAGGCTGGAAAGCATTTGTTACCAGTCTGCCTTGAAATTAAATATAGAAGTTGAGTAAATGCTTAAAACTGTCACCAAAGTTTGATAGAGTAATAAAAATAGGGGGCTTGTATTTTGTTTTTGTCAAATTTGACTTTATTATACAAATGTGATGAATTAGAAATTTAAAAAACCAATTGGTCCTTCCCAAAGAAGGATATTTCATTTGAGAAATATCACTTTAGATGACATTAGAAGAGTTATCCATGTGCTTAGTGTCAGTTAGCTTAAATGCCATACATTAAAATATAAACATATCAAAAACCCACTTATATTAGTAACTTATGTGGATAACCATATGATTTTTATAAAGTAATCTCAAATGAAAATGAAAGCCAATTCTTTAATGAATCTAAAGCAGTAGAGCCTTTACTCATATACCTAGTAATAACTATCATTAAGTGCTTACAATGTGCGATAGGGAGTCTTTTATCTTATTTAATCCTCTAAAAGCACAACGGGATAGGTTCCTTATTACCCTCATTTTAGAGATGCCGAGCTAAGGGTCAGAGAGGTTAAAAATGTGCTGATGGTCACTGAGCTAACTAAAAAAGCTAACATTAAAACATGCTTTTGTTCATAATATGATTACACATCTTGTGCTTCATGTTTTTTCTTTTAAATGAGGAGGTAATAACATGTACTGGGTAAAGAATGTTGTTTTGTGCTTGTAGGTAAAGCTGTGTACCATGCTGTATATCAGGAGTTATTTAGAGCTAGAAGAGGAAAGCTCAAGCATGCAAATCTTCAGTGCTGAGTTGGTATAGGGAGTAAGATGAGGCTTCATCACGTATGTTGCTCTTGATCTCAGAGTCTGTTACTACAAATTGTTGATGAGCACAAAAATTTAAGGACATCATGTTCAAGTTACACTTGATACAGCTTATAAGAAAGAATCCCTTTCAAAAAAAGCAGATAAGATGTGATTTTTAAACGGCATCTCTCTACTCTTCATATGTACATAGATACTCAACTTTCAGGAAGCATGTATATAATATTGGCATCTTACAGTAATATTTATAATATTTGTTTCCTTCTTCAATCTCTTCAGTTATCTTTATAAAAGAAAGGAGGATGGGAGGAGGAGGCTGACTTTTGTCATGTAGCTTCCTCAACTAAAGCCTTCAGATCTTCATCAGTATATGAGTAAACTCAGTTTACTAGATGCTTCCCTTCTGTAAAATTCTGTAAATCAACTAGCTAATATTTAATTGAATTTTTATCTTGTTTTCTTCATTTGGTCCATTTGATTGCTGATCATTGATGTTCATCTGCCTAATAACCTTTGCACAGTGTTTAAGGATTGAGGATAAAAACTATCAAGGGCAAGATTAGAAGAGGTGACTGACTCCCTGATTCTCTGCTGCCCTTGAAGGCACTGGATAATGGAGAAACAAGTGCCTGCATGTGTTGGATTTTGTTAGTTGGATCTAGCTCCAGCAGAGTGACAACTGAGGTCACGTCAGCACCTTGGAAGGCCGGGAAGCTGGAACTGGAGCAGCTGAGCCAATCCCCAGACCAACAGGTTTTAACCGGGACAGAGTGAGAGAATGCTTTGCTTTGGAAACTGTCTGCCCATCACCTAAGGCGGTGATTCTATTCCTATATATTTTTTTTCCTGCTGTCTGTTCATTTTTGTATAGACAAGATTAGTTATGAGGACTTCTTTCTCTTTATATATGGCAAAAAGTAATTGCAAAGTAGTTATGTTAGACTTTGAGATTTTTTTGTTTTCTTCAGATTCAGAAGCAAAGAAAATGTTACTTTTGAAATTAAGATGGTGTGATGGAAGGACCATTTATGGCATTAGTAAGGGTGATCATTTGTTGATTATCATCATTTTGTGTAAGGTTGAATGCCAATTAAATGTCATGGGTGCCTCAATATGTTTAAATATCTTCATATTATATAATGTACATTCAAACCTCTTTTGATTCCAGGAGGAGATTTTCTTGTAAGTCCTAAAATTGGAAACTTGGATTCTAGTCTCATTTTGCGAGTTGCTCTACTCTGTAATTTGTTTCTTCTCAATATGTAGAATGGTGGTTCTCAACTTTGGCTGCACATTAGAATCATCTGGATATGTTAAAAAAATACTGGTATTTTTACCCCATCCCATACCAATTTAATAAAAATAGGGGTAGGGCTCAGGCATTGATAATGATTTATTAATTTCCCCAGATAATTCTGATGCACAGTGAAGGTCTAGAGCCATGGATATAGAATGATATCACTGACCTAACTTCTGTGACTTTTTTGAGGTTGATTAATTCATGTTAACTGTTTTAATCACTCTTGTAAAAAGTTTTCTCTAATTTATAGGGTCTTTTTCAAAAATATAGAATTAGAAGTGTCCTTTGATATACTTCTGTTCCTTGCCAGATTACATTCAACCATTAATTTAAGGTAAGGATGTTTGACAGTAGATATTGTAAATATGTAATTATATTTTTTCACCTTTTAATTACAAATAAAATTTGATTTGTCAACAAGTACATATTGATAGAGAGCAGAGGGGGAGAGCTGGAAGTTAGGGGAAAGGGAATGGCATTTATTGAACACTTACGTGTGCTGTGTGTCAGGTTCTATGATACAATCACCCGTAATATAGGAGTCACAATTTCTGCTTATATATGATGAAATCAGTTCTTAAAGAGTTATTAATTAAGTTTAATTATATTTTATAAGTCATAGAATCTCAAGGGTATGACTGATCTTAAAAGTCATTTGAATAACTCATCTACTGCACATAAAGGCTAAATGTGAAGGTTTCTGAATACTTTAAAATATGAAATCAAGAGTGAATGTTAGGATTTTAAATGTATGTCATCAAGAAATATGGGGAAAAAATAGCCCAGAGAGAGATATTTGGTAATATGTTATACAGGTTATACAGTGTAACTGTTTGCTTCATGGTGTTGAGTTTTATTTTTATTTTATTTTTCAATTATGGCAGAGATAGAAGTTTAATTCTTTAGATATGATTATTAACTAATAAAACATTTTGAAATATTTTATATCAATTTATATTATTGTACATCTGATTATTTCCAACTATTGCATATTTTTTAGAATCACCATAGTTAACTAGAATGATTCCCAGTTGTACTAATTAGCATAAAAAGCTAATTAATTATCTCATTAAACTGCATGCCATTAGCCTTGATTTTACTGCATATTTGAGGTATTATCTCTTGGTCTTTAAAAATATAGAAAATAATAGTTTAGTCTTTCAATAATTGATTTTAAATTGACGTTTTTCAAAAAAACTTTTGTAATCTTAGGAATTAATAATTAACGTGACAAATTTATTTTCAATCAATGAAATAAATACACTTTAAAATAATAAAATACCATGTTTTACTCACCATATTATAAATGATGAAAACTACTGAGATTGTTTAACATCAATAACATTGTATTGGTTTTATTGATAGCATTACATTGGTAATGTTGTTTTGACACAGTACTCATGCAAGTTTAAATTGACACCTCATTTTGGATGGCAGTTTTATATATGGGAACTTTATAATGAGCTTGCCTCTCTTTTCACCTAATAATGCCTTCTTTAAGACTTCAATTTTAAGAAACCTGTTAGAAATGCAGACAGATTTATCCACAAAAGTAGACACTGGAGTATTATTATTGGAAATTACTTTTGGTACAGTGCTTAGGTAAATCATGGTTATTCCATAAGCTGAAGTATATATAGTCTTAAAAATTATGCTGTTGAAGAATTTCTTAATGACATGGAAATGCTTAGGTTATTATAGAGAGGTAAATACTTTATAGTATATTATATATACATCCATACATTATCTGTTTATTGATACATAAAATCTCAACTTTTTTTGAAAAGAAACATACTAAAATGTTAAAAATAGGGGTAGGTTTAGGTACTGGTTTAAATATCTGTAAATACCTGTTTTTATATAATGAGGCATTGTTACTTTCATAATCAGAAAAAGAATAGAAAACAAAGTTTTTACCTATAGTTAGCAGCTTTATTTTGGTGGGGCCATGCTTGATTTGCTATTCTTAGACATTCTAAGACATTTTTAGAGTCAATATTTCCTATTCTCTGGCTATTAAGTTTCTTTCATGTGAAATTCGCATCAAGTTTAGAGTATGATGCTCTCTTGATCAAGTAACATATCCTTAGTGAATGGGTGCTATTTTTTTGAGACTTCAGCTATACCCTCTTCTCCAGTACCTCTTCTAGGCTCCTTTGGACATATCTTCTGGGTTACCTTCTCATAAGCTGTATAGTATTTAGTGGTTACTGTAACCCAGAGATGGGTTACTTAATGACTATCAATTATTGTTAAAGATACTACAAATGGGAATTTTTTTTCTCCAAGTCATACTACTTAAATTTTATTTCAAATATCTATAATTACCTCTTTAGTAGATAGAAACAATATCCTTAGATGAGCTAGAAATACCAAATTAGGAATTTTCCCTGAATTTTACTTCTGCAGAAATACTTAACAATAACTTATTTTTCTTTAGTTCTAGTGAAATAGTGAAGTGTGCTTCTTAGCATGAACTGAAATGTTAATTTGTTCAACTTTGCATTAACACACATTTCTACCATAAGAAACTTCAGTAAAACTAGATTTAAAAAATTTGAAAGACATATTTTTACAAAAACATATTTTAATCTTTAAAATGTTTATGGTATACCTGTGGTTAAATAACATGTGCATGGTTTTAAATTTTTGATTCTTCTATGTTTAAACTCTTTTCAGTGTCTAGATAAATCTTTATTTTTTAAAGCTCTTCATTGAAGATTATTCAAATATTTTTCTAAGACATTTGACTTTACGTATGTTCATTTTACAGACTATTTTAATTCAGTGATTCCCATCTAATTGGTCAACCACCAGTATGATGGTAAAAGTTACCCAAAGAGTCTAATATGCACCCCAGTTTGGGGATCACGTTTTAAAATGAATCTTGGATATTTAAAAATGATTTATTTAGTATATTTTATAACATTCTAATTTTTAATTTAATGATATGTTTTGGCCAATTTTAATTTACTTTATCCTAAAAGAAAGCTATCTATATGCACATTTATTCGGGATTCATTTTAATGTTCACTTACTTAAAGAGTTTATTTACCATTATCACATTTATACTGATATTTGCATAGTTTTCCCCAAAGTCTGTAACTTTGAGTTCAGATCTGAACTTAAGGTTTGTACTTTTAGTTGCCTTTATGGATGTTTATGAACAACTATGAATAGCATTTTCAAGTCAATAATTTAAAAACTCATAATTCTCATATACCACTTCACTCAAATTTATTCTGTTTCCAAAATACCTTATGTCTGTCATTAATATAACACTCTCCCCTATATGGTTCTTCAGACTTGAAATCTTGGAATCAGATTACTTAATATTGTTTGCTTCTCCTAGTCTGTCATCTGGTATCTTGTTCTTTTTCCGTTAAGATTTCTTTTGATTCTGTCCTCTCTCCTCTTGCCAGTCCACATCTTATCTAGCCTTTCTTTACCTGTGGCTGATATTCACCCAGCACTTACAGATATGATTATACTGGTTGCTAAAATATTAAAATGCTTTTGTACAGGTTTGAGAAAGAGACTTTTCCTCAAGTCCATTGAGTACCTGTACTCCATTCATCCCAAGAGCTTTGTGGGTACCCTGCTTAATATGCTGTCAACTGGCTAACCAGCCTGTGTCCCAGCCTGCACATCTCAGCCTCAGTGTGCCCATGGATGTTCTCTCCCAGGCTAGGGGGTTCTCAGATTCTTCCAGGGAAGATGGTACCCTGGTGTTAGTGCTGGTGCACCAGCAAATAGTACTTACATGGGCCCCTGAAGCTATGGTAGTCTCTTGCCAGCTCTCTCTTGCTATTGCTTGTGGGAACTGCAGCCTCTCTGCTGTTGCCAATTTACAGAATTGTTAAATACGTAAATATCACCCTATCTTTACTCCAAGCTTCATAGCTGTTATGGTAGATTAGTAGCCCCTTAGTTACTCTTTACCTCTAGCTACTTATCCTTCTGACATACTCAGCATAGTCAGATGAATCTCCCTAATTTTATCACTCCCCTAAGAGATGGAAATTTGAACCCAGTTCAAACTTTTTATCAACTCACTTTACCATGTCTGCTTAACCTGTTAATCCATACCTTTCTCAGATGAACTCAGGTTTACCTTTTCACACAAGATGTTCTTATTTACCTTTTTATGTTTCCCTTTTCACATGTTCACATCTCTGAAGTTCTCTCTCATGCAGTTTCAAATCAAACATTTCCTCTAAGTTATATCTCAATTATATTTCAAGTAATTCCTCCTTGAAACTTTTACTAACTTCCCAAATAAGAATGACCTTCTCTTCTTAGAATCCACTTAGCAGCTTATGTCTTATAATATATTAGTTCCCGAACTAGAAAGTTCAAGGTCATGTAGTTGATCTTTCTTCCCAACTTAGGAAACCTTTGTGCAAAGCATGCGATTTACAATGAAGATTTCTTCCAAGACAATAAAGCTAGTGGTTCTGTTATTGGGTATTTCTAGTTATTCCTTCAATTATCTAATAAAATATTTCTTGAGGCTTATTTTGGGTCAGGCACTAAGCTTGCTCTACAGCAGTGAACGAAACAGACAAGGCTCTGTCCTTATAGAGCTTACAGTGTGAAAGAAGACATTAAAAATGTAAGCACATATATAAGTATGTAATAATTTATATTAGATGCTGTAAAATAAGAATAATGGACGTTATAATTAAAAAGAACATCGGGTCCTTAGTTTATATTGATGATTTAGAGTAAGTGAAATTTAAACTATAGAGGAGGTAAGGAGTGGGGGCTACTCAGATGGCAGTAGAGTATGAGAGACCAGTGTATATGTGCAAAGGCCCCGCAGCAGGAGAAAGTTGGCTTTTATAATATGTTCACCAAAGAACTGAAAGAAGGCCTGTGAGCCTGCTATGGAGGGAGATGGAGTGGCTCGTGATGTATCTGGAGAGGTGAGAAGGAGCCATGTAATATACTTTTTTTTTTGAGGATTTGGGGAAGAATTTTGGATTTTTATCCTAAAAGCAACAAACAACTATTGAAATAGTGTTGAACACTGACTTGGTAGAATTTGATTTATGATTTTTTTAGGTGTTGGGTGGGGAGAAGAGCAGATATTTAAATCTAGAAGTGCTTATCTTCTGTATTACTTGAATAAGTTTCTTAGTTTAGCAAATATAGAGCAGGTACACAATCATTGTCATAGAGCAGAAAACTTTCTGACTTCATTAATAAAAGTCTGCCACTCCCTGAGAATGCACTTGTATTCTGCTCTGTAAAGCTGGTTCCTGGGGAGGAGATCAGTTTACACAAGATGTCCAGTGCCTTCTGGGAGAGAAAGAACTAATACCTAGTCTCTGCTGACATAGAGCTGTGTGGCACTGACTCAATCCCAGTCTCTGGAAAGGGCAATGAGATTCCTGAAATGAAGTTACATTGAGGACAGAAAGGGGTACCCCACCTGGCAACCAACATTCAAGAGAAGCGCTTTTGAACTCATGGGGCTGATGATAGAAAATTTTGTATATGCTGTCATCAGTGTAGTTAGTACCTTAGGGAAGAACAGCTGGTAATGGTAGTTGCAAACACAGAAGTAGAGCACCCTTGACTGAGCTGGGCACCAAAGGAAACAGGATCATCACTGTGGCTCGAACAGGGTGGCGGGATGGTACCATCACAGGGGGGACTAACATTGTTAGGTGATAAAAGACCAGTAGCCTTGTGAATAGCAGATTAATTATGGTTTACCAACTCTCTGTGTGGCATGGTATGTAGACTGAAGTTATGGGGCAAGTCAGAACTCTAGCCAGCTATATTTGAAGTAAAAATTTAAATATGACCATAATTGTACATTGAAATGGTAGAGGACGTTATTATGGTTACAGTTTATAAAAGATAGCTTATAGGCCAGGCACAGTGGCTCACACTGTAATCTCAGCATTTTGGGAGGCCAAGGCAGGAGAATTGCTTTAGTCTCGAAGTTCAAATCTAGTCTGGGCAACATAGGGAGATCTCATCTCTACAAAATAATTATTTTAAATTAGCTAGGTGTGGTGGTGTGCACATGTGGTCCCAGCTACTCAGGAGACTGAGGAGGGAAGATCACTTAAGCCCAGGAAGTCGAGGCTGCAGTGAGCCTTGATTGTGCTACTGCACTCCAGCCTGGGCAACAGAGTGAGACCCTGTCTCAAAAATAGTATGTGTATGTATACAAATACTAGTATAATAAATAAAATAGATAAATTAATAAAAATATAATAAAAAATAAGTAAATAAATTAAAAATAGTATGAGTACACACACACATACACACACACACACACATGCACACACACACACAGCTTATACTCTCTTTCACAGAATGGATTGGAAAATGTAAGGGAAGAAATGGGGAAGCTAGTGGCCATGGAGAGGACCAGCAATAATTAAGTAAAATATATTAGCACTAGAGTGACAGTTACACAGAGAAATAGAATATTCTTTCTTTTATTAAGTTTTCACATCTTTTCTGCATAAGCTACTTTGATCCCACGTCTTTCATAAATCCAGCCTTGATCTCATATCTACCTTTCCCTGTTGTTTTTCTCTTGGTTAACATCTCTAATTCCTTTCTTCTTCAGACGGATGATTTCTGGAATCAAAACTCAGCCATTGAGGGGATCAGGTATCCTTGTCAGCTGTGTGTCATGCACAGGTTTGATAAACATGCCTTGCAAGTTTCTTTTCAATCTTGTTAAAATAGCCCTATGGCACACAACCTGAGATCTGTTTTCAAGTTAACATCTTGTCATTAATCAATACTCTTTGGGTGTGGTTGTTCAACCTGTTATGAATGTACCTCTCATATTATTTCCTACATATTTCTCCATTTCGACCTCAAGAACATTATGAGAGCTTTCTTCAGATATGGAATTAAGTTCAGAATGAACAAAGTCCACATTTTTAAACTACCAGTTTAATAATTCCATCAACAATAAAAATATTATTTTTAGTGAACCCATATTGGATCATACTTTTTAAAAAGTTGTTACACAAACACTTACCTTCCAATTTTAATGGGTTCATTGTAAGCATATTTATCTTAGATTGACAAAATTCACATCCTTTGCCTTTAAAAATCGTAAAACTAGCCCATCTCTGGTCCTCTGGCACCTTTCCTTTCCTCTGAAGGACTTCAAAATGTTCTTGCTGTAGTGTCCCAATCACTTCTGCATCTCCTTTCTGGTTCCTAAAATATATCTCATCTGAGCCTGTATTAATTTCCTTGGTTTGCTGTAACGAACTACCACAGACTGGGTGGCTTAAACAACAGAAGTTTATTGCCTCACAGTTCTGGAGGCTGGAAGTCTGAGATTAAGGTGTAAGCAGTATTGGTTTCATGTGAGGGCTGTGAGGGAGAATCTGCTATGTCCCTCTCCCCTGGCTACTGATGGCTGCTGATATTCCTTGGTGTTCCTGGCTTATATCTGCATCACCCTCATCTTTGCCTTCATGTTCACAGCATTCACCCCGTATGCATGTCTCTGTCTAAACTTTCCCTTTTTGTAAGGACACCAGTCACAATAGATTAAGGGCTCACCCTACTCTAGTACGACCTCATCTTACCTTAATTCACTACATCTGCAATTTTTAAAGAACCTTAGTTTTTAAATTGGCTTGTTTTTTGGTGAAAAGAGTATGATATAAAACCATTTTATTGTATAATTGTCTTCTGTCTGTCTGTGTATAGCCAAAGCATCAAATAGAAATGTGAATGCCAAAGTAAGTGAGCCTGGAGTTAGTGACAGAAAAGACCATGTTTGTTTAGTCTCCTTTAGAAATGTTAGAGGAAAAGAAAAAAAATTGGACTTAACCTAAAGGCAGAACCAAGATGTTTACAGACCTTACCAGCCTTGACTTCTGCATAAAGACACATATACTTTAGTGAGCAGATTGAGATAGTTCTGACTCTCTACTACTGGCCGCACTGGCCTGATTCATATAAATTCACCTTCTTCACTATGTTCCTGTGACCCTCTAGGAATCCACTGTCACCTCACATATGTCCAGAAACCATTCTCTCAGCTGTCACTAACACACACTGCCCACATTTCTCCCCTAGTTCCCAAATGTTTGCATCCACAGCTCAGGAGGTCCATTGGCAAAGACCCTTTGTTGTTACTTCCTATCAGGAGAAAATCAGTGCTTGAGGCAAGGATGCTTCTGGGTGTTTTGGCAGGAGGTCTCTCCCCAGCTGTGCGTGATATTGTATTGTCTGGGCCTTAAAGAAGCTCTGCTAGTGCCCAGAGTATCAGGAAGTGTCTCTTGATCAATTTCTGGTCATAATCTTTTTTCCAGAATTTCATTTCAGTTCCATCATTTTTTGGCTATCATTCCTTTACTGTAAGCATTTAATCTCAGGCAAGGAGTCCAACGAAGAACAGATGCTAGGCTCTACTTTTTTCTCTATACTTACCTTTTACTAACCCTTCTCCCCCTTACAGAATTCTCCCAATTTCCTCCTCCTTCTCCCCCTAACAGAATAAGGGTTGCCATGCATGTACATGGTTACAAACCAGATTGGGGCTGGAGAGTGGAGGTTAAATTTTTGGCCCATGATCTGTCAGCCAAAAATGTTCTATTACAAAAGCAGTGGATTTTCTAGTTAGAATCATGCTTGGGAATTGTGACACTTTGCATATTTGGCGTACTTGAGGAACAGCAAGAGTACCAGTTTGGTTTAGTTACAGTGGTCTGAAAGAGGGGAGAGATCTGTAGGGGGTGATCATATATTTAATAAATTATCTGGGTCCCATGTGGAGAGTGGACAAAGGGAGAGGACTGCAAGCAAGGTGCCCTGTGAGGAGGCCTGCACAAAAGTGAAGAGGCCTGTGCTGAAGTGAGAAGGTCTGCGTGAAAGTGATTTGTGTGAAAGATGGTGGTGGATCCAACTGGAGCAGGAGCAGTGGGAGTGGTGAGAAGTGGTCTTTTGTAAGTAGAGCCTGTTGGACTTGCTGATGGATTGGAAGCGGCATGTGAGGGAAAAAGAGGTCTAAGGAGTGACTGCTAGTGTTTGGCTTAAGTAGCCTGGTGAATAGTGATGTCACTTACTGACTTGGGGAAATGAAGAGCTCTGTTTTGAACAGGTGAAGCTTGAGAGTCATTCCTAGAATCTCAAATCAAGATGAGTCTTAATCAAAATGTCTTAGCCAAAGGATTCGAGAGCCAGGATGCTCCTGCAGAGTAGTGCAATTATGGTTTCCCTTACAATGCAGCAGAGAACCAAAGCTACCAAACAGTTTTTTAAGACTTAGTGTCCTCACTTATAGGTGGGGATATATTACTTATTTCACTGGGTTCTTTGAAGGTAACATTAGATAATGTTTGTGAAACTCAGTGTAATTCTTGACAAGTAATTAGCACCTAATAAATATCTTCCATTATTGTTGTTATTAATTTTGGTAAAATGAACTTTATTTATTTATTTATTTTGAGACAGAGTCTCGCTCTGTTGCCCAGACTGGAGTGCAGTGGTGCAATCTTGGCTCACTGCAACCTCCGCCTTCTGGGTTCAAGCGATTCTCCTGCCTCAGATTCCCAAGTAGTGTGATTACAGCCGCCCACCACCATGACTGGCTAATTTTTATGTTTTTACTAGAGAAGGGGTTTCACCATGTTGGCCAGGCTGGTTTCAAACTCTTGACTTCAAATGATCCCCCTGCCTCGGCCTCTCAAATTGCTAAGATTACAGGTGTGAGCCACTGTGCCAGGCCAGGAAAATTATTTTTAAAGCTGTTTTTAAATATCAGCTTTGGAATGAAATAGGATATAAATTAATACTTAGTGTATCCAGAATCTACAAAGAACTTAAACAAATTTACAAGAAAAAAATCAAACAACCCCATCAAAAAGTGGGCAAAGGATATGAACAGACACTTCTCAAAAGAAGACATTTATGTAGCTGACAGACACATGGAAAAATGCTCATCATCACTGGCCATCAGAGAAATGCAAATCAAAACCACAATGAGATACCATCTCACACCAGTTAGAATGGCGATCATTAACAAGTCAGGAAACAGCAGGTGCTGGAGAGGATGTGGAGAAATGGGAACACTTTGACACTGTTGGTGGGACTGTAAACTAGTTCAACCATTGTGGAAGACAGTGTGGCAATTCCTCAGGGATCTAGAACTAGAAATATCATTTGACCCAGCCATCCCATTACTGGGTATATACCCAAAGGATTATAAATCATGCTGCTATAAAGACACATGCACACGTGTGTTTATTCAGGCACTATTCACAATAGCAAAGACTTGGAACCAACCCAAATGTCCATCAGTGATAGACTGGATTAAGAAAATGTGGCACATATACACCATGGAATAAATACTATGCAGCCACGAAGAAGGATGAGTTCATGTCCTTTGTAGGGACATGGATGAAGCTGGAAACCATCATTATGAGCAAACTATAGCAAGGACAGAAAACCAAACACCGCATGTTCTCACTCATAGGTGGGAACTGAACAATGAGAACACTTGGACACAGGGTGGGGAACATCACACACTGGGGCCTGTCATGGGGTGCGGGGAGTGGGGAGGGGGGAGGGATAGCATTAGGAGATATACCTAATGTAAATGATGAGTTCACCGTTGCAGCACACCAACATGGCACATGTATACATATGTAACAAACCTGCATGTTGTGCACATGTACCCTAGAACTTAAAGTATAATTAAAAAATAAATTAGTAATGGATAGTCATTTCACATGTGTAGTATACATATATACACACACACTAATGTAAATAAAACAACTTTTTCTTTTTAAATGAGTTGCATTTTCATCCTCAGAACTACAAAGTATTAAAATCAGGATTTTGAATTTTATGCGTACATGTGAGGAACTTTCTGAATTATAAATGTGATTAGTGACATGAGTGAATGTTTGCTGCCTCTTAAGATCTGCCATGCCTTTATGCAAATCAAAGTTCCCACAGAAATAATGAGTCAAATACAGCAACAGGCAGTGTTTAAATTAGCATTTTTTTTCCTCTGCTCTGCTTGGGTCAATTTTACTATACATTGCATATCAAGACCTTTGATTTGCTCAGGTTTTCCACTGATTTGACTTCCCCTACCTTTTGTTTCAAAACCTAAGATTACCACTTTAAGTGTACTGGTATTGTGGAAGGTGTTTTATTCAGAACAGAGTAAATATATATTAGAGAATATTATATTGATATTCTCCCTATTGCATTAACAGAGAGATCTTTATGGAGCAAAGGCCAGATCACTTAATAAAACCACAGTCTGTTTTTTGGCAATAGTGTTGAACCTGGACGAAAGCCAGTCTTAGCCAGTATAACGTTAGATTCCATTCCATCAGCATAATAGTTAATAATAGTTGATTGACAGGGATGTGAAGGGTGCCCTCTTTTCCTCCCCCCTCCACTCCCATTCCACACTAAACTCTCTAGGGAATGTGCCATTCCTTTACCCATTCCTAAAATTCTTTGCTTGAGCACAGCCAAGGGCTGCTGGACTGGTGCCTGACTATTTGGAGGCTGGAGAGTAAGGGGTCTCTCTGAAAGAGTTCCTAGTCCCTGTAGTCATTGCTGAGGAAGCCTAGCAATCTCTGGACATCTTTAGGGATATGCAGTAAAGGTGAGCTTCCGGGCTAGTGTTTATGTGTGAAAAATAATCATACTCACCTGAACTACCTTAATACCATGGGATCAGGATCACTTTTGCTTCCCTTCAGCCACACACATTCATCTTGTCCACAGAAATTTAGAGCTTATTTTAATCTGTTTTTTGTAAATCATACATCATATCATATATTATTTTGCATTGTTAAAACTATATTTTGTTGGTATTTAGTACTGGTAAATTAGTAACATTTGCAGCTTTCTTCCAACTCTTTCTTCTTTTTGGATGTAGGTATTTGCAGGATATGAACTATTCAAACAGTTACAGCATTCCAGAGATTCTTTCCCTGGATTCTACATGCTCACATGGAGTTATATTTGAATACCAAGAAGTATTGTTGAATATTGCTGAACATAAGGTTCACTAGTACAGTGTTTTAGGTGAAAATTCAAAAGTTTTTTTCCAAGTCCAAGTAATTTATGTTTTTAGTGGAGTAATGATTCCTATACTAAGCAATTTTGTTTTCTTTAATTTGGTGAAGTTAGCATTTGGTGTTGCCCTCAGTTTGGGTTAGCAATTATTCTTTACCCCACGTCTCACCACTACAGAACCACTTGCTAACTTTTAATCACCACCTTCTCAAGTTTAAGAACTTGGCCAGAGTGATCCCGGAAAGTCTCAACATTTTCCAGTGAGTAAAGTCCATCTCTTTTGGAGATCTTGACACCTATCATTAACAAGGCTGCAACCTCCTTAAGGATAATCGAGAAAGGAAACATGCTCTTCTGTATGTATAGCAAAACATAAAGAGGTTATACAGCAGGATGCGATAGTTCTTAAATAGAGTGCATGTATTGTCTGGCAGGCTGACCCAACATCATGTTGCCTCCTTCATTCTACAGATTATGTTATGGGTTTCAGGTGTTTTTCTCAGGTCAGTTTCCCTATCATTAATGCTGCAACACCTTTACTGAGTAGATATCCACTCTCTCATTCTTTTATTACACCATGGTGAAACCAGCACTGCCAAGTGTCATGAGTTGATGAATAAACTCTAATTTTACTGCATTTATAAATGAAACTTTAAAAATATTTTCTGGAATAAGATCATGGTGAATAAAGTCCTAACTAGATTTTTAAACAAAGCCATGTTTAAATGAATCACATTGAAATACGTTAATATGTTTAGTGTTGGTATGTTAATATATAAGCCATTTATACCCTAAGATGTCAATAGTGTCACTTGCCTTGCTGGCAAATTTGGCTCATAATAAGAACATGTGTCCAAAAGGCTTTTTGTTTAAAAACATACATAATTTGAAAAATATTTAATTGCTCTTTAGTGCCTTTTAATAAAAGAAGGAGCTCACCTTTCGATTTTAAAAATGCTTACTAAAAATTGCTTTTAACATCATCTGTTTCTAAGTGTTTCTAAGTGTTCTAAAAGAGAAAGATGACTTGGGAAAGAATTCAACTTGATTCTGTAAATATTTTTTGAACATTATTGTGTGCCAGCCACTGTGTTAAGTGCTTGGAATGCAGAGATGAATAAGATTGTTCTTGGGTCATAGCGTACAGTGTAATAGAAGTGACAGTTAAATTATATTTGCGGTGTAGATTCACTATTCTGTTAGGAGCCATTAATTTCACCAAAATTGGTCAGAAAAGGATATTCTTTTAGGAAATCACATTGAAACTGGACCTTGAATCATGAAAGGTAGAAAATGAGGACAAATGAGGACATCCAATGCAAGGGGATACTACATGAGCAAAGAGAGTTGTAAGTATGTGATGGGCTCTAAAGGTTACAAAATACAACTTCAACAGGGCTTAATGTTATTTTATTCTTTCAGATTAGAGAAGGCATGATAATATTTTTTCATGTGTAAAAGGCCTTCAGATAATGCTCATCACCTGATATTGGGACTTAATAGTAACAGAAAATACTTAAGAAAGGCAGAGTTGAAGGAACCTGTTTTTTTTTTTTCAATTTCTTTTTTAGAGTGACATAGATATATTTTATCATCTTATGATTTTTTTCAAAAACCTTTTTGTAGACCTTGTTACTTCTGTAAGATTTCATATATGTTCATTTCCTTATCCCCAAAGCCATAATAAAAATGATTACTAAGCACTTTTCTAACACTGACCGTAAGAATGAAATTAACATTGCTGTCAGTAAACTGTAGTTTAGGAGAATCTTTTGTAGTGAGGAACAGAACTATTATTTGAGTATCCCTATATGTTAGGTACTGTGTGAGGTACTTTCATACAGTCTATACAATTTACTCCTTGAAACTTCCCTGGAAAGTTATTATCTCAAATTTCTAAGCCAGGGAAGCATTCTAGGGAAACTGAGGCTGACTAATATGCTCTGTGATATACAGCTGTTAAGTGACAGGTTTGGGATGCAAAATCAAGGTGGTTGAATTCCACATCATATGCTCACTTTACTGTAGTTTAGACAGGTGTACTTTAATAATTGGCAGGTGACAAGTGTCAGTTTGGGTATTTAAACTGAGGCCTGACTTACTCCAAATAATCTGTATTCTATCCCCAACCTTTTTGGCACCAGGTACTGGTTTTGTGGAAGACAATTTTTCCACAGCCTGGGGGTTAGTGGGGGATGGTTTTGGGATGATTCAAGAGCATTACATTTATTGTGCACTTTATTTCTATTATTACATTGTTATATATAATGAAATAATTCTATAACTCATCATAATGTAGAATCAGTGGAGTCCTAAGCTTGTTTTCCTGCAACTAGATAGTCCCAGATAGTCTGGGGGTGATGGGAGACAGTGACAGATCATCAGGCGTTAGATTCTCATAAGGAGCACACAACCTAGATCTCTGGCATGTGCAGTTCACAATAAAGTTTGCCATCTGAGGCTGGGCGCAGTGGTTCACACTTGTAATCCTAGTACTTTGGGAGGCCGAGGTGGGCGGATCACCTGAGGTTGAGAGTTTGAGACCAGCCTGACCAACATGGAGAAACCCCATCTCTACTAAAAATACAAAAAAAAAAAAAAAAAAAAGCCTGGCGTGGTGGTGCATGTCTGTAATCCCAGCTAGGCTGAGGCAGGAGAATCGCTTGAAACTGAGAGGCAGAGGTTGTGGTGAGCCAAGATTGCGCCATTGCACTCCAGCCTGGGCAACAAGAGCGAAACTCTGCCTCAAAAAAAAAAAAAAAAAAAAAAAAAGGTTCGCCGTCCTATGAGAATCTAGTGCCGCAGCTGATCTGACAGGAGGTGGAGCTCAAGCAGTAGTATGAGAGATGGGAAGTGCTGTAAATACAGATGGAGCTCACCTCCTGCTGTGTGACCAGTTTCCTACTGGTTCCTACTGGTCCCTGGCCTGGGGTTTGAGGATGCCTGCACTAGAACTTATAGAAGTTATTTGAACTTCAAACATTGCAAAAGCCGAGGGTTTTCATTACTTAAAGTAGTGTTTAATTTTAGCATGTCTTACTTTCTGGCTATAGTTTTTAATAGACTTTTCAACTATATGGCTTATTTTAACTGAAGGTTTAAAAAGTCATTTTGTTGTCTCAGAGGTATAAAATTACCATCAAATAAGCAGACATATGAAGGAAAAGAAATATAAAATGCTTTTCTGGACCTGTAAATGAATCGTTAAAAACCCTGCAAACCAAAGCAACATTTCTCCCCTGAAATTATATTTTGCAAACATATTTTAGAAGGAAAACTTGAACTGTCAAAAGTAGTGAAATGTCTCCAGTGTTTATGGATGTAATAAGTGAATTAGCTGAAACCCCATCCAAAAAAATTGTCACTGAAATTTATGAGTCTTTTTGCTATCTGTATGGAGTTGACAGCAGGTGTTTCTTACTCACACACTCACCAAACTTTGAAGAAGAGTATTTTTAACCTTTGCTTCATAATAGGCAAGTTCCGATGATCTAAATATTTCTTCATATTCTGTATACTGAGTGCCTTGAGTAATTTGAATGATATGGGATATTGACTATATATGTGTTAAGTTCTAAATCCAATAAACTTAGAGTTTTAAAGTTGACTTAGTCAGAGGGTTTGCTTCATTGCTAACATTAGCACAGATTCTTTTGTGCAAGTGTACCTTTTCTTCCTTTTATCTATGTTTTTATCATTATAAATCTTATTTCTTGCATTAATATAACATCACAGGATAAGCTAGTAAAAAGTACATTGGTTTATAAAAGAAGGGACCTATTGACATTTGCTGTACCTTGTATATTTGCTCATATTTCTAGATAGCTGTTTTATTTCCTTAATTTGGCTGTAAACTTCTTGAGAGTAAGGATCATTCTTTATCATTATTTTTATTCCTCAAACTTAACACAATAGTTTTTCTATTGCAAGCCTTAAGTATACATTTATTGCTGCTTGATTTCATGAAAAACTGTTTTAACATATAGCACATAACAATGTATAGAACAAAACTAGAAAAATTTCTGTTTGACATGTTATCAAAATCCTAGATTTTTCATCACTATTGGGTAACTTTAGTCAGCCTCACTTGCCTTTAACTTGATCATGAATCCCACTTGCTCTTCAGAGACCTTTCTTTAGGTCTATAAAGTTCTTATTAAAATATAACTAGTTTAGTTCTTATTAAAACTTAATTAAGGACCTCCCTGACTTTGCAGCCAGACCTCTGACCTTTACAATTGAATATCGTTAATGGACTCAGATTCTGGACCCTACCCCCAGAGGATATTAGGAGGGGTGTAGTAGCTCACTAGTTTAGTACACAGTCACATTTAATGTCAGTTCTGGTCTGACCTTGGTACCTCAGTTCCTCAGGGCATGATTTTATGGTTTGCTCTCAGGGTCTTGAGTTTCTTGCCCTGAAAACCCACTTTCCCCATGACTGGTACCTGATGATCACTCCATTTTTCATACTCCATTGCATTTGCACATGTTATTCCCCCTTCTGGGATATCTTCCCACCAAGTGTGACTGGTGAAGTCCTCTTCATGTTTCAAGGTGGAATTCAGTCATCTTCTTTGAGAAACCTTCCCCAGCCTACCCAAACTTCTTTGATCATCCCCTCTTTTATATCTTCTCCTTATACCTGAGTCCACACATCTATTAGTGCACTCATCATGCCATATTCTCACTATTTGTTGACTTTCTGTCTATATTGGACTTCGAGCTCATTGTAGTTCAATAAATGTTTAAAAGAGTGAATTACTTCTGTGACTTTGTTTTGGTTCATTGCCAATCACCTGTCCTGCATCTACTTGGAGGATATTATAGATACTGGATTTAATTGAATCTACTAATGACATACTTACATACCTATTCTTTTTTTTTTTCTTCTGTTCTGGCTAATATCCTGATTTCAGTGTACTTTTGGGCCATGCTCCAGTTTGTTGATTGCTGGGATAACCACTGGCTAGCTCTATATGCTGTAAGTCTTTCTGAACTACCTCCTATACTCTTCCCAGGCCTGGTATGTTTCCACTTGACCCTCATGGGCCTTACTCATCTTCCTAGACTCTAGGCCTTCACAGACCTAACTTAATACATGTTGGACATATAAACAGAAACTCTAATTGCTTTTTTATTAGTTGTAATAGATTTGTACTAAAAAAACTCAACCTAACACCAAATTTTTTTTTCTTTATGAAAGGGATATTTAATGATTAGGACTAATTTAACAATAGGTCAAGATGGTGCCAAACATTTCATCCCTTATTAAATGGATTAGAGAAGGAGCTTAGTAAATAGCCTTTTTTTTCCTTCCATATGTGTTGCAATTGTCAAACCTATTAGAATTAGTTAGGATTTTGAGTCAGTGATATGTGTGGTATCATTAAACCATTTCTTGCCATGGCTAGCCCATGTCCTTTATCTTAAATTTGTCAGTGATTTAAAAATTAATGTTGTTCCTTTAAAAATATTCACTAGATACATGAAAATTTACTAGTTGCAAGAAAATATTTAAAAGTCTTTCTGAACATTTAGTTCTCATTTATTTTGAACTAGTCTTAATCACTTGCATTTTACCCATGTCTCTTACTGTCATACATTATTAGAGGGTTTTTTCACTTATTTTCTATTTCAACCATTTTCAAAGTTTTCTGAATTATAGTAGTTGCAGTTTCATAACTGTTGCTCCCCCATTCATTGATTGATTTGTTCTCCTCATTTTCTCTTTCCTTTAATGTTGAAAATTTGGATATATAGAGAAGTAGATATTTAATGAACCTTTGTGCCTCCATATCCCAAAATACTTTCCCTCCCAAATTATTTTAAAGTAATTTCCAACTTTAGAAGTTCACTGACACAGTATTTGTAAATTATGGGTGGGCAAAAGAATCTCCCTTTCCATATTATCACATTATAACAGAATATGACAAGATATCCATATCTATCTATCTATCTATCTATCTCTGTATGGATTTTTTAAATATATACTTCAGGGTAAATAGAAGCTCAGGCTTATTATCTCTTTTTCTCTTAGGAGAGTGTTTTTATTTCTTTTGTTCCTTTGAACTTTGTAGTTGTAAGTTGTGGGAACTGGAATTGGGTACATGTGTTTTTAAGTATTAGTCAAATTTCTTGCTAAATATTGCTCAGCAGTTTATCAGATTAGGTAATTGGTTTCCTAAAAAGCTTTTGGCAGGGTTCCAGGTGATAGGAGAAATGAAAAGTGAATTTTGATTGGGGGCAGGTGATAGGAAAGCAAATACAAAGTGTGGTTCATTTAGGGTATGTCATAGAAAGCTGGGCATCAAACTGGAGGGTGGAAAAACAGTGGGCACTAATTAGATGCCTTAAGGTGGGTAGCACTTTGGGAAAAATGGAAGTTGCTGCTAGGAAAACATAGAGAAAGTAAAAATCAGGAGATGACAAGCTTTGCCTATTTTAATCATATTTTTACTTGGGCTGGCAAATGTATCCTGCCCAACTGTGGTGGGACAACACAGGCTTTCTCTCTTGGTAGTATACAAGAAATTTATGGAGATGGTTTATAGATGGAGATCTTTTCTTTTCTTTTCTTTTCTTTTCTTTTCTTTTCTTTTCTTTTCTTTTCTCTTTCTCTGTCTCTCTCTCTCTCTCCCCCTTTCTCCTTCCTTCCCTCCCTCCCTTCCTGCCTTCCTTCCTTTCTTCTCTCTCTCTCTTTCCTTTTTTCTCTCTCTCCGCCTCCCTCCTTCCCTCCTTCCCTCCTTTCCTCCCTCCCTCCCTCCCTCCTTTCCTTCCTTCCTTCCTTCCTTCTTTCTTCCCTTCCTTTCCTTCTTTTTTCTTTTCTATTGTGTCACCTAGGCTTGAGTACAGTGGCACAATCATGGCTTACTCCAGCCTTGAACTCCTGGGCTGAAGCAATACTCCTGTCCCGGTCCCCCAAGTAGTTGGGACTACAAACACACACTACCACACCTGGCTACATTTTAAATTTTTTGTATAGATGGGATCCCACTATGTTGCCCAGGCTGGTCTTGAACCAGTGGGCTCAAGTGATCTACCCAGCCTCCCAAACTGTTGGGACTACAGGCATGAGCCACGACACCCAACCAAGACTCTTCTTTATAGACCTTCTCCCCCTTCTCCCTCAACAAAAAAGAGAAAATTAGACAGCAACAACAATAGCAGCAACAACAAATGCTGTATTCAAGGTTTATTTTTCAATAGATTTAACGTCACAATGATGGGCTAGTACTACTGTCATATCAACCTGACATATCAGAAGTTAGTACTCACCATGCAGCTATTGTTTCTCATAGGTTTGGAAACAGAAAACTCAGAGAGCAGTTTGGTTGTGAACACAGTTGGTTAACATGGGAGAGAAGAATCACTTTGGTTTGGCAGGAAATGACAGCAGAATTTCATTCTATATGGTGGGTTGTCCATCTGGTCTGTCCATGCTAATGAGACAGATAAATGAGAACTGTCAAAATTAGGTAGCCACTCACTCTATTTCACTAAAATGTAAAATTACCCTTCTGGACTCACTTTTCAAAGGGATGAAGAAACACAGTATTTAGAGGGCAAAGCAAAAAACAAAACCTAAGCCCTGCTCTTCAACTTACTTATTAGCTGTGTGATTTTGCTCAAATAATTCTGTTTTCTGCGATTCAGTTTTCTTGTACGTTTACTGGGGATAATAATAGCACCTACTTCATATTCTAGTGTGAAGATCTATTGAGATGGAAGATTTCAAAACACTCTGAACTAAATAAACTGTTTAAGTATGAGTAACATTATAATATAACTCATAAAGAAAAGAGTTTCTCATAACCTCTGTAGGATACTGATTTTGTTTCTGGAAAGAATATAGTAATTGTTGCAGTGAATTGAGAACTAATTTCATATTAAGAAAAGGGAAGAAAATTTTATTAAATTTTCTTTTCTATTTTATTACAAATAGAACTTTCTATTTTATTAAAAATAGAAAGTACATTTTTAACATTTTCAACAGAAGATAAAATATTACTGTCTACATTTTTAAGTTTTCTTAGCAATTTCAGCCAATTTCTCTACCCTTCTAAAATAATATAGCAAAACATAAATCTTTGTATTCATGAATTTTTTTTAAAGGACACATAATCTGTTTACACTTGAAGAGTTGAGGAGACAGGAATATGTGGGTTTATCAGTGGGATCCTTAGTAGGATCATAAAGCTCTTAAGACGGAAAGGAATATGCAATCTTCTACTCTAACCCACTTGTGTTACAGATTAAACAAAACTAGATTTTAGAGAGAAATATAGATAGAATTTTATCTTCCAAACTAATGTAAACATGATTAAAACAAATAAGTACATAGAATAGGCCGGGTGCAGTGGCTCACACCTGTAATCCCAGTACTTTGGGAGGCCGAGGCGGGTGGATCACAAGGTCAGGAGATCGAGACCATCCTGGCTAACACAGTGAAACCCCGTCTCTACTAAAAATACATAAAAATTAGCTGGACGTGGTGGCGGGCGCCTGTAGTCCCAGCTACTTGGGAGGCTGGGGCAGGAGAATGGCGTGAACCTGGGAGGTGGAGCTTGAAGTGAGCCGAAATTGCACCACTGCACTCCAGCCTGGGCGAGAGAGCAAGACTCTGTCTCAAAAAAAAAAAAAAAAAAGAAAAGAAAAGAAAAAAAAAGTACATAGAATAATATCAGAACTGGCAGCCCAAAGATCAATTTAAAAAATTTAAAAAACAAATTGCAAAGATATTAGATTCTTTCCCATTTTTATAGTTCATACTTACTTACTGTTTTCATTCATTTCGTTGATTGACAGCATTCACTATAGATAAGAGGTAGTTCATGGCAGTGGTTTAATATAAATTATTAGAGAAAATTTAAATACAGAAAGTTCAAGAAATTCATATTTCTGTGATGGAAAAAAGACTAGTATTATTTTACTTGAGCTACAATTTAATATCTATAACACTTGTGCTTTTCATGGATACATTTTAAGAACCACTGATTTAAACAAGTGATACATTAATACACTTATTTGTTCACTATTATCATATTCATTTGGTGTTAGAATTCTGTAAATGTAGAATTAAGTCACTAGAAAATCCTTAAAATAAGCCTTCTCTATATCAGATTCAGTGAATTTCATGTATATAAGATGGATAATTATTAAGCAGCTTGCATAAAGATATTCCACAGTCCTTTTGGTAAATTTGTACCTGTGTGTAACAATCTTTTATTCTGAGGAAACCAAAATTTTCCTTGAAATGATTTATATATTAGTTGTATGTCTTCAGATTCACTAAGTTCATATACTTTTATTTCTTTTATTTATTTATTTTTTTTGGAGACGGAGTCTGGCTTTGTCGCCCAGGCTGGAGTGCAGTGGCGCGATCTCCGCTCACGCAAGCTCCGCCTCCTGGGTTCACGCCCTTCTCCTACCTCAGCCTCCGGAGTAGCTGGACTTTCATTTCTTAATAGTGAATTGTAGAATTTGGATGTAGAATTTGGAAGCTGGACATCTCTCAAGCTTCTTTTAAATTAAAATATCATAATTTATCCTGAACAATTGAAGATAAATAATTATTCCATGGTATTAAGTATAGGGAAATGACAATATCTCATTTATTCTCTTTTCTATATTAAACATTTAATTCCAAAAATATTATAGTAACTAGCAGTGAATATATGAATTTAACTTTGGAGTTAAAAAGCACTTCACATACATATTTCATTTAATTTAAATAAATAAAGTACAAATGCTGAAGATAGATCGATAGATGTTATATCAGTATAACTGTATCGCAAACCATCATGTTTAATTTTTGTGTTAGGATTCTATGCCTACTATACATTATTTGTGTTTAAATAGTCCTCTGTCTTATTCTTCTCTTGTTTATATTACATGTTTAGGAATTTTGTGTTGATTATTTTAGAAAATGAGATTATATAGTAGTTTTGTTTCAGTGTTTTAGAATAAATGGAGTTTCTATGAAAAGAGTTTTCTATTTTTTTTTTTCTAGTGGAAAACTAGGTGATGGTGCATATGACTTCATCCCTAGGAAAAGCATTAGTTTTGTAATGGGGTTTCATGAAGTTTACTTCTGTTCACTTTTTTCCCTGCCTGTTTAAAAAAAATCCTGTTTAGTTTAAATGATGTGTAGGAAAGCGTTGGGAAAACATTGTTTTTTTACAAATAGTGATTTAAAAACATAGTCATTAGTGTGTCTATGTGTTTTAAATTTGTATATGAATTTCTGTGATGCCTTATCTGCTCTGCTCTTTGCTATGTGCCATTAACCTAAATTTGGTAGAGTGTGGTGGTGGTGTATTCTTAGTATTTGCTTATGATTATTTTATGAGTTCTTTGATAATATTATTCCCAGGCAGAGAAAAATCAAAAATCTTCTTTCCATATTCTTTAGTTTGAATGTCAGTGCTTGAATAATATCAAGATAGAGGTCACATGAAAATATTTTATCTTCATTTCTCACCCAAACAAGGATGGTTAAAATACACTGGGTGTGTTTAATATAAACTACTTAATGGTTATTATGTCAGTATATACCAATTAATGAAAAATTAATCAAATGTTTTCTTTGAGGATTCTAGTTTCATTAAAAGAAAACTTCTATGTGACCTCAGAAAATTAATACTTGTATTCAGATTCTCAAATGAGAGTTGATAAATAATATTTATTTAGGTGACATTTGGAGCAAACTGTCACTTTAAAAAATAAACTTCTACTAATGACATTATGACAACATCCACATTGGGGGAACTCAAATATAGGATAAGATATATATTTTTTCTACTGAGTATAACTTGAAAGTACTTGGAATTTGTATTTATTTCTTGGTTCATTTTAAATATTATGGCAAAAACCACAGTTACTTTGGCATCAACCTAATATTTCAGCTGATACCCTAATTTGAAGTATTGCAATGGCCAATTTGCTAATGAACATAAACACATACAGCATGTGCCAATAGATTGTTTCTCTAAAGCAGGGGTTAGCTTTTAGAAAACTTTTTCCAGTGAGATTTACTATTTCATATTTAATGTTAATAAATGGGAATGGGACATGTGTTGAAATAATGATAAGGCCATATTAAGCCAGCAGAACAGAACAAAACTTTAACTGAATGAAATAAGGTAGTATAGACTTCAGCATTTCTCTTTTATTGAGACTGTCTCAGTATCTGTATAGTGTATAGCCAAGGAACAGTTTGAAAGCCACTTTAGAATTGTCTTCTAGAAAAGTACACACATAGTTGAAATCTGAAATAACTGGAAGTTAGTTTTAAGAAAACAAACCGCCTTTTCAGGATCCATGCTTGTCTGTCTAGCCTGAATAATTTAGGCTTACATTTAATAACCATTTAAATACAATTGTAATAAATTCATCATCATATTAATAAGGTTTGATGAATCAAATTTTTATAGAATGTTTAAGAGAAGGTTTTTTCCTAAATGAAATAATTGCAGAAAATTTGGCATTCTATTACTCTAGCAAAACTTGGCAAAGACCAAAGTACACAACAGAATCTAGATTCTTAGTGAAATTTGACTCACAGCTTCTATGTGGTAATGCAATGTCAGTCTTCTAAAAAATATGTATGTAAGCATAATCCGTTGATTGGATTTAAGAGTTTTGTTAGGCTTTTGTTATTCTAACTAATGTTCCATCTGGATTTTAATATTTGACATAAATATGTAGAGTCATGTGCATGCCTGATAACTTTTCAATGATAGACCACATATACAACATATACAGCAGTGATGCCATAATATTATAAATAGGGTATTTTTAAGGTACATTTTCTGTACCTATGTACCTATGTAGATACCATTGGGTTACAATTGCCTACGTATTCAGTACAGTAACATGCTGTGCAGGTTTGTAGCTTAGGATCAACAGGCAATATATACCATACAGCCTAGGTATGAAGTAGGCTATCCTATCTAGATTTGTGATGTACACTTGATAGTGTTCACAGCTAAGGACACATTTCTCAGAGCACATTCCTGTAGTTAGGTGATAGTTGATTTTATATAATAGTTATAAACATGTCAGAATAATATATTTTCCTTGACTTAGTTTTATACGGGGTTAAAAAGTAAAGGGCAAAATACTGCTACTCTGTTCATGTTTTTAGTTAGAGATGGATGTGTCTCTTCAAAGTTTTTTCTTTTCACTCTTTTTCATTTGTATGATATTTAAATCAGTGCTCTGGATATTTGCAACAAAATAATGAATATTGTCACTTTTCTCAGTTTGAGAGGATAGTAAAATACATTCAAGGGACCAGGGAAATGTGATTATAGGAGCTGGGTCAAATAGGTGCAAGTTTCTGGATCCCAGGGATTGTGAAATGGAAATTTATCTTTTTCTACTTCTGGATGGTACTTTAGAGATAATTCTTCACATCATTCTGAATTTTTAAAATTTAGGTTATTTAGAGATGTGGAGGTTGCAGTGAGGCAAGATCGTGCCACTGCACTCCAGCCCCGGCGACAGAGCAAGACTCCATCTCAAAGAAAACAAAAATTATGTTATTTATAAGTTTTTATGGACTTCTGATTCATTGGAAGTTAACATGGCTTTCACTTCCCTGATTTTCATTTTATTTGTTTAATATATGCTTTACATTTTGGAAAGGTGAAGTGTACATTGATTTTTCTGTTGTTTTTCTTGTAGTGTTACATCTTTCAAAGGTGTAACATGCTATTAAGCATTTGAATAACTGTCATACTCTAAAACATTTTTATATTTATGAAAATAGATCATGTCAATAATGGATTACTATCATTTGTTTAATATTTTCCTGGCAGTGTTTTCTGTTTAATTTTTGTATACTTCTTCTGTGGTAAATATGGAGTTAGTTTATTTCAGGTTACTTGTTGGGAAACTGAGACACTAACATTCACCTCCACTCTTACTCACTGAACTCCATCACTAACCAGCAGTAGAACCTAGGAATCTTACTTCTAGTTCAGTGATTGGTTTATTGTATCTCAGTTTCTAGTACCAGATTAACTATATTAGCTCCTCGTATTAACTTTTATTTGTGATGTTTTTCAAGGAGTGGAAAACAGTCTTCATTTTCCACTTCCCCCAAATCACAAAGAATATGGACTTATGACGTATTAAGTAGACCTTAAGGTTTTTAAGTAAAATATTTACATCTATTCCTGTAAACCTTCTGCCTTCTTGCATCCGAGACAATACTGTACTTATACTGGATAAGTATTCTGTCTGAATATTTACTGAATTTATGCATTATTAAATGAATGAAAAAGGGAAACATTGATTGACCATCATTTGAGAGTATTGAAGAAGCTTAAGCAGAATAAAATTTATAAAACAGCATAAATTCAGTCTCTAACTGAATGGGTTCCAGTGCCTTAGATTTCGTGTTCATGTGTCATTTTCATTGAATTTTTATTTCTTCTTCTAGGCCATACTTAATTTTTATTGAGTTGCTGTGTTTAACAGTTTTCAGCAAAAGCTTAAAATAGAAACCCTAGAAAAATATAAAGTTTAATGTACCTAATGTGCAAGGCTTGATAAGGTGCCCTATAAATGGGGAAACAAATAAATATGGTCCTTTCTCTTAACAGACTTACTTTCAAGAGTGCTGAAATTCACTAAGACTTATAAAAGTTTGTAACTAAAGTCAGTATGTAGAAAGGTATCTTTGCCTTGTCTATCTTTGAATGAGCTGCTTGGTGACATTATTCCACTACAGGGATAAGTTCAATACCCAGTGAGCGATAATGATAATAAAATCTGCAGATTGTAGACTGTCTACTGCATTATTCCTTACTATTGTATAACACTGTGTATTTTCAGCGAGTTTTACTCAATATGCTGGCAACAAAATGAGTTTTTAAAGAAAAGAATTAGCTGACTAGTAACATTTAGGGAGATCATCAGTCGAAACAGAAAAAAAAAAAAACAAAGGAAAGGAATCTGAAAACTAATCTTTTTTTTGACCAATTAGTGACAGAAATTTCCGAGTTACTCCTTTCTTATATTTCATCGTTAGCTGATTTGATTGGGAAGAGAAAAGAGATTTTAATTTTACCCCTGTCATGCTGGGTGAGAATTCACTGTTTCAAAACAGAACTGACAAGTGAATTTCATGAAGACTGATAATATGGCAACATAGTGAAAGCTTGCAACTATTATCAGCATGTAGAAATTTTAACCAAGCTATTATTTTTGACCAATGTTCTATTACTTGTCATAGCGATCTTGTATCTAATGATGGTGAATATAATGGGTTGAAGAGGTTTCATTTTAGGTTTTCATTCAAAAATTGTATGTGTGTATGTGCGTGTTTCATTTTAATATTTTTAGGTTTTGCTTGCATTGTAGGGCTACGTTCATAGTGAAAAAAGACAATTATATAATTTTGTTTATGTTTGTCGTGGAAACAGGCTAGGAAGTATTAGTGAGAACTACCTGTTGATACTGACATGTATTTTCAACAGGAAATATTCTGCTTTCTGATAAAGGGATATATGGTAGGGCTACAAGTCCTTAGTTCAGGAATTTAAGTGAATTGCTGTGAGCCTTTCTTCTTCCCAATTCTGTGCGTTTATACTTCTCCTTCCACACAGACAGACACTTGTAGTGGGATTGCGATCTCTTCTTGTCTCCACCTAATATAAACAGAATATGAAGTTAGGACTATGGCTTGATTGTTACTGTATCTTTAGTGCTTAGCAGTGTGTCCGGTACAAAAGTCTTACCCCATAAATATTTGTTGAGTGAAGGAATGAACACTCACATTTTATCACCTTGAAACCGGGCGTAAAAGCCCAGTTCTTAAACTCACTCGTTACATTCAGTTCCTTTTCTCTGCAGATTCTTTGCATTTTTCTGTTTATTTTGTTGCATTTCACTTGTTTGCCTATTACTTAGTAAATGAGCTTGTGTTTTTAAATGTTGTATATTTTTATTCCGTAATATTCAGATATCAGTTACTAATAAATATTTGTTTGTATAGTATCTAGTAAAATATAAATGGCCCCATTCATGGAAAAAGACTTTGAATTCCCATATTTGTAGAAGCATTTTCCCCCAACTTGGTTTCTTTTATAGCCAGTGATATACATTATGAGGGTATTTGGCTGGTTCATACACACAGTATTATTCAACATTGTGATGTGGTCCTGATCCTCAGCTTCCTTTTGTATAAAATGAACCTAATACTTATTGGAAAGATTTGTTTGGTAATTAAGTGGCTAATGTTGAGGGACGCCCAACTAAATGCACCTTCACTAAATGTTAGTACTTTTCCCTCTCTGTTCATTTGTTCCTTCCATTGCTACCAATTTCACAAAACTAGCCCACAGAATAATAAATTCCTGTGGACCCATTGGCCCTGGATTTTAACCTTTAAAGGCCTTAAACCTTTCTTTTCCAGCAGTATTATTTTGAGAGACCTGGACACCGTCGTTGACTCTCCTGTCTTTTCCTTTTAGTTCCTCTCAAACACTGTATTTTGCACTGAGACCGTGCTCCCATGTGGCATTCTGTACTGTCCTTGTCTGAGAACTGCTTACCTTGTTAGGTTTGTCTGTATCCCCAACCAGACTATAAGCCTGTCTAGTCCTATAGATCCAATACTTAACAGTGTCTAGTGTGTATACTGTACTCTATAAATTGGTATTTGATAAATTGATTTGCTTATTTGTTTTTCTGTTATTATGGGAAAGTGATGATGGGAAGAGGGTATCCTGAAAATCAGTGAATTCCCTGATCCTGGAATACAATCCAGTGACTTCCCAAGTCCACACTCTTTATATATTAGATGTAAGTAGTAACAGGAGTTTTAACATGTAAAGGAAGAAGCTAAGTTTTCTATCTGTAAAAGCTATTCTTCAGGATTCTATTCCTTAATTTAATTTTGCTATGTAGTTAAAGATAATGCCATTTAAAACTTAACTTGATCTCTTAATAATGGACATCTCTTTCCCATAATTAAGCATAGTTAAAATATGTCCTGTGTTTTCCATATTATTTGAAAAACTATCAGGATTTTACTGTATTCATATGAACCTTGTAAATTGATAATTCTTGTGTCAGCTGGAAGTTTAAAGCTTCCTGAGTTTAAGGAAGTTAGTTCAAATTTCTGAAAGGTATTTTTTTTTCCTCTGAGTATAAAAGTCAAACCAGACATTTGAATATAAATTTAATCTCAAAATGCATGAAAATAATGGAGTATGTTAGGTGTTTATTGTTAAAAATATTGCACAATTAAAGGCAGGCTACCTTGCCACTAGGTAAATTAGTCATGCAATAGGTTTAATCTACTTAGAAATAGCACTGTGAGGAAGAAAATAAAATTAATTCAACTGATAGTGTCAGATCATGGAAAGAAAAGACAAAAACAGCTTACTCTTGCCAAAAACATATTGCTAACTTTGTTCAGGTTGCAGCTTTTGTGTTTCATTTAGGTTTCAGCTTGTCCCAGGAGGTGTTGCTATACTGTGAAGGTGTTAGGCAGTGTAGTAATGGAACAGGAGATAAAATGGAAGGCACATAAAATGTCTTATCATTTGGACCTTCCTGGAGAAACATAGCTTGAATTTCTGAGTGGTCAGCTTGACATTTTAAAGCAGTGAGAAGTTGTGTCATTATTTCTAGAATACTACAGTAGTTAGAGGAAAAAGATTTAAAGTTCATTGCGGTAATTGCTGACAGCTTCCATCGAATGAGAGGTGCTTTTAGTAAGCATGTGCTGCCTTGAACAAAGGCAACCTGCTAGGAATGTGAAAGAAGACAGTGGGCTTTGGAAGATGAGAGTGACAAAAAGGTAGATTCGGGAATTCTTGTGCTCCTGAAATAATTGCATTCATTTTAAAGGTGGAAGAAGATTAAAATAACTTTTAATGGTTATTCATATGTTTATAGCCTTTGAGAAAACAAAGACTTTAGGCTACTAAAACTAATACCTTACATAATTTCAGTAACAAAGAGTACAAAATCTGGTGGCTAGCTTGTCACAGGTATCAAGGTAGCTGGTATCACTAGGCTTGGCACAATCCATGTGAAGTGCTGAGGTGATCCCTACTGTAACAGCATTCCCCTCCCTGGAAACCTGCAATTTGCCTCTTAGTCCCAGATGGGGAGGAAACTCCCAAACAGCCGCAAGCCATACATAATGGCAGGGTTCACATCCTGACGGGGACAAAGTAGAAAAAAAGAGAAATTCAGAAGAGTCTTCATAACATTATTTGAGTCAAGGACTTTATGCTTTTTGTGAAGGTTGTAGCACTTCTTTTTTCTTTTTAAAGTTTTGAGTATGTTGTGTGTGTGTGTGTGTGTGTGTGTGTGTGTGTGTGTTTTCTCCCTCCTGGATGCTAGCCAACATTCAACTGAAGGAAACACATGGGGATAGCACATTTATCACATTGCACTATCTTTTGCTTAAGTAGCTAACATTTATTGCTTAATAAAGAACATCCTGCACACATACCAACTAGGTTTCCAGTATATTACTATGCATATGTATAAAAGTACATTCACATTTAAACATGCTTTTACCTATGACCCTTAGAAACACCTGAACACATAGAATTAGGCATGCCCAGAGGTTTCAAATATATGATCTAAAAGGTAGATCTTTACCCCAGATTTTGTATAAATAAATTTATACTATTACTTATAATAGTGACCAATAACTATTACCAATTACACAAATTGTTATTTATGGAAAACTTAAAGAATAGTCTGGTTGTATTCTGTAATCATAGATAGATACCATAGATTGAAGGGACCTTAAGATCCTTAACCTCAGGCAGGTAGGCTTTTAAGCATTTTACCTGCACAAATCGGTAGCATTATCTTTATTTCACAGAAGAGGAAGCTAAGCCTCTTAGAAGGTAACTTGTACAATTCCAGGTGACATAGATGTGATCTTCAGTGCTAAATCACCAGTTAATAGAAGAAATAAAACCCAGTTTGTATAAATTTTGATCTACTTACCTGACCAGAAAGCATCAAGTATTCTAAAAGAAGAAGTATTTCTTAATGGATAAGGAACTCTCTTACATCTGATTAATGTAATATCATACATACACAAGTGTTAAAGCTATTTATATGCCCTTTAACTATACCTTATATGTCTGTCTACTTTGCTTTCTATGGTGCATAGTCATCACTTTAATATGTTTCACATACTTTAGTTATGAGCTTTAGAAAGCTGTTTAAATGGTGATTTGGAAATGGAAACATAACTCATTGAATAATCAAGACTTCAGTTCACAAATACAAGGATGGCATGCTTAAAGTAACTACTTACAATGAGAAGTTATCTTTTTGAATTAGTGATCTTATGAGAATATTTGTTGATTATTTATGCTCTATATTTTGCACTGAGGTTTTATAGTAGCTGAATATTCTGGCATGGTGGTGTGGGGCTTATGAATCCTTGTATTGCTCATTAAATATTTTACAGTGCATAGTTGCTTATATATATAAAAAGACAGACACATATATCTATATGCATACCTTTCACTAGTGCCATAAAAGCAGGGAATATATCTGTCTTGTTCACTACTGCCTCATGGTGCCTGGTACAGAGCAGGTGCTCAGTGAGTAATTTTGAATGATTTCATAAGAGTTCTTCATACTTGGTTGTCCTATTAATAAGTTAACAGCATTTGTCTTTTGAAATTACTGCCATTCAAGCATTAATTCTCTTGTGCTTTGCTCAATTTTAAATGCTCTGTGGTTTTAGAATATGTTCTATTGTATATTATCCGTTGAGTGTATCCATTCCGGAAAAAATGGTGTCATTCACAACCAACATGTACTCATGCCTTTTTCCTCTCTTCATGCTTGCCCCTATCTTGAGTGCCATCTAGTTCTTCTTTTATATAAGTCATATCCAACTTATTAGTACTATTTTACATGCCATTTCCTTCATAAAGCCTTCTGCATCTTCCCTGTACTTCCATGTAGTAAACATAACCCCAGATTTATGTTTGTTTGATGTTGATACTTATGAAATGCTTTCACATAGATATATTAATAAGAAGCAAGTAGTCCCAAGTGTATTGTTTATACAATTTTATTTAATACTTAGGACAACCCTAGGAGGCAGCTGTTGTCATTATTTTGATTTTATAGATGAGAAAATTGAAACTTAGGTTTCCTAAGGTCATGTGACTTATAAATGAACGAACCTGGCCTTAAACTCCAGGGTGCTGGACCTAGAGCCCTTGCTCTTTAACCACAGGGCTATGTTGCTTGCTTTAAGTGATTGCATGCTTTTCCAGTCTTCACAGTTTTAATGTAGAGGATATTATCTTCACTTTATATACAGTAGAAAGCAGGGAGCTAGCAAGTGGCTTCCTAACATTTATATATGTAAGCATTTAAACATAGATGTTATAATCTGGTATTTCCATGATTTAAATACTTCATAGGATGCTTTGTAAATGTTTTTGCCTTTAATTATATGCATTCTGTAATCCTACTTAAAATGTTCATTCATTCATTAGGAGTAGAAAACTAGGTATGAGCATTGTAAAGAAGAAGAACAACAACAACAACAAAAAAAACTGCTGCTGCTACATTGTGGAAAATAAGTATCTGGCACTGATCTGTCAAAAATTGCTTTAATTCCCCTTAATCACCACAAGTTTTCTCTTTCTCACTACTTGATAGATCTTACTGGTTATTAATTTCTAACTGAGCAATCCTGCATCTCAGGGCCAAATGCAGACTCTGTTTATTTGACTCAGACCAGTAGTACAGTGTTTATGGAAGAACAGCAGGGAAAGAACTTTTGTAGCCTTGATCTCAATGTGTATGACCCAAGGATGTTTGAACCTGGGGTATGGAAACCTGTTGGGTTCCCCTGTTGCTTCACTTCAGAGACCCGGTAAAGCTGCTGAAGTGTGTTGCACTGCTTTGGCTCCTCCCTCTGTTGCCGTTGCCCAGTGATAGAAATCCTGCTCTCTTCCTTATCTCTTTCTGTTGAGCCGCCAGCAGCCTTGCCTTCTGACCTTGTTTAAGCGTCCTTAGTGACCTCTGGGAATCCTTGTGGGTCCCTTTGGGAACATACCCACTCAGCTGGATTTTACTTCTTACAGAAGTTAGGTTAAGAATTTTGTACTGCTCTTATTAAAAAGATAATTTCACAATGTAATTTGCTTCACAAGCCTCTTACAGTTACGTTAAGCAGATGGTTGCCAAACACCAGTTCAAAGTAGATTGCTCTTATATGAAATAAAATCCACGCTCAGGAAATTTGGCAGTGTAAGCTGGTCTTCTTCCAAAACAGGCTTACTCAGACAACTTTCTCTTTACCTCAAACTGGCAATCTGCTACACCTGTATTCCACTGTGGAGTAAAAAACATATCAGATTGTATACACTGATTCAAAGGTATCATTCTTTAACATATTGACATCTGTTTTTTTTCTTTACTAACTATTACTAGCTACTTTGCTTTTGGCATCATAGGGAAATAGCAAGAATTTGGTCATCAGTTCTGAGTTCCAGTCACAGCTCTGACTCTGAATATTTGTATGAATTGAATGTGTTACTTCACTGATTTTGAGCTCCAGTTTCCTCATTTGTAAAATGAGGATAAAATTACGTACTTCATAGAGTGGCTATTTTGATTAATTCAGTTGATATATATAATGCACCTAAATTCTTTCCTGTCATTAATGGTTCTTTAATTAACGTTATTTTGATATTGATGATTTGTGTTTAAAATCTAAATCTGTATTGTTATATTTATTCATCATGTGTGTTTGATTTATGTGAGGTCTTCGTAATTTAAAAAGAGAAATATCATACATAAATCAGCAGCGCTGGTTCAACAAATACATATTGGGTGCTTTGTATGTGCAAGGATAGAATGATTTTACAACTATGAATAAAGGCAGTATTTCCTCTCAAGGACCTTACACTATAGGCAGTGTAGAGGTAAGGCAAATGTTCTGATGAAATCACTGTAATGTAAAGTGAAGTAAGTTTCATAGGAGAAGAACTTTTTGCTCAGAAAACACTCATGAAAAAAAGGTAGCAGATAAGTGATCCTTTAATGATGTGCTAATTTTTGCAGAAATAGGGGAAGTATCCCAGAAAATAAAAGCAGGTGCTTGGGAAAAAACAAAAACCCAGTAAGTAGAGATGTATAAATGTGTTTCTGGAAAACTGAGGACAGTGGTTTGACTGGAAAAGGTATGAGTAACTAAAAGACTCATAGGATATATGGCTGAAGGATATGATGGGACTACACTTTGGGTGTTCTTAAATTCCACACCAATACCTTTGTATTTAATGTTTAGGCAGTAGGCAGTTCTTGAAGACATTTAGAAGAATAATATGAACTCTGCAATAGGAAGATTAACCTAACAATTGAATATAGATGAATTGGGGGAGAAGAGTGTGGCAAAAGTTTGAAGGAAAGAGACCAGTTAGAAAGTTTTTGATATTGTTCCAGGTGAGAGGTCATGGGGATCTTAAAGTAGTTGTATTGCCCAAGAAGATGCAAAAACAGTTAGATGTGCAAGACATAGAAGATATTGAACCTTTAGGACTTGGCAAATGAAATCATTCATCGAAAGGATGGATAAAGGGATAGACTGCTGTTTGGCTGAGGCATTTCTATTTAAAGTAGGTTTATTTTCTCTGCATTGTATAATTCTCATGAACTAGTTGTCCGCCAAAAAATAGAAACTCCATCCGTGGGCCACGATGGTGCTACTGTGCTAGCTAATAAAGGTGTGTATTTTGATGATGTGCACGCTATACAAGGTTTCATGGATTGTGGAGGATCATCAGGAAGTTAGATATTTTGCACTCCATTCGTTTACATTTTTTTTCCATGAAAGTAGGGAGGAAACTTTTTGGTCTTTATTTTGTTGCCAAGATCTGTTTAAATGTAAATAAAATTCTACATTACCAACTCACAGGTGTGATTTATCTTTATATCAATAATTGACACAAGACTGTCAAAACATGACCACAAAGGAAATCCTGAAATGCTATCCTTCATAAACTATTGGTTTAGAGATTAAAATTGATAATATTGACTTACTGCTCAAATTGCTGCCTTGACCTACCACCGATAAGTCATAGCAGGACAAGGAGTATAGAAATTAGTGTTAAAAAAATAGAGAGGAGGAGGAAAAGATTGAATATTGACAGATTCTTCAGCAACTAGGTGTACTGCATGGACATAACCTTGACAACACCAAAGCAAATTTTAAAATTATGAGGTAGTTGTTTTGAGTGAGACATGCATCCCAGTTTTGATAGAAAGTCATAATTCAATAGTTTGGTTTATGGAAACTTAACATTTCTTTATGTGACCATTCGGGACTTAAGTTTCTGGTATCCTCTTCAACTGGTGGACATAGTTTTACAGCTACCGTAAGAACTGTTTGCCTATGACTGATTTTTGTCCTAAATATAATACTAATGTAAGTTACTTGTTTCATTGGAGAGCCAGTATCATGTCATAGAAGGATGGATAGGCTACGAGTCAAAAGATCTTGAACTGATATCAAGTTCACATTTACTAACTTGTATCCTTTCAATAGCCACTTAACAACCATGCTTCAGTGTTTATCTGTGGCTACCCTTCCTACAATGCAGTCATTTTGAGTATCAAAAAAGAATATGTCAGTATTTTATAAATCATAAAAACTGTTTTATTTTTCTATTATTATTATTATCATTATTATTACTATTATCATTAAAAGGATTCTAAATCTGTAGTCTACCAGAGATTATTTTATCTAGCCTTCTGTTTTCAGGAACATCAAGTGTTATTTCCCCCCATATTTTAGATGGTACTAGTGGCTGAGTCAGGATAAACAAATTTCCCAAGGTCCCATAACAAGTTAAATGGCAGAAGAGGTGGTAGAGACCCTGGTTTTCTGCCTTCAGATGCAGGGTAACTTTACTACACTATTGTTGGAATAATAACAGTATTTCAGAAATCAGTACTGTCTTGATCTGGAGTAACTCCAGTGGGTTTAAGAAATACATAATATAGCTATATTGAACAGAGAAGAAAGAGGATGGAGAGAAAAGTGAGGTGATGTGATATACAGATTTAGAATGCTACCCAGAAGTGGCTCAGCTGCAGCTCAGTGACACCAGTGTCTGGACATGTCCCACCATTTATAAAACAAATTCTTTAAGGATGTTGTGAAGAAACTGTTTTTCAAGACTCATCCACTTATTTATCCACAGTCAAAAGGAACAAATACATTGCATGAAATTTTGCTGAGGATATTAAAAAATGATTGCATATACCTTTGTTGTGGTTTTACTTTAATTGTTTAGACTGTTGGTAAATTCTTAGTAAATAATTGGGCTTTACATCACAGTTTTGAAGGCACTTTGTTTTCCTAACACATTATTTAAACAGCTGTTGGGATATTAACATGGATTTAATCATGTTTGGTGTTTCTGTTTAGAAAGTTTACATGAGAGGGAGTTATATTAGTGTAGAAGCAACTTCAATAAATTATTAGATAGCCATATTGGTTCAATTAGTGTGTATAACACCATTTCAAGTGTCTGGCATAGACTGGGAAATGTTCATGCTTATAAGTTATAAAATCCCTTAAGTGCCCACTTGAATTGCCAGGGAACAGAAACCAACCATATAAAAAGTCCACTTACACATCACACCTGAAATACACTTTTGTTCATTTGGTAAGTAAGAATGGTATTTTACTATCTTCTGTTCCACAATGTGAAAAAAATATTTCTTTAATTCCCATAATATTTACTTCCTTGAAAAATTAAAAATTAAAATTAAAATATACACTTTGGCAGCTAAACAAAAGTAAGTCACCAATTTCATAGAAATTAAACTAGAAAGCTTATTTTATACTCTATAAGATAAATAAATATATCACTTTAAATAGAGAAAATAAATCATAATCCCTCTGCATTATTTTCCTGGTTAGGAAACTTGACTCACTTGTTTGTAGATTAGTAGAATCAGCTCATATTAATAATAAAGTTTTAACTTGTAGAAAGTTTAATATGTATATTTAAAAATGTCTTAAATTGATATTTTCAGTTCTGATTACTGTGTATGGTGTTTCCAGAATTGACATTTAAAAATTATAGCAGTTTGTGAAAATAAAATTCTAATGATGAGGGTAGAATTTATTATCTTAATTTGAAAATTTAAAATTAATATATTTATCATGCATATAAAGTGATCTTTTTCTTAAAAATTTTAAAAATTGAGAATTCATATTATTGAAGAAATAAATTTCCAGACTGCAAAATCATATGCTGTCTTGCACAAACGGGTGACTTTGTGAAGTTATAGCATAAAAAGTAGTAAAGTAAAATGTCCAGGTTTTAAAGAAGTGCCTTTTTACATTTATATATTGTTCAGTTCAATAAATTTATTATGTAACCAAATTACATATGTTTGTAAAATATTTCCTGTATTCTAACTCATGAACTCTTTTATGGCCATTTTTGGAGTACATACTCTTGCGTTAATATGGGTTACTTATTTAAGTTAATAGTATTTTTTTTGCTTTAGGCTTTAAACCTTTACTATTATTATTGACAAAGTATTAGGCAAATAGTGGATACTTAATAAATATTTACTGGTTTAATGATTTTTTAAGAGAATTCAGTGCTGTCTTTGTTCCTTATTGGCTAAGGTAGATGAGTTCTATGAATGAATGTAAGGTCTACAAATGTATGTAATGACTGTTGTGCATTTTATTATCCTTTTCATTCTTATGTGAGTAAAATTTGAGTTTTGATTTTTTTTTTTACTTTTTCAAGTACAATGGTGGCAAAGAAAATGTCCATTATGACATTGATTGGATTAAATTAATTTGTTTTTAGTAGATTCACAAAATAACATGATTTTGCTCCATTTGGTTTTAGATTCTACCTTTTTTTCATGATGATCTATACCTGTTTACCTGTGTAAAGGCTTTTATTCAGTTATCCTTTTATTATCATATTAGTGAATTAAAGGCAAGTCTAGTGTAACTGTCCATTCACTATTATGTATCTGGAAGCAATGACTATTGTGAAGCCTTTGATTGTAGAGAGCCTAGAATGGTTACTGAAGGAACTTTTATAATTGAAAATTGTTTGGCTTGAAAGTCGCTTTAAAAAAGAGTATCTGTGCAAGTGTCTTTACTTCTTGTCATTTGTAAATGGAATTGCTTAAACTAGGTGTTTTTATGGCATCAAGATTACATTCTAGTGTTTATAAATAGTATTTTGAAAGCATAAAGAAGAAGAGGGGAAAAGCTTGAATTCATGAGAATGTTTATATCCTGAAGCTTTTTTTTTTTTCTGGAAAAATATATGGCACTTTTTATCCTGAGATATGTTCAAAGCTTTTTCTACATAAACTTGACCATAACAGTTTTTTTCTATTAACTTATTCTTTCCTTGTGTTCACAAACCTGAGTCTACCAAAATATGGATGTAACAGTTATAAATATAAATGCTAAATAGAAGTGCCATTACAACTGAAGTATAAGAAACATCTTTATCATCAAAACTAAAATCTTGTCTCATATCCCCTTTTCATTGCTAACAGTTTGTTCTGGCAAAATTCTTTTTAAATTAAGCCATTATTGCTTATTAGCATATGATAACGTGTGTACATTTCCACAAATATGCCCAAGTTTTACATTCTTTATTTCATATCAGAGAAACAAGCTTGAAAAATAACTCTTGGTATTGAGAATTGTAACAGTGATTTTTCATTTTACTCAAATGAACAAGTTTTTATCTTTATAGCCCATTTATGAGGATGTCTTTGTGTTGCCAAATTGTAAAATAAATTTCATATAAATCTAATTTCAAATATTTGAAAACTAAAGCACTCTGAATATTATTGTACGGTGGTTAATAGTTGTAATTCAATAGTTGTAGCATCATATAGTGTAGCTACAAATATTATAACAAAAGTCTTATATATATATAAGTTATAATTTAGAATACACTTAAGTTTACTACTTACATTTAATCATTAATAAGTTAAAATATTAGGTGTTCTACATTAATTGCAGACATCTTAAATAGTGAAAATAAACCATGGGAGAGTTTCTATGAGTGGAGAGAACTTTTCTATTTAATAGTTAAGATTCAAAGAATAATTGCTTTTATTCTAGAATTTCAACCTAATTGTAGTGAGATGGGTGAAAGATTAGTTACACTGGGATTTTGTTTGTATATATGCACCATGTAAATGCAAAATTTAATGTATGACATGTGTATATTAAAATGTGTTGCACTTTATTGATTTACTATATAAGTACAGCAAAATTATATACATTCATATATTCTAAACATACTTCTTTATAGTATTGTTAGAGAATAGATTACTACGGCTTTACTATTTCTTGTCTATTTCGGTTTTAGGAAAATATACACTTTTTCTGTATTTATTTGTAGTATATTCTTCTATAGATAAAAAGTTCTAACTATATTTGTAATATCTCACACTTTTAAAAATCACATTTTTATCTGTTTCATGTTATGTTTTAATTTCCCAATTAAACTTAGTAGTGTAATGTCAGTCATATTCTTCATAATTCTGAGCTATTTTGAAATTTAAAAGACTCATAGTTTCAGGTTCTAAAACTACACTTTCAGTTATGTATTTCTTCATTCCTGAAATGGAATTCTGATACACTTTATGCACACTAAGTGGTATAAAGTCATGCTGTATAAAGTTAACACTTTTCAGTGATTTTCTTTCTTAATTTTAATTTTAAATGGCAATTATGAATGGAATATAGCACTATATGCGATAACCAATAGCATTTTGCATTGATTTTAAAAGTCTCCCTTACCAGAAAAAATATCATGGAAGAATTACTTAGATTATGGAAAAACCTACTGATGCAAGATATAGAATCCAGGAGCCATAACTGAAGACTTTAAAAATTCAACATGTGAAATTAGCATATATGCCAAAAAATGCCCTTGAGTAAAGAGATAAACCAAAATGTTTGCAAAACATATCATAAACACTGGGCTAAGTTCCTTAATATGTAAAGAGCATTTAAATTCAGTGAGAAAAGACTGACAACCTAATAGAAAAATGGGCAGACAACTTTGATAAATAATTCTGAGAAAAAATAATGTTTCAACATAGAAAAAGATGTCTAACTTCACTCATAATTTTAAAATGCTTTTTAAAAACCATAATAAAATACCAGTTTTAATCTGTCAGATTGACAGAACTATGTGGTATTGTAAAATAATGTCTGTAATAGCAAGAAACAAGAAATAATTTCAAATTTCCAATGATTAACTGGATGAACAAATGATGCTAGATTTATAAAATGGATTCAGACTATTTGGAATTTGAAAATTATGATACTGGTTGCTTTTGAGATAGGGCCTGAAAGATAGTGAGCTTGGTTACAAAAGAACTTCATATGTAATTTTTATTCTTTATGTTTTTTTTTGTTTTTTCTTTGCCATGTTTATGGGTTCTTTAAACATACAAAGCAAGTTTAAAGCAATAAAACTCTTAAGTTAGTAAAACATATCAGTGAATAGTACTTGAACATCTCCTATATACCACAACATTCTTGAGCATGCTGGCAATATAAAGATGGATAAAATACTGTCCCAACTCTTTTTAAAAACTAGTAAGGGAGTAACAATTTGTAAATAGGGTAAAACGCAATATAGTTGGTACTCTGTTAGAAATGGGTCCAGGAAGGATGCATATCACTTTGTAGATCTCAGAGTAGTTTATGTACCATAAGTTGATTGATCTTCATAAAAACCTTATGAAATAGAACACTATATATCCAGGAAAAAAAAGATAAGCACATTTCCTATATTTACTCATTTAATGCTCACAGCAACCATAGGAAGTCAGTACCATTATCATCCCCATTTTATAAAGGACATGCTGAAATTAAACCTAAGTTCCTCACTATCCTCGTTCTTAATACCTAAACTGTTCTGCTCGAACTTTATTCAGTAATCTGAGTTCATCTGTACTTTGCAAACATGAGACCCAGTTTAAATAATTAGTTCAAGATTATAATGCCAGTACTTTTCTACCACAGAGCCATTTTGATAGTGCACCCTCTTGTGATAAGTACTAATGACAAATCACAGACTGTGTGGTTTCTCTAAGAAAACAACGGCAATGAAAAGAACTTACTTCCTTTTTATGAAAATATTTCCTCTAATCAAGTAGTACCAAATAAGTTGTTTTGCTTAGTAACTTTGATATGATTTCTTAAGAAATTTTCTATATTACTGGATAAAAAACTGATACTCACTTAAAGCTTGTTTCTGCTTTACGAAAAGACTCTGTCAGCAATCCAGAATGAAGGCTGTGCTAACAAAATTCCAACTTTTCTGTGGGATGATCCAAAAACAGCAAACAGAAGGCATTACATTTCTTAACAGTGGCAAGTGTGTACATGCATGCTATGCCATTACTGTGATTAGTTGCTTTTTGGTGTGCATAGATTAGAGTTGGAATACTTTGATTTTCAAACAACATGTTCCATAGGTAATTTTTTAGATAGAAAAAATAGGCAGAGTAACTTAAGAGCATGTGAGGTCTGTGTACTACATTTATATAGCTCTAAACTGAATATATGTGTTTAGTTTGATTTTAGAACATTGCCTTGACAGTGTATCTTCATATGTCAAAGACATTTGCTGGATTAAGATCCTGAATTGTTTCTCTTGCCCTGTTCAGAAGCAGGTTTATACAAGTACTCTGATGTGAAACAGAGAATATGAAGTATACATAATGATCATTAAATTAAGAGGAGGCATAGTTCAGAGTGTTAAGCAATATTTAATCTTGTTTCTTCCATAATCCTATCTCAGTCCTAGGAGTCTTAGTGACAGACTCAAAAGCCAATACCAGGATTATTAAAAAAATTTGTTTAAAAAGCAAATGTCTAAGTGAAAGAAACAAATATGTGCAGAAATAGTCACTCTGTTTACCTGGAGTTTTCCTGAGCTATCTTCACTTCCATGACATTTCACTAAAATATCATAGAACACAGTATGTATTAACATGGCATTTGATGATGAACCCTATTCTACTGTATATATCATTTTCATCCATTTAGTAGAATGACAATGAGTGGAAAAGAGATGTAGGTGAGAATACATAACATGTATTTAAAATTTATTTTCTTCTTTTCAAATTACAGCAAATTCAGTAAAGCTAGAAATGCAGAGTGATGAAGAGTGTGACAGGAAACCCCTGAGCCATGAAGATGAGATCAGGGGCCATGATGAGGGTAGCAGCCTAGAAGAACCCCTAATTGAGAGCAGCGAGGTGGCTGACAACAGGAAAGTCCAGGAGCTTCAAGGCGAGGGAGGAATCCGGCTTCCGAATGGTAAACTGAAATGTGACGTCTGTGGCATGGTTTGCATTGGGCCCAATGTGCTTATGGTACATAAAAGGAGTCACACTGGTAAGCAGCTGAAAGAATAACCTGATGACTGCCTGTGACATCTGATGTTGATATTACCTGACATCTATTCTCTTTCCTTTTTATTCAGGGGTGGCAGTGGTGAAAACTACCTTTTCAGAATTCTGCTAGTATTGGATTGCAGAAAAACAGAGAGTAGCCTGGGTCTTGACTTCCAGCCTTCAAATCTGAATAGCATATCAGAAAAGAAGTTTGGGATTCAGTTTCCACAGTTCTTAATATAGCAATAATATGATAAGGGTTCAAAAGGTATAGGAGAATTTCATTGTGTAACTTAATCTTTTTGTATTTCTATACATATTTTACCATACCCATGGGCAGGTAATATAGTTTGCTAGATAAGAGTTTATACTACAAAATGGCACTCATGCATTTATGTAAGTGAATAATTTTCACTTTATCCAGTTAACTCCTTGAAATACAATTTCTAATCGATCTCTGCCTATCCTACCACAGGTCTCAGTAGCAGGCAGGTGCTTTTGTAGTTCAGGGATGCTACCATCTTTCTGTAATTGTTGGTTATAACTCCTGCAAGGATATATGTAGGATTGAATATGACAAATAGTGGCTGGTGTGTAGGTTGGAATATGTAATTCTGGGATAGAGTGAGGAAAAAGCCCACAGATTAATTCATACTATATTTTTAAACATTGGAGAGGTGAAAAGTTTTTTGTGAAAACTAACCAAATGAGAAGGTCTTATTTAAATCTTTTTAAACACTTTGCCAATTTTTTTTTCTTAAAAAGCAACAGAAATGAGATAGTAAGTGGTAAGCTAGGAGGATCGTTGACTCTTAACAAAGAAGATTCAAGTTCATATGAAAATTGGTTTAATGGTAATGATGGCTTTCACTATAATGCAAAGTAGTGTAGTGTACAGTAAAATATTAATAACTAATATTCTCAGAGTTTTAAAATATACTTTTTTGGAAGAAATATAAATCACAATAAATTTATTTAAAAGTTTTATTTCTAAATAGTTTAATAATTACATGCTTAAAACATTAAAGATACAAGGTAGGTCAAAGTCTTTTTTAATCCGAACCTTTCATAATAGACATGAAGAAACAGTCAAGTGATTTGTCCATTATCCCTTATGTAGGTAAAGGCATTGCTGAAGCTAGAACCAGGGTTTTCTGATGCCCATACTGGTTTTGTTCAGACACACTATTGCTTGGTATGTCAGTATACCAATAATTTATTATAAGGTATGACTGTAAAGTAAGGCTGATATCTTAAAAATTACAGTGAGAAGTTATACATTAAAATCAGTGTTATCATAATCAAAATCATCAGCTTTAGAACATATATACTTATTCCAATCATACAGTCAATTACATTTTGCTTTTTGGTTTTTTATCTCCTTTTTAAACAGCATGATGTTTTAAAAATATTTATATTACTAGTGTAACTTTTTTCTTTAATTTTTAAGTGTCTTAGAAAAGGTTGAAAGATCAAGCTTGGTATCTATTTGATAAAAAGTAAAGGGAAAAGACTATAAAATAATCTACTTTTCATCTACGCTCATGAACTAATTCTAACGACAGTTCTAAAAACAAGTTCCACAAAGTTATAATATATTCATTATGTAAGAGTGATTATATTAAGGAAGATAACACTCATTCAAATGTGTAACTTCTCCTATCTAGTAAAATACAAACAAAACACAGTCAGTCTAATGGCTTTTCAGTTGAATTGCATGCAATGTTAAATTTTAAGCTAAAAAATAAACTAAAAACAGTATTTAGAAGATTTTTAATTGATCTTTTATGGTCTGAATTAAGAAAATTCAAAGAACCAGAGTACAGTTTTTAGAAAATTTAGGTTAATCAGTGATTCACTGTAGCTACAATAATATTCATGAGGATTGTTAATTTGTAAATACAATAATAATTATATACCTACTCTACTGTCCTTTTGTTATTTACTAGTGTGGTAGAGTTGCATTATTTTATTTTTGAAAATAATCTAATTGGCATAATAAAGTTTATAAACAGTTATACAGATTTCCACAAATCCTAGGAATACGAGACTCACTCAACTCATAACAGCAAGGAGTATGTTAAAGTACACTTGCAACACTATCTTTTTTTGTCAATCAGTGTTTATTGGAGCATTGTGCAAATTATTATACTTTCTTCAGATCTAGATTTTTCTTAAAGTTAATAGCCATTTACGGAGAAGCTGTGATACCTGTCATGCTTTGTCAACTTTGAAATTGTGGATATGATATCTTTAAACTAGACACTTAAACATATTTCTGATGATCCAGTTTATACATCTGAGTGTGTCCTGCCATTTTCAACACCACTTTAGTACCATTTTGAGACTAGAAAGTCTATTTGCATTTCTTTAATTTAAACTAGATTGAGAAAAATGTAGTCAGAATCTAGTCATTAGCCAAATGTTTTCTCCTTAATACCATGAACTAGTCTGCATTTTAGAACTTCCCACTCTTATCAATTGTTTATCTCTCATATTAAAGATACTGTCTTAAAACCTTATAATGCCTTTGAGAAACATATATTTTAGTGTTTTTAGTTCATAGAACATCTAATATAATTTTTTTTTTGAGTTGGAGTCTCGCTCTGTCGCCCAGGCTGGAGTGTAGTGGTGCAATCTTGGATCACTGCACCCTCCACCTCCTGGGTTCAAGCGATCCTCCTGCCTCAGCCTCCAAAGTAGCTGGGATTACATGTGCCCACCACCAGGCCCAGCTAATTTCTGTATTTTTAGTAGAGACAGGGTTTCGCCATGTTGGTCTCAAACTCCTGACCTCAGGTGATCCACCCACCTCAGCCTCTCAAAGTGCTGGGATTACAGGCGTGAGCCACCGTGCCCAGCCTCTAATATAAAATTGATAGTGAAAAAAGATGCACAACCATCCAATTCATTACAATATCATGGAGCATCAGATCGAATCCACTCTTCTTCTTTCTCTGTCATACTCTACTAAAGTACCAATTGCAGTGTCTTATTAATGGCTTCATTTTATTGATTTGGTATTGCTACTTTAGTAAGTAATCAGGTAATATTGTCATCGGATACTCCAGGCACTCTTCACTGGGAATATAGAGAGAAGAGTAAACAAATAGGGATAGTAAATCAATTCATGCATGAACACATATCGATTGGACATTATACATATAGAATTCCCTAATTTTGCCTCTCCTTAATCTACTCCCATCTTGTAACTCAGTTTTCAGCACCGTATTTTGTACATTGCAGCTTTGTGCAGCCATCCTCTTGCTCAAAGGCACTCAGCAGATGCTTGAGATTCTGCATATTTGTAGGTTGTTCCACCCAACATAGGAGCACCCTCTGTCTTTGATTCACCAAAGCAAGTTGATGCATATATATTTGCATTTTAATTGAATATTTAGATGGAGGTCTAGAAATAGGTGTTTATGAAGGTACATAAAATATTGAAATATAAGATATTCCATAATAAAAATAATATATAATCTCACCCAGTCAGTAAATAAAAATGGACCAGTAGATTGTTCTATTGTATTTAAAAATAAAAACAAAACAACAGATTGAGATATGGACATGAAGGACACATGACCATATCTTAATTGTTTTCCTCGATCCAGTTTTGTTAGTCTAGATTTTTGTGCCTACCAGGGGAAAGATTAGTCATTATGGTTATAACAAACTACTTAATGTTTTCAGCTTGGATTGCTCCATTAATGTAGTTAGTAAATTTGTGAGATTTTCTTAAAATTTGCTTTGATATACATATGAAGAACATGATTAATATTTTTTTCAGACAAAGTCTAAACTGACTCAAAAAGGGCACACTGATGCAGTCCATTTAAAGAACAAATTATTTACAAGAAATAATTGAGATATGTTATTTTAAAGTTTCATGGACAGTATGGAGTTTTTGCATATGTACCGTTTGCATAGAGAAAAGATAGTTAACTGAATCTTTTACTTAATTGTCAGACAATTTTACACTTATTCTGTAATGCCTAGGCCAGGAAATACCCCACGACATTGAATAAAAGGGTTGCTAATGTTTTATAGAAATAACTTTATCAAAAATTGAGTCAATTCACTTTTTATTTGTTATTAGACAGATATGGATATTACTTCTATATTTGGATTATTCCTGGAATATAACTATGTATACTTTTAGAAATCTCATAAATTACCCTCTGTTTTAATCCTTGTTTCTAACAGTACTGTCTTTGAGGGTTTCATTATGATTCCAACTAACTTTAGTTTGGAACACAATAAAACAAGTGGACTCTTGAAATAATTATCTTTTCCTATAATCAATACATCAACAGGAGTTAGGCAAATAAAATGAGGAAAGCCATAAGATTAGTATCCAAATGTAAAAAGCATCTATCAAGACTTATTCATAATTCAAATCAATATCTCCCAAAGCCTTATCTTATTGAAATTAAAATGTATTATTTTCAATGCCCCTTTTCTCTTACCAAAAAAAGGAAGAAAACTAGTTACCTTAATCATGCCTTGTTCTTCTTTACTTCCCATGTCCTTGGGAACTTACCAAAGACTTCCATAGTATGACTTCCACACTCAGCAACAGGACAATATTTCCAGATATACCTAGACCACCTTTTGTTTCTTCTACGCCATTTGGGGATGATCATATAAATTCAGAAGTAATTTCTTATTAAAAAGACTTGAAGATATCTAGAGTATTTTGTAAATGTAAAAACTAAATTACCCTTTCATTAATCGCATAAAACTCAGTTAGGTGAATTTTAAAATTCTTTTTAAAAAAGATATTGTTTCATTTTTAGACTAGCATTATTTTTGAAGAATGAACTACTCAAATTAGGGATTTTGAAATATTTCAACTCAAACATTGTAGGAGGTTTAAAGGAAATTGGAGTCAGCAGGCTATAGGAGTATTATCTAAAGGCAGACATGATTTCAAATTGTTCACCACACTTAGTAATTTAACTCTTGTAAAGTTATTGTGAACGAATTTGTTACTTGCTTGGGAAACCTTACGTAGACAGATTTTAAAAGTAAAATCAAATTTTTGGAGTGAAAAGTATAATATATATTTGCTATTTTCCTTTTTCTTTAAAAATTTAATTTGTGAAAGAAGTGCCTCCATCTTTCCTTTTGTTACTATGGCAGGGGTTGGGAGTGGAAAATTCTTGATTTAAAAAGTTGCAGCCTGTGATTCCATTAGGAAAGAGAATCAAATAATCAAGTTGTATATTGTGTGTAAAAGTAAAAAAGATCTGCCAAAATTCAATTTATTTTAAAACCTTATGTTGGAAGACTTTATATGAGGAGATATAGATCTTACCAGGTTAATGAAACTAAGAAGATACCACTTAAGGGAACTTTAACATTACAGATTTTTTTCAATCCAATATTATCAATATAGGACCTCTTGTACATGTAGCTCATAAGAGCTCCAGATTTCTTAAGAAAAAACCTTAACCCCCACCATACCCACAGATTACACCTTTTTGGTATGTACCTCATTAAGTTCCCAAAACACTAAATACTACAGAATTTGAGATATACTTGATCTATCAATTTTTAAATTTATCTAGGTTTTATAACAAATCTATATGATAGAATTTTCAATAGCTGCTGCCAGAAAGTGACCATAGTTTATCTTATTTATACCTCTTAGCTTTCTTTAATAAAAGAATCATTGAGTTTGCATTATGTCAAAGGGCCAAAAAACCTTGAGTTTTTATTATTCATTATTATGTGTGTTTCAGTTAAAGATATATGAAACATGACATTTCAATGTAAGCTTTTTGAAAAACTATTAAAATTACAATCATCATCTAACCGCAGGTAAAGAAATGGTCCAGTTCAACCAAAAGGGAATTGTTTTGTAATGTTCTTTTTATTCTAAACTTAGAGCTTTAGTATGTTACATTTTTACTATTTACTTATATTTAAATTTTTATTTTATTTTATATATATCTTTAGTGATAGGTGAATTTAAAATAATAGCATTTTCTTTATAGTTTGATAAGGCTATCAATTTGATCCTACTTGCCAGTTGTACTGCTTCATTGCGTACATGTTTTTATATTTGATGACACTGGTGAGTCAGTTGATGGCAACAGACCAAACTTATAATTGAGGCTTAAAAACTTCATAGCAATATCAGTAATAGAAAAACGGGGAGAAAAGATTCCTTTCAAATAATAATTTTCACAAAAAAGGTGTACAGGACATGTCTGGATGAATAATTTTATTTGGAAATTTTGCTAAAGGTTTTACTATTAGTGACCAGGAGAATCAAGAAACCTGGCCTGTATTTGAAAATCTTGTACTAATGAGCTTTGTAAGCTGGTTCATTTGCTGTACCTTTTAGTTGCCCCTTTCCATATCAGCTAAATGAGGGAATTAGACTGAAGGTCTCTTTCAGCTCAAATTTTCTGCCAATTTTAAAGAGATAGCATGTAAAATAAAGAGAACAAGATTTTGTAGCCAAACTGACCAGGTTCATTTCTCACCTTGACTACTTTCTAGCTCTGTGTAATAAAATACTTTGATCTATGGACTTTAATTTCTTCATTTGTTAATTAAAATTAAAACAACCTAATTATTGTCATTGTAAGAAAGGATTGAAATATTCTATGGAAAGCATACAATTGTGTGTAAGGCCCTAAAGTGATAGCACCTCATTGTTCAACCAACGATAAATGCTATTATTGTTGTTCTTCTGAGTCAGTGATAGGACTTTTGTCACATTTATACATAGAAGGGGAAAGATCATTTGATGTAAAACTTGAGACTTTGGTAACTGTATTGGCAAAGCAAATTCTAGGAAGATAAATGTTTAAAAGACTTATGAGGGAGATGAACATTTTTAGCATAGAGAACTGGCTTTGGTTAACAGTGGATGGCAAATTAGTCACTTGCACATACCCTAGTTGATACTTCCCATTTCTTCTCCTTACTGCAGGTGAACGCCCCTTCCACTGTAACCAGTGTGGAGCTTCTTTTACTCAGAAGGGCAACCTTCTGAGACACATAAAGTTACACTCTGGAGAGAAGCCGTTCAAATGTCCTTTCTGTAGCTACGCCTGTAGAAGAAGGGACGCCCTCACAGGACACCTCAGGACCCATTCTGGTAAGTGTCACCAACTCCTTGAGAAGAAAAGTAAAACAGGAAAACTTAGAAGAGTACTACTGAATGATAGTAACATGGCTTTGTTATGTAGTCAGTAATGACCAAGACAATATTGTTATTGGTGTACATTAAATAATTGATAAATCTTGCAGGATGCATGTATCTTTCATTTTTAGACTTTACAGCTTGGCAGAAAGGAGCACTGTCAACTGAAGAGTATCTTACTTCAATATATTAGAATAAGAAAACAGCTGTTATATATTTTCTATAATTTTAAAATTTTACAATTAAGAATGGAGTCATTATGGTTAATCCAAGATAAGTGAAGATCCAGTATAATATCAGTTATGTTTCGAGTTACTATAGAGGAAATGAAAACTGATTTTTTTTGACTGATACAGTGCTCAGGCTGGGATCTCTGTGGAAAATAAAATTGTTTCTTTTAAACTTGAAAATATACTCAGAAAATTGGCTTTTCGAGTATTTTATATTCTAATTTTAACTCTCCTTGTATCTTTAGCTCTCAAACAATAGTCATTGGGTACTCTGAAACTTTGCTGTGTTTCATAAATCATTTAAAAAATGTAGAATATGATAAATTCTTGGGAATAAAAGAAAAAAATAAATTTAATGTTTTTAAGAAATGCCAGAATATAACACATAAAAGAGAAAAGAATGATCAGAAATCCAAATGAATCTCATTTGACTTTTAGTATAAATTTTCATAACCAAGAAGTTAAAGGTGGAAAATTAATATAGAATACTCTTAAGCCAGTTTTATTTGTTTCTTCTGTTCATAATGACATACTAAATTTTAATTTTAATATGAAGATATGATGGAAGTGATATTTTAATCTACATTGACAAATCGTATTGGAGAGTGCTGAGGTTGTGAGAGAATGCTTATTGTATATTATCTCTCTTTACATTTTTCCTTTTTATCCTTAAGGCTGTACTAAGTTTTTAAACATGAATGTGAATCGTGTAAAACTATTTTAAACATTAACTCTTAAATTTGGGGCAGTTACAAGAAAATTAAATTAATGCAAACACGAAAACAAAATATTTTAAGTATATATTTTTCTTTCCTCCCTGAGTTAAAGGAATTCACTTACTTCCAACTACAGCATTTTATGTTTTATTTTAAAATTGTGCTATCAAAATTATAACTTAAAGCAGTGTTTTATTATGAAAAGTTCTTTATCGAAATATACTTTTAGGACATGATAGGCATTTCCTTTAGCTTGTCATGTACTCTAGCCAGAGTTAAATTATTATTGAGTTGTCCAAAGATTATATAACAAATAGATCTTTGTGAACATATGGTTTTGCCTCAACTTCATGTAATAAATAACTTTAAACATCCATCTTATTTTTGTTGAAATCATGTTGTTTTTAATGTCATGGTTTTGTGTGTACATATTATGTTATCTGTCTTCATAAACAAAGACATGGTCCTTATAACTGCCATCGTGCTCATTTTGCAATTTAGTATGTCAAGTTATGATTTTTGCAGATATATAAATAGATATATTCAAATTGGGTAATTCAAGAGAGTTTAATGGAGTCCCTATTGGAGAGGGGGCATCCAGCTACTGCATCACCAAGAGCTGATACCAATTCAATCATGCTTCCAATTGGAATCTAAAATGCCAGCCATCCCTAATTTTCTTCATAATAGATAGAACATTAAACAGAGTTGCTACAGTTTTTGCTCCTCTAATTTGCCAGAAAGCTCAAAATTGATCATTATAGTGTTCTTCTTCCACTCAAATACATCTTCCCCTTACTCTTACTCTGTTTAGCACATCGGCTAAATAAGATTCTTTATCTGATAGGTGACTAAAATTTTATAGGTTCTGAGTCTTCGGTGGTCCTGTCTTTCTTATATTACTATAATTTTTCAATAACCAAAATTATTAGGTAAGTATTTCTAAAGAGATGCCCCAGTAAATCCCCTGAGTTCCAAGCATAGTTCTTCTTGTCCTCATTATATAGCAACAGCTCCAAATCGTTCTGGTAGTCTGGAAAAATTATAAGCCAGTCCCCGTTTATTTAGCAGCTTGACATGCCCAAAATAGCTAGTGAGTATTCTCGGCTTCCAATACAACAGGACCAGATCTCTGAAACCTGGAGAAAACATTCTTCTTTTGGGAACTGAGATCTCCAAAACCACCAATCTGAAGGTTTCAGGACACAGAGTAAAAAGCCTTTAAATGGGTTATTTGATGTTATTAGAGTGGCCACCTCTACCTTAACCTCTTTGTTCTCAGACTCATGCCTTCTGGCTATGGAGGAGATGATGTTGGCCATATATAATATCCTGTAGAACACACCCAAACTCCTCCCAGCTGGCAACCATACATGAACCACTCCTTTGGTAGGCCATTTCACCACTCCATGTAGCCAGCTGATTCTGGGTGGTGATACATGGGGTATGTATGACCCATGCATTCTATAGATTTGCGCGAATTGTATTTGTCTTGCCATAAAAAGGAGTTTCCTGGTTGAAGGCAGTATAGCAAGGAATACCAGGGTAATTGGTGAGGCATTCTGTTAAATCCATATTTGAGGGAGCTTGCAAAAATATTGAAGAGAAAGGGAAGGCATATCCTATTAGGATATATTTCTGCCTCTTCCATGTTGGAAAGAGTCAAATGTAACCTGCCTGCCACTACTTGCTTGGTTGATCTCTCTCAGGAATGGTGCCATATCAGGGTCTCAGCACTGGAAAATTGTGAGCTCAGCAGTGGTGGTAGTTAAATCAGTCATAGAGAAGAGGAAGTCCATGTAATTGAATCTGTTCATAGTTTCTGTGTCCCTACTCCCATTGTCACTTTGTACATTGGCCCACTGAGAAAGTACCAGGTAAGCCTGGTAAAGAGTCTGAGACTGATGAGATTACCCCCTTCAGATTACTAACAGCCTTCACTACAGTGAATGCCCTCTAGAGAGAATTTACATAGAATACCATATCATTACATTTTGTACCAATTCTGAAGGATATATCCTCATAACTCTTCCCTAGACCTTCTGTCACCAGTTGTCCAATTTTGTTCTTTGAAGTCCTTGACCATATGGCCATGCCATATATCATTACCTCAACTATCTCTTCTTCCATGCAAAGTGTGCAGTTAAATGTACTAGCTGAATGAAATTCTGGCTGCTGGAGGGATAGCCACTGTATTTCAGGGCCCTCTCCCTTAAGTGGACCTGTAAACACCATAGTCACAGCTGGTGTTGAATTCCAGACACTCTATTTACAAACCAGATCCACACTGTTTCATCCTCATCAACTAGTCACTGAGAATACCCCATGAGGCCATACATACGGGTTGAAGCAAAAAGATTGAGAAGCAGTAGTAGCAGGTATTAGGGACCTCTGAGCTACTTGCTCATACAGTATACTTGGGCTTCCTCAACTAGCATAAGAAGGCTGCAGGGAAGGAAAATATACCAAGGAAATGCTGTTGTGTACATTTTTGATATGTTGAATTAGATGACACCTAGTTCATGATGCACGGTTTGGGCTACATTGTCCTTCCGAGTCCTATGGCCTGGTACACAGTCTTAACCAAAGTTCATTAGCAAGTAAGGAGAGGCTTTTCAAATGGAGATTAGTTATTGTTAGAAAACTGCATGTCTTTACTAAAAACCATGAGGGATCTACACACTGAGGCTTCCATTGACAGAGATGTCATACAGCATCTCCATTTGCCACAGACATTTCCAAAAATCATTGCATCTGCTGAATCTTAGAGTCAAAAGTAGAGGGAGCTTTCATCATGGCAGGGTATGATGTAGATCCTTTTCTTGCCCCAGGCTGCTCTCAAAATGGACAGCCTGTGGATTACCTAGTATATGCACCACAGAAGTATACCCAAATATGGTCTATGTTGCTTCTGAAATCTAGAGAGGCCACCACATTTTGTGCTTCATTTTCACGAAGGAAGGTGCAGGATGCAGCAATTTCTCACTTACAATGGAGGATCTATTTCAGCATGCACAGATCAGTGGCCTATAAAATTTTACCAATGCTGAAAGTCCCTGAACTTTCTTGGAGTTTATCTCCTATTCTATAGCATATATCTCTTACTGAGGCATCTCAGGTATTTACTATATCCTGCTCCCAAGTTCAATCAGTGTAATGTCATGAATATAATATTCCAGCTTGATGTTTTGTGGAATGTCAAGATGAACAAGATTTCTCCAGACTATGTTATGACAAAGAGAGTAGAGTTGACCTAGCCTTAAGGTAAGAGAGTAAAAGTATGTTGCTCCTCTAGTGTGAAGGGAAAAAACTGCTTCTGATTATCTTTGTTATACAAATTACCTTAAACAGAAATCAAGTTCATTGCTTCATACCTAGTGTCGGTGGCTATGTTAATATGCTCCAGTAAAGATTGTACAGCTAAAACTGCATCTACAGTTAACATTATGAAATGATTAAGTCTGCATCAATGCCATGCATTAGCCTAATAAACAGTTTAAATGGGTGTATAGTATGAATTATCACCCCTAACATCTTTCAGTATTCTGGTGGTTTCACTACTGTCTGTTATTCATCCATAGAATTATTATTTCTTTTAGTTTGCTCTCTTGGGAGAGGTGATAGTTGTAGGGCTACGCTGTCCAATATGGTAGCCACTAGCCTCATGTGGTTACTAAACACCTAAATATGGCTAGTGCTACATGTTGAAATAATATTTTTTATTTTTCTTGTTTTTTTACTACAGTTTTATGTATATTAACTATACCTCAATGAAGTTGTTGAGGGGGAGGGAGAAGATACTACCATCCCATGTTTCTCTGCTTTCTCATCATTGCCCCACTATCAAAAACTAATAGTCTTAGTATTGTCCATTGTATTTAGCATTGCAATTCTATAACCCTTCAAATCAGATTCTGGAGTTGGTCTTCAGCCTTATTTGCCCTGAGGCTTAAGTGGATAAGGGACCCTTTTAAAGCTGACATAAACTTTCTTGTATTTTGCCTGTATTCTGACTTGAGTATTCAAGGCACTCAGTTTGTCTTTCACCTTTGTGTGCTCCTTAGGGCCGTCAGCCATATCATGCTATAATCTTTATACACTACCATTGCTGCTTTAGCAAGTAATGCCATGGCTCCCAAAGCCTTACCCTGCGTCGTACATCCTTCCATGCTACCACCAGTGACAATTTGAATAATCATCTTGCCAGCACATGCCTTGGATCACTACTGTCCCATTAACTCCCTGGTAAGGAGGCTATCCTGCTATCCTTGAATTCCATTTTGACTGGAGCTTTGGGCCATTTCTGATATCAGTAACTCTTTATCAGTCAGGATCCTGACAAGAAAACAGTAAGACACTCAAGTGGGGAAAATTTGGGGACATGCATGAAAGACAGATATTCACAAAAGAATGGTTAGGAATAAGGGTAGTCTACAAAAAGATGGTTGGGTTTACAGTAGTAGGAAGCCATTACTAGCTCTAGCCTGAAAGAGAAAGGGGATCTAGAGGTCACTGGAATTAAGAGAAATAGGAAAGGGTCTTGAGCACTGACCTTCAGTAGAAGAATGTAGCCTTTGCTAACCTGTGACTTGGGGAATAAACACCCTGACCTCACTCTTTCCACCCTTCAGTCTCTTACTGGTGCCTCACATTGACTAAACTTAACCAGAAGCCAGAGGACAAGGGAGCCTATTGATTAAAGCCAATAAAAATTAGCTTTTGCAGGAGCAGAACAAAGAAGTGTGGAAAATGGCTATGGCAGCCAAACAGAGAATGTGCCACAGATCAACTAAAATTTAAGAACTAGTGCTTAAAATTACTAGTATAGAGCAGGGGTCCTCAACCTCCTGGCTGCAGACCAGTACCAGTCAGTGGGTGGCCTCTTACAAATTGAGCCGCATAGCAGGAGGTGAGCAGCGGTGAGCAGGCATTACTGCCTGAGCTCCTCCTCCTGTCAGATCAGTGACAGCATTAGATTCTCATAGGCACGCACCCTATTGTGAACTGCGCATGCAAGGGACCTACTTTGTGTGCTCCTTATGAGAATCTAATGCCTGATGATCTGAGGTGGAATAGTTTCATTCTGGAATCATTCCCCCACCACCTGTCATTTGTGGAAAAATTGTCTTCCATGAAACTGGTCCCTGGTGGTGAAAAGGTTGGGAACTGCTGATATAGAGTATTAAGGGGAATATAATGATTTTAAATTTAATCTCTGTTTTTATGAATATTATTATTGGTAGAAAGTATTAGCCTCCCTTTTTCCTCCGGGTAATAACTGTCCATTGTTTTATTGTATTGTTATTTATCATGTTGGATATTAATACCACATTTGTGCTTCCTATATTGTAGACTTAAAAATTTCTCATCTTGATTTTCATTTGGTAGGTTGGTAACAACAAGCCCAGCACTGATGTGCATGAATACGTTACTGTGATAGATGTTACAGTTTAAGAAATGAAAAATACTTTGAAAAATACCTGGAATACAATATGTATTAAGTAAATACTAGGGGTGTGTGTGTGTGTGCGTGTGTGTGTGTATTTCATTTACCTTGCATGATCCCTGTACAAGGTGATATTTTTCTGCTTAGGAACTCTTCTTGTCCTCTAGAGGACACCAAGTAGTGTCTTGGTTTTTATTGCATAGGCCTGGTAGTTAGGTTATTTATCTGGAATTTCTTGAGCTTTCCCTAGACAGTAGACACTGTACTAAGCATTTTCCATGGTTTCTTTAATAAAAAACCTTTTTATCTAACATAAGCAAAAAGAGATTGTAGATTAATAGCAATAAGTCTAGTAACATGGAAAATGCATTTTTGAAAAGTTTTTACTTTAAAAAATATAAATGTAATATATATTTTATTATTTATTTTTTAATTTAAGGCCAAGCTGTTTTCTTTCAGTGAGAAATTTGGTTGTTGAATAGCATGTAATTTTTCTGGTCTAAACCATACCCATAACACATTATCTTTAGTTACATTTTCAGTGTCTTTAAGAACTTAAAGATCCTGTGAAGCAGTCAGACTTCTATTCATTTTTAAAGATTTTTTCACTAATTTTTATGATTATTTTTGCCCACATTCACTTCTTTAGAAATATTTTTATCAGCTTATCTTTATTGAATCTTTTCAAAGTGGCAAAATTTGGTTTCATAGAAACGGTATTCTTTTTGTAATTATTTTGTTGGAAATAATTATAGCAGGTAAACTGGCATAAATAGGTTTTGCTACAGTCATACCTGACTCTTAGTGACTATACATACAGCTCAACTGCTAGAAGTATACTCGGACATACCAAAGAAGAACCTATGAGCTCCAAGAATTCAGTGTTTTTGGTTATCCATTAGTATGTTTTACAAAGAGAATGGAGAGGCAGGTTCATTATGAGAACCTCTCACTTTGGTTATTCCTATTGTACACTGAGGCAGAAAAGAAGTCACACAGGCAGACCCTGGATTTAAACTAAGGCAGCAAACTCCACAATTTGTGCTCATCACCACCCTGCTAAGCGATAAATGACACAGCTCGTATGTTTATTCTATAAAGCTTTAACTCTACTGAAGTAACTCCTAATGATTGAAAAAAAAAATGTACTGTCTAGAAGTCAGGAGATCAAGGCATGTGAGTTTTAGGGTGGCCTTGCTGCAAATTAGCTATGGGACGTTGTCAAGTTACTTAATTTACTCTTTAAATCTCCTGGTTCTGCTATTATATGATGCGAACTACAATGTGTTATCTTCTCTCCCTGGATTTTGCTAATCAGTCACTACTACCACACCTTAAAGAGTAGTCTCCACTCCCTCCAAATTACTTCTTTTTGTTTGTTTGTTTGTTTGCTTTTAGTATTTTGCCCTAGTTTATTTTAAAATAAGTTTTCGTGAAACCGAATTAACATCTTAAGGTTTATATTGAGTCTTCACAGTGCCAATATTTCTTGTCTACTAATGTCTGATATCCTACATCTGATAGCCTTGAAGTGTCTAAGAAAGAAAAAAAAATAACTTTTTTTGTGTGAAATGTAAATGACATTTTAAGAAGGGGAAGGAGAAGAGGGAAAGGGGAGACAAATAAATAATTGAAATGTTTTATGAACAAAGATCAGCTAAAGATTATAGTCAAGTTGTGGCCGGGCACGGTGGCTCACACCTGTAATCCTAACACTTTGGGAGGCCGAGGTGGGCGGATCATGAGGTCAGGAGATCGAGACCATTCTGGTTAACATGGTGAAACCGTGTTTCTACTAAAAATACAAAAAATTATCTGGGCGTGATAGCACACACCTGTAGTCCCAGCTACTCGGGAGGCTGAGGCAGGAGGATTGCTTGAACCCGGGAGGCGGACTCCAGCCTGGGTGACAGAGCGAGACTCCATCCCCCCCCCCCCAAAAAAAAAAGATTACAGTCAAGTTATTAGCCCACTGAGAAAGTGAACTGCACTTTTAAAAACATGTCCCAGAGATACATTACATAAAGTTATAGGAAAATAAAAGGTATTAGTCTATACTTGAAACTCTTGCTATTCAGCAATCTTGAGATTTACTATACAAATCATCTACTTTGCTTCATGTAAACTTTTAACATAGTATTTAAGTGACTTTTTTTTTCTTTTTTGAGACAGGGTCTCACTCTGTGGCCCAGGCTGGAGTGCAGTGGCGTGATCTCGGCTCACTGCAACCTCCGCCTCCTGGGTTCAAGTGGTTCTCCTGCCTCAGCCTCCCAAGTAGCTGGAATTACAGGCGTGCACCACCACGCCCAACTAATTTTTGTATTTTTAGTAGAGACGGGGTTTCACCGTGTTGGCCAGGCTGGTCTTGAACTCCTGAGCTCAGGTGATTCGCCTGCCTCAGCCTCCCAAAGTGCTGGGATTACAGGCGTGAGCCACTGCGCCCACCCTTAGGTGACTATTTAATGATGAATCAATGCTTCTGCTACAAAAAAGGATTTTTATTAGTTTTGTCTCAGATTTTTCAGTTTTATAGGTGATTATAGTTCTTTCATTCTTATAAATTTGATTACTATACTTTGTACATTATATATATTACACCTTTTACTTTCTTTATTATACCTAATACTCTGAGGGGATAGTGTTTAAATTAAGCCCTGGACCCCTATTAGTCAAAATAATATTTAGAATACTTGTTATTTTAAAAATTCTAGGAGGAAATAGAATTACGTGTTTTTTCTAATTAGCATTTCAGGTATATTTTGTATATACTCTTATGCTGTACCCAAATTAAAGGTTTAAAACAGAAGAGTGTATAATTTTAATATATGAGAAACATATATGTGTGTTAAACATTTCTTTTTATAAATTATAAAGAGAAAAATGATGAGTAAGAATGTGTCTCCATAGAGGGGAACAACACATACTGGGGCCTATTGGAGAGTAGAGGGTGGGACGAAGGAGAGAATCAGGAGAAAATAACTAGTGGTGCCTTAATACCTGGATGACGAAATAATTTATACCAAAAAAAAAAAAAAAAAACCCATGACACAAGTTTACCTGTATAACAAACCTGCACATGTACCCCTGAACTTAAAAGTTAAAAAAACAGAATGCATCTCATAGAGTCTCAAAATATTTTTCTACCAGATGAAAAATTCAATTTTGGCTAAGAATTATACTGGTTCAGATTACTATGAAAATTATGTATTGCTCAAAAACGGAATCGTCCAAATACATTTGAAAATTAAAAATCTTAATTTCCCAAAGACATTTATTCATTGTCTCTTATAATTCTAAAAAAGCCAAATACTTATTAAGAGAGCTATATATTTAAGATACTTGTTCTAAAACTAAGTTATTTTTCAAAGATTTATAAGTAAAATGTCCTTAAGTGAGAAAATAAGTAAAGGAATTGTGTTCTAATATTTTTGTTCATCCTCATTTTAAGAAAATAATTATTTCATATTTTCAATAATGCTATTAAATTCTAAGTAAAACCTCAGCTTTCAATTGAACCAGCATTGAGCATATGATATAATTATTTATTTGTGTATATCACTTAAAAATAACTACTTTGTAAAATTAGTTATCCGTATCACATAACTTTGGAGTAAGAGAGATTTGAGGAACCTTACAGTGTCAAAGTTCTTTTGACTTAGGGTTGATATGCCTAAACTATTCTGAACATGTATCTATCTTACTTCCAAACACTTTAGGAATGTTGATTTTTACAACACTACTTTGTGACCTACTCAGTGTTTGACAATTTTCAGCTTATGAAGTTTGTTGTTTATGTCTAATTGTCAGTTTAAAGCTATTCTGTTCCATAAAAAGGAACTGGACCAGATGTACCATATAAATCCCCATCTGTTAAAACAACAACTTCCTCCCAACTAAAAAACATTTTTAGTATATATATATATATGGACTATCTTTATTTTTCAAGTCCCTATAGTTCCAAGGACTATATTTTATCCACAAAAATAGCTCAGAAATATTGAATGCTTATACTAGTTCCTAATATTGGCTGTTAAAAATCCCAATTAAATAGCCTAGTTTATATTTTGTTCAGTTATGCCTTCACCTATTATGAGAAAATTCCTGTAAAGTATTATGACTCATCCTATGTTTAAATATATTTGCACATTTATCTTTAATAGAATTTCAAACTAACATGCATTTTTAAGGTATATGCTACATGCCCTCAGAGAAACTGGTAAGACAAGATGGTCTTCTTCATATCTTCAAATTTCTTAAAAATAAAAAAAAAATTACCATGTGGCTTGGATCAAGATGGAGCTCATCTTTGACCATATTGTTTAAAGAAACAACATAATGTTAGTTGCTCTAGTTTTAAATCTCATAGAAAGTCTCTTAATTTGTCATGAGAGTAGTATACCCTCAAACGCATTGTTGTCTCTTACTAAGGAATTTATTATCACAATCACATCGTTTTTCTTTAAATTGACAACTGATCAGTGATTTCATAAGCTAAAGTATTTTCTAATGTACTGTAGCATTTGTCATCACTTACTCTCTTTTATAATACACCAGTTTCTATTTTGTTTTATTTAAATTATCTTCCCTTCTTCTTTTGAGTGTTGTGGTCTGCTCTTTCTTGTCTTTCTTATAATTCTTTTTCCCTCAATCCTTCATCCATTTGCTTCCACATTACTTCACTTTTTTTTTGTAATGACTTCCAGAAAAAAAGTACATAAATAACTTCTTCAGTGTATGTATCATGCAAAATGTTTTGTGTAAGATGAGATAGCTGCAAGTTATACACCTTTGGATATTAATAGTACTGATAGTTTTGTGGAATGATTGAGGACAAAAATTTCTGAAAATTAGATACTTGGCCAGAAGATTATGATAATCGGTTGTTTTCATATTTGCATTATTTTAAAACCAGACCAGCTGGACACGGTGGCTCACGCCTGTAGTCTCAGCACTTTGGGAGGCCGAGACGGGCAGATCACGAGGTCAGGAGATCGAGACCATCCTGGCTAACACGGTGAAACCCCATCTCTACTCAAAATACAAAAAAATTAGCTGGGCGTGGTGGCAGGCCCCTGTAGTTCCAGCTACGGGAGGTTGAGGCAGGAGAATGGCGTGCATCTGGGAGGCGGAGCTTGTAGTGAACAGAGATCCTGCCACTGCACTCCAGCCTGGGTGACAGAGTGAGACTCTGTCTCAAAAAAGAAAAGAAAAGAAAAGAAAACAAAACAAAACAGACCACCATGACTTTTTTTTTTTTTAAGGATAGAAACATTGAATTAAATTATGCTGGTTTAGAAATTGAATCCAGTGCAGCTCATTCATAATAGTGATGGTGCATTAAATGTAGTATAATTTGTCTTGCAGGCTTCTCATGAGAAGGAACTGTTTTAAACTGATTGTAGACCTGGCACCTGGCCCACTTTCTGGGTGATCTCCCAAGTGTGAACTTTCCCCACCCTCAGCCCCTCCTTTCCTTCCTGGAGGTGGCTGATAGAGGTGGATTATACAGATAATTACACAAGCAGTGTCAGTTGCACACATGATTTGCATAACTGTGCTGTGCTGATTTCATCCATCAAATTCTGATACTGATGCCTTTGGTGCCTCACTGTATGCTTTGCAATAAACACTGAAGAAAGGAGATGGGATTAATATTTTCATTCTTGACTCTTAAAACACACACTTGAGGTCCTACTCATTGAAATTTACCTAGAAGGTAAAAGCCACTTTCAGTCAGGCCAGCTGTAAGACAGCCCATTTGATTTCCACCAGGTAGAACACCTCTTTCCCCCTACCCCAGACCAATAACCATTATGTATCTACTCTTCACTATATGTTTCTAATAAAAGATAAAACTTTTAATAGCATATACAATCGCATCTTTTATGATTTGTAGTAGTCATGCTTCTTTCAGACCCTATTTCTAGAAGGAATTAATAAGCCTTTCTTTTATAATTCTATGCAGCTCTTTTCACTTTGGTGCAAGTCATTTAGAAGATCAATTTATTGTAGGAAGCTTTCCTTCCTCCTTTATTATCAGGAGTTCTAAAGAAATGGACAAGATTCTTAGCTGCTCTCTCATTGTTCTAAATAATCTACACTGTCCTCATTCCAAAGCTTGTTACCACAGTTTTGTACCATGCATGGATTTAGTGTGGACAGTCTTAACTTTGGCCATTTCACATTTTCCCTTCCACACCATGAGTCTGCAGGCCTGGCATGTTTGGAACTCCACAACAGAAGTGGAGAGGCTGCACGCAAACTTTATTACTCACCTAGTATCCAGAAGGGCATGACACACTGGGACTTGTGTGTGTGTGTGTGTGTGTGGTGTGTTTTGTTTGGATGTTTTTTTCTAACCTAACCTTTACCATTTCTTTCAATTTTTCCTACTTGATCTGTGTGTGTGAGTCAAAGAAACCTGTTCATCCACAGCCTATACTATCTTGCCAAATACTGTAAGAAAACTCTGAAATGGTAGAAAATCAGACAAATAAGAAAGATAAAAACCAAGTATCATTCATCATAAGCATGTAAAATATATTTAGAATATAATTAAAATTTTATGTAAGGTATCAGAAATCTATCAGAGTGGAGTCCTTTTAAATTGTATAGAAATATGATGATAATGATTATAAGCATCTGGATAAGAATAAAAGGTCCTAGATCCAGCATCTCAAAGAAGAGAGCTTATTCTGTTTTGCATCTTCATCCCTTATATACCATATTGATTGAATGAATTAATGGACAGATTATTTTATTTGAATATTCTTATATTAACTAGAAAGGTTTTTAAGATTCATGGAGGTCAATGGTGGTTGAGTATGTTTCCTAGTACATGATAAGTATTAGTCTATTACAAAAATTAAAAATTATGGGTATATTTAATAAGTTCTTATTTTGTGACAAGCATTATTTTAAGGGCCTTATTTTGCAGATAAGTAGAGTCAAGTTTAAAGAAAGAGATATTATCTAATGTCCTCACGCAGTCATTTTACATATTACATGTATGCCTCCTCAGCTTATACAGATTATACTTTCACCTTATTTTTCTTTTATTTTCCATGGTTTGGCAACAATGTATTATTGGATTAGATTTCAGACACACACATACACACCCACAGCACAATAAAACAAGAATTGTATCATGCTCTTATAAACAAAAATCTATCATGATGCTTGAAGACATATAGCAGCTTAGAACAAAATAAATCTAACAATAGTATAAATTATACATGTGAGAGTACTTTAAAAATTATGATCTGATATAGCAAAAAAAATCGTACCATGATAACTATATGTTTACATTTTATCCAACTTCCAATATACTCATGAAAGCTGAGATATAAGCTCTGGTCTGTCTGAATCTAGGGTCTTTGCTCTCAGCCACTATACTCCTGCTTCCCAATCTATTCTCCAGATAGCAACCAGAATGTTACTTTAAAATCTGATTTAAATCATGTCACTCCTCTTCTTAAAATATTTTAATGGTTTTCCATTGCTTTTATAATAAAATCAAACTACTAATCATGGCCATTGGTGGTTCTGCCCACTTCTACTGTCTGATCTTCTACTACTTTACGCCTCACTCTGGGTTCTTTGCAACCCGAGGTTTCTTTATTCTTTCCTACTGTTTTTGAACTAATGGATGATCCTAGAAGTCAACACCTTCAGCGTTTTCCCAAGATCTTGGCATAGTTGCCTTATTATCTTTCAGATGTTAGTTTAAATGTCATCTCTTTGAAAATAGTGGCATCCATAAGCAACCTACCAGAAGCATCCCCTTAGTTCTATTTTGCTATCTCTATCTTAATAAAAAGCTTGAATCAGAATCTGTGGTTATGTTGGTGTTTAGTTTATATACATGTTGTCTGTGCCGTCCCACCTCACTCGAATGTAAGCTCTGTGAGATTGTGGACTGCAAGACTGTCTTTGTGGAGCTTACATTTTAATAAGGGGAGATGGGCAAGAATCAGTTAAAAAATCATATAATATGTTATAAGATGTTGACTGCTACAGGGAAAAAAAAGATTTTCCACTTATTGAGCATTTGTTGTGTGTTAAGTACCTTGAGTTTTCCATATGGATTAAAAAAATATATACTCACAGAAATGCTGTGAGTTAGGTACAACTATTTCCTAATTTAACTTAACCTAGGCTTCACACACAACTGGCATTAGGGTTAGAATTTGAGATCCAAGTAAGAAACCACATTCTGGATATACAAATACATATTCTTTATATGAATATTCCATAAGTTAGAGCAAGCTATTTGCTTCTGAATTGATTATTTTGGGAGCTGTTTGCTATCCAAATTATTTGCTTACTCATAAGCCTGAGTTATTGTAATATAGAAAGTCAGATGAAAGGAAATACAAGCATAACTTCCTTTATTGTGCCTTACTTTATTGCACTTCACAGATACTGCATTTTTTACAAATTGAAAGTTTGTGGTAACCCTAATTCCAAGCAAGTCGGTTGATACCATTTTTCCAATGACACATGCTCACCTCATGTCTCTCTGTCACATTTTAATAATTCTTGCAATATTTCACATTTGCTCATTATTATGTCTGTTTTGTGATCTGTGATCTTTCTTGTTATTATTATAACTGTTTTAGGGTACCACGAGCCACACCTATACAGCCTGGCAAACTTAAATTTTTTTTTTTTTTTTTTTTTTGAGACGGAGTCTCGCTCTGTCGCCCAGGCTGGAGTGCAGTGGCGCGATCTCGGCTCACTGCAAGCTCCGCCTCCTGGGTTCACGCCATTCTCCTGCCTCAGCCTCCCAGTAGCTGGGATTACAGGTGCCCGCCACCACGCCCAGCTAATTTTTTGTGTTTTTAGTAGAGACGGGGTTTCACCGTGTTAGCCAGGATGGTCTTGATCTCCTGACCTCGTGATCCACCCGCCTCGGCCTCCCAAAGTGCTGGGATTACAGGCGTGAGCCACCGCGCCCGGCCTTAAATTTTTGTGTTGATAAATGTTGTGTAAGCTCTGACTACTTCACCAACTGGCCAGTTTCTCTGTCCCTCTGTCCCTCACCTAGCCTCTATATCCCTGAAATGCAAAAATACTGAAATTAGGCCACTTAATAACTGTACAGTGGCCTCTAAGTGTTCAAGTGAAAGGAAGACTCACATTTCTCACTTTAAATCAAAAGCTAGAAATGATGAGGCTTAGTGAGGAAGGTATGTCAACAGGCAAAACATGCCAAAAGATAGGCCTCCTGTGCCAAACAGCCACGTTGTGAATGCAAAGGAAATGTTACTGAAGAAAATTTAAAATGCTACTCCAGTGAACACACAAGTGATAAGAAACCAAAACTGCCTTACTTCTGATTATGGAGAAAGTTTCGATGGTCTGGATAGAAGATCAAACCAGCCACAACATTCTCTTAAATCAAAGCGTAATCCTGAGGAAAACCCTAACAATATTCAATTTTCTGAAGGCCACGAGATGTGAGGGAACTGCAGAAGAAAAGTTGGAAGCTAGCAGAGGTTGGTTCATGAGGTTTAAGGAAAGAAGCCATCTCTATAACATGAAAGTGCAAGGTGAGGCAGCAAGTGCTGATGTAGAGGCTACAGTAATTCATCCAGAAGAACTAGCTAAGCTAATTAATGAAGGTGGTTGTGATAAATAGCAGAGTTTCAGTGTAGACAAAACAGCCTTCTATTAGAAGAAGAGGCCATCTAGAGAGGAGAAGTCAATGCCTGGGTTAAAAGCTTCAAAGGACAGGCTGACTCTCTTGGTAGGGCAATGCAGCTGGTGACTTAAAGTTGAAGCCAATGCTCATTGACCATTCCAAAAATTCTAAGGTCCTTAAGAATTATGCTAAATCTACTCTGCCTGTGCTCTATAAATGGAACAGCAAAGTCTGGATGACAGCACATTTGTTTACAATATGGTTTACTGAATAATTTAAGCCTATTGTTTAGACACTGCTCAGAAACAAAAATTCCTTTCAAAATATTACAGTTCATTGACAATGTACCTTGTCACCCAAAACTTCTGATGGAGATGTACAAGCAGATTAATGTTGTTTTTATGGCTGTTAATACAGCATATATTCTTCAGCCCACGCTCAAGGGGTAATTTCAACTTTCAAGTCTTATTACTTAAGACATACATTTTATAAGGCTAGAGGTGCCATAGACAGTGATTTCTGTGATGGATGTGGGCAAAGTAAACTGAAAACCTTCTGGAAAGGATTCAGAATTCTAGATGTCATTGAGAACATTTCTGATTCATCTGAGAAGGTCAAGATATTAACAGGAGTTGGGAAAAAGTTGATTTCAACCTCATGGATGACTTTCAGGAGGTTCAGGACTTCAGTGGATAAAGGAACTGCAGATGTGATAGAAACAGCAACATAACTAGAGTTAGAAGTGGAGCCTGAAGATGTGACTGAATTACTGCAGTCTCGTTATAAAATGTGAATGGATGAAGAGTTGCTTCTTACAATGAGCAAAGAAAGTGGTTTCTTGAGATCGAATCTTCTAGTGTAGATCCTGTGAATATTGTTGAAATGACAACAGAGGATTTGGAATATTACATAAACTTAGTTGACAAAGCAGTAGCAGAGTTTGAGAGAGTTGAATCCGATTTTGAAAGAAATTCTACTCTGGGTAAAATCGTATCAAATAGCATCACATGCTACAGAGAAATCCTTTGTGAAAGGAAGTGTTGACTGACGTGGCAAACTTCATTGTTGCCTTATGTTAAGGAATTGCCACATCCATCCCAGCCTTCAGCAACCACCAACCTTATCAATCAGTAGCCATCGACATCGAGGCAATGCCCTCCTCCACCAGTGGAAAGATTATGAGTCTGAAGGCTCAGATTATCTTTACAGTGTATGTATGTATGTGCAGTGCAGTGGTGCAATCACAACTGACTGTAGCCTTGACTGTCTGGGCTCAAGTGATCCTCCCACCTCAGCCTCTCAGCCTCCCGAGTAACTGGGACCACTGGTGCATGCTACCACACCCTGGCTAATTTTGCTAATTTTGCTAATTTTGTATTGTTTATAGAGATGAGATTTCATCATGTTGCCCAGGCTGGTCTAGAACTCCTGGGCTTCAGTGATCCTCCTGCCTCCACTTCCCAAAGTGCTTGTATTACAGGTGTGGGCCACTGCACCTGGCCTCTTTAGCATTTTTTAGCAGCAAAGTATTTTTTAAAATTAAGGTATATACATTGTTTTTATACACAATTCTGTTGCACACTTAATAGATTATGGTATGATATAAACATAACTTCTATCTGAGTGACCCACTTTATCAGGATATATTCTTTATTGTGATGGGGTGGAACTCAACCTGCAATATCTCCAAGATATGCCAGTGGTTTGATTAATTGAAATCTCATTAAAAGGAAGAGTCTATATAATTTGGATTATTCATTTAATCTGTATGCCTAGTAAATTCTTACTAGCCTTTCTGTTTACTTTTTATTCCCCATAATGAATATTTTGCACATTTGTAATAATGAAACAGTATCAAATATATCTGCTGTTTCTCTTGTGTCTTAGATTTTACTGTACCATCTCCTGGCCACATTAAAACTTTTTGCACCTTTATACTTTCTCTAGCTCTTTTTCCTAAATTCATCAACCAATCTGTTAAATGATTTATGTTACACTTACAGTGAAAGAAGTGAGCATCCCTAGGGGTTAAATGGTTTTTGAATATAATGTTTATTATTATGATTATATATGCCACATTTTAGGCAGCTGGTAAATACATGTTGTATGAATAAACAATTGATATGTATATATTTTTAACAGAAGTGTAAAAATTTAGAGAGATTAAGCATCTACTTCCGTTTATTGTTTAATTATTTTATTAGCAATGTTCAAAATAAGCAATAAAATATTTTATGTGATAAGGAAATGCTGGGGAAGCGTAACTGTTACACTGCCAAAATATGTTACAATGTATATTTTGCTTCATCCCATTTTGCTTCCTTATTTTAGGTGTTAAGTTCAAGAAATCTGAGGAAATGTGTTAACTTAAAGTGATAGAAAAGTAGATGCCAACAACTTAGACTTACAAAAATAATCTTACATAAGACATTTTCTTGTTTGAATTGTGCCTGTTTTTCTTCCAGAGTGCCCGAAACAATCAAAAGCAGTTTTCTTTTGCTTTCAAATGTCTGTGATTTTACTTTAAAGGTCCCATACATACTTTTTTATATACAATTTTTCCTGGTGTTTGTGTCCTGTATAAGATTTTCAGTTTACTTTGAACATTGTTATTACATTATAAAACAAATGGCAATATTTGGATGGTTAATAATGTTAGCTCTGTGGATGCAGGAATGACATTTGTCTCGTTCAGTGCTGTATCTACAGCACCTAGAACGTGGACATGGAATACTGGAGGTGCTCAAGAAATTTATGTTAAAGGAACTAGATGTCTTTGCTCAACACCTGGCATATCCTGTTAAAGAAGAGTAAACAGTATTAATGCAGCCTGGCGCAGTGGCACACACCTGTAATCCCAGCACTTTGGGAGGCCGAGGCGGGCGGATCACTTGAGGTCAGGAGTTCAAGACCAGCCTGGCCAACGTGGTGAAACCCCATCTCTACTAAAAATACAAAAATTAGCCAGACATGGTGGCGCATGCCTGTAGTCCCAGCTACTCAGGAGGCTGAGGCTGGAGAATCATTTGAACCCAGGAGGCGGAGGTTGCAGTGATCCGAGGTGGCACCACTGCACTCCTGCCCTCCAGCCTAGGTGACAGAGCGAGACTCCATCTCACCAAACAAAAAAAAAAGAAAAAAGAAAAATACTACAAATGCTGACTTTTTGTGCCTCTTTTATTGTCATAATGCAGTGTTCTTCACAGTATGTTCACAAAAAATTATTTACTTGCGAAATTAATAGTTGCTAAAATAAAAAATTGTACTATATTTAGTTTTTTTGGAAAACGTTGGGTTAAATAAGTTTTGTCTGTTTGCTTTTTTGTTATTGAAGCTAAACATCCAAAAGAACCTCTGATAATGCTCATATACATTGTAAATCTCTAAGAAATCTGCATTAAATATACTGTCTCACAGACTTGTTTAAACATTTAACATTCATCCCCCCACCCTCAACTACTTTAGTAAACTGTCCTTAGAGAGATAAAAGTTATTTTACTGTAATGATTTTTGACAGACAGCTAATTATCCTGAAATTATTTCATATAAAGAGATTCTCTTTGAAAGATATCTCACTTTTCAGGTAGAGATCTGTTTCCTTTCTAAAATATTCTTTTCCCACTTAATCATTTCATTAAAAAAGTAAACCTAGAGTCATTAAGACTTCTAAAGATTTAGAAAAAAAAAGTAGGTGTGGATATTTCTAAAAAATTCCGTATCGGGCAGAATTTTAAAACTTAAAACAGTAAAGAAATCACAACGTGGGAAACTACCAACAATTTTGACCACAAGAAAATGTAAAACCTCTAAACCTCAAAAAAAGCATAAGTCAAATAGGTAAGTCAAGAAATAAGTCAAAGGCGTTAATATATACAGAGATCAATTTCTGATCAATTTATTCAGAAAGACCAAAGCAGTAAGACCATAATTTAAAAATAGGTGAAGGCATGAAATAGATCATTTGAAAGGATAGCATACAAATGTCTAATGATTTTTTTGTTTAATATTTAGTTTCACTAATGCAAGTGTAAAAGAAATACAAATTACATTTTATTACCTAGCTCAGTGTTTCCCAAACTTTCTTGGTTCATTGTGACTGTAGTGTCTTAATAATTTTGTCAAAGTGCATTTAGGGCTAAAAGTAATACTGAAAAGTTTCATTTTATTAAGTAGTAAGGTCCAAACAACTTAATAATGATTTGTGCCCTAACAACTTTTTATCCATTCAGGAAAATTATAATATATAAATTGAAACCCAAAACAGGGTTTTGTTTTGTTTTTTCATCCTTAGATGGCCACAGTTACTTACTAATGGGATGGTATGCCGTGTTGGGCATACCATTAGTAAGTGAAATCGAAGACTGATTATATGAGAAGATCAATAAAATAGATAAACCTCTAGCAAGATCAATCAATATTAAAAGAACACATAATTTGACATCATCTAGAATAAAAACCGGAAATCACTAAAAATCCTGTAGCCATTGGAAGCATAATATGGGGATATTGTGAACAACTTTATGTCAAATTCAGCTAGATGAAATAAAAAATAGAAATTATTGACTCTCATTCAGGAAGAAATACACACTCTGAATAGCCCACATTTATTCCAGGAATTGAAATTGAAGTTAAAAACCTTCCCACAAAGAAAACTCCAGATGACTTCACTGGTAAATTCTGTCAAATATTTAAGGAAAATGTAATTTAAGAAAAACATTAAAGAAACAAATTCCTCCAGACAATAGAAAAGGGAGGATGGAGGCCTCCAAACAAATTATTATATTCAGCATTACTCTGACACCAAAATCAAAGACATTGCAAGAAAAAAATACTGCATAATGGTATTCTTCACGATGCAGATGCAAAAGTCCTTAAAATTTTAACACATTGAATCTGGAATGTATAAAAAGGATAATATATCATGACCAAGTGGGATTTATCTTAGGAATTTAAAGTTGGTTTAACATTGGGTGAAAAAAAATCACAATGTAATTTTCCATATTAACAGACTAAAAAAGAAAAGATTTTAGTCTGTCTTTAAAGTTTCAGAAAAAGTATTTGACATAATTCAGCATTCACATATTATAAAAATTCTCTGCAACAGAGTAGAAAAGAACTTCCTCATCATGATGGTTATCATTTGATGAGTGTAATAAGAAAATATGGACACTTAGGTTGATTCCATATCTTGGCTATTGTGAAATGATGTAATAAACATGGTAATGCAAATATTTCTTTGACATACTGAGAATAAATCGAATGTATTTCTATATGCAAGGAATGAACATTTGGACATTGGAATTTAGAAAGCAATGCCATTGATTATAACATCCCAAAATGTATGAAATACTTAGAGTTAAATTAAGTAATATGTATAAGAACTGTGTACTTAAAATCATAATACATTGCTGAGATAAATTAAAGACTTCAATAAATGCAGAGATGAGACATTATCATGATTTAAAAGATTCAGTATTGTTAAGATGTTGGTTTCTCCTGAAATTGAGTCTGTCAGTTCAGGGCAATTTCAGTCAAAATCCCAACAAGCTTTTTAACAGAAATTGGCAAACTGATTTCAAACTTTGTTTGGAAATGTAGACCTAAAATAGCCGAAATAATTTTGAAAAGCCAAATTTGGATGACTTGCACTGCCTGATTCCAAATTTATTCCTAAGACTTGCTCTGTTGGTTTAAGGATAGACATAGAGGTTAATGGAATGGAATAGAGTCCAGAAATAGAACCCAAATTGATCAGTTGATTTTCAACAAAGGTACTGAGATAATTTAAGGGGGGAAAGGATAATATTTTCTATAAATGGGTCTAGAACAACTGAATACCCATATTTTTGAAAAAAATGGTCTAAGACTCTTATGCCATATATAAAAATTAAGTTGAAATAGCCATAGACTTTTGACAACTATAGTAATTATGTGAATCAACGTTAAACACATATTTATATGTTTTATCTGTATATATGTAAATATTCTGCAATATGTGAACTAGTATATACTTATTATATATAGTACAGACACGTATTTCTTGAGAGGTAAGGGACAAACATCCAAATTAGAGACTTTAGACCAGAGACATACACTCATATTTCAGAAATTTCAGAACATCAAGGGCAAACTGAAGTTACTAAGAGCTTTCAGACAAACAGGCCACATATAAAGCTATATTTATATAATACTTTTAAAAAGAAACTTTAGAGGTTAGTAGCCCAGTGAAAAAAAGGCTTCAAAATGTTAAGAGAAAATGACTTTCAACCTGGGATTCAGGCAGCAGAAGACTAATCATGAGGGGGACAAAGGAAAGTTCTGGATAACAACTCTGTAATAAACCCAGGGTACCATCAGTTCCAACTGGAGAAAGGGATGCCAATGGTTGTGAGAAGGCAAGAGGAAAGTGGGATTGGCAAGGACCTATGACATTGTTTTGGACTCTGAGTGTTTAGAACAGTTATCAGTAAGATGTGAGAACCTCAGAGGAGGGGGTAAGTGGCACTGAATACAGAAACACAAGCAAAATAAAAAGTGAGAAGATTCTTAACTCTAGGAAAAATTAAAAGCTGCACAAAAAAGGAAATGTAATCACCGTTGAGCCAAATAGTATGTTATGATTAATATTTCTATGACTACTGGAAATTTCCATTTCTATACTATTAATCAGAAATGATTATGTAACTACTGAAAGGCCACAGAAGTGAGAATTGAGAGGGTGTTTGTAAGAGAGCTGAATCCTTAACTACCAGGACAGAGAAGCAATAGATTATCTCTAAACCTGATGAATAAAAATAACCCATATATTATTTAGAAATATGAATGTAATCACCAAAAGAAGGAGCTGAAAATGGTTGCTTTTTGGGATTTTGATTAGATTGCTTGGGGGCAGGTAGGGCAGCATGGGGAAGAGACTATGTATTTCATTAAATGCCACTTGGGACTATTTGATTTTTTTTATGGGCATATCTAACTATGGTAAAAAGAAAAATAATCATTAACATAGTAAAAGAAAAGGACTCAGAATGCTAAGCAAACTGAGTAATTCAGCATTACCATAAATCTAGAATCTGGGAGAAAGTGTTACCTAACAGCAGCAACAAAAATATCATTTCATAATAATGGGGAAATGTTCAAAATATATTGTTCAGTAAAATAAGCAGGTTATAAAATAACAGTGTATAAAATAACTCATTTTCATACCAAAATTTATCTTTGCATGCATTAAAAAAAACGCAAGAGGATGATACAGAAATACCAAAGACAGTTATTTCTAAATGGCATAATTATGGATTTTACTGGTGATTAAAAAAATTTTATATGAATATTTTACATTTGAAATTAGAAAAAGATTTAAGAAAAACTAATGAGAAAAAGCTATTTAAAGAGTTTGGAAATTATATCATTCATAAAAACTCCACTTATTAGTTCTTTCTATGAGCAAAGCACCCTGCTAAACTCTTCGGAAGTTACAAAGACACATAAGATATTGTTATAATTTCTCAAAAAGGCCAAGATCTCCAACATGGAGATGAAAATTAGTGTGTAAATACCAGTATAAACGTCACAAATAATATAAGATAGAATGATAGAGTGTTGGAAGTGTTCTAAGCATGAGGGTCAATACAGGAATAGTTCTTTAGTGAGAAAGATCACGTTAAAATGGAATAGAGTTAAGGAGGTTGGAAGTGGAAGGATGTGGAGGATTTCAAGAGGTAGAAATCATCTGAGGCAATTACAGCAACAAACAAAACTCAGAAGTGTAGGTGTAAAGTAATTTTGACTGGGGCCTGGGGTAGGAGTGGGATGTGTGCTTTAGGACCAGATTGTATAGGGTGCTGAATGCCAGGTAAAGGGATTTCGACTTAGTTCAATAAAACTTAACAGTTATTGAAAGTTGTTGGAGAGAGGAATAAAATAATTACACACGGGAAGAGAAAGCCTATTTGAAGTCTATTATGCCAGGCCCAGGTGAGCAATAATGAAGGCCTGAACTAGGATGTTGATTGTGAGAATGAAAAGAAGAGATCAACTTGAGAATCATTTTATGAGTCCAGTATATAGAATTTAGCAGCTATTTGGAAGTAGGAAAAGAGGTAGAAGGTAACAGAAGTGGGTGCATTGTTGTGAATCTTGAATATTAGAACAGTGGTAACACTAGCACAGAAGGGCAGTCAGAACAAAGAGGGAGTTTTGTGGAGGAAGATAGTTTTGGGTATCCTGAATGTTTGATTTGGTTTCGGGGGAATATCCATGAGGCAAGACTCAAAAGGCAGTTGCAAGTATGGATTTGAAGTAGTCATTCAGCAAATACATATTGTCTCCTGTGTTTAATAACTCGATATGTATTATCAATTTAAAATTGAGTAAAACAAGATCTCTCTCCTCATGAAGCTCATTGTTTGGACTAGGGAAATAAATAGTTATCAAATGGTTAATTACAACACAGTTGTTAAAAGTAGTGCATCAACAGAGTACGAACAGAGTTCTGTGAGAGCAGAGGAGACAGCTATGTCCTGATGCTCTCCATTTTGGTTGCAGGGAAGGGATTCACTCAGACATTGAAAGATGTACATGGCCAGTTGGAGCTTACAAACATGGGAAATTATTCTTGACCTGATGTGGATGTTTCATAAAAATGAGCACTTCATTTAGAGAGCAAAGAGGGAGAACATTGTACTGAGAACAATATCTGAAGGGATGCATATAACATATTTGCAAGTTAGGAAAAAACTGAGAAGCAGTGAGGGGGAATGTAGGATCTGATCTCAGACGCTAAAACAGGAGACCCAAGACACAAGAAAGTTTGATAGTGGCCAAGAGATTAGGAAGGCAGAGGATTAATAAAAGCCTATGGATTTAGTGATTCAGAGACCACTGACTTTTCAAAAATGTTTCAATAATACCAGAAAAAGTCCGTTTCAGTTCATAACAATATAAAGTAATAATAATAATAACTATTATAAAAATAAAGGTAGTGAAATATTGGTCCTTTTATATGAATATATATGTTATATGTAGTAATTATGTATTACTTTAAAGATAAACTCATGTACAGATAAACACATGTATAGGGAGTAAGTATAAACAATATTTTTATGAACTTTATTTTTAAGAAATACTATGAAATGGATAGGAAATGGTCTTGTGGAGATAGTAGAGCCATTGAATTTGCAGGGATTGTTGGCAATGTCTGAAAACAATTTTCAAAAGAGTATTAAGGGCAGAATGTAGACTTTGAAGGAGCTAAGTATATAGAGGAAAATACATGACTACAGGTCTCAGAAATCCTGAAATCCTGCCTTTCCACCCTCACTCCCCAATTATATAATGACTACTTTTTCTTCAGTTGTCACCTGAAATGTTCCTACTTCAAACAGACCTTCTTGTTCAACCTTTTCAAGCTAGTTTCCCCATGTTATACTACACCACCATTCTTTTGCTCCATGCAACTGCCCACAATTTGTAATATATTGCTTGTGTATTTTTTAAATGTCTGTCTGCCTCACCAGACTGTCAGTTGCATACGGATAGGCACCATGGGAATTTGTTTTCCACTTTACATTTTAGCCTCATGAGCATTGGTACATAGTAGTCTGTTATTGAATGAATGAGAGAGGTAAAAGGATAGATTGTCTCCAGAGCAAATTTATTGGAAATAGAATAGTTTTAAGAAATGTCCAAATCCAACATGTCACCTAATAATTGGGTTGCTGGAATAGAATGGAGATGAAGAGTTGGGAAAATTAGGGTTATACATTTAGAACAAAGCCCAACTCAGATCCCTGTTGGACTCAATGATGGGATGAAGAGGAAGGAGTGATGCTTTAATTTAAAATAGAGGACAAAATGGGAGAAGCTGAAATAAAGCAGATGGGATAGTAATGAGAGTAGTAAAAAGTGAGTAGAAAACATAAAAACTACATGTCTCTTCCTTCTTATCAGGTGAGTTGGGACTTTTAGAGGGTTGTGAGCCAAGGGGAATAGAATGAAAAACCATGTTTCAATTAAATTGAGAAGGTATAATGATTGCTTACAGAAATAAGGGGAAGAAAGTATAGGAGAATATGCTCATAGTACAACAGAGGCATCATAATGTGATGGAACTAATACCAGGGAAGACCCGGAAATGACTGAAGTAGTTTACAGCGGGCTATTAGCTTCAATGTAAGTGCTTAATAAGTATTAATTGGTTAATAAACTTGTTCAGTGTAAATTCATTACTATTTCTAGAGAAATATTACAGAAGAACCCAAAACTGAGTAATGCTAATAGCAAACAGATACTTTTTGTTATGTAGTCCCATATCTTGGAACATAATTACATGTAAATTTATTTATAGTATTTACACTAGATGATTTCAGCAAAACTTATTTTTTGTATTTTTAATGCTGTCACATGGTGATACAAGTTCTGCACAGTATTCTCAGCTACTTCCCAGAAATCCATGGTTCCAAAAAATAGAAGCTGGTTTGACAAGCATTTTTTAAAAAATGAATAATCACTCCATAAATAGCTTTTATGATAGTTTACAAACAATTATGATTATGAAATAACTGATCTTAATTTATGTGTACCTCAATTACAATCTAAAGGTTTGGTGTAGCTTTCTTTGTCATCAGTACAGTGAAACTTTCAGGCAGCCATGAATACCTTGCCTTGTTATAGTATTTCAGTTCCTCTTGTGACCAATGTCATAGCATGGGTTTATAAGTTAACTGGAGTTAGGGATGCTATCTTTGGTCATGAAAAAGAGTTGTCTGTTATTCTCTGAGCAAAACTAAATAATTCCTATGGGAGTCAAATAGAGACACGGGCCTGGATCACACGGTGCTTTACTATTGAGGGCTTTGGCACAGACCATCTGGGGTTTTATGTTGTTCTGTATTCATTCAAAACCAAGAGTCAAAGTGCTCTGTGATGTCCTTATGAAGAGTCATGCATTAAAACATGCTTCTTTCCATAGAGATTATATTTTTCTTCTTTGTTTCTTAAAGTTTTTTTTACTGAACATCTTAGTATTTTAACAGATGTATTGAGATAATGACACTGAGATAATGGCTCCCTAGCTATTGGGGAATAATTCATTTCCTGAATGTGAGATGTTTTGGAAACTATTACTGTCATTTTGTAACTACATATTGTGTAATAATCCTGACTCAAAGCACCTAGTAGGTTAATTCTTGGTATTATAAAAGCTGATGAGGGAGAATATACTTACCTGCTACAAAATTTTGCATGTGTGAATAGTTGTTACCAAGGTGAAAGGAAAGGAAACTCTACTTTCATCTGTACTTTTTCTCACCACTTGAGTTCTTTTTAATCTTCTTGGTACCCAAGAATAATCTCTTTATTACACTGTGACATTTCAAGTTGTTGCATTTTAAGTTTTCTTCTGTAAAATTCTCTGCCCTTACCCGAAAAGAAAACAAACAACAAAAAAAACACAACTCATGATGTATCTAGGATACTCCTGATTTGTCTTTTGAATGAGTCAAAGCTGAGAGTCAGTGTATTAAGAGTGAGATAATTTGAAGATTGATCATCAGGCCCTCAAGGTCTAGAATACAGTCAGAGCAAGAATTTGATTCAGTATTTCCCCTGTTGCCAGAGGTACGATCCACCTGTCTTCTTGTCTTTGTCTTGGTAGAAATGTATTATCTTTTCTTACCAAAATTGGAATGTAAAGGAGGAAGAGATTTAAGTCTGAAAATTATATGAGTGCTTCCTCCAGACTATCAAAAGTTAGCTATTGATTTTGCTTTGAATGTTGATGAGACTAACAGCACACTGACCTTGAGTTCTCTTCACAGTGGGTAAACCTCACAAGTGCAACTACTGTGGACGAAGCTACAAGCAGCGCAGTTCACTGGAGGAGCACAAGGAACGCTGCCACAACTATCTCCAGAATGTCAGCATGGAGGCTGCTGGGCAGGTCATGAGTCACCATGGTGGGTAGAAACTGGATTCATCATTTTTATTTCCCCCTACTGCTTTTGTAGTTCAACATGAAGATAAAATCTTACGCTGTTTAAAACTATTTTAGACCACTTTAACTTAAATGAGTTGAACTTTGGGATACATTGCAAATAATCTGTATTGAAATTTTGCAATACTCCCAAATTATTTCTGATAACGTTTGAATTAGCATAATAATGACAACCAACCTTTCATATACCAAAGGAAGGTACTATTTACTCTTCTTTTTCGTTTATCTAACCAGATAGTTAGAGCTGGTTCCACATTAGTCTGTAGGCTGCCTAAAAGAATGAATTGGTTATTTGAATATTTTCATCTCTGTTAGGTAAGTGATCAGTCATATAATTTGAAATTTCTCCAATTGGCCGTTTAATTTTTATGAGAAATTACTGATTTTGCTTTCTACAATGTGCAAAACAATCTAGACCAAAATTAGACACCATCTCTCTCCACAAAAAACATTCTCCAAGCAAAACATCCTGATCTCTAAATACACTACAGCAGGTAGGAAGGCAATCCCTAAGGTTTATCAATGAATAATTCTCTGTTCCTGAAAAGTTAATTTTAATAATCAGCCTTATATAGGAAAATAATGAATTTCAGTTCTTAAGATTTGTAGTGTCTATCTTGTCTTACTAATTAGATTTGTCTACTGCTAAGTTTTATTTATACAAAGACAAAAATCTCAACTTATTAGTACATGTATATCTTTTATTTATTTTTTTAAATTATTTTTTATTTTATTTTATTTTTTTTGAGATGGACTCTCACTTTGCCACCCAGGCTGGAGTGCAGTGGCACGATCTCAGCTCACCACAACCTCTGCCACCCCGGTTCAAGCGATTCTCCTGCCTCAGCCTGCCGAGTAACTGGGATTACAGGCATGCACCACCAGGCCTGGCTAATTTTTGTATTTTTAGTGGAGACGGGGTTTCGCCATGTTGGCCAGGCTGGTCTCAAACTCCTGACCTCAGGTGAGCTGCCCGCCTTGCCTTCCCAAAGTTCTGGGATTACAGGTGTGAACCATTGCGCCTGGCCACTTGTATATCTTTTATTTAAAAAAGGTTTGCCCAGTATTAAATGGTATAGTTGGGGATTGCGACAGTCACTTTTAAAATATAAATATCTATGTATTGGCTTAGACATAGCCAGGTCAAGGATTATTTCTGGGGTTTTCTGTTTGTTTTATAGGGTATATACTATGGAACTGTGTTTGTTGGACAGCTAGTGATTATGTGTTGTTGAATTGGGAATTTTTTTAATTTAAAATTTTTCTTGTTATCCTGAACAACTGAAGCATTTCCTTCTAGTTTCTATAATCTAAAGAATCTAATTCTATTGATTTGTGATCAAGTCCATTTATTTTTATATTATCATCATTAACATTTTTTACAAACATATCTGTGTATCAAGTCTTGGTAAATTTGATATTTCAAGCTTGCATTACCTGGGCTGATGATAGCATAGGATCTGGAACATAGAGATTACAAAATGGTGTGTCTCGGAGTCTGCCAAACCTGCTCTGGCTATGTCGTGTCTGGGTGTGTCACTCATAGGCTGGGTGTGAGGACTAAATTTGACTGGATATGTAATAAATGTCCAATAAATGGTTTGCTTTACTGTTAACATTTGAGAACATTAAATAACTGAATAACAGTAAATGTGCTATTCCCTATAAATTTGTTATTTACCAGCAATAACTTAAGCATTAGAAGTTTCATTTGCTGACCAAATACACTGTTACTATTTAAATTGATGGATTTAAGGGTAAATTGAGGCTGGAAGCTGATGGAAACTTGGGGGAATACCAAATCTTCCCCAGAACACCTTATGGCATTGCTACTAGTTTTTCTATATTATATTCTCCCATTGCGGTTCTGACATTTGATGGCGTTATGCATTTCCAACTTTATTTATTATTTTTGCATTCCTAGTTATTTATGGAATTCTGTATTGCATACATACTCCTAAAAGACTATATGGTAATAGGGAGGTAAAATGTAAATAAATTATTATAATCAACATTGAATTATCTGTTGGCAGATTGAACTTTTAGAGAATCAAATGCTAACGAAAAATTTAAACAAGTATATTTTGGGAGAAGCAAAGACATGTCTTCTAAACAACTGGGGCCTCAGTCTTACCCCCTATTCCCCAGATTGCTTAGCCCTCCACAGGCATAGGCCCTTTACAGGTGGTGCTAAAGCTGGAACCAAGTGGGGGAAAGTGGGAAAGGGGCAGGGGCACTGGGTAGGTAGAGCAGAGGGTAAAACCAAAGAGGAGAAGGGATTGAGGGTAGCTTCTGATACCATTTATAGAAACAAATATTCTTAAATACTGGATATCATTTTAACCACATAAGTCTACATTCATGCCATTTCATACCATACTTTTTCTGGGTTTGTTATAACAATAATTTGAGATTATCCTTAATCTCCTCTATCTGTTATTAACATGCCTAATGGGAAATTGGCCATACGAGGTAGGAGTTGATAAATACTGTAAGAGAAAAAGATGGTTCTGTAAAATGCTGCTAGAGTTCATCATTAACATACGTCTCATATAAATAGCTTGGCATATGTCTCTTTTTAAACAGAACCACGATGAAACTTATATTTATCCCCTTCTCTTGCTGTGTGTTATTTGTTTTCCTTTTTTGTGGTAGATATGAGAGTTGCTGTCGTTTTGGTTGCCATTAGCTCCATGAAATGATTTAACTATTACTCGTTTTTAAAAAATATCTGACATAGTTATATTTCCTAGTCTTTCTTTTCTAAAACGTGTTTTTCCCCGTGTTGTTCTTCTAGTATGGAATTTTTTAAAGGAAAAGAGGCATTTTCACTTTACTCAGAAAACATTTATCAAGAGCTTACTATGTGCCAAGTTATATAGAACATTCTGGGGTATAAAAATAAATGGACACAGTTTTTTAATACACTTACTTTATAGTCTGGTAGGAAATACATACTTTAAAAAAAATAAAATAAAATGAAACAAAAGCTCTAATAAGGATGCATACACAGTTCTCTGGGAACGTAGATGTAGAATTAACCTAACTCTGGAAAAGTCAAGAGAGGCTTCTTACATGCAGGAGTGTTCAATCCAAACATGAGGGATGAGTAAAAATTGCATATATCAGGCAGGATACAGAGAATGTATATTCAAGGAGAAGAAGAGGCTTGGAGATATAAAAGATAATTAACAGCTTCCCTGATGTTGAGTATAACTGCAGTTTAAGGAGTGGTAGGAAATGAAGCTTCTGAATTGGTAGGTTGTGATGCAAAGACAGAGTCTTCTCTGCTAATCTAGTGTTTGAATTTCATTGTGTAACTGATGGGGGGCCACTAGGGTAACCAAATTTGTTATTAATGAGGTAATCAAATCAAGAAAAATGTCTCCAATGAGGATACATGATAAATGCCTACCTGGGGCAGGGGGTATGGTGTGAGGAGAGACTGGAAATGAGAATGCCAAAAAAAAAAAAGATGAAAAGGCAACTGCAGAAGAGAACAAGGTGAAATATTGAAGACATATTTAGGAGGTAGAATAAAATGGTCTTAGAAAAGTTGATTGAGTTTGAGGAAAAAGGAGGAATATCATGACTCATAGTTTTGGAAATAATAATTGAGTTTTATGACAGATTATTTATATAATTAAATTATTTAATTGGGTTTGATGAGCTTATTTATTTTATTGGGTTTTAGGGCAGATTATTTATCTTATTTAATTAGGTTTTATGGCAGATTATCTTGTTCAATATTATCTTTATGTTGCTTTTTCAAGTCTGCTCAGCTTGAAGAAAAAGCTTTAAAATCAAACTATGTTATTACCTGTTTTACCTAAACCTAAAGACAAAAATGAAAGTGCAAAGCAGAAGGATAGCCAGCTTAAAATCTATATATATTGTTAGGTTTATGCTTTGAATTGTTTAGGAAAGGGAGGTTCTTTTTCACAGTATAGAGGCGTTATTGGGCACCCCCAAACTTTGGAGTAAGCTTTTTTGACTTATTTCTTTTGGGTGACATCATTCAGTGAACATCCATTGAATATTATATCTCTCTTGTATCGTAAAAGGTATTAGAGACACAAATACAACAGAATGCAACCCCTGAGGTTATTTACCAGCTATTGGAAGATAGACCAGTAAAACAACAATTATAGTACTATGTGATAAGCATTATGGAGACAGAGAGGACATACCTAAATCAGCAGAACATCCAAGAGGAATTTCCCGGGATTGAGCTTAGTTTTAAAAAGCAAAAATGTGAACTAATAAATGGAGAAGGGTGTTTCCTGCAGAAAGAACAACATGTGTGAACAACTACCAATGTAGCATCTTAAACACTTGGGGTACCTCCATGTGTGTTTGTAAAGAGATGTGCTAGGGAGGAGGAGAGGCAGAAGACTGGATGAAAGGAAGAAATCTAGGATTTTCCACAGGTGACTAGCATGGCTGATGGAGTAAATAATAGTGTCATTCAGTGATATGGTAATTAGTAGTGTCATTCAGTGATATGGTAATTAGGAAAATAGAAGAAAGAAAGGTAAATGGAGATTTTACTTCTTTTACTATATTCTTTTATGTCTCTATGAAATAGCCAAATAAAACTGTCTAGGAAGAAGTTAAATATATAGATCTCAAGCTCTTGAGAGGGGTCTGAGTAGGAAACAAAGATGCAGTATCCATCATAATTTATGTAGTGGCCCAACGTAGTAGTTTTTAATAAGGCAATACGGTACGGATAAATACAGAGTGAGACATCAAGAAGGCCAAGAACACACTAGCAGGAAAAAAATTTCATGAAGATGAGTAAGAGCAGAGTAGGAACATGGAAAGAGTGATTTCACAGAAGCCAAAGCAAGTGTCAGCACTGCCAAATGCTGTCAAGAAAATAACTAAGATAACTGTAAAGTTTTTTTTTTAGATCGGGTAACATGGAGAAAATTTGCAACAATATAGAAGACATCTGTTGTTTTTGCCTGCCTGACATCCCTTCCTCCTTCTCTTGATAACAAGAGTGCCCATTTACCTTTAGAGAACTTTCCTGTTGCATGTAGCTGTGGTGGGACCCTCAGTCCAGGTACTCTGCCCTCTCCTGCTCAGAGGCTAGACATGTGACCTAATCTAGGTCCCTCAGACTTGGAATTTGAATTTGGGTGAACTGTTTGGTTTTTCAAAAGGATACATTGGGAATACACTTATGGTTTTGCCGTTATGGTTATCAATGTGATGAAACAGTGATCTAATGGAATTATGTTTTTATCTTGGTTATAACCTCAAATATAAGGTCAAAGAGGATGTTTGGTTATAAAGTTTGTTCAAACAGGGGAAGTTACCTTATTGGTATATTTTTAGCCCAGATTAATGTCTATGTGATTAATGCATTATTGAGATATCTAGAGAATTTGTTTTATGTTTCTAGCAATGTATACACAGAAATATTTTGATGAGTTGCACCCAGATCCATGAAGCAAAACAAAATCAGATTGGTTACATAATTAAGGAAAAATGTATCAGGTCTTTACCCAATGGCAGACCTTACAAATATGTCTGACTGGTTTACAAAAAGTCAATGCTCAAAATACCTCTACAAAGAGTAGTATAGCGTAATGGTTGAGCCAGGCTCTGGAGCCAGACTCCTAGTAGTAATAACATTCTCTACTAACTAGATGTAAACCCTGAGGAAATTACTTAACATCTCTGGGTCTTTGTGTTCTCATCTGTACAGTGAAGATGGTATTACACCTGTTTCATGGAGTTTCTGGATGAATTAAATTAATTATTAAATGCAAAGCCTTAAAACAGCACACAGCACATAGTATACGTCAGTTATTATTATTGCCGATGTGGTAGAAACAAGATCAATTTTTGACATGAAAAGGGCTATTGTAAAGTAGAAATTAGATCAGAACTCTGCCAAAATCATCATTTTCAGTTCACATGAGCTTCATTGAACTCGGGACAAATCATCTGAATTGAGGTGGATGTGGTGTGGGACAGTTCCCACACCCAGGTTTCGTTTTGAGTGTTAAATGCGTTCAAATATGAAAATTCAGGGTGAAACTTAGAGCAAAACTGCCAGGTTTTGGACTACTCATTTCAGAACAAATTAGCATATTCAATTTTGGGGGCAAACCCGTTAACCAGTTTTGCTAGTTTTTTAGCAAAATTTACAACAACATTTTTTTTCTTGCCAAATTCTTTCATTTTGGATCTCAGTCTCTGACATATTTTCATCTTTGGTCCATACTTGGACTGCTTTTTAGTTTTGTTGTTACTTCTAATAATGTAGTAAGTGCTTGTAAATCCATCATCCAAACAAAAAGTTAAGATTTTGACCACAATTTGTATCTCATTACCTGGTTCTCCACCACACCACCACCACTGTGCCATTCTTCTGACTCCCCTTATGTGAATTGGTCATCCCTGAATGTTTTTGAAATTCTTTGCTTTTTTATTGACTCTTTTACTTTTGTGTCACTTTTTTAGTTGTTACTAAAAGAGAATATAATGTTTTATACATAATATCTTGGGACATACTTTTTCAATGTGATAACATCATTAATGATATAGTGTAGACAATGATCTGTTTCCTTGTTCCTCAGTCTCACCTTGAAACTTTTTTCCAAATTAACATCCAATAATTGCACAATCCCTTGCTATTCATAGCCAGAGGACTTCTTATTAAATGTAGATTACAATTCAATTTTTCTGACCCATCTATAGGTTAATCAAAACTTGGATGGAATGTTGATTTCTTTAAACATGTCCAAATCATGAAAACATTTTTTCACACTATATTTCATTTTTTTCAAAATTGGTAACCTATTGGTCATTAAATACATCAACTGAATTGTGCACTGAATTTTCCTAACTTTCATCTCTTGCTTTCTCACTTATTTTTGTGTCTGCCAAGAGGATCCCCTTATAAATGAGAACACATTTTTTTGTACACAGTGGGACTATCTTATACAAATGAAAGGATCAGAGTAAATCATTTTTACAGTGCATACTGAACAAGTAAAGTTTTTCTAAGAAATGAAAGCTTTAGGTTTCCAAACAGTACTGGCACAAGTGCAACTGGAGAAAGCAACAATAATCAACAAGTAATAAGTTATGTTCTTTCCTGAGAACACTGTTTTTAATCAACTGATTTGCCTTGTCTGAGTTGTTACCCTATCCTTAATTAAACATCCTTGGGCAGTATTTCTACTCAAAAAACAACTGTTTTAAGTTCTTTGTCTGCACTATGAATGTCAGTGTCTAAGGGCTAACAGATTAGTCCATAGCAGCTTAGAAAAAAGGGATGAATAGGGAACAGCATTGGAGAGTGTATGTCAAATGAATTAGGGCAGTAGTTTAGTGAGCCAATATGCCAATTTAGAAATGGATTCTTCTTCCTGCTGAAGAGCTCTTTTTAAAATAAATTATAATCATAAAGCTGCCACAGTTTACTGTGCATAGACATGTTCAGAATTGGCTCTTCTTCATGAGGGCTGCTTGGTGCAGGTATTTAAGCTACTGCCAATAAGGCTAACAGCTCATCAAATAGAAAATATGCTGCAGGAAAATACATGGGTTAAGAAAAACGGTTAAATACCATGCTGTTATTTTGTATGTCTGTTTAAGCTTTTCTCTCAAACAAGTTGACTTACTTAAATTGTTTTTTAAAAATAAACTCTAAAAGCCTTGAAAATAGTGCAGTCTTAAAAGTAGTATTGATTTTAGTCAATGCTAAAAACACTTTCAGGGGAATAAGATGAGAAACCACATGAACAAGTTTGCCACCAATAGTGGCAACAGTGTATGTATGTCATGGATTTAAGAGAGACTCAAATAAAAACAAATCCTCTGGTGTATATGTGTGTGTGCAAATTTAAAGAGTATACTTTCACACTAGAGGGTATTCTTTCTACTTGCTTCTACTGAAGCATACTAGCTTTTATAACACATATCGAGATGGCATATCCAGCTTTGTATCATCCAAAATGTTGAAGAAATTATCAGATTGCGTTTTTCTATGGTTTTGTATAGTACCTCCTATGGAAGATTGTAAGGAACAAGAGCCTATTATGGACAACAATATTTCTCTGGTGCCTTTTGAGAGACCTGCTGTCATAGAGAAGCTCACGGGGAATATGGGAAAACGTAAAAGCTCCACTCCACAAAAGTTTGTGGGTAAGCATTACAAATGCTTTTGTTTCTTTGCAAGGTGATTTTAGTAGGAAAAGGCAAGTTCCCATGTATTAGAAATATATATGGTGTGTTTCAGTTCATGAAATAAATACCCATCTCTTTTCTTCATTATTCTTTTTTACTCTCTGACACTCTGTGTACACCACACTTACACCAACACACACAAATACATACGAGAGATAAAGACTGATAGTGGTCACCATCTCAAAATATGATGATATATAAAGTGAAATAACATGTAAAATAGAAAATATTAATTTCTTTAAAAAATAGTCATACAGAGGAGAAATGGTCCAGCCTATTGGCCAGTTTTGTAATCTGTTTTAAAATTTTCATTAGTGTCAGGTTTTTAGCTGTTTTTTTTTAACCTATTAACATTTATGCCTAGTGTTCCATTATTGGAACGCTAAGCATGTGGGAGTTATTTATATCCTACTGTTCAAGGTCATTGCCAAGGTCTGATTGTGAAAATTAAAACAAAATTTCAACCTCAGGCATAAATGGGTTAATTATTTTAGTATTTTATCTGGAATGAAGAGAATTTTTCTTTTTTTCTTTTTTTCAAAATTCTGCATTGGAAAAATAATGCAGCAACCTACATTCAAGATGTTTCATATTTGGATCTTTATTTCATATTTTGATCTTTGTTTTTTCATCCAGCCTATGATTTTGAACTGAAAAGATTAAATATCATATATTTAGACTTTCCCTTTTCATTTCCAAACCCTTAGATATTCTTTGATACGCCCAATGTTGGCATCATTCTGGATGCATGCTGTAAGTCATAGATTGTCTCTGAGGATACAAAAAGCATGGACTTTTTAAAAGAAATGTGAATAATAGAGATTCAATAAAAAGAATTGTTAAAGAATTGTTATTCATTGTATATATAATATATCTATTAGGATAAAAATATTCAAACAGATTCTGACATTCTAGTGTCAGCATTGTGGGACATCCTGATTAAATGGAGATTGAGACAAAAATCTTTGCTTTGGTTATTTCAGGGAGGAGAGGATAACACAATTCCATTACTTCAATAAACACTTAAAGAAGGTTTCCTTTCAATCTGAAATTGAAGAACTAACACATCACCAAAATAGCACTCTAAGACTAGCTGGAGGGATTTATTGAGAACTCATTGAAAGAAGGCCGAAGGGTGACTATAAGGGCCATAGTTTATATTATGTCAGTTGAAGCCCCTGAGTTATACACAAAGGACTGCCTCAGGCCTTTGGTAACTTTTTTTCTGTTCTTGTGGGTAACTATGAAAAAAAAGAAATAAAGAGCCAGTTTACTTATTTTTAATATTGATTTTTTTGTTGGATGTCATTAAATGCTTAAATCTAACTAGACTCTAATGTAGTTGGAAAAAATAAAATATATTATTATTCTTTCTGTCTTCTGAATTTATATAGTCTACTCTTTGTAACATTTTTTGTCATGTTTCCTGACTTAGAGATGTTACTCTCAATTTTATTTCACTGCATTCCTTAGAAAAGAGTGACAGCTTTTTAGAAAATTACATTATGATTCTAAAATATTTATATTATATTTTTAATTAAGAATTTGAGAGAATATTTTTCTTTATTTGGATTCTATCCTAGTAATGTATAACAAACAGTAGCCATAGTAACTACTTCTGTTATTGTTCTTGAAACAAAAGATTTCATCGTTCCACACTTATTATAAATTGCCTTCTCCATGTGCCTCAGTTAAATACTATTCTTTGACCTTATCAAATTCTCCAGACCAATGATCCCTGAACTTCCTGCATATCTACTTGTCTCTCCCTCTCTTTTCTTATTCAGCTTAGATTCCATGGCTCATCACTTCTACATCTCTCTTGCCAATATTCTTGCCTTTCTTGCCTTGTTGGCTGATCTATCATCCGCTTCTCCTGATGAAACCCTACTGTCTTGTAAAGCTGACTGAGCATCCTTTCCATACTTATATCTCACTAGATGTGCACCCCAGCCTGCACATCTGGTACTTTTGGAGAAAATTCCACAGGCTGATGAGTTGGCATCAATATATATGAATGAATAACTGATCCCAAATATCAGCTGGCCTATCCATCCTATGGAGCAGCATCCCTGAAGAATCATCTCTCCTGCTCTCCACCATGACAGTGCCAACCTTCTGTACTCTCTGCAAACATGCTGTCTCACTCCTTGGTGATCTTATATCTATATTCACAGGGGATAAAATCGCTGGAACTGATTTCAACATAATATTACCAATTCTATAGGATTGTATGCATCCATGTAAATGCTTTTATCTTTTTTCCTTATTTCAATGAATCAACTATCCCTCTTTCTAATTAAAGTTCATTCCCCCTCTTGTGCACAGGAATTCTCCTATCCTGGCCCCCCAGATACCTCACGCTATTATTTTTTCCTCTTTCTCACTTACATTTTTAACCTCTTCCCTCTATTGGGCATTTCCTATCGGCATTTAATGCAATAAATTCTCATAATTAAAAAAAATCTTCCTTTAAGCCCTATCTCCTTCCAGGTACACCTGTAGTCTCCTTTTCTTCAAAGATGAAATTGTTGAAAGAATCTCTGTGCTTGTTTTCAATGATTTTTTTTTTCTATTCATTTCCAAGTCCATGCAACCTGTTTTTCTTTCCCACACTCCACTGAAATTATTCTCACTGAGGTCACAACTGGCTTCTGTAGTGCCAAATCGAGTAGACTCTTTTAAGACAGTATCTTACACAGCTCCTAGAGAGTATCTGCCACTATTGAATAGTCAATTCCTTTGGAAACACACTCTTTTCTTGGTTTTTATGACATTGTTCTCTCTCTCTGACTGTGTTCAGTATTCTTTCAGACTTATCCTTAACAGCTATGCAAGTTGGCCAAAGTACAAATGGAGGCCCCCATTCATATGCCTAAATATTTTTATATTATAAATCTAACTGTAAAACTTATTTTCTACCCTTCCAACTTGACTAAGTTCAAATAAATATGCAATTCTCAGATTTCCTGTAGCTCTACACTACACCTTGGCAGCACGAGCAGAACCACCCACTGGCTTACAGCTAGGCTCCTCTCTTAGACCCACTCCTAGTTCTCTCCATTACCAAAGGGGGTCTCACACACACATGTATGGACACCCCAGCCTGCATATCCAGGTTCTTTTTACGTTGCACATAAAGAGCAGTGCCTTGGCCATCAGGCCTAGGTGTGTGCTTACCAGTAGCACAGTTGGTATGAAGTATTATGGACCCTATGAAGAGGACTGTGTAGACCCTAGAAGCAGGCTCAGAACCATTTGGGCAAGGAATTCTGAGGTCTGAGTGAGCTTCAGATCAGCACATTCCCTTGGCCCTAGAAGCTCCTCATTTCCTGAGAAGAAAGGCCCAGGGCTCCCTAAACATGGGGCCCAGTGCAAACCCCACTTATCCCTGATCTATGAGTAGGCAGAAAAATCTTAGTGTTATTCCAGGTTCTATTTTTGACCCATCCCCTTCACACTCTACCTGGGTGATATCAGTTATTTCCTTGGCTTCAGAAGTTGCTTTCTATCAACTGATGACTCATTTCTACATCTCAAGCCCAGGTCTCTCTTCTGAATTTGAGACTAAATCTTACTGAACATTATTATTACTCATAGTCCTCCCAAACTGAATTCATCATCTTTTCTATCTCATTGTCATCTACTAAATGTCCTAGGCCAGAAACGTGGGCCAGAAACCTAGAGCAACAATTTCCTAAACCCCTTTGCTAAATGAATACCTTCAGGGCACTTCCCTGTTTATCCCCTTCAATCTGTATTCCTTTAGGGAAATATTCAAATTTTTAGCATATTTGGCCTTATATTATCTAACTTGTCTTTTGCACTTGTTTCTACTCTCAGCCTTATTGAAGTATAAGTAATTCCTCCTTTATAAGTGATACCCTCTTGCCTCTGATCGTTTCTACCAGCTACTCCACCTCATGTTTCTTCACTTGGCTATGTTTACAATCACATTATTGTCCTTGATTCCATTTCCTTCAAAAAGCGTTCCTTTAGTCCCCTGGTATGAGCTAAATATTCCTCTTATTTGACCCCATCACACATATCACACTATGTTGTAAATGATCCTTAAATTGCTATTGTTCCTTCCAAACTGTAAGTTCTTTAAGAATATAGATCGGGTTTGTCTAGCTTAATTTGGAAATGTTTGACATTGCATATATCTTAAGTTGAGTGCCATGAAATAATTTCTCCTCGTTTTATGTTTCCATTTTTGTTACTCTAATCATTACACTGATCTCACGTAGGGGCCATTTCTTCCAATCTGAGAGTATCTGCCAAAATTACAAGTTAAGCATCCATCCACAACAACATATTAACCATTTATGGGAAACCCACATACGTTTTTAAGAAGCATTTATCTGTAAGATTTACCTATGAAAGTAACTGGTAAATAGAGACCACATTGTCTTAGGGACAGAATTTGTAAAAGACTAAATATTCTGTTCAAAACCAGCAATATCTGGCTAAAAATCAAAACTACTTTTCCCGTTGCAAGCACCAAAACTCTTTTATAGTTAACAGTCAGACATTATGTTGATGTAAAATATTGGAGTAAAGTTATATTTGTTGAGGTGTATATTTAAGGAAAAACTGCAAACATGCTTCAATCAAGAAAAAGTATGGGAAGCTAGCAATGGGTGTACATACCAGCACTATCACATACACATGTCTAAATAAGAAAGGATGATATAAAAATGAATATTAATTTCAAGAAGCAAAACAATGAGACAAGATTTTCTGAGTTTATGAGCAAATACTTTCTGAAATAACTCTTAATTTTATTTTTAAATAACCCTACATTTCATTCATTTTTATTAGGTGGTACAACTTTTAAAAGTATTTTAATAATGACTTTTAAAAAATCTCCAGAATGACATATATGGGTTATATATATTTTTTCTAAAATAGTGGCTGAATCAACCAACTTAACCCTACACAACAGTGAGGTGCCATATGTTATAACCAGATCACTCTCACTTTTATGATCTTTGTAGCTTGGTCACTAATGTTTAAAATATGCAAAATCAAGCATTGTCTCTGACTTATTTTTACTGGGTATTCTTCCTCCTGTTCTCCTTGAGCTCTATTCAAGTGAGAATTTTAAAAGAAAATGAAAATATGATAAACTCAATCATATCTTTCAGACTAGATGCATTCTCATGATGGCATCAGAACAAATGCAAATGGCTTACGAAATTTTTATTGCTTTTATATTTTTTCATGTCAAGAATATTTGTGGCCAGACCCAGTGGCTCATGCCTGTAATCGTAACACTTTGGGAGGCCAAGGTGGGTGGATCACTTGAGGCCAGGAGTTCTAGACCAGCCTGGCTAACATGGCAAAACCCTATCTCTACTAAAAATACAAAAATTAGCCAGGTATGGGGGCGCATGCCTGTAATTCCAGCTACTCAGGTGGCTGAGGCATGAGAATCCCTTGAACTGGGGAGGCGGAGGTTGCAGTGAGCAGAGATCACACCCTGAGACTCTGTCTCAAAAAAAAAAATGTGTGTGAGCATCAGCAGCATTGCCCAAATACTTGACTTATAGAATAATATATACCAAATTATGAAAAATGGAGGCAATCAGTCAACTTCGTACCCTTTCATATTTTTAATCTGATACTAATGTTGTTGTATTTTTTTTTTTTTACTTCTTTCACCTCCCACTCCCTTCCAGGGGAAAAGCTCATGCGATTCAGCTACCCAGATATTCACTTTGATATGAACTTAACATATGAGAAGGAGGCTGAGCTGATGCAGTCTCATATGATGGACCAAGCCATCAACAATGCAATCACCTACCTTGGAGCTGAGGCCCTTCACCCTCTGATGCAGCACCCGCCAAGCACAATCGCTGAAGTGGCCCCAGTTATAAGCTCAGCTTATTCTCAGGTCTATCATCCAAATAGGATAGAAAGACCCATTAGCAGGGAAACTGCTGATAGTCATGAAAACAACATGGATGGCCCCATCTCTCTCATCAGACCAAAGAGTCGACCCCAGGAAAGAGAGGCCTCTCCCAGCAATAGCTGCCTGGATTCCACTGACTCAGAAAGCAGCCATGATGACCACCAGTCCTACCAAGGAAACCCTGCCTTAAATCCCAAGAGGAAACAAAGCCCAGCTTACATGAAGGAGGATGTCAAAGCTTTGGATACTACCAAGGCTCCTAAGGGCTCTCTGAAGGACATCTACAAGGTCTTCAATGGAGAAGGAGAACAGATTAGGGCCTTCAAGTGTGAGCACTGCCGAGTCCTTTTCCTAGACCATGTCATGTACACCATTCACATGGGTTGCCATGGCTACCGGGACCCACTGGAATGCAACATCTGTGGCTACAGAAGCCAGGACCGTTATGAGTTTTCATCACACATTGTTCGAGGGGAGCACACATTCCACTAGGCCTTTTCATTCCAAAGGGGACCCCTATGAAGTAAAGAACTGCACATGAAGAAATACTGCACTTACAATCCCACCTTTCCTCAAATGTTGACATACCTTTTATTTTTTTTAATATTATTACTGTTGATAATTCTTATTTTGTGGAGGCAGTGTCATTTGCTCTGCCTAATTACGATAAGGAAGAAACAGAAGAGAGAAGGGGTGGGAATATTGTTTCTTTATCACCTGGCTTGTTTATTTTGTGGGAATTTAAGAGCAGTCCATTTCTACCAAGGCATATCATGCTTTGAAAAATCACTTGATTCATAAAGATTCACCTAAGAGATTCTGATTTGCCACTGATATTCAGGATTATGATGGAAGACAGGAAAGTTTAGAGTTTTCTGGGTAGGACTTTGGTGGTTTGAAAATGGTATAAGTAACTTTATTCTTGAAAGAAGAATGTGTTTCAAACTGTAAACCAATTTTTTGTTCTTCAGAGATCATGGAACACAAACACATTGTTATTTTCAGTGATAACTCCTAAGAGGAGCTGAGTTGTTGTGGGTTCTATGTTTACTTCCCCTATGGAATTTATAATTCAGTATGTTTTACACTGTACCATATAGCAAAACTTTTAAACTACAGGTAGTTAAGGGCCACCTACAATACATCTGAGGTCCTGTGATCTTATTTTTCTAAACGTAAGCACTGTTTTTCCATAGTTTTGATGACTGGCATTTTATAGACACCCTGGCAGCCTTACTTTTAACACCTTTAAGGAATAGTATTTTTATGTAGTTTTCAGAATAACATATGGTCTAAGAGTGGATAAAAGGCAGTCAATAATTTCTGGGAGGGACTTCTACTTTCATAAATTTGTTTGAGAGGTTTTCTTTTAAAGTTGTAATGTGATGGCAGCATAGTATATGTATTTGTTTCTAAAAGTATGCTTACGATTGTCACTTTATCAGCATTTAATCAGTGTTAACCAGTCAGCAGAAAAATATAATTATGCTAACAGTAGGGGGAGAAAACCCACTTAGAAATCCCTTTTCTGGTATTTCTCTTTTCACTAGTTTTTTTCAAGATGTGACCTCCCGGTGTTCTGTCCATAGTTCATTCATCCTTTATTCTTCGAGTAGAAGGTCTTAAAAGTCTTCCTGTCGGCTGTTTCTTTCAAAATCTCCTCAGAGCAATTGCTAATTTGACCTGAATCTGGTAACTTGAACCCTGTAAGGTTACAGAACTAGGGCTATTTATTTTAGCATTTCTTCAGTAGTATTTACTACTCTTGCTGCAAAGAAAAGGGAATGGGACTTCTTTGTAACCTGTACCTTGGACAGCAGATAAAAGAAACAAAAAAATAAGAAAGTTTACTTTTACCCTTCTTGGAGTCTAGAATGTGACAGAACCCCCAAAGGAAGGTCCTGCACATTTTTCTGTTTCCAAAACATTTAATTGTGTAAGTCCTTGTCAGAAATGAATCTCAATCCCTTAGTATAGAATTCCCCTTACGTGGTATAGGTTGCCATATTTCATGTGCAGATTTTAATTTCATTTATGTGGGTGCTCTGTTTTTTCTTTGCAGTCCAACCACATTAGAGGGGAGGAACCGAGTGATATTGATTCAAGTCATTTTAGGGGGACATACTTGGAAGGCAGAACTTGCTGCTTCTGTTTGGGGAGGACAGGCCTGACTGTGACTGGATTATCTGATAACCATTTGTGAATACTGAAATTCTGTTAGGCAGTAACTGATAACTGCTCTAAAAGATCATTAAATAGGATGCTGAAATTATGTATCTTAATACAGTGTTGTATGAGAATTACCAAGTCAAGAGAATTGTGGACATAAGCAAGTCTGGCCCCAATACTGCTCTTAACTCATTTTCCAGCTTACTATTTGCTATTTAAATGGTAGGCACCAGCTAAGCACTTCTAAGCACTAACACAGCTAGAACTAGGCAAAAATGGTTAGAACTCAGCTCTCTTCTACTAGTCCCTATCATAATTATTTTTGGGAAAATGTCCAAACTGCCCCTTTAAATCTAAGGGAATGCACCAAAACAGAGATATATAGAATGTCAACAATTTCATTTTTTTTTTCTTCCTGCCTTGGTACATAGTGAACATACAACCTATTCAAAGATAAAGCATGTTTTTGAGACTCGCTCACCCCCCCCCGCCCAACCACTCCCAAATAATAATTGGGATGCCATTTTTTTTCCTTTTGGATGAGGTAAATAATTTTAAGGTTCACAATTTTGTCTGTTACTGCAATTTAAGGAAACATTTGGATGTCAGTCAATATGTTCATAATTTTGGCTGCGTGCGAATTTCTGCTGGCATTATCTATGAATTTTCTTCCTACTTATTTTTCAGTATATGAACAATCATATATCTACCTGCCCCAGGATGAAACTAAATTTAGGTGGACCCTAAACCTTATGAAGACAGTGCTAAGGCACTTTCCTTTTCTGATTTCATCTTTTTGGGAATCTTTTATTGAAGGTAGTTAGTAGTTGAGAGTGCATTTGCTACAAGCATATACTTGTATTTTCCTAGCTTCATGAGGAACAGAAAGAGGTGGATATGGCTCAGGGTGTGGCAGGGACAATTGAGGACAAAGTCAATTCAAATTTGTGGGTCAGAAAGAATTTTTGTGGACATAGTGTTTTTGGAGAAACTCTGGATGGTTATATTTGCATGCCTTTTCTTCAAAAGGAAATACGCAAGGTTGTAGCATCTAAAAATAAACATAAGAGTCAGACACCAAATAAATCAAGTTTTACATAACAGTTGTATGCCCAGTTTGTTTAGGTGAGATTTCACATTGCAGAAAGTATTTGAGGAGCATGAAAATGGGTTATCTTCTGTATTTTCCAGTTTGGCAAAAGTTCAGAATTTAATCACATTGCTTTGCCCTAATTTTGCCCAGAATTTTATCTTAGCCTCTCTCTGACAGTGATGAATCATGCTTAAAAAGCCATTCTAATTGGACCTTTTTAAGACAGGGAAAGGGATCGGTAGGCAGATTGGAAGAAATTTCAAGTCATTGAAATATTCCATTGAGATTTCCTAAAGGGACAAAATTGGGAAAATAAGAAACTACGACTTAGATTTGGCTACATAGTAGAAAGTGTCTCCCCTACATGCATACAGGTAATTGTATGTATGAATCATAGGGTATATGTGTGTGTATACTACACACACATTCTTTTAAAGAGAATTCATGGAAAAAAAAAGCAGTTGGAGTGATCAGATATATTGCAAAAACATACAGAGAATTTAAATGACAGTTAATACCAAGAAATTAGTTGGGTTTACTTTATCAGGTCGTAATAGGAATCACTAAAGAAGTTACTAGTGTGTCTTTAGGACCAGTGGCAACTCTTATACTAAAACTTTGGGTCCTTATTATCTACTTACAGAACAAAGTGAAACAAACAATTATTAAGCTGATTGGATATACATTCAAAGATATTTAATGTAAAGTTTTTTGGAATACGAAGAAAATTCAGAAAATAAATATTATCAACAGTTACTTATTGGCAAATAGAGAAAGACAAGAATAGTTTAGTGAGCCCGGTATTTTGTTTTTATAGTTTTTATCTTGGTTGTACAACTCACAAAACCATGAAGTCTTTGGTATTTTATAAATGTTTAACAAAATTTACATCAGATTAAGGCATTTAGATGAAAATTATTATGTTCTCACTATCTTCCAAATTTTATTTCATCCTGTCTCCAAAATGATTTCTTAGGGTAGAAAAAGAGCAGACGGGGCTGTAAAAATACAGGCGAAAAACTGTGTGCCCCTAGTTTCAGGCAGAACTTAAACTGTACTAGCTACATGATTTGTTTTTTAACTTTGGATTGTTCACGTACAAAAATGGATAAATTACATTTGTGTTTATCATCAGTTATATTTTATGTATTATTTTAATAAATACTATCTGAATGAAGACTATTCTAAACCAGAAAATTCCCCAAATCCAAAAGAAAAAAAAGTGGGAAGGGGTGAAATTGAAGTTTGTGTAAATGAAAGTTATCTTAGACATATTTTTAATTCTCCAGTTCCTGCAAAATAATTAAAATATACAGTAACTGGTCTCCTAAATCCTGAATTTAATGTATTAAATACTTATGTTCTTTATATTGGTGCCTTTTTAAAATGCATTGAGAGTGTTGGTTAGCTGTTGCAGCTGTACAACACTTTTAATATGCATTTTTAAAAATCACTTAAAATTGAGTACTATATAATTCATCTCTGCATTTTTAGTGCAAATCTTTACAGCAATTTCTAATAGAGAAATTTTCAGCTCAGCTGTTAAAAGGAAAAGGAAACTTTGAAACTAGACTTTAATACCTTTTTAGTTTCATAGTATTTCTGAATATGATTACAAGATTATGCAGGTAAAATATAGAGTGAAACTTTACCTGTGAATTGAATTATAATTTGTGTTTTTGTTTTGTTTTTAAGGAAGAATAAGTTCTGTATCAAACAAGAATTTATTAGATAATTTTTTGGTCAATAAAATACAATATTCATTTGGATTTTCATCTCCAGACTAGTATTGTTCTAGTCTTGGAATCTGTATTTTCTAATCTGTTAGAAAATAGAGATTGAAAATTGATGGAATAATGTGAAAAAGCAGGTAATTAATTCTCCTTGAACAAAGCAAAACTGAACAGTCATATCACATTGCTATTCTCCAAAGCATAATCTCAAATGGTTTCATATCATGGTTGTGTATTACTTGCAATGGGTGCGTTAGGATATGACAGCTTTTTAAAAAAATGAGCTGCTGGTTATACAAAGCAAATGGCATATGACCAAGAAGCTGTGATATGCTAGTGTTTCTTTTTATCATAGTGTATTACTAGGCCAAATAATGACACCTTGAATATTTTTACATTTATTGCAGAAACCTTAAACTTTGGAATTTCCATAAGGTTTTTATGTAATATTCTATTTCTAGCTTTTTAGTTTTATCTTGCTGTACTGTAAGTTTGAGGATATTTTTCACATGCACTCTTAGGAATAAGTTCATAATTCTGTTTATGGGGCTTTCCTCCCATAACACTGCATTTGTATATTTTCTGTATAAAATATGTGTTGTGTATTAACCTTTATCCCATACAGAGAGTGGTACATGAATGACTAGTTTTCTAAGATGTCCTTTTTATGGTGAATAAAATATAAAATTTAGAGGCCCTCTGCTGAGTCACATAAAGTACAGCATATAAGTTCATATAGGTACAAATAAGTTTGCAGTGAATTGGGCCTTCAAATTACCTCAAGTGACAGATAGTAAGAAAAGCTTCTTGAGCAGGTGGAGGTCACTGAATCCCCTACTATGCACTTATCAAGATTTTACTTACTTTAATTTACTGGAAATTGATTTTTTAAAAAACGACTACACTGTAACAAGGGAAGGGATCTGGGTTTTTTTGTTTTTGTTTTATTCTTGTTTTTTTTAAGTAGTTCAAATTCTGAAACTGTGATTTAAAAATTTTTTACAGTCAAGCATTCTGATTTTGAACATAACTCCCTTCCCTTTCTGTGTAACAAAGGTCTCTCTGTTATCTCTTAAATTTTGTTACATCTCCCTCAACCTCTTTCTTTGTCTGTCTCCCTTCTGTCATTGTCTATGGATGTTTACCTCTCTGTTCTCCTAAAAGTTTGAAGATTAGGTCAACTCTTATTTCTAGTTCATTGGTAATTTAATCTTAATTTTTTTTCGTGATTTTTGTTGGTTGTATAATCTGCTGACGTATTTTTATACTCAAGTGTAGTTTTCTATTAAAAAGAAAAGTGGTTGGATTAAAAATAGTAAGCTATGTAACCCTCATGTTACTTTCACTTTCAAATATTGGGTACCTAAAACATTACTTCAGAGATTATGTAATCCTATTATAGTATGTTTGCTTTCCTTTATTGTTGGATTTTACATTCTGATTTGGCTTTCCTCCAAAAAATGTATATCATGAAAGACTAGACAGTTATTTGCAAGTGTTTAGAAAGGTGTTAAAAATGTAAAGCAAAGAGTCTTAACTTTCTCCTAATTGGGAGAAAAATGCTTTAACATTACTATAATAATATTCCAGGTTTGGAGGGGGTCTCCAGGCCCCATATTTGCTGTTAATAGTTGGACCTTTTAGACCATGTGTTATTTGCAATCCCAGAATGATTGCTTCTGCTATTAGTTAAAAAGATACTATTCTTTTCTTTCTGTACAAGTGCAATACTCCCCTTGAAGTCTTAAAAACTATGGTGATTTTTTTTTCTTTTCTGACCTATTCTTCCTTTAGCTAATGACAAAAAGAAACTCATAAAAGTCATAGTATGTTAAAAGACATAACAAGCAAAGAGAAAAACACTCCACAATCAAAAGATTACAGAATGTGGAAACCACTAGTCTGATCTCATGGTATCTTTATTTAAGCTAAATTTCCATGGAAATTAGTAATCTTTTGCTTGAAAAATGTGTCCTAAAGTTGAACTTTTTACAGATTGAATCTTCTTAGGCCCTCGCCCAATGCGCTAAATTAAGAACCTGATACTTAATATTTTTATTTTACTTCTCCCCTTTTAGAAATAAACTTTTAAATAAAAGCAAAGCACTTAGCTGAGTTTTAAACACTTACATATCACCTATTGGAGAAAATTTTTTAAAAATATTTGGAGCAGTCCTGTTTTCATACAAATTTAAGTAAGAGGTATTTTTTCTTATACATATTTATATGTAGTGTGCTAATTTTCTTTTTTTATACCTGTGTCCCTGTAGTAAAACTGCTGTAATATAAATACATGTTTTGTTAAAAGATAACATTTCTTTGGCATTTCTTTTAAAGGCAGTTACTGCATTTCTGCATTTGTACAGTATGTGTCTTGGCCATTTTAGATATTCTTTCTTTAACAATACCAAAGGTAATTAGACTATTTTAAAGACTAATTGCTTGACAGTTTCTAGGGTATTTTGTGTTTCAGAAGCAAAAAAAAGAAAAAAAAATAGGTCAAACCAGTAAACCTCATTTTTTTTCAAACTAATAATTTGGGGAAATAAAAACTATTGTTTAAAAAAGAAATATATATATATATATATAAATATATATGTAAAGTTAAAATTCCATACCTTGTATGTCAGGTTTGCTAAGTGTAATGTAGTTTTTTTAAGGCTCAAATACCATACCTCAGAAAATGAGGTTTACTATGGAAATACTGAAACAGTCTTTGCAGCTGTGTGACAAGTCACTCTACTACATACTGATTTGGAGACCTCCGCTAAATAGTTTTATCACTGCAGACTAAAATGTGGGACTTGTATCTTCTTTGTTTTTAATGCACACACATACATGTTCTGTGCATGTATGTGGTTACTGTGTATATGTGTATGAGTGTTGTATATGCATGTGTGAGTGTGTGTCTGTATGTGTGTACAACTAAAGAAGCTGCAGAAACTTTGTAATACTTTGTGAAAAGGATTATATTATAAAGGTTTGTACTGTCTGAGTGCACAGCTACTGGAATAAATTTAGGGAATCTCAGGAACAAGCATATAATTTGTCCAAGATTTATTTCTTCTCAGAAGTGTAAGTGCAGTTTTTAATTCTGTATATTATTTAATATTTTACCAATAAAATAAACTTCTGACATAAAAAGTTTGCTATAAAAACTTTCTGGTGAAAATTCTGTACACAAACATGTCTTCCAAATACAGAAGACTAAATTGTTGACTATACCAGGCTTAAATTATCATTGCCATTGTGTATTTGTCACACTTCCATTTCCAGAAGTTTGGATACATGTGATATCTGCAATCTACATCTCAATCGTTAGTCATCTCCATCATTACTATATAGTCCACCAGAGCAGAGAACAAAGTATTACATGATTTGTTAAGAATGACATCTCTGCTCTTTAGACAGCTTTCATACATATCTTATTTCACTTTTAAAAAAGAGGAGTGTACATCAGAGCCTATCCCCTTTCTATATAAGAAAATAGACCTTAGGAAAGAAAATTGTGACTTACTCCAAAGAGCATAGTAGTGCACTTAAATTACACAAGAGGTCTGAGTGCTCTGATATGGTCAATAACACTACCAGAATAACACTACTGCTATAGAAACCAGTATTCTTAGAAGTCAAAGATAAAATTAAGAAGTCATAGCGATTGTTCAATCACACTGGCAAAAACTGGTTGCCAGTTCTGCTTCATGTTGTACAATCACTACGTGAGTCATACACATCTCTTTGTTTCTTAGATTTTACAAATGTAACTTATCTTTTGCCATGAGAAGTTTGTTCTGTTATAAACATCTTCATAACCAGAAATGCAAAAGGGCATATATGACTGCAAATTCATTTTATTGAGTGTTAGCTATCCACTATCCTTCAGGCCAATTTGAACTCCACCGTCACATTTCAGATAGCTGTTAAGAGTTTTTCCTCACTGATATGTATTTATAGAATTTCATGGATACTTACCACATTCCCCAGTAATTTCACTTCCATGTGTCACACAGAATGAAAAATATACCATAAATTCAAATGAAATTTTCCTGCCTTGACTGTATCATAATTCAAAACACTAACCTAATTTGGGCAGGGGAGGATGTAAAGCAAGTGAAATAGCAAAGCAAAAAGAAGAAAAACTTACCAAATCATCCTCCAGTATTAAGTTTATAAAGGATTCCTTCAAGATCAGCAAGGAATATCAAATTCCCCTGGTGTATTATATCAACAGGAGCCAAATGAAAAGGATTTCTTGAAAAATGTGCCATATGCTCTTGACTTTTCAATTGCAATATGGTCAGAGAAATTATAAATAATTTAAATCTTGATATGATTGTAAGACTTTTTATCAGCATGCTCAAGCCAGAAGACTGTTCTTGGGGTGTGAACCACATGGTGAAAGGATTTCATCTAGCATTTTAGTAACCCTCCCTCCTGCTATTAGGGGGTTCCAAATGGACCCGTTAAACTTCCAGGAAAATCCCCTTTTTTGTTAACACCCCTACTGAAATTTCCTGGTGTGTTTATTTAACTTCTCACTAGAGGTTCCAGTGAAGGTAACAATTGGTGAATTTGAATTTTCCTACTTTTCTCCTGTTTGGCACAATACCCAAGGGAGAGGTTTTAATAAAATAGCCTAACTGGCAAATGGGAGAAATTGACAAAGAAGACAAACTTATTTGGACATCCATAATCCCGTATAAAAATGGGTAAAACCTGGAGGAGATCCTGGAAAATAAAGATGTGTTCAGTCTGATGAATATGAATGTGGTAGCCTTTTTCTTCTTGCTCTTATTGCTGCTTTATAATCCTAAACTGTCTTGGATCAGACCAAGTGCTTCTAACTTGAAATTTGTCAGGCAAAGGACAAATCCCTCAAAGCAGTGCAAATGGATACTGCCCATATTGGTGTTGAGTTGTTTGTTCTAGAAATCCTTAGAAGAGCTGTATGAAGCTGATCATCAAACCAAATGGAATGTCTGTGAAGAAGCAAGAGGAAGAACCAAAGGTAAAAAGGAAGTAACCTAAGGGTATTTGTGTTGGGTTTCATTGGGCCTTTGGTAAGCCTGTGGTAGAAGAGGGAGGAGTCACTGTGTTGTCATTTCACCTCACCAGATGGAGTTGGGATCAGAATCAACTGTCTCCACCGGGAGGGAGTACCTAGTGAAATCCCTTGATCAGGAAGTAGGAGAATTTGGCTAAGAAGGAATGGCAACAGAGTTCATTTTGTATCAATGCCCTGGGCCCACATATTGGTTCTGGTTTTGTGGACATAAAAGCTTAAAAGACTGATTAACATCTATCTGTTCTCCTTGACCCTGTCACAATTCTGATTACTCTAAATAAAACACAGTCTTTTTCAATGTGAGAAATTCGATGCAACCACAATATGTGAGTTTTAACCATACCCCTCTTTTTTACAAGTACTTTGCAAATGAGCACGATCGTTCCTGACTTTATCTAATTCACTCTCAAAACGCTCATGGAAAGTGTAGGGTGTCTGATACTTTATCTTCATTTTATTGGCAAGGAAACAGATTCAGGTTGGTTGTGATTTTGTTCATAAGCACCCCAATCAGTGAAAAAGCTAAAACTAGACTCTAATTCCACATATACTTAGTTCAGTGTTTTAATTTCTAAACCAGTTTATTCACCATTTGATTGATAAACCCAATTAATAAGAGAATCAGCAGGCATACTTTAAAAGTAATGTTTTGCTTTTCTAATTTTTAAACAGAATTATCCCAAATGAACTCACTGGCACAGTCATTAGGACTCTGAAATACAGTATTAAGTAGCAAGGCAAAAATCATTTGAAATTAAAATATTGTTGCAGAAATTTTTTTAATGAATAAATTGTCCTAGCTTGGTTCTTCTAAAGACCCCTTTGTGACCTAATTTAAATACATGTGGGCTTTTGATTACTTACAAAATTTCCTTCAGAGTTGATGGAATTCTTTGCCGTTTTTTAAATCACTAGATCTATATCCCCATACTCATTTTCCTTAGTTCTTTCATTGCAGAATCTACTTTCTAATATTTATACTTTGTTTTTTGCCTCCTCTGCATTTGCAAACCTTCACCTGACTCATCATTAAATCTATGAATTTATCGGTACTGGAAGTTCTGTCAATGATATCCTACTGTTTTCAGTGATATCATTGTCATTATGTCTTCCAAATTCAATGAGCAGCCTGGAGATTGTGCTTATTCTTCTTAGGTGCTAAAACCTATTACTAACTTATCTCTTTACTGTTAATTCTGTAGCATAGAGCAATATCAAGATTCACCCTCAACCCCAAATCTGTTCTTGTGAAATGAGTGATATATTTATGGTAAAATCCAACCTTATGTTGTCTATCCTTAGGAATGAGACATGTACTACCATTTGGTCAAAGCCAAGACAAGTTTCCCCAGTCTTCAAGGGATGGTTGCTGTAGTGACACCTAGCATTATGTTCTCCTTGTCTTACTTCTCCAATGTAAGTAAATAACATTTTTTTGGCCTTCAAACAGTCTATTCTTTGTCTCCCGACTCCTCCTCACCCCACCCCTCTGCACAGCCCCTCCCCACCCCACCTCCCTTCACTGTTTGTTTCTTTATTTGTATCAGATTGTAACATGCATATATATTACTATCATTTGATGACACTCAAGGGGAAAAAAGAAACTGGGGCAGCAAATGACTCATGTTTTTCCAAGCTCTTAGCCAAATTACTTTTTAGTCATCCTAACAAATATGGGAGTTTGGCTATACCATAACACTAATACGTTTCCCAAGCTGCAAGTAGAAGCCCAGAGTCTGCTGCTTTCTTCTTTAATGTCTTGACAAGTCTGATTATAGTTAAGAAAGTGATCACTTGATCACATAACAAGCATGAGAAAAATTCTGCTACAGGCAAGGGTAAAGGAAAGAATTTATTCTTTATTTGCCTTGAAGAATTCAAGTAGCTTTCTTGGGTCTTTAAGATATGAAATGGGTCATGACCTAATTCTTTTGAAATACAGATGAGCTCTGTATTAGATCCCTTATGCTTTTTCTTGTTTTTACTTGAAATTCCAAAAATGAGTGCACAATAATATAGTCAATTCGAACTACAGTATGCTGACACATTGTCTGCTCTAATTAGAAAAAAAGTCTTTTTGACTCTTAAAAATTATGATTAAGCATCATATTGAGACACTAGCCACCATATTCAATATGATATCTCTCAGCTTTAACTAAATGCCCATTTGTGTTAACATATTTTGAATGATTAATTTATCCTCGTTCATAGTTTCTAATCTATAGAAAACAAAATCTTAACACTAAAGAGCTTGATATGGTGTGGTGAGTTTGAGCTATATAAAAAACGTACTAACATGTCCTTCCATCAATGTAGATTATCTTAATGATGTGGGATTTTTTAATGAGCAATCTGTCATAAGTATGTTAGGATACTCAGTATGTTTGGGTTAATTATATTATACTGCTTTATCTGACTCTTAGAATATAAACATGGCATGTTCAGCCCAGTTCAAAAAAAAGAAGCACTTGAGAACTCCCAGAAATGAACAAGATAATGAAGGGTATGTATTTTCCTTTCTGTACTCACATGGTTCATATGAGTATCAGTAGGTCTTGCCAGCCACATTTCCAATGTGTGTATAACCCGAGTACAATTATTAGTCATCACATGGAAGTTTAGAAGTAGCTTTGGGCAATACTAGTGTCCCATGGTAATTAGGCATATCCAAGTATCATGTATTAGTAATGGCAACCTGTCAACCTGCCACTGGACAGCAAGTGTCACCTATAATAATACACCATCACAGGGTTAGGGAACAAGTAGTATAATTTATTTACTTGCTATGTTTTTATTTATTTATTTATTTATTTATTTATTTATTTATTTATTTATGTATATAGAGACAGAGTCTTGCTCTGTCACCCAGGCTGGAGTGCAATGACACGATCTTGGCTCACTGCAACCTCCATCTCCCAGGTTGAAGTGATTCTGTTGCCTCAGCCTCCTGAGTAGCTGGGATTACAGGCTGCCGTCACCACACCCAGGTAACTTTTGTATTTTTAGTAGAGACGGGGTTTTGCCATATTGGCGAGGCTGGTGTCAAACTCCTGACCTCAGGTGATCCACCTGCCTCTGCCTCCCAAAGTGCTGGGATTACAGGCGTGAGCCACCACGCCTGGCCACTTGCTATGTTTTAAATCTGCAGACTTTTCATTTCTATTTATCTGCTGTTTGTTCTTTAGTTCTCTGTATGCTGGGTTATAAGTAACCCTTGTATTTCTCAGAAGCAAAGCCTTTTTTTTTGTACTTTTTTTTTATTTGTAAGACTAATTTTCAATATTTTGAGACCATGTAAAGTACAAATGCAATAGTTGGGAGAATTGGCCCAGTGACTGTTTTACGCTTCTAAATTTGTTTTGGTCTATGAGACCTAAATTCATTCTGTTTGTCCAGACTATTATGGCAGAACTCCATAATAAAACTTATTTGGAGAAACAAGGACAGCTCCATCATTGGCCATCTGAATGACAGTAAGAGTGAATGACTTATCTTACCTCATTTATCACTATGTACCAAGCAGGCCTGATTTATATGTAGCAAAACCTTTCATGACAGCAAGGCCTTTGAATATTTTACTATAAGTAAAGTAAAACTATAATGGGCCTAAGTGTAAAAAATAATCTTATCATTTTATTGAGTAATATAAAACAGAGTATCTCAAGATTATGAAAGAATGTACACATTTTAAAACCTAAATTTAAATCTAAATACAACCTAATTTTAATTTAAACCTAAGTTCAAGGTGAAGGGAGTAAAATATTATCCTTTAAAGATATAAGGTTTTTGCTTTTTTTCTTTCGAGAACCCTGAAAATGTTACCTGATAAATAGTACCAGAGGAATAAAAGACAAGTAGGGAACGACGTATCCACATATTCTTTCTAGGATTCTGGCTCAGCGACATTATTTATTCTGGGATTCCTAGCAAGGCCACTTTGTGTCCTTGGAGAAATTTAAGTAAAGTCTGCAGAATTAGCCTGTAGGATGAGACAAGGATAGAATGTGCAGATGATTTATATCTCAACATTAAATTTGAGTCTACTTGGAAAATTGGGTAGATCATAAGTTTTGTCCTTTCTTTCGATACTATCTCTTTCTTTCTGAATGACTGGTTCCTGTTACAGTGTCCACAAAAAAAATTATCTAAAATTTAGGAAGTAGAGTATTTATTGCATGCAAGCCCCTTGACTAAATACTGTAGGAAGTTCATTCATTTATTCAGTACTTCCAATGTGCTTGTCTAGGTGCTTAGCACATAATATTGAATAAGACACAATCCCTGTATTCAAGGATACAAAAATCTTACAGTGAGGAAGCAAACAAATAATTAGGCATCATAAAACATGGTAATTATTACCATAAATATGAAAGAAATATACTATGGAAACAAATGGGTGGGGAACCTAATTCAGCCTGAGACTAAGAAAAATATGTCCTGGTAGAAGTCACAACTAAGCTGAGTTCAAAAAGATAAACAAAAGTAAATTTCACAAAGAGGGAAAGATGAAATGGGAAAATGGAAAACATGTTCTAAGCAGAGGAAAGACATCTACAAAGTCCTGGAAGAGACAGTGGGGCAGACAGGGAAAGACAAGAAGAGTCCAAGAGAAACAATGACAGAAACAGAGAGTGAATAAATATGAATGGTTCCATTCAGAGAATTGAGTGTTCAGTATGGCTTGAGTGTAAGATGGGAACAAGAGATGAAATTGGAGAGTTGAGTAGAGTTGCATGTTAGGGCTTTGTTTTTCAAAATCAAGGAATTTGAATTTATACCAAGGGAAACAAGGACCAATGGAGGCTCTATTTGGAAGTGATATGATTAGATTTGCAAAATTGTTTGGGCTTCAATATGAGATGAGATTGGAGGGATGCCAGACTGGAAGTAGAAGCTGCTGCAGAAATCCTAGAAAAAGGTAATCGTGGTTTGTGCTATGGGAGTGGTCTGGAAATGGAGAGATACAGATTCCAAAGATATTCAAAAGGTGGAAAGTACTGGCCTGCTCTGTGCTGGATGTATGTGGGTAGTGAGGAAGGGGGGTTAATTAAGGATGATATCCTGGTTTCCGACTGGGAAGGTTAGGTGCATGGTGGTGCCATTTACTCACATCAAAAAACACAAGGGGAAACATAGATTTAAGGAGTAGAAAGGTGATGAACATGCTGAACCTGTTGAGTGTGAAATACCAGTATCACATTCAAGTAAAGATATCTAGTAGGAAATTAGAGATACCAGGTTAATATCAGGAGAAAGATCTGGGCTTAGATCACACACACACACACACACACACACACACACATAAATGCATATACAGTCATGTGTTGCTTAACGACAGGGATGTTGTTAGGCAATTTCAGTGTAAACAGTACAGAGTATGTATGTAGTTCTTATGCAAACCTAGATACTATAACCTACTGCTCCTAGGCTACAAAACTGTACAAAATAGTGGTCCTAGAGATGCCTATATAAATAAAAGAGATTGTCTAAAAGCTGTGTGGGGATATAGGGTTGTTCTATAACTGTATAACCTGCCTTTTAGTGAGAACTTAAGCATTCCTATATGGAATACAGTGGTCAATTGTGATACAGATCACTAGGCAATAGGAATTTTTCAGCTCTATTATAATCTTATGAGACCACCATCCTATATGTGGTCTGTTTTTGACTAAAATGCTGTTATACAAGGTATGACTATATATACATATGTATATTTATGGTAATTGAAGCTACAGATTTGAGGAGATCAACTAGGGAGAGTACACTAAAATAGAAAACGTTAAAGTCAAACTCATGGAGTTTGTAAAGTATAAGAAAAGTTATACCAAGGAATTCCTTCAGTAGAAGATATAAGATTCATATGAAAATTAGTATAAAGAAAAGCTGTCACCGAGGGTCAAAATATAGGTACTGGCAGTATGAGGTGGCTCACAACTGTAATCCTAGCACTTTAGGAGGCCAACGTGGGAGGATCACTTGAGGCCAGGAGTTCAAGACCAGCCTGGGCAACAAAGCGAGAACCCATCTCTACAAACAATTTTAAAAATTAGCCAGGTGCAGTGGTGGACACCTGTAGTCCTAGCTACATCAGAGGCTGAGGCAGGAGAATCGCTTTCATCTGGGAATTTGAGGCTACAGTGAGCTATGATTGTGCCACTGCACTCCAGTCTGGGAGACAGAGTGGTACCCCATCTCTAAAAAAAACAACAAAAACAAACAAAAAAACCAGAGGTACAAGTTACCTGGGACTCCTAGTAGGAGAAGGTTTGGGTGGCAAAGAATAGACTCATGGAAACAGGGGTATTGAAGAGAGATTCTAAAATTGTATTGGGAAGTTTTCAGAAAGACAGCTAAAGACTTAGGTGGAAATCAGGGTACAGAGTAATTTTAAGAGAACTGTACCTCAATTTTCAGTTCCTTTGAGTATGAATGTGTATTAGAAACAGAAACAAAGACCAGAACCAGAGAGCCCAAACTTCCGCTGAGCACAGCTTGGTCCAGAGAGTCCCTGAATACCTCAGCAGGGGTCTGAGGAAGCTAGGCATGTGTCTTTTCTGTCATAAATGTTCAGACAGTTTCTTGTTTGTTTTTTTTTTGTAAGGTATAGGGTAAAGTAATACTTAAAATTATTCTCTTTATAAATGTGGCATATACAAATGTAAAAAGTAGGGATATATTTGCACTTACCTGTTTGAATGTGTCATGTATTATCATCTCCTTTTGAGCTGGAGGTTATCAGAGAGCATCTCAATTTATAGAAATGGAATCTGAGGCCTTCAGCATGAATCTTTCGGTGAATTTATTTATACAAGCCTGTTTTCTTAACAACTAGTTGGTCACATGGCTAGAAACTAGGGTTTCGTCATAGTCCATGATGCTCAAGGTCACACTGAGAGGCAGGATGTACAGTTATAGAACAACCCTATATCCCCACACAGCTTTTAGACAATGTCTTTTACTTACACAGGCTTCTCTAGGACCACTTTTTAACCACAATCTATTACTGATCTTCTGGTAAACTGCATTCCTTTTAGCAAAATTAACTAAGTTTTCCCATCTATTCTCATACAGGTCTTCAGTTACCCCCACATTTGTAAATTAACTGGGTGTATAAATATATGATACCCAAGTAAATCTTTATTTTTTTCACAGCCTACATAAGGAAGACATCTTGCAAATATGATATAAAAAGAGCCTTTATATCAAATTATAATATATTAATATGTCATTACAAATTAATAATCCTGAGAATATCTTCTATATATCCTATAATAAAATATTTCAAAATATTTTACATGTCTATATAAGAATTTATAAGAGTTCATTATGGGTGACAACATTTCACATGAGAGAAAATTTATGACAAGATTTCTAAGTAAAACTAAACCCACTCATGGGTTTATAATTATTATTATTTATAGCAGTACTGTACAGTAGAAATGTAATGTGTACCACAAATACAAGCTGCATGTGTAATTAATTTTTCTAGTGGCCATGTTAAAAATATTTAAAACATACAAAATTAATTTTAACATATTTAATTTTATCCAATATATCTAAAATATCATTTCAACATGTATGCATGTAAAAACTTATTAGTGATATACTTTACCTTCTTTGTTTTTTATACTAAGTCTTTGAAACCCAGTGTGTATTTTACATTTATAGCATATCTCAATTTGGGCTACATTTCAAGTGCTCAAAAGCAGATCTATGGTCTATCCTAATAATTACATTGAACTATATAAATACTCCTGCTTTATAACAATAACCACAGCTACCTTTTATTGAGGCCTTGTTATGTGGTAGTCACTATAATAATTTCCATGTTTTTCTTATTTCATCTTCAAAGCTATGATGGAAATTCCATTGTCACCCATATTTTCTAGATGGAATAACAAGAGACTTCAAAGGGTTTAACGGCCTTGCCTAAAGCTGTGGAGTTAACAAGTGATGGACCAGGGATTCAAATACAAAGATTTATATGTACATTGAAATAAGGTATATACATTATTATTTATATTGTAAATTATTATAATATATAATTATAAAATATCATTTAAATTATTATTATTTTATGTTTTTATATGATTTCATATTTATAATTTTTCAGTAAAGATAGCCAATTCAGTTGTAGGAGAAAGTAAATTTGTGGTAAAGTGATTTGATAGTTGGAAAAGTTAGACCACTGCCCCACTGAACTTGTGGAACAGTAAGAGAATTTATAAATACTAAAATAAGAAAAATAAACAAAAGAAATTATGTTGCAGAAATAATGATTTTGAATAAAGTAGCTATAGGGCCTTATTTCCTTGCCAAATAAAACCAAAAAAAAAATGAATAGAGGTGGGAAGAATAATAGTATGTCCTGGATGCATTTCAATGAGATGATATAGAAGACAATTAATATGTGATGCAATGCACTAAGTTGTTGAACCTCTACATTATTAAGTGTATGGAAAGAAAATCAGTAACAAGTGTTTGGAAAACTAGAGAATTGATTTTGGTCTGAATTTTCTAAAATAGGAAGTTAGGAATTTGAGAGCTAAGATATTCCGCACAAGATATGATGTCTGAAGAACTCAGATGAAAATCAGCCAATCTGATTTGGATAAAACTAAAGATGAATGTGATGGTCAGTGGTATGGAGTTGGAGGTCCAGGAAAAAATTAATTAACAAAAAGATGTTCTGTCCTTCTCATGATTCTATGGGGTTTCTCTACTCTTCACTATAACATCACAATGGCTTGTTCTTGCTTCAAGTATGCCTATCTTATATTTGAATCAGCTCCTTCAATCTCACTGGCCTTGAAGTCTGCAAATTAGATCCCTTTTTCCAAACACTAAGCCATATTTTCCCTACCATTCAAGATACACTTGGAATCAATCTACTCCAGGAAGTCTCTCCAAACCACATATGGGAAATATGATATCTTCTATGGAGGAAAACAATGGCATGGATAATTCATACAAATGTTCTCATTCCATGGGTTAAGTATTGCCATAAGATAAACCAATATCCTTGGGTCTGGTTTGCTTTACCATCACTTTTCCACCTCAGCTTCCACATAGCTCTGCTTCAGACCATATAATCCTTATTGCGCCAGTTTGTATCCTTTTTTCTGAGCATTCTGGCCTCTGCCTCTCTTGTTTACTGTTTACCTAGGAGTCTATTTTTTAAAATCCAGCGAAAGCAATATTAATATTCACAAGCAGGTGGCAAGTAAAAAGAATTGATTGAGGCCAGGAAGTCTTTACTTCCTAGAAGAGGTTTCATCTTACTAGCTGATTCAAAGAGATGTAATAGAGTTGAAAGAGAGCATGAGCTTTGACATACACAGAGCAAGGAGGTCCCAAGAGTTATTTGCTTTGTTAATATTACTTAAGCTGTTTAATCTTTCCAGCCTCAGTTTCCTCATCTAGAGTGATATCAAGGATAACTATATGGCACAGCTATTTTATTTATTCACGTATTTATCAATTAATTTGGGAATGGAAATAGCATGTGTCATTTAAATATTGAAAACAAGATATAAAAATACAAATTATTTCTTGTCTTCAAGAGATATGTAATAGATATGTAATGGGAAATAAAAAAATCAGATGTTAGAGTATTTTAAAGTGGTATGTTGGCAGTAAGTGCAGGAACATTGGAGTCAGAAAAAGGGAAATTACACATTTTACTTTAGGGGATAGAGAAATCATTCAGGAAAATCAAGCAGTATTAAGCACTGACACTTGAGCTACGGTGGAGGAAGGATGTAATTATTTTAGATATTTCTTAATATATTCATTCACTCATTTCTTTATTCCTTCAGCAAATATTTATTGTGTTCCTAGTACATGGTACTGAAAGTAGGGATGAATACAAAAGAGATGGTCGTTTCTAAGACATGCGTATTTCTTCTGTTATCACAGTGCTTATAGTCAATGTGAAAGAGAGGCAGCTATGTTAAGAGAAGTGCTCTTAATAGATCTCCATTTAACTGACTTGGCAAATTAACCAATATTATCAATTTCCTTTGCAAAACACTCTGATTAATATTCAGGGCTCAGTGAAAGCTCACAGCCAGTAGATGACGCTCCAGTAAGCCTACACATTTTTCTCATTGGTGCCGTTGCATGCTTGCCAAGAATTAGTTGTGTTTATTCCCAAACCATTGCCAGTTGACTTCGTATTATAACCATGTAATAAAAATAACATTGCTTCCGTAATTCAATGAAATAGAGTATAAAATGAGAGAGTTGCTTCTTTGAAAATTAACTTGAATCTTTTGGAAAGACTCAATAAAGGAGAATTGCTAAAAACTTTCCTATGAAATTAGGTGGAGGAGATACAATGAGCAAAGACTCAGAAAAAAAAAAAACTTAATAATCCAGAAAGTTCATATTTAGATTGGCTTGCAAATGTGTTTTTTTAGTTTAAAGATAGTGAAATTAGAAATTATGGATGGTACACTATAGTAAAGAAAGATTGTATGGATCTTCAGTCAATGGACCTGTTTCTAAATTAAAGGCTATATCCTTAAATTAAAAAATAGGGGAATGAATGTATAACTGTATTATATTAAAATAAATGTTTAAGAAATGTAAATATCTTATGCTTCTTAGATTTGAGTCTATTTTAATATTAGCAATCATGAGATAAGAGGGCTTCTAGTAAAGAAATATATGTTATGGTATGGAAAGTATTAAGACCTTGGAAATCTACAGTGGAGTATACGATCAATCCTGGAGAATAGGAGCTCTGAAATAGATTGAGCCAGGCATAGAAAAGGGGTAGGGACAAGAGAGCATTCAATGTGAGCAAAACAGAGACAAAAAGAGACACAAGAGGCCGGGCGCGGTGGCTCACGCCGTAATCCCAGCACTTTGGGAGGCGGAGGCGGGCAGATCACGAGGTCAGGAAATCGAGACCATCCTGGCTAACACGGTGAAGCCTCGACTCTACTAAAAATACAAAAAAATTAGCCGGGCGTCGTAGCTCATGCCTGTAGCCCCAGCTACTCGGGAGGCTGAAGCAGGAGAATGGCGTGAACCTGGGAGGCGGAGCTTGCAGTGAGCCGAGATTGCGCCACTGCACTCCAGCCTGGGCGACAAGCAAGACGCCATCTCAAAAAGAAAAAAAAAAAAAAAGAGAGACGCAAGAGGTCCAGATACAAGCTGGACCATATAGTGTGAAAGTACACGTGGTACATCATCTGGGCTGGTAGTGGGGGCCAGAACTAGATCTTAGAAAGCCTTAAAAGTGATAATCAAAGTTCAAGATAATTGAACTTTATCTTGAAGGGTTTAAAGTTAGGGGGTTATATTATCAGATTTGAAGAAAAATAGATGAGCCTAGACCAGGATGGGTTCATGTGGGACAACATTGGAGCCAAGCGATTAATTAATTTAGGTAAGAAATGATGGCAGCCTGGGGTAAGATGGCTGCAATGGGATTGTCATTATGTGATGAATTTTAGAGATATTTGTGAGATATAATCAACAAGATATGGTAACTAGTTGTAGGGGTCAAAAATAGTGGGAGAGGTCAAATATATCGCCTCAATTCTCACTGAAGAAATAGGGTGAGTGGTGTCATTTATACAGGTGTGCAACTTTAATGAAAAAGAGGTTGACTAGGGAGGGTTGGAGGATGAGGAATTCCCTTCTGAAAACACTATGTTTATATCATGCACAAGACCCTTAAGTTGGAAAGTCTTATGAGCAATTGTATACATAGGGTTCAGGAAAGAGGTAAGCTTAGAAACAGAGGATTATTTGGCACTTGCACATAGATAGTAATTGGAACCGTAAAGAGTAGAGTGGATTTCCCAAAGAGAGTTTGTAGAATGTAAAGAGAATTGAAGAAAAGAAAACTGCTCAGGAAAGAGTCCTGGGGGCAGAATATTGAACTATAAATAGAAGAAAAATCGCCAGAAAAGGAGATTAATAAAGGAGAAGCCAAAGAATTAGGAGGAAAGGAAGTGCTCAACGTGTTCATTGCTACTAAGTGAAAAATGCCCAATGGATTTAGGAGTATATAGGTCGTGGGTGCCCATATTTGAGGGTACATTCAGGGGAGGGTCTGGAGCTTAAGGCAGACTCTTGTGGAGTGAGGAGTGACAGGAAAGGGAGAAATGGGAGGTGGAAAATACCATTATTTTGTTGTTTCAAGAGACGTATGTCTGGTGGAGTATATAAAAAGGAAAGCCTGAAAAAGCTGAAAAGGATAGGTCTAAAAGATCTTAAAACGCCAAGCTAATGGGAGTTGTATTTTGTCTCATAGAAAATTCAGGGCACAGGGTAAAGTCTATATAATAGAAACCACTTACTTTGACAATAGTGTAGGGAATGGAATTAGTGTGGGGTGAGAGGGTTAGTAAAGGAAGTTAGCTAAGGCAAAGCTCACCCATGGTATACTGGCACACAGGTATGCTGCAAGCAGTTTGCTACTGGAAATACAGTACTCACATTTGCACAAGACAAAAAACTGGAGTGGATTCAAGTTCCCCTCTTTGCTAATTCTACTCTTACTTTTCTCGCCAGTATATTTTAGTATATTTCCTATTGGAATGGGAAACAAGGGGGGTGGAGTTATAGCCTAAACTTCTAGAATTGTACTTAACATGGAGTATGCCTGACGGAGCATCATGCATGTGAACTTCATCCATTCTGTGTGTTGATATCAGGAATAAAAAAGAGATTGAGAACCACTGAATTAGAGAAAATTGCAACCCTTAAATCAGAGACGACAAGATCTTAATTAGGCATTATCGGCAGGGAAAGTAAAGAGAGAAAGATTATTGGAGTGAGGTTACAGAGTTAGAAACAATAGGACTCAGAAGCTGATTGGATGTGAGAGGTGAAACATCACTGCCAAAATAGCAATACTCTTTATTGAATGCTTTTAATATGTCAAGCACTCCCAAAAGAACATACACAGTATAACATACGTCATCCCATTTCAATTTCCCAACAGTGTTGCAAAGTAGGTATTTTTATTCTGATTTTATAGATAACAAAAATAAAGTTTAGAGAGTTTGAGCAACTTTCTCAAGGCCATCCAGATTTTAAGTGGCATACCTTGGGTTCAAACCAAGGGTTGTTAGATTCAAAACCTTTGTTATCATCATTACTCAAATCTAAAATGACTCTCTTATTAGGTGTTTGGCTGTATGATGGTAAAATCAAATTCAGATGATAAATCCAGATGAAGAGCAGGTGTAGGAGAAAAGTGGCCAGTTCAATTTTAAACATATTCGGTTTTTGAAAGCCTGGAGAATATCCCTGGTGAAGACGTCTAATAGACAGTTACATATATAAGTCTAGAGTTAACGGAGATGTCTGGAAGGGGATAAAGATTTATGAGGCATTAGCATTTAAATTGTGGTGAAAGTCATGGGAATGGATGAGATTTCCCAGGGAGATTGCAACATGAGGAGAGGATAAAGTGGAGAGCGAAGAAACACCAAAATGTAAAAGGAGGTCAGAGGGAAGTATCAGCGAGGGAGTCAGGGGAGGAATGTTAATACAAGTTAGAGGGAAGTAGCAGAGGGCGATATCACACCGAAGCAGTAAAGAACAGCAAGAGAAAGGAGTGATCAGTCATCCCATGCTATGGAGTGGTCATGAAAGACGAAGACTGAAAAAATTTCAGTAGATTCAGAGAATTGTGAGTGAGAAATACAAGTTGAAACAGTGTGAGATTTAATTTTAATAACGCACAGTATCATCTAAGGTCTGTCAATCTAAGGTGCATTTTCATTCTAAGTGTTTTTCTAAGGAAACAATAAGAAATTAAGACATTCATTGCAGCATTGTTTCTGATAGCAACCATATCACAGTAGTTAAGAGCACCTACTCTAGAGCCAGCCTGAGTTGAAACCTCAGTTCTGCTACTTATTAGCTCTGTGAACTTGGGCAAGTTACTTTTCTGTGCCTTAGTTCCTTTATCTGTAAAATAGGGATAGTAAGAGGATTACTACTATTAATAAGGTTGTTGCAGCCTGGTTGGTTTTTTATTGTTACATAATAAAAAATCAGGGCAATTGGGGTAGCCATCACCTCAAACGCTAATTATTTCTTTGTGTTTGGAACATTCCAAATCTTCTCTTCTAGCTATTTTGAAATATACAATAAATTATTGTTAATTATATATAGCCGATTGTGCTATCAAACACTAGAACTTAATGCTTCTATCTAACTGTATCTTTGTACCCATTAACCAACCTCTCTTCATCCCCCACTCAGTTGTTCCCAGCCTCTAGGAACTATGAATCTACTCTCTACCTCCCTGAGATAAACCTTCTTAGCTCCCACATATGAGTGAAAACATGCAATATTTGTCTTTCTGTGCCGTGCCTGGCTTATTTCACTTAACATAATGACTTCCAGTTCCATCCATGTTGCTTCAAATGATATGACATTTTTACAGCCAAATAGTATTTCATTGTGTCTATATAAAACATATTTTGTTTATTCATTCATCTATTGATAGACACTAAGTTTGGTGCCATATATTGGCTATTGTGAATAGTGCCACAATAAACATGGAGGTGCAGCTATTTCTCTGATATACGGATTTCCTTTCTTTTGGATAATACCCAGTAGTGGAGTTTCTGGATTGTATGGCAGTTCTATTTTTAGTTTTCTTAAGGAACCTCCATACTATTCTTCATAATGGCTGTACTAATTGACATTCCAACCAACAGTGTTCAAGAGCTTCCTTTTCTGCACATCCCCACCAGCATTTGTTGTTGTGCAATCTGTTAGCCTACAATACTTATTTGTCCTGATTGGTTTTTACAGTAATTAAATGTGTAAATACCATAAAGTGTTCATTACAGTGCCTAGAACATAGTAAGAGTGAATTCTTTGTTAAATGAATAGAGATAAAGGTAATCAAAATGCTCAATGGTGAGGTTGATTAAAATAAATTACATATCCATGCACTGGGATATAATGCAACTGTGAAAAATTATGTAGTTAACTATTTAACAATATGGAAAGATACTGATGGACTATTAATTAGAAAAAAGTTATAAATCATATGAATAGAATGATTGCATATGTGAATAAACAATATGTACCTATGTGTTAGATATGTATGATGATTTTTAGAAAGAGTTGTACCAAGATGCTTATATGTATAGATGGTTGGATTATGAGTTTTTTAATTTTAAATTTTTACACATTTAAAAATTACATAGAAAAGATTATTTGTATGATAAAAATTTTTTAACATCCTGGAGGTCAGGATATTGAATAGCAAGTGATAATTATTCTTTGGCAAAACTTTTCTGTGGAAGAAAGTAGACTGAAAGCATAGGAGGTACAGCACATTTATAACCAATGGAGTAGCACACTATGTAAAATGCTGTACAGAGTCCTGCTACCTGGGAGGCTTCTAATAAACGGGGGTTGCTGTTATTATTATTGCCACTAAAATGCCTTCAGGTCTCGTAGACTTTCAGCACCAGCACAACTCTACTGAGTAGCCAAGGAGCGGGAAATAAGAGAAGAAACTTTAAAAAAGGAGAGTGTTCTAGAAAGAGAACTCTCCTTGAGAACATTCTGGACAGTGCTCCTGGACAGTGTGCTGGTGCTGAAAGTCTATGAGACCTGGAGACATTTTAATGACAATAATAAGAATAATAGCAACCCTCGTTTATCAGAAGCTTCCCAGGTAGCAGGACTCTGTACAGCATTTTACATGTCCTGCTTCTCGATTGGTTATAAATAAGCTGTAGCTTCCATGCTTTCAGTCCACTTCTTTCACAGACAAGTTTTACCAAAGAATAATTATCACTTGCTATTTCTATATCCTCACCTTTAGGATGTTAAAAAAAATTATCATAAAAACAATCTTTTCTATATATGTGCGTGTGTGTGTGTGTGTGTGTGTGTATGTGTATGTATATATATTTTTTAAATGTGTGAAAGTTTTAAAGTAAAATTTAAAAAAAACTCATAATCCAGCTGGCTGTGGTGGCTCATGCCTGTAATCCCAGCACTTCAGGAGGCTGAGGTGAGTGGATCACTTGAGGTCAGGAGTTTGAGACCAGCCTGGCCAACATGGCAAAAACCCATCTCAACTAAAAATACAGAAATTAGCCGGGTATGGTGGCGGGGGCCTGTAATCCCAGCTACTCAGGAGGCTGAGGCTGAGGAGAATCACTTGAACCCAGGAGGCGGAGGTTGCAATGAGCCGAGATCATGCCACTGCACTCCAGACTGGGCAATAGAGTGAGAGTCTGTCTCAAAAAAAAAAAAGAAAAGAAAAAAATCCCCTCATAATCCAACCATTTACATATAAGCATGTTGGTATGTATCTTTCTAAAAATTATCATACATATCTAATACATAGGTACATATTGTTTATTCACATATGGAATCATTCTATTCATATGATTTATAACTTTTTACTAATTAATAATCTGTCATTGTCTTTCCATGTTGTTAAATAGTTAACTACATAATTTTCACAGTTGCATAGTATCCCAGTGCATGGATATATAATTTATTTTAATCAATCTCATCAATGAGCATTTTGATTATTCTTATCTGTATTCATTTAACAAACACTCAATTCACTCTTCCTATGTGCCAGGCACTGTAATGAACACATTCTATACATTGCTCCTGGAGGTCAGGCCAGGTGCAGAGATAATTATATATAGGGACTGCCTCAGGACCACAGAGAAGATAAGACTCAAGGTACCAGACAATCTATACAGTGGCCAAGATAATAAGAAAAAAATATAGTGTTTCAAGATGCTTTCTTCCCACCTGTTATTTTTACAAATTTGTTTTGGTATCTAATCATTTGGGCTAAAAATGCCCTGGTTTATTTCTCATAGAGGCTATAAACCCCTAAAGGTTTATGAACTATATTAATCCTATAATGCTTCCTCCTCTGCTAATCATCTTGTGTATTCAACAAACTCTACTTGAACAACTAAGGTCATGAGCAACATAAACCTACCATGATTAAGAATCATTTCAAATAGCTACAAATAATTTTATAGGCTTATTTTTTTAAAAAGATAACCCATTTCGTTTTGAAATTCTGATTTCCTGGTTCTATTATGGACTAAAATTCTAAGGGTAAAAGCAAATAAAATCCCAGGGAAACCTGCTGTTTTTACAGTCATGGCCATAATCAGAACAAATTTTGGTGACCTTAGGACTTTACAAATTTTAATAATTATATTGTAAAACATAATTCTAAATCAGTTGTATCATTAAATCAGAGCAGTAAGAAAGTGGAAGCTGCTATAATTGTAATCTATTTTTAAAAAACTTGAAATGAAAATACAACTTTAAAAAGCAAGTCAGAGTATATCGTGCATATGCTTCAGAATAAAGATAAACACACCATTTAAAGAGCTGCTTAAATTAAAATGTCATTTCTTTCAAGTTCTCTGTTAATGGCCCATCCAGTTAGCTATTGTCCTGAAATTTTAGACTTAGGCAATTAGCCTGTTCAGGTCACCTAAACTTTCTAGATATTTAAGTCTCCATATTTGAAAGAAACACAGCCATGTTATCTAAATAGACAAGTCTAGCAATTTCAAAGTTCAGGTAGACATAGAACATAGAAGAGGGAATTATCACTACATTAGTGGTTTGCCACTACTCCATAACTCAGCCCCTGACTTCCCTGTCCCCTTTCTTCAGCCCCGACACCCCTCCACCCCATCCTAGTCTATAGACAAACAAGCTCTCCAATCTAATTCTTATCAAGATAGAAACAAGGCCAGACCTGCTCTTCTAGATAAAATGCATTGGCTTCTAACTGCCTGGCTGCTTATCTTTCATCTTGCAGTGTTAACCATAACCCCTTTCCTGACCTGCTCTACTTCTTGTTTTCAGATGAGCAGTAAGTACTGGGAGAAAAACATGCTTAAATGAACAAGTTCACTCTCTCACATCCCTCTCCATTCCCTTTAAAGTCAATTCAAAATATCTTTCCAAAATTATCAGAAATCACATTGTGTGCATTACATGTAACTTGATATATTTCTAAATCTCTCTTTTCCAACTTTTACTCTTTCTACGCTATACTGCCACATATATCTTTTCCTAAAAATTAAAATTTTTATGTTTTTTTTTTTTTTTGGTCGTGGGATTAGGTTTTCTGAGGAATGGTGGGTTTTGTAAGGGTTTTTTTTTTCCCCTCCTTTTATTTTTTCTCATTTGTTTGCCTAGATCTGAATAAGCTGAATCATCTTCTCACCTAAGCTGTTTTGGTTTGGATACCCGAATTTTTTTGCTTTCATCCAAACAAAGTATTGCACTTGTCTTTCCTGAGCAGGTTAAAGTTAATGCAATATAGACCTTGAGCAGTCAGGCAATGTAACTGCTATGTTTGGACTAGCTTGCTGTGTGAGGTTAGCCTTCCTTGACCCTTGTTCCTTATACATGAAGTGGGAAAAAGAAAAATAAGCTGGGTTCCTTCTGTATGTGAGAATCCTAGGAAACTCTATTGTCCTATATTTTGAAACAGCTATTAAGTCGAATGGTGTGAGATTACACAGGGTGCTTGCTGGTGTTGTAAACACCACGATCTGGTTTATGACACCTTTATCCCACAAACACTCTTGCACTTGAACCTGCATGTCCTTGAAAATATGGGAGTCTTTTCAAAAGAATTTGAGCTTCTTGTAAGAAAACCATTCTACTAATATAAGGTGTAACTTTTACTTTTTAGCATTTAAAACTAAGTCTACGTTACACATCAGAAAATGATCTGATAGATATCCTATTTTGATTCGGGTCTTCCATTTTATTTTCTTAGCCTAAAAAAGATTGAATCCAGAATTATACTGCTTCTTTTCATTTTTCATTTTCTTCTTGCAAATTAGAATTCTAATTGACCCTTAGAGACCAATTGCTTAACTGTCAAAATATTATCAATATTGGGAAAATAGTGTCACTGAATTTAATTTATAAATAAGTATCACATGCTTAACTGCGTATGAGGTATTTCCTTAGATACTAATGGGTGAAAAATAAATACCTGCCTTTAAAGAAATGATTTCTTTGCCAGAATAATGAACTGTGTAATATTTTACCATAACGTTGACATTCTCATAATATTAATGATTCCATTTTAAGGATACTACATTCTCAAAAAGCAGAACATACATTTCTTAGTTTTATGTCACCCAGTGTCCATAAACAAGGTTCTAAAGTTTATTTTATTATCAAAACAATTGATCTTCAAATATTACTTTCCTTAAAGGAGATTTATATTTACAAGCAAATATGATGTTTCATTTCTTATCTTTTCTCCAAAAGATCATAGGCAAGTGAATCTTTAAAGCTTGTTTCATTTGTGATAAATGCATCTTTCCCGTGACTCTGTTAGGGCTGGGAACTCACAGGGGTAATTGAACTTGTTGCACTTGTAGTTGAAGGAGGGGGATTTCTAATAATCTGTCATTTCTGAAAATTCTTAGTTGCCTATGGTCACAGGAATTTGTCCCCATTTTTATAGGACACTATTAAAACTGGTCTACTTGTGTTAGAGACATGGAGTGAATTCATTTTCACTGGATCTTGTCTTGGTTAGGAATTTAGGTACTGTTTGTTTGGTTTGTTAGGTTTGTCTTTAACCTATAGTAGATCCTTATATGACTATAAAGCAAGGGTTAGGTTTAAATAAATAAAATTATTCAGTGTCAAATGATGGAGTATCTTTCAAGTTCAGTGAGAATGTGGAAAGTACAGTTTAAATTACAGCAGTGGGATTGGGAAACAAATTATATGATAGTACATAGATTTTATAGCCTTTCTAAAAAGGCTTTAAATAAATGTTATTTAAAATTCTCTTCTACTTAGAAAATGTTAAAACTAGTCAGATTAATGTGCAAATGAGAGTGAAAGAAAAAATCACAGACTAGAGCAAATTACAAAGAGGGAAGGAGAAGTAAACCTAACTAGAATGGAAAACTTTCAGGCTGACTTGAGCATAATTTGCTTTAGGAAGATAAATCTAAGGATTGGCTTGGGTCTGGGAAAGGAAAGTCTGGAAGTAGGAAGGCCAATTGGGCTTTCAGTCAGCCATTCACACATGAGAAAATGGTAGTACAAATTTAGTAACAGTGACAATGGGAGAATGGAGAAAACATACATGAAACATGTTTTGAATGAAAAATAAAAGGCCAGGATATAGTGATTTATTGGATCAGAAAAAGAAAGAAAGAGCTAAATCAAAGATGAGGTTTCAAGTCTGGGCAACAGAAAAACGGTGGTGCTGACATCATGAAGTTAGGAGGGAAAGTTGATGGGAAGTGTCAGAAGAGAATTATATAAAAGTTCAGGGGTTGAAGAGATGAGATTTCTGATAGCTGTCTGTAAATTAGTGGAGCCACAGGCCTGGAACTCAAAGGAGAAGCTGGGGCTAGCAGTTCTGCTTTTTTTTTTTTTTACAGCCTTTATCATAAAATTGTTTATGAAAATTGTAGGAGTTTCCAGAGTTCACTAAGGCCAGTCATGTTTAGAGAGAAAAGCTCAAGTCAACAATAGTACCTACAGTAATAACCACAGTTGGGGGATTTATAAAGGAAGGGAAAGGAAAGGAAAGTTGGAGGGCTACCACAGCTTAATTTCAAGACTTATTGGAAAGCTACAGTCATGAAGACAGCATGATATTGGTGTAATATCACCTATATTACACCTATATTACAACTGATTTTTGACAGAGTTGCAAGGGCAATTCAATGGAGAAAGGACAGTCTTTTCAACAAAGGATGCTGGAATAATTGGATATACATATGTCATAAAATGAATGCTGATTCATATCTCACACCATGTATAAAAATTAACTATTAATGGTTCACAGACCTAACTACAAAACCTAAAACTAAAATTTCTAAAAGGAAACATAATTTTTTACTCTTGAATTAGGTAGAAATTTCTTAGATATAACACCAAGAACATGATCAAAGAAGAAAATAAGTAAGATTTCATCAAAATTAAAAACATTTTTCTGAAAGATATTGTTAAGAAGAAAGCCAAAAACTGGAAGAAAAATATTTGAAAATCATATTTCTGATAAAGGGACTTGCCTCCAGAATAAATAAAGTACTTTCAAACTCAATGTAAGAAAACAAATAATCCAATTAAAAAAAAACCTGGCAAAAACTTTGAAGACACTTTGCCAGGGAAGTAGTATACATGACAAATTCACACATGAAAAGATGGTCAACATCACGAGTTATTAGAGAAATGCAAATTAAAACCACAGTGAGATATCACTACACATATATTAGAATGGCTAAACTTAAAATACTGACCATACCAAGCATTAGTAAGGATATGAAGAAACTGAAACTCTCATACATTTGCTGATGGGAATGTAAAATGTACACCACTTTGGAAATGTTTGTCAGTTTTTTAAAAGATATACTACCATATGATCTATGCATTCCACCCAATAGAAATGAAAGCATTTGTTCAATAGAAAATTTGCACACAAATGTTCATAGAAACTTTATATGCAATAACCCTAAACTGGAAATAACATAAATTTCCATTAAAAGGTAGACAGAATTGAAAGCCTGGACAAATTGTATAGGATATAATGAATTCAAATTCAGCAATAAAAGGAAGAAACTATTGATACAGGAAATAGCATGATGAATCCCCAAATTATTATGCTGAGTGAAAAAACCGACAGCAAAGAAGAGTGAATACTGTGTCATTTCATTTACAAAACTTCTAGAAAGTGAAAACTAATCTATAGTGACAAACCAGATTAATGATTGCTTAGGGATGAAAGCAGGGGATTGGGGAGAGGGAGGAGAGAGTGATTACAAAGAGTCATGAGGAAACCTTTGGGGGTGATGGATATGTTCCCTATCTTGACTGTAGTCATGGTTTCATGGGTGTGTAAATATATCAAAACACCAAATTGTATACTTTAAGTACATTCGATTTATTATATGTTAACTACTTCTCAATAAATCTGTTAAAAAATTAAACACATTAAACCACCCCTCAATAGAATCCCTAAAATAAAAATTTAAAAAGGGGGAAAAAAGGAAGGGAAGCTACTGAAAGTTGTAAGAAGAGACAAAAAGTTACCAATAATGAAGCCAGTGTTTCAAGGAGTGTGCAGTTAAAATAACATGACACACAGATATCAAAACTGACAACTGAGAGAAGTCCAAGGTCCTTGGCAAAGAGAAAGCCACTGACCATCCGTGGAAGTGTAGTAGGGTGACAGCCAGAATGTCAGAGGCTGAAGGGAAGCTATGTGAAACAGAGAGGATGGCAGTGAGGTTAGACCACTTGTTTAAGAAGCTCAGAAATGAAAATGAGAGAAGTAAGACAGTAGCTAGAGGGGACAGACAAGTAAACTAAAGCTTTTTGGTGAAGTTTGAAAGCAGAAAAAAGTAAAAGAGGAATGAAAAAGAAACTGAAGATTCCAGAGATGAAGGTAAAACATGTAGGAACAAGATTCTTGAGGAATTTGGAAGTGATGGGATCTAAGGCACAGGTGCCAGAGTGAGCCTTGGAAAGGAGAAATCTGTAATTGTTAACTCCTGACAGTCCTCCCAAAAGGAAGGCTTACAGAGCCCTTGCATGGATTATTTTAAACACTGAGACAAAAATAATAATAATTCTTTTGACAGCAGACTTCATGGAAAACCTGGATAATCCGACATTCTGACATTTCTTAAAACTGATCTCTGACAAAAGAACACATATTAATCATCATCTCTAACCCCCCAAATGTGATTTTTCCCTGCTGTAATCTGCTGACCACAGACCGAAGGTCTTTGTCCCAAGCCCAGTGCACAATAGCACTTCTGCTTTGCTGATTGCAGTTTCTTGCTGTTTCAGGAAGATTACTCTGAGTCAGACATTTCACAAGGAAAAGAGGGCAGGAGAAGAGTCAGGGATAAGCTGTGGGTTTATGTGTACAAGGTAATGAGAGACATCTCCATGGAGAAACAAAACAACCATAACTGGAAGGCACTGCTAAGGCTTACAAAATAATGGAAAGGGTATGAAGTTTGGAATTAGACTTGATCTTAAGTCCAGCCTCCCCTTCCTACATATGCTATGCCCATTCATCTCCTCGCTTCGTCCATGCACTGGGTATACTGTTTACCTCACATGGTTGTTCAAAGAATTAAATAACCTCATGGATTTAAGTATCTGTTAGAACATAGGCAAGGAATATAGGGTAGCTATACTTATTATTTTAATGTGAATATATAGATGTTCTTCATCCATAAGAATACCTCCAAGGTGTTCTAATTCCATGATTGTGTACCGTGTATGTTCAATTAATGCCTGTTAACATTTCAGTGATTAATCTAGCAGTCGTTTTTGTACAACATTGGCAAACTGACTAAAGGTCAGATAACATATCAGCATGCAAGGTTGAAGTGAAAATGCAAACAATTGGCCTTTCTCCACATCAGCATATTGCTTTCTCTTTGGTGCCTACTGGGACTTAATACCACCATTCTCCCTTCTTGTCACCAGTGAAGGCCCACAATGATGGGTCAGTAACTGAGAGGGGTCCTGTGACCCTAGAAGATGAATCCTCAAGGAAGAATCTCCAGTGGAATCCCTGAAGTGCAGGATATTTTGTAAGGCCATAAAATAGGGCCGATCTTCCAGAATATGATTATACTTTTACATTTCTGAATATAAATCCTTATCAAGAAGTGAAATAAAGTAACTCAACTATTTTCTGAAATCAAAGAGAACATGTGTTTTAAGTAAATTAATCCTTTAAAATGCATACCCCATAGTACCTTGAGTCAAATTTAATTATAGTATTAGGCCCACTGCTGAATTATTATGGTTTTCTGATACATTTAAACTGAGGCTTTTTAGACCAACTTGTAATATATTTCAGGCATCCTCTGTCTAGCAATTTAAAGGATCTAGAATTTGTGGGTTATATATGCTGTTCGTTTATCAAGGCAAAACAGAAATTTCTTGATCAGTTCTTAGAATGAATGCATAAACTCAGTAATAAGATCTAGTTATCACGACTGGAAATTCAAATATGTAGTATGAACATATCCCGATGACCCTAATCATTAGTGATTTGATGGTAGGTAGGTCAGCTTGTCTCAAGCTTTACACTACAATCAAGAATTAGTTCAAGTGCAAAAATGGAATGTGGTCTTAGTTATCAGGATACATTTGCTAAAGATAGCACACCTCTCGCCCATCTGATCCTCCTGGTGGCAGTTCGCTGCATACTGAGTCCTATGACTTAAGAGCTATAAAGGGTCTGGCATGAGTTTTTTTCCTGCTTTATATCATGGCTGGAATTCGTTGATAACCCAATCCTTGGTTATGGTTTGGCTCTAAGCACTACTAAATTAATTCATATATTAAGTCTGAAGAATCTGCACAGATATTTTTTTCATTTCCTAGGTCTTTGGAGAGTATATGATTGGGCAGAATATCACTGAAGCAAATATTTTCTTTGAGTTAAAAGAGGGAGAAGCATGTACCCGAGTCAAAACCTACAAAAACTGTCCAAACTTGAACTAAGCTAATAATGCTAAGTTAACATTGCAAAGTTAATATTGTAAAGTTAATTTGGCACATGTTTAATGATACACATTATTGTGCTACATGGTAATTAGGCATAAATGGTAAGCAACTAATATATATGACTGAAATTAGAAGTTTTACACAGCCAAACCAAGTTCAAATTGATCATTTCTTCTTGCTTTGTTAATTTTCCATTTTCTATAAACAGCATTAATGTTGACAGCTTCTCTGATACCTTGCCTTCAGAAGCTCAGCAGAAAATTGTGGTACTGTTTTAAAAATGTACTTGAAATCACTCATTCATTATAGGTTTGTGCAGTTTAACCAACCCATGCTGACTACTTACTTAGAAAGTTCTAAAGGGATGCTGAATTAAGTTGTTATGGAGTGTAGATCTATGCTCCACTCTTCCCCATGCTGCTCTGTAGCCTGAGTGGCTAAAATATTAATATATGGACCACATACCATACATAGAGTTTCCTCACTGTCTGACTTCCAAGCAGGCAGAGAAGGGAGTGCAGAGAGTGGGGGATATGCATTCCTCAGGCTTCATTCTTTTGGGGTCTCAAGAGGTTCTGCTCTATCCAAGTACTCTTCCTGTCTGTGAGTTCCAGTAACTACCCTGTCCCCATTGCTCCTTCAGGCCTAAGGGCTATGTAGAAACCTCCTTTCACACTGGTACCCTGCACTGGCCTGAAGTTTCCTTCTACTCAGCTTGTAAAAGGGACATTCAACTTTTCTCACAGTTTTCTAATGTGAATATGCTGTTTGCTTCCTGCTTGGACCCTGACTGATTCAAAAGGTATGATTTCACCCATAAGCATTTATTTTGTCATGGTTAACAAAAAGCAATGTTATTGTAACATCCCAGTATTTCTTGTTTTGCTTGTGTTGTATTTTATCAGTCTTGGTGTGTGGAATGTAGTAGGCACTGAATATCTGCTTTTTGAAAGAATGGCGTGAATCTATCTATGTAATGTATAATATTTCCTGAATTACAGTTTTCAACATCAACAGTTTTCCAGTAAGACAATTAGTGATCAAGTCATAAATTGTATGTAGATAAAAAACATTTATTTTGCCATGGTTGCAGGGTCACCTTTGAATTTAGAAACCACCTGCATACATTGTACCAAACTTTGCTTTCTGAGTTTCTTGCTGATTAAATTGCCAAAGTTGTGCCTTTTCACTCACAACATAGCATTGATATAATTGCTTGAATCACCAAAGTAACTTTTTTTTTACTTGCACAAAATATATGTTTAATAAATCCAGTTAACAAACCAATTATTGGGTGGCTAATGTAGATAACATCATTTGATCACTTGTGTGGAGAATGGATCGGACAGGAGAGATTGGAGGCAAAGAGATTAGTTAGGACTCTATTGGAATAGTTTAGGAGAAGCTAAATATTTACTGAGCTTTGTTATGGCTTTGCTTTGGCTGTTTCAGTCCTGCTTAGTTTTGGGGTGGAGCTTTGGAGTGAAGCTGATATTTGAGTTGTTGGGGCAAATTCTTCTGAGTTACAGTGTTTGCTTTCTTTTTCTGCATTACCTTTTCCTTTTCTTTCTTTGGTCAACTAATTTTAAAAGAAAAGACATCTTCCAGGCACTTCAAGTTACTTACAGTCTAATTAGGAAACAAAATATAAACACAAGAAATATAATGGCAAAACATGAAAGCAGCAGAAGAGTTAGAGTATGGCTTGGGATTAACATCCATACAAGTGGGTAGAGAGACAGGTGCCAGAAGATTATGGGACTAAGAGGAGGCTATGGGCTGGGAACCTTGGGAAAATTTTGGGATAAGCTTGTCCTTGATGGATAGGCCGAGAACTAGAAAGAGAAAGAAAGATATTCATGGTAAGAGAAGTTCTAAGAAGAATGGTAGAGTTGCAGGAAAGTCTTATTTTTCTTATCTGTTCCTTGTATGTGCCCCCTCCCCTTACCTTTAAAGTGCAGTGCTGTCTGAGTTATGAGCAGGGTGGGGAGGTGCTATCTCTGAATGGGGAAAGCCATTCCATTTCCTTTTTTTCCCATTCCTCAAGGCTTAGTGAGACCCGAAACACTTGTCCAACATGTTGAGGTACTACATGTCTCAAGCCTGGCCTAAGTTCACACTAAAGATCCATGTATAAATTAATTTACCCATTAATTTCAAGAATTAACATTGAATATATTTTATATTTTAATTATAAAATTCATAGGAATACTATTTTTCTGGGAATGGTATGTAAATGGAACATATCAATATATTCTTTAAATTATTCTAAAGTCATGGGGGATAATTTAAAAACCTAGAGCAGATGAAGAGTTGTGAAAAGAAATTTATCATTTATTGGGTGCACGTCAGTTGTAAATATTGATTTGAGTGGTTTATATGTATAAGCAGATTTATTTGTTCCTTGAAACAACTTATTAGTTTAGTGCTGCAAAATCATCCCAATATCATAGATGAAACTAGCAAAGGGAGGTAAAATAACATACTTAATGCCCCACAGCTAGTAATTGCTGGACCAGTAATCAAACTGAAGTAGTATTGACTCCCAAGCTTTTGCTATGGAATGTCTTAAGACATCATGTCATTTATCTGATTCCTTGTCTGTAAAAATCTAGGAGGTGGACTTAGATAATCACCAAGGTTTCCATCTGGCCCTAACATTCCCTATTTCGTGATGGTGTGTTCCTCATCTCTCTCACATATGCACCTTGACATTTGCCCTTATGTTAAAAAGTAAGTGTTGGGTTCATATCTTCAATTCCCACTCTTTTTACGTGGCTTAAGTTTGAGCTATTTGTCCTCACTTCTAAATGAATGCTCCCTTTAGAGAAACTCTGACACCAACTGTTCTGTGTTTTGAATAACTTAGAGAGAATAAGATTCCAGGTCAGTAATGACCAACCCGTGACTCAGTTTTGCAATCTTCCCATATTTTCCATGTGATGAAGGACCTATTTTCAGGATACAATTAGAAAATTGCTCTAGATTATTACAAACCTTAACATATTGGTGACTAAGAAGTGCCTGCAATGTTTTTCACTGACACTAAATGGATAATCTAGGTTGAATGAATATATCCACTCTCACAAAAGCCCAAATAAAGCTATCCCCATGTTGAATTTTTTAAGGTGGCCTGTAAACAAGTTTATTTTTCTTGAATTGGTCTAAATAAAAAAGAAAATTGCTCTTTCTGGCACTGGCTCATGACATACAGCCTTGTAGGACACATGCATATTCCAGATCTTACCCAGCTGCCTCAGTATCTGAGGGAAGATGGGCACCAGACAGGAAGAGGACTGATTTAGAGGCAGAATAAAACCCTATTTGTTCACCGTGAGTTGCATGTCCCAGAATACTGAACAAGCCCCAAGCTCCATTATCATCTGTACTCCTGGGCATAGGTGTGCATCTGCTGCCATTGAGACAGCCTCTTTCACTGTCTCCAATGCAAAAGAGAGCATGAGAGCATGGGAAGAAGAGCAGAGGCCAAATCACCTACCACTACCACTTCTTCCATCTTAAACTTAATGGTCTTATAAGTAAACATGGTGTGATAACTGAAATGTCTTAGGGACAAAATGTTCCAGAATTGGATGCAAGGGTTAAAATGCAAATCCTGCTAAAGAAAACAGCACACTGATTGGTCACTCATAGGGAAGTATACTGAGAGAGGAAGGAACAGAGAGTTTTCTGGTTGAGATTTCAAGAGGAGAAAAGAGGACAGAATCAAGGTTGAGGTCTAAAGACAAATTTTGTGTGCTTAATTATTTTTCTAGACTAAACTAAAATAATTCTATGCATTATTTTCTGTCATAAACAGCAATGAAGAGGCAGCCAAAAGAACTACTAATAGAATCTGTGGGAAGCCAACATATTATTCTACACCTCATTGTCCAGGTTCCCCACAATAAATACGAAGCATCCAAAGTTAGAATAAAAACTCAGGCTGTTCTGTTTTCCTATGATGTGTTGTGTGTCATAAAAGTCTAGAAGAAAGACAACTTGACATAGGGGTAGGTATTTGATGATGGGAAGGGTGTATTTTCAGGATTTAGCCCTTCATTTTGTTTAAGCAACAGCCCTGACCACACATAGGGATGAGATTAGAATATGGACAGGCTGTGACTTCCGAATTCAGGGATGTGCTACTAAGGTGTGAGAAGGGTGGACAAAGGGGTAGGGCTGTCTCTTCAAAAGTTTGGTAAAATGGAATGCTGATAAAGTCCTCAAGTTTAGAAGATTCCGAATATCTTGATATTTTCTATATTTGCTTTTTGGGGTTTTTTGTTTGTTTGTTTGTTTCTGTTTTCCTTTTAAAGTATTTCTTTTCCCCTAGGAATCTACAAAAATTCTAAATCATCTCTATCACCTTTATTCTTTCGTTTTTCTTATGTTTATGGTTTGCCTTCAGTATTTAAGCCCATTTAAAGGCAATTCCTCTCCTAGATTGTATTACCTCTGGAAATCATATTGCTATTTGCCTCCTATTTCAGTTTAGTTAAATGTCAATCTGGACTTAAGACCTTTAACCACTGATGGTGCCTAGGGTCTGTTGGGTGAAATGTTGCTTGCAGCTTTTTTTGGAAAATGGTGGGATATATCTGACATTGTTTGAAAAACTGATGGTTATTAAATTAGGGAATTTGGGAGACTTCTAGGTAGTGGATGAACATATTTACTACACGTTACAGCACTTTAGTCTTCACTGAAAGGCGAAGAAGCAAAGTATAAATATATTGGCAAAATGTAAATTAGTGCTAAGTATTCCATATAGGAAAGGGATAGGATAGTGGCTATGCATATCTTTGAGAAATTAAAGAAAGGTAAGAGAGCAAAGAAATATTTAAATAGATTGTTTAAAGATAACAGCCGGAAGAAAGTGCAAGTTCCAAGCCGATTTATTAACATTAACAATAGCTGGGTTATTTTAGTTTTAATACCTATCTCCATCATTCTAAATAGTCTGACTTGTAGCCAGACTATGAAATACCTTTAATGAGTTAAATCCAAAATAAAAATCCATCTGTTCCCACCATGCACATTTGTTTTTTTAGCTAATATTACATGGTGAGTATCTTCCTCTTCACTTATTAGCATAGGCTAAAATTCTCCTGTGGTTTTTTTCTCTAGAAGCTTGTCTTCTAAGGATTAAATACATATAAATAGATGCCGTATTCACTTTATTTAGCTTTTTGCTGTTGGGTACTTTTCATTTCCTAAATTTCTGATAGTTTCATCTAAGCTGAAGTCTGCATTTTAGGCCCAAATGAGACCCAAACAAATAATTTGAAGAAAAGTTTCCACTTCAGTAGTAACAACTTGACTGGAGAATATAGATCACTGAAGAGCCCACCCTGTCTCCTCTGCTAAAACCGGGAAGATTTAAGATCTCAGTGTATCACTTCTTAAACAAGAAGAAACATATTCTCACTAGAGATGTAAACCACAAAGAAATTCAGTTCTGTTAGCTTAAGTGTCATATATAGCAGGATGAACACATAAAGTCTAAGGGCAACTCCGGGTTCTTTTATAGAAAGATGTGTTTCCCCTAATCTCAAAGTTAGTTTTAGTCAATCTGCATGATGTCGTACTGACATGAATCAACTTTTTCTAAATCTTGAGCGATAAGGAAAATGAGCAAGTTGGGTGGAGCTCAGAAATAAACAGAAAATACATAGCATGTACAGGCATGATTTAGACCAATATCAGTGAATATGACTTTTGAGTGAGAAAGGGGCATATTTGTAAACAATTTGCAAGTGAAATGAAAGAGGTACTGTGGTACAAGTAAGCAGTGTTGAATTAACATTTTTGTGTTAAAGAAAAAAAGAAAGCAGAATTGTTTGGTTTCTTATGAGTTCACAGTTTTCTCTGTCATCTCTAGAGTAGTTCAAATTGTCTGTCCACACCAGAATTCTGTATACTAAGGGTGGAATGCAGGCTTTTGTACTTTGCAGAGTTCTCTTCTGGCTTTCTACTTGACATGGTATTTTGACTCACTCTGTGAATTCTGACTAATTGCTCAGTACCTGCAGGCCACTGGTTTCCCCACCAGCAGCACAGTAAGTGCTTACTTGCAAAAATGTTCATGTATGAAAATTAGTGTGAAAGACCTACTTAAAGATAATTCATAAACATAATATATCTTAGGATTATAAGTGGTCTTGATAATAAGAGATGTCTTTAAAATTTTGGTTGTCACCTGGACTGTTAAAGTATGTGTATGCCCCTCAGCCTTCCTTTCCTTCTCTTCTTCCTAGTAGTTAAATTTATGATAATCACATGTAGAGTCACAGTCAGAATCTGAATAGATTTCTGCAAACTCTCTACTGATTCCTACAGGAGAAGATAACCTCACTCCCACATTTACAGTACTATGATGTTTTCACTGATCTGTTTTGTGATTCCAGATTTATTGCCCTAATTATGAGCTAATGAGCACAGAGATTTGCAAGGAAATTTGCATTACTTGCTTAAGTAGAACAAATTATCAGCTTAACCAAGATAAAACATACTTTATTGCTTGAGACCCTTTAACTTACCCAAAGAGATGCCTATCATCTAGCCAAGTTAAATCAGCTTTCAGAGAAGGACGCTGACTATTACCTTGAAAACAACTCTACTGCAACTTTACAGTTTGCCTGGCAGGTCCAAATACCTTTAAGAGCCCTTTCTTTAATGTTCTCATTTAGCCACTTTTACACCCATCCCCTACTATTTTTAAAGTAGAAGAATATGAAGAAAGCCATTTACAAGTCTCCTTACAACCAAAACAAGAATTCAGAAATAATTTAACAAAGAAAATACAGTGTTGCAAGCATGCAGACTTTTAAGATCTCGAATGATAAGGTTGTTGTCTTAAAAAGTGCAAATTACAGGTATTCTTTTCTTTTTTTCTCTTGGAGCCAGAAAAAAATAGTAGTGCACATTTTACTTCATTTTTCTTTCTTACATATTTTCTCATTGAGAGAAACAACTCTGGGCTTTGTTTTGGAGTTAGATGATCATCACTTTATTAAACAAATTAAAGCTCTTCTTTTTAGCATTTACTTCCTCTTTTTAAGTGTATCTTTCTAATATTAAGTAGCAGTTTGAATATTCTTTGATACATGATATAAAATATAATACAAGGAGACCACCAGGATCTCCCTAAGAGATTAAAAAGAAAAACTGAGTTAGCAAATTAATCAGCTAAATTAACTAGTTGCTTTGGAAGACATGAGATCTTTAGCACCATCACGTTATACCTCATTAGCTCCATTAGTTGCTTGACATTGTCATTATTCTACCCATTTCTTTCTGTGCAGTTTCACTGTGTCAGCTTTGATTTCCCCCTGTACTTATTTTTTTCCAGCTTAGAGCTATTATATCACCTTCCAGGAGCATTGATTTTAAGTCAGGTGTCACAAACTTCCCACTCATCATTTCCTTGCAAGCATGAAACTGACTGTTGCTGCTACTGCTGCACCCGTTCATTATTTCAGTATTCATCACTTGTTCCTGTGGGCCAGTTCTTGCATTCTCCTTCCCTGTTAAGCTCAATGTTTAATTATTAAATATTTTAATTGAAAAACATTGAAATAACTTCCCACCAGTGTGCTTTGCCAAAAATAAACCAGAGGGCAAAGGAGAGGTGAATGATACACGCATTTTTGTTAAACAATCAGACATTTGTAAAACATCTATTATTTGGCCAGAACACTAATAGATGACATTGGAAGGTTCATAGAAATATAAGATATCACCACCCATGAGCCTTAAAGTACTTACAGTCTTGCTATTGATGTAATTTTGAAAAATGGTTTAGAACTTGAACTATAAAGCTCACTTTTTGTTTAGCTTAGATTTAACTTGCCTGGATTACTTTGAAATTTTGGAAATAGTAAGTAAATAACCAGGAAAGGAAGTTTTTTTTCCCCAAACAATGTAAGTAGCAGTAATTATTAAAATTTCAAACAATGAATGGAAATTTTGAAACAGAAGTGACAAGCATTGCCAATTGAAATTTTAGTCTCTCACTAGAGGAGCTTACATACCCATACCAAAAGTGTAATACATGTCTTAACAATTGCTAAGATCCACCACTGCCTCATCATTTTAAATTTTAAAAATTTTGGCCGGGCGTGGTGGCTCATGCCTGTAATCCCAGCACTTTGGGAGGCCGAGGAGGACAGATCACAAGGTCAGAAGATTGAGACCATCCTGGCTAACACGGTGAAACCCCGTCTTTACTGAAAATGCAAAAAATTAGCCGGGCGTGGTGGCGGGCACCTGTAGTCGCAGCTAGTCGGGAGGCTGAGGCAGGAGAATGGTGTAAACCCGGGAGGCGGAGGTTGCAGTGAGCCGAGATCGCGGCACTGCACTCAGCCTGGGCGACAGAGCCAGACTCCGTCTCAAAAAAAAAAAAAGTAACATACAGGTCATTTTCTTCCTCCAGATAAATAAAAACAAAAATGGCCTTTAGCGAAAACTACTACAGCTATTTAACAATGCAGTATCTGTCCTCCGTGGCATAAAGACCTTAACATTTTAAGACAAGAAGGTTCAAATTCACACTATACAGCACATAGAAGTTATGTCATGTATGAACAATATTTCTAAAGTGGGCAGAGGAGATATTACAAATATGGTCATCTCATTTGTCAAATGTTACACTTCCAGATTGGAAGTGATAAAAATTGTGATTTTAGGGAAAGAATGAGGGTGGGGTCAGGATGAATTTGTATCATCATCCATGGCAATTTAGATATTTTAAAGCTTCTTTTTGAGCTATGTGGTGTAGAATAATTTTGAAAGCAAGTAATGTATGTAAAAAATACCATAAGATAAAATGTTATTTTACCAAGGCTTAAGCAAGGGGTGAGATTACAAATGTTGACCAAACCAACTCCAAGGGATTATAATGCTGCATTATCTTCATCTGCCAAGCCATCTTTTAAAAAATTATTATTATTCTTTCTTCTTTTCAGGGTTATTTCCAACTTTCGGTTGAAGTCCATCCTGCTTCTCTTTTTGACAGGCAACAACTGTTCTTGGAAAGAACATCACGGTGATAGAATTTTAATCTGAATATAAATTCCATATCTGCATTCCTTGGGCAGGTAATAAGCTCATTTCCCACAGTAAAATATGAGTAATTCTAAAGACCAAATTCACCTATATCATAAGAATGCTGTTAAAATAAAATAAGGGGTTAATGGGTTTGAAAGTACGCAGAGGGAAAACATTTCATCCAAATGCCAAATGTTATTCTGTTTTTTTCACAATTTGTAAACTTCTGCTTCTGTACATTTTCAAGTCACAAATTGTATGCTTACATGTTGAATACTTATGCTTAATTAAATTTGAAGGGATCATAGGCAATATCATTGAAAAGGTAATGGGATATATTTTAGTGAAGAGAAATTTAAAGGACTTTTCATCCAACTGCCAAGCATCAATAATGCCCAATCAAACTTTTCTGGAGAAGTTTTCTCTAGTCACTCCCATTTGGGATGCCATTTGTAGTTTGAGTATCTTGAGTTAAAGTTTTACTTTTGACTGAACGATGTTGGTTGTAAATATGCCTGTAAATTAGATAGATAGATAGATAGATAGATAGATAGATAGATAGATAGATAGATATAGATTTTTTTTTTTTTTTTTTTGAGACGGAGTCTTACTCTGTCGCCCAGGCTGGAGTGCAGCATTGCCATCTCGGCTCACTACAACCTCTGCCTCCTGGGTTCAAGTGATTCTCCTGCCTCAAGCTCCCGAGTAGCTGGGATTACAGGTGTGCACCACCATGCCTGGCTAATTTTTGTATTTTTTGTTGAGATGGGGCTTCACCATGTTGGCCAGGCTAGTCTTGAACTCCTGATCTCAAGTGATCCACCCATCTCAGCCTCCCAAAGTGCTGGGATTATAGGTGTGAGCCACCTTGCCCAGCTGATATATTGTTATAAATACACTCTGTCATCCTCAAGGCAATGTATCATTTGATGTTACATGAAATAACTACACAATTTTCTTGTATTTTGTTTCCATTGATTCTAATATATGAGGTAGAATACGTTAGTAAACACCTATGTCTCTGCAGCCTTTCCTTCGGAGAATTTCCTACTTGTACACATATTATTACACCATTTATTCTGCTTTATAAAATGAGCAATGTATAAAAAGTTACTGCTTTACAAACATTAATACAATACTATAATATCAAATACCTATAGTTGATTTTTTAAATAATTATTCTTAACAATTTAGAAATTTCAATTCATTTTATCCTATTACTTAAGACAGAATAAAGTATTATATTGGGCAGGCATTGAGATATTCTGTATTTATCTCACCTGCAAGACCTGACAAAGTAGTTATATTATTTAATTTGAAAGACAGCAAACATTTCATTCTCACTTAGCCTGACTTGGAATTACTGTCTTATCTAATTCTATGGTACTACATAGAGAGACTCCACCAAAAGGGCTAATGAACATAGAGTAAGTTATACATATGGCATTTCTCTTCTGAAACAGCTATCTTTAAATTTAGTACGAAGCACCTTAGAGAAACTGCATTTTCAGGGCTTTCAACTTTATGCTTTCTTGAGAATGTATTTAGAAACCTACTCACTATAAATACTGAGTATTTGTGGGCTCAAAATAAAATGACTTTATAACCAGTAAATCTTCCAAAGGGGCTATCTTAAGATAAAGGCCTAGCTTTGCCAGTGATGTACAGAAATATGAGCCTTGCCTAAGGTTATCTTGTACCTATGCTAATATTGCTCAAGATTCCTAATTGTTTGCAAAATTTGCTCATCATCCACATGGAAACAGGAGTAAATTAAAATCATTGCAATAATGCCTCAGAAATGCAACAAATGATTCAAAATATTAGCTTTTTTTGTCTTAATATTTCCCCTGAAATTCAGCCATGCATACATGTCTACAGAACTTTCTGGTTTTAACAGTATAAGATTGTTTCTTTGCTGAATCTTTTTCTTTTTTAGTAACACCTCTATCTACAGACCTATGTATATATTAATGTTAAACTTGTAAAAAAAATCATAAAGTTCTTAATTTTTCTCAACACACCTATTCTCATGTGGCTGCCATTACACACTGTATTTTTGTCCTAATCATTTCTTTCTTCAAACAATTAAGCTGATGAAAAATATATACAATGTGCAGTAAAGTTGATTATTTAAAACAGAGAGATTCCTTGGAATGCCTGTAGAGAATACTATTTTAGTATGTAGGAAAACATATATAAAACCCTTAGCAGCATACCCAACGTAGAAGATCCCCAATAATTGTTAAATATTCATCCTTGCCAACATTTGTAATAATAACTTAAGGCATTATAGGAAATTGAATTTCCTTTTGAGTCAGAAAAAAAGATAGGATTATATTTCATAACATATAATTTCATAGGTTACACTTTCCTCATTTAAAATCATTTAAAAATCCATTTTCAATGGTGTAAATGAGAGGAAAAAAAAGGGGGAAGAACACATTACTCCGTTTCCTGTAGATAGAACCTGCCTTTGACTTCCATAAAAGCAGTCTTTCCTGTTCCAAGAAAATTCAGTGTAGTCTGGCCCCAGCAAATTCCATTCCCCAATAATGCCAGCATTTACTGTAAGAATGACATTTTGTTACTTCATATTTTGAGTTACATTCTTCATGTGAGTTCTGAATATCTTTGGTTTTAGCTACTATTTCTTGGTTTACCGTTTATATTTAAGATCCTCTTCTCCACTGGTAAGTTCACCTAAATACTACTAACTAGTTTTCATTGCTGGGATCACATAATTCTTTTCTGAAAATCCCTCAAGTGCCTAAATTGGGTTTAATCATCTATCAACATTCTCATGGTCGTACCTAGCTATTGCTCGATTTTTCCCTGCGTCTTCATGATTTACCCACAAATTCATCTGCATTCATTTCTGAAGTTTCTTCAATAGTGAGCTCAAAATCCACTCTATTCACAAAGCCTTTCCCATCCTAGTAAAGGCAAATGGAGTCCTTCGGCCATTTTCAGAGATATCATTGCATACTTGGTTTCAATTTGACCAATGTATCCTTTACCCTATAATAGATCTTATATCCAGTCATATGAATTTGATCACATGTATTTCATCTGGTTTTTGTCTTATCAGATTCTCTCAAATGTAGAGACTGCCCTACATATTCCTTAAACTGCTCCCCACAGCTCAAATGCATGGATATAAGCAACATACACTTGATTCAACATATTTTTGGTGGTTCACAATAAAACATATGTTGATTTATGACCAGGTGCATACATCTGTAGTTGAGATAGCAAATATTTACCTCCTGTTTGTCTATGGCTGTCTAATCACCACTACAAGTGGCAACAATTCTGTCACCTATCTTTCTAAAGGACTGGTAAGAATTACCAGATGAGTAGGAGTCTGTATTTTTGCATTGATAAAGGGGGCAGTAAAATTACAGTCTTTGGGAAAACGATTTTTCTATGTTCTTTTGTATCCTCTTAGTTGTTATTTCTGTGCTAGGTGATGGTGTTATAGCTTGTAGTGTTTGGTTTACTTTTTCCATAGTCCTCCTAATCTTTGGTAACAAAGTCACATCTGCTTGATCAACAGTTTATTAGTTTAGCCAAGGGCTTCTTGACACCAGAGCCTAGCTTGGAATAAAAGCACAAGTCTGAAGTCTTATTAGAAGACATCCCTTGATTCACAGAGAAGCATGCTAGAGATGACATTGTTGTTACCAGTTCATCTTTGCACTTGCACATGAGGAGGTCTCTCTATCTATCCTTTGTACACCACAGGATGAGTGCTTTAAATCCCTGTTTCATTTTTCCAGGTAGGAAATAATTTCAAATAAAGTAACTTCAGGTGTTCAAATGAATAAACAACTAAGACGACTGTGGAATTGGGAAATAAGATGCCACAGTGGAGTAATTTAAAATGGCATGAAGACGTTGGATAAGATCAAAGAGAGTTCCCTTTTCAGTTGATACCACTTCTGGGGTGGGAAATCCACCTTACTGTGGTCAGTAGTTATTGTCTGCAAAAGCCTGAGACAATTCTTATCTCTGGTACCACAGTGTGAAAGCCTTTGAAACACACTTGGGTTACCCAAGAGAGCACTGGAACAGAGCAGATAGCAGAGGACAGTGGCAGGCATGCTAGTCACTAGCTCTTTAGTTAGGTGTATTTCAGGATTATGTATAGATAGTATTAATCTGTAGTAGGAATGTTGGTTCTGGCTCTTGTTTCTGAATTAGAAAATGATTTCTTACATTTTTTTTTCTAATTCTATGTACAGGGAATGGTTTATTTCTTTAAAAACTGGGGTCTAATAGCTTAGCAGATGTCAAAAGTCTCCTCACCAAATATAATTCAGAACTTTGTATATACGGATTCTTTTTATTCTTTCATTCAGTCAGTTGCACTTCTGAAAAATATAGTCCCTTACCTTGGAGATTGCCCATGCAGTCTCCTAGTGGAAATAGCCTTCCTCCCTCTTCCTTGTCTCTACAGTAGGTCCGGGTTATGCTTTAAAACTTTCCATATCATTTACTTCATATCTTCTTCTCTACTTCGGTGTCTTTGTTTCTTAATAGTAGATACTAAAAGCATTGAGGAAAAGTAACTCTCCCCTGTAAAAATGAAAACTTATAGGCAAGAAATTGGAGACATGGAACTTTAATATTCATGGAAAGAAAAGGTAATATCCTTTTAATAAAAATATTCAGTGTGATATTTATTGAAAATTCACAGAACAACAACAAATATGGATGCTATCTATGTCATAGGTTTAGATTTTATAAAAATCCAGTGTCTCCTAGACTTCAGAGTTGGAAGAGACCCTCAATATCAATGAAACCAATCTCTATTTTGTAAGTGAGAAAACTGAGGATCAGAAATGTCAAGGACCTACCCCCAGGCCTCACAGCTAGTGAGATCTTCCTCCTCACACTGTTCTTGGTTTAGTTCCGTTTCTATTCTAACACATTGTCTCCCCTAGAGTAGTGAAAGAATGAAAAGAAGTTGCTGTGCAGCAAAACTAGTCATTTGGGAATAAAAAGGCAAAGGTAAATACAGTAAAAAAGAAACGGAGAATGGCAATGTATTTAATAGTAATCTTACCTAGATTACAGTTATCCTATAATATGATTTTTTAAAGAGCATTATAGAATGTTTTGAAATAAGTAAAAACAGATCTGTGGTTTTGATTCCCTACAATCATATACAGTTAAAAACCTCTAAAAGACATTATAGATTAGAATTGACTTAGCCAGTTTTTACAATATATTCTTTTTCTCATGTAAGATTGTCCCCAAATGATTATTTTTCAGTCCTTATAACCTACTTTAGACTGTTTGAAATGTAGGGCTTCCTTCCTTTCTTTGAAAAGATAATTCCAGTGTAATCCATCTTGGGAATCAAGATAGGATCCTTGGGAAACTGTTGTGACCCACAGAAAACATTTTGCATGGCATCTGATAAGGAGGCCACAAATTACAGTCTTCAGATGTGAAATCACCTGGGAATCTCCTAACATCATTTAACAAGTGACAAATAGCCAGGGCAAGGAACAGGATTGCATTCCTCATTAACCAATCAGGGCCATTTGGTAACTGGGATATCATCTGGAAGGAACAGATATCCAAGATGCCTGAAATGTAAAGTGCATTCAGACTTGCTTGCCTGGACAAAGCCCCAGTAGAAGAAAATGTATAGTACAGATACTTGGATGCCATGTAAGGAATTACTAGCCAGCTGGGCAGAGTGAGTGACATTTGGTTGAGGCAGGGTGTGGGCACAGTACTCCAGGCAATCTGGCTTTCATCTTCCCTCGTATTTATTTGGCAAACTCAGCCATCATTCCTCACTACTCCCCCTCATATCTGAAGCAGTCATCTTGGGGTGAGAGGATTTATTATAAATTTCACATAGTGTTACTTAAAGAGCTTTCCAAGGGAAATAGATCCTCCTGGAAAACATGCCCAGGTCAAAAAGGAATATAGTATGGCAGCACCAACCCTAACCTGGCCTGATTGACCTCAACTATTTCTGGCTTCCTTGTGTCCCTGAGATCTTCCTTTGTACTTCTAGACGAGCCCTAATCATGTTGCAGCCTCTTTAGGTAGGGAAGAGAGAACACACTCACTATGAGATAGAAGCTCCATTTTCCTTGGTAAGCTGAGGTGCTATGAAGGCTAGACAGAAGAAAAGCGTTCAGTCATCTTCACTGTTTACTGCCTCTATTTGGGGGAAGGCATCATTTCCTCGTTCTGATAAAGGGTAGTAAAGAGAACATCTATTCCCAGATGACTCATTGGTTTTTAGCTTTCTTTGTCCCTCCCATGTCTGACCGGCTTTATTCAGGACAAAGTTGGGGAATCAGCTGTAAGGAATTGCCTGGTGCAACTTAGTTCAAAGAAGGAAAGATGTGTGCTCACACACGCACACAAATAAGTGGGAGCTGCTTCGTTCCCTCAGAGTCACAGTCTTATGATTTCCTTTGTGCTTTAATCAGGACCATAAGTAGGGCATGTGACTAGGACAAGGAGGTTACCGTTTGAAGGTGGTAATGGAATAGGGTTACATTTGTTCCATTTCCTATGCTCTTTACATTCACGAGATCATTATCATGAAAACGGATTTGTGCTGTGCCATTTCCTGTTCTTGTTACAATCTTTATCATGACAAGAAGGTACTAGGTTTTAACGCCTGGTGTTACATTTAACTGTTTTTAATAACTGGTATGTAGTATGACTTTTCTTCCCATATTGTGTTGTCTGCACAAAAAGTAAAGGTGATGCAGTCCAGGAATTTGAGTGTTGGTTTACTGAGTGTCTTGAGGCTCTGAAATATCAGGGTAGGGGACACATCTTCTTTCGATATCCCAACCTAACCAACAGAACTTTCACAAGAGGCTCTGACTTGCTACTGCACCTTCCACGTAGATTTCAGATGCCCACTTTTCTTATCCCTGACTCTTTATAGTCCAAATGACACTCCTAGTGACAGTCAGATTGTATAACTTAAGGGGCAAGGCAGTACAGTTTCCAATTATCATCAAAGAATTTCCCCAGCATTACCATGCTGAGACTTCAGGCTGTTGATACGGATTAGATCAAAAATAGAACATGGTATAATAAGAACCTTTGCTTCCTGGCATGGACTAGAATCAGAATAGCTAATGGTACAACACTTTCAAGCTCTCCTTTCTTTAAAAGTAGGTTTAGTTCTTGTGAAAGCTGCTGAGTTGACAGCTCAGGATACTATGGATAGAAAAATGATAAGCTTTCCCTCCCTGCTTTTCCCAGTATACCTTCGGCCTGCCCTAGAGGGAATGTCTCAAGAAGAGAAAGGTTAGTTCTTTTTCCAGGTACTTTTAATCTTTGAATTTGGGAGTAGGAGGATTATCCAAGCTGATTATAAAGAATGTTTCAAGATGGGTCTATGTTTCCCCTAAGAACAAAGCTAAAATTGACAGATCATTTCATTCAGGCAACTACAAAACCACCCAGCTAGAATCAGTTTTGAAATCATGTGTGTCTTCTCATAAGGGACCTCCAGAGCTCTCCAAGTGAGTTTTGCAATGGCTTGTGTGTGGTTGAAGTTTTAAGAACTCAACCTTTTGAGGAAGACAGGGTACAGCACTTGCTTCATATCTAGTGCTAATGAAGAACCAGTCATTGCTAATGCTGACCCTCCTGCATTTCTTCATAGCCACCAAGCTCAGAGCAACGGAGCTGACTAGGAGGAACTAAAGACTTCAGTGATAGGTTGGGGTTGACAGGGTAGACAAAGTCTCCCAAAACTTGGTGGAATAGAGCTGAGAATTCCACCCCTTCCTTACACAAGCCTTATTCATAAACTTTGGGGTGGGGATCCATTGATGCATTTCAGGGGAGTTATGAAATTCCTGAAATTCTATATAAATTTCATTGTAAGCTAATGAACTATTTTTTTTCTCTCCTGAGGGTGTGCCTTCCTAGCTTTTATCTAATTTTCAAGGAGCTCTATGACATCCCACTTTTTAAGAGCCACTGCTTTAGATAGTCAAGTCTCTTTCCTCCAGTCCTGGGACCAATTGTCACCCGACCCACTCAGAAGACACTTAGAGAAAAAAAGGCGTTAGATTACTGATAACACTTAAGTTGATTTCTCATTTCCAAAAGCTTGACTCCCTCTCATTCAGGCTGTTTTCTTATTTGCTAAATGTATTTTTATCTTTGACTTTGAACTTTTTGAAATGACATGTGTATAATGTATTTGATGTCTAGAATAACATCTTATAAAGCAAACTCTGACTACATGCATAATCGTGGCTTGTTCATCTGCCAGCACCACCCACCATAAGGAAAGGAAGGGTTCCCTTAATGAGTACTACCTTTTTAAGAAAGTGAAACTAAGAAAAATTTCACCCAACTTATAAAGGATAAAAATCCATTTTTAAATATAGCAATTCTCCTCTCAGAAATAATCTTGAGTGCCAATAAAAACATAACCACATTGCTTGCTATTATTTAAAAAAAAATAGAAAAGAAGCTAAAGAGAACAGCTCCTCCTTTTCCACCGAATATTGTTCTGGGGAGTTCATAAGGTCAGGAACTTGACACTGGTTTTGGGTGGAAGCCAGTCAAGCAGGATTTCTTTGCCCTCTGGACAAATGGTTGGCCTACTTCAGGAATTTTGAGTAATTATTGCTGTTCTCTTCAGCCAGGAGAAATGTACTTTTCACAAAGAGAAGAGCTCATGGCATTAACTTAATCCCACTGCCTGAGTGCACAAAATCAGTTTTGCTCTGCAGAATTATAGTTCCTAATTTATGAATATGAGAATTATTTCATCTCGCCCCTTGGGTCTTTGTGAAAATGAAGCACTCATGGTGTTGCCTAGAGCATGATGTGATGCCCAGCATCATGTACTTCCTGGAGGATATCACTTCATAAATGCAAGGTACTAAGAGGAGCAGATTGCTGTTCCTGGTATGCCCAATGCTGTTTTTCACTAAGAAGTATAGAGGCAGCAGTTTTGTGCCTTCAACCATGCCAGTCAAGAATTGTGAATTTTCACTCTTTCCCAATAGAATTACTCCTAATCATTCCTATAAAGACACATTTGCAGTAGCTGAACTCTGGAGCATCATAGTCAGACATTTGCAATGAGATTATTATGGTATTGTTTTGAAACAAGTAGTTGTATAAACTAAGTGTTTCTATGATCAAGTTCTTGAACAAAATTAGCATCTAAATTAATTTGAAGAGGACACGGTTTTGGCAACCACTGGCCACAATTGCCGGTAGCCCTATTTTCATCAGAAAAGCAAAGGTCTCTTCATTTTTAACTCCCTCTTAATATCCATTGGTGGTTTCTGTTGTTTTGGAATCATTCTCTACCATACATAACAAGTCCTATGAACCATATGGGATTACCTGTCCAAATTCCCAGGGAACAGGGTAGCTGTGAGTATTTTCGTATGCCCCTATAGCATTGCCATAATGCCACCTCAGATTACTAGAGTAATCCTCACCAAAAACCCTCCAGGCAACTAACATGTCAGGAATTATTCTACTTATAATAGGAGGCCCATTAACACTGAAAAATAATATATTATTTTTTCACATGCACACAAATATATTGATTCAAATGTGTGTACATTTTGATCTAGTATTAACAATCTTGTCTATGTTTTTTTGGTAATCTGAGAGTTTTTGTATTTTTTTTTAATTTGAGAGAGGGAGTGTTGTGCATTTTTTTTTTTGAATTACAATCAATCCATAGCATTTAGTTGGTCTTTCAGCCCAAGTGAAACAAACACAACACCAATTTCTAACTTTTACGCAGCCTATGCAAATGACCTTCTATCCAATTAAGCAGGCAGCAAGCCTAGTATTTTAAGTAGAGGTAGTTTCTCAATACTTTTTGACCCATGTTTGTGGATTGCTTTAATGTCATTTCACTACTAAAAAAGAGTTTCTAGATTAAAAAAATAGTTTATAGTTTAATTCTGGGATATTACACAATTTGGCTTGGTGTCTAGTCACTCAAGCTTTTCACTTGTATTTTTAAATTACCATTTTAGGGACACAGTAAGAAAAAACAGCTTTAATGGCATTTAGTTATTTTGAGCTCATTAGATATAATTAAAAGTCTACAAGGAAGCTTTTCAAGTCAGTACCCGATTATGGGATTTAGCTAAACTTTTGAAATATGACAGTTAAGTTTGTGGGCATGCTGTACGTCAGAATTTTGCTTCTTATACCCTATTTGGGCCATGTGAATTCAGACAGGCCCAAACTGAGGAATCCCAATTTATGAACCTTCACTTTGTTTGCTCAAACTTGAGTGTCCAGATTTTTTAAACAGCTTATCATAGAAGAAGATTTAACAATGAGATCTGTTCTCTTAACAAATTTTAGAGTGTTCAATACAGTATTGTTAACTACAGGCACAATGTTGTACAGCAGATCTCTAGAGCTTCATCTTTCATAACAAACCTTATACCAACTAAACTTTCCATTTCTCCCTCTCCCCAGCCCCTGGCAATCACCATTCTACTCTCTTCTTCAATGGTTTTGACTATTTTCAATACCTCATATAAGTAGAATTATACAGTATTAATTCTTCTGTGATTGGCTTATTTTACTTAGCATAATGTCCTCAGAGTTCACCTATGTCATGACATATGGCAGGATTTTCTTTTTTCAAGGCTAAGTAATATTCCATTGTATGTATATACCACAATATCTTTATTCCTTCATCCTTTGATGGACATTAAGAGTTTTTCCATATCTTGGTTATTGTGAATAATGCCAGAGTGAACATGGGAGTGTGAATATCTCTTTGAGATCTTGATTTTAATTCTTTTGGATAAATACCTAGAGTAGGATTGCTGGATTATATGGTAGTTTTGTTTTTAATTTTTTCAGGAATCTCCATACTGTTTTCTATAGTGGCTGTACTATTTTACATTCCCACCAAGAGTATAATAGACAAGGGTTCCAATTTCTCCACATCTTTGTCAATATTTTTAATAACACCCACCCTAACAGGTATGAAGTGATATTTTATTGTGGTTTTGATTTGCATTTCCCTGACGATTAGCAATGTTGAGCACTTTTTCATATACCTGTTGGCCATTTGTATGTCTTTATGGAATTTATAGAATAGACATTTAAAGAAATGTCTATTCAAGTCCTTTGCCCATTTTTAAAATCAGGTTATTTGGTTTTCTGTTTGTTTTGTTTTTGCTACTGAATTATAGAAGTTAAGTGTCTAGATTTGATATTCAATGAGATATCTTCTAGGAAAATGATTTTTATCTGTTTAAAAATACTTTTGTTGGCACCATTTAAATGAATATTGGGAAATATTTTTCTTCTGTCAAGAAATGTTGGTATTAGAAGTATCAATAAAACAAAATTAAGTTCTTTGCTAATTTTTGTAAATTAAGTGATGGTGTTAGCTCTGTTATACCTTGATTCCATGAGCATACCAACATTATAGAGCCCTCATATAGAAAATGTATAACCCTCCTATGGTGGCCAGGGAGTGTGCTACCTGAGTCTCTCTATAACAAAGGCCTTGCTGATCAGCTGCCAGGAATGCAATTAGGTGACAGCCTCCAGCTATAGCACCTTTGGGATCCACCACAGCATTTAAGCTAAGGCCAGGCTTTTCCTGACATAACTCCTAGGTAAGGACTGAGCACAATCACTACAACGCTCCTAATTCCCAGCCATTCCAACTCACAGGCTCCCCTGTGGGCAGTCTTTATGACAGAGCTCCCTGGTTGGGCTGGCTGAGACTTTCTCAGAGCTGCACCCTAATCACAGGCTTTTCCTACTTAATCCTCCTTCCTGCCCCTCACCTTTCACACATGTCATGATCTGAAGGCTTTCCCTGTCTACTCCTGCTCCTTCTGTCCCTTATATTTCAAAATCATTATCCCAATAAATCTCTTGTACTTCTGGTTTCCATCTTGAGGTCTGCCTTCCTGAGGTCCTAACCAGCACACCTCCCCTGAGTCCCAAATGCCTTTCTAGCTATAGCGCCATTTCTTTTTCTGCTCTACAATAGAACTTCTCACAAGAGTGGTCTAATCTGTGGCTTTCACTTTCTACTCCCTGCTCACTTGTTAACCCCCATCTATCTGTCTTCCATTACTAATACTCCACTGAGAAACTACCATGAAAGTCACCACCTTACTTACCTCCATATTATAAATCCAACAGGTATTTTCCTATCATCTTATTTTGTCTCTCAGTGACACTTGATATATTTTTTCTGTCCCCTCAGAAAAACAAAACAAATTTTTCACTGTCAAATCAGAGAGGTGATATCAGGTTGTTGTTAAGAACATAGCCTCTGGATTTAGATAGCTTTGATTTGAATCCTACATCTGCCACTTTTGAGCTGTATAAAGTTGGGAAAATTGTTTAACCCCACTGTGCCTCAGTTTCCCTGTCTGTAAAATGGGGGTAATAATAGTACCTACCTTTTGAAATTGAGGGGATTGAATGTAAGGCAATCAGAGCAGTATTTGGCACCGTGATTGCTAGTCGTTGTCATCATCGTCATCATCATCATCATCATCATCATTATCATCATTCAAGGACACATGTTTTTGGTTTTTCTCCCCCCTCTCTGTGTGCTCCATCCCTATCTTCTTTGCTAGTTGCTTCTTACAAATGAGACCTCTAAATGTTGAAGTGCTCCAGAGCTTGATCTCTAGCCATACTTTTTCCTAGCCCTGTGAATTTGTATACCACCAGATGCCAATTCCTCCTAAATGCGTCTCCTCAGCCTTGACCCAAATCCAACAGCATATTTGACATTTTTACTTGTATAAAAATGTTTTAACATACCAAAAACAAGACTCATGATAATTCCCCATCTTGTCAAAATCTGTGCTAAGATTCCCCCATCCCCAATTTTCCTTACTTGCTCAAGTTGAAAATCCAGGGGTCTTTGATTTTTCCACTTTTATCTGTCAGATTTGATCCTTCTGTAACTCTATTTCTCCTACTACCTCCTTGGTCTAAACCAGCAAGTTTTCCCCCATCTCTAGCCTGGATTACTGAAATGACCACCAATCTGAGCTTCTAGCTCTCACTTTTTTTCCTGTCTGCAGTGGATTAAGCACCCAATTGCCAAGTTTACCTTTTGAAGAGGCAGTGAAATTATGTTTGTGTTGTTTTGTTTTGTTTCGAGACAGGGTCTCACTCTGTCACCCAGGCTGGAGTGCAATGGTGCAATCATGGCTCACTGCAGCCTTGATCTCCTAGGCTTTAGTGATTTTCCCATCTCAGCCTGCTGAGTAGCTGGGACCACAGGCACACACCACTAACCCTTTATTTATTTATTTATTTATTTATTTATTTATTTATTTATTTTGTAGAGACGGTGTCTTGCTATGTTGTCCAGGCTGGTCTAGAATTCCTGGGCTCAAGGGATCCACCTGCCTTGGCCTCCCAAAGTAAAAGTATCTTTATTTTCCTATTTAAAATGCTCTTTCAGCTTCTGATTGAATTTAGAATGAAATCTGAACACTCTTCTTTGGACTACATGATGCTATACATCCTGGTGACAGTCTCCCACTGTCTCTTTCTGCAGTGGATTAAGCACCCAATTGCCAAGTTTATCTTTTTCAACAGGTAGTGAAATTATGTTTGTGTTGTTGTTTTGTTTTGTTTTGTTTGTTTTGAGACAGGGTCTCACTCTGTCACCCAGGCTGGAGTGCAGTGGTACACTCACTGTCTCCTGTCAGTGCCCCTCACTGTGCTCAGCCAGACTGGTCCACCCACTGGCCTTTAAACACCCTAAACTCCTATCTGCTTCAGGGGCCTTGGGTTTGCTCTTCCCTCTAAATTCAGTGCTTTTCCTTGACTCTCCCAGGCTGGCTACTTTAACTCAAATTTCAGGTTTTGACTCAGAGGGTACCACCTCTGGGAGGCTGCCTCTGACCAGTTATCTAAAGGAACATCCCTATCCTTGATTACTCTGCCTTTTCTACCATTCATGAAAAATTTGAAATTATCTTGGTTGTTTATTTCTTTGCTTGTTTATGATCTATCATTCCACATTAGAATTTAACCCTCTTGAGAGAGAAAGACCTTGTCTTTCTTGTTCATACTTGTATGCCCACCACCTAGAGCAGTACCTGGTACACAGCAGGCACTTAATAAATATTGGCTGCATTAATACATGAATGGCTGAATCTTGGCAGACAGAAGACAGTTTTACAAAGCAATGACAAGATAATGATTCACAATTTAAAGAGACCACTCTGGATAATAAAATATAGACGCAACTCTTATTTTCTGCACTAGAAATTGTAGATGTCAGATAGCCAAGTGGCAATATTAAAAATAGAAAGTATTTTAATATTCAAAACATTAAAAAACTAATATCTTTGTCATGGACTGCTATATGAAGTTCAGGTTATGTTAAAGTTTATGTAGATGTTGGGATGAGGGGACATCAACATTTCTTAAATATCTATTATGTGCCCTGAACTCAGCTAGGGTATTCACATTAAAAATTTTCTACATGTATATATTTGTCAGAATATGCTCATTTTCTACATTTATATTAAATTGATTAAAATAAGCCATCATATTTATATATAAATAGAAAATAGAATTTTCACATTAATTCTTTTTATGATTATAAAATGACACTTGAAATCTAAGTAACATAGATTATGGCACCTTAAGATAATTTAGGAAACTATAAAGTTACTTTCAAATGGGATGTAATGCATTTTACATTTTAGCACATCATAAATCAGGAATAAAAATTATGCTATATTTTAAGTAGAATACTTTCCTGAATACTTTTAGTGATTATGTAAGGCAAAGGAAGGTATTTAAAAGATAAAAATGACAGCAACCAGCTAAGCCAGGTGATTTACTAAGTACTTGGCCAGTAGGGTTTCAGTGAGATAGCCAACTGATCATTTAACCAATTTAAACAACTGAAGCTTAGAAAAGTTAGGTAACTTGTCTAAATTCACTCAGGTAGTAATCATCTTAGCAAAGATTTGCACCCAGATCACTCTGATTTCAAGCTCTTAACCCATTGCTAGGCAATGGTTCTATAGCCTGTAAAGGTAAATCACCCTAATGAGAAAAAGCCAAGTTCTTTACTGCCGTAGCTGCAGCAGTGAAACCCACAAGGGATTTTTCTCTTGGTTCAAATAATATTTTATTAGAACTTAAGTTATAAAAGTGTATGATGAGCTCCATTGCCAGAGAGACCTGGATCTCTGCAGAGTTGTGGGTGAAGTTCTATGGGAATCCTTGGGTGTATTAGACGGCAGCAGACTCCCTTGGGTGTCTCACTTTCATGAGCACTAGAAATTCACACAAGTGCCAATGGGAAGATTTGAAAGGCTCCCAGAGCTGACCCAGAGTCTGAATGCCCCTTGCCTGTACTTCCTAGTAGGAGATTCTGACTTGATCATTTCCACAGTTTTGATCATAGCCAGCAGTGACTATACATGGTGTGCGGGCAGTACTTAAAGCTCCCTGAGGGATGAAATGCCTCATCACTCAGCAACCACTTTGGCAAACTAAAGGGTAACATTCATTGGCTCTGAACAAGTGAATAAGAGAAACAGCTCCCAAATCTCTGGAGGAAAACATGATAGAATAAAAAAAAAAAAAAAAAAACTACTGGCTTAAAAAAGCCCTTCTAATCCAATCTTAAAATTTTCACAAATCCATGTAATAACTACAAATCTATTTGCAGTTGGAAATCCAGACACTTTAAGGAGGGTCTCAACAAAGTCATGTTTCAAAATATAACAGTTATTTTATTCATTCATTTATTCAATATTTACTAAGTCCCTATTACGTGTCAGATACAGTTCTAGGCCCCAAGGATACAGCCTAAACAAAAAGTCCCTGATCTCAAGGAGAAAGAGAGATAAATAGATAACATATCAGGTGGTGATAAGTGTGAGGAAGAAAAATAAAATAAAGTAAGAAACAGAGGACTGGGAGGAGGGAAATGGATACTGTTTCCTCATGGTAGTCAGGGAAGGAAGGTCTATTTGATAAAAGACATGAAGAAAATAAAGGAGCAAAACTTTCTGACCATTTGTGGAAGGAATAGCAAGAGCAGGATGGTGCATGAGCCATTTATAGAAATCAATGTGGCTGAAGCAGAGTCAAGTTGGGGAAGAGGAGGAGCAAGAAGTACCATGGAACCAAGGCAGATGCCACTGTGTGGGTTTCTCTAGGACTAAAGCTTTTACTATGAGTGAGATGAAAAGTGATTAGAGGGTCTTGAGCAAAGGAGAAACATGATGATGGTTCATAATGTAAAGGGATCATTCTGGATAAAAGATTATAGGAGTTAAGGTGGACGCTGAGAAATCAGTAGGAAGCTACTCCGATTGTTCAGGAAGGAGTCAATGGTTTGAATCAAGGTAAATGCTATGATGGTCATGAGAAATGGTCAGATCTAGATGTATTTTGAAGGCAGAGCTGCCAGACGTTGCTGATAGCTTAACTGTGGAATGTGGCAGATAAAGAGAGTGGTTTATGGATGATCTGGGGCCATTTATGCAGATTGGGAAAATTGGAGGAGAAACCGTTTAATGAAGGTAAAAAAAAATTGAGTTCTTTTAGAGACCTGTTAATTTTGAGACAACTTTAGATAGCCAAATGGAGTAAACAGTTGGATATAGACACCTGGATTTCAGGGGATAGGCCCATGCTGAAGATAGCATTTTAGGAGTCATTCACAATATGAGGACATAGTTAAACAGGGATCTAAAGAGATCACCAAGGAAGTGAGGTACAATGGTAACAGCTAAAGTTGAGAGAATATTTAGTATGTGCCAGGCATTATTCTAAGGGTTTACTTATATTAAACTCAACCCTCATAGATAGCAGCACTATGAGGTAGATACCATTATTCAGCACTTGAAGAAACTGAGGCACAGAGAAGCTAAAGTTAATCTTTTCCAGATCGCAAAGCTAGATAAGTGGAAGTGGCAAGATTCAGACACAGACAGGTACCAGAGTCCTCCACAGAGGAGCAAGGTCCACATTGCCACTTTCAGACCTTGTTTCTGCTTCAGTGTCCTGTACTCCCCTCAGTAATGGTCAGAACAAAGAATAAAAACAAAAATCAGAGTTTTGTACCATTTAAATTCTAGGCTCACACAATCATTAATGCTAGAAAAGGGAAGATTCATAAACAAGCTGTTAAAAACAAAACACAATAGTCAAACAAACCTTCCCTTAAAAGAAAGGCAAACAACCCAAGGAAAGAAACTAAGATACTTTTTATCTTATTCTATTTACTAGATTTCATCTATAGGTTGTAAGATGCCTTTCAATTTGAGAGATCTAAAAGCAGGGGGAAATGTGTCTTAGAATTAATGAAATATGACATTTAAACTTTTTTCAGCAGCCTGCTTATTTTGTTGACTATACTCTAAGCATTATTTCACCAGGAATGCATTGTTTTTAATATGCTTGCCATTATAGTAGACCACAATGCCTCCTCTATAATAGAAATGACTTTCTTTTCTAAAAATAATATTCAACGTGAGCAGTAAAACCTTCATTTTTAACCCTCTAGTTATCTTATTGTGCATAACAGTTCAGAGTGATGTTCATAACGATGGCTGATGATGGGCACAAGAAACATGTATAATTTTATATTTTTATTGAGAGTGGGATCTTTATCTCATTATCTTGATATTGCTAATATAGCAGGGGCTTGCCAAATCTTTACTAAATTAAAATATAGACATTTCAACTTAAAATATTGTTCCTAGTGTCAAAATATTACCATGTACATATGCAAAATTCATATACAATGCTCACCTTTTATCACTTTTGAATTTTGCTGATGTGCCCAAGTGCAATATTCATGAAAATAACCATGTTATTTTTGCTGAGTTAATGTGTATATTTATCAAATTTCTTTATCTTGGGTATCTCTGGACATGACCAAACAGAGCATGCAGCATGCCACTAAAGAAGTTGTTGCCATTATCCAGGGTTGGTAAAGAGGAACTGCAAAGAGGCAAACAATTAAAATAGTAGCACAAACCTTGAAAACATTATGCTAAGTTAAATAGTGGTGATGGCTGCACAACAATTGAATATATGTAATGCCACTCAATTGTGTACTCAGAAATTAATTTTGCATTTTTTATATATATATTTTACTGCAATAAACAAAATGAACACAAACTGTAGGGAAGCTACAATGCTACATTTCTCCATTCTTACTTAAGTGGTTTTCTAAAGACATGGCAGGAAAAGTGGGAATGCATGTACCCACTTATAGAAGCATATGTGCACAAATCTACCGGCATAACATGCTTCTTGTCTCCAACCAAATGATTTTCCCATCTCCTCCAAAGCCAGCATCAACCCTGAAATTTAGTTTTTAGTTTACTTCAAACATGCAATTTACCAATTGATTTTAGGATATCTCTTCACTCAGTACTTGCTTACAGACCCCTGGAATGAAGGCCTGAATTTGCCCTGGGTTGAAGAGGCCTCCTTTGAAGTCACGAGCTATTTGTCCTTGAGTCATTTACAATGGGACCTCATCACCTGCTGGGAGAATCTGAGAGGCTGTTTGAGAAAGTCTTAAAAACAAAGTTTCCCAGGGTTGGGAGATCAAATACTTTGGAAAATACAGCTTAACGTCTTTTTCTCCTAGAACCAGGATATGATGGAAAGGGCACACAGCCTTGCCAGCTGGCAGATCTCGGTTCCACATCTGTCCCTGCTCCCATTTCCCATGTAATTTTATGCAAGTTATTTCTCTGACCTCAGTCTCCTTATCTATAAAATAGGGAACATTAGTACTTATTTTGCTTGGTTGTTATGAATATAGGTGTATCATGTGGGCACAAAGTAAATTACAGTATGCTGACATGACCAATGAGAGTTTAAGTCTTGAGGCTGTCTCTAAGCCTGTCCGTATGGAGAAGGCTTTGCTTGTGATCCCGTGGCAGGCGAAACAAAATCTGTAATACTGAAGGCCATTTAGTATAATGGAAATAAATCAAATGGTTATTTTAAACCCAAAGGAACTATAGCTACTTTGCTTTATATGGGGAGTGACAAACTCATATCAAGAGAAGTCAATCAATACTATTCCCTTCTCTGGAGAGTCTAATTGGGGCTGACTAAAGCAAAGACCTGGATTTCAGTGGCTCTCTCTAGTACCACTACAGGGAAAGAGCAATACTAGATAGCCCCCTGTTTACACCAGCCTGTTGATGTGTCTGTGGTTATGCAAGGGTGGAGAGCATAACTCTTCTGTCTAATAAAGTGAAAGGAATAGAAATTTGAGGAAAGCTCTGAAGCAGCAGCACCACTGGGATAACTGTATAAATTGCCTTGTTATCGCCAGACCTTTAACAGAAAGTGCTACACACTCACCTGATGTTTTTGGAGGGCTGGGGGAGTCAAGGAGAAAGTTCTTTATTCAGCTTCAGGGGTTATGTGGCACAGTACAGACACAGCTCTTGTGGGAAGGCATCACAATTCATAACGTAACCTTAGAAGAAGCAATTCAGAGTCAGAATTGGCCGGGAAAAGCACATACCATCCTAACCTTCCCCTTCCCTGTTAGAATTTATGGTAAGAATGAGGAATATGGGGTTACCACCACGTGTGGGATAAGGCTCAAGTCCATTCCACTGAGTTGAAAAAGACAAGGCACCTCAGCTGATGCCTAAGGTACTCTAGTAATGGGCTGAGAAATTGGTAGGAAGACGGGTGCCCTTGCAGGCTCAGATACTGTTACATGCCCCTGAGCAAAATTCAGGATTGCAGAGCAGGAATGCACTCTACTCTCTACTTCTTGCAAAGAAAGGATCTCGTTAACTCTGGAGAAGAGATTTATTTTTTTCTATAGAATTGTTGTTATGTAATTACACATAAAACATATGTCTAGCTTCTTAAAGGGAACTGGCTTCAAATGAGAAAATTTATCAAAATTTCCTTTCAAAGTGTTTATCACTTGCTAACATGCATATTTCATACTCGAGCTCGCTGTTTGGATAAGAGATTCATAACTTCATTGAAAACACTGTCTTATTTCTTGAAAGCAGAGAAAAGGTGTGCAAGGAGACAGGCTCGCTCTTAGATATAGCTTAAATATAGAGATAGATAAATTACCCGTATTCATTGTACTCTGTTTCACTGTTTGGTTTTGTTGTTTTTCTTTTTAACTGCCTAGAAGCTTGTTTCTCTGCTACAATTAGAATTTAATCACTGGTAATTTAAGACTAATAGACCCACAGATGGACATCTGTAATTAGGAAAATATTTTTGCTTTTCGTTGCACCACTCAGTTTTTTTCCCTTTTTTAAAAAATACGTTTTTGTGTTAGTGAAGCAAACTACTAAAACTACTGAAAATACTACAAGTTGTTATTTGAGTTATTTCCTCTGTAAAATTACAGCAACTCATTTTCAGCTGGCTAGTTAGCTATCTGAAAGGAGGATAGCTGTGCTAGCTCAATGCTTGCAACATAGTAGGTTCTCAGGAAATATGTTACATGAAATAAATTAAAGATTGAATGAATCAATGAATGAACCCATGAATGAATAAACTAATGAGAGTTGCCCCAATTTCTCTCCATCTCTAGGTAACAGTTCTGCTCTCTGCCCACCTTTTGTACCATTTCCCCATCAACAACATCCCCAACAACAGCACACGCACACTGGCACCAACCAGTGTGATTATATGAATGTTTGTCTAGGCAAGTGGGTACATAAACATTTTAGAGGTCTAGTCTTATGAAGTAGAAAGGTTGAAGTCTAGGGAAAGGAAAGGAATCTCTCTTCTCCTTCAAGTACTTTCCATTTGTTCAGTGAGTACCGGTTAAATGAATGACTAGCAAATGCTCGATTCTGGCTATTACTCTTTCATCTGAGCTCTCTTGATTATCCCAAATAATCTTTACAGATGGCATAAAATAGAGATTTTGATGTTTATTAAGACTGTATATTTAATTATGCTATTGTTTTCTCACAGAAGTGATACTAAATATATTTTTATTACATTATTCAAGATCAAATGGAAGTGCTCTCTTCCTCTCTCCCTCTCTCTCTTAACAAACTGGTTCTTCATGGGTCTGTGTGTTTGTGATTAAACAATTACAGAACTCCATCCAAAACTGGAATTTACATGGTGCTGTGAATTCATAATATTTAATCTTGCAGTGATTAAAAGAAGATGCTATACATAGTATTATTGGAATTATAACAGGTAATATTATGTTGCCTGAATAAAAGATTATTAAGGTTATTAATACCCAGAGATTACCAAGGTTTCTGTTCAGGTTTATAACTCTCAGACCTGAGTGACTTTGCCTTTTTCTTTCACTATTGGTACAATGAGAATATCTGCAATTAGATAATTTGCAATTATGTAGGACAGGTATGTAACACCACAGGAGAGCAGAAGCTGCAGCCGGCATGGCACATGAGGAGGAAGACTCAGAGACGCCTGACATATGTAACACTAGAATGTATAATACAAAAACATATATAGGCTGGAAGTTGATAAAACAAAAATTCTAAATGTGTTCGTGTATTTTAAAGGACTTAATCTTTTTATGGTAAAATGATTAGTGCATATTGACATAAATTTTAAACAGAAAAAAAAGGAGAATACAAGAAAATATGTTGGCATTTGTAGGTTGGCTCCAGTACGTTTCAAGTGCCAGCAACTGAAGGTGAACTCTGGTTGCTTCCAGGCCTCCCTTGCATGATTTGGGGTTAGAATTGTCCAAATACCATGAGTAATATGGAAGTTCTCTGAAGGGTAAGTTCATGCTCTGATTTCACATTTACTTTCTGATAATTCGACTGGAAACATAACTGAGAGCCCTTGCTGTGGCAGCTTCCTGGAGATGGGAGTGATATGCAGAGTCACTGTGCTTGGAACTTCATCAGTTTATTCCCAAATCCTGGCAGAATGAGTTCAACACTTGCTCCGTCATTGCTGTTGCCATTTCATGCTTAAGAAACAAGACCTAGTTCTTAAATAGCCACTGTCAACCACTTTTTCGATGCTTCCTATTTCAAATGCTATGGCTATGGAATATTCAAATTACGAATATCTAAAATATAAGTGATGTACTATGCTGTGCTTCTTTTCTGAAATATACTTTTACAGTTTTGAGTTTATAGTTCATAAATATCCACTGATATTTCTGTACTTTCTGTCTCTTTTGAAGACAGCCTTTAGATGAGGTTTTATCCTATGGGCTTTGGTGATTAACAGCAAAACAAATTATGTTGTTATAATACTTAATATTTATCATATCCTTTTGAAGAGATGTTCAAAATATGTTAGACATTTTCTCCTTTATGTCAAATGCTTTTATATACTACTACCACTGACTTATTTTCGAATGGTTTATTCTCATTATTGGAATACCTAAATGGTCATGTAAAATTAAAATAATTTATCTCATAAAATGAAAATTATGAAAATAAAAAGGATAAAGTCCACTTCTTTCATTTAATATCTTTGGATTCATTTAATAGAGTGCTTAAATCAGGGGCTCTGGTAAATTTTACCATGGCTTTACATTATGTCAGTGGACATTGTGTTTTAATCCAAGACTATGAAAAACTAACTGTAGATAAACAACAATTGAATAAATTACTAATTAGCAAAAAAGATGCCAAATTGAGATCACCTATTAGCATGATTTAGAGCTAATTTTATGCTTCTTTTTAGCTTTTCCTTGGCAATATCTTTTTTTTTTTTTTTGAGACAGTCTTGCTCTTGTCGCCCAGGCTGGAATGCAGTGGCATGATCTCAGCTCACTGCAACCTTTGCCTCCCGGGTTCAAGCGATCCTCCTGCCTCAGCCTCCTGAGTAGCTGGGATTACAGGTAACCGCCACCATGCCTGGCTAATTTTTGTATTTTTAGTAGAGACGGGGTTTCACCATGTTGGCCAGGCTGGTCTCGAACTCCTGACCTCATGATCTGCCTGCCTCAGCCTCCCAGAGGGATGGAATTACAGGCATGAGCCACCAGGCCCGGCCTGGAAATATCCATATTTTTTTTTTTTTTTTGAGGCGGAGTCTCGCTCTGTCACCCAGGCTGGACTGCAGTGGCGCGATCTCGGCTCACTGCAAGCTCCGCCTCCCGGGTTCACGCCATTCTCCTGCCTCAGCCTCCCGAGTAGCTGGGACTACAGGCGCCCGCCACTACGCCCGGCTAACTTTTTTTTTGTATTTTTAGTAGAGACGGGGTTTCACCTTGGTCTCGATCTCCTGACCTCGTGATCCGCCCGCCTCGGCCTCCCGAAGTGCATATATTTTTATAGTGTTTCTGAAATCACTCTTTCTGTATCTATGAGCACAGAACACCAAAATAATAGTTATATTGAAGGTGTCTTATTTCTACAATTTCCAAGATAGTGACATCTGAGATAATCATTTAACAATTTAAATGAACTTTAAATATACAGACCACAGATCCATTTTTCTTGATTCAATAATATTAATGACATTCCAATACACAAAGTTCCTTATTAAACAGCAGAAAACTTCCCAGAAGTCTTTCCCCTACTTTTGTGTGATATTAAAAAACTTTGGAAAGTGTTGTATAAGAGTTAAGATTTATATATATTAACAATCCAGCCAAGGTGCCCCTTTCTTTTTACTGCAGGTTTCTAGACCTTCAGCTCCTTAGATAAAGTTTATGAGAATATCAGAATCTAATAATGATTAGATTCCACTTAAAATTTGTTCTCAATTTATAACTAGAAGTAATTAGAAGTCCCTATCTTAAATCATTCTAGAGATGTACAAATAATATAATACCATTTCTAAGGACTTTCTATTTAAATAAGAAGAACAGTATAGATTATGTCATTTTCTTGACAATTTGTAGTGGTAAAAACCACTTCACTGTGTCTATTGTTTTTGGTTTTCTGTAGACATGGCTATAGAAAGGGTGATTAGAATGTACTTTAAAAAAAAAGTTCCTAACCCAAGAAAAAGCTAAAAAGAGCCTTCCATGGGGAATAAAGCACTAAAATTAGTTGTCAATCATGCCAATACCTGCTTACAATTTGATGTCTTTTCCACTAAGTTGCAGCTTCTTCAGTTGTTCTTAATCAGCATTGGTTTTTCATTGCAGTACCTCTTGCATCCATTTCTCTATTTTCAGTGTCCCCGAACTAGTCCTCAGGGACTCCATAACCTATTAGGTTTGACATTAAGTATAGGATCTTAGGTAAGTCATATAGTGACATAGAAGCTCTGTGAACCCGAGTTTCCTCATATGCAAGATGCAGGAGTGAGGGGAAAGTGAAATATCTAATATGCCTCTGTCCTCTAAAATTTCATTATACTGCAATTTCAATTCAGGCTCCTCTCACATAGCAGAGCCCTGTCTTTGCTGATCTTTCTGCCTCCAATCTGAATTCTGGCATTTAAGATTTATTCTAGCAGTTTAAATCACTTTTGACTTTGGGAAATCTTTTTGTTAACTTCATTTGCTGTTCAAAGTTAAAACTGTCACCTGACTTTTTCCAGATATTCCTGCCTGTTTTCCAAACTTGAGTAAAACCACTGTGAAAGCTGGAGTTATTCTAATACTTCTTGGCAGAACTCCATGCAGGTAACTTGGCTTGTTGGCCATAAATCTCTTAGTCACAGCCACAGGTAATCCATTTCCTTCTTGGCTGTTAGGAAAGGGCCTAATTAGCGAATCCAACAAATTCCATTCCCCACCCCCTTCTTCCATGGGTTAGTTCTGTGCTCCTTTAGGCTTCTTGCCAGGCTGCTGCTCTAAGAGCGATCAAATTACCATTAGAGCCAGCCAGCAACAGCACAATGCTGTTTATCTACCTTCTACCCCACAATTCTTTTTCTTCATCAAAAGTTCTGCTCCATTCTTTTTCTTCCTAAGGAAACCTACCGCTTCTCCCATTTGCTTATGATGAATCTATGATTTTGTTATAATTTTTAATGAAATAAAACAACTTACCCTTTTTGTTCCCAGTAACACATCACTGAATTTCACAGGATTTCATGAGATTTAACTTCAGGAGCAAATGAAATAAATCCCTCCTCCCACCAAAAAAAAAATCTTTTTTCATTTATCAAATATGCCAAACATACTAGAGAAATGCAAACCCAAATGATTCAGAAAAGTTAGGCGTTTACAATTTTCACAAATAGGGACATTTTATTCTTTATATCATTTCAGTCATAGATTTCTACTTAAATTGACTTTCTTCTTACAATCAATCGTCTTTGTGAGATTAGTGTATGAAATGATAGCATGAAGAAGTAAAAGCTATAATACATCAAGGTACATTTGGCAGAAGAATGACTCATCTTCATGAATTCTGTGTGTATTCATGAAAGAGCTCAGCTGGGCGGCCAGGTGACCGGTAGGAGTGGGTTATTTACCTGGGAGGACCTGGAAAGCTTTTTACACAGTGTCAACAGGATTGTTGTTACGCAGCAAGTTGGCAAATATGGCAGGGTTGTCATTAAACAATGTTGGGATTCAGATCCACTGACGTTTATTTGCTTTTCAACTCTTCAACAACTCATAGAAAGAACCAAGCTGTCTTTTTTAAAAAAGCACACGCATCACTGCACTCCTTCTCTCTTTTTAAAGCTCTTGGCAACCCCAAAACAGGGTGAAATAATCCTTTAAGGTGAGGGCTTTTTTTTTTTACATGGTCCTCTGTAAATGAACTTTGGGGGAATTCATGAACTTATGCAAATATATGTTGCACTTGGTGTGTAAGTATTTGCATACACACAATCTCCTGTCTAGGGGAGGAGGATGTATGCACATCTTTTATTAGAATTTAGAAGGGGTCTGTGAATCAATATAGTTTACAAACTACTAATTCAGGGTCTAAATTGAGCAGCTTTAATATCGGGGTGGGGGAGGGAAGAGAGGCGACACTGGAATGATGCATGTTCCTCATGCACAATTTTTAAAAGCCTCACCAGCTAGGTAGACATGAAAGTAAGAGACGGAGAACGCTGGTCACTGCTGCAAAGGTAAGAATGGTCTGTAGGGAGCAGCTGAGTGGAGACAGAGAAATTAATGTAATGATTTTCACTCCCTACCACTTCAAAAATAAAACCAAAAATAAGGCAGGGCCATGTGCCAGGTAAGGTGCCAAGGTGTGCAGGGGAGGGGACAGCCCAATAGTCACTGGCTCATAAACGGTGGTGAGTGAAGCTGCTGGGGTACCAGCAGAGCAATCTCTTCAGAAGAAGCAGGCAGATGAGGCTCGATCCTACAAATGAGCCCTAAGCCAAAGACTATGGGTTTTCACAAACTTGTCTCTCACCTTAGAAATCATGAGACCAAATGAGACCAAAAACAAACATCAAAAAAACAAAAACAAACAAGCCTTTCCACACAAGGGCATCAGTACAGCCTTCCCTTATTCATCCAGACAGGAGTTTCTAGCTTTTGGTACTCTTTGGAAAACTATCAGCGAGTACTGCTTTTCTAAGGGTCTTACTCACCAATTCCAGGCCAAGTGGATATGGGTCAGGACTTAACTGCTATTGCACGTGGCTCACTGCACTGTCCTGAGGCTCACATCCAGAGTTCCCTAAATAACCCTCTAATTGCTAAATAAAGGGAAACTGGTGACTCAGAGTTTGTGACGCTTTGTCCCCCAATCCAGATACTTTCCCCAAATCCAGTCAAGGTAGCAGGCTTCAGAAATGGCCATCTAACATCTCATTACCTTAATTTTGGTAAGTACATGAACATCAGAGATGCTTTTTTTCCACAGGGTTGCCACCTTTCACTATGCCTTCCACATTCAGCCCAGTGCATCTACATCCGTCCGCCATATGTAAACAGTAACAAAGAGAAGTTTGCGGCAGCTGGCTAGAGCTTCTCTACAAAATAAGCCTCAGAGAATTGTGGGGGCTTTTTGTTTTTGTTTTTTGATGTTTGTTTTTGGTCTCACTTGGTCTCATGGTTTCTAAGGTAAGAGACAAATTTGTGAAAACCCATAGTCTTTGGCTTAGGGCCCATTTGTAGGATCGAGCCTCACCTGCCTGCTTCTGAAGAGATTGCTCTGTTGGTATCCCATCAGCTTCACTCACCACTGTTTATGAGCCAGTGACTATTGGGCTGTCCCCTCCCCTGCACACCTTGGCACCTTACCTGGCACATGGCCCTGCCTTATTTTTGGTTTTATTTTTGAGGTGGTAGGGAGTGAAAATCAAACTTAGACTTCCCTTGAAGTTTTAGATAACATTCTTAAAATAGGCTCGTTTGCTTCCTACAATCTTTCCAGTTAACTGCACACACGCACGCAAACTCCATTTCCACAGAAGGTGAGATTTTACTCATCAAAAAGTCAAGTTATCAGAATTAACTGGCAACCTGTTTACTTCAGCTGTGCTGAATCTGTGTTCATATTCTAAATATGTCTATGTGTACTGATGGTATGGTATGTTTCTCAACTCTAAAACGTATCCTCTAGCGTTAAAATGAAAACACTGTTGTTGAAACACAAACACCTTGAGTATAACCTCGTGCATAGTCATTTGCATATAATTGTGACAGTGTATGGTGAAATGTAATCATTTGGTCCCTAATTTTGTGAATTTTGGATACAATTTCCTCCATAAAAGTTAAACAGACTTTTAGGTCTTGCTTCGTAAATGTATTAGTTCCCTACTTCTGATATATCACATTCGTGGCTTAAAACAACACCGATTTATTTTTGTACAGTTCCGGAGGTCAGAAGTCCACAGTGGCTTTCACTGGGTTAAAATCACTGTCTCTGTAGGGCTGTGTTCCTCTGGAGGTTTTATGGGTAAATCCACTTAATTGCCTTTTCCACCTTTTAGAAGCTACCTGTATTCCTGGGCTCCAGACATCTTGCTCTCTTTTTTTTTTTGAGACTCAAGCTCCGCCTCCCGGGTTCACGCCATTCTCCTGCTTCAGCCTCCCGAGTAGCTGGGACTACAGGCGCCTGCCACGACGCCCCGCTAATTTTTTGTATTTTTAGTAGAGACGGGGTTTCACCGTGTTAGCCAGGGTGGCCTGGATCTCCTGACCTCGTGATACGCCCGCCTTGGCCTCCCAAAGTGCTGGATTCCAGGCGTGAGCCACCGCGCCCGGCCCCTCTGGTCCATCTTTAAAGACAGCAGGGTAATGTTTTCAAATCTCTGCTTCTCTCACTCTAACCCTCCCACCTCCCTCTTACAAGGATGCTTGTGATTACATTGGGCTCAGCTGGATATCCAGGACCCTCTTCCCCCACCCCTCAACTTAGCCACAGCTGCAAAGTCCTTCTAGCCGAGTAACAGAACACATTCACAGGTTCTGGGGATTAGGACTTGGCTATCTTTGGGGGCTCAGGACTTGGCTATCTTTGGGGGCTCATTCTTGAACCTACCAATTACAGTCAATTAATGGGTGCCTACATTATAATGCTTACTCTAAAGATATTCATCCTTTAAAATTTGGTTAGGAATGAAAGTATTTACTTTTTGTTAGACAAATTAACCCCAGCCAGGTCAGAACTCGTAAATTCAAATGAGAAACTTTCCAGTGCAACATCTCAAATGTGTTTTTGGAGCAAGTCTAGACTAGAGCATTGAGAAAATACAACAGCTCTTTGGGCAAAAGAAGTTGTCAAGGTAATTTCCTTCTAGCCCGTGGTTTTCTCCACAGATGGTGTAAATAAGTTAGCACAAGAATGGAGTGATGGCACGTGTGGTTAGTATTCTCCCAACCTGCTGAAAGCTGACAAGCCATAAAAACTGTTTTCCATCTTTATTTCCAGTAAAGGAATTAAGTAGCTAGCTAGCTCTGCAGTTCTGACTTTTCCAAATGTTGTGACTTTCCGCCACCAGACATAGAGAACAACCACGGCTGTGCCCGGTTCTTCAGGTGGCTGCCAGTCCCCCCGTGCCTGCTCCCTGTCCCTGCCTGCCTTCCCGCTGATGATGACTGACGTTCTGGGATGGAGGAGCAGGTGTGTGGTGTCTGCCCTTGGCGTGTTGAAGCATGACTTGAAAGAGGAAATTTGAATTTTTCTTACTCCTTAGAAGAGAGGAGAACCAGAGGGATGACAGATTCCCATAGGAAATGCACACACCTGTTTTTTGTTTTTTTTTTTTTTTTTTTTTTGGATTTGGTGCTCTAGGCAGTTTCAGAAAACAAACCCCAGAGTGAAACCATCAACATGAGAATGCCTTTGTGCCCTTCAAAATTCTTCTCAAAAGCTAAATAGCACTTTCTGACCAGGTGCAGGAGAATTTTTTCCCCCGTTTTTCTAAACTCAGAACTAATTTTTATTGCCTTTCTGGGCAATAAATCATTTTTTAAAACCATGTTTGGATAAAATTATCTAGGAGATAACATCAACAATTTTTAAACACTGATATTTTGGTTTATAACCTTTAAAAACAAAATCTAAAGTATTTTGGACAACTATATATTCAAATAAGATTTAGATATGAATATATAAATTGTGTTTGTGGGTGATAAATATGTAGCCTACCCAGAAATTAGCCTTATTAATTAAGAGAGCTATTATCTGATATTTTTTCCCAGGTTAGGCCTAGGTACAGTGGTGTGCTAGTAAATTTGTAACAAAAGGCTCTCCAGGGGAAGAAAAGCCCTGATTTTCAGTGTTTGCCAATTTCCACGGTATTAAAAGTACTCACACCAAGGCCAGTTTTAAGCAGTGCTCCTGAAGTCCCTGAAGACAGAGTTGAAAAGCATCGTGCACAGTTGACTCTTCTGAGCTAGTCCGAGCTGGCTCCAACACACTACTGCCTATGTAAGTATCTATAAATAATACAACTTAGAGGGTTCATAAGCATAACAATGGGATATATTAAGAATGATTGAATACTGACTCAGAAAGAAAACTATACAATTTGGCTATACCATAAACCATAAAAGTGTATCATAGGCACTGTGACCAAGAATGTAATTGTTGACCTCAGATGGTCCTGATTCTTCCTTTTCTAGCTTCTGGGAACACTCTTTTTTGTGTCCTGTCCTGGTTTTGCTGAGAGTCTGCATCTTGCTTCAGAGAATTTACTAAAATCACAGGAAGGTCTGAATTCTCATTTGTACATTCGACACCAAGTATATGGAGGCTTTCCCAATTGCTCTGTGTGAAGGACTTGAGTTTTTTTCCAGCATCAGCTGAAAATACCAAATGCCTGTTTGTGTGGAAATTTCCTGAGACTATAGCTCTTAACTCTCTGACCTGAGTAGTATATGTGTGAATTTTCCATCAGGTTGTATTCTCTGCATTTTTCTCTGCTGTACGGCGGCAAATGATTGTCCTAATTGTAAGATCCCCTTTCAGCCTCCCACCCCCAGCCTCAGTACTGCCCCTGAGCTCGGGAAGAGAACCCCTTGCCCTGGGCTCCTCCTACATTTGAGATTTCACTCTAGATATCTGTTGGCTATGTCCCTTTCCACTAAGTCTGTGTACCCCACTTCTAAGACTATTGTCTGGATTCTGGAGAGTCCAGAATTCTCTGCCTGAAAGGCTCTGAACCTACTGGACCTGTAGTGGCCTCTTTGCCTTATCCATTCTCCAAAGGGTGGACTATGCCAAATCCCAAGATTTTGATTAAGAACAGCTAGCTTGTGTGTTTTTTTGTTTTTGTTTGGTGAGGGTGGTTGTGGATGGTACTACACCTAAAGGCCACCATGGATGTTCACATAGCACTCATGCTTGTTGTGCAGACCATATGGAGCCAATAGCAAGATGTTAAGGGATCCAGCAAAATCAGAAGGCCTGGGGCAATGGCTGGGTCTCCCCTACCTGTTGCCACATTTCAGTGTGGACCTCTGAAGATTGCAAGCATCCTGAATTTGAACCTTCCTTTGTAGTGAAGGATGGAATGTATTTCATTTAAGAGCTCGTTGGCTTAATTTAAACTTTTAAATATTTAGACAGATAGTATATGGACCTCCATTTATACTCTTGCACCAGACTCTGCAAATATTGGCCAGGCCTTCCCCAAACACAGTTTTTTTTTTCTTTTCTTTTTTTTTTTTAGTGTCCTCTTTTCTCTTTCAAGTGTACAGTCTAGGTGAGTAAGGATTAGGTTTTTAAGAGGGAAAAGTCCCAGAGAAAGTGTCATAAGCATGGGAATGAGTCCACCAAAGACTAGGTAGCTGATGAGAGAATGTGGTGGATCTAACCCTTGGAGCTGCTAAGAGGACAAACACTGATGCCCAGACCAGCAGCAGGTCTGGCAATGGCAACTGTCTGGTCTCATGGACAGGAATACAGACTGGGTTAAACCGAGATCTACTTGTTTCTCCTATTTCCTAACTCTCCCCTACATGGCCATCACTTTCCTCCTTGTGTGCTCAAGAGACCTAATAAATGTCCTGCAGGAAGAGTTACAGGTGCCTCAGAGTTCTGGACTCTCCTGCAATTGCTGTGTCACCTTAATCTTATCTCTTTGACCATGGGCAGTTTGTGATTTGCTGAAGTGAACCAATGAGCATTTTAAACCCCATTGGGTAGGAAGAGTCATTTTCTGCTTGGACTCTGGACTGGAAACAAACCTTCTCATTGTGCAGCAATGTGGTCCTTCCTGTGTGCTGTCATTAATCTTTTCTCAACTGCCCAGCTGCAGTGACTCTAGGACATTACAACATAATTCCTTCCTACTCAATATCATGTAGGCCACATATATGAACAGACCATTTCCTGACTTTTTTTTTAGAAAAATCAGTATCAGTGTGGGAATTCAATGACACTCTAGACTGGTGTCATTTTTATGTACTAAACAAAATGGTACTATAAAAATTCAACATAGTCTCAAGAAGTTCCCAGTTAGTGCACATGTAATAACAATACTCAAGTTTCACTGGCAATTCTTGCAGGAAGGATATTCTGGTATCTTCTAATTAGTAAAAAAAAAAAAAATACTAAGATAAATATTTTTGTGAACTTAATTGGGAAAATAAATGAAACTATCAATTAGCCAGGATTTGGGGAGCATCTGAGAACTATGAGATATGCAGTAAACATGTGACTGAACTGCCTTTAGACGGATGCTATCATAAAATACATTACCAATTGGGTAGAGATAAATCTAACACACCAAAAACAAGAGTAGAAAATAAAAACAATAAATCACCCTGCTGCTATTCCAAGGACCAGATTTTTTACCACAATTAGTACTGACTCTCTGAGTGCTATAGGCTATTGAGACAAGGAAGAAATCTATGAAGGGGAGTTAGGGAAAGCTTCCTGGGGGGAAAAAAAAAAGGCTTGAGCTGTGCTTTAGGAAGATGTTCAGTGGAAGGAGGAGATTTCCATGGGATGGGGACATTATAAATATTTGTCAACTTGACTATGCCACAAGGTAACTAGATTTTTGGGCAGACATTATTCTGGGTATGCCTATGAGGATGTTTGGAAGAGATTAACATTGTGTAGAAGGAGTAAAACAGGTTGCCCTCCCTAATGTAAGTGGGTCTCATCCAATCAGTTGAAGGTCTGAATAGAACAGAAATGCTGACTCTTACCTAAGAGAGAATTCTTTGTGTCTGGTGGCCTTTGAACTAGGACATGGTGTTTTTTTCCTGCCTTCACACTCAAATTGAAGCATCAGTTCTTTCTTCGTCTTGAGCCTGCTGGCCTTTGGAATGGACCACACCATCAACTGTCCTGGTTGTCAGGCCTTTGGACTTGGGGTGGAACTAAACCATCAGCTCTCCTGGGTCAACAGCTTGCCGACTCATCCTGCAAATCTTAGGACTTGCCAGCCTCCTTGATTGCATGACCAATTCCTTATAATAAATCTCTTCATATATGTGTGACCACATCCTATTACTTGTGTTCTTTTGGAGAACTCTGACTACTACACTAAGTAAAGACACACAACATTTGCAAGACAATGCAAAGTTTGACCTGACCAAATTAGAAAGATTATGTTGTGGGGAAATTTAAGATAGTTGGTTTGATAGAGTCAGAGAAGATGAAGGAGAGTTGAGATGGATTTAGATCGGTGATGCAATTAAAATACTTACTCCTAAGGTCATCACTATCTCACTAGTCAGTGTTATCCTATTTTCCATTGAGCCTGAATTTGAGGATTTTGTCTCAATAGTGTATCTCCAAACATTCCCTAACAATCATATAGAGTAAGTGCACTAGATTAAACCTTTTGCAAATCACATAGGGATCTAGTTAAAATGCAGATAATGATTTAATAGACCCAGGGTAGAACCTGAGTTCTGCTGCTACTCCAAGGACCAGGTTTTTGAGTAAGAAACATTCCTTGTATAGTTAATGCTGCTTGAATCAGGGAGCCACTGTGGAAATACTACCTGGCCTCTGAAGGAATAAGGGCTGGTCCTGGAAAAAGACAGTACATTCTGGACTTTTTAAAAATTGTACAGTGCATATTACCTCACAAATATTGTCCTGGGAATGCATTTTCAAGAATTTGCAACATCAAAGAACAAAAATTAAGAGGAAATAAATATTCATCCAGAATATGTCATTTGAGGTGAGCATCATGAGTTTGTCAGAGACAATTTGAATCATCATTTTGCTAATATTAAAAGAGATGGCATTTTAAAATTTGAACTCTGAAAAGCATTTGCTGGAATCATTTATAAAATGGCAATATTAGCCATAATTGGCCTGGGTAAAAACTTGATAGGAGGAGATGGAGGGATTTAGGTAATTCAAACAGAACCTTTCAGTTAGGTTTTCTCAGGGGAACAAGGCAACATGTTGGTGGAAACTCTAAGGAAACCAAGTGGCAAGCCTTCTGAAAGCAAGGGCTTAGATTTTCCTTTCAAGACATTTGCCAGAAGAGAAAAAAGCACAAGTGAAGAGATGGATTACAAACCTCTGATTTAGACTGTACCTTAGTCACTTAATGGCAACTCAAGCTGCCAGATCTCTTGTTCCTCCTGTTTTATGCCTTTTCTGTCACCCTACTCAACTAGTGACACTTGCTTTCCCACCAAGGCTCAGCACACCACTTCCAAGAAGGTCTGGGCTAGGTGGGTGCCAGTCTGAATCTGAATCGCCCCCGTCCTGGGCTCTCCTTATCAAAAACACTTAGCAAATTGTATTAAACTGTTTTACTATTTTCCCTTCTCCGACTCTAAGCTACTTGAAAACAATTATGGGTCACATATTTATTTTCATTCATTCATTCGTCATCAGTTATTTATTAAGTGACCTACCACATGTCTGGGCATGGTGATACAGTGGAAATAAGGTACACTCCATGTCCTTAATGAGTTTTGTGCATGAGCGCTGGTGCATGGGTAAGTTCTGGGCAAAGAGATCAAAGAGGGATAAGTGCTTTCTTAGGGATAAGGACAATGACTAAGGGTCATCATAGGACAGGCATGGAACTTTGGCCATGGTAGTCTTGGGAAGCTTTCAGTAGGTGATGTAAAATGCTGAATATAATAAATGAAAAATCAATACTGATTGTATTTATCATCATTCTTAAACTGTCCATATGCTTTAGATACTTCTCTGTATATATACTTCATCAAACAAACAGATATAATGTGTGCTGTTTTTGAACATAATAAGAGATCTGGGGTAGTCTCAGCTGAGTTAGTATGTTGGCTCTAGGAGAGGCAGTCCCCCACACCTGGCCTGGTAACTGTCACTCCTCAGTGAATGGCTGGATCTCTGTTCAATTGATCTAATCAATTCAAACTTCAAGCTGCTAACCATTTCAACTCCAAGTGGCCAGATCATTGAAAACTAAGTGAATTTTCCTTGAATGGTCTAAAAAAAAATGCTTTCATTCTTTAGATATATCTTTAGGACATACATTTAGCCTAACCCAGAAATACAGCTTCTTATCTATTTTTAGTACCTGGAAAGAGAGCTTTCAACAACCTCTCACTGACTCTAACAACATACTAGAAGACAGACTTTGAAAAAGTTCAAGTAGAAAAGAGTTAAATTTCCCCACCCCCACCCCCCATGCGGTGATGATAACTCAGAATGATAAGGGTTTAGAAGAAATGAAGAATAAAAGAGATAACTCTTTTGTTTTTACCATGTGTAGTTACTTGTATCTATTATGACATGGAGGTTAAATTCTGGTAATTTTTGTTTTCATCTAGAAGAGTTGATCATAAACTGAAAATGTTCTATTTTTTTTTAAGAACATTCTCAGGAAAGGTTTGATCTCATTTAGATGTAAAAGCATTTAAGATTTTCAGTAAAAAAGAAAGCACATTGTACTATACCAGTTAATGCTTTTTCTTTGCAAGCAACAGACAGAAACTGGCCAGCTTAAAGAAAAGTGGGATTTAGTGGAAGAATGTGGAGCAGCTTTCAATACCTAAGAAACAGAAGCACAACCAGACCTCCAGGGAGATAGATGCAGAGCAGTGGTGGGGATCTGGGTGAAGAAATAGATACAGTCTCTTTGGGAAGATATAATAAAAATAAAAATAAAAAAACTCAGCTTCAACCATGTTCTGTCCTTGGGCCAGATTCCTGGGACTTCTATCTGATCGGTCTTGGCAAGTGAGAGTAGGGATGGGGAGGAAGTGCCAACTCGCCCCTTTGCACTTTGATCCATAGTTTGACAGTTCCATGAAGATGGTTCATAATGGCGATGGGCAGATCCCCAGAAAATCAGAGGGACACTCTCAAAACAAGGGGAGGGGATACAGGACTGGCAAAAAACAACAAATGGTCACCACAGGCATTTTTGTTCTATCAAGGGAAAAAAAGTTTTCTCTCCAAGTTAGTCCATCCGATCTAGTGTTGCTGACATCTTTCTGCATACCTGCATCAGGGGTTCATATACTACCCAGGTTTAATTAAAGGCCATGGCACACTTTATTAATGAAACGTTAGTAACAATTTTAGAAGTTGTAGCTGTTCATTGTAAGTCATTTTGCAATTTTACAATGAGTTATTTAATAGAAAGGCAGCTTATTTTAAGTAGATACTACCTTGCTTATCTCACTTTTTAGGATGATCACATAAACACCATTTTTTTGTATATAAAAGCATCTAATTTATATTGTGCGATCCATGCACAACATTAACATCAGACATTGTGAAAAATTCATGTTCTTTTTTACCTTATGAAATGAAAGATGTTTTATTTTTTGCTTCACGGGATGTTGAATCCATTCAATTTTTACTTTATTTAATTCACTAATGCTCAATTATTATTTTAATCATAACCTGAGTTTGCCTTACCTTATTTTCTCCATAGTATTCAGTGATGTGGAGAGAGGTAAAGAAGATGTCAGATGTTAAATATAATTAATGTTAAAAACAGATCTGATGAATCAGGGTGTTACTTCTGAAGAGAGTGACTCAACAAAGACTTGCCGGTCATAATTACTAAAAATTAGTCATTCTGTGAGATCTTTTTGCTGATACTAATAGATGAAACACCTTTGAGGGAAACCCTTTTGAAAGTGCTGCAATGTGATCTCAGAGAAACATGCCTTTCCAGACATTATACTAGTTATCAATTCATTCAAGAAGATGTGAGCAAAGTTTTCTTAGAATTTAAATATCACTGACAAGTGTATTTATGAACACACTTCTTTTCCTAGCTAAGTTCTGGGTAAGTGATCTTTGCTCTGTACTTTGCATTCCATGAATTACTTAAGACTAAAGACTTAACCTCTGTAAATCTCAATTTTCCGGTCTGCATGATGGGGACAATATTAGTGCCTACCCCTTAGGGCTAAATTGAGTATTAACTGAAGCAAAGCATGTCAAACTTAGCATAGTACTGGACACATACCAGAAACAAGTTAATATTAGTTAATCTAATTCTTATGAAACAATTTTGCAATGGTTTGAAAATTCCACTGATTTTCCCAGCATATTTGGGAAGTCTCTTTAATTTCATCACACCAGTGGATTTCATCTGCTTTCCAGTTTATGTTGCAACTCCTCTTCCCTAGGACTGTCAAGTTCCTTTTCCAAGTTATCTTTAGTGTGCAATCGGCTAGATCCTTCCTTCTCCGCTTTTCATGAGGGAATGAACAGGCACATACCCCTCATGGCCAGGCCTCAAAGTGCCAAGAAGATAGGCCAATTCCCTTGACATTTCTCCGTGTTCCTCAGGGCCATCTGCTTCCCTTTTCTGCCTCATCACCTTTAGAAAAATCCTCTTTTGTTCTCTCGGTTGCCAATGAAGACTGTTGTCACAGTTTGCCAGAAGATGTACTGGCATGCCCAGTGATAATGGACTCCATAGATAGGACTTGGAGTCCTCACGAATGAAATTCCCACTTACCTGGACAAAGTAATAACAGGAGAGATGGCCTCTCAAAGAATACTTTGAAAAATAATAAATTCTAGAGAATTGTATATTCTTAGCATATGATACATCTCATATAAAAGAAAACACTGAGATATTCCTATGGGCCTTTTTTCTATTAATACATTATTTGAACTATGTCTTTTTATAGTATTTATTTCCTTAAGATCTTAGACATAAACCTAAGTTTGCAGGGAAATACTCACGTCTGAAAGGAGATGTTCTTAAATTGACATTTTACATATATCAGTTGTCACAACTTAAGATCCCACCTTTACTCAATAGTGCTTAAGGGGTCATGGAGGAAGATTTGATTGATTGTTTTTTATGTATACAAGGGGCAGGCCGCGTGCAGTGGCTCACGCCTGTAATCCTAGCACTTTGGGAGGCTGAAGCAGGTGGATTGCCTGAGCTCAGGAGTTCAAGACCAGCCTGGGCAGCATGGTGAAACCCCATCTCTACTTAGATACAAAAAAAACTAGCCAGGCATGACGGCTCCCGCCTGTAGTCCTAGTCCAGCTACTCAAGAGGCTGAGGCAGGAGAATTGTTTAAACTGGGAGGCAGAGGTTGTAGTGAGCCGAGATCGTACCACTGCACTTCAGCCCGGATGACAGAGTGAGTCTCTGTCTCCAAAAAAAGACAGAGTGAGACTCTGTCTCCAAAAAATGAAAGTATACAAAGGACAGTTGTTTTACCCAGAAAGGAAGAAATAAGAAAGTCAATTATTAGAAATTTGTTTAACTGGCATGTGTTGAGTTCCTATACCTTATTAGATACATTTGAACATTCTTTCATTAAGTTCTTAAAAAATATGAATTAGGTATTATTTTCATCTCCCATCTTACAGATAAGGAAACTAAGATTTAGAGAGTATAGGTCACTTGCCCAAGGTCACGGACTACTGGGAAGAAGGGACATGAATTGAATCAAACTCTTTTCAAATCTAAATTCAGTGCACTTAATTTCTGTGTCATGCCATCACACTTCCTCTCCATGAAAGCTAATTTCTCTTTTAACATTAGGTTTTATAGGTGGTTCTACTAATTATGTTTGTGAAGTTTTGTTGTGTTTTCTTTTCCCTTCACAAGGGCTGGACACAGATCAGCATTCTCATGTTATGAATGATTTAGCTTCGGATTACTCTTCTGCAAATGGAGGGAGGAGGCAAACCTCAAACTAAAGGCAGGGTTGGAATATAAAATTCTCAGCTCCTCTAGAGTCCAGAAAAACCTCCTCCCAAGAGTGCTGTGGCCTCTTGGCGCCTCTCCAGGCCCAGCCTGCCTGCAGGACTTGCTTGCTCCATCTTGCCGGTTCTCAACGGAGAACTCTTTGTTTTGGACCCTGTTCTTGTATTCTGCTCAGTGGACTTGAAAATTGGAAGTTTCCTTGCTTCCTGGTCCTTCCTGTGCCTGGGAAACAGACTTGGAATTCTTCTTTTCTTCTCTTCATTCAGCAAAAAGACAACCCCACCAGTTACCATTCCTTGTATTCGTTCTTGGAACCCAGCCTGGGCCAACAGTTAGGCCCCCTGAGAAAAGAAGCCTAACTTCCTTTGCCTAGTCCTTCCCTCAATAGATTAAGAAATGAAGAGAAAAAAACTTTCTTAACATATACTACATAATACTAACATTTACTTTAAGAAAAAAAAGGCTTAACCCCTGCATTTTCATCACTTGAGAAAATTGATATAAGCTAATATTTTCAATAATTTAAAGAAAATCATTTCTTTCCTGCTCCCCTCCCCTTCTGAATATTCGGCATAAATAGTTGCTTGGGTAGAATAAATTCTCACTATTCATTGGTTTGAATGCTTGTGTATATCCCAAGGGTACACACAATGACCTCTACACACATGACCTCTGTTTTACATAGTCAACTTTTATTTTGCTGAGGCAGAAATAATGCATGCAGCAAAGACTGCCAGCTGTTTACCAAAATCCCTTCTCCTCTTCTTCCTGAGCACACAGCTAGACTATACTTCCCAGTCTCCATTGCAATTCTGTGTGGCCACATACTAGAGCTCTTGCACTGCTGTGTTTTTACATCCCCTTCTACCTTCTGGCTTCCTGAGATGGAGCAGACTATATACAGTGGACCAGGATGGCAAGGGCTCTACTGGCCTTTCAGGAGAGCCCTTGCCATCCTGGTCCACTGCATATAGCCGAGCTCCCACCGACCTGGAACCCTCATCCTGGACTGTTGTCCAAAAGAGAGATAGATGTGTTTTTCCCTCAAACATGAGAAGCTGAATTTGGAGGTCTATTTGTTACGATATCATAGCCTGTCCTAACTGAAACAGGGCACGTGTACTATGTAGCACAAGTTTCTTAGCTAGTGAGAGTGCTTGGCAGAAGCTCAGTGCCTGCCCTTCACCAAGATTTGAGGTTTCCTACTCACGGAGTGTCATCAGTAACTCTTGCCAAGTAATAAATCTTTTGAATATTGGTGAAATATGATAACACAAAGTAAACTAACCCCTAAATGTTGGTAGCAAAAGTAAAATACAATTGAGTGTGTCTTAGAGGGCAAAGGTTCTTGGCTAAAAGGTGGTTGTTTTCTAGAGTTTAACAATAAAATACCAAACTCATATTAGAAATAGGAATAATTTTACCATATGCTCCATATGTAGAAAGAATAAAAAACTCAATTCTGGAACTGTTTCACCAAATGCTTCAACCAGAATTTTAAAAATAAATATATAAATAACTATGGTCCTGAATTTATAATATTAATGATATGTAGGAATAATTTACATTTTTTGATTTAACTCACAACATTTCAGGTAGAAAATTATATGGTATATATATGGAAATTTAATGATTTACACACACCCACACTTACATATATACCGACATACAAAGTTATCACCTTATGATATATTCCTTCTAAATATTATTTGTTTGATCCAAACTCTAGGATGAATTTACCTTCTTAATTCTCTAAAACTATGATATTAGACCACATATTTTTGCATCTTAAATTGTAAAATTTCAGAACATAGAGAAAAGAAGAAAAGAGATATAAATGATATTTATTCAAGACTATTGAACTCATGTGGAAAAATAGTCCCCCGAGGACGTCAGGTCCTAATCCTCAGAATCTGTAAATACTACCTGATACAGAAAAAAGGTTTCTGTCTATAGGAACCTAAGAAAAGACATTTTTTAATTAAAAACAATTAAAACATTAAAAATTTAAGGTCTTTATAGGTATGATTAAGTTAAGGATATTGTGATGAAGAGGTTATCACAGCTTATTAGAATGGGCCCTAGATGCAGTCACGTATATCCTTATGAGAGAGAGGCAGAGGGAGAGCTGACAACGAGGAGAAGGCAGTGTGATCAGGGAGGCAGATGGGAGTGATGCAGCCACAAGCCAAGAAGTGCTGGCAGTCCCATGAGCAGGAAGAGGAAAGGCCAGATTCTCTCTTAGAGTTCCCAGAGGGAGCATGGCCTGGCTGACTCCTGGATGTAGGCCTAGTGAAACTGATTTTGGAGTTTTGTCCCCTAGAACTGTGAGAGGATAAGTTTATGTGGTTTTAAGCCATTAAGTTTGTGGTGATTTGTTATAGCAGCCACAGGAAACTAATCCAATTCCATTTTCTAACAGCTGAGTTCAACTTTGCTAAGTTTATATCTGTGATATTTTATCCTAAGTCTTTGGGGACCTAAGTTTGTTTTCCTTTTCCTTGGCCTGGAAAAGACAAATGTCCCACCTATTGTATTATATGTTGTTGAATGTCTTTAGTGAGCTCAAGAGAGGGAACATCTCTCTTCTCCAGCTGAGTCTGAGTCATTGAAAAACAGAGTAAGATAGATAGAGAGGAAATTATCAATTTTATCATTGTTAAAGTTGATTTTGGAGGATGGCCTTACTAACACTGAATCTCAGATTTAGAGAGACTTACCTACCTTATTTCCAACATTAGACAATGTACTCTAAAATTTAGGGTCTGAAATAGCAGAGCAGAAAGTATGCTTTCTCTATGCACATAGCTCTCAAGAGAATGAGGAGGTAAAGGGACTCAATAACATTAAATGATTCCCTCTTCTCCTGAGAACAGAGATGTCAGGACTGCTGTGCTAGTGGAAATCTTTTTATATGGAAAGAAGTGCTGGGAGTGGAGATGAAACATTTCCTATGGTTCCATCTCCTTGTGGGCCAAGATTGACAGCTATCTGTGGGCAGAAACAGTGACACTCTAGGCTTTACAAGCTGAGTGGAAGACAACTTAAACCATAGATAGATAGTAAAGTTGTAGCTGTTCTCAGCTTAAATGTGAATTTTGGACTTGGGACAGTGTTTAAGATCCTAAATGAGTCTGCTGAAGTCTAGTTAAGCCCTGAATATCCCCCGATTCACACATGGACCTTTGTTTGTTAGCATATTTCACCCACCTCTTCTTTTAATCTGTTAAAGGAGACTTCTGTTTTATACAATCAGGTAATAAAATCTGTCTTTATAAATATACTTGTTAGTATGCATTTAGAAATGTAAGTCCTCACTCTTTTATAGACAGGCACTAATAGGTTACCTACTTTTTTCACCAAATGATTCTTACTTGAAAATTAAAAGAACATTGCATTTAGTGTTAAAAGCCTGTAACCTCAACATGAGGTCTCAATAACCCAGCTGCTATCTATTTATCTTGGTAGATTCATTTATTCTCTCTTTCCTAAGGTTATTTTAACAATGTTGTGTTATCTGTAATAAAAGTTGCTTTTGTTTCCACACTGGGCCAGAATGGATTGAGTAATTACATTAACAAATACCTTGAGCTCACATCCGCACCTTTCACCCTGAATTGTTTTCCAATGCTAACTCATTGTCTCCTCAACATTCCAGTGGCTCAGTGACAGGGGGTATTATTCCCATATTTCAGAGAGAAAAAGGAAAGCATGAAAAAGTCAGAGCACACCTGTATCTAGAAATCAGAGCCTTTGATAATGCTACTATACTTTTTTTTCCTAAGGGCATACATTGTGTTAAGTATCTCTCCTGGTTGTTCTGAGTGAGATTGCTGAATGTGCCTTGGGCTGCACTGAGGGAAGCATTCGTTGGAGTCCTGTGGTTGTGCTTGATGATTAAAGTGTGACATAAACATTGAAGTACCTACTGTGTGCAGGGCACAGTGTACTTCTACTCTAAATCTTTGGGAATTCCTGAAACCTTGAGGTTTGAATAAGGGTCAAAGTGGGGGCATTGACTTCCTCTCCTATCCTTGCAAGTTTGCTCAGGTAAGGGAGCATTATAAGACCAGGAAAATATGATTATGTCATTTTCAACTAAGGTCCAAAACCACAGAATACTGATCATTTTCAAGGGGTTGACCATTTTCAGTTCTCCATGCAATGCTTTCTATCATCCCAATGGGACTTCTTAAAACCGAAACCTTCTCTTTTTGGTGTTATCTAAAATTAAAAGACTTCTTATTTTTTCAAGAGCAATTGCTGTGAACCAGAGGAATTGTGAGCCAGAAATACCAATCAGCAAAAGACATTGATGATTCACAGCATTTGATGAAGCACAAAATCTTAATATCGCAATCTCTAAAAGTACTGAAAGTTCTATCTTAACTTCATGTTTTTAATACATTGGAGTTTCTCAAAAGAAATACATTCTTATCAACTGCATTTTTAAACAAAATACTTTCATAATATTGAGCAAGAAATTTGCTGTGAATCATTCAAAGTTATTCATTCATTCTTTTAAAATTTACTTAGTGAACAGGTAAAAACCCATTGATGATCTAGTAACATATTATTTGGTTGTATTTTTTCTTTGTCTTTAAAGGTAACATACTTTACAGACACAACTTTTCATAATGATTTGCAAAGGAAGGTAATTTTGTTTTTTGTTTTTTTTTTTCAAAAGAAAAATCCACTTTGCTTTCCTAATTTAAAATTTGTCATTTATTACACGGGTTAAAAGAACATAGTTGAGTTCTAAACCCCGTAATGGCCTACAAAGTCAGGAACTGATTGCCTACATCCCAGTAAATGACAGACCTACATTCTTACTTGCTAATTTGTTCTAGAATGCATCTTCTTATGCAATATTCATTAAATCAATAATATTTTGGAAGAGTCATCTATGGGTCCAGTGCCATCCTAGAAGCCATGGAATCTTTGAAAAACAAGCTTCTAACTTTAGAAAACAAGAAATATAATTGGGAAATTAGGAAACAAACAAACAAAAAAACCCCAAGACAAGAGTAAAGCAATACAGGAAACAGACCTCAGACTGTGTAAATGACAAAGACTTCATGGAAGGTAAAGAAAGACCTTTCTTATTGGATGAGTGTCTTATCTGGGAAGACTTTGTAAAGGAAGTGAATCCTGAAGACATAGTGAAATGTAGATTTCCTGAGAGTGTTATAGGCATATTTCATCCTCACTAATTTTTTAAAATTATGTCATTAATGTGTGGGCATTACAGCACATTTGACTGTATATAAAAATATGAAGTAATAAAAAAACCTAGAAATGACTAATTCAAATCTTCCTGTTTCTCTCTAATATTCATCATGTGTATTAGTATGTATACATATATTTATGTGGTTATAACCATACCATAAATATAGTACACATGTTTAATTATTAAATTTATATAATCAACTCCTTCTACTGATTAAACCTGTTTCTCCAAGATTGACCTCTGGGGAGAAAGCATCTTAACCATTTTCCTGCCAATCTGTAAGTTTTCCCACAACAATCAAGCTTCCTGCCTAATCCATATGCTCCTTTCCTATTAGAACAGAGAGTAGTAAGTTGGAAAGAAACAGAAAACTCATATCTTTCTCATGGCTGCATGAAGCTATGTAACTGGCCACGTGGAAAAATGGACAATGGAGATTAGACCTTCATTTATTTGTCTACCATGAATTATTTAGTGGTTGCCATGGTATGTGCCAGGGATGGTGCTAACCTATGGTAAGCGAACAAGACAGACACAATCCAGCTCTCAATGAACTCGCAGTATAAAGGAGATATAGACATTGCAGTAGAAAATCCTAGAAAAGTGTGGTAAATACTATGATAGAGGATATACAGGATGTTATGGTAACCCATAATCTGGGCTTGTTCAGGAAGTCTTTTGAAGGCATTGAATGTAGTAGTGACTAAACTAAGCTGAGTGGTGACTTGGAGTTAGCTGTAGGCCAAGGAGGGAAAGCATGAGTTTCAGGAAGAAATAATAGCATGAGGTTTCTCAGATTATGATACAGCAGCAACCACAATAAAGCCCTCAATACGGTTGGAGCGTGGAGGCAATGGGAGGTGCTGGAATGGGTAATGTGATTGGGGAGGTTAGAACTGGAGCAGGAAGGACCTTGTAAGCTCTATGAGGAAGACTTTAAGAACAAAGGGGAATCATTAAAATTTAAAAGGAAAGTGACATGATTAGTCTATAATTTCACTCAAAGATTCTATCAAAGGTAGTTACCTTCTAAATTCTTGCTGTAATTAATTTATAAATGCCCCTATGATGCCCAATGCTTCACTCACAATATATTACTGATTATTCACAATAATCTTTAGAGAAGATACCATCAGTTTTCCAATTATGTAGCTGGAAAACTGAACTCAGAGACGTTAAGTAATTCGCCCAAAGTCATCTAACTAGTAAATGGTAGAGAACTCAAGGAAAGATCTATTTTACTACAAAGCTTATGTTCTTTCCAGTGGACCAGGATGCCTTCCAATTATGTTCAGAACTGGCTGTTGAATGAAAATGCCAAAATATATTTGAAATTTAACTAGAACCTAAGGAGCTTCAAAAACAGGTGAAAAGGTGTGGCAAGCATAGGAGGTAAACAGGGCGGGGGTGAAAGGGTTGAGTGAATCAATTCCTTTTAGTAACAGACTCTACTCTATTTAGGTCTGCTTAAGTGAGTTCTCATGCTCAGGAACTTGTCAGCCAACCGATGTAATCCTTTCAGAATAGGCAAGTTTTCTTTTACAAAGGGGAGCTTCATTACCTTGGAAACTCCAAGTAGTCCCCTTTACTTAGATTGCTTGAGTTTCTGGGCTCACCTTAAACAGGGGAAATGAAAGTGTTCTATTATCAATAAATGATGATAGTGACTTTTTTTTTTTACAGTAGCCTGCAATTTATATGAGACCTTCTAAAAGATCAGTAAGTTTTAGTAAAGCATCAAAGACAGATAGGCAGCGTAGAACTTCACCAAAAGTTTTGTTATCTATCTTCCATTGCTCATTGAACCTCCTGTAGTTCAACCATATACACTTAGTATTTGAAATACCTTATTCCCATGTGTATCTGTAAGCCAAGGATAGGTATTCGTAGCAGTTTTTAGTGAAATATAAATAACACACTTCAACTGTTTTGTTCATAATGACTAAGTGTATAGTGTATGTTTACAAATTAAGGAATGCCCAGATACAATCAAAGAGTTCTCAGAGCAAGAATTGTTCTTAGAGAATATCTGATCCAGTCCCCTATTTTGTAGATTAAGGAACTGAGACTTAAATTGACCTAGAGACCTGTTGAACATTATTCCCCGTTTCTCTGGACAGTTGTTTCCCCCAAATATGTTTTAGTTGACTTTATACCATCAATGGTTGATAAAGCAATCTGATTTTAAAAAACCAAAACCCCATCATCTATGTTATTTCTTTATTATACTAAGCTTCAAATCTCTACTTCATGGAAGCCCAGATAGTGGATCAAAAATAACAAAATGTAGTATCTCTTTTGTAGACAACATAAAATTTCTTTTTGCAATTTGCTTTTTTGGAGGTGTTTTGACTGTCTCAATTCTCCTATAATTGTCAGCAGCAATGAAAGCTCCAGAAAGGGAATAAGAATTGTTGAGGAAGTGTTTGATAAAAATGCATTAGCTCTGTGGAGAAGCATATCCAGTTATTTCAGCTCACCTGGTTTGACTGCAGAGTGTTACCTCACAGTGAGGAAATGGAGCATTTAATGTCTTGCTCACCTTCTAAGTGACCCCTTCATACCACGCCTGTGTTGGGAGACAAAAACAAACACAGAGCTGAGAATTCCCAAGGGCTGAGGGGCAGGTAATCCTCTCAGAACTACTCTAACCTGATACTCCCTGACTGAGGTGGGACTCTGGTAATCTTTGAGGAAACTAAAATCTCCCTTTCTTTTCTTCTTTGCCTTTCCTATTCATTTTGCTTAAAATAACGATCACGCAATTCCAAATATTGTAAATGCTCTTATCATAACTCTCTCACCTACTTTCTGTTGGTAATTACTATCTAAAAGAAAAGCAAATGCCAACCAAAGATTTTACAGTGGGACAGGGTTGTTGATCTAGGAATAATCAAACAGCTTTAAGTAAAAGGATTGCCTTACCTTACAAAGAAGCATTTGACTGAGACTCACCAAGCACCTCACAAGCACCACGATGCCTTAAAATCCAGCGTGTGAATGAGGCCTCCTGGCAGAGGCTTAAACCATCTGCTCTCTCCTACCTGGAGAAGACCATGCAGACGTTGGTCCACTTTTTTGTGCTGGGAACAAGAGGCAATCCAGTCATTAAGCGAGTCCCCAACTCTCAGCACTTAATTAAACAGGAGGACTTTGTGGCTCCAGAATGAATATAACTGTCAGCAAGAGCCTAAACTTCTTGGCCCTGGTTTCCCAGAATGCCCAATGCAATGTTAATTTTTCCGATTTTTCCGAATTTGTTTGGTGAGTGACTTTCTGGGGTATCTATAGCAGCCAGACATCTCCATGGTCTTTTGGAAGGGAGAAGTTTCTTTCTTTCTGCTCTCTAAGATTCTATCAAAAAAATCTCACACTCAATCTACTTAATCAGGAAATGTCATCAAACACTATGGCCATGTATACCATGTTGCCCTGGCATGCTCTGGGGACTGATAAATCCAGGAGTATTGCAGAACCTGAGGAAACCACATGCATTTGAACTCTAGCTCCACTACTTATTACCTGTATAACTTTTGGTGAGTTACTTTTCTGGCTTCAGTTTCCTCATCTATGTGATAAGCATTAGGGTACTTATCTCATAGGGGTTTATAAAATCAAATGAATTAATATATAGAAAGTACTTAGAGCAATGCTGGGCACATAGCAAGTACTCAAAAAATGTTGGCTCTAATCATTTTAAACATGATCAGCCCCAGATGAACACTGAGGAGCAGAAGAATGAATGAACTATTTCTGACCATAAAGCAAATCACTAAAATTTTACACATCAAAGGTATTCTTCACAGCTACATTTTAAAGAACTCCAGGGGATGCGTCACTTGTTTTGTGCAAATGGTGCACCTGGAGTTCTGCAGCTTGGTGATCCTGGTGTGCTTGTACTTGCTCTTTTTGGTTCCCTAGCATTTTGCTTTTTGTTGTTGTTGTTGTTTTGGGATTTTTGGGGAGAGGGTTTTTGTTTTTTTTGTTTTTTTTTTTTTTTTTGCTTCTTTCTCCTCCATAAATAATGAATATTTTTACAGTTATGCTCTGTATTGATTTCTTCTGTCACCAGTGACTAGAGTACAATTTATCCTAGGATATTTGAAAATAAGAACAAGTATGTTCTTCTCTGGCAGTTTACTCCCAGATCTAAGACTCCTGTGTGGTGAGATGTGCAGCAAATTAACATATGAACCCAAGTGGTTAAGTCCCTCCAGAATTCTATGGAAAACTTCTTTAAGTTGCCGTTATTGCTGCTGCTGCTAAACCTGGATAGAAGTTGCCAATCTTTTAAAACAAGCTTCTCGGTGTTATTTTTAAAGGATGGAAAACCAAACCTACCCACAATTATTGAGTATGTACTGTATGCAAAGAAATATATAGATATGAAATTACAAGAGAGGCATTCTTCAGAGAGAAACTGAATTATGCTAAGTCTAAATAAGCATTCATACTTTTAAATTTTTCCTTCCAAGAGATTTCTAAGTACCTCTTTGCTCAGAAAATGAAAGAATATTCCGTTAGAGGAATAGAAATCCACTTCAGTTGAAACTGGGGCCCACTTCGGTGAAAACACCCAAATTCTCTCATATATCAAAGACTTGTTTATTCGGGGCGGGGGGGCGCGGGGCAGGGGGAAAGCCCTGATGTGAAATACTGAGGCGAAGAGACCCCTTGATTTTCTTCACAATTTCAACCTGCAAAAGTTTAGAGACAAAAGATCTACCAAAAGGACCCATTCCTGAGTGGAGTTTTCCGAACTCTTGGAATTGTAACATCAACCATCTCTTCTGCCTCCCATGGGGAAAACTTCTGCCAAAAGCATTCCTGTTTGCTGCCTGTCTGTGCTCTACACAGCCCTTGCCCTAGTCTTTTGTTACTTGGCCAAGTTAAAACAAAGCTAGATAACACACATAGGTGCCAAACACTTTTCAAAAGGTTCCATACGTATTCAGTCATGTAATCCATCCAAAAACTTTTTAAAGTGTGTTCTATTTTCAAGTGAGAAAACTGAGGCACCCAGAGATGAAGGCAATTGCCCAGAGTTGTACAAATGCAAGCACAGAATCGGGATTCAGACACAGGCCATCCAGCTGCAGAGCTTCCAGTCTGTCAACTCTCCTTCCTACACTGCTCCAAGGCAGTGAGTGAGTGGTCTCCACGTGGGTAATAGATTCACCCCTGGGGCAAACTTTCTTATTCTGATTTTCTCATCAAATTCAACATAGTCCCCAAATTTTACAATACAAAAACTCCTCCTAATCATGCACCTGAATTTGCTGAATAAGTTTTCACAAAGCTGGTCTCTAAGTGACATTGCCTCTGAGAGAGAAGCAGCCCTGAGTGGCCTTGGGCAAAATTGTGACATGGATGAAATTCTGTCTGTAAAGAAGTGGCCCCAGAATCCTGCTGTTTAGGGAAAACCCATTACATTTAGCAATTGCTTGGGAACAAAAGTGAGAGCCAGAGGAGGCTTTATGGTTCGGCTTAAGAAAGTCAAAAGTAGTTGTTATTACTTATGAGAAGGGGCGAGAATAGGATGAGACTAGTGTAAAAACAAAACCAACAACTAGAAACGGTAACATAGTAACAGTCTGGGAACTACATGGCCAAAAGGGCAGGTGAAAATGCCACCATGATTTCAGGGACGCAGTGGGGCAAGGGAGAGGAGGTTATCTACATACAATATAGGATATTTTCAATATTTAAGAATGGGGCTTCTTAGGTTTGATTTGAAGGTGTTTGCATTGCTTCAAGGTAAACCCTATTAAGCCACTCCCCCAACCCCACTCCTACACTAGGACCCATCCATACATCTGTTATGATGGAAGGAGGTGTTAGTGGAAATCTGGGAAGGGTTGGTATCACCATTGTGTTCAGCAGCAGGGAAGCAGGAACCCAGAAACAGAGGGAGCTCCTGGGAGCTTTTGCCCAGTGGAAATTTGCAGAAATCACAGAAACAGCTCTGAATGTACCCAAGTCTTGGAATTAGGGCATTTTGCACAAGCATCACCTACATTCAAGGAGCAGGGTGGCCCTAGCCATCATAGAGATGAAATGTCTCCTAGGCTGGGTACACTCCCTCTCCCTAAGAACCCAGATTTGTCATGGAGCCACTTATTTAGTGCCCTCGAAATTCAGCTTTACAACTTTCTTGACTGAATGGGAAATGGATTCCTTGTCTGTTTTTCATATTCTATATTCCCTTGACTCCTTATCATAGTTACTTCTTTTTCTTTGTCACTGATAAAAAGAGAGCTGTCACTTTCATTGCTAAGGCTTTCCTCAGAATCTTTCATTTTTTTTTTTTCTGGAAATGACCTCAGGCTCCTTGCGCACAAACACTGAAACCAAATAGTCATATTATCACTGTGTTCCTAACCCTAGAGCCCTAGAGACACTTAGCATGGGTGTGGGTTTGCATAACAGGGAAACTAGTATTGACCCGGTACAAATGCTAATTTAATGTTTAAAAAGTTCAGGGATAATGCTTCAATGATGCCAAGGTAGGGGTGCATATGTGTGAGTGTGTGTGTGCGTGTGTGTGTGTGTTTCTCTCTATCACCTAAATGTATTTGATGGGGATACAAAGTTCAAGCAAAAGCAGAAAGAAAAAAAGGTTTGCATGAATGGTTAGGGAGAATGCGTCCCTCTTCCAGGAAGGTTAGTGACTCACCGTGTGATAATACGTAAGTCATCTAGTCTCCATGTTCTATCCTCTACCTTTAAAATGGGGACTGTGACACTTGAGAATGTGAGCACTCAAACAGAGTATCTCCAAGGTACATGAGACTCACTCAGGTACTCCAGTGTATGCATCCTTGGAAGGAAAGATTTGAGTTGTGGGGAGAAAAATGTCTATGAAAGTAAGGCTTTCAAGACTTTATGATACTATGATGATATCTGAGAAAGTGGAGGCAAAATCATACTTACCAGAAAAGCTAAAAAGAGAAACTCAGATTACATGGAAACAGGGAGAGAGTGGAATTGGGGGGAAGGCATAGAGAAAATGAAAACAAAAATCCTAATATTCACCAAGGAAAGTATTATGAACTTTGTATACTTTTATTTTTGTTTTCTTCAAGCGAACTGTTCAACGACATTCCAGCATCTGCTGCCTAAACTCATTTCTAATTCACATCTTTAGACACCTGTGCAGTTGGAACAGTTCAGCATTCAAAGGACTTGGACTGGCAGATAAACATGTGATAAACAGATAAAACACTTCACTGTCCGTCCATCTTTTTATCGTTGGCAGGTGCTCTTGAAACAGAATACATAAAAGAAAAGAAAAAATAATCAAACCAACTCTTTATTTTTGCCCTTTTGAATATATTGTAGGAAACAGAAGTTTCTGACGTTAGTCTACTCTGATTCAATTAAACAAATACCTTATGCTTGCTCACCACCAAAATGAGGAAGCTGCTTGCCCACAAATTCTCTAAAGGAAGATTCAGAAGAAAAAGGAATTGCAGTTAATCCTTTCCCAGGTCACACCTAAAATAGGTCTCTGCTAATAGGGAAGTTAGTTGTGTTTAAAATATAAATATACATTTTAGAATATGTCGAAGGAATCATTGATGAAAGAGTAGAGTCAGAACTTCAAGTCCCCATTAAAGGGGCTGGAAAATACAAGTACAGTATAGTATTTTCCAAACTGTGTCTTAGGGTCTGAGAACTTCTGTTAGATATTCTCCCAAAAAATAAATCTATAAAGAGTGTTCCTTTGGTTAAGTAATTCTGGGGAAGACTGAGTAAAGAAATTACTGCTTTCTGCAAAATTTGGCAAATGTATATTATGAGTTTCTGAGAGAGAGATGTATATAGTAAGCAGCAACTCTCAAACGTGAAACTATTTTGGCAATGCCAAATAATATCTCATGTTTTAAGGAAAGCAGGCTAGAAAATGCTGACATGGAACAAAATTGTACTTGAAGCTTTGTCTAAGTTTTCTGAGTAGATGATACAATATCAGTAAATAAACATTTTGATATCATACCCGATCCACACTAGCCTTCCCATTTTATTTACTTCTAGTTGTATACTGATTTACGGTTTATGCTGAGACATCCGGACTTGACACTCGAATGTGAACGTTAATGTCTCTTCTGATGTGCAGTGATGGGCGGTAAAACCAAAGAAAAAGATCCAAGTATCACTTAACAGAGGAGGGCAGTCACTGAGCGCTGAAAGCAGTGGCAATAAATCGCAGCTCCATACAAAGTTAGAAAGTGTCCTTTTGTGTTTAAATGGACACGTGGTGTTTGAGAAAAGTCACATTATTTTTTCCTCTCAAAATGTTTACATTTAGAAAAACATGCTTTGCTTTCTCAATGCAGAATCTCAATTGTTTTCCAACTAGCCCTGTTCCTCCTCACCCCTTCTCAATTTGGAGTCCTGTTTTTCTCCAGTCCTGCGTGTCAGCTCCATTGCCCTTTTTTTGGGTGTGGATCTTATAACGATTCTGGTAGAAGGAGAACTTTAGCAAAAACAGAGTCATGTAGTTTGATATTGCCTGCTTGTTAAATCTTTGCTGTAATAACATTCTGTTCCTACCTGGTTAAGGTATATTGGAATTTGTCACATGAAATCACAGCTCCATATCAGCAATAGATGACATTAGAAGAAAGCCATTTGAAGTGACACAGAGACTTTAGTTTAATAGCTGTAATTATTGCCACTGATGAGAATAATGGGGAAAGATATTCATATGTCAAGCAACAGATATTGAAAGAGCCTGAGTCAATCATCTTACATAACTATCCTTAAAAAAATGTATAAGGATGGGAAGAAGATAATAAGCAAAGCATAAGAAAGGAAACGGAGATGTTTTCCCTTAATTATGGTATCCAGAATATGAGGGAAACAGAACAGTTGTATCTTGTGGCAGGAAGACCGCAAATGAAAGGAGCTCTTTCATCTTTTTAGTCATATATTCCAGGATCAAAATTCAGGGAGAAAGTGTATTCCCACTGTATGGATCTTTTTCCTTCTGTTGACTCTTGTCTTCCCTGACAACCACGCAGAAAGCACTCTGGCATGGGCGGTGATACAGCCTGCATAATGCAGCCTATCAGTCATGTAGAACACACCCCACGGCGATCACAATTCTGATTCAAGGCGGGATAAAAAGAGTTCAGTGCACAATGTGGTGTTTAGGGAGGTGATCTGGAAGTATTAACCATACAACTTTGGCAGAAACTGCTTTGTGAATGTGTCAGTGATATCTCAAGTACATGAAAAACCAGATTTACTGTCCCTTGATACAAGATTAATTTTTTTTTTATTTCCAGAGCATTTACCATTGTATGGTAGACAAATATTATCCCTGTTTTTCAGCTGCAGAAACTGGAATGCTAAAAGGTTAAGCAACATTTACAAAGTTACACAGTGAGTCATTTCTTGAATCAGGAAATAAACTGGAGGCCATGATTCCCTTTTCCCTGATTTTGCTGGCCCCCAAGTGTCATTTAACACTATTTACAGAAGTGTTTTTCTTTATTGTCTTGCAGTGAGCTCTGAGAAGATTTTCTAAGACCTAAAAATCATGAAATGTGACATGTTTTAGGGAGCAATAAAATTCAGTCAATAACATTAATTCGTCCAACCAGTTTTATTAGCACTGAGTGTGTATAGGAGCCAAAACTTTCCAGTCTTAGTTTAAATCTACCCATGATTTAAAAATATACACATGACATCTTTTTGCCTTCAGTAAAACAGGGGCAATTATTCCTACTATAGATTTCTTAAGAAAATTATGTGATTATATTACATGATATGCTTTGGGTTGAATAAGTGGAATTACTGAATACAATTTTTAAAAATAGCACATCACTCTTCCTTTACTAGTAAAACTTTGGTAAGTTTCTTATAAAAAAGTTTAAAAAATATTATCTAATTTTAGCATGTGTGTTTGTAGTTGTCAAAATATAAAACAGCCCCTTCTGGAGGTAATTTGTTATGGCATAGTTAATATATTGTCATAGTCAGCCCTTGTGCCAACCACTTTGGTACTCTTCCTATGGGGGATTAAGCCTGACCAAATAACCAAACTCTATTTCTCCAAATATCCTGGGTGTTGCTCATTAGTTTTTCTACCCTTGATACTATATTTACGTCCCATCTCTAGCTATACACCTTTTAAAACAAGGGCTAAAACGTAGTCAGAAATCCCAAATTGAGTTCCTTAGTACAACTGAACTGTGCTTTTTATAGGTTGCTGCTTTTAAAACGACTTTATTAAATGATAAAGAAAAACAGCAAGGATGCAAATATAGGAAAGACAGAAAGATTAACAGAAGTCCAGTTTACACACTGCAGATTTCTGATTCAACTACTCCTGAGAAGAACTCTGCCCTGATAAAATCTGCCTTTCTTACTCCAAATGCCGTTTTGAAGAGTATAGTGCAGGCCTTGCATGCCTATTCTATTTCCCTGGACTTTTTACATTCTAGTTTCTAGCCTTGTTCCACATGGGAGATGCCATCAAATGAACCACCCCAGAGGGGCTTCCTCCACAATGTCCTGACACTTTGTCTCCCTTAATAGTTAGTGAAGGCCTCTGGGAGATTTCTGCCTGCCTCGGTTGTGCTAAAGAGAAACAAGGGGGTGTAACGGTCTTTATATCAGTTAAGGAGAACAGCCAGACTGGAAGACCCCTCACAATGCTAGCACTGGTAGTAAAAGTGTGACAGCCCCACAGAAAGATAAAATTGGGGGAAATGCCAAAGCAGCTGGATTTCGCACCTATCTTACCACAAAGCTTTTTCTTTCATGACTACATTTTGAGTTTCTAGATTTGGTTTTAGTAAAGAAAAAGGTTGCCTTGGTAAGTTGGTTTCACTATCTTCATTTTACAGATTAAGAGAGACAGAAAAGCTCAGAAAGGTAAACAACTCATTCTCGGCTATATGAGCCTGAATTGGTAAAGCTGGAATTTGGATGCATTTACCTTTAAAGGGCATCCTCTTCTTTCTGTGGCATGAAGTTGTGCTGTCATCCGATAAGTCATGAGCCCCACCTGGAGCACTGCAGAGTAGACATATGTGGGCAGGTGGGCGCAGCCACCAACTAACTTCCCAGGACTTCTGAGAAAGCCCCTTTCCTTTGAGATTTATGTTAAGAAATATTGTTAGTGGCACCCTATCAATAGTAAGAAATAATTATTAATACTAACTAAAAAGTCTCTCTAACTAGGAGAAAGATTTTTTAAAAAAGGAATTAAAAATCATCATAAGAAAAGGATATGGTGAGCATAATATATATGGTAATAATATAGTATTTCATTTTTAAAGAAACCCTACATATTAATGTCTTCTAAACTTTCCATCTGATCCTTTCTGAAGATGATGAAAATACCAAATATGCAATATACAATCAATTCTCATAATTTGCAATTGTTACATCCTATAAAATTGCTGCAAATACTAAACCATTCCCCCTAAGGGAAATACAGGGTCAGGTTCTTCTGTGCCTTGTCATAATTTCATTAACTGATGAAAACATAACCTTCTTTTATGTGTGTTTCCATTTAAAGACACATTTAGTATTATTGTTGATTCATTAACATTGAACTTAGAGCTGACCGCACTGTAATTTATGGGTGATTGAAGGGATATATTTTCTCCCTAAGGCACATCACAGCCTTAGGAACTCTAGACAGCACTTCAGCACCGTGCTTGGGGTTCATTTTAAACTGTGAAACACAACAAAAAGCACAAAAATGCAGAAACAGGTGACAATAAATAGACTGAAAAAAGGCCACTTGTTTACAATATGAGAGCTGAACCAGGAAGGCAGAGCATGGTTTTGTTCTACCTCAGCTGGGACGTGATTAAATTTGTCCCTGCTCTATGCATGTTCGTGAAAGAACACAAAACACTGCTAGTATTGATTCTGGGGTTACAAATAAATTTTTGTGAGTAGGTGAATTCACAAACACAGAACCTGCAAATAATGAGAATCAATTATAAATGCAATAAACAAGTTGAAATGAGTTTTAATCATGTGGCTACTTACTTTCATATCCACATTGACAAATTAGTGGACTTAATCTTTTTTTTTTCAACTTTTATTTTAGATTCTGGGAATGCCTGTGCAGGTTTGTTACAAACCTTTATTGTGTAATGTGAGGTTTGGAGTGTAATTGAACCCGTCACCCAGGAAGTGAGCATAGCACCCAGTAGGTAGTTTTTCAACCCTCCCTCTCCGCTCTTGTGTCCCCAGTTTCTATTGTTCCCGTCTTTCTGTCCTTGTGTACACAATGTTTAGCTCCCACTTATAAGCAGGAACACGTGATATTTGGTTTTCTGTTTCTGCATTAGTTCACTTAGGATAATGGCCTCCAGCTGCAAAGAACATGATTTTGTTCTTTTTTATGGCTGCATAGTATTCCATGGTGTATATGTGCCACATTTTCTTTATCCATTCCACCACTGATAAGCACCTGGGTTGATTCCACGTCTTCACTTTTGTGAACAGTGCTGCGATGAACATATGGGTGCATGTGTCTTTGTGGCAGAATGATTTATTTTTCTCTGGGCATATACCCAGTAGTGGGATTGCTGGGTTGAATGGTAGTTCAACTCTTAGTTCTTTGAGAAATCTCTGAACTGCCATCTACAGTGGTTGAACAAATTTCATCCCCACCAGCAGTGTATAAGCATTCACTTCTCTCCACAGCCCTGCCAATGTCTGTTATTTTTTGACTTTTAAGAAAAGCCATTCTAACTGGCGTGAGATGGTATCTCATTGTGGGTTTTGATTTGCATTCCTCTGGTGAGGACTACACCAGGAAGTCTGTTGACCAGTTCTTACCATAATTATCAATCTTGCTTCAGTCTATGACATTTGAAAGCTGATGATGCATTTTTGACTAAAGTTCTAAGGATAAACCAATTCAAATATAATAAATTTAAAAATGATTTTGTCTCAAAATTAAATCACTCAGAGGGATAACAACATAAAATAAATGTTAGTGATAACATGTGATCGTAGGGCCTAAATTGAAAAAGGGAAAGAATTGGAAGATGGTTTTGGGTGTATGCCAGACTTTCATTTCAACATAACTGTTGCTGTAATATCCTCCCACTACCTTTTTCATACCAAGTGCTGTAATCCCACGCAGTCCACATGATGCTCTGTGCTATTAAGTGAAGTGACAGAAAAATAAGTGGCAGAACAGCAGGGTTATATCACCCAATGCCTTGGAATTCATATCTAGAAAACAAGTAGTACAAATCACATAATGGAGGAGTCACTATCACTGATTAGTGATAAATGGTGGTCTTCACAGTATGGTTTTATTATTAGCAGCTTGTTTTTTCATCAAAAGTCTATGCAAAATGAACAGTGCCACAAATTATACATTTTGGCTCTCTTAGACATTCTGTGGATTATAACATACTTGTTTTATTTTGTAGGGTTTTGGTATAAGTTTTACAAGGTATTAATATGAGTGTGTGTTGAGGGGTTGGGGAATGGTAGTGATAAAATTAAAAATATTGTATAGTTACAGACTGATTGCCATGTGTGTGAAGAATGTTTGAAACAGTTCAGATTAGTACTGGGATTGTGATCGACTTTGAGTTGCTTCGGGTCTAGTAGAAATCCAGTTATTTCCAAGCCTGTGAAATGTGAAGTTCAAGAAAATTGGATCCGTGTATAGCAAAACCATTTTTCTCACAATTTTTTAACCAATGAACATTGTGTGGGAAATTGATTCCATATGTTTTCAAGTCATTTATGCAACTTGAATAATTAAAATATTCATTGGTAAGAGCTGCCTGATGTCTTTAAAGTCAGGAAATTGTCTTATGCCAAAAGTAGACAAACTCAAACACCAAAAGGTCAAGCTAAGTTTGAAATTTCACAACATCCCAAAATGTAATTATTCTAAAAAAATTTAAGTGTTTGCTAATCCCTCATGCTTATTATCACACGGTAGAAAAATAATAAATTCCTTTAACTTCACAGTATTTATTGTTCCATTTTTACATTTGAAAAATCTTTGCCTATGTGTCTTTCTCTTGCTAAAGTTACCTCCAAATTATGTTGGGGAAAAGCCTGGACTATTAATGACATTGGCAACAAAATCTTGTCATCTCTTTTTGTAAAAAATAATAACATTAATAAATGCTTCCAGTTCTTTTCTAATTAAAAATAAAGCATAATGATGAAGATACATTTTGCTTCAATTATATCTAAATATTTCTAAGAGTTGTGATTATTATTCCCATTTTTTAGATGTAGAAATCAAAGTTCTGATAGAATAGACAGACTGGGAAACCACATCTTAACTAAATAAGTTAAACTTTGCCTGAAATACTTTAGAAATACTTAATGAGAAGCATGCACAAAGGAGATAACTGATACATTTGGCCCTAGTGAAATACTCAAGATTAATCTGTTTACTTCTATGTAAGAGAATGAGATGAAGAAAATGTGAAAATAAGGAATGCTGGAAATGCTACCATGTTTATAGCATAAGGATGACAAAATTAGGAGCTGAAAGATCTACTTTCAAATTCAGACTCTTCTATTTATTAGCTCTATGAGCTTGGGCAAGTCACTTGATCTCTGAGTCTCTATTCCCTCATCCCTTTAGTGGGAATAATGACACCTTATAGATTTGTGAGAATAAAGTAAGATGTTATTGAATGAGTATTTCATAAATTAAAAATTACTATATATAAATAATAATAATATTCACAATAGTATGGAAATATAGGGGTAGTCCCTACATATAATGAAATTAGAAACATTTAAATTTGACCCATGTTATTTACTTTGTTTCATACTACAGATTTAATTTTCCCTCATCCTTACTGTGAGATAGAATCTTATGAAAACATAACATGTAACTTATTTAAAAAAATTATTGCAAAAAACTATAAAAACATCTACTTATTTTCCCATCTTTGCATCATTTTTACAAAAAGAGCCCTTTCTTTGCTTTGTTTATTCTAAACTTAAAGCATCTTTAATGACTTGGAAAATTAATCAATTTGATTTAACATGGACATTTAATTTAAGATGGACAATGGCGTTTCAAATAAGACGTTCTTTCAGGAAAAAGAGGATCAGAGGGCTTGGGGCCCAGGATCTGGGTGGCTGGTGAGGGCGGAGAAAGAAAACAAATCATTCAGTTGGAAACAAGCTGATACCTGCCAGAACAATCCATGGAAGTCACCCATTGCTGTACATATTGTGTTTATACTATAATTAAAAATGGATTAAAGAGAACTAGAGCATAGCACCTCTGATTGCTGCTCGCCTTCACACTCAAGAACGAGAAAGCCATACTGTTAAATTTAGCCAGTGGCACTCAACTAAGCCCAAGCTGTCTAGCCTGGCCTGTGGGTTAGGAGTGCTTTAACAAAGGATGGACAGTTAGTTTTCCTCTCTGAGATGTTTCTAGTAAAATAGCAAAGAAAAAAAATTAAAAAGTTGATTTTTTTTTAAGCCAGAAATGCCATAACTAAGGAACATGAGACATTCTCTTCTCTCTCCTTCTCTTAATGTGATTCCTTGAGCTTTAGAATTGGTAAATTCTGAATATATTGGGCCTTTTTATGTGCCTTATTGAGGTTTCAGATATGACATTTTCATTCTCTTGAAGAACATATGACTCTGTACAGGGGCCTTGCTGACCTGTAAATCCTGGGGAATTTAAAACCTTCTTTTTTGTTTTTTCAGTCTACGAGGTGCTAGTTACCTACCCTGTTCCCTGAATAAGGAAGCTGCTTCCTCTGTTCTTTGCCCTTTCCCTCTCCTCCTTTCAAAATGAGTTTCATTGTGTTTACCCAGAAATGGGGCTTTGTGGCAATTAAAAGATTCCAGAGTGGCAGAGGCTAACGTACCAGTAGAGCTGGATTCCAGCTTTCCATGGTAACACCCAGCTTCCCTTCTCTAACCACCTCCTTCTAGTCCACACAGACAATTCTAATCCTACCTCTGTGGTTGCTCTGAAAAGGCACCCAGTTTGGTTATCAGAAAAGATCTTTCTTAAACAAATATTTACCAGCGTCTGTTTTACTCTTTGGAGGAGTGAGTAGAGGAAGGGCTTGATTCTCTTAATCCTTTTGGATCACACATTGTGTAGATGATGATAGAATGTAGTCAAGTGTACTAGCACTGGAGCCCAACCTGCAAGGAGAATGACGCTTTATTGCCTCAATGATCACAAACATTAAGTGGCTTGATTGGCTACTCATCTCCTGGGTGACTATTATTCCTATCGCCTTCCACTACAAGTCCCTTCCTCTGCATGGCAGAAATCCAGGAACATTCCATGAGGGTTACGATATTTTCCTTTTACAATAATGGGCCTTACCTTTCTCTTGGTTCCATGAACCCTTTAAATGTCAAAGTGATTCACATGGGAGGAACTGATCCTACACTCTTCATTGAAATGCTTAAGGATGTAAGATCTTTTCTCTCATGAAATGGTGTGATGCTTATCTTTTTGCTAATAATGCACTGCAGGTTTGTCATCCTAACGTTATCAGTCTGCATGTAGCCAGGAAGTCTGTTGGATAAAAAGGCACAAGGAATGTATAGTATTTGGGGAAAAATATTTTCTAGAGCCCTCACTTTTCCTACAGGCTTTAGGACCCCCTAACTACTGTGAAGATTATCCCAAGAAAGGATTGGTTCTCCATGTCCTTATGTTGTTGGATATTTCATTTTTATTAGCCACGTCTTAGTTTGAGGATGGTTCCCATCAGTAGTAACCCAAATTAATTTGTCTTTCATGTAATCTGACTGTATTTCCCACAAATGTGAATAGATGAAAGTTTATTCAAGTTGTTCATTTACCTCACATTTATTCTGAATTAGATTTCAAGTGCCCCTTTTACAAAAGAGCAAGTCAGAAAAAGATGAGTGAGATATTAAAATCTCAAGAAAGAACACACTAAGCATTTTAAAATTCATTCACAACAACATATTGAGAGCCTTTTCTGCTATAGTTGGACTCTAGCAGGGACCAATTCCTCCACTTAGGACCTAGATCCTATCCACTCCTGCCTACTCAGGGATATCACTGTGGTGGTTTTTTTCTCTCCTGTCTATGTCATCCATTGTTTCACCTCTTCTGAATCTTTCTCATCTGCATACAAATGCACTGGTATACTCCCATCTTAGAAAGCCCTCTTTTGACCTGACTCACCCTGGCTACTTCTTCATTCCTCTCCTTCCCTTTTTAGACAAAGTCCCTGGAGGTGTTGAGTCCACTTACAGTCTCTAAGTTCTCTATTTTCTCTTGAACTTACTCCAATAAGGCCCCCGGTACTCCAATGAAATGACTACTCTTGTCAAAGTCACAAATGAGCCTCACAACACCACATACAACGGTCAGTTCTCCATCCTCATGTTACTTAATCTATAGTAGCATTTAACACTATCATATCTAAAATGTATCTAAGTTGACATTACAGTGCACTATTTCTAGGATCCACAGCTTCAATTTTCTCTTATTGGCTGATGACCTTCAAGTTTACTTCTCGAATCCAGATCTGATAATTGTCAGAGGCATGGATGAATGATGAATGAATTTCCTTTACTACACTTTATCTTAGGTGTTCTAACAATATTATTAAATGGAATGCTCATTTTAATACCTTCAGAAGTATTAACTTGTTACAACTTTACTGATGAGACTCTGAAATGTGGTCTTCTTTTTCCAAGGGAAGTTACTTTAGTAACAATCATAAAGCACTACAGCTTTATCCTTATTTTTTTTATTTTTTATTATTATTATTATTATTTTGAGGCGAGTCTTGCTCTGTCACCCAGGCTGGAGTGCAGTGGTGTGATCTCGGCTCACCACAAGCTCCGCCTCCCGGGTTCACGCCATTCTCCTGCCTCAGCCTCCGGAGTAGCTAGGACTATAGGCCCCTGCCACCACGCCCGGCTAATTTTTTGTATTTTTAGTAGAGACGGGGTTTCACTGTGTTAGTCAGGATGGTCTCGATTTCCTGCCCTTGTGATCTGCCCGCCTCGGCCTCCCAAAGTGCTGGGATTACAGGCGTGAGCCACTGCACCCGGCCTATCCTTATGTTTTATAAACAGTGAAAGTTGTACATGTATAGATAGTCTGTCATGCCAATTCTGTGATTTTTTTCAATCTATGAAAAGAATTAACTTTGATGCTAATCCCCACCAATAATTAATTGGAATCTGATCTGTGGTCTTGTAAACACATCAGGGATAAAATATTATTTTCATGCTCTTGTCTTCCAGCTTGGCCCCTGCCTCTACTGTGCATTCGTACTGCTCTGGACTCAGCTCTGAGTCCCTATGATTGACCTGTATTCTCACAACCAGGAAGCACAATGCCCAGCAGGTTTCTAGCCTGTCTGATCCTGTCCCAAAGCTTGGTAACCAAGTCCTGTTTTACTGATTGTGGTCTACTTAATTCCATGCTTCCTGGTTCTTGACCTTGGCTACAAACTGGTTTATGAAATATTCCTAATAGAAGTGAACTTCCTGTAATAAGAGGACCCTTACAGTAAGATTTTAATTTCCTTACTAATGCAGGAATGAAACTGTTGATCAGAGTTGCAGTATTGATTCTTCCTGTGGCCATGGATACACATATGGGTAAGACATAGAGTTTCTTATGTATTTTATTATAGTAACTCCCTCACCACCACCTTTGCCATGTGGAACTTACACTAGCCTAGAATGATTTAGATTGGCATGGATAATCCCAGCATTATAGAGGAATTTTTATCTGTGTTGTAATGTGCTTTTTTCTTGATTAGGAATGAGACAGCAGAAAGGGTGTGAGTAGGGATATGAGGGAAGGAATTTATGTTACTCTGTATGGGGCAACTAAGCTAAGCTATAAGGATGCAAAGGCATAAGAATGACACAATGGACTTTGGGGACTCAAGGAGAAAGGGTGGGAAGGGGGTGAGAGATAAAAGACTACAAATAGGGTGCAGTCTCTATTGCTTGGGTGATGGGGGCACCAATATCTTACAAATCACCACTGGAGAACTTACTCATGTAACAAAATACCACTTGTTCCCCAATAACCTATGGAAATAAAAAATAAAATAAAATAGTGTAGTTTGATGTGACAATCACTTTTTACAAATGTAACGAGATCCCCCCTCTAATAAACGATAAACCAAAAAGGAGGAGGAGGAGAAGGAAGGAAGGAAGGAAGGAAAGGAAGGAAGGAAGGAAGGAAAGAAGGAAGGAAGGAAGGAAGGAAGGAAGGAAGGAAGGACGGACCCATAAGATCCACTAGTCAAATATGCCAGATAATCTAGAAATTTATTTAGAGAATTTAGTACTCTCCCTGTAGTGATGGCTTAATTCCAGGGGTCGTAATGCAGTGTCAACTGAAAGTGAGCTTGTAGTTGTTTCATGGAACATAGAGATGCTTAAACAGGGAGAAATTAAGCTCCGGAGAACTCTTAATAAGATAATCACATCAGACCTTGAGTTCAAGTCCTATTTTATAACAGTGTTTTCAAAAAGATGTAGTTTATTGTGGTCAGTTTAGAATAATGGAGTAAGCATTGTTTTCTTTTTGGTTCTTCCTGCCAGTAAACTCTATGACCTTAAGCTATCTATCTAAGGAATAAGACCTAAGCTCTTATTCCTACTTATGAAAAAAAAGGAATCCCATAATTTATTTTATAAAACCTTGGGGCTACTTTTGAAGCACCACATTATTTCAATTCATAAATATTAATGGCAATGAGACCCAGAAAACTGCTGATTTAAAGAAGGAAATCGAACATTTTCACTGGAATCACTGGCAAGATATGCATCAAAAGCTATCATTGCACATAGTGCTGGTTGATGCCCATATATCAGAAACCTCAGAAGAGAAGCCAACAGTTGACTCAGCAGAAAGATTGATCCCTATTGCTGGATCCTCCCATTTGGAATAATGTTCCAGGAAGTTTGTACTACCACTCCCTATGCTGAATAAATACACAGTTTCTGTTTTAATTATGCATCAATCTTTCCTTCATATGAAATTCCCAGATAGGTAGGATGGAAGGTCTTTGATAGTTATTTTACAGGAGTCAAGGATTATTCTCTGTAGTTTAATTCTTAGAAGCCACTCTTGTGTCTAATATTTCACGTGTGCAGCACAGCAAGGTGCCTCTAATGGACAGCTGATGTAGTGAAAGAAAGTGTGACCACAGAAATCATACTCACTAAAACTAGGTCCAGAGGTTACTTGTTTCAGGCCTCAGGCTTCTGCTTGCCAAGTCTGAGGATGAGGAGGAAACACTAGCATGGTGAGAGTTAAGTATTGGCCTTTCCAGGTCTGGCCATGACCCTTCCATTAGGGCCTCTGTATCCCAGGCAATTAATTGTAAAATGTTGAAGGATCAAGGACCAATGAAACTATTTTGTTACTGAATACTGTGTGTGCGTATGCGTAAAAATCCTGACGTGGCATTGGTTACACTTGAATCTTAAGCAGCAGACTTTTTATGTCAGTCAGTAACTAAATTGGTATATTCTGTGAGTTACATTTGTATTCATTCTCCCTCCTTGGTCTTCAAATAATTCCTCATATTTAACACTCAAGTAAGGGAAGTGTCCCTAGACTCTTAATAATGATACAATATCAACTTCTTGATGCCTCTAGAATCTGGTGGCCCTTGTTTTAACACACTCAGATATGCACTACATGGATTTTCGTGTCACTGTTGTCTTTCATGGTGTTTTTTGGATTCCTTACTGAAAAGAATCAGTGCTTTTAATACAGAGCTTCAGAAATCATGTGCCTGGATTAATCTGTCATCAGAGCATCGACACCCTTTGCAGCAAAAAGTTTAGAAACTCAGTTTTCCTGGCTTCTGAACAACGCTTTGGCTAAGGAAGGAAAGACAGGAAAAGTTAGGCCCCTAGGTTACATCTTTCTGAGAAAATACACAAGTTTATCAGATAAACTTAAATCAGAGAAAGTTAAAATTATTTTAAAAGAAATACGTCTTGGAAAGTTTCTGTAAGAATAACACAGATCTCTGTCATCAACAAGGTGTAAGTCATTCATAATTAGGATTCTGTGAGAGATGACTCATGTCTCTTGGATAAGTGAACATAAAAGCAATTAGTAGGGTGTGAATTATTTGGTTTCTAAATGGCCTGACAGTTACGACAACCAAATTTAGGTTTTTATCTGTCCAACACTGGTTCAATGTATTCAGCATTTAATTAACTCTTTTATTTCTTAGAGTCAGTGAGAAGCTTTCTTCAAAAACTTATTTTTAATATTTATGATTACACTTTCCTGTTGAAGGAAAGGGAACATGACAAAAAGATGTGATTCCAATAAGCAGCCACCAAATTGGATGTGTCATCCCAGTGAGCATGTCCAATATAATGCGGAACTTCAAATCTCATGATGGACAGCCAAGCACCTGCTCAGCATACACCATGCACATGATAAACTGAGTGAGCTGGTAAACTTAATTGCACTGAGTTCTGTAAAGGACGCTTCACATACTCAAGGCTGTCTTATTTCCATGCTCAAGTGAAATTTATAACCTAACATGTACACATTGATATAAGCATAGGGAACTGAGGACCATGAAGAGATTAAGAAATTAATCATATTCCAGTGATTTATTCCTTGGGTTTATCTGGGTGTTTACATAACAGCAAGGGAGGCAGACAGAATACTGCTTAAAAGCAATGTCTTGGGAATATGACAGAGTCCAAATACTGATTGCAAAAATTTCTAGTAAAATGACTTCATGCAATTTACTCCCTCTATGCCTCAGTTTCCTATTTCATAGAACCTACTGTGAGGATTAAATGCAACATGTTTACTAGATCATGAACTTCTTGAAAATAGTGTCTACGTGTCTCTTGTTTGTTATTGAATCTCTGGTACCCAGCATACTCTCTAGCATATAGTAGGTGCTCAATAATGTTAGGGGAATCATTATGTAAAATATTTACTGTAGTCTCTGACATATTGAAGGAAATATGATGGTAGTGATAATTTCATTCTTAGGAGCTTTAAGAATCCCTTTAGTGGTTTCCCAATACACTTAGAACAATTTGTAAATTCCCATAAGGCCCTGAATGATCTGACTTGTTTCTGTTGTTCCAATTTTATCTTGAGTGAATCTTCTATTCCTTTTACCTGTAGCCACACTGCTCTTCTTCACTGTCTCAAATAATCCAAACTATTTCCTTCCTCAGGACCCTTGCACATGCTTCTTTCATTGTATTTTTGCCATTTCACATTCTGCATCCAGTTCTCTTTCCTAACACCTGGTCCTTGTAACTGAGAGCTATGTCAGGCACACTACCAGATGCTTTGCTGTGAAATCATAGAAGCAATAACCATGAGGGACTACAAACGTCTCATAGATTTCTCTACTAGCCTATTTCCTTATACACTCCAGCAGGTGAACAAGCTTAGTCTCCTGAAAACTCAACAGGTTCACTTATGCCATGGCTGGTTAGTAACCTTTTTCTGATCACTTTTAGACCTTTACTTCCTCAGCTTCTTCCACAGTTGTACAAGGTGAAATTCCTACGATAAATTATGTATTCTGTAACATTGTAGTTATTCTGCTTTCCTGATTAAACACTGATTGCTAAAGTTATTGGTAATAGAACCTTAAAGATCAGTATCTGTAGTTGGTTCTTATCTTATTGGATTTAAAGGCATCCATGTTCCCATGGCCAGTAGCAAAGGAGGCACCAATAATACACTGACAAAACAGTTATTTAAATACTCACATTTTGGCACCTGTAATAAAGTGCCTATAGGAGACAAGGCTTTGGAATGATCAAATTTTTCCATGGAACATTCCAATAAAAATAAGGTGCATTATGTGGTTGATTGGTTGCTTTTAAATATAATAGAAAACTTGGAAAAATAAAATAATATTTTTGGGATTTCAAAATCCCAGCTAAGTATATTGGATCAGGGTGGAAGGAAATACGATTAGATCAAGCTGAATTTGATAAAGGTGCACTATGCAAAGATTCTGGATTCATAATGTCACCTTGAGCAACAAAGAGAGGCTCTAACAGTTTGGTTGTTGATTGACTGAAGCCTAGACCCAAAGGTAACCTATGCTAAATCAAGCTGTAATATTAATGCTTTCCTGGTGTACTAAAAAGGAAGACATCCAAAGGCTCAGGGAGATTTGAATGTTGGAGTAAATTTATGCTGTAAGATCTTTTTACCTACTCCTTTTTTTTTTTTTTTTTTTCGAGACGGAGTCTTGCTCTGTTGCCCAGGCTGGAGTGCAGTGGCACAATCTCGGCTCACTGCATGCTCTGCCTCCCGGGTTCACGCCATTCTCCTGCCCCAGCCTCCTCAGTCGCTGGGACTACAGGCTTCCGCCACCAGGCCCAGCTAATTTTTTTGTATTTTTTAGTAGAGATGGGGTTTCACCCTGTTAGCCAGGATGGTCTCGATCTCCTGACCTCGCGATCCGCCTGCCTCGGCCTCCCAAAGTGCTGGGATTACAGGAGTGAGCCACCGCGCCCGGCCCTTTTTACCTACTCATTAATCTTGAGGAGGTCTAGAAGACAACCCATTTACCAAGGCTGTGGAAGGCTGAAAGAAATTCATTCCTGAGGAGAGCTTGTGGCATCTTTGAAGAGCACTGTGGTGGCTAGTTTTATAGGCCAGGAATGATAGGGAAACTCTTGCCATAAAACGGAACCCCTGGAATTCACTGGAGATAATGAGAATTGCTAAATGTCAACAGCTAAATGGTAGCATGTCATCATCAAAAACAATGTGAACATGATGATCATCATGGGCAGCAGAGCCAAGGCAGTAATTAGGATGACTTGACCAACAGATCTGACACTGGGCAGATGATAGTGATGTACCCAGAAGTGGAATCGATTGACAGCCTACTAAAATCTTAATTAAGTGGAAAAGCTCTGAGTCTTATGAGCAGGAGTTTACTTGAGTCATCACAATAGAGAGATGTGACCAATCCTTCAACTAATTTTCAGACTTGAGCAAGTGAACAGATTCAGAGTACCTTGAATGAATTGAAGGTTGGATTCCCTTGAGGAAAGACCCTGCTACATAGTCAACAATTGATGCAACATCCTCCTCCTATCCTTCCCCAGAGGGACCTGAGGTCACTCACCAGCATGACTATGCATTGGAAAATAGTAAATAATCACATTTTTAAAAGGGATTGTTAGGCAATGTCTCTAAAATGACATTAATTCCTGGAGATGCAAACAGCACTGTGGTCTAACACCTGAAATAGGGGCTTATTAAGGTCAGGTGATTGATGGACTATTGCCTTGGGTTCTGAGTGTCCTCAAATGCTCTTTGTAATTTTTTCCTCCAGTTTTTGAATTATATAGTTGGAGTAGATAAACTTAGCAATTTTCATAATCCTCATATTGGCTATTATGATAGGAAAGGCTGTAATATGTGGAAACCACCAGAACTGGCTTTGCATACAAAGATAATAAACCCAAAGTAATACTGCATTCCTGGAGGGATTGTAGAGATTAGTAATACTATCAAGTACTTGAAGATGCAGAAGTAGTAATTCCCACCATATGCCTACTTAACTTGTCTGTTTCTCTTGTGCAAAAGACAGATGAATCTCAAGAAATGACAGTGGATTATAGTACATTTAATTATCTGGTGACTACAATTGCAGCTATTGTACCAGATGTGATTTTTGCTCCTGGAGTAAAGGAACACATTACCTGGCACAATACATAGACAGGTAGGTAGGTAGCTAGGTAGGTAGGTAGGTAGGTAGGTAGGTAGATAGATAGATAGATAGATAGACAGATAGATCTCAATAGATAGATATTGACTTGGCAACAGCTGTATTATCTGCAGATATAGTCTGCTATTACCAGAGCAGTTTGCCTTCAATGGGCAGGACCAAAAACATACTATCATTATATATCAATGGTTATATCAACTCAAAAATTCTTGTTTATAATTTCATCTTCAGGAACTTTGAACACTTTGAACACTTTTCCATGCTAGGGAACATCACATTTGTCCATTACATTGATGATACCATACTGCTTGGACATGGAGAACATGAAACAGGAGCTACTTAACACCCTTTGGTAAGATGCATATACCAGAAAATGGGAAATTCCACAAAAGTTCAGAACCCTGACATCTTGGAGAAATTTCTAGGGATCTTTGGAGAGAGGTATAGCAAGTTTTTGGTTGTATGAGTGATGGTTGCATTGTGTTAGATGGAAATATAATTTGCTTTTATCTTTTCTGAGAAATTAAGTATTTGTTTAACGTGAATGCTAAATTGACAAGAGGTAGATTGTGGTGCTTTTGTACTGTCATTTTAGCTAAATTGAAAGTACATTTCTATATGTTTCAGATTAGGGTTGTCTACTAGAGACATTTTATGTGAAATCTGGGAGGCAGAAGTGAAGCGACCATTATACTCTGAAGGCTGTTGTTTAAAGGTGATAACAAATCCAGAGATGCCAAGAGGTTCCAACTGGTCCTTATCTTGCCCTACTATGAATGTCTTCTTCTTCCCAAATGCCTATTCTATTTGTGGCTAAGGATTTAAAAATAGGCTAAGTTCCTTGAGGGCAAGATCCAGGTTAAATTCATTGTTAAATCACAGGGACAGGCAGTCAATAAATGCTTGTCAATTTTCTATCAATCAATCAATCAGCCTTCTGTTTTCCCTATCATCTTCTATTAATGTGATAAGAATTGCAATTTGAGACCAGAAAAAATCAGATATTTTAATTCTCTTATTTTACATATAAACAAACATTTTGCATTTACCAAAATTTAAATGGCTAGTTTACAGAAGAAAAAGTACTAGGATTCCGGTCTCTTGACTCCTAGTTCCCTGCTTTGTCTTCTCCAGTAGATGACTAAATTACAGTGAGAACAACTTGCCTTTGTAAAGTAACTTATATATTTCAAAGAGTCATACGTGTTATCTTAGTTAATCCTTTTCACTAACTCTCTGAGGTAAACAGGACAATTTTTTTTAATAGCAGAGATGAAAATAAATTAAGCTACTTATATAAAGTCATTTTTAATATAAAACTAAAACAATTTTTTCCTTTGATACTTTTTAAGGGATATTATAAAAACTAATTGATTTGTATTCTGTCTTGCACATGTCTAAATTTGTAGAATCTGTAAATTAGTACATTTGTGGAATATAGACTAGGAATCATTTCTTTCTACTATATTCATGATTAATGTGTATTATAATACCCACCTGATTCTGGTGGCTGGGTTGGTGAGAACAGTGACCCAAAAGTTAATATTGTGAAATACATTTGAAATGGGAGAGAAAAAGATCACTGCGTATTCCTTCAATCTGGTTGTAGTCTAGCAGACTCTCTGGGGATTGTCTGATTCTATGAGGGTGTGCACTTTTTCTTTGGTCAGTCTATTTAGCAACTTCGTGGGATGAAAGTTAACTTGTGGAATGCTGTAGATGTTTTCTGTCTGTCGTAAAGCAAATGACTCCTGTTCATCACAAAGCAAATGAATTTTGTCTGGTAGAGAATACAAATCTCATTGCAGTATGCATGTGGTAAGAAAGCAGGGCATCTTTATTAATAGTGCCATCAGACTATCAGATGGGGAGGAGAAAATTATCCAAAAGGAAATCAGGCTGTTCATGTGATGGGACACTTATGTCACTATTAATCAGATGGATGCAAATTATGTGACAATGAAATATTATTTTTTGCCATCAGATTACAAACATTAAAAGGATGGCAATCACATGCAAGGCTGCTCACAGCATAAGATGATAGGGTAAAGCTTTTCGGAGGGTAATTTCAGTACTCCAAAAGCTATTTGTAAAGATATTGACCTGCAGCTTTACTCCTAGGCATCTATTGTGCGGTAATGCTTATATATGTGCACAAAAACATGAGCAGAGGTATTTGTTATGACGTGGGAAATCAAGAAGCTGTAAATTGCTGAAAGTACATCAAGGGAAATAGTTAATACAAATTATGGTATATAAATACTATGAAATACTCAATATTTATTAAACAAAATGTGGACAATATGTGAATGAACAAAAATATGTTCACATGTACTGTTGGGTGAGCATAGAAAGGCAAATTGGTATCATATATAGAGTCATCACCATTGGTTAAAAAATTAGCACATAAAATGAACTTCTGGAATAATCTACACTAAACAGTGTTTACCTGTTTAACAGGATTAACAATATTTATGTCAGGTGAATTGGGCCAGGTGAAGTAGGCCGGGTAAAGAGATACAATCATGTTTTTCTTTTTCTTTCTTTTCTTTGCTTTTTTTGTTTTTTAAGACAGAGTTTCACTCATCACCTGTCACCCAGGCTGGAGTGCAGTGGCATGATTTTGGCTCACTGCAATTCCGCCTTCCAAGTTCAAGCGATTCTTGTGCCTCGGCCTCTCAAGTAGCCAGGAATACAGGTGTGTGCCACCATGCCCAACTAATTTTTGTATTTTTAGTAGAGACAGGGTTTCAGTATGTTGGCCAGACTGGTCTCAAACTCCTGATCTCAAGTGATCCACCTGCCTCAGCCTCCCAAAGTCTTGGAATTACAGGCAGGAGCCAACGCACCTGGCCTCAATCATGTTTTCCCTAGATCACTTTCCATAGTTTGAATGCATTACCAAAAAATCAGGTGTATATTTATTGCTTTTGTAGCATAAGAACTTTAAAATAAGAAAATAACTTCCCATTCCTAGTTCAGATTTGAGGCAATGAAATTCTCTAGTTCTACTTGTAATATTTAATCAACATGATTATTTCCATGTGTTTCACTGCTGGGAAAGAAAAGAGCAGAATAACTCAAGTTATTTCTTGCAAAAGTGTTAGTTATGGAGCTCTCTGAAAATACTGAAACAGGAAGACATTTATACCCAGCTTACCATTATTTTTAGATTGAAAAGAGCGGGGCAACTCTAGGCAAGTGACTTAAATTTTAGAAACCTATGTTAATGAAGTGCCAGTTTCATTTATGTGCTGAAGACTTGCTGTGTGGGACAACCAACATAATAGACTATTTTTCAAATATTCCACTTTCAAAAGTGGCTGCATTGAAATGTCAGGGGGTATGATATGAGGAAGAGGGAATTGAAAGAAAGACCTGAGTCCTATTCCTGGCACTGTGTCCTACTAGTTATGTGACCTTCATCTATAAAATGATATTAATAACCACTCTTCCTTTTTCACAGGGTTGTCCTTTAAGCTTACTGAAATTTCATGTTAGAAAGCATTTCATAAACCAAATAAAAACATAAGGTATTACCATATCAGATCCCGCTTTATAGTTCTGCCTTCCTTTTTATTTTTCATTAGTTTTCAGTTACTTAGCAAAGTACTTGGCACTCAGTATCTGTTTAATAAATAGTTGAATGAAAGAATAAAATCAGGTTAGTTTCACTCCTCTGAGCCCTCATGCTTTTCTGACATTGCACAAGTTAACTGAAACAGGTGAAAGAGTTTGTTTAGGAAATAAAAAATTACCGCATTCCACAGACTTAGAGCAGTTAATTTCTTGGGAGCAGAAAATCATTCCCCCTCTCCCACTGGGCTCAGAGGAATTCCATTAGGGCAGCCAGACAATAATCCACCAAAGCCACCACATCTCTGCTGGGCAGTAAAACACTCACAGGATTAGCTCAGTCAGTCCTGTCACATAATGGGTTTCTGAAGAGTCAGGAGCATCTCTTTCAGAATTTTTTATTTGGGGTCAGCAGGACAATTTCAAAAAGCTATTGACTTTAAAGGGACAGAACAGGCAAAAAGCCTCTTTTGAAGCACAAAATTCATTGTTCTTTTCTGAAACAGCAAACTAAATGAGATACCCATAGGATGGCAGGACAGTTTGCGTAACAAACTAAACCAAATCAAAACCAAAAAGCCTTTTCTTGCCCTTGCTTCATATTGATGAAATGGTTTGTGAATGGATCTATACTCTAACCATGACTGTATTTGGCATCTTTGAAAGGTAGTTTGAGTCTTAGTGGATTCGTCTGGAAGGTTCTTTGGTATAACTAAATTTATCCAGTTCCATTACATTTCTTTGACTTCCTAGGCATCTTTCTTTGTAATACACATTAAGGGTTATACAGGCAATTATAAAATTAAATAACAAATAAGTTCTAAAAACAAGTTTTAGCTCCAGTTGGTAAAAATCTTTAAAATATTAGATTTTATTTTCTTTCTCTTAGAAAAAGAGGAAGTATTCTAGAGAATATAAAAAGACTTCTTGAGTCCTAAGAGGTCGTGAAGACAGCTTTGGAAATGTTATAAGCGTCAAGATTCACTCAAGATACACCTGCTTCTCTTGCAAAAGGTAAACAGACCTGACTTTTTTTTTCAATTGGAAACAGACCTGATTTTTTTTTCAGTTGGATGTTCCAAAAATATGGAGATGTGTAGAAAGTTAATTTGGAAGAGGGTTGTTAGGATTCAATGTGAGTGACAGAGAAATATGAGGGAGTGTACATGCCTTTACCTTGGTTCCCTGAATCCTGCTTCCCCATTTTTGGGTATGGAATTCATGCCGATTTAATCAGCTTTTTTCGTGTGTGTGGTTTTTATTCATTCTGTCACCAGGTGGTGCTGCACTGTATGATGATCCTATGTGTAGTCCTCCTGTTTCGGCAATCAACAAGTTGTGGTCTTACTAGACCTCACAATTAAGAGCATAATAGAGCTGTAAGTGAAAAGCATAAGTAGATGGTGGGCTGTTACTCTCCATAAGCTTGTCTATATTTGTGCTTCTCTTTGCAGTGTAGTGTTGTTTTTTCTTAATCCCCCAAGGCAGTTTCCTTTATTTTGTCCCAATGTATTATTAAACATCACTTTATGATTTTAAAAAGTAGCTTAACTAGTTTTAAAAATCATTTGTTTTACGTTTTTCAAATTGTAATATGTCACCTTTAATTTTTGCACTCTGGTGAGATATTGTTTATCAGGCAATTCCAAACTAAAACTTACGCCATGTTGGATGTGTCATGAGAATTCTGTTAGTCTCTACCTCTATAGATATTAAGGATAAATATGGGAAAATGAAACCTGCATGAGATAATAGCATATCAGAGTTGATTAGGGCTATCGAAACTTAAAGAACTCATTATACTGGTAAGTTTTGTTGCCACCATAGAATACAGGGCATACTCATTAGAAAAAATTAATACAATTTTAGAAATCAATAAAATTTAATAATTAATTTAAATAAGCTATTATTTAAATTAATAAATTAAATAAATTTTTATTAAACAAAAATTTAAAAAACTGTGTTAGTCTATTATGTGTTGCTATAAAGAAATACCTGAGGCTGGGTAATTTGTGAAGACAAGAGGTTTATTTGGCTCACAGTTCTGCAGGCTGTACAAGCATGGCATCAGCATCTGCCTAGCTTCTGGTAAGTCCTCAGGAAACGTCTAATCATGGAGGAAGGCAAAAGGGGAGCTGGTGTATCACATGGCAAGAGTGAACAAGAGAGAGAAGGGGGAACGTGCCCCACTCTTAAAATACCAGATGTCATGTGAAGTCAGAGTGAGAACTCACTCATTACTGTGATGAGGGCACCAAGCTGTTCATGAGGGATCTGCCCCATGGGACCCAATCAACTCCCAGCAGGCCCCACCATCAACACTGGGCATTATATTCAACTTGAGATTTGGAGGGTACAAATACCCAATATATATCAGAAAACAAAATTTATTTTGCTAGTAATTTATTAATAAGGTAAATTTCAAAGAGAGCATTCCAGACCAGATAAATTATCAGATTTTGATGTAGATCTCCCTTAAAGTATATTTTCAAATACTACTTAAAGGGACACTGGTCTCTGAACTACCGTAGTTTAATATTCTGATATCTCTGTCAAAGCTACATGTTGTAGATAATAACAACAGGTCCCAGATGTTTTAAGTTAATTCTTATTTTAGATATGCCTGTTGTCTCTTAAGCATATACAGTTGTAAACAGTAAGCCATCTATCTACAGTTTTTTCTTTTTCATACAAAAGCCTCTTGACAAGCTGTTTTCCTTTCTTGCTTTATATGTTCTCTTGTTCTCCTCTTTCTTTTCTCTGCAAAAATCCCATCTGGTAAATTCCACTTACCATTACTGCCTTTTCTGACTATATAGTTTTCTTTTTTTTGCTTTGCCTTGCATGGTCTTAAATAATTCTTTTAAGTTTATAGTAATAGCTTAGGTTGTGTTAGTGGAACTTCTTGTTCTTCTAATATTCAGCAATAGCTGGTAAAGCAATCATCAAACCTCCAGTGTGTCTTGATGGGCCACAGTCATTTCCTGTTACTCTTCCTATATTCCATCAGCTGGACCCTCAAACCTCACTCTAATCCCCCTGCTAAACCCTATCCCAATCGCTCAATTTTTAGATAATTTTTAATTGTAGTAATCAAAGTATCTATGAATTCTAAATTTTCAAAAGATAAGAAGTATCAGTTTGGCCATTTATTTTCCGGAAAACTTTTATCAGTTGTGTCCTGTAAAGAAAATGGGTACATGAAAGAAACAGTAACTTCTCCTTAATTTTCTTCCTTTGAGGGGAAGGGTGTGGTTCCTGTGATCAACCATTATCTTTTAACATCATGAAATAGTATGTAATGTAAGAGCTTCCCCTCCTTAATATAGATTAAATTAGATCAATGGCTAGTGAAGGAATCACCAAATTTTGAGTGTACTTTGAATATGTACTAGATGATGATTATATTGCCAAAGTCTCATTTAGGGATGAGGTTAAAATGAATAACAAATAAAAAAGAACTGTTTTAGGATACATTATTTTTAATCTTTCTCAATAGAATAAAAGGCCAAGAGAAGCCTTTATGAAACTGCCTGTGAATAAATTTAAAAATAATGACTGAATATGTTTTTGGTAGTATTGAATAATGTACAGAAATCACTCATTTAGGAGATAATTTTAACAAGTAATTTAACAAGGCTTAAAGGATTAAACAGTTTTATGAGCATTAATGACATACCTGTTGCTGATAGAAGAAAAACAAAAGGATATAGAGCACATATGCTCCATCATGAGTTGCTGTCATTCTAACATATTATTCCAAGGATGTGGGGGTAGGGAGTTCGGAGGGTGTCCTTCTGACAAAGGAAAGAATTTTGACAGCCCGAGTGTTATTAAATAGTAGCTGTACTGACAGGCTTCCCAGTAAAGGCCAGTTAGGCCGGTAAGGAGGCCACATGAAGTCACACAATGGGGAAAGGCACAGAAGGATTAAATAAATCCAAAGAGCCTGCATATTCCCAAACTGTGACTTACAACATGGAGAAACAATGACTACGATCATGGCCCTACAATAATAATAATAATTAAATTATTATAAATTAAATTAGTTTTTAGTAATATTAATATTAAATTATTATACATAATGATAACCAAATCATTACTCTATAACAAATGACAGATTCTAACCTCATCTAAATTTTATAAAACTGGATTACTGGGGAAGTGAGAGAGGAAGGAGTTAAAGCTGTTGATAGTATAGTTCAAAATCCAGGTTCAAGATTCCCTAATCACTCAGACTTCAACTGGTGAACATTAAAAAACAAACAAACAAAAAACACAACAAAAACCTAGCATGTTTGCTGATCTAACTTTTGTTGTTGTTATTGTTGTTTGAGACAGGGTCTTGCTCTGTCACCCAAGCTGGAGTGAAGTGGCTTGATTAAGATTCACTGCAACCTCTGCCTCAGGGGCTCAAGTGATCCTCCCACCCCAGCCACTGGAGTAGATGGTACTACAGGCGCGTGCCACCAAGCCCAACTACTTGCTTTTTGTGGGTTTATTTTGTATTTTTTGTAGAGACTTGGTTTCACCATGTTGCCCTGGCTAGTCTCAAACTCCTGGGCTCAAGCCATCTGCTCACCTTCGCATTGTGAAGTACTGGAATTACAGCTGTGAGCCATCGTGCCTGGCCTGATCTAACTTCTATATGATCACTTTATTTTCAAACATATGTTTCTCTTTCTGACTTTAAGATATAATATAAAAATGTTTGTAGTTTAGTGCATCCAAAGGTAAAAATCAAGTTTTCCTGGCACATTTGTAGGCTTGAAGATTGCTTCCATAGATAAATGAAAATTTGTTAAAAGTAAAACATACATGCTAGAAAAGATATTATATATGTATATATGTTTTTAAAAGTCAAAAACAACAGTGAGTTTACTATAAAAAGCAGCAGAACCCTGACACATCCAATCCCATTTCACTTCCCTATAACCTAAGACAACCATTTGCAACACTTTGAGCTACACATTCTGGTATTTAATTCTATATTTCCAAGTAACATGCTTTATTGCTATGTCTTTGCTCTTTAGTTTTATACATTACCTATAAATTCCTTATTATGAAAGATGAGAATTTATCCTTTTTTAAAAAAATTATACTTTAAGTTCTGGGATACATGTGCAGAACGTGCATGTTTGTTACATAGGTATACACGTGCCATGGTGGTTTGCTGCACCCATCAACCCGTCATCTACATTAATATTTCTCCTAATGCTATCACTTCCCTATCCCCCCACCCACTGACAGGCCCCAGTGTGTGATGTTCCCCTCCCTGTGTCCATGTGTTCTCATTGTTCAACTCCCACTTATGAGTCAGAACATGCAGGGTTTGGCTTTCTGTTCCTCTGTTAGTTTGCTGAGAATGATGTTTTCCAGCTTTAACCATGTCCCTGCAAAGGACATGAACTCACCCTTTTTTATGCTGCATAGTATTCCATGGCGTATATGTGCCACCTTTTCTTTATCCAGGCTATCATTCATGGGCATTTGGGTTGGTTCCAAGTCTTTGCTATTATGAACAGTGCTGCAATAAACATATGTGTGCATGTGTCTTTATAGTAGAATGATTTATAATCCTTTGGGTATATAGCCAGTAATGGGATTGCTGGGTCAAATGGTATTTCTGGTTCTAGATCCTTGAGGAATCGCCACACTGTCTTCCACAGTGGTTGAACTAATTTACACTCCCACCAACAGTGTAAAAGCATTCCTATTTCTCCACATCCTCTCCAGCATCTGTTGTTTCCTGACTTTTTAATGATTGCCATTCTAACTGGCATGAGATGGTATCTCATTGTGGCTTTGATTTGCATTTCTCTAATGACTAGTGATGATGAGGTTTTTTTCATATGTGTGTTGGCTAAATAAATGTCTTCTTTTGGGAAGTGTCTGTTCATATCCTTTGCCCACTTTTTGATGGGGTTGTTTGGTTACTCTTGTAAATTTGTTTAAGTTCCTTGTAGATTCTGGATATTAGTCCTTTGTCAGATGCATAGATTGCAGAAATTTTCTCCCATTCTGTAGGTTGCTTGTTAACTCTGATGATAGTTTCTATTGCTGTGCAGAAGCTCTTTAGTTTAATTAGCTACCATTTGTCAATTTTGGCTTTTGTTGTCTTTGCTTTTGATGTTTTAGTCATGAAGTCTTTGCCCATGCCTATGTCCTGAATGGTATTGCCTAGGTTTCTTTCTAGGGTTTTTATGGTTTTAGGTCTTACATTTAAGTCTTAAATCCAAGTTGAGTTAATTTTTGCATAAGGTGTAAGGAAGGGGTACAGTTTCAGTTTTCTGCATATGACTAGTCACTTTTCCCAGCACCATTTATTAAATAGGGAATCCTTTCCCCATTGTTTGTTTTTGTCAGGTTTGTCAAAGATCAGATGGTTGTAGATGGTGGCATTATTTCTGAGGCCTCTGTTCTGTTCCACTGGTCTATATATCTGTTTTGGTACCAGTACCATGCTGTTTCAGTTACTGTAGCCTTGCAGTATTGTTTGAAGTCAGGTAGTGTGATGCCTCCAGTTTGTTCTTTTTGCTTAGGATTGTCTTGGCTATACGGGCTCTTTTTTGGTTCCATATGAAATTTAAAGTAGGTTTTACTAATTCTGTGAAGAAAGTCAATGGTAGCTTGATGGGGATAGCATTGAATGTATAAATTACTTTGTGCAGTATGGCCATTTTCACGATATTGCTTCTTCCTATCCATGAGCATGAAATGTTTTTCTATTTGTTTGTGTCCTCTCTTATTTCCTTGAGCAGTCATTTGCAGTTCTCCTTGAAGACATCCTTCACATCCCTTGTAAGTTGTATTCCTAGGTATTTTATTCTCTTTGTAGCAATGGTGAATGGGAGTTCACTCATGATTTGGCTCTTGGTTTGTCTATTATTGGTGTATAGGAATGCTTGTGATTTTTGCACATTGATTTTGTATCCTGAGACTTTGCTGAAGTTGCTTATCAGGTTAAGGAGATTTTGGGCTGAGACAATGGGGTTTCTAAATATACAATGATGTCATCTGCAAACAGAAACATTTTGTTTTCCTCTCTTCCTATTTAAATACACTTTATTTCTTTCTCTTGCCTGATAGCCCTGGCCTGAACTTCCAATACTGTGTTGAATAGGAGTAGTGGGAGAGGGCATCCTTTTCTTGTGCTGGTTTTCAAAGAGAATGCTTCCAGCTTTTGCCCATTCAGTACCATATTGGCTTGGTCTGTCATAAATAGCTCTTATTATTTTGAGATATGTTCCATCAATACCAAATTTATTGAGTTTTTAGGATAAAGGTCTGATGAATTTTCTTGAAGGCCTTTCTGCATCTATTGAGATAATCATGTGTCTTTTTGTCATTGGTTCTGTTTATGTGATGGATTACATTTATTGATTTGCGTATGTTGAACCAGTCTTGCATTCCAGGGATGAAGCTGACTTGATCGTAGTGGATAAGCTTTTGATATGCTGCTGGATTCAGTTTGCCAGTATTTTATTGAGGATTTTCACATTGATGTTCATCAGGGATATTGGCCTGAAATTTTCCTTTTTTGTTGTGTCTTTGCCAGGTTTTGGAATCAGGATGATGCTGGCCTTATAAAAAGAGTTAGGGAGGAGTCCCTCTTTTTCTTTTGTTTGGAATAGTTTCAGAAGGAATGGTACCATCTCCTCTTTGTACCTCTGGTAGAATTCAGCTGTGAATCCGTCTGGTCCTGGGTTTTTTTGGTTGGTAGGCTATTAATTACTGCCTCAATTTCAGAACTTGTTATTGGTCTATTCAGGGATTCGACTTCTTCCTGGTTTAGTCTTGGGAGGGTGTTATGTGTCCAGGAATTTGTCCATTTCTTCTAGATTTTCTAGTTTATTTGTGTAGAGATGTTTATAGTATTCTTTGATGGTAGTTTGTATTTCTGTGGGATCAGTGGTGATATCCCCTTTATCATTTTTTATTGTGCCTATTTTATTCTTCTCTCTTTTCTTCTTTATTAGTCTGGCTAGCAGTCTATTTTGTTATGTTTTCAAAACACCAGTTCCAGGATTCATTGATTTTTTTGGAGGGTTTTTCATGTCTCTATCTCATTCAGCTGTGCTCTGGTCTTAGTTATTTCTTGTCTTCTGCTAACTTTTAAATTAGTTTGCTCTTGCTTCTCTAGTTCTCTTAATTGCGCTTTCAGGATGTCTCTTTTAGATCTTTCCCACTTTCTCCTGTGGGCACTTAGTGCTATAAATTTCCCTCTACACACAGCTTTAGCTGTGTCCCAGAGATTCTAGTGCATTGTGTCTTTTTTCTTCTCGGTTTCAAAGAACTTATTCATTTCTGCTATATTTCGTTATTTACCCAGTAGTCATTCAGGACAGGTTGTTCAGTTTCCATGTAGTTGTGTGGTTTTGAGTGAGTTCTAATTTGATTGCACTGTGGTCTAAGAGACTGTTTGTTATGATTTCCATTCTTTTGCATTTGCTGAGGAGTGTTTTACTTCCAATTATGTGGTCAGTTTTAGAATAAGTGCAATGTGGTGCTGAAAAGAATGCATATTCTGTTGATTTGGGGTGAAGAGTTCTGTAGATGTCTATTAGGTCTGCTTGGTCCAGAGTTGAGTTCAAGTCCTGATTATCCTTGTTAATTTTCTGTCTCATTGATCTAATATTGACAGTGGGGTGTTAAAGTCTCCCACTATTATTGTGTGGTCTTGTGTAGGTCTCTACACACAAGAGTGTGTAGGTCTCTGAGAACTTGCTTTTTGAATCTGGTGCTCCTGTATTGGGCGCATATATATTTAGGATAGTTAGCTCTTCTTGTTGCATTGATCCCTTTACCATGATGTAATGCCCTTCTTTGTCTCTTTTGATCTTTGTTGCTTTAAAGTCTGTTTTATCAGAGACTAGGATTATAACCCCTGCTTTTTTTTGCTCTCCATTTGCTTAGTAAATATTCCTCCATCCCTTTATTTTGAGCCTATGTGTGTCTTTGCAACTGAGATGGGTCTCCTGAATACAGCACACCAATGGGTCTTGAATCTTTATGCAATTTGCCAGTCTGTGTCTTTTAATTGGGGCATTTAGCCCATTTACATTTAAGGTTAATATTGTTATGTGTGAATTTGATCCTGTCATTATGATGCTAGCTGGTAATTTTGCCCATTAGTTGATGCAGTTTCTTCCTAGCATCGATGGTCTTTACGATTTGGTATGTTTTTGCAGTGGCTGGTACCGGCTTTTCCTTTCCATATTTAGTGCTTCCCTCAGGAGTTCTTGTAAGGCAGGCCTGGTGGTGACAAAATCTCTCTGCATCTGCTTGTCTATAAAGGATTTTATTTCTCCTTCACTTATGAAGATTAGTTTGGCTGGATATGAAATTCTGGGCTGAAAATTCTTTTCTTTCAGAATGTTGAATATTGATCTCTACTTTCTTCTGGCTTATAGGGTTTCTGCAGAGAGATCTGCTGTTATTCTGATCAGCTTCCCTTTATGGGTAACCCGACCTTTCTCTCTGGCTGAGAGAGAATTTTTCTTTTTACACCCCTTCCCTGTCAGCCCCACCAGCCTTTGCCAACACACACACACACACACACACACACACACACACACACACACATTGTTTAGCCAGTTCTATTTTTCACTATATCCTGCAGTTTTAGAAGTATTTGGAGTGAGCAATTCCTAAGTCTTTCCAAAGTTGTGCAACGGGTATTAACTTGTTTCTTGTTCCTCTTACCTGCCTCTGCCTAGTATTTTGTTAAGTCAGTTACCATTCATACATCCACTTCCCACTTTCCAACATTTTGACTTCTGTTTTCTGTTGTTTCTCCCCCTGTTATTTTTGTAGTGGTATTTCTTTTTTAAAAAAATTCCTGTCTGTTGTGCATTTTGGAGCGAGAGCAGAGAAAAATGCATGTGTTCGATAAATGTGTTGGGATCATTTAGTTTCATTATCCACTTTGTAGGAATACAAAATTCCAGAAAAGTGGTTTGACCAAGACATTTAGGGTTCCATGGCAGAGCCAGGACTAGACTCCATGACCCTGATTACCAGTATAATTTTCTGCTGCACCACTATCTCTTATAATAGACTATTAGTCTTTCCTCTTCATCACACAGATGATTGAATTTTTATGTAAGGAACTTACCTCTACCTGTTTAATAATTTAATATCCACAAGACTACTGCAATTCATTATTTGGCACACTGTTTCTGTAAAGTGCTTTTCTATCATTATCCCAATATATATGTGTGCCACACTAGTGAATGATGAAGTATTTACATTTTCACAAGTAGTGCAGCTAAAAGTAGACAGTCATTACATTTATGTATAGAATTAATACTTGAAACCTAGAGAATAGATTTTGGGGGATTGTAGATAACAGGGTTTTTCTTTTTTAAACAATTGTAAGAACAGAATGAATGACCTTCATGATCGGTATAATCTTATAATCCTCATCCCCACTTCAGCATTTTTCTTTTATTATAATAATCACTTTGTAGTTTTTATTGACATGATACATATTCCCTAATTTAAAAATTAATCACTATAGAAAAGTACAAAGAAAAAATAGCAACAAATTATTCCAAAACAAAAACACAAATGTAAACCTAATTCCAGGTATCACTTTCACATATATAGAGAAAGAAATTTGTAGAGAGGAAAGGAGGTTTGTCAAAATAATTTTATAACAATGGGCTATTTTAAAAAATCAACTTAATTATACTTCAAGGAAATTTAATAGAAAAAAGGAAATCAGATTTAAACTGCATGCGTTATTGAACTTCAGATAAACATGGCTTCATCATATAAAGAAAGCATTTAGAAGTAGTCCTTTTAACTTGTGTTTCAGTTTCACTCTGAATAAGTTGACTCCCAGCTATAAAGATTCGTATGTTGTTCAGAGACCAGCTCTCTGGATAATAGTTAAAAGTTGTGGACTCTGAAACATTCAAATCCTATCTCTACCACTCAATAGTGGTATGAAGTCAGGCACATTTCTTAAGCTCTCCATGCCTCAGTCTCCTTATCTGTTATGGCAAGAATAATAGCATATGCCTCAAAAGAGCTCTGTGATGATTAAATGAGTCCTTAAAACACTTAAGAAAAACTAGGAGCCTCTACAAGTGTTAGAAATTATTATTCACTCTCCCCTTTCAAACTCCTTCAATGTGGTTTGTGTTGACTATATTATTTTTGATGTATCATACTGTATAATATTTACATCCTATTTTGTAACCTTAATGTTACCTATTGTTTAGTTTGTAAACAATAGGTTAGTTTCAATTCCTCTCCAGCCTAAAGAATCTAGTTCAATCTTAGTGAGATAGCTCCTGGCAACATCCTCCACTCCACCTGTCAACCTTCCCTGTCCTCATCTAGTATTCTCCATGTCTTTAATTTCAAACATGTTCTCCTTCCATGGACATGCCAGGCTCCTTAAAACCTTTAGGCCTTGGCTTACGATGGTGGCTTTGGAATACCATTTGTCTCCAGCCTACTTGGCGGATATCTACTTAGCTTGCAACATGAACTTTCCCCATTTCCATAAGTGACACCACAGTCCTTCCAGTCACTTTGACCCCAAACCTAGGACTTACCCTCTACTTATTTTTCTACCTCATACCCCATATCTCATCTAATAGTAAGTTCTATCAGTTTACCTCTGAACTATTTTCCAAATCCAACCACTTTTCATCCTCCTCCCTGCTACCATCCTGATTCAAGTCATCATCATGTCTTGCTTGAATGACCCCATGGATTTCCTAAACCATCTCCCTTCCTCTACTCTTGTCCCTTTACAGTCTATTCTTTTTTTTTCAATTATTATACTTTAAGTTATAGGGTACATGTGCACAACATTTGTACATATGCATACATATGTACAAAAAAGGTTTGTTACATATGCATACATGTGCCATGTTGGTGTGCTGCACCCATTAACTCATCATTTGTATTAGGTATATCTCCTAATGCTATCCCTCCCCTCTCCCCCCACCCCATGACAGGCCCCAGTTTGTGATGTTCCCCATCCTGTGTCCAAGTGTTCTCATTGTTCAGTTCCCACCTATGAGTGAGAACATGCGGTGTTTAATTTTCTGTCCTTGTGATAGTTTGTTCAGAATGATGGTTTCCAGCTTCATCCATGTCCCTACAAAGGACATGAACTCATCCTTTTTTATGGCTGCATAGTATTTCATGGTGTATTTGTGCCACATTTTCTTAATCCAGTCTATCATTGATGGACATTTGGGTTGGTTCCAAGTCTTTGCTACTGTGAATAGTGCCCCATACATACGTGTGCATGTGTCTTTCTGGCAGCATGATTTATAATCCTTTGGGTATATACTCAGTAGTGGGATGACTGAGTCAAATGGTATTTCTAGTTCTAGATCCTTGAGGAATCACCACACTGTCTTCCACAATGGTTGAACTAGTTTACAGTCCCACCAACGTGTAAAAGTGTTCCAATTTCTCCACATCCTCTCCAGCACCTGTTGTTTCCTGACTTGTTAATGATCGCCATTCTAACTGGTGTGAGATGGTATCTCATTGTGGTTTTGATTTGCATTTCTCTGATGGCAAGTGATCATGAGCATTTTTTTCATGTGTGTGTTGGCTGCATAAATGTCTTCTTTTGAGAAGTGTCTGTTCATATCCTTTGCCCACTTTTTGATGGGGTTGTTTGATTTTTTCTTGTAAATTTGTTTAAGTTCTTTGTAGATTCTGGATATTAGCCCTTTGTCAGATGGGTAGACTGTAAAAATTTTCTCCCATTCTGTAGGTTGCTTGTTCACTCTGATGGTAGTTTCTTTTGCTGTGAAGAAGCTCTTTAGTTTAATTAGCTACCATTTGTCAATTTTGGCTTTTGTTGCCATTGCTTTTGGTGTTTTAGTCATGAAGTCTTTGCCCATGCCTACATCCTGAATGGTATTGCCGAGGTTTTCTTCTAGGCTTTTTATGGTTTTAGGTCTAATATTTAAGTCTTTAATCCATCTTGAATTACTTTTTGTATAAGGTGTAAGGAAGGGATCCAGTTTCAGCTTTCTACATATGGCTAGCCAGTTTTCCCAGCACCATTTATTAAATAGGGAATCCTTTCCCCATTTCTTGTTTTTGTCAAGTTTGTCAAAGATCAGATAGTTGTAGATGTGTGGTATTATTTCTGAGGGCTCTGTTCTGTTCCATTGGTCTATATCTTTGTTTTGGTACCAGTACCATGCTGTTTTGGTTACTGTAGCCTTGTAGTATAGTTTGAAGTCAGGTAGCATGATGCCTCTAGCTTTATTCTTTTGGCTTAGGATTGTCTTGGCAATGTGGGCTCTTTCTTGGTTCCATGTGAACTTTAAAGTAGTTTTTTCCAATTCTGTGAAGAAAGTCATTGGTAGCTTGATGGGGATGGCATTGAATCTATAAATTACCTTGGGCAGTATGGCCATTTTCACGATATTGATTCTTCCTATCCATAAGCATGGAATGTTCTAATGTTCTTCCATTTGTCTGTGTCCTCTTTTATTTCGTTGAGCAGTGGTTTGTAGTTCTCCTTGAAGAGGTCCTTCACATCCCTTGTAAGTTGGATTCCTAGGTATTTTATTCTCTTTGAAGCAATTGTGAATGGGAGTTGACTCATGATCTGGCTCTCTGCTTGACTGTTATTGGTGTATAGGAATGCTTGTGATTTTTGCATATTGATTTTGTATCCTGAGACTTTGCTGAAGTTGCTTATCAGCTTAAGGATATTTTGGGCTGAGACGATGGGGTTTTCTAAATGTACAATCATGTCATCTGCAAACAAGGACAATTTGACTTCCTCTTTTCCTAATTGAATACCGTTTATTTGTTTCTTCTGCCTGATTGCCCTGGCCAGAACTTCCAACACTATGTTGAATAGGAGTGGTGAGAGAGGGCATCCCTATCCTGTGCCAGTTTTCAAAGGGAATGCTTCCAGTTTTTGCCCATTCAGTGTGATATTGGCTGTGAGTTTGTCATAAATAGCTCTTATTATTTGAGATACATCCCATCAATACCTAGTTTATTGAGAGTTTTTATCATGAAGGGCTGTTGAATTTTGTCAAAGGCCTTTTCTGCATCTATTGAGATAATCATGTGGTTTTTGTCTTTGGTTCTGTTTATATGATGGATTACATTGATTGATCTGGGTATGTTGAACTAGCCTTGCATCCCAAGGATGAAGCCAGCTTGATCATGATGGAGAAGCTTTTTGATGTGCTGCTGGATTCGGTTTGCCAGTATTTTACTGAGGATTTTTGCATCGATATTCATCAGGGATATTGGTCTAAAATTATCTTTTTTTGTTGTGTCTCTGCTAGACTTTGGTATCAGGATGATGCTGGCCTCACAAAATGAGTTAGGGAGGATTCCCTCTTTTTCTATTAATTGGAATCGTTTCAGAAGGAATGGTACCAGCTCCTCTTTGTACCTCTGGTAGAATTTGGCTGTGAATCTGTCTGGTCCTGGGCTTTTTTTGGTTGGTAGGCTATTAATTATTGCCTCAATTTCAGAGCCTGTTATTGGTCTATTGAGGGATTCAACTTCTTCCTGGTTTAGTCTTGGGAGGTTGTATGTGTCGAGGAATTTATCCATTTCTTCTAGATTTTCTAGTTTATTTGCATAGAGGTGTTTATAGTATTCTCTGATGGTATTTTGTATTTCTGTGGGATTGGTGATGATATCTCCTTTATCGTTTTTTACAGCATCTATTTGATTCTTCTCTCTTTTCTTCTTTATTAGTCTTGCTAGTGGTCTATCAATTTTGTTGATCTTTTCAAAAAACCAGCTTCTGGATTCAATGATGTTTTGAAGGGTTTTTTGTGTCTCTATCTCCTTCAGTTCTGCTCTGATCTTAGTTATTTCTTGCCTTCTGCTAGCTTTTGAATGTGTTTGCTCTTGCTTCTCTTGTTCTTTTAGTTGTGATATTAGGGTGTCAATTTTAGATCTTTCCTGCTTTCTCTTGTGGGCATTTAGTGCTCTAAATTTCCCTCTACACACTACTTTAAATGTTTCCCAGAGATTCTGGTATATTGTGTCTTTGTTCTCATTGGTTTCAAAGAACATCTTTATTTCTGCCTTCATTTTGTTATGTACCCAGTAGTCCTTCAGGAGCAGATTGTTCAGTTTCTATCTAGTTGAGCAGTTCTGAGTGAGTTTCTTAATCCTGAGTTCTAGTTTGATTGCACTGTGGTCTGAGAGACAGTTTGTTACAATTTCTGTTGTTTTGCATTTGCTGGGGAGTGCTTTACTTCCAACTATGTGGTCAATTTTGGAATAAGTGCAATGTGCTGAGAAGAATGTATATTCTGTTGATTTAGGGTGGAGAGTTCTGTGGATGTCAATTAGGGTCACTTGGTGCACAGCTGAGTTCAAGTCCTGGATATCCTTGTTAATTTTCTATCTCGTGGATATGTCTAATATTGACAGTGGGGTGTTAAAGTCTCCCATTATTATTGTGTGGGAGTCTAAGTCTCTTTGTAGGTCTCTAAGAACTTGCTTTATGAATCTGGGTGTTCCTGCATTGGGTGCATATATATTTAGGACAGTTAGCTCTTCCTGTTGAATTGATCCCTTTAGTATTATGTAATGGCCTTCTTTGTCTCTTTCGATCTTTGTTGGTTTAAAGTCTGTTTTATCAGAGACTAGGATTGCAACCCCTGCTTTTTTTTGTTTTCCATTTGCTTGGTAGATCTTCCTCCATCCCTTTATTTTGAGCCTGTGTGTGTCTCTGCAAGTGAGATGGGTCTCCTGAATACAACACACTGATGGGTCTTGAATCTTTATCCAATTTGCCAGTCTTTGTCTTTTAATTGGAGCATTTAGTCCATTTACATTTAAGGTTAATATTGTTATGTGTGAATGTGATCCTGTCATTATGATGTTTGCTGGTTATTTTGCTCGTTAGTTGATGCAGTTTCTTCCTAGCATCGATGGTCTTTACAGTTTGGCATGTTTTTGCAGTGGCTGGTACTGGTTATTCCTTTCCATGTTTAGTGCTTCCTTCAGGAGCTCTTGTAAGGCAGGCCTGGTGGTGACAAAATCTCCCAGCATTTGCTTGTCTGTAAAGGATTTTATTTCTCCGTCACTTATAAAGCTTAGTTTGGCTGGATATGAAATTCCTGGTTGAAAATTCTTTTCTTTCAGAATGTTGAATATTGGCCCCCATTCTCTTCTGGCTTGTAGAGTTTCTGCTGAGAGATCAGCTGTTAGTCTGATGGGCTTCCCTTTGTGGGTAACCCGACCTGTCTCTCTGGCTGCCCTTAATATTTTTTCCTTCATTTCAGCTTTGGTGAATCTGACAATTATGTGTCTTGGAGTTGCTCTTCTCGAGGAGTATCTCTGTGGCATTCTCTGTATTTCCTGAATTTGAATGTTGGCCTGCCTCGCGAGGTTGGGGAAGTTCTCCTGGATAATATCCTGAAGAGTGTTTTCCAAATTGGTTCCATTTTCCCCATCACTTTCAGATACACTAATCAGACGTAGATTTGGTCTTTTCACATAGTCCCATATTTCTTGGAGGCTTTATTAATTTCTTTTTACTCTTTTTTCCCTAAACTTCTCTCCTTGCTTCATTTCATTCATTTGATCTTCAATCACTGATACCCTTTCTTCCACTTGATCAAATTGGTTACTGAAGCTTGTGCATACGTCATGAAGCTCTCGTGCCACGGTTTTCAGCTCCATCAGGTCATTTAAGGTCTTCTCTATGCTGTTTATTCTAGTTAGCCATTCAACTAATCTTTTTTCAAGGTTTTTAGCTTGTTTGTGATGGGTTCGAACATCCTCCTTTAGCTCAGAGAAATTTGTTATTACTGTTCTTCTGAAGCCTTCTTCTCTGAACTCATCAAAGTCATTATCCATCCAACTTTGTTCTGTTGCTGGCGAGGAGCTGCGTTTCTTTGGAGGAGAAGAGGCGCTTTGATTTTTAGAATTTTCAGCTTTTCTGCTGTGGTTTCTCCCCATCTCTGTGGTTTTATCTACCTTTGGTCTTTGATGATGGTAACGTATAGATGGGGTTTTGGTGCGGATGTTCATTCTGTTTGTTAGTTTTCCTTCTAACAGTCAGGACCCTCAGCTGCAGGTCTGTTGGAGTTTTCTGGAGGTCCACTCCAGACCCTGTTTGCCTGGGTATCACCAGTGGAGGCTGCAGAACAGCAAATATTGCAGAATGGCAAATGTTGCTGCCTGATCCTTTCTCTGGAAGCTTCATCTCAGAGGGGCACCCAGCCACATGAGGTGTCAGTTGGCCTCTACTGGAAGTTACCTCCCAGTTAGGCTACTCGGGGTCAGGGACCCACTTGAGAAGGCAGTCTGTTCGTTCTTAGATCTCAAATTCCATGCTGGGAGAACCACTACTCTCTTCAAAGCTGTCAGACAGGGACGTTTAAGTCTGCAGAAGTTTCTGCTGCCTTTTGTTCAGCTATGCCCTGCCCCCAAAGGTGGAGTCTACAGAGGCAGGCAGGCCTCCCTGAGCTGCGGTGGGCTCCACGCAGTTTGAGCTTCCCAGCCACTTTGTTTACCTACTCAAGCCTCAGCAATGGTGGACGCCCCTCCCCTAGCCTCACTGCTGCCTTGCAGTTTGATCTCAAACTGCTGTGCTAGCAGTGAGTGAGGCTTTGTGGGCATGGGCCCCTCTGAGCCATGTGTGGGATATAATCTCCTGGTGTGCTGCTTGCTAAGATTGTTGGAAAAGCATAGTATTAGGGTGGGGATGTCCCGATTTTCCAGGTACTGTCTGTCTTCCCTTGGCTAGGAAAGGGAATTCCGTGACCCCTTCTGTTTCCCGGGTGAGGCAATACCCCACCCTGTTTCAGCTCACGCTCCAAGGGCTGCACCCACTGTCCGACAAACCCCAGTGAGATGAACCCAGTACCTCAGTTGGAAATGCAGAAATCACCTGTCTTCTGTGTCGCTCACACTGGGAGCTGTAGACTGGAGCTGTTCCTATTCGGCCATCTTGGAACCTTCTTCCTACAGTCTATTCTTTGTACAATCAGAACAATTCTGTCCTTTCCTCTGTTGCAAACTTGTCCTGGTTTTATGAGAACTCTGAGGTCTTGCCAGTGTTATTTTTGTTGGATGCTGCTATAAAATGTTTTTTTTTTAAAGTTAGAATGTTCACTAAATGTGGAGTGAAAGTTGAAGATAATCCTTAGATATTGCATTTCTTCTTTAACCAAAAATCTTTGTTTTATAGTCCTGAAATACTGTCTTTTGTTAACAGCAGGAAACAACTTCTCTACCCTTTCCCCCAAAATTTAAGGTCAAATTTAAAACACATTTTTATTTGCTCTTGAATTTTTAAAGATTTTGCATGCTATGAATCAATGACTATGAGGTGATAAATTTACCTTAGATTCTCAGATGTGTGAGTTATTGTGCACAATTATATTTCTGAAAAAAATCCTTGGGCATTTAAAAGTTGTCTTGTTCCTTGTGAAATAAGGTCCTGCTCTTTCTACTAGTCTTAAGATTTCTCCTAGAAAAGTTTCATTTTTGGTATTTTCAACTGATAGGAAAAAAAAAAGAAGGACAGAAGAAAGCAAGGCAGGGAGGGAGGGCAGAAGGAAAAAATATAATGCATGCCAAAATTCTGCATCACTGAAACAAAAGTGAATGGCTAATATTCTACTAGTACAGGTTAAATATTCTTTATCTATAATGCTTGGGACCAGAAGTGTTTTCAATTTTGGATTTTGGAATATTTGCATATATATATATATATATATATATATAATATATATAATATGTATATATGTAGATATCTTGGGGATGGGACCCAAATCTAAACATGAAATTTATTTATGTTTCAGATACCCTTATACACATAACCTGAAAGTAATCTTAGACAATCATTTAAAATAATTTTTTGTGTGAAATAGTTTGTGTACATTGAACCATCAGAAGCAAAGGTGTCACTATCTCAGCCACCCACATGGACATTCTGGTTGTCTAGCATCACCATCATTCCTTACTGAATTATATGCTACTGATAAGCCATCATTTTTTACAGTTATTTACACATAAGTACTTAACAGTAAAAAATATGACACACCACTGATACAGTGAAAAAATAATGTGTTCAGGGGAACTAAGCAGCACAGTAGCATCACCAGAACACCCATCTCAGCTGTTAACAGCAACAACGAACAATAGCAGGCTCTTTGTCTCTACCTGTGATGCTGTGTTTTGATTAAAAGATTACTGTACAGTGTATTTTATTTCTGTAAGAAAAATCATCAGAAGCAGTGAAGGATCAGGAAGTGGGTCCTCTTGGGATAAGGAGGCATTCTGCTGGATGTTTTTTTTTAAATGTTTCTTCTGAAGTTATCTGCCTTGTTAACAACACCTTTTGTCTTACAAGGCTTTCCTTGATTTTATAAACATACATGATTTCTTGTTCTGTTATGAATGCATGCTACTCTAGTCCTTCAAAAAGCTCATCACACATTTTCACCATGTTGTCTTTACATACCTTTTCTGCAGTGCTAATAAAGTCATCTTCATTATCACTATTATCAGGATTTCCTTAAATCAGAACCATGTTGGCTATTTTACCATCAGTCAGTGAATGAAAAACTGAAGCCTTACTATCAATGTCAAAAATATCTTCAGTGTCCACTTTTTCCAGCTGACTAATGGACTCTGAAGGTATATTTTTGCATATGTAAGGATATCAGGCATTTTTTTTTCTCACTTGATATGAGAACCCTTCAAAGTCACCAACTTGTTCATCATCATCTATGAACCTAGTTACAGGCCAGAGGTTGCACCATGCATATACAACTGTGTCTGTAGTCACTGTGTTCCAAGTATTGGCAACAGCATATATGGTATCCTTCATGCTAAACTCTGTTGGAAAACCTTCTATGCCACCACCTGTGTTCATTGCTGTTAGCATGCTGTTCAAGAAAGTGTTTTCATATTTACTCTTCATTCATGTAAGGATACCCTGGGCATATGGCTGAATTAATAAAGTCAAATTTGGGAAAAAACCCATGGCATAAGCATTACTTTGATGATGATTTCAGCTGGAGGATGAGCAGAACCGTTGTCAAGGGATAACAAAATTTTGCAGTTGTCATTTAGTACAACTTCCCTGCAATGAGTATGAACTGCTGATAGAAAATGTTTGTGAAACCCATCAGAAAAGATTTCTCTGGTGATCCATCCCTTTTGTCAGCATAACAATTAACTGGTAAAAAATATATTCCTTGAAAACTGTAAGGATACAAGCTTTGGCCTGTCACAGCAAGTTTATTCTTAATGCATGCCTGCTGCATTAGCCCATCCCAGCACAGTTATTCTGTCCTTGGAATTCTTAATTCCTGTAGGAGTTGTCTCCTCAGGTGTAATCAGGGCCTTCTGGGGGCAATAACACCAAAACAGTGATGTTTCATCAATATCATAGATTTGTTTTGGTGTCAGATTTTCATCAGCGATGACCTCAGCAAACTTGTGAATGAATTTCTCTACTGCTTCATTACCACAAATCTTTAAACAATTTAATGTTGTGGCTTTTCTTACATTTCTGCAAGGAGCCTATTGAATATTAACAGTTCCCTTCAATTTTCAGTTGATCAAGGTAGATCTTTATTTGTTTTATAGTCAGCATACTATTATGTGGCACTGTTCACTGCAATGCTAATGAATCCATTTTTCATTACATGATGGAGATCTTCATTTTTAGATTTATAGAGTGTTTTCTACTTTTCATTAATTTCTGTGCATCATTTTCAGCACAGAACTTCAACATTTTATCCTTCTGTCTCTTCAGGTCATATATGTTGGTAATTCCCATACCATTCTCTTCTATAATACATTTCACACACCACTGTGCAGTTTCTCCAACAGCTTAAATTTCTGTGCTACAGATAAACATAAATGCCTCCTTTTTTGCCACTGTTACTCATAGGGGTATTTACAGGTTTTGTTGACATTTTCAACAGTATCTTTATACCACAGAGCAGAGAATAAGCAAAAAACAAACAAACAAACAAACATACAAAAACCCACAGTGAGGAATACATTTAGGTCTTGGCCCTATGCGGGGCATTGCTGGTGTGTCTGGCCCACATGCATGCCATTTTATTACCCTTTGTGGGTGTGATTGCATAGGGGAATTTCAGCATGCACAGAAAAGATATAGTACAGCTGAAAGGGGCGAGGAGGCTCTTTTTCCCTTGGAAACACTAAATAAGCTGTGTGTTACACACCTATCACTTGAGGTCAGGTGTGGAATTTCTACTTGTGGCATTATGTCAGCATACAAAAATTTCAGATTTTAGAGCATTTCAGATTTTTTTTTTGCATTAAGGATGCTCAATCTATAGTAATACTACTTTTCCTAGCATTACTACCAATGATAGTAATAGCAACAATAGTCATTTGTTGAATATTCTCTATGTTCCAGGCCAGAACAAAACATTTTACAAGCATCATCTCATTTAGTATCCATGCTACAATTTAATACTGGTGCTACAAGATGTTAAATAACTTACCCCTGGTTACCCAGATAGTGGGTATCATTGCTAAAACTTGAACCCAGGTCTCTTAATCTGATGCTCTGATGCTATCTAACGCTACTTTACAATATCCCTCATCATTAAATAATGAATACAAATTTTAAAATATACTTCAAGGTTATGTTAAGAAACTGAAGATATTTGTGGTTAGGGTTTCTGTTTCCTCCATTGAAAATTAGATTGTGTTTCACAGTTTTAAATCACAACAATTCCATTAGCATTCAGCTTTTGCTGTGAAAGGGTTTGGATCTTTGCCATAAAATCCTCTTTAAACTAAAATTTGGCCAAGCTGTAGCCTAGAAGCAATAGTGGGGCACAATTGATCTACTAAAATAAAATTGCCAGACTTGAGTGGTCTAGCAACCATAATGTAGAATGCTGACTACACAGATTTAAAAGGTCTTTTTTTAATGTCAATGAAGTACTAATTTTTCATGTTCCAAGATGTTCACAAGTAGTCTACATATATATATATTTACTTATTTTGGAATCAGGCAATCAATTATAGAATGGTAATTCTATAAACCATACCTAGAAAAAGAGGCTTTCTTCATATTTCCCAATTCTCTACTCAACTCAAATTTGTGGGAATTTAGGGTAAGGAACATGTAGCCTGCACTGTAGCTTACAGGATTGATATCTTACTGGCATTTTAGAACTATTGGTCCTAAGTGACAGAAATTCAAAAGAGCTTTAGCAAAAAATAAATTTTGGATTTCTGTAAATGTGAAGTTTGGGACTGTTTGCCTTCAGGTGTATCTGTCCAGTTGGTCTAACAATGTCATTGTTAGATGACAACTTTGCTTCCTTTATATATCCTCAATTCCCAGGCAGGCAATATTCGAATGGGGGCAAAGATGGAAAATATTTTGTATTTAGTTTAGTACCAATATAAGAATACAGGCGCCTCTGTCCCTGTCACTTCAGCCAAAGCTCCTGGAATGGCTACCAGTGCCTCCTATTGTGTCATGTACTCACCCCTGAGTAATTACCAAGGCCAAGTACAATAGAGTGCTCCGAATGACCACTCAAGCTTGGTACTTGTATTGTAATAGATTGATTTTGTTCCATTTTTGATCCTAGGCTACAATTCTGCCAAATTTCACTTTAAAGGACATCTATCCACTCCTGAAGTTGAGGACTCAAGTCAGTCCCACTCAAATGCCACCGTGGTGGGAAAAATGGAAGAGAAGCTGTTTCTGTTACTAGAAGAAGGACAAATAGATGTTGGTCAGACAAAACAAAAGTCTAGTATACCTGGATATGTTTTTGTCAAGTGACAGAGAAATACAGTAATCTTTCATCAACATCTCATTTTTTGACATGAAATTCTACTTTACCCCAGTTTACTTTAGTTTAACCTTTCTATGCCCTGGCAGATTTAGGACTTGACATAAACCTGTATTTCCAGTCACTTATCTTGGTGATAATTGGAGAGATAATTAAACACTAGCATAGAAAAATGGGGATAAAGTGTGCTGTAGAGCAGGAACTGAACTATTTAGGAAAAACTTATGAAACATAAGAAATGCTAAACTCTACCTTAGAGATCTTCCAATGTCATTAAAAGCAAGTGGTGTATCAAAAAGACTGATGATGTCTGCTTTGGGGTGACTTGACCTTAGATAAAACCAGAGTTTTATGCCTCACTATATATTAACAGGGAGTTTTAAAAATTAGCATCTCAGCTAAGCTGTTTCCATGGCAAGCATCAAAGTTACTGTCTGTCTCCAGGACTGTGGTGAAATGTAGGAGGTGAGAATAAACAAATACAAATAATATCAGAAAGATATTAAACATTTAGTAGAAGAAATAGGTACACAGAATAAATTTTAACATTCCTATTATAAGCAGCAAAGAAAAGCTAATCAGTGAGTATCTGGTTGAAATTGTAGGAAAGAAAACTGTTAAATGTTTATAATGAACAATGAAGTGCAACTACAAATTAATTGTACAGTGCTTATTATTATGAGCTAGGAGTAATAATAGTATCTAACACATAAAGCTATTGTTAGAATTAAATGAGACAATAGTGCACAGTGCTAAGCTCAGATGAACTCTTTAAAAATTGTTAGATATTATATTGAATTTAAATATCCTTCCATATTATTTCATTTAAATTACAGTAAAAACATTGATAACAACTTTCATCATTTCCCTGATGATCTTCTTCCTTGAGTTTAATTTTCCCTGAAGCTCTTAAAAGTTTCTCAATCATGCATTTTCCAAGTAGTTTTATGAACCAAGCTAGTAAAGCTACTGTGGATAATACATTGAGTGTATGCCATGGGCTATGTGGGAAAATTGTAGATGAGTGAGCTGAAAGGACCTCAGAGGAAACCTTCCCTTCATTGCAGCCACACAGATTTTGGGAAAGTGAAAAGAGAGAGGGTTTGGGCTCTGTGATGCTGCAGTTTTGCTCAGATGGAAGAGTTATTGGGCCAGTTCCTTGGCAGCATTTACAGAACTACAGCAGGTGCCTAGGGAGGCTTTGGTATTTACAGAAAACACCCTGTTAAGCAACCCTTTATTCTTTCACCCCCTTTTGGTCCCACACCAATCTATTATTAGTTCTGTAGCCAGAGTCATCTTTTTAAGACACATCTGTTAGTCTTGATGAATGTACTGCTTAAGCAAGAAAAGCAGTCATCTGAGAGATTCCAGGTTTTTCTCTCTCCCTATTTCTCACCCTTCACAGCCCATCAGACTTGTGAATTCTTCCTCACAAATGTTCTAGGTATCTTCCTCATTTTCCATCCTCACTTCCACGAGACAGTTACAGGTTTCTATTGTCAAGTCCTGGGACTATTGTGGGAGTACTTTATTGTCTCTCTCTGCTTCTTGGCTTGTTCTTTTCCAAGCTTTCCTCCAGAGAATAACCAGAAGGATATTTATCAAATATAAATTTGGCATTTCACTCCCTTATTTAACATTCTACAGGGGCTATCCCCTGACTTACAGGACAAAGCCTAAAATCCTTCATATGGCTTTCAAGGATATCAGTGATGTCTCCGGCCAACTGTCCAGCCTCAATTCTTAGGCCCTGCTCCTCCCAAGAGTTGGATCTTTAACTTCCAGCCATTTAAATTATGCAAAGCTCCCTTACTGTGCCATGATTTTTACCCTCTGAAGTTGCATCTGCCTTTCCTTCTATCTAGGACCCTCTCCTCCTGCATTTCCAGAAAATTCATGCTTTTATAAGCTTCAATTCAAAAGTTTTTTCCTATGAAACCTTCATTATCATTGAAGGTCTTTAATTCATTTACTCATTCACTTTTGTTTTTGTTCAATTTTATTGAGTCCTGATTATGCACTGGGCCCATAAATGCTCCTTCTGTTCTGTTCCCACTAAACTTTTCTATTCAGTTATAACAGTGTTCTTATTATGCCATAATTTGTGTTTTTTTCCTGTATTCTTTTTAAAAATACTTAAAGACCTTTAAGGACAAGAGCTATATCTTTTAATCAAATCCTCACAGCTTAGACTAGTGCCTGGCACATAATAGGTACACATTCAATAAGTAATTGAATGTGTGAACTTACCTAGAAGAGTAGGAAAAATTAAAGAGGCACTTGGGTTGGGATTATTCTAATAGGGGTTACCTATGCTATGCTCCTGCCAAGACCCAACCCTGTATACTCTTTGCCTGTTCCTCTGTAGAGAAGCACTGAGCAATCATACTGAGTAGTTGTTGTTTTGTCCTCTTCCTTCCATGTGAGATAGCTGTTCATTTCATCTGATTGGTACTGCCCACTTAACACTCAGAACAGTAGAGGAGCTAGTTGTCTAGAATCCTTATTAGTAAAGAGAAACTTGGGATGAAATAATATCAGAAGATACTCAGTAGTAGTTGTGCAGATCCAGATCACTTTTGAGAGCCATTTTTCTCTTTCCATTTTTGGGAAAATAAGATTCATGCCACTTTTTGCATTGTTACTTTGCCTTCCCACAGCCAATAAATAGGTAACTGGTTGCCGTGAGGAGTAACTATTTTCCTGATTAATTGGATGCATTAGGAGATGCTGATGTGTAGTGGGAATCTTAAAACATACTACATATTCCTGTTGCCAAAATATATTCATGGATGGTTTATTTTCTTTATTTTAAAGGAGACTCATGGAATGCTGAAGCACATATGGAACTTTGCACAGTGCTTTCATTCATTTCCAGCTATGATTATGCACTTTTGTTTTTGTGGTAACATTTGGGTGGCTCCCAAACATAATTATTATACCATTGTTTGAAGTTTTGATTCAAGAATGAATTTGAAAAATAGCTGTAATACCTGGTGCCATTTATATAATATACTAATATGCTCTTATTGTGGCATTCTGGTTAATGAAAAGCATTAAATTAATGTATAAATCAAAGGGAAAAACAAAACTGAAATTACAAGCTCACCATAATGTAATTAAAAGCTGTATGTCTCATATGAAGTTATGGTAAATACCAAAATTTACCAAGAAGACAACTTACAGCCTTAAATGCCTTTATTGTTAATAAAAACATATTAAAGAGTAAGAGATAGTGACCATCTTAAGAAATGTGCAGAATAACAACAAAAAAGAACAAAAGAATTTAGAGAAAGAGAATTAGTAATATTAAGGTGAAATTAATTTTAAACACTTTAAAAATTATTAGAAAAGACCAACATATCAAAAAATATTTATTTCAAGACTATCAAATAAATTATTTGACTGTTATTAAAAGTGAAAAACAAAATGAAACAAAAAGTGAAAATAAAATTGAGAAAGGAGACATAACTCTAAGTGCAGAATAAACTTAATTAATTATACATTACTAAGTACAAATTAATATTCAAAGCTTTAAAAGCCAAAGATGTTGATCTCTTAACAAAATGTAAATGACCAAGATTGATTCAAGAAAAAGTGAAAAAAATGGAATGACCCAAATAAATATAATAGAAGCAATAAAAAGATTTGCCATGTAGAAAGGCAACAAAACCAGTTTCACAAATAAGTTCTTTCTGACCTTTACAGAAAATAAAATTTCAAAGATTCTTAAATTCTTCCAAGTAATGAGAAGAAAGTAGAAATCTTTCTAATTCATTTTTAAAGCTAGTATAACATATAGTTTGGACATTTGTCCCCGCCCAAATCTTATGTTGAATTATAATCCCCAATGCTGGAGGTGGGGCCTGGTGGGAGCTGTTTGGATTATGTGGGCAGATCCCCCCGACTTGGTCCTAGCTTCATGATAGTGAGTCCTCATGAGATCTGGTTATTTAAAACTGTGTGGCACCTCCCCTCCACCCCACTTTCTCTCTCTTGCTCCCACTTTTGCCATGTGATGCGCCTGCTCCCCTTCATCTTCCGCCATGATTATAAACTTCCTGAGACCTCCCTAAAAGCCAAGCAGATGCCGGAACCATGCTTCCTGTACAGCCTGCAGCACCATGAGTCAATTAAACACATTTCCTTATAAATTACCCAGTCTCAGGTATTTTACAGTAATGTAAGAATGGCCTAATAAAATAGCAACAATGTTAAAGCTGACAAATATACTATAAAAAGAAAAATATAAAATATAGTTTGCAAATATAGATGCAAAAATTCTAAAGAAAATATTTACAAATAGAATCTAGAAATATATTGAAAACTAAGTAGATTTTATTTTAAGAATACAAGGATGGTTCAATATCTGGAAATCAATCAACATCATTTATTACATAATTTTGTTTAAAGGGAACCATATGACTAAACCAGTAAATGCTAATAAGTATTTCAAACAATCAAATAGCCATTTCTAACAAAAATATAAGTGAAATAAGAAGGAAACTGCATAAATAAGATATTGGTTTCCCCAAATCCAATATCTAGTGATTATTCTGAGTTGTTAAACAAGAAAACTATTTCAATTAAAATCAGATATTACACAGGGATACCTGTTATTACCACTACAACATTGGGAGATTCGAGGGAATGCAATAAGTTAATAAAGTGAAGTAATTGATATAAAGGCTATTGGTGGAAAAACTGTGCATTTGAAAATTCAAATTATATGTAAAAGCTTCTTAGAAAAAATGTGGCACGGTATCTGCATAAGAAACAAATATAAAAAAAGTGTTTTCTTAGAAATAGAAATATGTAATTTCCTCATAATATGACTATTCCTTCACAACAGTAATTAGACCTATAAAAATCTTAAAAATAAACTTAAGATCAACCCCCCAAAATAGAGAAAACTATAAAAAAAAAGTGACAAAGTACATAAAAGACAAACGATAATCTTGACTATATTCTAAGATGAGAAGAGTTAATATCTTTAAAATGTCAATCTCCACAAAAGTGATGCATAAATTTAATGAATTTTCATCCCATCAGAATAACATTAGCATTTGGTTTGTTCACTTTCAAATTGAATACAATGAGCTTAAGATTCCTATATAACAATACATTTGATGACAGCCAAGAAAAAGTGAAGAATGGTGGGAAAAAATTTGACTTACATGAAAATAAAAATATTTTAAAGTAATTAAAATAAACTAAATAATGAATTAGCCCATGATATAAAATCAGGCCAGGAGAAAGGAGGACTCAAAATCCTCCAGAATACACAAACATTAAATAGATGGCATTGCTGGTATTTTTCTTCAGTGAGGAAAGCCGGTTTATTTAATAAAGAGTGCAGACAAAACTGGCTTTCCTCCTGAAGGAAAACAAAATTAAATTTCTTTGAATTTTTTTATCCAAATGATATAAGAAATAAATTTTAGATAGAACAGAGACCTAAATATAAAACATAAGACAATGAAAAATTGGGAGATTAAATGTACTATCTATAGGTAGAAGAAACCCTTTTAAATAATGTAAGAAATCTAGAAGCTATAAAGAAAAGTATGTATTTGGCTGTGGAAAACACATGGCTCATCCAAGGGCTATTCCCTTCTTTTGTAAGGAGAACTTTCTTGGGCAGGGCGTGGTGGCTTACATCTGTAATTCCAGCACTTTGGGAGGCCAAGGTGGGCAGATCATTTCAGGCCAGGAGTTTGAGACCAGCCTAGCCAACACGGTGAAACCCTGTCTCTACTAAAAATACAAAAAAAAAAAAAGCCCGATGTGGTGGCACATGCCTGTAGTCCCAGCTACTAAGGAGACTGAGGCAGGAGAATCACTGGAACCTGGGAGGAGGAGGTTGCAGTGAGCCGAGATCGTGCCACTGCACTTCAGCCAGGGTGAGAGAGCGTGACTCTGTCTCCAAAAAAAAAAAAAAAAAAATAGTCGTATGTGAGGGCACACACCTATGTAATCCCAGCTACTCTGGAGGCTGAGGCGCACAAGAATTGCTCGAACCCAGGAGGTAGAGGTTGCAGTGAGCTGAGATTGTACCAGTATACTCTAGGCTGGATAACAGAGAGAGACTCTGACTCAAAAATAAAATAAAATAAAATAAGAGAAAGAGAGAGCTTTCTCACTGCCCCAGTACCTCTACTTTCTACCTTTGAACACAACCATGTGAAAACACCATGTTTATATCTTAGAAGCTATCTTATGTCTAACAGTCAATATTTAGGCTTAGGATAAAAAGCTAAAACACTTAGATGAAAGAGCAAAAGGATGAATGGAAAGGGGATGAATCCATGATGTTCCCTTTAAGCCAAGGAACTATCTTAGAATTTCACATCCAAATATCTTGTTGGTAAGATTTTTTTAAAAAATTCTTTTTTGGAAACTGTTATTCAATTACTTGAGTAAATTTTTTTGTAGCTGATTTGACTAATATAAGCACTTAAAATGTACAGCAAATAGCTTAAAGTCAGTTTTTGTTTTCAAAATGGCAGCACAGACTCAATCTGGCTTCACTACGCACCCCCACCCACAACAGAAAAACCAAAACCAAATAAACAGCACTGAGATTATCACCAGCATTATCCCAGAATTCAAATATAAAGATGAGACAGTTTCCAGGGCCACAAGTAAGTGAAAAAACGTTGAGCAAATGATAAGGGAATTGGACTTCCATACCTGTGATGCCCCTCCCACCAGTCAGCTTGGCACCAAGCACATGGGAAGTCTGCCTCTAACTCATGGTTTCTACACTAGAAAAAGTGAGGTCATGGCAGATGGCCAGTTTCCCCATCATCTTGGGTTCCCTGGCAGGATATCTGTCCCTTCTTCAACACAGCAAAGCTTTCCTAGTGCCTGAAAGGAAAAATATTCCTTAGGATAGGCAGAGACAAAATGTGGAGATGGGACTACCATCCTCAGCCAGGGAAACTCTGCTCTGTAGCTCAGCCAAAGGAGACGCCAAAGCAGAGTGGTTGTTCAGCAGCATCACCCTGTAGGAAGTACTTTACACAGGTCCTCTGCGCATGAACCAGTCTTCCCACACGGCCAGGATACTGTCTGTTTGGGACCCACCCCATTCAGGTCAGGCAGCTTTCTGTTTGCTAGAGCACAGGCAAAGCTGGCTTTCAGGCGCCATCTAGTGCCAAAAAAGAGGCAGCAACCTAGTGGGGAAAAAAGAAAAGGAATTCATCAGGTAAATTACAAGGCTCTAACAAAATGTGTCCAATTATAAAACAAAACAAGCCAGACAGAAAAGACTGGAATCAGTAACTAATCATTCAATGCAAATACATAAATGTACACCCACAAGAAACAACAGCAAACAGGGAGGAACTATGACCTCTCCAAATGGATAAAACAAGGAACCAGTGAATGACCCTAATGAGCACTATATGAGCTCTCTGAGCAAGAATTCAACATAAAGTAAAAGTCAAGTGATAGATTTGGGAAAATTGAGCCATATTAGAAAAAGAATTCTTAAAAAGTAATAAAAGTGGAAAATATATAAATAACTAGGTGGAAATATGAGCAAAATATATGACTAGAGTTTTTACAAAAGGGCAAGTGCCAGTGACCTGTTAACATATGAAAAGGTTCCTAGACTTCCAAGTAAACAGGGAAATTAAAATTAAAATGACAATTATATGATTTTATACACAGCCAACTGGAACATTTAAAAATGTATTAGCCATTTTTCATAGAGATTTGCAGAAAAGTATTCTTCTATGCATTGATAGTGAAAGTGTTGCTATAACCTCTTTGAAATAACAATCTGGGAAAATCTATGAAAATTTAAAATTCCCTTTGATCTAGTAATATAACCCATAGGAAACTCACCCATAAATATGAAAGGGTAGATATAGAAGAATGTTTACAACAGCATTATTCAAAATAGTAAAGTTCTCAAACCAAAACTTCACACCTTGGAATATCATGCAGCCACCAAGAGAAATGAATTAGAACAGTTGCAGTTTACTCAGAGTTTTCCATGATCAGAGACAAAAACAAGGTGTCAAGTCACATTACATTATAATAGGTTTGAATTTTCTTTTAACCACCACCACAAACAAGTAAATGCCCTGTATTTTCAACTCCAGTATTTAAGATTGTTCTTTACAGGGCCTGTTCCATCACTCTTAATATATAACTAAATGATTAGAGCATTAATGATATAAAATATCCACCTGAATTATTAACTACTTATCTTGGTTTTGCCAGAGCAGATGCAGATTAGAGGATATGGCAGTGTACAGGTTCACAGAAGGATAAGAGGACAGTGGAGTGAAGAATAAAGAAAATGACTACCTTTTAAAATAATACAATATAGTTCTATTTATATATAATATTATATGTGTGCATATGAGGATATGTTATTTTGTGTTCACATATTATTTATTAGAAAAAACAGAGTTTAGTTAATTCCTACATATTTTTGGGTGGCCATAATATATTGTTAACTGAATAAAAGGACACCCAGGGTAAGAGAATATGATGCCATTTTGATGTTTTATTTAAAGGAAATCAAAGCCTTCTGTGTGTATATGTGGCTGTATATGCACAGGTGTATATGGATGAGTGCATGTATAGGGTGTGTATGTGTGTGTAGGAGAGGAAATTAAGTGAGAAAAGATAAAAATAATTTTATAAACCCTCTTTATATTGTTTATCTTGTTACCACAGTTAGATATTGGTTTTATAATTTGGAAAACGTCAAATGAATAAATTAGAATAAAAACTTTATTTATTATTTATTTTTACTATACTTTAAGTTCTAGGGTACATGTGTACAATGTGTAGGTTTGTTATATATGTATACATGTGCCATGTTGGTGTGCTGCACCCATTAACTCATCATTTACATTAGCTATATCTCCTAATGCTATCCCTCCCTACTCTCCCCACCCCACAACAGGCCCCGGTGTGTGATGTTACCCTTCCTGTGTCCAAGTGTTCTCATTGTTCAATTCCCATCTATGAGTGAGAACATGCGGTGTTCGGTTTTCTGTCCTTGTGATAGTTTGCTGAGAATGATGGTTTCCAGCTTCATCCATGTCCCTACATAGGACACAAACTCATCCTTTTTTATGGCTGCATAGTATTCCGTGGTGTATATGTGCCACATTTTCCTAATCCAGTCTATCATTGATGGACATTTGGGTTGGTTCCAAGTCTTTGCTGTTGTGAATAGTGCTGCAATAAACATACGTGTGCATGTGTCTTTATAGCAGCATGATTTATAATCCTTTGGGTATATACTCAGTAATGAGATGGCTGGGTCAAATGGTATTTCTAGTTCTAGATCCTTGAGGAATCGCCACACTGTCTTCCACATTGGTTGAACTAGTTTACAGTCCCACCAACAGTGTAAGTGTTCCTATTTCTCCACATCCTTTCCAGCACCTGTTGTTTCCTGACTTGTTAATGATTGCCATTCTAACTGGTGTGAGATGGTATCTTATTGTGGTTTTGATTTGCATTTCTCTGATGGCCAGTGATGATGAGCATATTTCATGTGTCTTTGGCTGCATAAATGTCTTCTTTTGAGAAGTGTGTGTTCATATCCTTTGCCCACTTTTTGATGGGGTTGATTTTTTCTTGTAAATTTGTTTGAGTTCTTTGTAGATTCTGGATATTAGCCCTTTGTCAGATGGGTAGATTGTAAAAATTTTCTCCCATTCTGTAGGTTGCCTGTTCATGCTGATGGTAGTTTCTTTTGCTGTGCAGAAGCTCTCTGGTTTAATCAGATTCCATTTGTCAATTTTGGCTTTTGTTGCCATGCTTTTGGTGTTTTAGTCATGAAGTCCTTGCCTATGCCTACATCCTGAATGGTATTGCCGAGGTTTTCTTCTAGGCTTTTTATGGTTTTAGGTCTAACTTTAAGTCTTTAATCCATCTTGAATTAATTTTTGTACAAGGTGTAAGGAAGGGATCCAGTTTCAGCTTTCTACATATGGCTAGCCAGTTTTCCCAGCACCATTTATTAAATAGGGAATCCTCTCCCTGTTTCTTGTTTTTGTCAGGTTTGTCAAAGATCAAATGGTTGTAGATTTGTGGTATTATTTCTGGGGCCTCTGTTCTGTTCCATTGGTCTATATCTCTGTTTTGGTACCAGTACCATGCTGTTTTGGTTACTGTAGCCTTGTAGTATAGTTTGAAGTCAGGTAGCATGATGCCTCCAGCTTTGTTCTTTTGGCTTAGGATTGTCTTGGCAATGCGGGCTCTTTTTTGGTTCCATATGAACTTTAAAGTAGTTTTTTCCAATTCTGTGAAGAAAGTCATTGGTAGCTTGATGGGGATGGCACTGAATCTATAAATTACCTTGGGCAGTATGGCCATTTTCATGATATTGATTCTTTCTATCCATGAGCATGGAATGTTCTTCCGTTTGTTTGTGTCCTCTTTTATTTCAATGAGCAGTGGTTTGTAGTTCTCCTTGAAGAGGTCCTTCACATCCCTTGTTAGCTGGGTTCCTAGGGTTTTTTAAATTCTCTTTGAAACAATTGTGAATGGGAGTTCACTCATGATTTGGCTCTCTGATTGTCTGTTATTGGTGTATAGGAATGCTTGTGATTTTTGCACATTGATTTTGTATCCTGAGACTTTGCTGAAGTTGCTTATCAGCTTAATGATATTTTGGGCTGACACGATGGGGTTTTCTAAATATACAATCACGTCGTCTGCAAACAGGTACAATTTGACTACCTCTTTTCCTAATTGAACACCCTTTATTTGTTTCTCCTGCCTGATTGCCCTGGCCAGAACTTCCAACACTATGTTGAATAGGAGTGGTGAGAGAGGGCATCCCTGTCTTGTGCCCGTTTTCAAAGGGAATGCTTCCAGTTTTTGCCCATTCAATATGATATTGGCTGTGGGTTTGTCATAAATAGCTCTTATTATTTTGAGATACGTGCCATCAATACCTAGTTTATTGAGAGTTTTTAGCATGAAGAGCTGTTGAATTTTGTCGAAGGCCTTTTCTGCATCTATTGAGATAATCACATGGTTTTTGTCTTTGGTTCTGTTTATATGCTGGATTACGTTTATTGATTTGCATATGTTGAACCTGCCTTGCATCCCAGGGATGAAGCCAACTTGATAATGATGGAGAAGCTTTTTGATGTGCTGTTGGATTCTGTTTGCCAGTAGTTTATTGAGGATTTTTGCATCGATGTTCATCAGGGATATTGGTCTAAAATTCTCTTTTTTTGTTGTGTCTCTGCCTGGCTTTGGTATCAGGATGATGCTGGCCTTATAAAATGAGTTAGGGAGGATTCCCTCTTTTTCTATTGATTGGAATAGTTTCAGAAGGAATGGTACCAGCTCCTCTTTGTACCTCTGGTAGAATTTGGCTGTGAATCCATCTGGTCCTGGACTTTTTTTGGTTGGTAGGCTATTAATTATTGCCTCAATTTCAGAGCCTGTCATTGGTCTATTGAGGGATTCAACTTCTTCCTGGTTTAGTCTTGGGAGGGTGTATGTGTCCAGGAATTTATCGATTTCTTCTAGATTTTCTAGTTTATTTGCATAGAGGTGTTTATAGTATTCTCTGATGGTAGTTTGAATAGAAAGTTTAAGTGTTAATATCTGAGTAAGTTAATAGGAATGAGGTTCCTAATGTGTAATAGAGATAATATTTAGGAGATAAGAAGTCAATGTATTTTCAGCCTCAGAAATCCTTAACTGTTGTTGTCCAGAGCCTGGCATCACCTAACATGCATGTCTTCTTGGGCATGTTAGGGAAGCTGCCAGTCAGTATCTAGGACAATTCCCACACCCAGCATGGCCAGGAGCTAGAGAGCTGGACTGGTGCTAGGAGCAGGATAGGGAGAGAAGCCTGAGGCAGTCATCCTTCTGCTTCTCCACTTCCTGTCTGAGGGAATATGGAGCTGCTGAGAGAGCCAACGAATTTGTACAGAGACCTAATGTTAGAGAAAGGTGGGGCAGCAGGCAGGAAGTTGAGACACAGACCCCAGCAGTAGGTACCACTCATCATCCCCAGCCAAAGGCAGATGGGCCTTTCAAACTCAACAGTTACCAACCCAAAGAACAGAACAAGGGAGTTACTCTGATGTCAGAAAATGTGAAAATGCAGAGAAAAATGCTAGGATTGGGTTCCTCTTCACCCCTTAGGTCATGGGGTCACAAACACCTCCATGCCAAGGAGGAAGAAAATATGAGACTGGGCACTTTACCTGCAGACACTGAGTATGTATGTGAAATACTACTTAAAGATACTGGGTTGGCCTGAGCCTCCTGGGCTGGATGCAGTCTATTCTGCCTTGCTTCAGTGGAAACATCAAGTCAGTTAATTTAAAAAAATTTGACATTGTTTTTATTATTTAAATGCAGTAAAAGTGAAAATTGAAACCTGGCTACAGAGATAAATATTGTAAAACATGCTTTCTATTTTTGATAGAAGAGAGATTTTAGAGCAGGTGAGTACTGGGCACTAAGGGTGGAGGTGGGTGGGTATCTCTAAGTCAGGAGAGAGCAGGGAAAAGGGAATGTCCAGATATAAGCCAAGTTTTTCCACTTGACAATTTGCCTTTGGCCTATCCTGTTTGTCTTTATCTGGGCTCAAATAACTAGAAGCTGAAGCTAAGAGGCTTGTCCTTTGTTTTGCATGACAGAGCACAGTCCGGCCCAAGCAAGAATTATATTAGAATATCTTATGGAGAAAACAGAGGGAGAGAGAAGGTGCACTTTTGTGGAGGTGTTTTCTTTCAAAATTCTTCTGCATGATCTTCTTTTCCCAAATATAGTTCCAAGGTGTGTATGAGTTCCTTTAAAATGTTTTCTTCTTTTATTATCTCTTTGTTTCTTCTTTCCTGCTCTAAGCATGCTTATTTTTATTGATTTTGGACTTCAACCACCCTGCATTTTGTGGGAAATGAAGAGAGTTAGAAAAGTGAGTCAATAAATTGAGTGCTAGGACAGAGGAAAGGCATTCAACAGAGGATTATTGCCAACCTATTTGCCTAAATTCTCAATTTACTATGCTAGGGATTTGGTTTAAGTAGTGGATCAAAGTGTTCAGTGATTTTAGGAATGCATATGCAGATGCTGCTTACTGTGGACATTTAAAAGATGGGTTTATTTATTCAACAAATATTTATTGAGCAATAAATATAGCCAGCTACTAGTGAAACAGCAGTGAAAAAAGAAAAACAACAACAAAGAACAGATACTGTGTACCTGGTCCCATGGAGCTTTACTTTTATGTGGGGAAGAAAAAAGATAATCAAATAAATGATACATAATGTGGCAGGTGGTATTAACCATTATGAAGGAAAAACAAAGCAGATTAATGGATTAGATAGTGACTACCAAGGAGGAGAGAGAGGCTGTATAACCATTTTTAAGAACTCCTCTTCTGGGCCAGGTGCAGTGGCTCACACCTGTAATCCCAGCACTTTGGGAACCGAGAGGGGTAGATCACTTCAGGTCAGCAGTTCAAGACCAGCCCTGGCTAACATGGTGAAACTCCATCTCTACTAAAAATACAAAAATTAGCTGGGCATGGTGGCAGGTGCCTGTAATCCCAGCTACTTGGGAGGCTGAGGCAGGAGAATTACTTGAAGCCAGGAGGTGGATGGTGCAGTGAGCCAAGATGGCACCACTGCACTCTAGCCCAGGTGATGGAGCGAGACTCCACCTCAGGAAAAAAAAAAAAAAAAAAAAAAAAAAAAGGTAGTTTTCTTCTGAGAAGGTCACTATTTATTTATTTATTTGTTTTTAGAGATGCAGCCTCAAATCCGTGGGCTCAAGTGATCTTCCTGCCTCAGTCTCCTGAGTAGCTGCAGCTACAAGTGGGCACTATCATACGTGGCTAATTTTTTACTCTGTTTTATTTTTACATTTTGTAGAGACAGGATCTCGCTATGTTGTCCAGTCTGGGTAGGTGACATTTTAGAAGAGACCAAAATATAGTAGGGAACCAACCACTGTGATGTTTAGAGGAGCACCTTTTCAGGCAGAGAGGCCAGCAAGTACAAAGGCCCTGAGGCGACTGTGCCTGGCAGGAGTGGTTGGAGCAGTGTAATCAGTGGGGAGTGGTGTCTCAGTTGGCCATGGGCAGGTCAGAGGAGAATCTTTGAAGCCACTAGGACTTTTTCTCCCAAGTGATATAGGATGCCATGAAGTTTTGTTGAGCAGAACAGTGAAATAAACTGATCTATGTTTTAACCAAATTGACTTTGCTGTTGTGTTGAGAATAGATTAACAAAAAACCCAGAAATTAGATTTTGAGGAGAAAGGATAAATATTGAAATAGTCATTTTGGAAAGTGGGGAGGCAAATTGAGTTGCAATGTGTAATAGGATTGTTGGAGCACCATGAACCCACTTCAGGTGGTGGTCACACATTTCAAGTCACAGAAGTCAGGATGGTTACATGTTTTGTCAATTCATGTCCAGCTTCTCATAGCCAAGCACAAAACAAACAAAAGTTGAATTCAATGAAGGTGGCGTTTTGTCAGGCAAATATACAATAAAGAAGGGAGGCAGCAGTGTTAGGGGACTGTGTGAGGCTGTCAATATCATGATGGATCATATTTTAATACATTGGGTGAGCAGGGAAGTGAGAATGTGAAAAGGATGAAAGACAGGCTAAAGTCTAGGATCTCTTTCACCACTAGAATGACGCGTCTTTGGATGGTGTATGAAAGAGATGAAACTGAAAATGAACAAAAAGAGGTGGTCACAAAGTGGGATATTTCAAATGGAGGTTGTTGAGATCCGCACTAGGCAACAGTAGGATCTAGGATATAACCTCAGAGAAGGTGGCTGAAGGAGGTGGAAACAAAATCATTGGACATCAGGAGGTCAAGGCACTGAGAGTGAGGATAATAAAAGGATTTTCCACAGTGTCAATCGACATGGATATCACAGTCACCAAGAATGATCGCAGAGTACTGGTGAAGAGTCAGTGAGCTACTTGCTACATTTTCACAGAATGAGGAGGTGTGACCTCAGTATCCGCAGATGATTTTAATAAGATGGGGGTATTGATAGGAGTTTGCCACATGGCATGAACTTCAAAGAGCAAGGATTTTTGTGTGTGTGTGTGGAAAGAGGTAATACTAACTTGGAAATATCAACAAGCAACAAAGGAGAGTGTCGACCACATCTTCTGATTTGTGAGATAAAAAAAAGAAACATTTCACCATGTTTAGAGACTACAAGGAAAGCACTATTGGAAGTGCAACCAGGTTTTAATTATAGCAAGAAGGTAATGGAAACACTTAAAGAAGAATTAAGATGAGTTATCAGGAATTCCAGAGAGCCCACTGGAAGGATTTGAGGGAGAAGGGAGGAGTGGAAGGTGGTTCCAGATTAGGGGATGTTCAAAGCAATATGAAAGAGTTCAGGTGACGAGAGACGAATTGTAGCTCTTGGGAGTGAATGAAGTAAACAGGAATGTCGGGCATGATGGGTTTAGTCCTGAAATAAGATTTTGCTATCTGCAGAAAGGATTACTCAGCCCCCTCACATGTCAGGAAGCCTCCAGGGAAGTATGGAAAGGTGAGAAGGAGGATTTAAGAGTTGGTCATAAAAATGCCAAACAGGAAAGGTTTAGATTTACTCAAAATGCCTGATTACTTAACACAGAGCTGCATTTTCAGTACTGCAATTTACCAGTAGAACCCTGGAGTAAATGGTCCAAATAAACTTACCATAATTATGATGACCTTCATATTATCACCAGGTATTGAGTGTTCATCATGCTAAGTTATTTATATCTACTATTTCATTTAATTTCACAAACAGCATTGTAAGTTGGTACAATAATCTCTATTTCGTAGTTGAAAACAAAAAGTCAGCCAAGGTTTGAACTTAGAGCTCTCTGACTCCAAAGTTAATGTTGAACAATGGTGAGGGTATGGAATTTTGGAAGAGTTTTGGGTACAGATGAAGTGAAAGTCTGGTTTTGGCACTAAATTCAACTCCACAAATATCAAGCGTCCATATTTCAGCAGTGCACTGAAATGAGAAAGATAAAAAAATCTTGGTCTTAGAGAATCTTGAAATCTATTGGACAGAATGAATACAACAAAATTACAGTCCATTATGACTTATGCAAAGACAAAAATGCTCCTGTCCAGATAGAGTTAGTACAGAGGAAGAAATGCCTAACCCTGTATCAGGAAGGTTTTCAGGGATGAATCAGAGTTGTCTAGGCAGACAAAGTGTTAACATGATTAAAGACACAGGTGGATTCCTTAGGCTTGAATAGAAAGAGAGGCCCAACATTTTCAACATTTCAGAGGGAAAAAGGAAGAATTAGTGAAGATATAGTCATGTGTATGGAGGGGGCAATGAAAAAGCTAAAGAAAAACTGTACCTTGGATTTATATAAATTGTATAATCTTTCACATAAAAGCAGTGACTGATAAGAAAAAAATTAGAACTGTCCAGAGCTTCTCATATCTGTAATCATCACAAGTAGGTCTTATCCCCATTATATAAATGACAAGGAAAGAGACAGACGTCCAAATATATTTGACTCAAAAGTCCATGTGCACTCTGCCTCCCACAAAGGAGAATCACAAATATATACCACATTGTGTATAATTCATTTGGCCAAGTTAGGAACAGTATCAACAGAGAAGAAGCTGGGAAAGAAAAAAATAAAAACAAAAAATGAGCCACATAAGGATACAGAAGGATTCTATAGGTAAAGACACAGATTGCCAAAAATTCTCATTCATCATCATGAACACTTAGCCTAATTTGCTTAAGTGCCAAGAATACAAACAGGCTTAGAACATCCTCTATATCTTGTGTTAGAAATCGACTATGTATGTGAAAATAATTTGTTTATTCATTCATTATTTCACAAAAATATATATGTATATGTTTATTTAGGAGTTAATATGTGCTGGACCAGCTGCTGGTCACTGTGAAATATAAAAATGAGTAAGACAGATTGCCTGCCCTTCAGGAACTCACAGTTAAGTAAAGGAGACACAAACAAACAAGTCATAGATATATGGAAAATACTCTAAGAAAGTTCTTAGCTTGAGGGACACTTCATACAGGCTTCAGAGAGAGAAAAAAAATGTGAGTTTTCTGGCAAATGGTAGATGCTCCAAAAGGCTATGGCTCTAAGTGTTGCCCAGTGGATGTGTGTAGAAGGGAGAGTGTCTGGTAACTTTTTGGTTTCTGAGTTTTGACCTAGTCAACTAGAACGTCAAAAAGGAGGGATCTGGGCATGTTTATGTTTACCTACCCCAAGTGATTCTTCTGAAGAGACAAAATTGGGAACCATGAGTTAAGACAGTGGCTTTTAACCACAGGTACACATTAGAATCATTCAGGGAGCTTGGAAAAAGTGCTGCCTTGGCTCCATTCCAGTCCCATTCAGCTAGAATCTCTGGAGGTGGGTCTCATGCACTAATATTTTTAAAACACAGCCTAGGTAATTCTAATGGTCAAAATGGAAACCCTTGAGTTAACAGGATTCGCAGGGAAAAGGATAGTCAAAACAGGAGGCTAAGAAACAGCACAAATGAAAGAGGAGCCCTAGAACTGATAGGAGATGCAAGAAAAAATGTGTTGTAACACTACAGAGCCCTCTTAAAAACATGTGGTCAACTGTTAAATGTCAGAGAAACATCAACACGGTCACTGGACTTGAGAATCAGAAAGTAGCTAGTGACCCTGATGAAAAGAGATTCAAAAGATAGTGGAACAGAAGCCAGATTACAATGGATTGAGACCTGAATGAAGGAGAGAAAGTGAAGAAAGAGTATAGATTATTCTTTCAAGAAACTTGCTTTGAAAGGAAGAAAGAGAAGGTGAAAGTTTGAAAAGGATGAAAAGTTGGTTAATAAAAGATAATTGGTAAAAGCTGGAGAACCTGAGACCTAGAGCAAGTTAGGAGAAAACTAAGTTCTTCCCCTAGGAAAAGGCTTATAGAAGGTTGTGGATATAGAGAAGTTTATACCTTAGGGGCAGGAGGGAAAGCTGAAGGGACTCATGACCTATGAAGCCAAAAAGTGGTTGATAATTCAAAGAAGCTAAGGAGAAGGGAACTGAACTAAAGGGGAGATACAAAGGCCTGCTGAGTGCAATTAAGGACATCACCTTACTAAGAGACATTAAAATGAACTAATTGTGCATCTTTATTCAATACATTTCTGAAATATGGGTATAGAAGCTAAACACTGGATAAATGAATTGGTTTGAGATAGGTGAATTATGGGATAAGTAGAGCAGACAAAAGTTAGTACTATCAGCATTCTTCTCTTGTAATATTAGGTACCATATGAATGATAACAGAAGTAATCTTCCCAGCGCCAGCGCAAGAGGGAAAGTCTTCCTGGGAAAACATGATATGGAGAAAAGGAGAGTTAAAATTTTAGGCTTAAGAGAAAGCAGCTCACCCCTGTAATCCCAGCACTTTGGGAGGCCAAGGCAGGAGGATTGCTTGAGCCCAAGAGGTCAAGGCTGCAGTGAGCCATGTTTGCGTCACTGCACTCCAGCCTGGGTGACAGAGTGAGAGACCCTGTCTCCAAAAAAAGAAAGAAAGACATAAAAAATTGTCAACTTCAGTGCCAATGGTGGTAGTGCTTAGACCACAAACACATCAGTTAAGCTGGCAACAGTGACCATTTTGATTAGAGTAGTCCACTTATGAGCACAGAAGAGAGGAAATAGGCAAGGCCCAATTGTTGAAGGGCCTTGGGTGATGGAAAAAGGAGATCTATACTGAATTCTAACCTAATGAAGAACCACTGTTTGTTTTTGATAATGGAAGGTGGTGTGCAAAGGTGCATTTTAAGGGGGTTAATTTGGCAGCAACCTGTATTGTGCATCTGCATTTTAGAGTTGGCCTAAGTTTAGTTTTTTGGGTTTTTTTTTTCTGGCTTTCATTATTGAGCTTCTCTTATAATTTATTCCCCCATTTTCCACAATTTTCATTATTTAGCACCTCATAGATTGTTCTCAGACTTAATTCCCTTTGCCTTCTCTGCCTCATTCCACAACTATGGAAATTTTCTCCTCCTTAGGCATCAGTCCTGCTTCCATTTCTATTTATCAGCTGGGATTTTTTCTGTCCTTTTAAAACTCCCTCTTCCCTCCTTCATCCTCCTAATGCAGGTTTCCACCTGGACCCTCCACTCCTCTTTGTCTTCTTCAGTGGGCATTTTCCCTCTATGACTCAACCACCACCTCTATACAGGTGACCCGCATGTCTATACCTCCAGCCATTACTGCTATCCTGAGTTCCAGACCCAAATTTTCAAATTCCTATGATAAACCTGCACATGCATTCCCCATATACCTGAAACTCAGTGTTTCAAAAACAGAATTATCATATTACCCACAAAGTAATAGTTTCTTTTCATCTCCAGGAAATTTTTCTCCTTAAAATTTTGTGTCTCCTAATAACATTATATCTGTGTTGTTATAGTAGTCTCTTAATTGACTTTCTTGATTCTGGTTTCTCATTGCTTTGATTTGAGCTATACACCTTTGTATAGGAAAAAAACAACTGTTTTTCTCTATATTCACACTCCATGCATCAGTGACCAAATGTGGGATTTTCCCCACACTGAGCAATTCTCCAATTCTCTGCAGACACCAACTCTATGTCTTATAATCCAATTCAATTCTGACACCAACCAGAGTTAGCACAGACCCTATGGTTTAAGAACTCAGTTTCACAAGACTTTCTTCTACTCTTCAGGGGCCAGCTGCAATTAGTAAGTCCCCAGGTTACCTACAACTTCTATCTGACTTGGCTACAAATTGGATGTTCCCATGACCCTCTCCTCAGATTTGATAATTTGCCAGAGCATCATTTCACAGAACCCAGGAAAACAGTTTACTTACTAGTGTTAATTTATTGCAAAGGGCATTTTAAGGATACAGTTAAACAGCCAGAGGAAGAGATATTTAGGTCAAGGTCTGGAAGGGCCCCAAACATAGAAGCCTCTGTGCCGCACTCTCCCAGCAGGCAGATGTGTTCTCCAACATGTAAGCTCTCTGAACCCCATAGTTTAGTGATTTCTATGTCGACTTCATCACATAGGCATGTTTGATTTTTAATCTCCAGCCCTTCTCTTCTTCCCAGAGGTTGGGGTGCAAGAGCTGAATGTTTCAAGCTTCTAATTATAGTTTGGTGTTTCTGGTGATCAGCCCATATCTAGGAGCCCACAAAAATTGTCTCATTATAATAAATGATGCTCCTATCAGCCAAAAAATCCTAAGGGATAGAAGCTCTGTGTCAGGAACCGGGTCAAAGACCAAATATTAGGACAAAAGATACATCCAGCACCCCTACTGGTCAGGAAATTACAAAGGTTTTAGACACTGTATGCCAGAAGCCAGGGGCAGAGACCAAACATTTAATTTTTGTTATGTCACAAGCTTACCAGATAAATCTTCTTGAATCGGAATTTGATTCATATTCTCCAGCTGGCCCTATCCTTAGCCTTCCTGGCCTCTCAAGCTTTAATGGACCTTCCATTGCTCATTGATTCAAGTCCAAAAGCTTAAACTTCTTGACCTTTGCAATCTGTCCCCATCTATTCCTCAAATCATTTGTTCTTCAGTAGCAATAATATTTCTGTTGATCTTCATGATTTTCTGCACTGTTTTTGTGTCCTGAATTGAGTTCTATTAACCCCTCATCTTCATTTTATTTGCTTGTTTATTTAGTAAGTAAATAGTTTTCAACATCTCCTGTAATTCTAACAGGAGGTAAGTGATTCCCACTTGATAATTTACCTGCCTTACAGGTAATGCATTCTTTGTCTACCCCAAACACAAGCTGCTCCATCTCCACACCCAACTCCCAAACGTGACGGTTTCCTGAAGGTAAATGTGACCTTGCTCATAAAAGTGCACTTCTTTTTATTTATAAAAATATTTTTTTATAAGAGACTATGCTCTACTAGTACTTTTTGGTCAACTCTTTTTTGTTTTTTTTCCTTTCTTTAACATAGGCTTTCTGGGCAGGTAATCTGTGAGGCAGACAAGCATGTCACTACCTTCTTACACAAATTACTGCACACATAGTGAATGGTATACTCTGGGGCCTCTCCTGGCTTCTTACCCTTTCTGCTTGCACAATAGTTCAGTCTCTACTTTCCTAAGTATGAAAGAACTTCTTTATGTGTGCATGTATTTGATGCCCAAGGCCCTATTCTTTAGCTAGAATTTTAAAGCTGGCTCATGCTTCTGTGTTAGGTGAAGAAATAATTAAGGATGCACCTACGAGGATTTTGTACTCTGCAGGGTCCGGAAAGAAAGGAAGTGCTCTGATGGAAGCCCTCCTGGGTCTGGACACCTTTCATTGCACCAAGGCTGTTGTCCTCCAAGAGTTTTATATTAAACTTTCTTTTATCCAACTCCACTGGTTGCTTTTCTAATCATCTGAGTTTTAATAAATATAATTTCCCTTGTTTGTTCTGCCTGTAAAATACATTTTTAACAACTGTTTGAATTTTACACTTAAATATTTATTTTGGCCTAATTCTTTCTACTAAATTTTAAACATTGTTTAAATTATCACCTTTTCTAGAAATTACATGTAGCTTCCTGAGAATTTTAAAAGAGAATAAGAACAAAGTAAATATGAACTAATTTGCAAAACACCAGTTGATATTGTAACTTTTTATGCATAAGTGTCTTTTTCTTCCTTTCTAACATGATTGAAAGCTTCATGTGGGTAATCACCAATCATATTTTATATATTTTTTTGTATCCATCACTAGCACCTAATAGGGCCATGGAGATAGTAGACACTCAGTAAATATTTGTTGGCTTTTTGGTTCAGAAACACAATCAACCAGTGTTTTGAAAATGGACTTTTCATAACCTTCAGCTTCAAATAAATCATACTAATTTATTGATCTTAGAATTTAACCAAACCTCATTTTTTTTATTGCTTCCTAGAACAAACTTTTGGTTCTCTCCAACTCTCCAAATTTGAATGAAATTCTGTTGGTTTGATCTTGACTGTTATCTAGATCTCCACATGTTAATAGGAACGAAGTGTTAACTTGCCCTAATTATGAATGATTTCATCTAGTACCATACAGCTAGGAAATCATGAATAATCTTGTCCCTTGAATTTATAATAAATACATTTCAACTATCTTCTATATAGAGGCTTATCTGTAATTTTTAGAGATCAGACTAAAGCTACAGGCTCTTTGGGGTGTATCTGTGTACTTTTAAAATGTTTGATTAGGGAAGTTACTCAAAAAATGTATCTTTTTGCTAATAAATAAAAGTATAATAATGAATCCTGGAGGGAAAAATTGGAGAGGAATTTAGAATGTTGTATATGCAATTGAAATTTTGAGTTAATAATTTAGGTAGTATTTTAAGGCAAATCACTTGAAAAGTCCACATGAAATCCATGTCAAATAATTGTTAGGAAATAGAAAATGTATGTTAATATGCATGACATCTTCATGAAACCAAGTCATTTTTTTCTGATCTACTCTGAGCTTCAGAATGGGGACAAGACTTAAACTTCAGAATCTGAAGAAGCTTTTTAAAAAGCAAAAAAAGTTTGCATGAAAATTTTATTTAACTTAAAGTTCAATCAATATGAAATAATATTCATTGCAAGTAAGTCAAATCATAAATATTGTAAAGCCTCTGCTAATCCTGTGCTTGCTGCCATAAAGCAGACATGAAAAATAAAATAAAAAGGCAAATATTTGTTCTCATAGTTTATTCCTATTAAAGGAAAAAATTTTTTAAACAATAAAAAGTGAAATAATAAAAAATATCCCTCAAGATTAAAAACAGAAGACATATCACAGGGCAATATTTATTTGCAAACATATTCTTTGATCTAGTCCTGTGTTTAACCATATGCCATTCCCTTCTTTTTTTACCTCCCTCCCTTGTCTCCCCAAACGTGGCTGAGCATCTTCTGCATGTCAGGCTCTGCGCAGGGTATAGGGTGACAAGGAAGAACAAAGCCCAGCTTCTGACCTCAAATGCAAAGCATAATTAAAATCTCCAAGAATCCTCATTTGACAGCTCAAACATCCAAACACCAAGAGCTGGAGGAAGAGGGTTGTCTCTCCTCACTAATGATCACTGGGTTCTTAGAGGACTTTTAGCCCCACCCATGGTGTCTCCTAGTCATCAAACCTGTTGATTATGGGATTGTAGCCTGCCCTATACATCTATACTGGACATCTTCATGGAAGCAAGTCAATTTTTCTAATCCAGCCTCAGCTTCAGAATGGGGACAAGATTAAAATGAAATGAACTATTTAGGAGGCAATAGGGGCATTACTTATGTAGCATTACTAAATAAGACTAAGAGGTTAAGTCAGAACTCAAACTTTAGATTATGTTGTCTCAAGGTCATTTTCATTAGTCTAAAATATTCTGAACTTCACCACTCAAGTGTTGTTACTCTTGAAGTCTTCGGAAACAATGTGGATCAACAAGACTTAGAATTAAATGAAGGAAAATCTACTGTAGGTAAGGAATGTGTATCTTAAGGGAAATAATGGTACTCCCTAAAGTTACCACGACCTACAAGTAAAGAAATCATATAATTCCTGGCACACAATAAGTGATCAATAAAAATTATTAAGGAAAATATCTATGTCAAAATGATGTATAGCTTTCAGAAGACAGATGTGGGGAACTACCTTCAAAGATATTTCCATGCCAGTGTCTGTGGCCCAGTCTGAGGAGACAGGTGTCCTCTTATTTCCACACCCAGGTCAGTGTTTATATGTGGGAGGGGTTTCAAGAGATTATTGTGTTTCCATTTTTTGACTTTTATTTCAGGAATGGTATGTCTGGCTGCCTTGTTCCTCTTGGCCCTTCTGGCTCTGGTATCATAAGTTGTACGAAAGGGAACTGAGGACTCTGCTTCTACTTTCTTCCTTGTTGGAAAGATTTGCCAGGTTTACTCATTAAGGGGATGTTGATGTTCCAGGTGGGCTGCAAGGCTAAGTTTCTTTTCTTTATCTGAAATGTTTTTAACCCCTTCCTCAGATCCAGATTGTAAGACCACATCCATGGGAGGTTTGACATTGACACTGGAATCTAGAGTATTACCATTCTTTTGATTCTAGTTCCTGAAATGTTATTAAACAGATGAAATTATATAGTACTTTCTAAGCCTCTCCATAACCATCCTGTGCTGAAATAATTAAGACTTTAAAGCAATGGTGCCAGCCTAGTTCAACTCCCAAACATGGGGCTCAGATTAGAGACTGTTTGAAAAGGTGAGTAATCTTAGTGCTGGTGACTTTAAATTCTGAAGTTGCCTATGAGGAGTGTCGAGTCTGACTAAACCTGACAGTTTGCTTATTCCTTATGAAAATATTAGGTGTCAGGGCAATGGCTCAACAGAAATGACTCTCACACATTCCTTCGAGTAGGAAAAGGAGAGACATGCTGGTTCCTTTTATGTCTTATTAGGGATATGCGTAAGAGTCCCTGGGAGGCAAAAAGGGGTCACACAGAACAGACGAGTCTCAGCTCACAGTATTATTAATTTGAGGAAGAATGGGTTGGGAGAAAAACTTAAAACTTTGAGGAATCAAGAGTCTTAGGGAAAAAAGGCACACTTCACCCAGAAAACCGGGGCTTATTGGATGAGTGGTAAAGGGAATTGGCAAGGAAGAGACAGGCTCTGCAGGCAGGGAAGTGGACAATTGTGTATTCTTTATGGCCCCAAACCTGGTGAATGACCTTTCTTCTCTCATTCTGTAGCGTTTGTCCCTGATGTACCTTCGGGCTGGCACCAGCCTACTTTAGCAAACTGTGTTAATTCTGGATTTGTGGGGCTTAAGCAATTATTACAGTTTGGGTGGAGCATCTGAGGAAACATGTTCCTTGATTTGAAGTTCTGGAATTCAAGCAATTTAGCTTGTTCTTTCAGCTGGAAACAGAAGTAGGGAATATTTCCTAGGTTCTATGTCTTCCTACTATTTTTCACTTCTATTTGTTTGTGTTTTTATTTCTATTCCAACTGTTTGACTTTATTTAGGTTTTAATGTTGTAAATGACCTCAACTTCTGTTACGGAGTGGAGGCTAGATATAATGTGATACAATTTCTTTTTCTTTTTTTGTGTGTGATAAGTTGTGTGGTGTCATAACTAATCTGAAAAGTTAAACAGATGTCTTTGAGGAAAGAAAACTGAGATTATGCTATAATCATTTAGTTAATATTCTGGTTGCTCAGGCAAAAATCTTAGTCATGTTTGCATCCTTTTTTTTCCTCACATCCCATATCCAAATCATCAGCAAAGCTCCAGGCTTTAATCCCAAATATCTCCCAAATCAACCTTTTCTCACCACCTCCAGCAAAATCATCTTTGCCCAAGCCTTGAAAGAAAGTTGGGATTTGCAATGGTCTTCTAACTTATCACCTTCATTTCACTCTGCCTCCTCCCCATTCTCAACCCATAGCCAGAATGGTCCTTTTAAAAACTAAAGGATCATACGATTTTTTCATGTTTCTCATCTCTCTTAGAATAAAAACCGAAATGCTTATTATGGCCCATAAGGCTAAGGATGAAACCTGATTGATCTGAGCTAACCAGCTACCCCTTCCCAGCTTGACCCTTCTGCTACTTAAAACTCATTGAATATGACAACATACATCTACCTTGAAACATCAGGGTTTCACCCTTTTCCCTAAATATCTTCATGACTTGGTCCTTCACCTCCTTCAGCTCTGTGCTAAATGTAATTTCCGCAGTGCCTTTCATGATCATCTAATATCTGATATCACCATACTCCTTGCCAAGCCACACTGCCTCCTTTACGTTTCTCCTAGCACTTATTAGTGCTTCACTATATTTGTTAGTCTCCCTTGTTAGCAATGTTTGTAGAGACCTTTCTCACTAGATTTATCCCCAGACAGTCAGTTTCTGACACATTGTATGTTTCAACAAACATCTGTTGACTAAACATCGAATAAGTTAATAATCAGGGTTAGTCTTCTACATAGGAGAAGTAGATGTAACCACTGAGGGGTTCAAAAGTTGGGTCTACTCTCTGTTTACTCACCTATTTTATCTAAGTCTTATTAACATGAGGTTGCATTCCACAGTTAAGAGGAAAAATTAAATACTAGTGAGCTACCATGGTTGCTGTTCAGGAAGGGGTCCTGGACCTCTGTCACGACAGCCATGGGACTTGTGACCAGTTGGTAAAGGTCATAATTAATATCCAGATCTGATATATAAGCCCATTACTCCATCATAGTCTACAATTTTGCCTAGGGCTAGCCATGGAAAAAAATGCCCTTTTGTATACAAAATTATTGGCCTATTTCTTTCTCTAGTGCATCAAAAGTTATGAATATACACATATCCTAATCACTGGGATTATACATAGTGAGATCATACCCAATGGGACAGATAAAATCTTTCTCCAACTGTGGCTATGGTAATTGTTTCTTTTCCTGGCCACATCATTCTGGACTTCTGGTTTGCTGACTCATTTCCTGTGTTTCATATTGTTCTTTTCTATAATGCTTTCTCACATCATGGAGTTTTACATTAATTGGAGAATATTTTTATTTGTATAATGGTAGACCACTAGAAGTTCAGATTTTAAATACAGAGCTATCTATAGTGACTACTGCTACAGAGTCAGTCATCTGTCTTCTAAATTGCCCAGACTTTGAGGTTTTTCAAAACACTGGTGCATGTTTTTCCTTAACTATAACATAAAATGGCAATAACAATGTCTACCTAAGAGGACTGTAGTGAGATTTAAATTAGATAATACCCACAGAGCTTTTGGAAGAGTAGCTGGCACAAGGTAAGCCATCTATTGTTAATTACTATTGTTTACTTCAGTAGTAAGGTGACATTGTCTGTGTTCTTTGCTTTACTTCTCTGTATTTGAGGATGTATTTGTGTTGGGAGGAAGGGTGGGACCCTACTCTGCTTTTTGGCTGGAAAAGCAAATTCTGGATTGAATCCAATCAGCGAAATGATTCCTTTTTTGGGAAATTATGATTTTCGTGGCATTTATGTTATAACACTATTGACTAGAGGGCTCATTTTGAGTGCTGCCTCAGCCTTCTTGGATTTTCATTTTAGACAGTTTACATTTTCTGTCTGCTATGCTGCATTTGTTTATGGGATTCAGTTTAGCTCCACAGATGTTCACTGATCAACTGCTATTGATTGGATGCTAGGGATACAATGGCAATTGATGCAATACCGCCACCTCAGAGATCTTTGCCCAATTAATTACATATGTGCCCAAATTATAATCTGTAGTATCCTGGGGTTTTGCTTTTTGCCACATCTTTCTCAAGTCTGTGAACCAGGAGGCAACATCATTCTAACCTGGAAAAATCAGTGCCAGCTCACTGCTGGATTTGACTCAAATCAGCAACCCATACTCATCTAATCCCACATAGTTCCTAATGACATCAGTAGGAATTTTGAGGGTGTATCTGAGAAGAATTTTGTTCACTCTTTGCATTCTTTCTAAGTATAAGCATATGTACCCAGGAAGTTTGATGCTTATCTGTTCTTCCTCAGGCTTCAACATGCCAGCCACCCACTGCTGTGGAACTGTTGAGAACACTTGAGACACATGGTTCTTCAGAATGAGATAAACAGCTAGAAGTAATTTATAAATTATTAGATCTAAACGGAACCCATGGAGATTATCCTGCTGCCAGGTTCTGGAATCTAGCTCAAACTATGCATTTGACTGATGAGTTACATTAACGAGGTTATAACAGATTACTCAAGGATGCCCTGTGACATCTCAAGGGTCACCCAGCTGGTTGTGGTTTAGGCAGAACTAAGAGTTGCATCTTCTTTTAACACAGTTTTCCATAACTGTGGAGTATCTGAGTACTTCAGTTCTCAACTTCTGTGATGCTGTCAGCTATTACTCTATTTATCTTAAAAGTCTCAATATTGGCAATATGACTTCCTTAAAGGCCGGAGTTGCTAAAGAATTAGGAAAATGATTTAATTTGCCATAGGTCTCTCTATGCAGTGCTTGGACTCTATGCAGTCTTTGGTGGAGAGAGAAGAGATGGGAGTTATGGAATGGTTAGTGGGTGAAGAGCTAGTTCTTTTGCAATTAAGATTCAAAAAAAAAAAAACAAGATGGAACTGCTTCCTGATTTATATTTTGCCCAGTTAATTACATATATGCCCAAATTATAATCCAACATAACCTACAGAATTTTTCAGAAAGGAGGGACCCTTAGAGACCATTAAGTCAAAAGCTGGAAGAAAGGAGACTAACTGAATATCATCCCCTGTAGGAAGATAAGATGCTAATTTTTAGAGGCACTCAGCCTCTAAAATCAATTTTTCTTAACATTGAGAATTATTGAGTGGCTGGAAAAGCATCTTACTCTATGAAATATAGTCACTGTTTAGTGCCTTTCCATTTTATTTACTATTTAAAGCATACAACAGCTAGTTAACCAACTACTTATAAAATATATTTAATGTTTAGAGGCACTCAGTGTGGTTATAAAATGATTTTAAGGGTATACAAATATGGTACATTAACCACATTTCATGAACTATGGTTCCCTCTGGAAAAACAAAAACGTTTTCCCTGGCATCCTGCAGCATCTCATCCTGAAGTTTGTAAATGGCCCATACTGCTCAAACTGGCTGCCTCACTGGATTTTGATGCCAGCCACTTTAGAGCACACACCAGAAAGATCAATATAACCCCTACATAAGTGATAGAGCACCGTGCACTCAAAGGCTGTTAGACTCTTCGATAAAGAACGGCTTGACAGATGCAGTGAAATTAAGCAGCATGCACAAAACCCGAGTAAAGAGGTTGTAGGGCTGTAGTCTTTTTTCAGTGCACAGTGGATTGATGGGTACACCGTGACACAAGATGCACTGAGATGAGACTTAGTCCCTGCCATGTGTATGCATTAGCGAGTTTACGGTCTATGAAAACATGGGGAGAGTGTAACAAAGGATGTGATAAGAATGGAGCCTTTTTCAAAGGAACCTGCTTCAGAGAATTATGATAAGCGAGACATAAGAGGACCTAGCATAAACTTAACAGTGAGGAAATGTTCAATGCTATTTATTTTCAGGCAATATCCTAGTTCCCTGAAAACACTCTACATCACAATGTACTAATCTCTATCTTTCATTATTAAAATTCCATGGCATTGATTATTGAGAAAATGTGATGGAAATGTTGCTTTCAATTTCCCGTTCATGTAATGAAGCTGAATGTGTGATGATGTTCATTTTGTCTTGTTTACTTTGCATGTACCTCCTGCAGCATGCAGCCTGGCAGAAGGGCTTCTACCCCAGGAATATGCCACACTATAGCTGGGGAAAGGATGCAAAGACAGAGAGTCAGGGCAGCCTGGAGTAAACCCATACTTTGATTTGTCATATGGGGGGCAGTATTACTAGAAGGGGTAGTCAATGTAAAGTTCTAACCAAAGATAGCTGATGGGAAAGTAGACCAATTTCTTAACCAAAAGTTTTTTAAAAAGCATAAACTATAAAGAAGTAGATAATGTTAAGGAATAAAAATAGACAATAAAAATTGTTTAGTGGGAGCTGTAGCTTACAGTGCAATGTGTTTCAGTTCTCTGGGCCACTTCAAAACGTGCTAGACGGGAGTTCCAGTTTTGGTTCAGCACGTAAGAAGCTTGGAAGTCATCACTCCATTCTAACAGTTAAAATACTGAATAAACTGAAAGGCAACAAATCTTAGATCCCTCAGAGAATTGAGAACACAGGGCAAACCATTATCCCCCGAATTGGGGACAGACTGGCAAATACAGAGAAGCACAACTTAAAGGAGAATAAACCTTGTGGGAGCTGGGTCAAGAGAGGAAAACTTAAACTGTAATTGGCTAATTGCTGAAGGCTCAGTATGAACAAACCTGAATGCTAAAAACTCCAGGAGAGCCCAGTTTTAGGTGAGCCCCATGTTTTCTAGGTTCTACTTTCAGGAGCTCTACCAGGTTCTCACAGTAAAAAGGAAAGAAATATTCCCTATCCTTTCTGCATGGGGAGGGAAAAAGCAGCCATTGTGAAATATGCTCAGAGAATTCTGTTATTCCTAACACATGCTGCCCTCAAGAGAAACTATTTTGCTGGAACCTAATCTACTGGGGTTTTATCAGCACCTAACTGACATCAAAGAAGGGAAGTACCCAACTCCAGCCCCCTCTAAGCCATCCTGTCCCACTAAGTGGGGGTAAAAACTTAGAAGCACTTGTGAAGATTACAGCCCAGCAATACAGCCTCATTATATGACTGAGACCTAATCACAGGACTATAGTATGCTTCTCCTCCCACCATACCTTACTACCATATAACTAAAAGCTTATTTACTACAGTTCCTTTTACCTAGTACATCATGTCCAGCTTTCAACAAAAAACTACAAGGCATAATAAAAGGAAAAAAAAAACACAGTTTGCAGAGACAGAACAAGCTCAGAACCAGACTCAGATATAGCAGGGAATTTGAAATTATCAAACCAGTAATTTAAAACAACTATTATTAATATGCTACAGATTCTAATAGAAAAAGGTAGACAACACTCAAGAACAGATTAGGTAATTCAGCAGAGAGATGGAATTCTAAGAATCAAAAAGAATTGTAGAAGCCAAAAACACTGTAACAGAAATGAAGAATGCCTTTGATGGTGTGGTTAGTAGATTAGACATATCTGAGGAAAGAATTAATGAGCTTGAGGATATGTCCATAGAAACTTCCACAACTAAAAAGCAGAGAGTGGAGTGATATATTCAAAATGTTCAGAAAAAAGGAAAAAAAAATACCAACCTAGAATTTTGTATCTTTTACATTATTCTTCAAAGTGAAGGAGAAGTACAAATATAGCTGATTGTATTATGCTTCACTTAATAGCACTTTGCAGATATTATGATTCTTACAAATTAAAGGTTTGTGGCAATCCTGCATTGAGCAAGTCTATCCATGGTATTTTCCCAACATGTGCTCAATTTGTGTCTCTGTGTGATATATTGGTAATTCTCACAATAATTCATACTTTTATTATTATTATTGTATCTGTTATGGTGATTTATGGTCAGCAATCTTTGATTTTACTACTGTAATTGTTTTGGGATGCCATAAACTACACTTATATAAGAGGGCAAGCTTAACTGATAAATGTCGTGTGTGCTCTGCCTGCTCCACTGACTCGCCATTCCCCCATCCCTCTGCCTCGTCTCAGACCTCCATTTTCTCTGAAGCACAACAATATTTAAATTAGGCCAATTAATAACCCTATTATAGCCTCTAAGTGTTCAAGTAGAAGGAATAGTTGCAGGTCTCTCAGAATCAAAAGTTAGAAATAATTAAACAGTGAGAAAGGCAGGTCAAAATGCGAGATAAGTTGGAAGATAGGCCTCTTGTGTTAAACAGTTTAGCCAAGTTGTGAATGCAAAAGTTCTTGAAGAAAATAAAAAGCGCTACTCCAGTGAACACATGAATGATAAGAAAGCAAAACAGCTTTATTGCAAATATGGAGAAAGTCTTAGTGATGTGGATAGAAGATCAAACCAGCTACAACATTCCATTAAGCCAAAGCCCAATCCAGAGCAAGGCTATAACTCTCTTCAATTTTTTGAAGGCCAAGAGAGGTGAGGAAACTGCAGAAGAAAAGGAGAAAGCTAGTGGATCTAGCAAAGACAATGATGAAGGTGGACATATTAAACAACAGATTTCCATTGTAGAGGTAAGAGCCTTATATTGGAAGATGCCGTCTAGGATTTTCATAGCTAGAGAAGTCAATGTCTGGCTTCAAGGCTACAAAGGACAGGGAGAATCTCTTGTTAGGGACTAATGCTGGTGGCTTGAAGTTGAAGCCAACGATTACCATTCTGAAAATCCTAGAACCCTTAAGAATTATGCTAAATTTACTCTGTCTGTATTCTGTAAATGGAACAACAAAACCTGGATGACAGCACATCTGTTTACAGCATGGTTTTCTTAATATATATTTTAAGCCCACTGATGAGACCTATTGCTCCGACAAAAAAGATTCCTGTCAAAATATTACTGCTCATTGACAATGCACCTGATCATCCAAAAGCTACAATGAAGATATATACACAGATTAATGTTGTTTTCATGACTGCTAACATAACATCCATTCTGCAGCTCATGGATCAAGAAGCAATTTCAACTTTTAATTATTATTTAAGAAATACATTTCATAAAGCTAGAGCTGCCATACATAGTGATTCCTCTGATGGATCTGGGCAAAATAAATTGAAAATGTTCTGGAAAGAATTCACTTTTGATGCCATTAAGAACATTCTTTATTCATGGGAAGATGTCAAAATATCAACATTAACAGAGGTCTGGAAGAAGCTGATTCTAACCCTTATCGATGACTTTGAGGGGTTTAAAACTTTAGTGGAGGAAGCAACTGCAGATGTGGTTGAAATAGCAAGGGAACTAGAATTAGAAGTGGAGCCTAAAGATGAGACTACATTGCTATAATCTCATGATAAAACTTGAACGAATGAGGAGTTGGTTCTTATAAATGAGCACAGAAAATAGTTTCCTGAGATGGAAACTTCTCCGGTGAAGATGCTCTGAACATTGTTGAAGTGACAATAAAAGATCTAAAATTTTACATAAACTTAGTTTATAAAGCAGTATGCAGGGTTTGAGAGTATTGATTCAATTTTGAAAGAAGTTCTACTGTGAGTGAAATGCTGTCAAACAGCACTGCATGCTACAGATAAATATTTTGTGAAACAAAGAGTCAATTGATACAGCAACTTCAACTTTATATTTTAAGAAACTGACACAGCCACCTCAACCTTCAGCAACTACTACCCTGATCAGTCAGTAGCCATCAATATGGAGGCAAGACCTTCCACCAACAAAAAGATTACAACTTGCTAAAGGCTCGGATGATAGCTAGCATTTTTTGGCAATAAAAATTTTTAAATTAACTTATGTCCATTGGGTTCTTTAGACTTACTTCTATTGCACACTTACTGGACTATAGTAGCGTGTAAATCTAACTTTTGTATGCACTGAGAAACCAAAACATCCATGACTTGCTTTGAGACATTCGCTTTATTGTGGTGGTCTGGAACCAAACCCACAATATCTCTGAGGTATGCCTATTAAGACTTTCCCAAACAAACAAAAATAGAGAAAATTTGTTGCCAGTAAAACTGCCTTGCAAAAAATGTTAAAAGAAGTTTTTCAGAGAGGATAATAATATAGGTCAGAAATTTTGCTTCACATAAAGAAGAGCATCAGAGAAGGAATAAGTGAAGGTAAACAAAAAAGAACTTATTTTTCTCTACTTAATTGGTTGAATATACAACAGTTTGTTAAAAATAATAATAGCAGGCTGGGCACAGTGGCTCACGCCTGTAATCCCAGCACTTTGGGAGGCCAAGGTGGGTGGATCACGAGGTTAGGAGATTGAGACCATCCTGGCTAACACAGTGAAACCCCAGATCTACTAAAGATACAAAAAATTAGTGGGGCGTGGTGGCGGGCGCCTGTAATCCCAGCTACTCAGGAGGCTGAGGCAGAAGAATGGTGTGAACCCAGGAGGCAGAGGTTGCAGTGAGCCGAGATCGCACCACTGCACTCCAGCCTGGGCTACAGAGTGAGACTCCGTCTCAAATAAATAAATAAATAAATAATAATAATGGCAATAATGTATTTAGTGATTGTAACTTATGGATAACCTTGCACTATCCATGAGGCAGTATAGTGTTATTCAAAAGTAGATTTGGATTAGATGCAAATGTATATTGAAAATGCCAGAGCAACCACTAAAAAAAGTAAATAAATAAGTATACTATAGGTGATATGCTAAGGAGAAAAAAAATGAAATCACACAAAATGCTCAGTTAAACCACAAAAGAGTGGAAGAATAAAAAACAATGAATAGAATGCAGTAATAAGGAAGATATTAATCCAACAATATCAATAATTAAACATCAATTGTCATTAACACAAAAAGAGATTGTCAGAGTGGATCAAAAGACCCAACTATATATTGTCTACAAGAAACGCACTTTAAATATAAAGACATATCAAGATTAAACATAAAGGGATGGAGAAAGATATAATAACTCGAATCAAAAGAAAACTCAGTAGCTACATTAATTTTAGATAGAGCAGACTTCAAAGCAAGGAATGTTATCACAGATAAAGACGGACTTTACATAATGATAAAAGGAGTCAATTCTCCAAGAAGACATAACAATCCTTAAAGCGTATGCACTGAACAACAGAGCATTAAAATACACGAGGCACAAACTTATAAAACTCCAAGGAGAAATAGAGGAATACACTACTACAGTTGGAAACTTCAACACTTATCAGCAATGGACAGATTCAGCAGCCAGAAAATCAGTAAAGACATAGTTGAACTCAACAGCACTATCAATCAACTGGATATAAACGGCATCTATAAAATACTTCATCCAACAACAGCAGACGACACATTCTTCTCAAGCTCACATGGAACATTCACCAAGACAGACCACATTCTTGGCCATAAAACACACCTCAACAAATTTAAAAATAAAAATCATACAATGTCTGCTGTCAAATCCCTCAGTAAAATTAAACTAGATACCAGTAACAGAAAGGTAGTTTGAAGATCCCCAAGTACTGGGAGATTAAACAACACACTTGTAAATAACACTTGGATCAAAGAAGAAATCTCGAGAGATATCTCAAAGACAATACTGTCAATATGTTAGTTCTTCCTAACTTCATCTATAGATTCAATGTAATCTCAAGGGAAATTGCAGCAAACTCTTTGTGAACATTGACAGATTGATACTAACATTTACATGGGGAGGCAAAAGACCCAGAGTAGCCAACACAATATTGAAGGAAAACTAAGTCAGAGTACTGACACTACTTGACTTCATGCCTTACTATAAACTTCCAGTAATCAAGATAGTGCAGCATTGGCAAAAGAATAGACAGGTCAATAGAACGGAATAGTGAACACAGAAATAGATACCCACAAATATAGTCAACTGATCTTTGACAAAGGAGCAAAGGCAACATAATGGAGAAAAGACAGTCTTTTCAACAAACAGTGCTGAAGCAACTGGACATCTGCATGCAAAAATAATCTACATGCAAAAATAAATACATAAATCTGGACACTACCTTATACTTTTCAGAAAAACTCCAAAACACTGATAACAGCAAATGATTCCAAGGATGTGGATGGGAATGCAATATGGTATAGCCACATTGAAAGACAGGCTGGCGGCTTCTTACAAAACTAAACATACTCTTACCACATCATCCAGCAGTTATATTCCTTGATAATTATTCAAATTATATTTTATTTACAAAAAACCTGCACACAGATGTTCATAACAGTTTTATTCATAATTGCCAAAACTTGGAAACAACCATAATGTCCTTCAGTAGGTGAATAAACAGTGGTACATCCAGACAATGGAATATTATTCAGCCCTAAAAATAAATGAGTTATTGGGTACAAAAAAACAGAAAGAATGAATAATACCTACTATTTGATAGCATAGCAGGGTGACTACAGTCAATAATAACAATTGTACACTTTACAATAACCAAAAGAGTGTAACTGGATTGTTTGTAACACAAAGCATAAATGCATAAAGGGATGGATACCCCATTCACCATGATGTGATTATTTCACATTGCGTGCCTGTATAAAAACATCTCATGTAACCCATAAATATATACTCACAAAAATTAAAAATAAAAAAACATAAATGAGTTCTCAAGCCATGAAAAGACATGTTGGGAACTTAAATTCCTAATCAGAAGAGCTCAATCTGAAAAGGCTACATATTGTATGTCTAACTATACAGCATTTTGGGAAAAACAAAACTATAGAGACAGTTATAGATCCATGGTTTCCAGGAAGGATGCACAGACAGAGCAGAGAGGATTTTCAAGACAGTGAAACTATTCTGTATGATACTATAATGATGGACAATACATGCCATTATACATTTGTCAAAACCCATAGAATGGAGAACATCAAGAATGAACTCTAATGAACTATGGTGTTGGGGTGATAATGATGTGTTAACGTAGCTTCATCAAAGATAACAAATATACCATTTGATGTGGGATGTTGATAGTGGGGGAGGCTTTGCCTGTGTGAAATCAAAAAAGTATATGGAAACTCCCTGTACTGTCCACTCAATTTTGCTGTGAACCTAAAATTGCTCTAAAAATTAAATTCTAGGTCAGGTGCCCTGCTGTGGGAGGCCACGCATTCCCAACACTGTGGGAGGCCTAAGCAGGAGGACTGCTTGAGTTCAGGACTTTGACGACAGCCTGGGCAATATGGCGAGACCCCATCTCTACAAAAAATTTAAAAAGTTAGCCAGGCATGGTAGTGCACGCCTGTGGTCCCACTTACTTGAGGGGCTGAGGCAACAGGATCGCTTGAGCCCGTGCACTCCAGCCTGGGCAACAGAGTGAGACCCTATCTTAAAAAAAAAAAAAGTAAAAAGTCTATTTTTAAAAATGTGCTAGGCATCCGATGAACTTTAAAGATTATGTTTCTAACAGAAAATAAACAACCTTGCATTAGTGAATGGAATTTTTTTAGGACAAATGCTATGTTGAAGCACAGAGAAATGTAAAGAATATATAAGACAACTTAGGTGAAAGCTTTAGATATCAGGTTCTATGAACATACTCAAAAACGAACGGTGAAATGGAAATCTTAATTGAAATGTTTAAGTTCTAAGGATCAAAATTTTTACCTTTTTTTGGAAGAATGTCAGTGGAAAATACTGCCTGAAGACTTACATTCGGGTATGGCTGCTTTTTTTTTTTTTTTTTTTTTTTTAAGGCGGGGAGCACTTTTATGTAGACTTCATTTCTCCCTAAATGCTTAGAGGAGAACGGCCTGGTGGTCTGGGTCCCTGCTCCCTTCCCAAAAAGTGGCGTGGAAGCTCTGGCAAAGACGAGTGGTGGAAAGCGGTTCACTGATTGGAGTAGGAAGCGTAAAAATACCCCCACCTCGGAAGAGTTGCTGAAGGCCAGGCCCGTGTGATAGTGGTCAGGCAGCCCATTGACCATGCTGGGGAAGACGACGTTCTCCCAGGTCTGGCTACTGAGGCCTGGGTGTTCTCGGGACCCCTCTGTGTGTGCGTGTGCGGCTTCGCTGGCTTAGGGGTGGCTCGCTGGGGCGCCACCGAAGGTAAGGGGAATGCCTCCTCTCTCCGCGCAGAGCAGAGCTTGGGCGGATGGGGCCCGGCCGCGACTCGCGGCCAACCCTGGCGTTTTCTTCGCCGCTGTGTCGGATGTGGCGCGTGGAGGAGTCGTTGGAGAAATGCCGGTCAGAGGACAGAAAGGCGACCTGACGGCGGGGAGGGAAAGGCGGTCGAGCCCAGAAGAACGAAGCGAGCGATCGAGGGGCACGGAGGTCTCCTCGGCCCGCTCGGTCTCCTCGGCCCGCTCGGTCCCCTCGGCCGTGTGGGTCCGGTCGGTCGTCTCGGGGCTGCCTTCTGCCCGCCGGGGCTGCACGTCTGTTGGCGTGGCCATGCCTGACCCACCCGTCCACGGCTTCGCGGCGGGGCAGGTCCACGCCCCAGGCGTCTGCCAGGTGGGCCAGCAGCAGCTGGGAAAGGTGGCGGTGCGCGCGCTCGTCCCAGTGCACGCCGTCGGGGAGCCGGTGCCGCGTGGCGTGGCGGAAGTGGAAATGCAGGTCCAGCACGTCGAAGCCGCGCTTCGCCGCCTCGGCGGAGCTGTAGAAGTTGGCCTCCATCACGTCTTCGCGCAGGCGGGCGCGGCGGAGCTGGCGCGCGCATGGGAGGCAGCTTCCCGAGATGGTCTCGGCCACGGGCATGGCCGTGTTCCACAACAGGAGGCAGGACGTGGGCAGCGCCCAGTCCAACCGCACGAACAGGCTCTCCACGTCACGCCGGTAGCTCCTGGGGAAGCCCCCGCCATCCCTGGCGAGGTCCCAGAGGCAGGAGTTCATGACCACCACGTCCGGGGCGGGCTCGGCCCTACGCAGCTCCTCCACGACGCGCTCCGCGTAGTGCGAATACACGCGCGTGAGGAAGTAGAAGCGCACCAGGTGGTGGCCCGAACGGAACTGGCGCACCTCGCGGTAGTGGCGGTCGTAGTGCATGCGGCCACTGCTGCAGCCCACCAGCAGCATGTCGCGCTCGAAGCTCAGCTCGCCCTTGGCCTTCAGCTGACTGGAGGACAGCAGGCAGTCCTTCTGAAGCAGGAGCACCAAGTCCTTGTACACGGCCAGCTGGACCGAGTCCCCCATGACCACCACGAACTTGTTGTGCAGCAGCTGCCGGACTTCGCAGGCTCGCAGCTGGGCCATGGCGGCGGAGGCAGGGCGCGCGGCCGCACTCCCGCCTTTCCTCAGCGCTGATCCAAAGAGGATTCAGGGACCTGCAGGACCGCTAGGTGTAGGACCGCTAAGGTCGTCTCTGCTCGGCGCCGGGGCTTGGGCCGAGGAAAGACGCTGGGGTCGCGCCCCTGAAGGCCGCCTGAGCGCGGTTTACTTCAGCCGGTATGTGACCTCTGAACCGCGGACGCCCCCTTGCGAGTACTGGCTCCACCTGGCGGAGGGGAGGCGCGGAACCCCCGCGGGAGCGCCCCGCTAGCTGTGGGGAGGCGAGGGCTCCATTTGGGTGGATCTGTGCTGGCTTTCAGGTACCGCCGCCGCGGACTGCGCTTAGTTTGCACTCAGCGCCGCCTGCCCACGGCCTTCTCTTTGTTTTACCAGCAGCAGCTGGCTAATGGAGGCCGCCGTCCAGTGTGGAGGCCGCTTCTTAGCGTTGGCTCTTGGTGTTCCTGTGTCCAGCGGAGAATGTCTTCATCGCCGGCTTGGCTCTCCTTCCGCGCCAACTCCTATCCTGGGGCATTTGGGAAATGCTTCCTCTGGAGGAGGGGTGCCATTCCCAGGGGTAGAGCCCGGCCTGGGGACTGACCTGCTAGGTCAGTCTGTTGGCAGAATACTCAGGTCAACCTGTACTGATAGAATACTCAGGTCAATCTGTGCTGCAGGGTTCAACTCTATTTTAGTTAAAATCTTTTTTACCAGCTCATGGAGGAGTCACATGCACTTATAACAAATAATACAAAGATCGCAGTGTACCCTTTACCTATTTCCCCCACCGGTGGCGTCTTGGACAGCTGTAGTACCTCGGCGCACTCAACATACAGACCCTTTCCTCTGCACAAGGATGCCTCCCATTGTCCTTCCAGTGCCAACCAACCACCTTCTTCCCTCTCCATTGCCCTGATGCCTGGCAACCACTAAGCTGTTCCCCACTTACAGAATGTTGCCATTTCAAGAATTCTATTTAAATGGAATGGCATAATATGTAAGCTTAGGGGACTGGCTTTTTCCCCCTGCAGCATTGTTCTCTGCAAATTCGTTCAGTGTGTTTACTTTGTAAACCCTGACCACCTGTTTTCTGTACTAGGAAGTGAGTTTCCAGTGGTACCAAGGTGTCAATACTTTGTTCCCTTTTTATTGCTGAGTACTATTCGATGGTATGGATGTACCATAGTCGGTTTAACCAATCACCTGTTGAAAGGACTGTAGGGTTGTTTCCACTTTGGGGCTATTACACATCACATTGTTACGAGCATTCCTGGGCAGGTTTTTCTACAAACCTAGGTTTTCATTTCTCCAGGATAAACCCCAAACTGCAGTTTCTGGGTGGTATAATGGTTATGTATTTATCTAGGGCTTTAGGAAATGCCCAGACTCTTCTCCAGAGTGGTTGTACCATTTTATATTCCCACTAGTAATGAATTTAGTGGCTAATTTCTTTGTTTCTGAGATGTAGATATGCATGTCCTGGATTTGTAAACCCAGGAATCCTTTTCTATATGGAGATGAATATGACTTTCCTGGTTGTATGAACCCTGGTTTCCTTCTTCCTTGGATATGGGCATTTAAGTGTCAACCTGTGTAACGCAGGCCTCCTTCATCTTTCGGTATGGATGTGAGCTTCTAGCCTGTGTAATCCTAGCCTCTTCATCCTCATTTAGGAATATGAGCTTTCTACTGAATAAATCTGGACTTCTTTCTCTCCATCCTTGGTTCTGAGTGCAAAATTCTTGAAGCTGTTTTTAACAGAGGTTAATAAGCAATCACCTTTTAAAATATTCCTTATTATTGTCCTATTTATCAGTTAACACCTTTGTGTGAAACAGCTAATTTTGGAGCCAGTTATTGTAATTTTTAGTTATGACCTAAACATTGTGAAAATTGTCAAAATCAAAATGCAGTCACTTGTGTTAAAAATCTCTGACAAATAGAGGTAAGGAAAGCCATGAAGGGAGAATTCTCGTGCATAAATGCCTCATAAGAAGTATCACAAAAGTGACCACAAAAACCACAATCTTGAACAAAGGCCATCACAACCTTACAATCTTACACCTCTGTAGAACATCTGCCCAGCAACTGCCTGTCCAACCTTGGACTGGCACCACCTTTGTTGTTACTGATCCTTGTAGCCAGAATAATTATCTAAAAACAGTGACACAATCCTCGTTTTTCCTTTAAAAACCTCTGTCTTCCTTTACTTTCCTGAATACTCACATAGTTGCTATGGCACGTATGTTTTCACTGAAATACCTATTTCTGAATAAACATAATTTTCTTTTGCAGAATCTCCTTCTGTGTTTTCTATTTAGGTTGACAATATAAATTCATGAAAACCATAAAATTCATAAATAGACCGTTATCAAGAATTGTACTTATCTATACATTAAGGGGACTTTATATGCTTTCATCCTTACCTATTTTATACATATATATATATTACTGGATATAAATGAATTGGTTTGGTAATTTCTTCTCATATTTTACATATTTCTCATTAGTGGGAGCGTCAAAGCCTTTTGCCTTCACTACAAATGAAAGCATGATTTATATTGGTTTAACAACTACTTTTTGGCCCCTAGAATCAATTGTTTGTCCTTATTGCCAAGAAAGAAAGTTGAAATTATTCACTAGTGTATGTAAGAATTATCTGAAATTTTATATTATTTTGTGAAAACAAAATGATTTATTTGTATGTTGCATTTTAAAGGTAATAACTGAATAAAACAAGTCAGTTTGTAATAACCTACACAATCACCTTTTGTTCAGACTACCTTCATGGACATGCTACCCTCTCTTGGGGAGATTTTCTCACTTTCAGGATAAAATGAAGAGAAATGTTTTAAACCCAAGTTATGGTGATATAGAAGCGTCATACTACATCTTTTTTTTTTTTTTTGATACGGAGTCTTGCTCTGTCACCCAGGCTGGAGTGCAGTGGCACTATCTCAGCTCACTGCAGCTTCCGCCTCCTAGGTTCAAGCGATTCTCCTGCCTCAACCTCCCGAGTCGCTGAGACTACAGGTGCCCACCACCATGCCTGGCTAATTTTTGTATTTTTAGTAGTGGTGGGGTTTTGCCATGTTGGCCAGGCTGGTCTTGAACTCCTGACCTTAGGTGATCGATCTGCCCACCTCAGCCTCCCAAAGTGCTGGGATTACACACATGCGCCATCGTGTCCAGCCTCATACTACATCTTAAAAATGAACATGTATGGCTAAAGAAGCATTATATTTTATTAGAATACTATTATAATATTGAAGTTGAAACTTCAATGTGATTAAAGGGAAGAAACCGATTTTAATTTCTCTTAAGGAGCTATTTTTTTTTTGCAAAGATAAAGAAGTCTGTCTTGAGAGCACAGTAAATAAATACTGTCATTTAACCAGTTAATTTTTACAGTTTTTATCTACTTGTTTATCTATATTGATTTTTTTTTAAATCAGTTAATTTATAGATTTGTGGGGTTTTTTTTGTGTTGTATAAATACAACCTTAAAAGACATTGTTTTGTGTTGTAATTCCACTCTACGTACAAGGACATTTCACTTTAGGACCAGTAAATGTTAAAGCTAATAGAAAACCACGTCAACATTTACTTTAACTCATTTTCCAATATTATCATTTTTTAATTGTTTATTTCCAATACTTAAAATTTGTTATTAATGATATAAAAATATGCAATATGTTCAATTTAAAGTATAGCATAATATGAACTTTATGATATTTTAAAATATTTTTTCAGTATTTTTTTCAGTATTTTTCAGTATTTTTTTAAAGTTTTTTTTCAGTATTTAAAAAAATTGCAAATGTAATACATGACCTTAAAAATTCTAGAGAAGAATAAATAAACAATCTTTTTATTTACTCCTACTTGTTCTCAAAGATGTGTACCATCCAGTCCTCTTTGACAATGTCACAAATAATTAAATGTGTATATGCTTTTATATTTTTACGTAAAATTCATTATTTTCCATAGTATTCTGTAACTTACTTTTTCATGTAACATTATATGACAAACATTTACCTTGAGTCAGGTACCCTAGAAAACAGAGCTTAAAGAAAAAGCTGATATGCTCACTTATTTGCAGGTAAATCCCAGAGGAATAGGAATAAGGGAAGAAAAGAGAACAAATATGATGGGATACATTACTGGGCTGACTACTGTGGGTGTCAATTGCAACTGACGGCATGATCTCATGGGATCATCTTCCCAGATGTTGAGTAAACTGTTTCCTCTCAGGACAATTAATCTCTGAAATGAAGGGAGAAAAGTGTATCTATTAGCTCAATCTCCCACATGTCAAAAGTTCATTCACCGTACAGGGCATTCAGTTCCCCTGTGATTCCAGATTACCAGTGTGTGAGAACCAAATGGATCCCCCTGCCACTGATAGCTCAGCAGCAACAGAAAAGCCCTGGGGCCTAAGGTGTACAGTATAGTAAGGTCTGAGAAAGTGAATTGTCACCGTAACACCTGGGTAAAACTAGTAGCCTGTCTCTTTTTTCATGAGGACACCAGTCATATTGGATAAAGGCCTGGACACAGGTACTATCAAAAGGATCTGATGTGCTAGTATGTATTGATGACTGAAACATGCTTTTCCGTGTTTCTTATGTCTTACAGGTATAGCTCATACCTTTAAATGGCTGAATAGTACTTGATTGAAGGAATATACTACAAGTTATTTAAATAATCTAATAATATTGTAATGATAATAAAGGAAAAAGGAAATAAAGCAAGGAAGGATGGGAAAGGGCAAAATAGTGCCTTTGGTCTTTGGTCAGGAAGTTGTCAATGAATTCTTTCATCCAAAACTCCAACCTCCATTTTCTACCTCTAACTCACTCAAGATCCAGTCCCATATGCATTCTTCCAATTCCTGCTGATACTTATTAGCTAGGTCATGAAATGCCTTTAGCATGGAAGCTGGGATTTTACTTCCGTGCACAAATTGTGTTAAGACATGATCTGGCTATTGGCCTAGAAGCAGTGAGAGATGATAATGTCACGCTCTGAGATCTTGCAAATTTACAATTTCAGTGTAATCATTACACAGTCTCTAGGCAAGCAGAGGCTGTTCTTCGCTGGTGAGAAGGATGAGGCTGCTTCTATCCGCCAGGAAATCTCAGGAGAATCCAGGGGTTCAAGACTACAATGCTCATCCCCCTAAATGTCATTATCCAAGATACTGATGGTCTCAATATTTTCTGTCTGGGTTCTGACGATGACTTGGGAGAACGCTTGCAACTGTACATTTAGTTTCGTTTACATCTCTAACAATGCCATAAATGGATTCCAGTCTTAATTTTTCACCACAGTCTGTCCTGAGTTTCCATTAATGCTGCCATAGCAGTCCTCTGGGAATCAGAGCATGCCTTGTTAGCAATTAACTGCTTTGAGCCTATGATTTTCTTTTTACAAGTTATTTAGGCCTATCAAAAGTAGCTACCTTACTCCATTATCTTTTTATTTATCGTGTACCCATACTGATTACCACAGATACTTGGGCTCCTTCTTTTAGCTTTACCTTAAGCTTAATTGTGATACCATTGTGTGCCATGGGTTATTAGCATCCTACTTAACACAGTAATGATGTCCCTCTTGCCTTCCAACAAGTGGGCATCCAACTCCAAAATCCCATTGTAAAGGTCTGTGTTCTAGAACAATTTCTAGTGCCAATTGCTTGACCCCTTGTATTAGTTTCCTGGGGATATCATAATAAATTACCACAAATTGGGTGGCTTAAAACAACAGAAATGTATAACCTCCTTTTTGGAGAGATGAGAAGTGCAAAATGAAGGTGGGTGTCGTCAAGGCCATCTTTCCTCTGAAATCTCTAGGGGAAGATCCTTCCTTGCTTTTTCCAGTAAGTGGTAGCTCTATGAGTTCCTTGGTTTATGGCAGTATAAGTCCAATTTCTATGTCAGTCTTAACATGGTTTTCTCCCTGTATGTTTTTGTCTCTTTTTTCCTGAAGAGGACACCAGTCATATTGGATAAGGGCCAACCCCACTCCAGTATGATCTCATCTTCACTAATTACATCTATAATGATGCTATTTCCAATAAGGTCACACATTCTGAGATATTGAAGGTTAGGACTTCAACACATCTTTTGGTGAGGCACAATTTAACTTATAATGGCCCTCACTCCTTAGAAAAAGAGCCTGAGCCAAGGATTAAATGTTGATGGAGAAGTGTAATCCCATTGGTGAGAGAATGAGGGAAATGGGAAATGTTGGAGGGAAGACCAGGAAGCAATTCACAGTGAAATATTATCATTTTAGCCACATTTCTCAACAAGCCACAGCAAAGCACAGTTGTTTACAAAGCAGATGTGCTTATTTATTCATGTATGATATTTTCAGATAAAGAATAAAGAGAAAATCAGTCTCAAGCAAGTCCATCCCAGTGAGTCAGGAATAGAGGATAACTTTTCTGCTTGGTGCTCTTCTGAATCCTGTGTCCCGTTGGTTAGAATTTGTCCATTAGGGATTTAACTCCTCTATAACTGGGTTATAATATCTAGACCCTTTAGCAGCAGCTTGGTAAATCCAGCTGTGTGGTGCTTTATCCATGTCTGGAAGCAGTGAGAAGAGTGAGAGACTTCAGGTATGTGACCAGGCAGTCATGTGAAGGGGTGTTACGTGTATCTTTAGGTCTACAATTTCAGCTCCCATCACCATTTGCTTGATATTCATGAGGGAGAGGAGTAAGAGGAGAAGTCTTCCCCTTTCAGGTATGATTCTCTAAATAATTACTCTGATATTTTTGCACAATCTACTCTTGCTCTTTGTACTTATTAACTCTGAGCGTGGAAAACCTTTGAGAATTCCTTTAATATTCAGACTTCTTCTACTTAGGGCATTTGGGGCCATAGTTTCCCTGCTCTATTTCCCCCAGTGATCAGATCCTGTCTACTTCTAATATCTTCTCAAATTGTCATCAGAATATCTTATTTTCCAAAACTGCAATTTTTATTTAAAAATTATTTTTCTATGATTTCATAGTAACTAGGAACAAGAGGAAAATAGAAAACTGTGCTTGTTCTGCCATCTTAAACTGAATGATACCCACTTAGTTTTTTGATTGTGGAAATAAGTATACCACTGTTCTAGTTTCACTAATAGTTCTGTTGGATTTATAAGTTAGAGTTATTCTGGGTTTAAGAGTTAAAGAGTAAACTGCATAGATGGTAATTAACATAAGGAGGAAAAATAAGGGCCTTAGGAAGCTACCAGACTGAAAATTTAGAGAAATTGATTATGATAAACAGATGAGCTCATTGGCCCAAGAGGCTTTTCTGACCATTCTATTCATGTCTCTTCCCTTTCTCCATCACTCAAGATCCATACCCTGCTTGATTTTTCTCCACAATCTTTATTGCTGCTTGAGATTTTATTAATTATTTGTTTATTTTCTACCTATTCCATCAGATTTCATGAGGAAATGGCTTGTTTCTGTTTGTTGCAGTATCCTCAGTTCTTAGGATGATGTTGGGTACATGTCTGGTTCTTAATAAATACTTAATGAAAGAAAGAATGAGCCATGGAAGTTCATTATTGGAAGAGATCTTTAAAAACTACTTTAAATACCCATCTAAAGCTTGAATTGCTTAAATAACATGTCAACTAAGCAGTAATTCAGACATGATACTATGTTTGTTTATGCTTGGTTTTGGGAAACTTTCTACTTTCCATGACAGTCCATTAGTCCTCAGAAAGTTGGACCATAATGAAGTATCTCTCTGATATTTTTAAGGATCCTTTTTTATTCCTTGAGATAATGGAGGACAGTGATAATTATTCTTCCATGTGGTAGCATTTAATATATTTGGATACCGTTTGGATGCCATGGTTCTCCTGAGTAGTCTCTTATACTGGCCCCGGATCTCTTCAATTATTACTTCCTAGGCATGATTTCTGTTCTGTGTTACTGCATGGCTCTATATACAAATAGGTATAATGATAGAATAAGAAAGAGAATTCACAAGTATGTAACCATGACACAGCAAGAATTTCTTTATATGGTGATAAAGTTGATTCCTGTGGGGTAATGTCCCCCTTCCCTTCCAAAAGGTAGTGAGATTTGGTTATGGATCGTCTGTCCTGGTGAATTCTTAACTCTGCAAGTTTCGGGGGAAGAACTAGGGAAGCAAGAGTTGCCTCTTCCACTCGTAAGTCTCTATGTTTCTTTTATCTCATGTATATCCTATGCTCTTCTTTGGTTTGCTGACTGAGCAGTAATCTCAACACTGTCATGTTCACATTGTCATTTACATCAGTTATTAAAGCTGGACCAGCTTTTGTGGTTGGTCCTAGTCTATAAGTGTCTTCTCCAATCCTAGTTATTCTTTTCAGAATGCATTGCAAGTCAGATATGGCATTCAAAAGTAACCCAAATTTTCCAGGTATGGTCTGATCAACACAACATAGGTTTGGATTATTACCTCCTTTGTTCAATTAATACTGCCTAAAACTTAATCCGCTTTTTTGAAGCATCTGCCATGCTCATGACTCACATTGCCTTTACCTTCCACTAAACTCCCTGAGTCATTTTAATAGCTGATAAGTATGGTCTTCCCTGTCCCAAACTTATGCCTCTGGCTTTTTGAATTTGAGAACAATTCTCAAGACTTATTACTGCTAGATTTATTCTATTGTTCCAGTTGGGCAAGATCTTTTTATTCCATTGCTACAGCCTGTCAAGATCTTTCTGGATTCTAATTCTTTCATCCCAGTTAGACAATGTCCTTCTCAGCAATCTGCAAACCATGCTTTAATACATGTTCCTTTTATGTCTGCAAGTCAATAATAAAAATTCTGAGCTAGATAGGACAGGGTAAAGGAATTGAGATACATATGCAACTCCCTTCAGTTTTACATTGATCCAGTTTTCAGTAGACTTTGGATATAGTTGTTTAGCCTATTATTGATCCACATAATTATTTTGCTTCTAGTACATATTTCTCCATCTTATACAAAGGAAAATTGTGAAACTGTGTCAAACATCTTTCTGAATTCCTTATAGATTGGTTTCACAGATTTAACAGCATAACTTCACAAAGATGTGCAGGATGATGTCTGTTATCTTCTTCCTGCTTCTCCTAATCCACTGTCGACCCTGATTTGTGTCCCTGGAATCTGTCTTCCATGCACTGCATTAACTTGATTCCTTTGTCCTGCACTGGCAAGAGATTGCAGGAGGACATGAGGAGAATGAGATCAAAATATGTATTTCCCCAGATTGCTCTCTTCATAGCCAGAGATAATCAGTAGTTTAGTGTAAGTGGCTTAGTTCTTCTACCGAAGTCCACAATGTCCCTCCAATGGACTCTGCTTCAGCTGAAGATACAGCTACAACCCTCTCCAGGTTCCCATACATATTTTCCTCCTTGCCTCTTCAAACCTAAAGACCAGGGCAGGCTGCATAGTCTTGCAGCTTGTGTGATCATATAGGGTCTCATGCTTGGTTTAATGCTAGGCTATCCCTGTCGTGAAATTCTTAATCATTTTTTTAGTGGGGTGGGGGCGCCTGCAAATTGTGCAGACAGTCCTGTGGTCGGTACTGGTTCTCCCCAGTTGCTTTACTGTCCCTCTAAGCTTCCTTTAACCCTGACCCATATTTTTATGAGGATTCTCTTTTCTAAACTCTCCTCTAGTACGTTAATTTGTTATGTGTGCATCTGTTCCCTGCCTGGACCTTGACTAATACAGAAGGAAATGAGGTGAGTCTAATATTGTTTATGGAAGTCTTTGTTGGCTCCTAGTGATCATTGCTTCTTTAGGTTCTCTACACCTATTCCTTTATATAAACGATTCTAAAATCTTAGCTGAAATCAATGTAACTTTTACTTGTCTTAATTTGCCAAATCTTTCTTTGTCCCATTTGTCAAAGATTGGCTGGTATTTGCCTGTCTCCAGTTTTATTCCTCTTTACTGTTTTTGATCGTCCCTCAAAGGTCACTGCCAATGTTTGGTTTAATGATTTAATTTGAAGATTCTTTACAGACCTTTAGAAATAATTCAGGACCAGAAGTTTAACTATGCTTCCCCAGCTAAAGCTACAGTTTCCTCTTATCAACATGTCTTGTCTTTTTTTCAGTCCAAAGAGAGGTTTGCTTTTTCCTTGTCATTAGTCAATATATCATTGGCCCCCAACAGAGAACATTCCCTTCCTTTCCTTCTACTTGCACTCATAAAAGACTTAAAATACTTTTTTTTAAAAAAACCTTCCTCTATTTGGTGCTACAAACATCGTGAAACTTAATTCTGTGCCACCATCTAATATTAATTGTTTCCTCACTGTTTCTTTCATCAGATAGATCTTTTGAACCTATAGAGAGGACACAGATATTAACATACAAATTCAGAGACTGAAGTTAACCTCCACTCCCTTCCAGCTCTAAGAAGGAAGGATCCTTTATTGTTTCTGCCTCCTTAGGGCTGGCATCCTGTCATTCTGATTGGAATCCTAGGAACGGGAAAATATCAGATTGATTTTCAACAGAAAAGGCCTGGAAATAGAAATGATTATGGGGATTCAAGTTGGGACTACAAAGCAGAAAGGTTTCAGGTAACAGTTTAAGGAAGAATCCAGAAAGATGGTAGGTGTTAGGGAGGTACTGTCATGAGGATGGCTGAGGCCTAAAGAAAAGGCACATTTTGTTTCACTACAAAGTGTCTGTTCAAGAGACTATAAGTTTATTATCTATACTCTGCACTAACAAGAGTTTACTATTTTTTATCTTGTTTTACATGATTTTACTATTCAAGAAACTTAGGAAACTAAAGTTGTAAATATCTTTATTGTTAATTTCAGGACCTCACAGAAAATCTATTTATCTAAACATTCCATTTACCATTGTAGGGGCCATAGAAAAAATTTCTTTTTCTCTGAAATTTTGCAGAAAATCAACTTAGAAATGTAGGTGAATAGGAGAAAAGCATATAAAATTTATTTTACTGGGCATAACATAAGGAAATCACAGGAGAATGATTACCCAATGACCCAGTGGGGTACAGATGCTTATATACCCTTCTTCATAGGGCAAAGGAAGATGGGGGGAGTGTGGCAATTTGAGACATAATAAATGATTTTTAGGTGAAAATAAATGGATTTGGAGAAGATACAATGGCCTAGGACAAAGTATTTTGATCCCACAAAACAGACAGTGACTGGTAAATGATTCTCTTTGAAATACTGAATGGACCAAAAAGGAAGACAATGGTTTGGACAAAAGTCTGTCCAGGTCTTTTAGTCTTTGTTCTTGCCATATGAATTAAGTTAATGCAAATTCAAGGAAGGGAACAGAGGTAATTGTGTTCTTCTTTGGTGGGTCTGGACTTCAGGCAGATAAAGAAACTTCAGAGACCAGCTTCATCAAGTGCTTTGATAGAGACAGAGGATTGAGAGACAGGAAGGGGTAGGGGAAGGTCAAAGAGACCTTGAGGTTGCTTCTTTAGTTCAGTATGTCAAAGCTGCTGGGGTACCAGTCTCTGAGCCCCAATAACTTCATCAGAGAAAATACCTTTTCTCAGGACAATATAGCATGAAAAGAGTGTTTCCTCTTCAAAAATTCTCTTTGAAACCATATCCATCCCATGTTCACCAATCCTAAACAATAATATTGTGAATCTTCTGCAATCCTAGTCTAGCTCCCACTTTGAAGGATCCGCTGACCACCCCCCACATCTTATTAATACCTTCACTTTTTTCTCTCGAATTCAGACGTGACTAAGACTGTCAAAATAGCAATCTCCCTTAGCACAGTAAACAATAAAATTAGCTTTGCTTTATCAACAGATTATTTTCGGGCTGGTGTCAGCATTTAAGGATCTGATCACAGAATACTCTTTTCACGTAAACTTATTTACATCCTGGAGAACAAGTGTTTGAAGGAATACACTTGAGGGGATGTAGGCTCACAGGATTGTGCAGGAGGATTCAGTCCCTAAGAAGACCTAGATTCAAGCTATCAAAAATCATCTTTTCAGCCTGGCACAGTAGCTCACGCCTATAATTCCGGCACTTTGGGAGGCCAAGGCGAGCAGATCACAATGTCAGGAGATGGAGACCATCCTATCTAACACGGTGAAACCCCGTCTCTACTAAAAATACAAAAAATTAGCCGGGCTTGTGGGGCACGCGCCTATAGTCCCAGCTACTCAGGAGGCTGAGGCAGGAGAATCGCTTGAACCCGGGAGGCAGAGGTGGCAGTGAACCGAGATTGTGCCACTGCACTTTAGCCTGGGTGACAGAGTGAGACTCCGTCTCAAAAAAAAAGAAAAAAGAAAAGAAAAAGAAAAAAATCATCTTATCTTCAAATTACATGATATTTCTTAAGGAAAGCATCTCTGTCAACATGTTTGTATACACTAAGAGGAGTTAGTCCTTCCTTCATGTATTTCTTCTATGGATAATTTAATACCAGGTGTTATGGTCTGAATGTTTTCCCCAAAATTCATGCATTGAAACTTAATCGCCAATATGATAAGAGGTGGGGTATTTAGAAGGTGTGAAGTCATAAGGGTAGAGCCCTCAGGGATGAGATTGGGGCCCTTATAAAAGAACTTGAGGGAGTAGGTTCGTTCTGTCTCACTCTTCTGCTATGTGAGAACACAGTGTTCATCTCTTTTTCTCTTTCCGTCTCTTCCACCATATGAGAACACCTAGACAGTACCATCTATGAGGAACAGGCTCTCACCAGACAGCATACTTGCAGCGCCTTAATCTTCCTGGGCTCCAGAACTGTGAAAAATAAATTTCTATTGTTTATAAATTAGGCAGCCTCAGGTATTTTGTTATAGTAACACAAATGAACTAAGACACCAGTATGAAGAATTTTATTTTCAATTTTCTTGAAATCCAATTTGTCTTTCTTCTGCATTTTTTTCTTACGAAGGGTGGGTCTCAAAAGTTTATATCTGGAATTTTAAAGAGAATGGACTGAGATAAAGAGCTCTTAAAAGGTCCTCCAGATGGAACTTTAAAATTTCCATTAACTAATGCAATCTAGTACGCCTCATCTCGGTAAGGACAAGTCTTTGTCCCACAGCTGTCTGGGGTTTGTAGGAAAGCTACACAATTTTAGGAATCTCTCAGTAATCTGTTCAGTAGGCTTTATACAGGGAGATGAATCTAGGAGAATATAGCCGATGAGGGATATTGCCTGTGTCTTATACCCTCATCTCTCCAGATAGCATTACCTGTCGTCTGCTGTTTTGTCACCTGCTCATATCCTCTCCTCTCTGCCATTTCCTTCTCCACTGCACCTCCTACCCCAAGCTGACCCCACCAGGTGAGGTCGGCAGAAAACAGAAGCCTAATTCAAACCATTGCACAATGTTACTGTATCTCATAATTAAAAATATTAACATTAAAAAAGTTAGACATCTTTAACTACCTGAACCTCACATTTTTCATTTGACTGATGACTACTATAGCAACAGTCCTTAGTACCTCAAAGTTTGTTATTGTGACTAGAACATGAAAGAACTAAAAAAGTAAAGCTTTAAATGAATGTAAACCATTATTGAGATGTAAGGGTGGTAATAGGTATAGGTACTATTTCACATTAAAGTAAAAGTACAGTAATAGGAAAAATGATGTACTATCCTGGCCACTCTAAATATTTTTACTATATTAATATGGTTTTCAGAAAAATTTTAGTATAAGATAACGGCTGTCATTTTTGCCTATCAGCTCAGCTTTAGTTTTGAATTTAATTCATTCAGGCTAGAAAACCACGGCAGTGATCAAAGGCATAATTATAACATATTTATAGCCTATTATTATTGTAACATTCTGAAGCAAAGGGCAAAAATTCCACCCAGTGAACTTGTTCTTCCTGTTACTGACACAAGATTGAGACATTTAAATGCTAAGACATGGATCCCTGAGGCAGAACATAAAATATTTATAATGAAGGAAGTATGAGCCAATAAATTTCAGTTATGAATGTTTTTAGCTAGAAGAAATAATAAATAACTTTCCACAGGCAATATTTCAGTTCGCATTTATTGTACCTCATCATACCAGATTTTCAGGAAACAATAATGATTGCATAGTAGGATACTAAATTACTCTCATGTTTAATGAACGATTAAACTGTTAAGCTTTGATTAAGATAGAAGAGCCTTCCTAATTTGACTGTGAGAAGTGGTTTCCTTGGAAAGGTATAGATCGTGATAATACCAATAAAGAGATTTTAATTTATATACTTTCTATTGAATAAAAGTAATTTCAGATATAAGTAAGCCATGTAAAAGGATTACCAAACTCATAGGTTTAGGGAAGAAGGGAAAGGAGAGCATTTAAGTGATAGGGAAATGAATTATGTACTTGGGATGTCTTATCTCTAATCCATTTAAACAGTTTTAAAATTTGGTTGGGAAAATGGCCTAAATTACATATAATGATGCATAAAAATTGCTAGGACAAGTCAGGCGCAGTGGCTCTTGCTTGTAAACCTAGCACTTTGGAAGGCCAAGGCAGGAGGATCACTTGAGCTCAAGAGTTTGAGATTAGCCTGAGCAACATAGTGAGCCCTTGTCTCTACAAAAAATTTAAGTTAGCTGGGCATGGTTACACGTGCCTGTAGTCCCGGTGACTCCAGAGGCCGAGGTGGGAGGATTGCTTGATCCTAGGCGGTAGAGGCTGAAGTGAGCCATGATTGCATCACTGCACTCCAACCTGGGTGACAGAGAAAGACACTGTTTCAAAAAAATTAAAATTAAGAAAATAAAAATTGCTAGGAGATATTGTGGTACCTGGGAAATAATGCAAGATGAGAGGCAGAAGACTTAAATCAGAGTTCTGCCTTTGTAACTTACTAGCTATGTGACTCTGTACAAGTCAGTTATCTTGTTAGACTCTCCTGTTTATTTATGAGACAACAACAAGAAGACATATCTTGCATAGTTGTTGTATATATGAAGTGAGTTAACAGCCTGGGCTCTCCAGGAAGCAGAACCTGAGTGCAAGCTTGTTATCGGCTTTTGTGATCCTAGAAAAAGGTAGGAATGAGGGACAGGGAAACCAGGCCAAGAAGGAGAGAGAGCCAATGACTTGCCAGTAGACCGTGGTTATAAGTGCCACCTTCCCAATCACTAAGAGATTGAGAACTGCCACATGAAATGTCAATCAGGATCATCCATCTAGGGGAATAAGAAGATAATTTATTAACTCTATTTCCTTCCCCCAATGATCACCCATGCAGTGTGTTATGGGCTGAATTGTTTCTGTCCCCATCCTTGATTTATATGTTGAAGTCTTAACTTTCAGTACCTCAGAATGTAACTCTATAGGGTAACTATGTTGGATATAAGGTCTTTAAAGTGGTGATTAAGTTAACATGAGGCCCTTAGGGTAAGCCCTAATCTAATATGACTGGTGTCCCTATATAAGAAGAGGAAATGTGGACACACAGAGGGACACCATGGGGTTTGTATGCAAGAGGGAAAGACCAGGTGGCCATCTGCAAACTAAGGAGAGAAGGCTCAGAAGAAACCAAACCTGCTGACACCTTAATCTTGGACTTCTCGCCTCCAAAACTGTGAGAAAATACATTTCTGTTAGTGAAGCCACCCAGCCTGTGGTCTTTTGTTATGGCAGCCTTAACAAACTGATAGAGGGTGTTAACCTTCCCACACTCTGGGTGGTACATGTGTAAATGGAGAGTGGATTTCATTCCTGGTCCCAAGCTGAGGTGTCAACAGAATAGCCCCAAGTGGGAAATGAGAGGTAGATTCTTGGGGTGAAGTGCTGTCATGCTGCACCTAAGCCCTCACAGATCAGGTGGTCAAGTTGGTGTCTGGAACAGGACAGATGCAACTAAGAAAACCTGAAAAGGTGCACAAAAGGTATTAATACAATATACAACAGTATTTTTAAATGGCAAGTTTGTTACTAATAATCAAAACTACCTTTTACTACTTTATGGATTTATGTAGGATTCTTTAGGAATGCGTATGGCTCATGAAAGCATAATTACATCACTCAATTTCATTTTAAATCATGTTCACGTACAACTTTCTGAGACCAGAAAGTTGTACCAAATAGCCACATGTTTATTTCAAAGAGCAAGCAAAATTTAGTGTCTTTATAAAAAAGTAAACAAACTATATATACCTAAAATGATAAAGCATTAGACAAAATATAGCATTGCTTTCATTGTTTTTGTATATGTGCCTGCTTCCCTTGAAATCCATAGCACCAGGATTTGGCCTTCAAATTCCATGTACCATGGTCTATTGCAAAGAATCCTGAATTGGACACACTAGAAAGATGAGTGATTTTCTTGGTCACAGAAGGCGTGCATATGGTTATAAGTTTGGTTACATGAGACCACAAAAGCTTTCTGTTATATTTGTGGAGATGTCGGGAAATATCTCCATATTTCAGGGGTAGTTAAAGGGTTTGTGGATTGGTGAAGTGAGAAGGAGTGAGAGGAAATGTGGTTTCTGTGGGTGCAGAAATGGAGTCAGGAGTCCTGAGTGCTATGACATGAACAAGTGCGGAGGGATGTGCCCACGCAGAAATATCAGCGACTGAAAACTTACCAGTGACAAAGTTTGCATTTCAACAAACTTGGCATCTGACATGCTTCTTATGTACATTCTAGTCTAAGAAGACAACAGGCTGAAATCCCTCCTCAAAGATGGCACTGAGTAGGAAGTCAAACTGGTTTTCATACAGATATTATAAAAATGTTGCTTGCTGAGAAGCCTGATCAGTGTTGCTAAGATGAAATGTGAACACTAAAATTGCAGGCTTTGCAGAAGTCATCATTTAATAACTACCTTATTTACCTAATAACTACCTTATTTACCTAATAGTTGAAAACGGGAAAATAAGAAGAGACATATGTACTTGCTCACCCACTGTTTAGCTTTGTGTTCATCTCTGGCTGGATGCCATTTCCAGGTGTTTGGCATTGAGCCAAAGACTAAAATTAAACATTTGGTACAGCTCTGGGTGAGACACAGGGGTGATGTAGGAAAGCTTGTTCAGTTCTTGGCCCCTGACACTACTATTAGTGCCTCACTTTTCAGGGCTGTCAAGTGTACCCACCCATTTAAAGGAAAATGGAATAAGATAGAAAAGTGATTAGAAAAAATCTATTAACCCCCATATATTAAAGCAAAGTCTCCCTTATAGCACACTGTTTGCTTAAAAATTTTAAGTACATTTTCATTTCTTTGGAAAAAACACGTAGGATGAGTAATGCTTTTATTCTTTTCAGGGGTTGGTCCAAAGCATATTCTAACAGTGCTCATAGATGTATGACATTGTGAAAATAAAATTTGGAAAAGCAAAAACCAGAAATTCAGACATCAAAAAATATATAGGAGTTTTCCTATAGATGAATTCATCAGGTTGTATAATTTAATTCTCAGTTTTATAGATATGAAAACTCGATTTCGGTAGTACTACAGAGGCGACTACAGATTGGTGCCACAATCAAAGGCACAATAGAATGATATCTAATGTAAATTAGAATGAATCTGGATTAATTTGTCACTAACATGGAGAGGTCTGCTTGATTTGCTAGCCATATATTATAGGACAATAGGGCCTTAGCAAGTGCTTATCTTCTGGATAGGTGTACTTCATTGCTTTGAATGCTTTGTTGTGTATTGACGAAAAACAAAGAAAGGTTGAGAAATGACATAAACATAACGTTAAAGAAAAGTGAAAATAGTTCAAAAGTAAAGGATCAGTGGATTTCTAATCGTTGCTGACCATTCCTTCATTTTTGTTATCAGAAAGTAGAGAGTACAGATCTTTGTCAATCAGATAAGTGAAGCCATACTGACTGGCCTCTCTCCACGACTACAGAGACCCCAGGGACAGACCTGATACGGTTTTCTATGCTAACGTTCTATAAAAAAGCTGTAAGAGCTCAGCAATAGCCATCAGGTGTATTGGTCATGGGTGGAATGGTCAGAAAAGCATTTGCCCCAGTATAGGTAACTTTTCTTGCATCAGAGATGAAGCCTGGGTACTGCCTACTTACTCTTTTTGATCTCCAATGTTTATAAAATGCCCAATGTCTAGGGTTCAAAGAAAGGAAAAGGGTACAGGAGGATATGCATGTTTAACATTTTGATACCTGTATCACAATGGTGGCTCTGCTTTAAGATCCTCAATATGGACTATGCTTACTTTGATCTCACACACATTAGAAGGGAAAATTGAAGGGCTGAGAGACATAAATCCTTTCTGTGGATTTATGGCCTAAAATTATAACCAAAGTATGCCCTTTCCCTGGCTTGAGATGCCTGGAAAGCAGGAATTTGCAATCATGAAGGTTCCTCAAAGAACAAGGACTTAAGGCAAGGGGAGATGGTTCACCTTGACACAGGTGATGTTTTTGTCTCAGCCATGGGGGAGCCTGATAATGCACTTGACCCAATATGCCCGTAGAGTGAACAGAATTCCCATCCCTAAATTCATCTCTCAAGCTCCATACAGTCATTTTTTTTTTACTTTATTGATTACTATGTTACCCTCCTATAATCACACCTTCGTTTCTTTCCACACACACAGCCCTCTTCTGCAGCTTTGTTAAAATAATTGATTGAATCTAGTTAAGCCCTTTCTTTTATTTTTTGGGCATGAGCAACATTGGATCGTTCACTATTCTACAGGTTGTCCAAAAAAGTCTGGAATCATTGTCAAACAGTATGTTGGTTATATTTTCAAACAATATATGAAATATGTTTTCTTGCAACCTCCTGATACATTTTCGGATGAAATGTTTTAAAATTTAAAGCATATATCTAAATACTTAGGTATTAGTTTTAAAAAATACAGTAAGTACAGTACTTTCCTTAGGTTTCTAGACTTTTTGGATACTCAGTTCTATATTCATTGTACTTTTCCAGAGTAAAAATTAAACCCATTGCTTGATATATCAACAGATCATAACCAACAATATTTTGAACATATAATTTTGAAAATATAATTACCAAACAATTTAAAAATAGGTTTATCCATGTTTCCCAACTTTTTAGATACCTCGTGATTCTTTTAGACAAACGCTCAGGGTCACACTGTTTAAAGCTTCAAATAGAACAGGACCTAATGGTATTTACTGTCACTTAATCTTAGCTACTGACTGATTTGTTACTGAGGCTCTGTCTTTTTTATTTTTTCCATGTCACATAATCAGATTTTTTAGATAGGAATTTCAGAATTCTATTCCCTGAATAAATAATGAATGCTCACAAAGAATCCCAAATGTTCTACCCTTGACTTTGTATAGTTTGCTCCAGAACAATTATTGTAGCATCTAAATCAGCAGGAACTGTTCATTAGAGATGTGAACTCTGGAAAACAAATCCACCATGCCTCACTTGGCAAGGCTGTTGTCAGCCTTGCATGCAGTTTGTCCTTATAATAAATAAAGAAGTAAGTAATAATAATGGCACAAATTAAATTTATGCCCCACAAAGTTAAAAATATTGCCAACATTACTCACAACATCTGGGTGCAGAGAAAGACTTACTATGACAAGAGAAATTAATACTAATAATAATCAGAAGAAGAAGAAGAAATAATAATAAGGGGAACAGACAGTATGTAGCATTGAGAACCACTCCAAAAGTATTTTAACACCTCAGCTGAATTCATACTTGCAGCTTCTCTCAAGTGTGATATTAAGTCTTAACCAGAGTCTGGCTAGATCTGTAGGCCTCTAGGGCAAGCCTTGGAGCTTCAGTGACTTGTGCAGGGACAACATGTGGTTGAAAGCCACGGTAATCTCTGTCTGGGAATCAGGGTCAGACAGTCTCCCGAAGCTGGTGAGCTGCTTCTGTTTGAAATCTCCTTTCTGAATGTTCTTGGGCCTGTGATGCTTACCTTCTGAAACCTGAATCCAGGGTCTGACAAGTCCTAACATACTGTAGCTCCTGATACCTACAAAGTCTTTACTCAGTCTAGCCTATTGATTCCCTGAACTTGTTGCCTGAGGCAGAGAGGGAGCTAATTAAAAGAAAATGGAGCTTTGAAAATCTCTCTCAGATGCTGCCACAAACCTTGGGAATTTGAATCACTGCCCTACCTAGGAGCTGACAACAAATCTTTCTCCATGCTGCTGGACTAGGAGTGAGATGCCTTTAAAATGGGGGAAAAAAAATTACAAACCTCCCTGTTCCCATCTTATTTTCTCTCTAAGATTTTAAATGAAGTAAAAGATATTTTAGAGTCAAAAAAAAAAAGATATGTGCATGCATGTATGTGTGTGTGTGTGTGTGTGTGTATGTGTGTATTTTGGATCACCATAGCATATATTTCCTGGGTATTTATAAATATCAGTTAAATTTTTAAAAAATTCTTTCTGTGCTATAAGGGTGGTTTATTTCATTGTATAGGTAGGAAAAATGAGACAGAGAGAAGTTAGGTAATTTTTCTTAAGTAATCTGAGTCAGCCAGAGAGACAGTTGGATGAGATTACAACTCAGAGTTGCTGACACTGAAATACATGTGGAAACCACTAGACCACATCGTTATCTTTCTTTTTTGAATTGACTATAACAAAACAGCACTTCTGTGCTTACAAAATCCTTGACTGTTTTTTTTCTGAAGCAGTTTCTAGGTAGACAGAACAAATAAATCATAAAATTGTCACTTACCACCAGCCATAATGACCCATCCCTTCCTTTTTGAACATATCATGACCATCAGAGAGTGGGGAAAATATTTAACACTGAGACCCTAATATTCGTTGTTTACACTTATGGCCATGTTCAGATTGTATCACTTCCAAAAAGCTGCAAAGGCATTTTGCCAGGATGGCTCCTTCTTCTGAGGCAAGGGCCAGAAAGATGAAAATAGACCACAACGCTATCACTAGATGAAAACAATAGACTGGGACTCACCGTTCAGAAATCCTGAACCTGCTTCCCACATCAGATAATTTGCTAGCTGCCCATGGGAATTCATCATCCTACATTTCGAATAAAATCACAGGTAAAGAAAAATCAGAAGACAGAAGTTTATTCCTGAACAACCAAAATAGGCCTTTTCTAATGACCAAGAGTGATTCACATTCAAGATTCAAAACTCAAAATATAGAGTACATGTCTTGGTAGCATAGGGTAGGCCTGTAAAAGTTAACAACTATGGATCAATCCAGGTTCAGACTCTTGTATTCTCATTTTCTCCAGAACTAGAAAGGTGAGAAGCATAAGCTACTATTCCAGATATAGCAGAAAACCAGAACCACCTGGAGGAAATGGGACTTTCATGTAAGATATACCAGTTATCTACAGCTGTGTAACAAATCATCCCCACACTTGCTCTGTGAAAACAAACAAATTTATTATTTATCATGGTTCCATGGGTTGGCAGGGTGGTTCGTCTTCTGCTTTGCCTTCTTGGCTCATTCAGGCAGCTGCATTCTACTAGCTAGTCAGCTGGACTGTCCAAGGTGGCCTCATTATCATGTTGGTGTTGGCTGTCAGCTGGGTCACATCAGGTCTCCCTGTCTTCTGCTGCTTCAGTAGGGTAGATTGGCTTCCTTACCTGGAAGTTTTAGGGCAGTTTTCCAACAGGGCAATAATAGTGCTTAAAAGTTCCAAACAGAAACTCTAAATAGTGTTTTTTAAGGAGTCAGTTTTAATGAGTACATGACAAAAGACAGGAGAGTATGATGACAATTTTTAAAAAGTACAATGAATAAAGCTGTTGTTTTAGGGCTACAACTTGTCTCAGTGCTTTTGGGAGAGACTAATTCTGTGGTGATTGAGGTTTTACATTTCCACGCAGTTTCCATTTGAAGAATACTTGAGAAAAACATGCGAAGACCTATACTTTTGTTTTTAGAAACTTCATTGTTGAATTCCAGTTATTGGACTAATGTCATTAGAGAACTTTCAATGTGACCCTTCTGTTTGAGTGATTCAATTCATGTCTGTATCAATTTCTTTTTCTAAATCTTGGATTTATGCAACCTAAAACACTGCTGGAAGGAATAAAAATGGTGGTGAAACAAGGAATACAATCTAATATAATGGTTTTGTCAGGAAAAAAATACAGGTTGTTTCTGTGAGAGTTTCTATGTGTCCATGGTTAGATACATTATTATCTGGGAAAGAGAGTGATGGGCGTGGGGGATGGGGTGCTGGATAACATGGAGAATTGGAAAAAAATAGTGCTTGTTTCCAGACCAAACTTCAGGGGTTAGCCTTAGTGAAATGTTGTTTAGTTTTTCTTTATGGGGCAGACAGGCTCTTGTGAAATGAATGAGAATTTAGGACTTTGTTATGCCTTCTTATGGCTTTAAAACTTCCTTTTCTCCAGCATCTCTCCACCTGTGCCCATGGAAGTCTAAGTGGCAATATTATGACCCTCCAGTATGTGTCATCCAAACCAGCGGTCCCCAACCTTTTTGATACCAGGGACTGGTTTCGTTCAATTTTTCCATGGCCAGGGTTGCGGGATGGTTTCGGGATGAAATTATTCCACTTCAGATCATCAGGCATTAGTTAGATTCTCATAAGGAGCGCACAACCTATATCCCTCATGTGCACAGTTCACAATAGGGTTTGCACTCCTATAAGAATCTAATACAACTGCTGATCTGACAGAAGGCAGAGCCAGATGATAATGTTTGCTTGCCTGCCACTCACCTCCTGCTGTGTGGCCCAGTTCCTAACAGGCCACTGACCAGTACTGGTACCATGGCCTGGTGGTTGTGGACCCCGATCTAGATCATGAAGCTCAGGAATGGTCTCAGCTGAGGAATAATATTGGCAGTAAGAAAGTTTGTGCGTGTGTTCTAACTGTTAAGGTTCTAGCAAGCCTTTACTAATGTCTTCTTCAGCTGAATAATTGTTTGTTATCTAGTTGGAGGAGATACTAAAGAAAGTGTTAAAGGTCAAAGTTTTCATTCTCTTTCATTTCTTTTAGTTTCCTACTTCTGGAAGGGAAAAAAAGTTTAAATTTTAAGGGATTTGATGTTGTTAAATAAAGACATGATGTACATATTGGCATGTGCTATCACAATGTGGTGCTGGAGTAGTCATGGAATCAGAATATATTAGAATTTTTAAAAAATCTCGACTACATTCCAGTGTAGATAACCACTGCTTGGTTGGATGGTTTGACTTCTAGTAGTATAATGTTTACTATTGTGAGACAGCTAGTTTCACTGTTGGATAGCACAAATTGTCAAAAGTAATTTTCGTATTGAATCAAAATATGCTAATACTTTCATTCGTTGGACCTGCTTTGGCCTAGTGGGTTGAATAAAATGGCTGTATTATAACGATCATCTGTGTAGCACGTATTGTTTTAAATGTTTTACATACGATAATTTATTTAACCGTCATAACCCTGTAAAGTAGATACTTTTATTAAACCCACTTTACAGATGTGAAAACTGAGGCATTGAAATATTATGTTGAATTTCCCAAGGTTGTGTAGCTATTAAAAAGCAGGATTGGTATTTGAACCCAGGCAGCTAGATCCCAAAGCCTTTGCTATTAACAAGTACAGATACATATCAAACTGCTAACAACTGCCAACAGCAATATTTAGTAATTGATATAAGAAACTACACACATCAGCAGCTGTTGCAACCAATAAGCATTTTGTTTTACATTCCCAAGCATCTAATTCTGCAAACTCAGAAAGCAATTAACCATAATCCATTGAGAAAAACACCGAAGTTTTTAATGCTTATTCCTGTAGGTAGCCCTTGAATACTTGAGACAAATGCCCTGCATTCCTTAAGACTTCTTTCCAGGCTAAACCTCACTAGTTCTTAATAATATTAATACTTCATGTTCATCTTCAGCCAGAAAATACTTGCTGAGCACATAATTTTCCCCCAGACACTGTACTAGGCACTTCATAAAAATAAAACACCTGCAGATTCATTTCTTGAGCAGCTTATGGGTTTGGGGGGAAAGAAAAATAAGTTTCAATTGTTTTAAAATGTTAGAAAGAATTATAATAGAATTATGCTCAAGGTTCTTTGGGAACAGAGAGACCTCTAAATATTACTGAGGTATTAAGGAAGGATTTCCAGAGATGGTTATACTTTAATTGAGACTTGAAGGATTGGTAGGAATAAGATAGGAGGGAAATACTATAACAGCAGAAGAAACAAATGGGCAAAGCCTTGGCAATATGACAATATGATTTGTGCAGAGAACTGCAATTTAATAAATAAAATAAAATGTACATCTAGCGAGATGGCTGGAGATGAGAGGACAACTGGGTTTTCTATTCTACACTGAGATGGAAGGAAGCCATTGTGATAAGTTTAGTTTGCAAGTGATTTCATTCAACAAATATTTGTTGGGTTTATACTATATTTAAGCTGTGCTAGACATTTGCTATTTGTTGTGAGCAGGATAGAAATCATCCCTGTCTTCTTAATACTTATAGTCAATTGGAAAATGACAAGTGATAACAATAAATGTGGTGCTATGACAAGGGACATATAGAAAGCGATAAGAATACACATTTCCAGAATCTAATTTGTCCTGGGATAAGGATCCCTCTTCCTAAGGGAGTGAAAGTAGTTCATTTGGAAGGTGATTAGGGAAGAGTGGAAAAAAAGATTAAGAAAGTAGGAAACCCAATATGGAATGCATTAATGACCAGGTCACTTATTTGAACAATGGGGGATCAGTCCCACTGTGGAACTCTGGAAGACTGTGTAGAGCATGCCTCAGAATTTTTATATCTGAGGGGTGAAGAAGCCAGGATATTTATCTATCAAATCCAAACTATAATTGATTGAAGATCGTTCTTAAAGATGTCAACTCCACAACATTTCCAGGTTTGCCAGCATGTAGGATGAGTGTAGGTTTGCAAGCTCCTGTAGCCAGAGAAAGCTCTCATGCAGAGTCACGGTGCTTGCAGTAAAATGTATTCAGGTATAGTGTCCCATACAGAGTCTTTTGTTTTGTCAGTGGCTAGGTGGTTGGTCACAGTCTAATAAAATATAATGGGATTGATAATGAGATGAGCTATTATCTCTGTTGCTCTAACTGGTTCCAAGGCCAAATTTGAAACATATCATTTGTGTTTTCTACCAGTCATTCTGGATTTCCCTCACCTTGTCAACACTTTCACTGATCTAAATTGTTTGCCTGGTGAGATTATGCAGAACATCATCTTTTCATCCCTAAGTGGTCTGAACTTTTAGTTCTCCCTTCACAGGAAGCTGATGACCAGGTGTACTGTTCAGTTTGCCCTTGCCATCATCTTTCATGGCCACCCATGAGTTGGGCTGTAGTGCAAGAGCAGTCACCTGATTAATGGCTTGCCCCAACATATAGAACAAACCTATCAGGATATAGGAATGCACCATGGGACTATATGTGTGACCTGAAGAAGAAAGGTTGATGACTTGGGGTGAAGAGGGGTCTGGGCCACCTCTTCACATTAACTTATCTGATCTGGACCTTTTAGAACACAATCCCCATTTCCACTGTACTCTGAATTTTTACTGTTTTAGGATAGACGGGGAAGGATCTGAAGGTGGCTATTTCCTGATGGGCATTTTCAGTTTCATTGTCATTTGATATCTCATGGCCTTGCATTTAGCATCTACCAGGGCCCATGCAACTAGTTTCTACTGGTAGCTTGCCAGAATTTCTCTTTTATTTGTTTTCTTCTGCATATGAGATGGCCTTGCTCTGAAATCTTAGATTCCACCAAACAGTTTAATTTGCCTTATATATCTCTACCAAAATGAAATTTGATGGGTCAGATGGCCAAATGGCAGATCTTTAATCTGCTGCAGAGTCCTCTCTTTATCTAGTCTTTAACAAATTTGGGAACTGTCAGTATTACCCTATAAATGTGTAAAAGCAGTAGTTCCAAGTATAGTATATGCTATATCTAAACTATAAGGAGGTCTATTAAGGGATATGCTTTTTTTCTTAGTGGCAGAAGGGGCAAGGTATGTGAATTTGTCCTGTAACTTTGAGGGTATGTCCAAGCATTCCTCCAGGCAATAAACCTCTAAAACTTTACTAATATGGCAGGATTTTGATTAATTTTTGGGGTTGTCACCAGCGTACATATGGATATTACTAGTGTCACATATATTTGCATTTCTTGCTCTCCAGCAATATCAATATGATGCAGAAGTGCGATGTTTATGAAAATTTTAAGATTATCCAGAACTATATTATGACAGAGGGCAGAAGAATTCCCTTAGCTAGAAGCAAAACTGTAAATATGTACTGATATCCACCCCAGGTAAAAGCAAACTGCTCTTAATCCCTCTTTTTTTGATGGAGATGGAAAAGAATGCTATCTCTAGATGAGTAATCTCATATTAAGTTCTAGAGCCCATGCTGATCTGTTTTAGTTAAGACACTTCATCTGACTAAATGTCTGCAGTTCAGTCTTTTACCTTCAGACCTTCTTACGTCCATCTGGTTGTGTAGGCTAATGCCAGTGAATTAAATGGAGATAAGGTGAGCACCATTATGTCTGCATTGTTTAATCTTTGAGAGTGCTACAATTATTTGCTATTCTGTCCAGAATGTAATATTGCTTTTAATTTACTATCTTGACCTGGGGCATGAATAGTTTCAAGGGTTTTCACTAGGCCTTTATTATCCAAAATGGCTCTAACTCCATATGTCAGGGAACCATTGTGAGGATTCTGCCAGCAAGCAAATATATCCAAAAAGATTATGCACACAAGATTCTAGTAAATGATCACAGGGTCAATGGGCTCACAGTGAGATGGACTTTGACCAGGACTTTATTTATTGCCTGACCTCTGTATGCTTTCACTTTAACAGGGGACCGTGAAGGCATGTTGGGTCCTGTATTAGTCTATTTTCATGCTGCTAATAAAGACATACTCAAGATTGGGTAATTTGTAAAGGAAAGGGGTTTAATTCAGCATGGCTGGAAAGACCTCAGGAAGCTTACAATCATGGTGAGAAGGTAAGCAAACACATCCTTCTTCACATGGCAGCATCAAGGAGAAGGGCCAAGCAAAAGGGGAAAATCCCCTTATAAAACTGTCAGATCTTGTGAGAACTCACTATCACGAGAACAGTATGAGGGTAACCACCCCCATGATTCAATTATCTCCCATTGGGTTCCTCCTGCGAAACATGGGGATTATGGGAACTACAATTCAAGATGAGATTTGGGTGGGGACACAGGAAAACCATGTCAGGTTACCTCTTGTCAGTATCAGTTTAGACCTTGTATTCAGTGGCTCTCATAAAATTTAAGTATTTTCCTTTCCCAAACTCATAGAGACTTTGGTAAATGGCCTTAGGTCATTGTGAGAAAGAATTAGGGTGATGGCTATGGTATATATTTGCTGTAACCTTCTGGAGTCCTTCTTAAAGGCAACAATCATGTCATTCATTTAAGGAGTCCTGTGTCTGAAAACTGACTCAATCATAGAAACTGCTTGAGAGATTATAATCTTCCATTGCAGTAATTGACATTAGCTTTTCCCTTACCAGTTCTAGATCTTTTTGTTGTTGTTGTGATCATGTTACATACTCATTGGCTAACCATTAATGTCCTCCCTAGAAACACCAATAATCTATTTGCCATTACCTCAAATATCTGTAGGTCAAGCCCCATGGTTGTTGATATGATTTGACTCCGTGTCCCTACCCAAATCTCACCTTGTAGCACCCATAATTCCCACATGTTGTCAGAGGGCCCAGTGGGAGATAATTGAGTCATGGGGGTGGGTCTTTTCTGTGCTGTTCTGTGATAGTGAATACATCTCACAACATCTGATGGCTTTAAAAATGGGAGTTTACCTGCACAAGCTCTCTCTTTGCCTGCCACCATCCATGTAAGATGTAACTTTCCCCTCCTTGCCTTCCCCCATGATTGTGAGGCTTCCCTAGCCATGTGGAACTGTGAGTTTTCCATTAAACATCTTTCGTTTGTAAATTGCCCAGTCCTGGGTATGTCTTTATTAGCAGCATGAAAACAGCCTTGATGTTATTCACTGTAACTGTCAATATCTGACTTGCTATTACAGAATCCTAATGTCTCCATGGACACTCAGTCCAGCTCCATTGCAATATCTCCTTCCTTTATAAACACTGCGCAATAGAGAACAGCCATCTGTGAGCTTTTCAATGATGCTGCTGCCCCATTCCCTACCGCATTTCCTATTCACTACTGTTTCAATGAAAAGAGTGTCTTCTGCTCTACTTCTGCCCTCAGTGGGGAACACAGAAAACTGCTGGGCTTTCTCATGTTATGCAGTAAATTCATCCCAGCATACGCACATCTTTAAGACCTTTGACATCCTCCTCAGTACTTTATCTAGGCCGTTTTAGCAACTCTACTTCATTTACTAGAGGCCATTGTTATTTCTTAGCTTCAAACAGACATTGTGGTGCAATATTTACACTGTCTCCAGGCACTCTTATCAGGATATTAAACTAGAGGCACAGAAGAGGTCTCTATTATTCAGCTTATCCTTCCCCCAATTCCCATATTACCCTCAATATCCATCCCAGGCATATTCTCCTAGTTCCTGCTTTAGCCAGATCCTCCCATTCTTTTGGTGAATACTTGCTTTGCTCCTGTGGTAGGAACAGTATTTCCCTGCTCTGATGATACTGAGATGTGACCCTAATTGCTTGTCCAGAAACGGTGAGTTGAGGCAAATACAGCTCCTGAGAAATGAGCATTCTCTTGCAAATCCTTTGCCTTACAGCAGGGGAGAGTTTTTCATAGACTTCAGGCAATAGGAGCCTGCCCTCCTATAACAAGTGAAGTCACTTTTGGCATCCCACAGGATTCTAGAGGTTCAAAATTCTCAAACATATTTACTCGGATGTCTGCATCCTACGTCATATAATCTAATTCCTTTCCTGACAGAGGATTTTAATTCGGCCTCCTTCGTAACTCTTTCACCCCTCCAATCAAATTTTGGGGCTGATTTAAAGCAATGTGTGCTCCCTGGCAACAAGTGATAAAGATTTTTTTTTTAATGTTGCCATGAAGACATTCTGACTGTCACCCCCAGTCCTGTTGACAATTGTTGACCTAAGAGTGTCATTTTCTTCCTTCAGGGGTTTAATGGCTGTTAACCATACCCAACCAATTTCACAGACTTTAAGATCATGTGTTGCCTTCTTACTTCTACCTGATCCCAGTTCATCAAAGATGAAATCTAAGAATTTGCTTAGTAATAGTGATGCTATTACCTACAGCATGCTACAACTTATCACCAGCCCATGTGTTACCAGCAATGGGACCTTGTTGCTATCTGACTGGTGAATAATCAATTCAAAAATGCAGTCCGAAGTTTTGTTTTTTAGGTCTATTTTAGCACTAATTGTCTTAAGTTCAGTTCTTTCAAAAGCAGAACTTGAGATAAAAGATTTGAGTGAAAGCAGTTTGAGAGGTGGGTCTGCAAAAACTTTTGTAGGTAAGGGAGGAAGAAAGACAGAAGATAACAAAGTCAACACAGGGTACATTAACAGAGAAAATTACAACTTAGGAAACTAGTACCTAATCCCACCAGAGACCTCTGAAAGACTATGCAGAGCATTCTTCAAAATTGTTCCCCTCAAAGTGTGAGGAAACTGAAAGTTTATTTACAAATTCCCATTCATAGTTTGTCAATTGCTGCTCCTGAGTATGCTAACGCCCCAGCATTTCTGGCCTGCCCTACACGCTAGCCAGGCATACTCTCGTAACTAGAGAAGGTGATCAGGCATAGTCACAGGTGTTTACACTATGAATATGTCAGCCTGTACAGAAATGGTGAAAACTGACCAGACATGGAAGAGGAGCGAGCATCTGCTATAATGCATCAAATGTTAGTAGCAGTATGGGGAAAGACGAGACAGAATAGGTAAATATTAATAATTACACAAGGCCAGTTATAAACTATTTTAAAAATGGATACTATTTTTATGTTTTTTAAGAACATAAGTGTTTTCTTCTCCTTCTTCTGGAATCAAGTATATTCCAACTAGGACAAAGAAAAGAGACAGACACTCTTAAAATAATAAAAGATAATGAAAGTCCACAGCACTGTGAAAATTCTGATGATTTTGCAGGTACCATTCAAGGAGAGTTGGCCAGTGTGAGATTGCTTTTCCCTGTATCTCTTCTCCATCTCCATCTAGAAAAAACTTAACAGAACTGACAACTAACATGAGAAGAGGTGTGACCCTGAGAATGAGGAAAAAGGGGCAAAAAAAAAAAAAAACTTGTTAAGGGAAAAGAGGACACAATATTCAAGAGCTAAACATTCCTGAGGCTGGCTATTTTGACGGTGAAGAGGTTAGTAGCATGGAATAAAGGGGCTGCTCTTGAATTTCCATACCTCCCTTGTGGACCTTCTAATACTTTTTAGTAACTACAACTTTAGCCTGAAGTAAAAGATTGTTTTATAAAGGCTCCTGGATCCTTTTGTGTTCTTGACCCAGAAAAATAAGAGCTTTGGGGATCATGAAGTCTACTCTTCCTTCCCACCCCCATTTTATTTCATATTAGGGAAGTAGTACTGAGGTTACCAAGGGATTCTAACAGGGGACATGAACAGATTTGCGTGTCTGGAAAATGACTCCTTGCTACCATGCCTTGTGAAACTATGTTAAAAAAAGAAAGAAAAAATGGAGAAAGGGAAATTCATCAGAAGGCTGTCACTATAGATCAGGCAAGGACGTATAATGGTTTGATTTAGGATGGTGGCATGAGGACAAAAGTAAGGGTGGCGTTTTGAGATATATTTGGGAGGTGGTGACTCAATGATTGATTTAATTTGAAGCAAATAGGAGGAAATAATGGCTCCTTTGGCAAGTGGGTAGATACTAGTGCTATTTCATGAGATATTACGTAATTTGAGGAAGAGAAGGATAATTGGAGATAGATGCATATAATGAATTTAGTTTTGAGTTCAAAGTGTTTAGGACACATTCAAATGGAGATGTCTAGTAGGAGTTAGATGCGGAGCTCAAGATATGAGTTTCGCTGGAGACAGAGTTTTGGTAGGAATTATAAGATAGAAAGTACTTGGAGTCATGTGAGAGCACAAGATGGCTTGGAAGTAAAATGTAGTGGGAGGAGTAGGAGACCTAACTTGGAGGTTACTAGGGATTATGTCAAGCAATGAGCAGCCAAGATTTGCATGTTTTGTCTTGAAACACTACAACAAATAAATATTATTTGGTAAAGAATTTAGAATTTCCAAAATATTTGGTTGTGGAAAGAGATATTCAGAGATCATAGCTGAAGGCCAAGAAGGGATTTCAAATGTGGTTATTTGGATGAAGGAAAAAGGGGTTGAGGTAAGAATTCATACTCTGGTGGTAGCTGGGTGGGCTAAGAACTAACTAAAGTAACAACTGGTGGGTGGCAAAGCATTCGCCTTAATCTAAAGGTGGCAGCTCAGTGGAAATTCTGCGTTGGTAACTGCAGGAGGATTGGTGACCATCTCTGAGTAGAGTAATGGGCTTGGCACTGTGGCCTGGAGCAGTGTGAGCGTTGAGAAGTGTAGGAATATTGTATACATGAGGATAGCACCCTACCTGTCTTATGATGAGATTTGCATTTTATAAAGATTACTCTGAAAGGTGCAGATGATAGATTCTGGAGGTGCAGCCTGGCTCCAGGGGGACAATTTAAAAGGCTACTGCAAATGCCCAACAGAAAAATAATGGGTCCTTGAACTAAGGCAGCAGCAGAAGGAGTGAAGAGGAATCTGCACACATGAGAGATACTCATATAAAGTAATCTCTATGACAAACTGGCTGATGAGATGCAGAGGATGAAGGGCAGTGATGGCAAGGGAGGAGTGTAGGATGGCTTTCTATTTCTGACTTGCTGACCAAGTAGAGGGTGGTGTCAACATCTGGGGTAAGTCATGAAGCAAGAGGAGCAGATTTTGGAAGGAGGGGGAGTAGAAGAAAGATTCTCTTTTAAGGTTGTTGATTTTGAGATGCCCTTAGGAAATCTTGCCAACAATGCCAAGTAGTCATTTGGCTCCAGAGATCTATTATTATAGCTAGAGACGTGGGTTTGAGTTAATGGATGTATGAATCGTTAGAATATAGATGTCTACTAAACAATGGTTATGGGAAGGACACTGGGTAAGACTAAGTATATGAGAAGAGGAGTGGTTGAAGATGGAGCACTGGGTCACATCAGCATTATGGGGACAGATGGAGGAGGCAATGAAAGCTAGAGAGACCGGAGCAAAACGTAAAAGGAAAGTCAAGAGAGTAATGTCACAGATGAAATGAAAGACAGTTTCAAGAAGGGAAGAGTTGTGTAGATTCTCAAATACTGCCAAAAAAAAATCACGAAATTGCTCACTGAATTTGATAACATGAAGCTCAGTCATGACCTGAAGCAGAACAAATTTTGAGGAGAACTGCAACACAATTAAAAATGCATGGATTGAAAAGTGATAGGAGGACCATATCGTGCTCAGAAATCAACTCCAGATGTATTAAGGGATTAAATGTGAAATCTTTAAAACTTTTAGAAAAAAAATATAGGAGACTATCTCAGGTGTTTTGAGTAATGAAGAACTCCTTCAAAAAAGAAACGAATAGTGTTAACATAGAACAAAAGTCTTAAATTTAACTACTTTGGATTGAAAAGCTTCTGTTCATCAAAAGGTATATAAATAAAGTTAAAAGTTTCCAAGTAACTGAGACAAAATTTGCAACACATTTAACTAATAAAGGGTTAGTTTCACAAACATACACACACACACATTTTTAAAACCCTTATAAATCATTAAGAAAAACAAGTAACAAAATAGAAAAATAAACAAATAACATGAATACACATAAAACCAAATGAGAAATAAGTGGGGAAGAAAAGGTATTTAATCTCTTTAATAATCAGAAAAATGTAGATTAAAAGCATAATCGAATATAATTTTATAGCCACAAAAATCAAGAAATCTGACTATATCAAGTGCAGAGAAAGATGAGGAACTATGTTAAAGTTTATACACTGCCGGTGGGGTGACAAATTTGTACAATAACTTCAGAAGACAATTTGACATTTCCTTGAAAAGTTGGGCATTTGCATTTCTTTCTTTTCTTTTTTGTTCTTTCTTTTTCTTTCTTTCTTTCTTTTTTTTTGAGACAGACTCTCGCTTTGTCACCCAGGCTGGAGTGCAACAGCATGATCTCTGCTCACTGTAACCTCCACCTCCCGGGTTCAAGCAATTCTCCTGCCTCAGCCTCCTGAGTAGCTGGGATTACAGGTGGCCACCACCACGCCTGGCTAATTTTTTTGTTTTTAGCAGAGATGGGATTTCTCCATGTTGGCCAGGCTGGTTTTGAATGCCTGACCTCAGGTGATCCACCTGCCTCAGCCTCCCAAAGTGCTGGGATTACAGGCGTGAGCCACCGCGCCCGGCCTGCATTTCTTATAATGAAAAAATTGCAGTTTTCAATATATACTCTAGTTTGTGGTATTTCCAAACTGATAATTTCCTTTTATATGTACCTAATGTTGTAATACATTTTTCAGTGAATAGGAGGATTGTCGACCAATGTAGACTATGCCTTTTAAATGTTTAAGTATGAAGGGAAAGAAATAGATAACTTGTGGGTTTCTAGTTGTATTTCTCTGGTCTTTCTTGAACATATTCCTTTTCAGCCATGACCCCAGAATTGGTACATGGCTCTCTTGCTCCCAGTTTGTTTTCACTCTTGTATAGTGTTCACTGTCAATGCAGTCAGTAATTACCTTGGCTTTCTGAGCAGCCCCTTCCTATTTGTCTCATATTGAATCTGTGGTCAGTTTTTGGGCCAGCCTCAGAATCTGATCAGCATAGAAAGCGTAGTTTCTATGGATAACAGGAATTCTGGACTTTCATAGCAACTGACAATTGCAATAATAGAATAGCGAGTAGTGAGGCCCAATTTACTGATTTCTAGAGCTTTCTGACATTCCTGGAAAATAACTCAGTTTATTTAAGGCCTTATTGAATTAGAAAAATAATCCTAGATAAGGATGATGCTGTTATGTATAGAACTTTATAGGCAGCATTCCAAGTGTTTCTCAGATGTTACAGCTGTCTGGAGGAGACTCCACAAAGAGTATTGCCAACATTATTTTTTATTTTTAGTAAATAAAATTCAGTATAGGCCGAATCAATGTCCCATTAAAAACACTTTGAGAATTGGGTCTGAGTCATCTTGGTTTTTTCTTCTCTAATTCATTTGTTTTCTAGACAGGGTGATTGAGTGGTTTGTTGATTGAGTGATTTCCAAACTTGACTCAAACCAACTATCATATGCTAAGCCTGTAGCTTGATTCTATCAAGTACAGTGAGCAAAGTGAGCACAGCTCTGGAGATGGGAATCCTTCAAAGCTCATCATCATCAAAAGGCTCAGGTTGAATCTATAGCCATCCATGGCACTATGCTATGTTAGTAGTGTGCAGTTTCAGAAAGGCTGCTGATTCTTCAGAGTAGGTAATGAGTAAATATCCTGAGGAAAAATAACTTCAAGAACACGTTACAGAATATGCAGTCTGAAGTTTCCACCATTTGTGTTCACTGAAATTTTTATTATTTTCCTTTCATGTATGCTGCATATTTCAATGCATAAAAGGCTTTTGTATATACTTTGACTTTAGAATTAATCTGTGAGATAAGCAAAAGGCTAAATTATCACTCCCATTTTAAAGATAAAAAGATTGAGATTTAGAGGCAGTAAATGACTTGCACAAAGTTACAGACATAATGAATAATGGAGAAGGGGCTTGGTGTCAGCTACATCTTTTGATTCCAAGTTTAATGTTTTCTCAATTATACAATACTACAGAGTTGTCAACCAGATATGGTAAAATGCAGTAAGATGACCATGTTCTTAAATTCTAACTAGATTTGTTTTCCTTTCTTTCTCCATGTAGCTGTGTTTATGTAGCTGGTCATTAATTCCAAATGATGGTTATCATAAATTTAATGACATAAAGTTATTATATTTAGCTTTTTAAAAGTAACTCATAAGAAGGTCACTTGTATATTTAGCTCTAAGCTATTTTTTGAATTGCAGGTTAAGTTTTCTATGCTCAATGGCAGGTGTATTACAAAATTTCATTTCTGCAATCTCTTATAGTCCTAAAATTCTATGATATGATTTTTAAAACTTGACTGTATATTTTGCACGAGCAGCATTAATATAAATAAAGCACATTTGTTACATGACTAAGCTGTATTGGTATTTGTTAAATGTTGTACAATTTGTGAATAGGTACTATTATTGCCTTTTACAAATACTAATACAGAATTTAGGATCTGAGTAATCTTAGTTCACCAAACTAATAAATGTGCTAAGGTTTGAACAATCTGCCTTATTTTGCAATTTTTACTCGTACCCCCATGTTATACTGAAGCACTTTGAAATTCATAAAAGTTTGAAGTCTGGGAAACCGGTATCAGTCAAAACTAGATGCAATGCTTGATGATACATATGAACATTTTGGGTCAAGACTTCCGACCTCATGGGGGAAAATTCAGGCTTTTTGAGTTGTACTCCTCTTTAAATGGAGATCAAATATGAACTTCATAAGGTGGTTATAAAAATTAAGCCAAATAATGGATGCAAAATATTTGTTATGTAGTATGACCTCAATAAAGTCAGTTTTTCTCAGCCTTTTCTTTTACAGTATGTCACTTAGAATCTTTTTTATTTTAAGAAACACAAAGCCCAAGGAAACATATTTGAGAAAACAACTTATATAACAAGAAAACCAAAGGTAGGCAATTCTGGGTACCACTAACTAACACAGTGGTTCGACAATATTCTATGCACCCAGGTTCTCTCCTTTTTGCTCAGCAGCTCTGTCTTGTTCTTTCATGGTTGCTGGATGAGTCCATTTGCCAGGTATTCCATGTAGACACAGCTATATCCAGTAGAAAAAGTGGAAATCTTTCTTCCAGGACTTCAGACTGCCATCAGATAAGAATTTTGAAACATCCTTTTCCAGAACCAATTACTGTCCAGGGAAACAGAATTTACATAACTAGCTTTGACTAAGTAAATTCCCCTCCTAGGGTGGGAAGGGGCTGACCATCCCTTAAAGTATATTGTCACTGGAGATCTGAACAGAATTGGGGTTATATTAACCAGGAAGAAGAAGGTGGGAAATGGCTGTGCCGTAGGCAGTTATAAGTGTATAATACCATACCTAAGAAGAAAGTGAAGTTTGAGGCAAAAACCTCATTTCTAGAGAGTTCAACAAGAATTCTCAGAAATGAATCAAATTGAGAACTTGAAATAGAACAATTGGAATGAATTGAGGCTTAAGTCAAGGGCTTGGCCACAAGGGATAGAGCCAGAACCCAAGAACTAGGACCTGTAACAAAGTCAGCAAGTAGCAGAAAGCAGTGAGGGTGACTTGAGGCTCTGACACTAGCCTAGAGCTTTTGGCATTTTCTTTGGACAAAGAATTAGTTGAAGAATCTAGGGTGATAACTGAACATATAGATAGGATCCAAAATGGACCCAGCACTCAGCTCTCTCAGCTATGCCTTCAATCTATTTTCTTCTACTGGTTCCTTCCTTTCAGACAGTGAATATGCTCCTTTCTCCAACCCTTAAAAAAATCTTTCTTTACCTTATTTCAGTAGAATTCTTTTCTTGACTGCCCCTATCAATATCCTGGCTGCTCATACCCGCATTTCTACTTAGAATCCAGATTTTCATTATCCATACTGCCTCACAATGTACTTTATCTACCTTCACAACTCTGTCATAGTTGCTCTGTGAGGTAATTAATGTTATCCTAATTGTCAATGCCAATGGTCACTTTCAGGCCTTTTTCATATTCAACTTCTTTATTGAGCAAGTTCTCTCAACCTTATTTAATATACTTTATAAGGGAAAAATCCACAACCCTTTGGCTTCCATGACAAAGCTCTCTATGGCTCTTTCTGAGCTTTTCAGACCAACCTTTCTCTATGCCTTTGTGAGCCCCCCTTCCTTAGCTCACCCTGTGATGTTTCTGAAGTGTCTGATCCTAAATCCACTTAAAAATTGTTTTTTACTTAATGTGATAGAGAAAACCATCTGTTAAAGTTAATAGAGCAAGATAAGGGGATAGAACTAAATTGTTGAAGCAAGAAAAGCTATCCTTCCCCCCAACTTTTTTTTTTATTTTGCCAACGTAGAAATGACTGTCTTATCATGTGTCAGCCCAGCATCTATCATTTTATATTGAGTGCCAACTTAAATCAATTGAAACTCATCAAACTCCTGTGGTAGTGTGGTGATGTAACATGCAGGAGTAGTATGCCAGAAGGCTTCTCTTTGTTAAAACAAAAAATGAAACAAGCAATGATTGTTGGCTGTCAACCTGACATATTCTGGCACCAAACCAAACCAGCCCTGGGGCCTTTAGAGGATTTCAAGGCTGTGAAAATTGTCTTAATTATAATATGCTGTGCTTCCATAGATATGTTTTTAAGAGGATCTCATGTAGCTTAATCCACAATCTCATGATTAGCTTCTGCATTGTTATGTAGTATAGAAGAGTCAACATTAGGGCAGAGTGACAAAATAAGGTTATCTAACATACTCAGAAGCAAACAATGCTAGCAAAAATGAGAAAAAAAATCTGCATTCTTCACTCTAACTGTGGTGCAATAGTGGAGTAATCATTTCTTTCCCTTAACCCTCCTACCTACTCATCCCTGACCCCAACACTAGGTTATAAAATAGGCATTTCATGTGTCAGATGATAGCATTTAATGCTTTGCTTTGTGAAAAATTACTCAGAAAAATTTAACTGACAAAGTTCTTGGTTATAGAGGAAAAAATTACTATTCAGTTCATGCTAGATTATGGATGATTTCTAAGTGAGAAGACATTTATATACAAAGATGCTCGCATGCCTTTGGGGGAGAAAATTTAAGCAGGGAAATAAGGCAAATACTATATATATATATAGAGAGAGAGAGGCAGCAATATTCATTCTATATATATTTATATATAGAATATATATATTTTTGAGACAAAGTTTTGCCCTTTGTTTCCCAGGTTGGTGTGCAATGGTGTGATCTTGGCTCACTGTAGCCTCTGCCTCCTGTGTTCAAGCAATTTTCACGTCTCAGCATCCTGAGTAGCTGGGATTACAGGCACCCGCTACCATGCCCAGCTAATTTTTTTGTATTTTTAGTAGAGACGGGGTTTCAACATGTTGGCCAGGGGGTTCTTGAACTCCTGACCTCAGGTGATCCACCTGCCTTGGCCTCCCAAAGTGTTGGTATTACAGGCATGAGCCACCATGCCCAGCCAAGGCAAATACATTATATATTTAAGGACATAATGGTTATGAAAGTTAATGGTGAGTGTTAAGTAAAAGTTTGTAGCTCTCTGCCTGTTATAACTATTGACAAAAATGTCTTTATAATGTGGATTAATTTTGCAAAGCAGTCAAGGTTACCTTCACCAAGAAGGACATTTAAACTGGCATATGAGATACCCTGTTCTTGCCCTAGGATCATTCACATATTCAGTTTATTTCTGTTTGGGTTTTTTGTTTATACCATACAAATATGACTTTTTAAATTTTTATTTTATTTTATTTTATTTTTGTTTTCTCGCTCTACATCCTATCCAGCACTCCATCCTGCCCATACTATGTATTTTAATCTGGATCTCTGACCACCTCTAGCCTGTTTCTACATGCCTTACTTGCATCTGTGTCCGTACTTAACCTCAGCCTGCTAACTTAAACCCTCTCATGCATGAGTCTCTTCTGGCTGGATCTAAGGCCCTCAGATTCTTCCTGAATGAATTAATGGTACCCATGGCTCCTGTCTATGTGGACCTCTCAGGACATGACCTCTTATGCCACATTTGCCCTCACAACCTGTAGCCTAGCTTTCCTGTTCTGGCCTAGCCTTCCTCACTTCTCTTGTGACTCAGCAATGAAGTGACAGGAGAGTTGAGGGAGGGGTTGGTTTGGGGAATGGAACATTAGAAATAGAGTAAGATTGTTCTGAAGTCTAAAGGAAGGGAGCCATAACTAGCCAAGAGATGGATGAACAAAACCAGGCAAATCTCAGGCCAATAGTCAAGACAGTGCCCAAAAAGGAGAGTAAGGTCAGGGATAGGTTATCTAAGAAATTACTCAGGAGCTCACATCTAGAATGAGTTTATGCTTAGAGATTAATCCATGGGAAAAGGGAGATCAGGATATTATTATGTTTAGTAATATTTGTTAGAGATTTTATCTTGCATGCCTTTTCTTAAACTTTTGCTAGAGTATAGGTTCTAGTCTAAGAATCTGAATCCATTGTTGATGGTAATTATGGCAAAACCCGAGCAAAGAGAAGAAAGCTAGCTCCTTAGGAAATGAGATGTAAAGAAACAAAATTTGGTTCCTAAAATATGAAGGCAGAGGAGAATCAGAAACAACTTTGGTTTTTCCCTAGAGCCATAGATCTAGTATTTCTTACATGCATTCTAAATAAGGGCAGACTTAGAACTAAAATTTGGGGGATGGTGGGGAGGGAGATTGAAAGTAGGACTATGGAACCTGAGGCAGGCAACTTTTTCTGAGACTGCCATTCTTAATCCTCAATTTCTCATTTCTACAATTTTCCCTCTCTGTGGATTATTTATATTGTTTAAAAACCATCATGGTAGATCATTCTAAATGCTGTGGCATGCTCCATGAAAGTTATATTCAACTGTGTTCCTGCTAATTATACCTCCACCACATTGTCACCCCCTTAAAAATTAGGATTGCAGAACATGAATGAGTACTATTATAAGGATATCCGTGAATCTGATATCATTTCCAAATAAAAGAAATTTATTTTTAAAGTTTAGTATTTTAATGATAAATAGAAACAGACTGAATGGACCATATCTCAGAATTGGCACGACATATATATATACTTCAGCATGTATATAAAACATTGAGGCTGATTTGTCTAAGCATATCCTAACTAGCAAGGCAGTGCATCTGTAGTTAAGAAAAATTCAATCTCCCAAAGTCTTTAAATGTAATGTATTCCTTCCCTAAATGTTTCTTGAGACCATTAAAGATGGGATTACACAGCACATCACAGAGCAAAATTTCTTTACATTTTTCTCCTGAACGTCTCTCCTTCCACAAAGTGCCTCTTCTCCAGCAGCATAAATGGCTTAATCTCTCCTCTCTTCTTGCGAAGATTCCAGCATGTACCAACTCTGTTCTCAGTCCTTACTCACTTCTCCATTCCAGCCCTTAGAAACCTGTTTCTTCTTCAGTGGGCAGCTCCATGCCACTTCCTGTGTAGAATGAGTTTGCCTTAGTGCTCTCCAATTCTCTCCATCCGCTTCACCTAATCAGCACAAAGAGTCTAAGTAGCTGAGCAGCAGGAATGTAAAATTTCTCTGGATGTTTATATGTTTTTCTTTTTCTCTGTCCTGTAGAATTTCATACCTAAAAATCCGGTGTCTAAGATCTAATGCAGAGGTTGGCACAGGGTAGATGCTCAGTAGATATTGATCATATTTGAATAAAAGATTTGAAGATTTCATCTTGATAAGTAGGTAGGACAAATTCTGTAAGCTCTGTGGTCTTCAGGATGAAGTAATTATGATTATTTCACATGTGATTTTGACTAAATAGTCATGCTACAAACTCTGACATGCTGCAGAGTTGAGTTCAAATTCTGGCTTAATATTGCTTAAGTGATCTAATTTTCAATTTTCTCACTTGTAAAAGGGGGATAATAACTATACGTACCTATAGATTTTTTTTATTTATTATTATTATTATACTTTAAGTTTTAGGGTACATGTGCACAATGTGCAGGTTTGTTATATATGTATACATGTGCCACGTTGGTGTGCTGAACCCATTAACTCGTCATTTAGCATTAGGTATATCTCCTAATGCTATCCCTTCCCCCTCCCCCCACCCCACAACAGTCCCCGGTGTGTGATGTTCCCCTTCCTGTGTCCATGTGTTCTCATTGTTCAATTGCCACCTATGAGTGAGAACATGCGGTGTTTGGTTTTTTGTCCTTGTGATTGTTTGCTGAGAATGATGGTTTCCAGCTTCATCCATGTCCCTACAAAGGACATGCACTCAACATTTTTTATGGCTGCATAGTATTCCATGGTGTATATGTGCCACATTTTCTTAATCCAGTCTATCATTGTTGGACATTTGGGTTGGTTCCAAGTCTTTGCTATTGTGAATAGAGCGGCAAAAAACATACGTGTGCATGTGTCTTTATAGCAGCATGATTTATAATCCTTTGGGTATATACCCAGTAATGGGATGGCTGGATCAAATGGTATTTCTAGTTTGAGATCCCTGAGGAATCACCACACTGATTTCCAGAATGGTTGAACTAGTTTACAGTCCCACCAACAGTGTAGAAGTGTTCCTATTTCTCCACTTCTTCTCCAGCACCTGTTGTTTCCTGACTTTTTAATGATCGCCATTCTAACTGGTGTGAGATGGTATCTCATTGTGGTTTTGGTTTGCATTTCTCTGATGCCCAATAATGATGAGCATTTTTTCATGTGTCTTTTGGCCGCATAAATGTCTTCTTTTGAGAAGTGTCTATTCATATCCTTCACCCACTTTTTGATGGGGTTGTTTGTTTTATTCTTGTAAATTTATTGGAGTTCATTGTAGATTCTGGATATTAGCCCTTTGTCAGATGAGTAGGTTGCAAAAATTTTCTCCCATTCTGTAGGTTGCCTGATCACTCTGATGGTGGTTTCTATTGCTGTGCAGAAGCTCTTTAGTTTAATTAGATCCCATTTGTCAATTTTGGCTTTTGTTGCCATTGCTTTTGGTGTTTTACACATGAAGTCCTTCCCCATGCCTATGTCCTGAATGGTATTGCCTAGGTTTTCTTCTAGGGTTTTTATGGTTTTAGGTCTGACATGTAAGTCTTTAATCCATCTTGAATTAATTTTTGTATAAGGTGTAAAGAAGGGCTCTAGTTTCAGCTTTCTACAAATGGCTAGCCAGGTTTCCCAGCACCATTTATTAAATAGGAAATCCTTTCCCCATTGCTTGTTTTTCTCAGGTTTGTCTAAGATCAGATAGTTGTATATACGTGGCATTATTTCTGAGGGCTCTCTTCTGTTCCATTGGTCTATATCTCTGATTTGGTACCAGTACCATGCTGTTTTGGTTACTGTAGCCTTGTAGTATAGTTTGAAGTCAGGTAGCATGATGCCTCCAGCTTTGTTCTTTTGGCTTAGGATTGACTTGGCAATGCAGGCTCTTTTTTGGTTCCATATGAACTTTAAAGTAGTTTTTTCCAATTCTGTGAAGAAAGTCGTTGGTAGCTTGATGGGGATGGCTTTGAATCTATAAACTACCTTAGGCAGTGTAGCCATTTTCACGATATTGATTCTTCCTACCCATGAGCATGGAATATTCTTCCATTTGTTTGTATCCTTTTTTATTTCATTGAGCAGTGGTTCATAGTTCTCCTTGAAGAGGTCCTTCACATCCCTTGTAAGTTGGATTCCTAGGTATTTTATTCTCTTTGAAGCAATTGTGAATGGGAGTTCACTCAAGATTTGGCTCTCTGTTTGTCTGTTATTGGTGTATAAGAATGCTTGTGATTGTTGCACATTGATTTTGTATCCTGAGACTTTGCTGAAGTTGCTTCTCAGCTTAAGGAGATTTTGGGCTGAGACGATGGGGTTTTCTAGATATACAATCATGTCATCTGCAAACAGGGACAATTTGACTTCCTCTTTTCTAAATGAATGCTCTTTATTCCCTTCTCCTGCCTAATTGCCCTGGCCAGAACTTCCAACACTATGTTGAATTGAAGTGGTGAGAGAGGGAACCCCTGTCTTGTGCCAGTTTTCAAAGGGAATGCTTCCAGTTTTTGTCCATTCAGTATGATATTGGCTGTGGGTTTGTCATAGATAGCTCTTATTATTTTGAGATACATCCCATCAATAACTAATTTATTGAGAGTTTTTAGTATGAAGTGTTGTTGAATTTTGTCAAAGGCCTTTTCTGCATCTATTGAGATAATCACGTGGTTTTTGTCTTTGGTTCTGTTTATATGCTGGATTACGTTTATTGATTTTCATATGTTGAACCAGCCTTGCATCCCAGGGATGAAGCCCACTTGATCATGGTGGATAAGCTTTTTGATGTGTTGCTGGATTCGGTTTGCCAGTATTTTATTGAGGATTTTTGCATCAATGTTCATCAGGGATATTGGTCTAAAATTCTCTTTTTTTGTTGTGTCTCTGCCAGGCTTTGGTATCAGGATGATGCTGGCCTCATAAAATGAGTTAGGGAGGATTCCCTCTTTTTCTATTGATTGGAATAGTTTCAGAAGGAATGGTACCAGCTCCTCCTTGTACCTCTGGTAGAATTTGGCTGTGAAACCATCTGGTCCTGGACTTTTTTTGGTTGGTAAGCTATTAATTATTGCCTCAATTTCAGAGCCTGTTATTGGTCTATTCAGAGATTCAACTTCTTCCTGGTTTAATCTTGGGAGACTGTATGTGTCGAGGAATTTATCCATTTCTTCTAGATTTTCTAGTTTATTTGCATAGAGGTGTTTATAGTATTCTCTGATGGTAGTTTGTATTTCTGTGGGATCAGTGGTGATATCCCCGTTGTCATTTTTTATTGCGTCTATTTGATTCTTCTCTCTTTTCTTCTTTATTAGTCTTGCTAGTGGTCTATCAATTTTGTTGATCTTTTAAAAAAAACCAGCTACTAGATTCATTGATTTTTTAAAAGGGTTTTTTGTGTCTCTATTTCCTTCAGTTCTGCTCTGATCTTAGTTATTTCTTCCTTCTGCTAGCTTTTGAATGTGTTTGTTCTTTCTTCTCTAGTTCTTTTAATTGTGATGTTAGGGTGTCAATTTTAGATCTTTCCTGCTTTATCTTGTGGGCATTTAGTGCTCTAAATTTCCCTCTACACACTGCTTTGAACGTGTCCCAGAGATTCTGATATGTTGTGTCTTTGTTATCATTGGTTTCAAAGAACATCTTTATTTCTGCCTTCATTTTGTAATGTACCCAGTAGTCATTCAGGAGCAGGTTGTTCAGTTTCCATGTAGTTGAGTGGTTTTGAGTGAGTTTCTTAATCCTGAGTTCTAGTTTGATTGCACTGTGGTCTGAGAGACAGTTTGTTATAATTTCTGTTCTTTTACATTTGCTGAGGAGTACTTTACTTCCAACTATGTGGTCAATTTTGGAATACGTGTGGTGCTGAAAAGAATGTATATTCTGTTGATTTGGGGTGGAGAGTTCTGTAGATGTCTATTAGGTCTGCTTGGTGCAGAGCCGAGTTCAATTCCTGGATATCCTTGTTAACTTTCTGTCTCGTTGATCTGTCTAATATTGACAGTGGGATGTTAAAGTCTCCCATTATTATTGTGTGGGAGTCTAAGTCTCTTTGTAGGTCACTAAGGACTTGCTTTATGAATCTGGGTGCTCCTGTATTGGGTGCAAATATATTTAGGATAGTTAGTTCTTCTTGTTGAATTGATCCCTTTACCATTATGTAATGGCCTTCTTTGTCTCTTTTGATCTTTGTTGGTTTAAAGTCTGTTTTATCCGAGAGTAGGATTGCAACCCCTGCCTTTTTTTTGTTTTCCATTTGCTTGGTAGATCTTCCTCCATCCCTTTATTTGGAGCCTATGTGTGTCTCTGCACATGAGATGGGTTTCCTGAATATAGCACACTGATGGGTCTTGACTCTTTATCCAATTTGCCAGTCTGTGCCTTTTAATTGGAGCATTTTGCCCATTTACATTTAAGGGTAGTATTGTTATGTGTGAATTTGATCCTGTCATTATGATGTTAGCTGGTTATTTTGCTTGTTAGTTGATGCAGTTTCTTCCTAGCCTTGATGGTCTTTACAATTTGGCATGTTTTTGCAGTGGCTGGTACCAGTTGTTCCTTTCCATGTTTAGTGCTTCCTTCAGGAGCTGTTTTAGGGCAGGCCTGGTGGTAACAAAATCTCCCAGCATTTGCTTGTCTGTAAAGTATTTTATTTCTCCTTATGAAGCTTAATTTGGCTGGATATGGAATTCTGGGTTGAAAATTCTTTTCTTTAAGAATGTTGAATATTGGCCCCCACTCTCTTCTGGCTTGTAGAGTTTCTGCTGAGAGATCAGCTGTCAGTCTGATGGGCTTCCCTTTGTGGGTAACCCGACCTTTCTCTCTGGCTGCCCTTAACATTTTTTCCTTCATTTCAACTTTGGTGAATCTGACAATTATGTGTCTTGGAGTTGCTCTTCTCGAGGAGTATCTTTGTGGCATTCTCTGTATTTCCTGAATTTGAATGTTGGCCTGCCTTGCTAGATTGGGGAAGTTCTCCTGGATAATATCCTGCAGAGTGTTTTCCAACTTGGTTCCATTCTCCCCATCACTTTCAGGTACACCAATTAGATGTAGATTGGGTCTTTTCACATAGTCCCATATTTCTTGGAGGCTTTGTTCTTTTTATTCTTTTTTCTCTAAACTTCTCTTCATGCTTCATTTCATTCATTTCATCTTCCATTGCTGATACCGTTTCTTCCAGTTGATTGCCTCGGTTACTAAGGCTTGTGCATTAGTCACATAGTTCTCGTGCCATGGTTTTCAGCTCCATCAGGTCCTTTAAGGACTTCTCTGCATTGATTATTCTAGTTATCCCTTCATCTAGTTTTTTTTTCAAAGTTTTTAACTTCTGTGCCATTGGTTCGAACTTCCTCCTTTAGCTCAGAGAAGTTTGATCTTCTGAAGCCTTCCTCTCTCAACTTGTGGAAGTCATTCTCTGTCCAGCTTTGTTTTGTTGCTAGTGAGGAGCTGCGCTCCTTTGGAGGAGGAGAGGCACTCTGATTTTTAGAGTTTCTGGTTTTTCTGCTGTGTTTTTTCCCCATCTTTGTGGTTTTATCTACCTTTGGTCTTTGATGATGGTGATGTACAGATGGGTTTTGGTGTGGGTGTCCTTTCTGTTTGTGAGTTTTGCTTCTAACAGCCAGGACCTTCAGCTGCAGGTCTGTTGGAGTTTACTGGAGGTCCACTCCATACCCTGTTTGCCTGGGTATCAGCAGTAGTGGCTACAGAACATCAGATATTGGTGAACCGCAAATGCTGCTGCCTGATCGTTCTCTGGAAGTTTTGTCTCAGAGGAGTACCCAGCCGTGTGAGGTGTCAGTCCGCCCCTACAGGGGGGTGCCTCCCAGTTAGGCTACTAGGGGGTCAGGGACCCACTTGAGGAGGCAGTCTGCCCGTTCTCAGATCTCAAGCTTCGTGTTGGGAGAACCACTACTCTCTTCAAAGCTGTCAGACAAGGACATTTAAGTCTGCAGAGGTTATTGCTGTCTTTTGTTTGTCTGTGCCCTGCCCCCAGAGGTGGAGCCTACAGAGGCAGGCAGGCCTCCTTGAGCTGTGGTGGGCTCCACCCACTTCGAGCTTCCTGGCCACTTTGTTTACCTACTCAAGCCTGAGCAATGGTGGTCGCCCCTCCCCCAGCTTCGCTGCCACCTTGCAGTTTGATCTCAGGCTGCTATGCTAGCCATGAGTGAGGCTCTGTGGGGGTAGGACCCTCCAAGCCACGTGCGGGATATAATCTCCTGGTGTGCCATTTTTGAAGCCCGTTGGAAAAATGCAGTATTAGCGTGGGAGTGACCCGATTTTCCAGGTGCCGTCTGTCACCCCTTTCTTTGACTAGGAAAGGGAATTCCCTGACCCCTTGTGCTTCCCAGGTGAGGCGATGCCTCGCCCTGCTTTGGCTCACGCATGGTGCACTGCATCCACTGTCCTGCACCCACTGTCCAGCACTCCCCTGTGAGATGAACCCAGTACCTCAATTGGAAATGCAGAAATCACCCATCTTCTGCATTGCTCACGCTGGGAGCTGTAGACTGGAGCTGTTCCTATTCGGCCATCTTGGCTCCACCCCCCCACCTATAGATTTTTTATAGATTTTAATTAGATAATAAATGTAATACATAAACTCTTTATCATGTTTTCTGGTAAGTGCTCAATAAATGTTAGTTTATTATTCAAATAACTGCAAGAAATATATATGTATTGTTTGGCAGATTAGTTTATAATATTTTATTAGTAAGAATAAATATTAACATTTCTAAGAGATGCAACTCTGAGACTGTCTTAGGTGAGGAAATTTTTAAAAATCTTATATTGATTCATCATATCAGAAACTTTAGTTAGATCAATTCTAAAAAAATATGTTTGTTAGCAAGTTCTTTTGAGCCCAAATTCATTCTGTTTTCCCAGTGCTGTTGATTCTCTTTTTGCAGCATCTTCTCTGACCTGAGCATTATTATTTCCATCCCTCTAGTTCAAGGCTTCATTGGATTTAACATTTATCCCCTTCTTTAGCCTCTCTCATTTTCTGCCTCTCCTTCCCTTCCCTCAATGCATTCTCTATTTCACTGACAGATTAATCTTTCAACAACCCAATTTTGATTGTGTTATTCTTCTGCATATGAAATGTAGACTCCTGGAATTATGTGTATGGTACAAGATGAGGGTCCAGTTACATTCTTTTGCATGTGGAGATCTAGTTTTCCTGACATAATTTGTTGAAGACACTATAATTTCTCCATTGTGTCTTCTTGGCACCTTTGCCAAAGATCAGTTGGCTGTATATGCATACGTTTTTTTTCTGAGCTCTGTATTCTGTTCCATTGGTCTATATAGTGTATTTATGTTAGTGCCATACTTTTTTGAATACTATAGCTTTTTAGTATGTATTAAAATCAGAAAGTGTGAATCTTCCAGCTTTATTCTTCCCTCTCCAGATTGTTTGGTCCGTTTGTGATCTTTCTGGTTTCACATTAATTTAAGATTGTTTTTTCTATTTCTGTAAAAACTGCCCTTGAGATTTTGATGGAGATAGCATTGAATCTGCAGATCACATTGGGTAGTATGGACATTTTAACAGTAGTAAGTCTTACAATCCAGAAACACTGATATCTTTCCACTTACTTGTGTCTTTTTTAGTTTCTTTCATGAATGTTTTATAGTTTTGAGTGCATATGTCTTTCACCTTCAGTTAAGTTTATTCCTAAGCATTTTATCATTTTGATGCTATTGTAAATAGAATGGTTTCATTTATTTCCTTTTTTGATAGTTTGGTGTTAGAGTATAGAAATGCAACTGTTTTTTGTATGTTTTCTTTGTATCCTGCAATTTTACTGAATTCACTTATTAGTTCTGTCAGGTTTTGGTGGAGTCTGTAAAGTTTTCTACATGAGATCCTGTCATCTGTAAATGTCGATAATTTTACTTCTTCCTTTCTTATTTGTTTGCTTTTTATTTTTCTTGCCTAATTGCTTTGTCTAGGATTTCCAGTACTATGTTGATTAGAAGTGGTGAGAGTGGATATCCTTGTCTCTTTTTTTATCTTAGAGAAAAAGCTTTCAGATTTTCATCATTGAGTATGATGTTAGCTGTGGGCTTATCATATATAGCCTTTATTGTGTTAAGGTAAGTTATTTCTATACCTATTTTGTTGATAGTTTTTATCATGAAAAGGTATTGAGTTTTGTCAAATGCTGTTTTCTGCATATATTGAGAATACCATGTAATTTTTATCCTTTGTTCTGTTCATGTGGTGTATTACATTTATTGATGTGTACATGTTTAACCATCCTTGAATCCAAGGGATAAATCCCACTTGGTCATAGTATATTATACATAAGACCAGGAACTAAAACTCATAGTTTCTAATTTTGGTCTTAGCAATGATTTCTTGGATGTGACACCAAAAGCACAAACAACAAAAGCAAAAATAAACAAGTGAGACTATATCAAACCAAAAGACTTCTGCCCAGCAAAGGAAATAATCAACAGAATGAAAATGCAACTTATATTTTGGGAAAAATATTTGTAAACCATATGTCTGATAAGGGGTTCATATCCGAAATATAAAGGAACTGCTACAACTCAATAGTTTAAAAAAAGCAAAAAAACAATTTTAAAAGGGACAAAGGAAAAAAGACATAGAAATGGCCAACAGGTATATGAAAATGTACTCAACATTACTAACCATCAGAGAAATGCTAGTCAATACCACAATGAGATATCACCTCATACCTGTTAGGATAGTTATTGTTTTTTTCAACTTTATTTTACATTCAGGGATTACATGTACAGGTTTAGCCCCCACTTACAAATGAGAACATGCAGGATTTTATTTTCTGTTTCTGCATTAATTTGCTTAGCATAATGGCCTCCAGCAGCATCCATGTTGCTACAAAGGATATGATTTCATTCTTTTTATGACTGTGTAGTATTTCATGGTGTATATGTACCAAATTTTAATTATTATTAAAAATAAAAAAGATAACAAGTATTGGCAAGGATGTGGAGAAATTGGAACCTTTGTAAGCTATTGGTGGGAATGTAAAATGGTGCAGCCACTATGAATAATGGTATGGGGACTCCTCAAAAACTTAAAAATAGAACTACCATAAGATTCAGCAATCCCACTTTTGGATCTATATCCAAAATAATTGAAATCAGGATCTCAAAGAAATATTTGCATTCCTATGTTTATTGCAGCATCATTCACAATAGCCAAGGTATAGAAGGAATCTGAATGTCTATTGACAGATGAAAGAATAAAGAAAATGTGTTATATACATACAATGAAACACTATTTAGTCTTAAAAACGAAGGAAATCTTGTCATTTGTGACATCATGAATGAAACTGGAAGACATTGTGCTAAGTGAAATAAATTAAGCACAGAAAGACAAATAGTGCATGATTTCACTTATATATGGAGTCTAGAATAGTCAAATTAATCAAAGCAGAGAGTAGAATGGTGGCTTCTAGGGACTGAGAGGAGGGGGAAATGGGGAGATGTTCAATGAGTATAAAGTTTCAGTTATGCAAGATGAATAAATTCTAAAGATCTGCTGTACAACATCATGCCTATAGTTAACAATATAGTACTGTGCACTTAAAACATCTGTTAAGAAAGTAGATCTCATGTTAAGTGCTCTTATCCCAAAATAAAACAAACAAACCAAAACACCAGATGGACACAGGAAATTGTTGGGAGTGATGGATATATGTATTACCTTGATTGTGATGTTGGTTTCATGGGTGTATGCATCTGTCCATACTCATCAAATTGTGTACGTTAAATATGTTCAGTTTTTGTTATATCAATTATACCTCAATGAAGTTGAAAAAGATTGAAATGAGTTTTTTTAATAACTGTAAACTCCTTGACCTTCCTGGCACAGCTGTCAACACCCCTGCCATGCTGTGATTTCAGTATTATCTCCCACTTTTCTTCTTCACTACCATTATGCCCTAACCAATTGGAATTAGCTGCTCTGCTGGGCATCTGGACTCCTTGCCACAGCTCTTATGGTTCCTTCTACCTGGAATACCATGATTTTTGGTTCAAAAATTAACCCATCTCTCTGCCTTTCATCCCAAACACATCTAAACCATGACCCAAAAGATGAAAAGAATTTCTTTTTAAAAAACACCATAGAAATAAATTTCCGATTTGCTTCAGTAATTTAGCAAAATATTGAGCAACCTATATATATATCCTATATAATATATCCTATATTAGGATAGTTATTGTTTTTTCAACAATAGTTATTGTTTTTATCATTCATAGGCACAGGTATTTGAATAGCTAATGTATTTGCATTATATATATATTTTTTAAGTGGCACTCTAGTTAGTGGAGAGAATTGATTTAACCTTCAAAGCACTGCATCATTTCCTTTAACTGTAGGACCTGGCCTTGTGTGCAATATATGCAAAGAATTCTTGACTATTCATTCAAGTTTATAATGATGGCATTCAAAAATGCCTTTGCACATTGTTTTTCTGTGTCTGTGTTTTTTCCACTGTATTCTCAGTGCGTGCACAAAGCTTGAATATAATAGACTCTCAATAAATATTTGTTGAGTAAATGAATGAATATGTGAATAAAAGTACCTTAAAATGACAAGTTTTATGAATAAAACTATATAAATGACCTGTGTATTAGTCCGTTTTCACACTGCTGATAAAGACATACCAGAGACTAGGTTTTTACAAAGAAAGGAGGTTTAGTTGGACTTACATTTCCACATGGCTGGGAAGGCCTCACAATCATGGCAGAAGGCAAGGAGACATCTTACATGGATGGCGGCAGGCAAAGAGAGCTTGTGCAGGGAGACTCTCATTTTTCAAAACCATCGGGTCTTGTGAGACTTATTCACTATCACAAGAACAGCACAGGAAAGACCTGCCCTCATGATTCAATTACTTCCTACTGGATCCCTCCCACAACTCGTGGGAATTCAAGATGAGATTTGGGTGGGGACACAGCCAAACCATATCAACCTGATAACAAAAAGTTAAGAAAACTTTAAAAATAAAGATTCTGAGGAAGGGACTTTTAATTTGACACACAGCCACTATTTATATAACACTTTATCTTTGCCAAAGACCATACAGACACTAAGTAATAAACTAGTGACCCTTTTTAACCCATGCAAATTAATATTGCCTGCAAGCACAGTATGAGACTAAATTATACAGGAGCTGAAGAATATTGGGCAATGAGTCTTAAAAAATGAGTTAAGGTGTTTGACCTGATACTATATAAAAATATGTTAACAGAATCCTGTACAAGGAATAGTTCACAGTCTAATTTTTGTCCCTTTTCAAATCCAAATACATGTACTCAATGTCAGCTGCCTATTGATTTAGAAAGGTGATATAGAGTAACAAAATACATGTGATGAGTTGAAATGAATTAAACTCTAGCTATATATCACTTGTTCTCTACAGGAGAGAAATTCATAAATCATAGAAGTGCCTTGAAATGCAGGTTTTACTAAAGTATGGTAACATTTATTTTGTCTTTTAAATAGGCATAAGAGACTCATGAAATTTAAATCCTACCACCCCAAGGACAACATTAACCTTCATTAATCTATTCCCCCTTTTGGGGAGATACACATTTATTATTTAAAATGTTTTAAGAGTTTGGTATCCAAACAAAACTTTGCAATATATTAAGTTTTAAATTTAGTGATATTAACTTGATTGTTAAAAGAGAGAAATGGGCAATGGTATTAATAATAAAAGGCAATGGGGAAAATTATATTTGAAATACAAGAAGGTCAGTCTAAAGAGTAGGACTCCAAGAGAGAGTGGTTACTCTGACTGGGGTTCAAGTCCTGGCACTTATTAGCTTTGTAATTCTGGGCCAGATTCTTAACAAGTGTTTTCTTCAGGTTTCCCACCTGTAAGTTAAGAGTAATAATAAGGAGACACTTCTTGATGTATATTGAAAATTGCACAACATGAAGTCAGTGCCCGAAACTTTTCATTAATGGCTGAGACAAAGATATCTGTTACTGGACTTCTTATGTCATAATATTACCGTAATGTGTTTACTTTTGGAAATACACTGTGATTCTCAATTTTTAAAAAACTTGCAAAGTTCACTATTTAGTGATTTTTTTCATTTTTAAAATTTTTGTTTGCTAGACAACTATTTTCTTAAGACCCACAGGGTGCCAGATGCTTTAGTCAAAGATGAAGACCCGATACTACTTAAAGGAATTGACAAACTAAGGGTGGCACCAGGTCATAGAAATTCATAATTACGATACAATATGGAACTAGATTGAATAAAATGTGGTGGCAACACAGACATTCAGCTACTGTCCTCCTTTCCCACCATTCATTCGACAAATATGTGTACCAAGTCACTGTTATGTGCCAGAGACTTCTGGGCACAGGGGATAGACCAGGAAAGAAAATAAACTCCTGGCCTCCCTGAGCTAAAATTCCAGTGGGATAATAGAGAGTATATTTATGAGCAAATAAATAATGAAAACTGAGGTCCAGTGAGTGCTATGAAAAAAATAAAGCAGCATTAAAAACCAGAGAGTGACTGGAGTTGGAGTTTTAGAAAGGGCGGTCAGCAAAGGCCTTTGTGAGGGGTAAAATGTGAGCAGGGACCTGAAGGAAGTGGGGTGAGGAAGCAAGCCTTGTAGATGTCAGAGGAATAGACTTCCTGACAGCTAATAGTAGGTAGAAATGCCTCAGGCTATTGTCAAAAAATGGCAGTGAGGCCAATATGGTCTCAGTGGAGCACGTCAAGGGAAGAGTGCTTTGAAATAAATTAAGAGAAGTAGAGAGGTCAATCATAGCAGGGTTACAGGAGGTTTTAGAGAAGGGAGCAGCAAAATCCAAGTTGCATTTTGGCTGATGTGTGAACAGTCTCTGTTGGTAGTAGAATGGAAGCTAAAGGCAGAGAGCCTTTGTTTTTCCCTGGCTTTGAACTTGCTGTTGAAGCTATTTCACATAAGCCTAGGAGATGGTGGTTGGCTTTTTCTTAAATCTATTTCCTGGCCATCCCCCTGGCTATGGAGTTTTCCCATGCCATGTCCTTTGGCATATTGCACCTCAGATGTAATTCATTTGTGCTTTTCTTGTCACTGTGGTGTAATAACAGGCCCTTCTGCAGACTTTACTTTCAATCAGAACCTTCCGTTTTCTTTCCCTCACCTTCAAAGCTATTTTTATTATTGTCTAAGACTTGGACTCTCCTGCCACTATTGCCATTTAACTACGTCAAATGATGAGACATGTGACATCGCAGGTGTAAGCTCCATCTAAGCTATTATACATAGAAATTACTGTCCTTTGATTTCAAAGTTTAATTTACTGAAAATATTGAATAGGAAAACACACTACTTTAAAATATTGTCAATATTTTTGGCTAATTTTATATATTCTTCGGTGATTTTCTTCCCCTAGTCTGTTATGTTTATTTCATTCAACAAATATTATTAAGCACTTGGGGCCCTGTGCTAGTTGCTGGACATGGTTTTGTCACTGAGATCAGTGGATAGTCATTTTAAGGAAAAAATTTGTAACAATATATGTTTCCTGAGTTTTTGGTTAATTTTTTTTACTGACTTGTATATATAAACGTATATATATATATGTGCCTGTATGTGTGTATATACAATATTTTATATATATATATATGTGTGTGTGTCTCACGTAATACTATTTACTATTTACTTAGCTATCTCTTTGTGCCAAGCATTTTCCTGACATGACTTAAGCCCCTCAGTAACCATGCAATATGTATTATTAGTATTTTAAAGATTAGGAAATTGTGGAGCTAACTTGACCAAGATCAAGAAGACAAAAAGGATGAAGAACCAGAATTCAAGTCCGAGTCAATGTGACTCTAATGCTCACACTGATTCCCCAAAAGAGTGTTGTTGTAGCAAAGTGAAGAATGTGTTCAATGGCAAAGAAATGTACTTCTAAGAAAAGCAAAACTGGGCTTAGAAGACTTTGCCCTCAAAATCACTTTTCTGTAAGTCGAGATTCCCAGTAAAGAGAGAGATATTTCATTTTCAGTGAACACATATGGATATTTACATCATTGACTTCATCTTTTGAGCCTTGTACAATACTAATCTGCATTTTCCTCTTTTTGTTAGTCTGTTGCTTCCCTATAAATAAAAGATTGCAAAAAGCTCTTAAATCACATTCAATGAAACACTAAATCCTTAGGCTTTTACAAGCTTTTGTAAAACTGTAGTGATCTTGGTGAAAAATGTCCTGGCTGGTTATCTAGTGAACAGATGAGCTCACCCCTGGTATGCAAAGCTGCCGAATTAGCTGGTTAAACAGGCTGCTGAGATAATTACATTGTCTGTTTTGTGACACATTACACCGGTGCACTTGGGATTAACCTGTTCTCTTGTGTCTACTTCTGATCAGTTTTTTAGACAGTCTTTTATCTGATGAAGGAGCACAGACATCAAAAGAGAAAGGGGCGTGGGTGAAAAGAAAGGGCTCACATAAAGCTGAAGAGTTAAATTTTCTATTTAAATTACTGAACATATATCCCTTATTTCCATAACTTTAGTTGCTCTCTAGAGACCTCTGCTGGAAGTGATAGGTATAGATGAACATTCTATTTTCCCTCCCAATTCATTGTTTGCATTTTTACTGTGGCTATTGTATCATAAACTCAGTAACTAATTTAAGAATGAAATTCCAACATCATGTCATATACATAACACATTATCTACAAAGATGTACTTGAGACAGAAAACTTGTGAGTTTTAAAAGTTTTGCAGGGCTTTCTAATGCTAGAAATCAACTATGATACTTAATCAGCACATATTTATATATTTGTTAGGCACCTACTATAGGCTTAGTAATTATAACTTTCTGTTCATTTATTATTTCCATATTTTGTTAATGCTACCAAGGTTCAAGTGGGATTGTTTAATTTGCAATTAAATGTTGCACATATAAAAACACAAAACAAACTATCCCTAAAGATTTTTATGAGCCTTTAGTTCCATATCATTATCCTGAAGGGGAAAAATTATTTAGACCTTCTGATTATGTGGGAATGTAGTGCACGTAAGATTTCATCATCACTGATAATTTAGATAAAGAACAATTAAGAGAATAAATAGAAAACCTACCCATTAACAGCCTGTGGCAACTCAAATTGAATTTAACCAACTATTGAGCCTCTGGCTACAGGAAGATGCAATTTAAAGCAGGTATAATAGATTTTAACAACTAAAATTTGTTCATCACACTGTACCAACTAAGATATTAGTTAAATGGGGCAAGAAATTTCCTTTCATGTTAATGAACAGCAGATTTAACTCCTGCTGTCCTTTTTATTTTCCCTCGAAATAGCTGTGCTTGACTTGATAGGCCAGCATTCAAATGAGGTTCTTGCAAAAAAGTATACAAGCTTTTGGGATGAGATTTAAGTCAGTCGAATCTGCATCCTTTAGGTACTTCTGATTTGTTTAAGCAATCTTTAAAAATATTGATATATTTCCTCCCTGGAGAAGGGTCCACAATATAATGTCATATGCAAAGGCTCTGAAAACTTCAACTGTAAATCTCTGTAGAAATGTTAGAGCACATGTTGACATGGGAACATCTCTAAAAATAATGTGTTTTCTTTTGGCATACTGCTGGCCCACAGTAAGTGCTTTGTAAAACCATCATTTGTACTCATTCCTACTGGATTAGTAGAAAACAGGCATCTATGCTATAAGTTCATTAATAACTGTGCATAAACAATTATGCACAAATGTAAACAATTTTTTAAAAATATTCTTATCAAGACAGATAAAGTCTATGTTCATCATTTTTACCTGAGTCAGTTCTACTGAGATTAGATCTGTCTAGCTTTATTATTGTTGCTTAAATGCAGACAAAAGAGAAAATAAATAATCATAATTGTATTTTTATTATTTTGGCTAATATACAGAAATCTTAAAATGTGTGTGTGTTTATTACTTGAGTTTCAGTGCCCCTTACACATAATTTTACTAAATTTTGTGATGAAACAAAAAGTGACTGAGATAACTTTATAAGATAAATGTATTTTCTAGTCAATTCAGGAAAAGGTGATTTTTTTTCTTTTAAACTTTCAAAAATACTTTTGGCTGCACAGCTGTGTATTATAGTATCACCTAATAGTCCTCTGGTATTGGACCTGCTGAATATCAGATACCGAGACTAAAGGACATTAAAATAATATTTTTATATTTTCTAAACTTTTGGTTTGGATTTAATCAGTTTTTATGTTTATTCACAATGATTAGTGTACTCTTAGCATATATGCCTAATTTCTATTAATCCAGTGGGAATGAGTACAAATGATAGTTTGATGAAGCACTTACTATGGACCTGAAATATGCTAAAAGCTTTTCGTATTTAACCTCATTTAATCCTTCTAATGCCATTGAGGTGGTGATTATTAAACACATTTGACAGATGAGGATATATGTTTTAAAGAAATTAAATAACTTGCTGATGTTAGCATGGCCCAGGAGTTGCAGATCCTATCTTCAAAACCAGATTTTACTCTAAAGCCCAACGTGAGTACTATGTTAAGAGTACTTCTGAAAATGCATGCATTAATGCACTTCTTCCAGACTGGTGCCTGTTTTGGTAGTTGGATAGGCTTTGTATGTATTACTTAAAAAAGAGAAGAGACTGGCGTTTAGCGTGGTAGAACCAGGATTAGAGCTCTAGTTTTCTTTCCCTGAAGCCCATGATCTTTCCTTCCACTTTAGTGGTGACAGTGGTGCTGATATCACAGATTCAAATGCCTAAATGCAATTTCTGTAACACAAAATGCATACAGAGCAGTCTTTGGAAAGATATTATGATGAGTGACTTTGAAATAAAATTAACTTGAGCTTGAATCCCAGGATGCCACTTAAGTAGCTGTGTAATAAAGCAAGGCATATAGTATCTCTGGAATTCTGTTTTCTCATCTGAAAAATGGAAATATGAATACATACCATAGGGAATACCTGTGAAGATTAAATATGATGCAAAAGTGCATAGCACATAAAAAGTTCAAGGGAGTTTCCCATCTCATCCCTCTCTCATAGCAAATTTTTGAAAACTACATGTGCATGTACATGTCACAATTAGATGTGAAAAAGTGAAAGAAAACTCTACTGAAAGTGCAACCACGAATTGTAAGAACAATTCTGACAACATGGAATGGAATTTCAAGGGGAGTATTTGAGGAGAAAATGGGACTGGAGATGAACCTTGAAAGACGAAGAAGAGAATTTGTATAGTTTGAGAAAGGGAGTTATTTTATACAAGGGAGACAATGCTAGCTGAACTGCTTGGGTGTAATAAAAGTCTAATCCAGTTACAAAAATACCATTCCAGTGAAAAGCTTTAATGAGATTTCTGCACCCCAGCAGATGACCCACTTATTTAAATACCACACAATATCCAATACTACAGAATTCCTTGATCACATGACAATTTAGTCAGTCTCTGGCAATTGGGTATGATTTAATCAGCATAGAAATTGAGAACATTTTACTCCTAGTCAGCATATTGCCTCTTGAGTTAGCATTTTCCACTGAGCCCAAGTCTGGCTTCTGGTCCAGTGGCCTTCTCCTTCTTTACCAGAAGGGTGTTTCTGTGCTTTCACTATTCTTACTCTGAGACACTTTTGCATGCAGATCATAGAGTGGCTTACCCTGTTTGCTCCATGAGCTCTTACTTTAATCTCTGCAGAAGAGGCATTACTTTCATTCTAACTTATTGGTGGTTAGTGTGATTAAATTTGTTCTCAAAGGCCTTTGCAAATCATGAACAGTAAAAGGGGAACAAATAGGCCTGGCATGGTGGCTCATGCCTGTAATCCCAGTACTTTAGGAGGCCGAGGCAGGCAGATCACTTGAGGTCAGTTCGAGACCAGCTTGGCCAACGTGGTGAAACCCATTTCTACTAAAAATATGAAAAAATTAGCTGGGTGTGGTGGCGCGCACCTGTAATCTCAACTAGTTGGGAGGCTGAGGCAGGAGAAATGCTTGAGCCTGGGAGGAGGAGGTTGCAAGATTGCGCCATTGCACTCCAGCCTTGGAAACAAGGGTGAAACTCCATCTCAAAAAAATAAAAAATAAAAAAGTGGAACAAATATGGAACATCTGTCATTTATGTTGCACTCTGGGCACTTTTCATGAACTCTTGGTAAAAGCATACTTAGCAGTGGCCTTTTTTGAAAGGAAATGTGTCAATTACTTTAAATTCACACAAAACTTTTGATGTAGCTTTCTATTTCTAGAATATTATATGATAGATATACTTCCAAAAGTATCCACAGGGGCAAAAAACTGGAAAAAAGCTAAATATTAACCAAGACAGGAATGAGTGAATGTGTTGAGATATATTTATCCTGTGACCTATTCTATGGCTGTTAAAAATGAGTTATTTGTTGAAGACAGAGGGGACAGTGAAAACAAAAATAAATTTGATTTACATGTGTTGATATGGAAAGTGCTAAAGTACACTGTTAAATAGAAAGAAAGGAAAATTCAGAAGAATGAGTGCCCATTTGGATAGCCAGTTGAACAGGCATTATTTAAAAGAATATTCTTGTCTCAGATACTCTACAGTGCTACCTTTGTCATAAATCAAGGCTCTCTCTCTCTCTCTCTTTCTATATATATATATCTGTTTCTGGACTCACTGTTTTGTTCCATTGGACTATTTGTCTATCCTTGTGCCAATGCTGTATTATATTAAATATTTTAGCTTTATGGATAAGTCTTGATATACAGTCTCGACTTTTCTCTATTCCTTCAAGTTTACCCTGGATGTTCTTGGCTCTTTGTATTTCCATACCAGTTTCTAAATCAGCCAATTTCAACCTCATACACAAGACTTACTCATTTTAAAATTTAGATTGCACTAATTTATGTGGCAATTGGGGGAAAGTGACACTTTAACAAATATTGAACCTTCAAGTACGATGAGCGCAGCATGTCATTCTGTTTATTTAGGTCTTTAAAAATTTCTTTCAATACTATTTTAGAGTTTTCTGAGAATGGATCTTGTATAGTTTTCATTAGACTTATTCCTGGTTAGCTTATATCATTGATGCAATTTATAAATGATATTGTTTTAACGCAGTTCAATTAAGCCAATCTTTACCAATTTATGGAGAAATTTCTGATCATCAAAAGACACCATTAAAAGAACAATAAGAAAAGCCACATCATTTCTTACATGTAACAATAAAAATGTATACACAATCCTGCAAAACAATAACAAAACGACAGACAACACATTTTTTTTAATGGGCAAAATACATGAACTGGTATTTCCCAAGAAGATATACAAAGGGTCAATAAACATTAAGAAATTAGTCATTAGGGAAGTAAACATAAAAATCACAATGAAATACCACTATAAACCCACCCAAATGGGCCAATTTTTAAAAAAACAACCATGATAATACTGTAAGGGAGTAAAACAACTGGAACTTTCACATTCATAGCTGAGGGGAGACAACATTTGAAAAACTGGCACTATTTATTAAAGTTGAGCATAACAAATATAACCTACCAATTACACCCCTATATGAATACCTAATAGTAATTCAAACATATGTTCAGGGAAACATTTGAACAAAATGTTTATTGCAGCATTATTCACAATAGCCCCAAACTGGAAACAACTGAAATATCTTTCAACAGTAGAATGGATCAACTGTGATTTTTATATATTAGAATATTATACTCCATATGCATGTCACTGCTATGTTCCTGTTATTAGAAGTCTCATGGTAATAAAGTAAGAAAACAAACACTTTCTATCATGGATAAATTTTGCAAACATTATGTTGAGAGTAAGCAGTTTGACACAGAAGAAGACAGTTGGTACAATCCTACTCATCCAAGCAAACTAATTTGTAGTTTTAGGATTCAGGATAAGAGTTATATCTCTGGGGAGGAAGGAGAGAGTGGTGATTCAGAGAGGGCAGGAAAAGGGCTTATTTTAAAAGCCCTTCCCAGTGCTATTATAAGCTTATAATATTTAATTTCTGAATCTTAGTGATAATTACATGGGTGTGTTCAATTTATAATTCATCAGCAATCTATTTACTAATTGTGTACTTAATATATTCTCATATAGTTCAATAAAAGCTTTCTAAACATACCATGGCAAATTGAACTTTTCTGGACACACACATTAAACACTTTACTGTTTCCTTGATGGGTAGGACTATGTATTCGGAGAGAAGAAATCTAAGTTTTTACTTTATAACTTCTTTATTATTTATTTTTATCCATATATACATTTAGCATATATTGTTTGTATAATTGTTATCCATAAGTCCATTTAGCATATATTGTTTGTATAATTTTTTGACATTAAAAAGTTAAAACTGGCCAGGTGAAGTGGCTCATGCCTTGAGTCCTAGCATTTTGGGAGGCTGAGGTGGGAGAATCACTTGGGCCCAGGAGTTCGAGACCAGCCTGCGCAACATGGTGAAATGCTGTCTCTAATTAAAAAAATAAAATAAAAAAGTTAAATCTGTGAAAAGATATCTAGGAAATCACTTGTACGTGATAGAACTTAACACTTAGATAGATGGGACTAGATTGCCATTATTAAGTTTTCTTCTCAAGTTAATTGCCTTGCTGAAATTTACACAGTCAATAATAAATATGACAATAATTTCATGACCTCGTACATTGTTTATTAGAACCAGTTTCTGGATTCAGAGTCTACTTTTCATTTCACTACAATATAGAATTTTCCTATGATGCCACAGTATACTTAATTCTTTCATAGTTATGATTTTGTGGCCATAACTTAAGATCTTATTTACCAAAACACTGAAAAATTATGACTCTGGTCCTTATCTTGGAGGCAGAAAAGGCTTGGATTATGGAATTAGAAAAATCTGAATTTATACTTGATTTCATCTGTTACTAGCTGTGTGATCTCAGACAAATTTCTTAAACTCCTTGATTTTCAGTTTCTTTATCTGTAAAATGAGGATACTGTCTTAGTCCATTTAGTATTGCTATAAAGGAATGCCTGAGGCTGGGTAATTTATAAAGAAAAGAGGTTTATTTGGCTCTTCGTTCTGCAGGATGTACAAGAAGCATGATGCCAGCATCTGCTTCTGGCGAAAGCTTCAGGCTCATGGCAGAAGATGAAGGGAAGCTGCTGCATGCAGAGATCATATGGTCAGAGCAGAAGCAAGAGAGGCAGGGTGGGAGGTGCCAGGTCACAACCAGCTTTCACGGAAACTAACAGAGCAAGGACTCACTCTTCCTCCCCAACTCCACCTGAGGGAGGGCATAAATCTATTCATGAGGAATTCAACCCCATGACCCAAACACCTCCCCCTAGGCCCTATCCCTAACATTGGAGATCAAATTTAAACATGAGATTTGGAGAGGTCAAACAAACCAAACTATAGCAGTAATATAAGGGATATCATAAATAGCAATCTTTGGAAGTCAATAGATCTTTTGGACTGCAGCTAATATTTCATGATCTCTAATATGCAAATGTTTATTTTTATTTTAGGTTTATAAGAAAAAAACTTAAATAAAAATTATTTTTCTCATCTCCTTATGATTTAAACTCAAGTTTCTTGTCTTCTATGAAATTATCATAAAGTTTATAAATATCAGTAATTTTATGGGTTCACTTTTATATTAAAATCACCCTATAGGTGTGAGGGATCTTAGTGAGATCTAAATGAGGTAAAAAACAAATAAAATATTTGTGACTTCCAACAAAGTCACAAATCTTTACAAGTATTTTTTTAGTAGATTATCATGATACTCTTTGGTGGTATACATAGTAATCCTCTACAGATTTTCAACTATTAAACTTTTGGTGAATACCAGTAAAGCTGTAGCCTCAGGTAACCCTGACACAAATAACAGCCACCAATAGAAGGCAATGGTGATTACAGCAAAGTGTACTTTTGAAGTTCCAGAATCCAACTAAGCCTATGTGTGTAGAAAAGGGGTTTCTGTGTAGCTAAATGTAAGTATATTTAAAGTTATATCTCTGTGAAAATATTTGAGGAAAATATAATGACTCTGTTGTTTTAATCCTAAAATTTGGTCTTAGAAAACTCATCATCCTTCATATGCTGAATTGAAAAAATAAAATAAAATTTGAATGCTCACAAAAATGTCAAGTACTCCTTCAGTTTATCAACTGTTTCCTAATAAATGTTGGTTTGAACAGAGTCAATGAAGGATAAGGTTTCATGAAATAATAAGATTTTAAAATTAATAATTGGGATTAATTCAATTAGGAAGGGATTAAGCATTTTTATAATGTGGTTCTTAGAAATATGTTAATTTCACCATCTCAGTAGTAGATTTTGCTTTCATTAAATGAATTCTACCTAACATTTTAGGGAAAGGGAGAGGAAAAAGAATTAATGTTTATTGCCCAAAGTTGTACAGGTGCTTTATGTAACTGATTGTCTAATACTAAAAGAAAATCTTACAGGTTAGAGATTATTTCCTTCATATTACAGATTAAGTAACAAAAATCCAAAGAGTTCAGGAAACTTGCCCAACATTCCAGAGATAGGTGTAGCAGAGATTCAAAGCCAATTCTCTCTCAATCCATAGCCAGTGTTTTGTTAAAATGATTTGGTTGTATTAGATTGATTGTGTTTATTTTTATTTATCATTAAATTGTAAGCTTGTTCATATTTATACATTTATTGTTTGTTAATTTATATTAACAACAAGGGGCTGAATATTTTAAAATTACATTTCACTTTATGTTTTTGCTAATTTTATAGTTATAATGATTGTAAGTGTTATAATGTGGCAAAATTTTAATGATTTATTTTCTAATAATTAAGGTCTTCTTCCTTGGGCAAAAAAATCAGATTCACATTTGTTAATGTAGGTTGTACCTTAACATTGTGCATTATAGAGACACATATATAGATGTCATTCAGAACAGACAGCAATTCAAAAGGCTTTTGGATGGTCTAGAATCCTTTTGTATAGTGGCCTGAACCATATAAAAGCAACTGAAATCACACTAAAATTCTAGAATTCCTAGCTGCTGTTTACCTTTGATGGTATATAGAAATGTCTCTCAATTCTTCCCAGAGTTTTAGAATTGTGTTCATTAAGCCAGAGGCTATAAATATTAGAAGTCACTGGAAACATTTTCCTTGGGTGAAGATAGTAGTTTTATCCTATTCTTTTTCTTGTCATTTGGGGATGATTTTAGTCTTTGGGTGAGAAAAGTGACCAAGAGTAAAGAAGAAAATTCTCCAGGTGATTAGTACCATTTTCAAAGGGCCATTCTTCCTTTTGAAATAATTTCCCCCGATTTTTGGAGTGGTTAGTTTATTCTCATATGTCTCACACATTCAAGATTATTTGAAGATTTTAAGTTTTACAATATTATTTTAATTAATGGAACCATATATTTTATATTTATAATACAACTTTTTTTTTAGAGAATGGAATATTGTGGGAATAATATCTATCTCCTGCACCTACTCATTCTGCTTCCTTCTTCCTCTTTCTCTGAATTGCTACCACTCATCCTATAGAACTCAGCTGAAAAGTTACTTTCTGGGGCGGTGCCTTGTCTGATTTCCTAGATAAGACTAAGCTTCCTTTGTGTGTAGCCCTTCTCACCCTATGTTTTTATTCTAAAACTTTTTTATTTGTCAAATAATGAATGAATATAATCAATGGTTTTCCCTCATAGCCTCTAAATTTTCTAAAGTTTTGTTTTTTATGCTTGTTTTTATATTGTTTGGCTTTTCTTGAAAGTAGACCGGCCGAGCATGGTGGCTCAAGCCTGTAATCCCAGCACTTTGGGAGGCCTAGGTGGGCGGATTGCCTGAGGTCAGGAGTTTGAGACCAGCCTGGCCAACGTGGTGAAACCCCATCTCTAAAAGTACAAAGTTAGCCGCGCGTGGTGGTGGGCACCTGTAATCCCAGCTACTCGGGAGGCTGAGGCAGGAGAATTGCTTGAACCTGGGAGGCAGAAGTTGCAGTGAGCCGAGATCGTGCCATTGCACTCTAGCCTGGGTGACAAAGCGAGACTCTGTCTCAAAAATAATAATAATAATAATAAAATAAATAAATAAATAAATAAATAAAGTAGACCATGGCCACCCAGATCCATTTCATTTATGGTACTGTTGAGCTGGGTCCTTAATTAAAATGAAGTTATGCTAAATGTAAAAATGTACATATAAGTATGCATTAAACATAAAGCAGTATAATAATTTAAATCATCCTGTCACAACCTCACTGTAATATGTAGATTTCATTTGCCTTTAGCAAAAATAGAGCCCTTTATCTATCTTATCTTTCTTAAAATGCTATGCTCCTCAGGTTCAATATCAAAAGCAACCATCAGTCCATAGAGTGTACGCTGCAAAGTCTCAGTTGCTTTTGTAGTACTCGTTAAACCTGAAAGACACTCTTAATTGCCTAAAATACATGTAAACAACTATACATTAATGGGTTATGTGGGTTATGTTACTACAGTTTAACTGGGCTATGTTCCAAAATATACAAACTTTGCATGTACATTTCCACAGTATAAAAATACTTTTCTGTTCGTCAGAGTAATTAGGAGATTGTAAAAAGAAGTTGACAAATTATGTGAATTCACTACCATAGCCTTATGAATAAAAAGTTTATTTACAATGAAAGCTTGGAAGAGAGACCTGGTGAAAATTGGCCAAACATTGACCGGGGGTGGGGCTGTGGGAAGTGAAGAGGATATAATTATAGACTGAAAGTATTTGAAGGTACTGATGGCCAAGAAAAGAAAAAATCCTCATATTTGATGTTTTCCTTTTTGTTTTTTTATTCATTTATACACATTCAATTGTTATTTGTATACTCTTTTTTTCATAATGCCAACATAAGGCTCTTAATATAGGAGGCATCTGATTTTACTGTTTTACTAATGTGAAACAGTAAAATTGTATAGCATATGTGGTAGTAGCAGATTGAAGTGAGCAAAATCAAAACTCGTGTGTGTGTTTCTGTGTACACATACACACTCTTATAAAAGTGGATTCCTTGAAAGGTAGTGACAGCTAAGAAATAAAACCATGAAATACCTAAACAGTAGACTTTTTAACAGTTTGCAAATTGCAAGGAAGGAAAAGAGGTAAGTTATTGTAAACTTTAGATATGGTAAAAGTTGTGTTAATGTATAGCAGTGCTGACCAGTGGAACTTTCCAGTGATGAAAATGTCCAAACAGTAGTCCTAGATACCTGTGATTATTGAGCACTTGAAATGTGTCGAGTGTAACTGAGAAACTGAATTTTAAATTTTTTATTTAATTTCAATTAAATTGGTAAAGGCTACCATATTGGACAGCACAGATCTACAGTCAGAAGCTTTCCCAAGGCTCACCAACTTTCTTTAAGCTTTATTTATGGTTTTGCTTTCAATCCCCCACAAATCTCAAGTAGTTTAGCTTCTAGATAGCAACACACTGGGACCATGTTGATCTCAGTAAAGAAACACAGCCTGACTCTGTAAACATCTTATATCTATGTGATATAATCACGTTTCTCTTGTTCATTAGTTCCAAAAATATTTAGGGAATATAAACTATATCACAGAGAGGAGAGAAGTCAGCACTGGCCAAGTCCCTGAGAAGACAGTATTCTTAGTATGTTTAAGGCACATCAAGGATGACTCCAAGGTTTTTAGATTAAGCAAGTAGATGAATAAAGTTCATCTAGCTCACTATGATGGGAAAGCCTGGAGGAGGACTGGTGTGTGGGGGGAAAAAATCAAGAGTTTAGTTTTAGATAAGTTCCATTTAAAATATCCATTAGATACCCAAGTGCAAATGTTGAGTGGCAGTGCAAGTTCTGGGCTGAAGATATGAACCTGTCAACTACCATCATAAGATGATATTTAAAACTGTGAGCCTGGATATAATTTCTTTGGGAGTGAGTATAGATATAGAGGAGGACTGGGTCACTATAACATGTTGAGCCTGAGAATGTGTGGCGGAATCAATAAAGAATTTGGGCCAGAGAAGCTGGAGAGCAGCAGGGAATGAGTAGGGACTTAGAGGTCAAGTAAGTAGAGGGTATTTAATGGTAGGGAGTGATTACCTACACAAATGCTTCAGAGAAGTCAGGCAAGATGGGAGTTGAGAATTGGCCATTAGATGTGATGACTTGGAGGTCATTAGTCACCTTAACAAATAAGGTAAGAAAAGATGATATGGTTCTTTTCCAGAAAAATCTTACTAGTAGGCAATCAAGCAGGCTGGTGGATTCTAGGGAATGGTGAAAAAGAAGTCTGTCCTTTCTCTCTTGGGATACCAAGCAATTCTGGGTTCACCTTGGATGGCAGGAAGGAATTCCTCCTCCAAGGATGTCTCTTCCTCATCTCTTCCTCGTCTACAATTCCCTAAGCCTCCTTAACCTTATGCTATCTCTGCAAGGTTTTACTGATTGCTTTGCTCTAGCCCTTGCTAATTTCCTTTCATTTTTCCCTCCCTGGGCCTAGGGAGGCTCTGGGGATGGAGTACAAACCAACTTTTATATTAACATCTATTTCTTTTTACAATGTCATATATTATTATAATTTGAAAATATGTCTATGGGTCTCTATATTTTCCTGACAAAATAAAACTCCCTTTTATTATTAGTTTGATTTTTAAGTGGTAACTTGCACATCTCAAACCCAGTAATTCCAATTCCCCTTAGGCTGACCTTTTTTTTTCTTTTGCTATAGCATGTATCGCCTTCCTGCATAATTGCTTGTTAATTGTGTTCATTGACTGTTAATTGTTTCTTCTGCTAGATATAGACCCCAAGTGGGCAGTTATTTATTCCTGTTGTTGCTCACTGGTACATCCTAAGTCCTTAGTATATTGCTGAGCTTGTAGTAGGTGCTCAGGAAATTGTTGCTGAAGAAATGAATGCTGTGGTCTTCAGGAGTGGATATGGGTTGTGCTGTGTTACAGGAAGTGGGTATGTGTAACAGTGGAAGCATTATGCTGTCACAATTAATATATGATATTAATTGCTGTGCAGAAAATTCCTTTACCTTGATCAATTCCTTCTGCTCTGAAAATTAAGTCCAGGCCATTGGAGTAGAAGGCCTGGCTTATAATATTTTAATATCGCTGGAAAGAGTTAAGGTTTTTGCTGATCCTCAGGCATATAAGGCAAGGTATAGGAAGGGATGGTGATACAGAGAAACACATTCTAGAAAACTAGTACAGGAGCTTGTTACCTTGTTCAGATAAAACCAAGAGCAAAACAATCTAAATGTAGACTTCTCTCAAATATCAAAGCCCAGAGAGATGCCAGGCCTTCCTCAGTTCAGGAATCAGTGAAAATCAGCCTGCTGGCAATTCTTTTTCCAGTACTTTTTAATGATCCAACTAAGCGAAAAGCAGTGGGAAGATTGGTGGGAAATTCATAGCCAGACTGTAGTCACAGGTAATTTGCAACTCTGGAAATACAGGGCTGGGATGGTGAAAGAGAGATTGGCTCTGTCCACATAAGAAAAGAAGAATCTCATGGTGACAAGGAAGTGGTGGGGTCTTGTCTGTATTCCTAAACTTCCTCGAAGTTTACACCTGCTTCTCACTTTGTCCCTTTCTTTTGCCTACTTTTGGGTGGAATGAAGTGGTTTATCCTATTTTAGGCTACTAACTTTTGAGGTGTTTATCCTGAGCAGCCTGAGTCTTGGTTAGCATTTCTACTTGGCTGAGATCCACCCATCCACACTCCTTAACTTGTTTCCCTGTCATTGCACACTGGAAACTGAAGCACCTGTAGTCATGCTATAAAACAAATGTGATAATATGTGTGAAGCAGTGGTAAAAAATAAAAACTCAAGGTTCAAGATATGAGTTATAAGAATATTTACTAAATTTATATACTGATTTAATATTTCCTTACTGTTTTATATTTTCTTTTGAAAATTTTTAACACTTGCAGAAGAGTTGCAAGCACATTACAAAAAAATCCCCTGGGACAATTTTATATATATATATATATATATATATATATATGTATTTTTAATTTTTTGAGACGGAATCTCACTTTGTCACCCAGGCTGGAGTGCAGTGGTGCAATTTTGGCTCACTGCAAACGCTGCCTCCCGGGTTCAAGAGATTCTTTCCCCAGCCTCCTGAGTAGCTGGTACTACAAGCATGAGCCACCATGCCCAGTTTATTTTTGTAATTTTAGTAGAAACGGGGTTTTGCCATGTTGGCCAGGCTGGTCTCAAAATCCTGACCTCAGGTGATCCACCCACCTCGGCCTCCCAAAGTGTTGGGATTACAGGCGTGAGCCACCGTGCCCAGCCCCCATAAACAATTTAATCTCCTGAAAACAAGGGTATTCTTCTGTATAAGCATAATACAACCATAAATATCAGAAACTGATACCGTGCTACCATATAATACTCACACCCCATTCAGATGTCATCAATTTTTTCCAGTAATGTCCTTTATAAAAAGGATCTACTTCATAGATTGCATTTAATTGTCAGTTCTTTTCTTTCCCTTCAATCTGGAACAGTTTCTACATATTCCTGTGACCTTCATAATCTTAACAATTTGAGTATTTTTAAAAATGTTTCTCAATTCCAGTTTGTCTGAATCTCTGTGTTAATATTTTCTTATTTTGTGTTTTCTTGATGCTCTGGCATCAGGGGCCTTGCTGACTGGGGAGAAACTGCCTGTCTCAAAACTGGCCAATTCTTAGACATAGCAAGCTACTCTCCCTGAGAGAATGCATTTCTTTCTTTCTTTTTCTTTTTAAATTGTACTTTCAGTTTTGGGATACATGTGCAGAATGTGCACGTTTGTTACATAGGTACACACATGCCATGGTGGTTTGCTGCACCCATCAACCCGTCATCTACATTCGGTATTTCTCCTAATGCTATCCCTCCCTGAGCCCCCAACCCACTGACAGGCCCCAGTGTGTGATGTTCCCCTCCCTGTGTCCAAGTGTTTTCATTGTTCGACTCCCACTTATGAGTGAGAACATGTGGTGTTTGGTTTTCTGTTCCTGTGTTAGTTTGCTGAGAATGATGATTTCCAGCTTCATCCATGTCCCTGCAAAGGACATGAACTCATCCCTTTTTATGGCTGCATAGTATCCTATGGTGTATATGTGCCACATTTTTTTTTTTATCCATTCTGTCATTGACGGGCATTTGGGTTGGTTCCAAGTCTTTGCTATTGTGAACAGTGCTTCAATAAACATACATGTGCATGTGTCTTTATAGTAGAATGATTTATAATCCTTTGGGTATATACCCAGTAATGGGATTGCTGGGTCAAATGGTATTTCTGGTTCTAGATCCTTGAGAAATGGCCACACTGTCTTCCACAATGGTTGAACTTATTTACACTCCCACCAACAGTGTAAAAGCGTTCCTATTTCTCCACATCCTCTCCAGAATCTGTTGTATCCTGACTTTTTAATGATCACCATTCTAACTGGCATGAGATGGCATCTCATTGTGGTTTTGATTTGCATTTCTCTAATGACCAGTGATGATGAGCTTTTTTTCATATGTTTGTTGGCCACATAAATGTCTTCTCTCAAGAAGTGTCCATTCATATCCTTCGCCTACTTTTTGATGGGGTTGATTTTTTTTTCTTATAAATTTGTTTAAGTTCTTCGTAGATTCTGAATATTAGCCCTTTGTTAGATGGATAGATTGCAAAAAAACTTCTCCCATTCTGTAGTTTGCCTCTTCACTCTGATGATAGTTTCTTTTGCTGTGCAAAATTAAGCTCCTTAGTTTAATTAGATACCATTTGTCAATTTTGGCTTTTGTTGCCATTGCTTTTGGTATTTTAGTCATGAGGTCTTTGCTCATGTCTATGTCCTGAATGATACTGCCTAGGTTTTCTTCTAGGGTTTTTATGGTTTTAGGCCTTACATTTAAGTATTTAATCCATCTTGAGTTAATTTTTGTATAAGCTGTTAGGAAGGGGTCCAGTTTCAGTTTTCTGCATATGGCTAGCCAGTTTTCCCAACTCCATTTATTAAATAGGGAATCCCTTTCCCATATCTTGTTTTTGTCAGGTTTGTCAAAGATCAAATGGTTATAGATGTGTGGCATTATTTCTGAGGCCTCTGTTCTGTTCCATTGGTCTATATATCTGTTTTGGTACCAGTACCATGCTGTCTTGGTTACTGTAGCCTTGTAGTATAGTTTGAAGTGAGGTAGCGTGATGTCTCCAACTTTGTTCTTTTTGCTTAGGATTCTCTTGGCTATACAGGCTATTTTTTGGTTCCATATGAAATTTAAAGTAGTTTTTTCTAAATCTGTGAAGGAAGTCAATGGTAGATTGATGGGGATAGCATTGAATCTATAAATTGCTTTGGGCAGTATGACCATTTTCATGATACTGATTCTTGCTATCCGTGAAGGTAGAATGTTTTTTCATTTGTTTATGTCCTCTCTTATTTCCTTGAGCAGTGGTTTGTAGTTCTCCTTGAAAAGGTGCTTCATATCTCTTGTAAGTTGTATTCCTAGGTATTTTATTATCTTTGTAGCAATTGTGAATGGCAGTTCACTCATGATTTGGCTCTCGGTTTGTCTGTTATTGGTGTATAGGAATGCTTGTGATTTTTGCACATTGATTTTGTATCCCGAGACTTTGCTGAAGTTGCTTTTCTGCTTAAGGAGATTTTGGGCTGGGACAATGGGGTTTTCCAAATATGCAATCATGTCATCTGCAAACAGAGACAATTTGACTTCCTCTTTCCTATTTGAACACCCTTTCTTTCATTCTCTTGCCTGATAGCCCTGGCCAGAACTTCCAATACTATGTTGAATAGGAGTGGTGAGAGAGGGCATCCCTGTCTTGTGCCAGTTTTCAAAGAGAATGCTTCCAGTTTTTGTCCATTCAGTATGATATTGGCTGTGGGTTTGTCATAGATAGCTCTTATTATTTTGAGATACGTCCCATCAATACCTAATTTATTGAGAGTTTTTAGCATGAAGGGCTGTTGAATTTTGTCAAAGGCCTTTTCTGCATCTATTGAGACAATCATGTGGTTTTTGTCTTTGGTTCTGTTTATATCTTGGATTACATTTATTGATTTTCATACGTTGAACCAGCCTTGCATCCCAGGGATGAAGCCCACTTGATCATGGTGGATAAGCTTTTTGATGTGTTGCTGGATTCCGTTTGCCAGTATTTCAAGGAGGATTTTTGCATCAATGTTCATCAAGGATATTGGTCTAAAATTCTCTTTTTTTGTTGTGTCTCTGCCTGGCTTTGGTATCAGGATGATGCTGGCCTCATAAAATGAGTTAGGGAGGATTCCCTCTTTTTCTATTGATTGGAATAGTTTCAGAAGGAATGGTACCAGCTCCTCCTTGTACCTCTGGTAGAATTCGGCTGTGAATCCATCTGGTCCTGGACTTTTTTTGGTTGGTAAGCTATTAATTATTGCCTCAATTTCAGAGCCTGTTATTGGTCTATTCAGAGATTCAACTTCTTCCTGGTTTAGTCTTGGGAGAGTGTATGTGTCAAGGAATTTATCCATTTCTTCTAGATTTTCTAGTTTATTTGTGTAGAGGTGTTTATAGTATTCTCTGATGGTAGTCTGTATTTCTGTGGGATCGGTGGTGATATCCCCGTCATTTTTTATTGCGTCTATTTGATTCTTCTCTCTTTTCTTCATAAGTCTTGCTAGTGGTCTATCAATTTTATTGATCATTTCAAAAAACCACCTCCTGGATTCATTGATTTTTTAAAAGGGTTTTTTGTGTCTCTATTTCCTTCAGTTCTGCTCTGATCTTAGTTATTTCTTGCCTTCTGCTAGCTTTTGAATGTGTTTCCTCTTGCTTCTCTAGTTCTTTTAATTGTGATGTTAGGGTGTCAATTTTAGATCTTTCCTGCTTTCTCTTGTGGGCATTTAGTGCTATAAATTTCCCTCTACACACTGCTTTGAATGTGTCCCAGAGATTCTGGTATGTTGTGTCTTTGTTCCCGTTGGTTTCAAACAACATCTTTATTTCTGCCTTCATTTCATTGTGTACCCAGTAGTCATTCAGGAGCAGGTTGTTCAGTTTCCATGTAGTTGAGCGGTTTTGAGTGAGTTTCTTAATCCTGAGTTCTAGTTTGATTGCACTGTGGTCTGAGAGACAGTTTGTTATAATTTCTGTTCTTTTACATTTGCTGAGGAGTGCTTTACTTCCAACTATGTGGTCAATTTTAGAATAGGTATGGTGTGGTGCTGAAAAGAATGTATATTCTGTTGATTTGGGGTGGAGAGTTCTGTAGATGTCTATTAGGTCTGCTTGGTGCAGAGCTGAGTTCAATTCCTGGATATCCTTGTTAACTTCTGTCTCGTTGATCTGTCTAATGTTGACAGTGGGGTGTTAAAGTCTCCCATTATTATTGTGTGGGAGTCTAAGTCTCTTTGTAGGTCACTAAGGACTTGCTTTATGAATCTGGGTGCTCCTGTATTGGGTGCATATATATTTAGGATAGTTAGCTCTTCTTGTTGAATTGATCCCTTTACCATTATGTAATGGCCTTCTTTGTCTCTTTTGATCTTTCTTGGTTTAAAGTCTGTTTTATCTGAGACTAGGATTGCAACCCCTGCCTTTTTTTGTTTTCCATTTGCTTGGTAGATCTTCCTCCATCCCTTTATTTTGAGCCTATGTGTGTCTCTGCACATGAGATGGGTTTCCTGAATACAGCACACCAACGGGTCTTAACTCTTTATCCAATTTGCCAGTCTGTGCCTTTTAATTGGAGCATTTTGCCCATTTACATTTAAGGTTAGTATTGTTATGTGTGAATTTGATCCTGTCATTATGATGTTAGCTGGTTATTTTGCTCGTTAGTTGATGCAGTATCTTCCTAGCCTTGATGGTCTTTACAGTTTGGCATGTTTTTTTGCAGTGGCTGGTACCGATTGTTCCTTTCCATGTTTAGTGCTTCCTTCAGGAGGTCTTGTAAGGCAGGCCTGGTGGTGACAAAATCTCTCAGCATTTGCTTGTCTTTAAAGTATTTTATTTCTCCTTCACTTATGAAACTTAGTTTGGCTGGATATGAAATTCTGTGTTGAAAATTCTTTTCTTTAAGCATGTTGAATATTGGCCCCCACTCTCTTCTGGCTTGTAGGGTTTCTGCTGAGAGATCAGCTGTTAGTCTGATGGGCTTCCCTTTGTGGGTATCCTGACCTTTCTCTCTGGCTGCCCTTAACATTTTTTCCTTCATTTCAACTTTGGTGAATCTGACAATTATGTGTCTTGGAGTTGCTCTTCTTGAGGAGTATCTTTGTGGCATTCTCTGTATTTCCTGAATTTGAATGTGGGCCTGCCTTGCTAGATTGGGGAAGTTCTCCTGGATAATCTCCTGCAGAGTGTTTTCCAACTTGGTTCCATTCTCCCCATCACTTTCAGGTACACCAATTAGATGTAGATTTGGTCTTTTCACATAGTGCCATATTTCTTGGAGGCTTTGTTTGTTTCTTTTTATTCTTTTTTCTCTAAACTTCTCTTCATGCTTCATTTCATCTTCCATCGCTGATACCCTTTCTTCCAGTTGATTTCATCGGTTACTGTGGCTTGTGCACTCGTCACATAGTTCTCGTGCCATGGTTTTCAGTTCCATCAGGTCCTTTAAGGACTTCTCTGCATTGGTTATTCTAGTTATCCATTCGTCTAATTTTTTTTCCAAGTTTTTAACTTCTTTGCCATTGGTTTGAACTTACTGCTTTATCTCGGAGTAGTTTGATCCTCTGAAATCTTCCTCTCTCAACTTGTCAAAGTAATTCTCCGTACAGCTTTGTTCCATTGCTGGTGAGGGGCTGCATTCCCTTGGAGGAGGAGAGGCACTCTGATTTTTAGAGTTTCCAGTTTTTCTGCTGTGTTTTTTCCTAGTCTTTGTGGTTTTATCTACCTTTGGTCTTTGATGGTGGTGACATACAGATGGGTTTTTGGTGTGGGTGTCCTTTCTGTTTGTTAGTTTTCCTTCTAACAGTCAGGACCCTCAGGTGCAGGTCTGTTGGAGTTTTCTGGAGGTCCACTCTAGACCCTGTTTGCCTGGGTATCAGCAGTGGTGGCTGCAGAACAGCAGATATTGGTGAGCCACAAATGCTGCTGCCTGATCATTCCTTTGGAAATTTTGTCTCAGAGGAGTACCTGGCCGTGTGAGGTGTCAGTCTGCCCCTGCTGGGTGGTGCCTCCCAGTTAGGCTACTCGGGAGTCAGGGACCCACTTGAGGAGGTAATCTGCCTGTTCTCAGATCTCAAGCTGCGTGCTGGGAGAACCACTACTCTCTTCAAAGCTGTCAGACAGGGACATTTAAGTCTGCAGAAGTTATTGCTGTCTTTTGTTTGTCTGTGCCCTGCCCCCAGAGGTGGAGCCTACAGAGGCAGGCAGGCCTCCTTGACCTGTGGTGGGCTCCACCCAGTTCCAGCTTCCAGGCTGCTTTGTTTACCTACTCAAGCCTGAGCAATGGTGGTCGCCCCTCCCCCAGCCTCGCTGCCACCTTGCAGTTTGATCTCAGACTGCTATGCTAGCAGTGAGCGAGGCTCCGTGGGCGTAGGACCCTCCAAGCTAGGTGCGAGGTATAATCTCCTGTTATGCCTGTTGGAAAAGTGCAGTATTAGGGTAGTAGTGACCCGATTTTCCAGGTGCCATCTGTCACCGCTTTCTTTGACTAGGAAAGGGAATTCCCTGACCCCTTGTGCTTCCCGGGTGAGGCGATGCCTCGCCCTGCTTTGGCTCACACACGGTGCACTGCACCCACTGTCCTGCACCCACTGTCCGGCACTCCCCTGTGAGATGAACCCAGTACCTCAGTTGGAAATGCAGAAATCACCCATCTTCTGTATTGCTCATGCTGGGAGCTGTAGGCTGGAGCTGTTCCTATTGGGCCATCTTGGCTGCACCCCCAACAAAATTGGATTATGTTTATTGATATGCCTATGTTGAACCAGCCTTGCATCCCAGGGATGAAGCCAACTTGATAGTGGTGGATAAGCTTTTTGATGTGCTGCTGGGTTTGGTTTGCCAGTATTTTATTGATGATTTTTGCATTAATGTTCATCAGGGATATTGGTGTGAAACTTTTGTGTGTGTGTGTCTCTGGCAGGTTGTGGTATCAGAATAATTCCAGCCTCACAAAATGAGTTAGGGAGGAGTCCCTCTTTTTCTATAATTTGGAATAGTTTCAGAAGGAATGGTACCAGCCCCTCTTTGTACCTCTGGTAGAATTTGGCTGTGAATCCATCTGGTCCTGGGCTTTTTTTGGTTGGTAGGCTATTAATTACTGCCTCAATTTCAGAACTTATTATTGTTCTATTCAGGGATTCAATTTCTTCCTGTTTTAGTCTTGGGAGGATGTATGTGTCCAGGAATTTATCCATTTCTTCTAGATTTTCTAGTTTATTTGTGTAGAGGTGTTTATAGTATTCTCTGATGGTAGTTTGTATTTCTGTGAGATCAGTGGGGATACCCCCTTTATCATTTTTTATTGTGTCTATTTTATTCTTCTCTCTTTTCTTCTTTATTAGTCTGGCTAGTGGTCTATCTACTTTGTTAATGTTTTCAAAAAACCTGTTCCTGGATTCACTGCTTTTTTTGAAGGGTTTTTCATGTCTCTTTCTCCTTCAGTTCTGCTCTGATCTTAATTATTTCTTGCCTTCTGCTAGCTTTTGAATTTGTTTGCTCTTGCTTTTCTAGTTTTTTTAATTGTGATGTTAGGGTGTCAATTTTAGATCTTTCCTGCTTTCTCTTGTGGGCATTTAGTGCTATAAATTTTCCTCTTAACTCTGCTTTAGCTGTCTCACAGAGATTCTGGTACATTGTGTGTTTGTTCTCTTTGGTTTCAAAGAACTTATTTATTTCTGCCTTCATTTCATTGTGTACCCAGTAGTCATTCAGGGGCAGGTTGTTCAGTTTCCATGTAGTTGTGTGGTTTTGAGTGAGTTTCTTAATCCTGAGTTCTAATTTGATTGCACTATGGTCTGAGAGACTGTTTGTTATGATTTCTGTTCTTTTGCATTTTCTGAGGAGTGTTTTACTTCCAATTATGTGGTCAACTTTGGAATAAGTGCAATGTGGTGCTGAGAAGAATGTACATTCTATTGATTTGGGGTGGAGAGTTCTGCAGATATCTATTAGGTCCACTTGGTCCAGAGCTGAGTTGAAATCCTGAATATCTGTGTTAATTTTCGGTGTCTTTGATCTAATGTTGACAGTGGGGTGTTAAAGTCCCCCACTATTACTGTGTGGGAATCTAAGTCTCTTTGTAGATGTCTAACAACTTTCTTTATGAATCTGGGTGCTCCTGTATTGGGCGCATATATATTTAGGATAGTTAGCTCTTCTTGTTGCATTGATCCCTTTACCATTATGTAATGCCCTTCTTTGTCTTTTTTGATCTTTGTTGGTTTAAAGTCTGTTTTATTAGAGATGAATTGCAACTCCTGCTTTTTTTGCTTTCCATTTGTTTGATAAATATTCCTCCATCCCTTTATTTTGAGCCTATGTGTGTCTTTGCATGTGAGATGGGTCTCCTGAATAAAGCACACCAACGGGTCTTGACTCTTTACCCAATTTGCCCATCTGTGTCTTTTAATTGGGGCATTTAGCCTGTTTACATTTAAGGTTAATATTGTTATGTGTGAATTTGATCCCGACATTATGATGTTAGCTGGTTGTTTTGCCCATTAGTTGATGCAGTTTTTTCATAGTATCGATGGTCTTTACAATTTGCTATGTTTTTGCAGTGGCTGGTACTGGTTGTTCCTTTCCATATTTAGTGCTTCCTTCGGGAACTCTTGTAAGGCAGGCCTGGTGGTGAGAAAATCTTTCAGCATTTGCTTGTCTGTAAAGGATTTTATTTCTCCTTTGCTTATGAAGCTTAGTTTGGCTGGATATGAAATTCTGGATTGAAAATTATTTTCTTTCAGAATGTTGAATATTGCCCCCCACTCTCTTCTGGCTTATGGAGTTTCTGCAGAGTGATCTGCTGTTAGTCTGATGGGCCTCCTACAGGGTAACCCGACCTTTCTTTCTGGTTGCCCTTAACATTTTTTCCTTTGTTTCAACCTTGGTGAATCTGACGATTATGTGTCTTGGGGTTGCTCTTCTTGAGGAGTATCTTGGTGGTGTTCTCTGTATTTCCTGAATTTGAATGTTGGCCTGTCTTGCTAGGTTGGGGAAGTTCTCCTGGATAATAACCTGAAGAGTGTTTTCCAACTTGGTTCCATTCTCTCTGTCACTTTCAGGTACACCAATCAAACATAGGCTTGTTTGGTCTTTTCATATAGTCCCGTATATCTTGGAGGCTTTGTTCATTCCTTTTCATTCTTTTTTCTCTAATCTTGTCTTCAAGCTTTATTTCATTAAGTTGCTCTTCAGTCTCTGATCTCCTTTCCTCCACTGATCAACTTGGCTATTGATACTTGTATATGCCTCACGAAGTTCTCATGCTGTGTTTTTCAGCTCCATCAGGTCATTTATGTTCTTCTCCAAACTGGTTATTCTAGTTAGCAATTCATCTAACCTTTTTTCTAGGTTCTTAGCTATTTTTGCATTGGGTTAGAACATGCTACTTTAGCTTGGGGGAGTTTGTTATTACCCACCTTTTGAAGCCTTCTTCTGTCAATTCATCAAACTCAATTCTCTGTCCAGTTTTGTTCCCTTGCTGGTGATGAGTTGTGATCCTTTGGAGGAGAAGAGTCATTCAGTTTTTTGGAATTTTCAGCCTGTTTGCGATGGTTTTTACTCATTTTTGTGGATTTATCTACCTTTGGTCTTTGATGTAGGTGACCTTCGAATGGGGTTTCTGTGTGGACATCCTTTTTGTGGATGTTGATGCTATGCCTTTCTGTTTGTTAGTTTTCCTTCTAACAGTCAGGGCCCTCTGCTGCAGGTCTGCTGGAGTTTGCTGGAAGTCCACTCCAGACCCTGCTTGCCTGAGTAACCCTAGTGGGGGCTGCAGAACAGCAACGATTGCTGCCTGTTCCTTTCTCTAGAAGCTTTGTTCCAGAAGGACACCTGCTAGATGCCAGCTGGAGCTCTCCTGTATGAGGTGTCTGTTGACCCCTATTGAGAGGTGTCTCCCAGTCAGGAGGCATGGGGGTCAGGGACCCACTTGAGGAGGCAGTCTGTCCCTTAGCAGAGCTCAAGTGCTGTGCTGAGAGAGCCACTGCTCTCTTCAGAGCTGGCAGGCAGGAACGTTTAAGTCTGCTGAAGCTGTGCCCACAGCTGCCCCTTCCCTCAGGTGCTCTGTCTCAGGGAGATGGGAGTTTTATCTATAAGCCCCTGACTGGGGCTGCTGCCTTTCTTTCAGAGATGCTTTGCCCAGAAAGGAGGAATCTAGAGAGCAAAAGAATGCATTTCATATGCAAATAAGCCTATCCTGAGCACAGACCCTGAGGCACCTCCTTTCTCTGGCTCTTTCATGCCAGGAAGCAATATTCCTTTGCAGGAATCATGCTAGGGTCAGGTATCAGAAAACTAGAGATGCCGCTATGTCTCTGAGCCTACTGAAATTCTTCAGATTAGCCAATCCTAAACCTGCCTACTCTGCCTTGCTTTGCCTTTTCCAAGGAACCTACAATAAAGGCTCCTGCTCATGCTTTTCCCTTGCTCTTTCTCCCTCTTGATCGACCCTGGTGTGGCCCTGCATGACATGGTGTGCTCCTTCCTCTTTGGAACTGTAATAAACTGTGTATTCAATGATGATTTGTCTCTTAATCTGTTGGCCTCACCATACCTAAATACAGGTACACCACAGAGATATTGTGGATTTGGTCCAGACAACCACAATAAAGCAAATATCACAATAAAGCAATTCACATGAAATGTTTGGTTTCCCAGTGCATACAAAAGTAATGTTTACACTGTACTGTAGTCTACTGTGTGATAGCATTATGTCATTTTTAAAAAGTATATACCTTAATTTCAAAATACATAATTGCTAAAAAGTACTGATGACCATCTGAGCCTTTAGTTAATCCTAATCGTTTTGCTGATGGAGAATCTGGCTTTCATGTGGATGGCTGCTGATGGATCAGGATGGTGGTTGCTGAAAGTTGGGGTGGCGGCAGCAATTTCTTAAAAAAGACAAAGTTTTCCATATCAATTGACTCTTCCTTTCATGAAAGGTTTTTCTGTAGCATCTGATGCTATTTGATAGCATTTTTCACATCATATGAACTTCTTTCAAAATTGGAGCCATCTTATCAAACCCTGCTGCTGTTTCATCAACTAAGTTTATGGAATATTCTATATCTTTTCTTGTCATTTCAAGAATGTTCATAGCATCTTTACCAGGGGTAGATTTCATTCTCAAAAAACCTACTGTATTTGCTCATCCATAAGAAGAAATTCACCATTCATTAATATTTTATCATGAGATTATAGCAATTCAGTCACATCTTCAGGCACCACTTCTAATTCTAGGTCTCTTTTTGTCTCTGCCACATCTGCAGTTACTTCTTATATTAAAGTCTTGAACTTCTCAAAGTCATCCACGAAAGATGGGATCAACTTCTTTCAAACTCCTGTTAATATTGATATTTTGATGTCCTCCCATGCATAAAGAATGTTCTCAATGGTTTCTAGACTGGCAAATCTTTTACAGAAGGTTCTCAATTTCCTTTGCCCAGATCCATCAGAGGAATCCCTATGTATGGCAGCTCTAGCTTTATGAAATGTATTTCTTAAATAATAAGAGTTGAAAGTTGAAATTAATCCTTGATCCCTGGGCTGCAGGCATGAAACAACATTAATCTGCTTGTACATCTCCATTATAGCTTTTGGGTAACCAAGTGCACTGTCAACAAACAGTCATATTATTAAAGAAATCTGTTTTTCTGAGCAATGGGTCTCAACAGTGGGCTCAAAATATTCAGTAAACCATGCTATAACCAGATGTGCTGTCATCCAGGTTTTGTTGTTCCATTTATGGATCACAGACAGACTAGATTTAGGATAATTTTTTTTTTTTTAAGACAGAGTTTCACTCTTATTGCTCAGCTGGAGTGCAATGGCACGATGATCTCCGCTCACTGCAACCTCCGCCTCCCGGGTTCAAGCGATTCTCCTGCCTCAGCCTCCCAAGTAGCTGGGATTGCAGATGCCCGCCACCACGCCCAGCTAATTTTTTGTATTTTTAGTAGAGACGGGGTTTCATCATGTTGGCCAGGCAAGCCTTGAACTCCTGACCTCAGGTGATCTGCCCTCCTCGGCCTCCCAAAGTGCTGGGATTACAGGTATGAGCCACCATGCCCAGCCCAATGTAGTATAATTTTTAAGTGCTCTAGCATTTTTGGAATGGTAAATGAGCATTGGCTTCAACTTCAAGTCACCAGCTACATTAGCTCTTGAGAGTCAGCCTTTCCTTTGAAGCTAGGCATTGACTTCCTCTATCTATGAAAGTCATAGATGACATCTTCTTCCAACATAAGGCTCTTTCATCTACATTGAAAATCTGTCATTTAGTGTAGTTGCCTTCATCTATAATCTTAGCTAGATCTTCTGGATAACTTGCTTTAGCTTCTACATCAGTACTTGCTGATTTACCCTGTAATTTTATTTTATGGAGATGTGTTTTTTCCTTAAACCTTCCAAACTAGTCTTTGCTAGCTTCCAACTTTTCTTCTGCAGCTTCCTCACCTCTTAGCTTTCAAAAAATTGGAAGACTGTGGGCCTTGCTTTGGATTAGGTTTTGGCTTAAGGAATGCTGTGGCTAATTTGAGGTTCTATCCACTTTCTCCATATCAGCAATAAAACTGATTTTTTTTGTTTTCTTGTCATTTGTGTGTTCCCTGTAGTAGCACTTTTAATTGCCTTCAAAAACTTTTTGTTTGCATTCACAACTGTGTTAACCGGCATGAAAGGCCTAATATTTTGCCTATGCTGGCTTTTGGCATGACTTTCTCACAAAGCTTAATCATTTCTAGCTTTTAATTGAAAGTGAGACATGTGCATCTCTTTTATTCTACTTGAACATGTGAGACCATTGTAGGGTTATTAATTGGCACATATTTCAATATTGTTGTGCCCCAAGGATAGGGAGACCTAAGGAGAGAGAGAAAAGGGAATGGCTGGTCAGTGGAGCCGTCAGAACACATAATATTTTTCAATGACGTTTGCTAACTTGCAATTGTTGTGATGCCCCACGACAATTACAATAATAAAGTCAAAGATCACTGATCACAGATTATTACAACAGATATAATACTAATAATAAATTTTTGAAATATTGCAAGAATTATCAAAATGTGACACAGAGACAGGAAATGAGCACATGCTGTTAGAAAAATGGCACCAGAAGAATTGCTAAATGCAGGCTTGCCGCAAACCTTCAATTTGTAAAACATTACAATATCTACAAAGTGCAATAAAGCAAGGTGCAATTAAATGAGGTATGGCTGTAATTATGGAACTTAAATTTAAAAACAGTTTCCTCATATTTAGATTCAGGTTATGCATTTTTCATAGGCATGTGACAGGAATAATACTGTTATTCTCATTGCATTTTATCAGTTGGGGCACAATTTTGATTTGTTCCATTATTGATGATGTTGACTTTGCTTGATTAAGTTGATGTCTTCCAATGTTCTCCACTGTGAAGTTATTTTTTTCTTATTTGTAATTGTTAAGTCTTTTGTGGGATAGTACAATGTAACTATGTAAATGTTATGTTCCTCATCAAATTTTCAATGTCTTCCTTATTTATTAATATCAATATGGAATAAGTTTCCTATTTATTCAGTTATTTATTTTGATGCTCAAATTTCCAAGGATTGACTAGCGGGATGCCCTAAAACCAGTCCTTAGGCCTTTTTGACAAGTCCTCATAGTTCTGTGAGCATTTTCTTACATTTTGGCACAATAAAATATTCCAGGTTTATCTTATACTTTCCTTGGCCCAGCACTGATATCAATCATTTCTTCAAGGAGTCCTGCTTCTATGATCTGGATGCTAGGTGTACTCAATGCAATTGGGGTGTCACTGCTCCAGACCCTCCCAGTAGATGAGCTAGGAAATATACCGTATGGTTATGCACACTTACATATATGTGTGTATGCATGTGTGTATATATGTAAATATGTATACATACATATGTGTTTACATACATTTACAAGTATACTTGTTTTTATTTCTACCTGTGTATATACTAAAAACCAATAGCTCCAATTCCAATCTGATATTGCCACAGGGTTTTTTCTTGTTCTCTCCTTTTCCATATTTGTAATTCTCTTCTCCTCCTGCTAGAACTCTGATACCCATTATCTTTAATATATTTACTTATCTGATGAATTTTCCTGTATGTAATTAGTCTCCTATGGCCAGTTATGCCCATCCCCCCTTGCATGCCTTATGCACCATATTTGGTCTGTGATTCCCCATAAGCACCATTCCATATTAACATTCCACTCACTCTACTCAGATTTTGACACCACATGCCAGTCCATCCATGTAATAAATTTTGCTTTGCAATGTACACCTATTGGAACATTTTGTTTACTTTAAAATACTCTTGAATATTGACTGTGATTTTTAGGCATCAATTGATGTGTATCAAACCGTACCAGAAATCTATGAAAACATGGTTTTTCACTAGAGGGATAGTACATTAGAGGGATCAAGAATCATCGTTAAAATGTTTTAGAATTAAAATAAACTTGCTTTCAAACCTCCAAATTTTCAGAGTTCAAGGAATTACCTTTGCTGGCTGAAGTGATAAAAAGCAGCACATGGCTTCACCGAGTTACATGCAATATGCATCAGAAATTATTTTATGGCAACTTATATCTTGGTTTTAGTACATATTAATTATACCCGCTTCTGGTTAATCTATAAGCACTCTGGTAGGCCATAATGGAAACATGGGAATGGTACTTTCCAAACCATGACGATGGATCAGGAATACAGGGTTACGTCCTTAATGCATCATGGTCAGGTTAGCTTGGGTGAAGAGCAGCCATCTCAAATCTGATGATCATTGATCAGGAGATTGGCTACTAAGATTACTAGATATAGCTAGTTGTTTAACATGTGACAGACCTCTGTGACTCTCCAGGTCTCTATTAGTACTTCATCTGTAAATTAAAAGTGTTTGTATTGGTTAGCATGCATTTGGCTGTAATGAGCAGACAACTCTGACTCATATTAACCATATAGACAATTCCTTATCTATCACACCAATAAGTTAGTGTTTTAAAGACATCATTAGGAGCTGGTGTGTGTGTGTGTGTGTGTATGTGTGTATGTGTTTGTATTTTCCTTTACTTACCATTCTCAGCATGTTTACACATCTACTAGTTCCTAGGCTAGCAGCCTTAATAACCATAAAATGGCAACAGCAGAACCAGATATCCTATCATGACATACAACATGCAATGGAATAGGGGAACTTCCTCTGTTTCTATAATTATTATTATGGAGGAAGCATTTTCCCAAAGACCATAGCGGAATTTTTCTATTTTAATGGATAAAATTGTATTACATGCCCACTTGGAAACTAGTATGTAATGATTGCCTTCTACCAATCATTATTCACTTTGTAATCGGGGCTAAGTCTCATACCCCTTAAAGTTATGGCAGGAAATAGGAGAGCAGATATCTCAGGGGAGAAAAGGTGGGCGGGTTTAAAAGGTGATAACAATTGGGTAGGCGGCCACACCATGCCTCCTGATGTGTTGTATTATGCCAAAGTCCTTTTCAACTTTCTTTCTTTCTTTCTTTTTAAATTCAGTTCTCCCACTTGGTGTTCTTATAATGTTCTCATGGGCAGGACCATGACTATTTCTCCTAGTGCCTAGCACTACAATTAGACTCTTAGCACATATCCATTGAAATAATGAGCAACTAACAATTTCTTAAATCATTGTCTCTTGCCTTTCTTGTTGTGGTGATGACTATTGATTTTTAAGTTATCCTTAGCTGTGGACTTATATGGTACATCTACCTACTCATTTCATATACTGATGGTAGGATGATAGATTTATTTTATTTCTGTATTTCAGTTGAATAAAACATGTGGACTTTTAAGCAATAAAAACTACCTTCCCTTATATACAGATTTCTTCTCGTTGCTCAGGCCTAAATGTGGCATATGAGAGCACTTTGTTGACCATGCCTTGTATTTATTTTCCGCTGGATGTGGTGAGAAAGCCTTTGACAACATATAGCCATTATCCGCAGCAGTTGTGGGAGTCAATTTGGTTTGCATGTCTACCATTGCTATCCACCCACTGAAAGAGTACAGTGTGGTTAAACACAGTGATATTATAGTGCAGAAGGAATTAACAAATTCCCTCTCTGCTTTGTACTTAGAAAGTATCAAAAGCACTCAGGATGTATAATAACTAGTTTATAATTCTGAGAGTTGGGGAAAAGTCAATTCTTTAAGGTATTTACTTTTATTTATGTAAGAAGAATTTTATTAGGAACATCAGCTTCCAGGCATAACTAGAATAAATAAGGTTTTTAATTTGTTTGTTAATTGACAAACTGATTAAGGCTTTAAAAAATCGTATGTGAGGTGAAACTTAATTATATGAAATGCTAAAGTTGTTTGTTTCTATTTAAAAATAAAAGCTGAATAATATGACATTTTTAAAATGTTCTAAAGGAAATTAACAAGATTATTTTCTTTATCTGCATGGATTTTAGAGTTTTGTACATAGGAATACATAAGAATGTATTCCTTTGTTTCAGAATACATAAAACCCTGTCCATTTCCTATACTTTAAGACACCTTGGGAGATCACTAAATGTCTATGTGCTTCAGTTTCACTATTTTCAAAGTAGGAACTTGTGACAAATTAATAATTACTAAACTAAATGTGTTTTGATAATAATTACAGAAGCAATTTTAGAAAAAGTTTCTGTTATATAGTGCTGTTCTAATGGAAAGATTTTGAATGGCATAAATATAATTCTTTAAAAAACCCTACTTGTCTCAAATGTCCCTGTATTTATGATTCCTATAGTTTAACAGGTTCTCAAACTGAAGTTAGTGGAAACCTAGAGACATAGATGGGGCAAATCATATTGAATGTTTGTGACTAGCAAAAATAAAGGCTAAATTTAACGGAAATTTTCTAGTGTTCATTTTGCTTACTTCTCTGCAGCATTTGAACTGTTGACAAATTCTTCTTTTTAAATAAACAGTTCTATTTTCTTTGCTTCTGTGATTCCACTCCCTTCTGAGCTTCCTCTTACCTATATGATTTTTCTTTGTTAGCCACTTTCTCAATGTTTTCCTTTCTTTCTTTACCTATAAATAACATTGGTTTCCACATAGTTAATCCTCCATATATCCTCTGTATATCTCACTTGATGCACTCTTTGAAGTTAATTTCACTTGCTCACCATCTATAAACTATTGTTCTTCAACTGCTAGCTCTAAAATGAATCGTTTCCCTGAGTTCCAGATGAGTCTCTTTAGCTCTCCACCTGGGTGTTCCATTGGCATCTGAAAGTCAACATTTCTAAAAATCGATGTCTCTGTTAACCTCATTGTGATGAAATATTCTGCTTATATTTCTTGTTTCAGAAATGGGCACCACCATGATCTTAGTTGTTCAAGCCAGACATTCTGGTACATTCTCAATTCCAATACCTTTTCTCAGGTTTACAAACAATAAATCAACAAATTTCATTGATGGTGCTATCTTAACATCACTCAAATCTATCTGTCCACTTATCTCCAATTCCTTTGTCCCTATTTATTTGAGGCCTCTACTGTCTTTTCCTTTGATCAATAGAAAGTACCTTCTAATTGATTATTTTTCTCCTTTTTATCCTTTTGCTTCCATTGAGAGAAATCTTTACAGAAAGAAGTCTCATCATAACACTCTGTTATGCAAAACACTTCAAAGTCATAGCATGAAACCTGAATAGAAAATAATGTGTGGGGTACATCACATTCTGTCCCTACTTCCCTATTTAGTCTCTTTACTCTCATCTACTGCCACTCTCCACCTAATAGCCTCAGGTCCATTCAAACTGAATTACTTAGAGCTCCTTAAATATGTCATACTCTTCTTCTCCTCTAAGCTTTTGTGTAGGTTGCAACTCTGCCTAGAACATCTTACCACTTGTCTCTATCTGATGCAGTTTTATTTGCTGTTCAGGAGCCAGTTGAGACATCACCTTTTTTGGGAACCTAACTTAAACCTTTCCCTCCTACTCCTAACCTAAAGCTTTGTTAGATGTGTCTTAGCACCCCATATTTACTCTTTAGTAAATACTTACCCTACTGTGTGAATGAATGATTTAATTACCTTTTTAGCTTGTAACTCTATGCAGAAAATAATTATTTAATTAGTCCCATCTACTGCCTATGATGTTTATGTGTCTAGGTGTGACAACAACCACAAACCCAAAGGAACAAGTAAATTACACTCAGATCATATCAGACAGTATAAAATGGCACACATTCATAGCAAAGAATATGATTGTTCTGTATTAATCTGATGGATGCTAAGTTATTAGTTAAAACAATTCCTTACTACAGTAGTACTAAAAAAAGTTGCATTTTATCCACCTTGTGACTCTGGTGACATCAGAAATGTAGCTTAAAGTTATATTCAAAAGTGTTTTGTTTTCCTTTTTAAAATTGGTTTCCAGCCTCAGAAATTTTTGTTTTATTCCATTGTAGCAATTTCTTTTGTACTGCTATACATATTCTCAAAGTAAAAATGTATCTTTTCCACTTTCTCCTATTTTGTTAGTCTTTGCTTTGGATAACTGAGGCTGACATCAAGGTTTTCAACCATTAGAGTGAAATTGGGTGATTTCCCTTTTGCAGTAAGGAATTTTCTACATATTCAATATTTTCTAAAAATTCAATTTTGGTTCTAAGCATTTAAGGAAAGATGATTCGATTCTCTTTTAACACAGTTTTATTTTTATTAACTCAATTATTTTTGCAAAGTTTTTATTTGCTCTCTTTGTTATTGGGACAGTTGATTGTCTTATTGATTTTTTATTTCTTCTCTTCTGGTGGAAAGTGACTATTTCTCTCTTGGGGAAGCATGTGTTCCAAATATTTATTGATGTAAAACAAACCACCCCATCTTAGTGGTATAAACAATAATCATTTTATGATCACAGATTACATGTTTCAGAAATTGAGAAAGGGTACAGCGAGTGTCTTAATTGGTCCTGTGCTGCCATAATAGAGTATGACAAACTGGATAAATTTTTTTTAAAAAGAAGTGTATTTGGCTCATGATTCTGAAGGCTGGGAAGCCTAAGATCAAGGGCCCATAGCTGGTAAGGGCCTTCTTGCTATGTCATAACATGGCAGGAGGGCAAGTGAGCATTGTAGACAGAAGGAGGAAATCAGGCCAAACTCATCCTTTTATCAAGAGCCCACTCCCAGGACAACTAAGCCACTCTAGAGATAATGGCATTAATCCATTCATGAGGGCAGAGGCCTCATGACCTAATCACCTCTTAAAGACCCTACCTTTCAGTACTGTTACAATTGTAATTAAATTTCAACATGAATTATGTAGGAGACAATCAAACTGTAGCTATAAGCATGGCTTGTTTGGGGCTTCAAATGAGAAAATTCAGAGAAGATTCGATAGCTGGGGAATGGATTAATTTTTAGACTTCTTTACTCACATTTCTGGGGGTTGATGTTGACTATTTGAAGGACTTTAGCCGGTAGTGTTGGTCAGAACAAGATGAGGTAACCCCAACATGGGTAAGATTGGACCTCTTCACACTGTGGTGGCAGTGTTCAAAGAAATAATGTTTCAAAAATACCAACCAACCAACCAAACAAAAAAAAAATAAACAAAAAACCAAGATGGAAATGCATGGCATTTTTATGATCTGATCATGGAAATCGTTTCAACATACTCTTTTGGGGGATGTGCTCACAAATGTCAGCTGAAATTCAAAGGGTGGAGACTTAGACCTCACCATTAGCTGTCACATTGTAAGAAGAGTCTGTGAGATGAGTTATATTGCAGTGGCCCTCTTTGGAAATTACAATATCTCAGCATACATTCAATACAATATAGCTTCTGGCAAGGCAACTGTATCATTGTGAATCTGTTTAATTTCAGCTTTAATTTCAGGCATTTAAAAAGCGTTTCTAAAGCTTTTATTTAGGATGATACAAGTAATAGGTATTCATTTAAAAAAGCTTGAAAAATACACAGAAGGAATAAAGTAGAACTATTTGCCACGATTTACTTGCTAACAATTTTCTAATGTCAATAATTTTTTTCATGTGTCAGTTACTTTAGCTAATGCCATAATAAACATTTTTTTCATAAATCTTTGACTACTTCCTGATTTCTGTAACATGTATTTCTAGAGGTGAAATTACTACAACAATGGTGTTTATAATCATTGTACAGAAAAACAACCCTCAACCACAGCCAGTATTTGTTTTCATTTATAAATTGTTTAATAATTTGTTGGCAGTATATTATAGGTGTCTTACCTTGGATATTTTATCAAATCTCAGAGTTATTGTTAAAGTACAGTCTTGAGAATAGGAATAGAATAGAAATACCTAATTACTATATAAGTAATCATTCCAGTAGATACCAGCGACTGCTATATGGGAAAATAGTATTGGTCTAAAGGAATAATTAAACATTAGTTCTGAGCATAGCAAACCTTAACAAAATTCTGAACTAACTGCAACTAAAGAGCTGTCTTTAAAAATACTATTTAGACCTTACTAATCACTGTAGAAAAATAATGCATTAGTAGAACACCATAACTGTGTAAAAGTTATAGAATATTCTCTAAAAACCTTTTCAATGTATTTTATGACTGTTACTTAAGTTATGTCCTTATTATTACATTTTCATATATATCTTCAACTATTCCATATATTGTTATAGAAGGCTTTACATTTTGAGAAAAAAAGAAATGGTTCATATACAGTACAGATACTTCCTGACTTGATGATAGATTAGTTTATGGATTTTTCAAATTTATGATGGTGGAAGAGCCATCTGCATTCAGTAGAAATATCCTTTGAGTACTCATATGACTATTCTATTTTTCACTGTCAGTAATGTATTTAATAAGTTCCGTGAGAGGTTCAACAATTTATTATAAAACAGGCTTTGTGTTTGATGTTTTTGCGCAACCGTAGGCTAACGTAAATGTTTGAGCATGTTTAAGGTAGGCTAGGCTAAGCTATGATGTTCTCTAGGTTAAGTGTATTAAATGCATTTTTAACTAAATGCGTTTTTAACGTAGGGTATTTTCAACTTATAATGTGTTTATCAGGATGTAACCCAACCATGAATCAAGAAGCATCTATATGCGTAGTTCAACTTCAATTTTTTGGATTTGATAAATTATATAAGAAAAATATAAGGCAAAACTTCTCTAAAATTGTAAGTTATAAGAACAATTTTAATAATGCTGAAACTTCATTGGCTTACTCCTTCCATATCTGAAAATATTCTGAAATCTTCTATATAATTAAAATGTCTCATTGTAGGAAAATTATTTTATGCAATTATAGCTACTCTATTATGGGTCAAATAAAAATCATTATCAAATTTAGGACATACTATGTGGATATAAGAATATGCTTTAATCTACCAAGTACCATTCCTAGAAACAGTAATAAACAGTGCCCAGAGCTTCTTTGGTAAGTCATGTGCCCCTCCCCTCCACCCCATGTACTGTAGTGATGAAAGTTCCAGATGAGGTGTCATAAGATCTGGAATACTATGCAGCCATAAAAATGATGAGTTCATGTCCTTTGTAGGGACATGGATGAAAGTGGAAATCATCATTCTCAGTAAACTATCGCAAGGACAAAAAAACCAAACACCGCATATTCTCACTCATAGATGGGAATTGAACAATGAGAACACATGGACACAGGAAGGGGAACATCACACTCTGGGGACTGTTGTGGGGTGGGGGGAGGGGGGAGGGATAGCATTAGGAGATATACCTAATGCTAAATGACGAGTTAATGGGTGCAGCACACCAGCATGGCACATATATACATATGTAACTAACCTGCACATTGTGCACATGTACCCTAAAACTTAAAGTATAATAAAAAAAAAGTCAAAAAAAAAAAAGATCTAGACCTTCGCTATGTGACCTTGAGCAAGTCATTTAACCTTTTTAAATTTTAGTTTCTTATCTGCAACATGAGGAAGGGGACCAGAGTGATCTCAACCTTCTAACAGGTTTTGGAATCATGGCTTGATTTGTAGTTCAATGAGAAAGCTGAAAGCTGACAATCTGAAATTCATTAAGAGATATTAATTGTATATGCACAGAGGAAGGCAATGAAACATTTGACCCACATTCTTCTGTAGCTTGTCTCAGAGGTTTCTACCTGAGAAGTGGTTTATTTAATCTTCTGATCATTCCACCCAATTAGCTATTTATGTGGCACTTAATACTAGTGCCTAGTTTCCTGACAAGGAAAGAAAAAAAAGTTGTATCACTTATGTTACCAAAAGTCAGGCAAATTCTAAAGAGATGCTTATTTGCACATAACTTTTGAATTCTTTATTGCTGTGTGCATGATACACTGAAAACTCAGTTCTATAGCAGTAAAACTACAGCTGATATTTAGTGGATAAATCAAGTATCTTATAATTTCTATCTGAACTTAGAAAAGGTTCTCTAGTTTCCTTGGAAGAACTGATGTTACGAATGACAAATTCTGTGCCTGCCTTTAGTCATTTATGATTCTTTAGGAAAAGAGAAAGGAAACAGGTAGAAAATTTAAATCTCAAAAGAAATGCAAATAGAAATTGTTTTAAAATTGGGAATGGGGTAAAAACCTATTGAATTATCAATATATTTTTCTTTTTAAACTTAATTTTTCTTATTTATGGGACAAATTGTTAACATTTGCATTTGGCTTGTATAACAAACATGTGGAAAAGGTATTTTCAAACTGGTAAAATTTAGATATATAAATTGATTAGAAAAATTTTGAAATTATTTGTGTATGTTAAGTATTAAGATATACTTCTCTTATATATATCTGGATACGTTGGTGTCATTTAGGGGAGGTATCACATAAAGCCCTCATATATCTTCTCATATATCTTCATATAAGGTATATACCTTTCATATATTTTGTAATTTTTAAAAAATAAAATGGTTATAGCTAATTTTTGATATTTAAAATTTTTCAGTGTAGAGGCTGGGTGCAGTGGTTCACACCTGTATTCCCAGCAATTTGGGAGGCTGAGGTGGGCAGATCACTTGAGGCCAGGAGTTCAAGACCAGTCTGGCCAACATGATGAAACCCAGTCTCTACTAAAATACAAAAAGATTAGCCAGGCATGGTGGCACGTGCTTATAATCCCAGCTACTCTGGAGGCTGAGGCAGGAGAATCGCTTGAGCCTAGGAGACGGAGGTTGCAGTGAGCCGAGATTGCGTCACTGCAGTCCAGGCTGGGCAATAGAGTGAGTGAGACTCCATCTTAAAGAAAAAAAAAAATTCAGTGTAGGAAAGAAAGCAGGAGCAAAAACTAGTAAAGGAATTATTTAGTAATTTAATTAAAAATTTCTAGAAATACATCTGTCAGCTTTCTCACACCTAACTTCGAATCCAGAAGAAACTGTGTGGTCATAAAAGAGACATCTTCAGTTTATTACTTCCCTCCCTGTGAGTGCTTCTACAATCAGCATTACTAAGACAGATATAAAATCATCTCTGTATTGCTTTAAAAAATTTAATTGTTTTCAGAATTTTCCATAGCCTACAGTGAGTGTATCAAGTATTGTACTAAAGAAGTATTGCAAGGTACTGAGCCATGACTAATTTATTACCTGTAGAAATGCCTTAACGCGTAATAAGGTGTTAATTGCATTCAGGTGACACAACTGTAGTTGGAAAGATAATTTGGTGCACCTTATCTGAGCTGATGGAAGTGTGGAAAGCATTCAGGTTACACTGCAGTAGGAAGGGCAATTTCTTGCAGCTCATCAGCACTTGATAATGGACATTTAGCAGCCTAAATAGTAAATGCCAATTATTCTATCACCATTAATGAAAGCATTTCAATTAATAATAAGAGAAAATGGAAGTTTTGATTTTTAAGGTTTTGAGTTTCTCTCTTTTAAAAAGGCATTGGTGTGACTAACAGGAATATAAATTGTTTATTAAATGCTTATTATCCCCATCGGTAAGTCATTTAGGAGCTTTATGAGATACCTACCCTGAACACCACCAACATACTCAGATAGAAGGTGAAAATCTCAGTGGATCATCCATAGGGCTGCAACTTTCCACAAATGAGGATATGAACTAGGGTTAATGTTTGTAGCTGAAAGAACCGAGTGCAAGATCATAGAATTTTGAGTTGTTGTTAAAATCTACTGTCACACGTTAGTTTGATTTGTCACAGGTATACCACAGAAACAGTTTGCTAAAACTTTACTCGCTGTGGAAATTTCAAATATCATTTCCTCAGCTGGGGCTCAGGATCACTCACATGTTTTACACACCGAACTTATTCAAGATAACAAATGATTAGCATTTATAGTAGATCCATATGTTCTAAACCAAAATAAGCCAATATGAAATTGAAAATGTTTAGTTTTTCATATATACCCTGTACTTAAAAATTTTTTTCTTTAAGTTGGTTTTCACCTTTCTCTGGTATCTCCTTGAGTAGCTTAATAATCAGCCTTCTGAATCTTTATCTGGCAATACAGAGAGTCCTAGAAAATCATTGCAGGTTATTAGGCCCATGCTGGCTTTACCTTTTTATTTCTCACAGATCAGTCTCTGGAATAAAATTTATAGTTGATATTTGTACTTGCATTAGTTTCATTTTGGTTTTGTATACACACAGATTGGCATAAATGCAATAGTTATCACATGAAAATAATAGCTGACTTTATTTAGCACAAACTGTGGTCTAAACACTGTTTTTGTTTAATGTGCATTATTTTATTTAATTCCCATAATAGCTCTATGAAGCAAGCATTAGTTTTAATCCCCATTTTCCAGATGAGGAAACCAGAGCTCACTATATTAAGACTATTGTTACATGCCTAGTAAACAATGCTTACTAGTAACTGGAGTGAGGCCAGCTTAGACTTTTTTGATGTCTTAGGCTCAAGTATCATATCAATTGGGTGAATGAAACTTGAATGAGAGTTGTTTTATTCCAGAGTGCATGCCTATGAGGTATATTTTTCTTTTATGAAATCAGTTTAACTTGATTTTCTTTATTTTTCTTTCCTCCTCATCCTCCTCCTCCTCCTCCTTCCTCTTTTTTGGCTTCTTAAATTGTAGAATGGAATTTGGCAAGATTGTAGAATTCGTGCATGCACAAACACCAATGGAATGTTTTGTGGCATAGCTGCACCTGCCTATTGAAAGACCATAAAGTTTGGCCCTTTTAAAAGTTATACCTCTTAGCGATGGTTAAGTTAACTAATTGTTGCTAAAAGAAATTGTTAGGTGATAGCACAATTTGCAACATTGAAGTTGAAGCATGACTCCTTTAGCTTTATTTATTTGATTGATGCTGAATTATATGCTTGTGAGTCATCAACAAGGTGCTTGTAAAATATTATTTCAATAGTGAAAAAACTCTAGCTAAAAAGGGAATAATATGAGAAACAGTAGGAAAACTTATTTATCTTCATTATATTTCACTATTTTATATTTTCTGCTTATGGATAATGTAGAAGATTTGAAAAGAGTTGAAAAGGTTATTAAAATTTAGGGAATTTGAAAAGACAAATACATTTCTGAGTGAGACAATATATGTTTTAGTGCAAATCAAATCTTTTCCCCTTTCAAGCCTCCCATGATTATATGCATGTGACATCTAGCTTACATAGGCATTAGGAATCATCCAGAGAGAGAGAGAAAAAAGCAATAAAAATCCAATAGACAGCCTCAGATGTGTAGAGAATAGGCTGGGAGGGAAGGTTAATGTGAGCAAGGGACACTGTGCTAGGATCTGAAGATGTGGTCCTTGTCCTTAGGAACTTTCCAAATAATTAATGAGTATACATAACACACACACGCACACAAACACACACACACACAAACACATACACCACACACACACAAACTGCCACACAAGGAGGTAAAGAAGCCCCATTTGTGTAATATGAATAAACTGCTATAAGACTTCCTGGAAGAAGTAGTTAATTTGTGTGTGGGTGATGTGGAAATTTTTCATGCAGAAAGTAATATTTGAGCTGGATCTTGCAATATGGGTAAGTTTTAGAGACATTCTAGATAGAAGTAATGGAATTAGAAAAGGCATAATGGAAGCAGTGTGTAAGATTCATTAGATGGAGAAATGAGAGTTAATTAGGGCCTGGATCATGATTATGACAGTAGGAAGTGGAGAAAATGAATTAAAGGGAAATTGTGAAAGAAGACTCACTAGATATCTCATGCCCATGATGTGAATGTTCCTTGGTTTACAATGACTTTAGATTTGGATCCTCAGCCTGGAAAGTCCAAATAGCAATGATTTTACTAGTTTAATCAAAGGTAACCCCACTCAGGGAAACTGATAAACACACACACATACACACACACACACATATGAGAGAGAGAGAGACACACACACACACACACAAAGAGACACACACATACACACACAGAGGCCAATTTATTTGTTTATTTTGACAAGTTGCAAGGAAAAACATAATAGGAAGTAAAGAAATTAAAGTTTGCTTAACTTTTGCTATGACAGAGATATTTAAATATGTAACAATTATCTCATCAGACTTCACCTGTTTGTAGGTTCAAACAAAATATCTTTTTGTTTTAATTTCAAAACAGCCATCTCAATCTTATCCCATACCTTAAGGATACTAAGACCTCAAACATTTGCTGTTTCTCCTCTTTTCTAGCTTTCTGTAGAAGAGCCTACAGTGTATTCAATGACTCATTTATCAGGTACCTTTATCTTGGTTTTCAATTGGATGGCCTTGGAGAGACTCTTAGGTTGCTGCTGTGGAGCAAATTTACTCAAGCTATCACCTCCAGTTTCCCTGCACTATTGGCTTTGCCCAATTGGTTGCTGAGTTTGCTAAGCCATCATCTGGAGCTCCCTTAGGCAATAACCCACTAGCTATCAGTGCACCACTCTTGGCTTACCTCTGCCCCTTTTGTTCCACTATCAATGGCTGTATATTACTAAACCTTCATGGATGTCCTGGTCTGTACTCTATCCTCACTCCTGCTGTAGGAAAATGCTGTCTTTCTCTGTTTTATTCCTATCTGAGTGTTTTTCAGGCCTGACGGGTAAAGCTATTTTTAGTTCTGTTAGCACTGTTCAATGTACACACACACACACACACACACACACACACACAGACAGAGACACAGAGATCTTTTTCCTCCCTGGGGTGCATAGCCACTATGTTGACCAAGATTAACACCAAACCATAGTAATCCCCCCTTATCTGCGGCTTTGCTTTCCATAGTTGCAGTTATCCACAGTCAACTGTGGCCCAAAAATATTAAACGGAAAATTGAAGAAATAAACGATTGATAAGTGTTAAATTGCAAGCCGTTCTGAGTAGCGTGATGAAATCTCACACCATCCTGCTCTGTCCTGCACAGAACGTGAATCACACTTGTCCAGTGTATCTTCTACCTGCCCATTAGTCACTTAGCTGCCATCTCAGTTATCAGACGGATTGTTGCCTTATTTTACTCAATAATAGCTCCAAAGTGCAAGAGTAGTGAGACTGGCAATTCATGTATGTCAAAAAAGAGCTGTCAAGTGCTTTCTTTAGGTGAAAAGGTGAAAGTGCTCGACTTAATAAGGAAAGAAAAAAAATCATATGCTGAGGTTGCTAAAATCTACAGATCTATGGTAAGAATCAATTTTCCATCCTTGAAATTGTGAAGAAAGAAGAAGAAATAGTGCTAGTTTTGCTGCGGCATATCAAATCCCAAAAGTTATGGCCATGGTGCATGATAAGTGCTTAGTTAGATGGAAAAGGCATGAAAGTTTCGGTTAGAGACACGAACAGAAATGTGTTCCAATTGACGGCGGTTGGGTTTAGTACTATCTGCAGTTTCAGGCATTCACTGGGGGGCCATGAACATATCCCCTGAAGATAATGTGGGATTACCAATCTCCTCTAACTCTTCAGCCTTGTTGCTGAGTCTAGATCTTCTGCCTGGACTCCTTTATCCATGGTGAATTATCTTCTAATACCTATCCTCTATCCTTGCAATTTAGCTTCTGTTACTTGCCCCAGGTTTGTCACATACATTTTAACTCAGTAGCAGCATGACCCACTTAGAAATTAACATTAGACACTCTTATATCTCTGTAGAAGGGTGACCCACTTAGAAATTACCTTGCTTTTTTTGTTGTCATTTTGTATTGTTGTTGCTGTTGTTGTTTTTCCTCTGCTGTGGGGAGAAGACCTCCAATCTGTTCCTGGGACAGGATTGCACATTTAGAAAGAATGAAAATTATCCAATATGGCAAGGTAAACAGAAATGAGTGTGTCTAAGATCTTAGTTCTTTCTATCCCTAAAGAAGGCATTGAGGCTCTTTTGAGTTTCTGAAAGATACAATATTGAGATTCTGATAGGTGGCTAAGGACCATCACCCATAGAAAGAGGAAGAGTGGGATAAGGAGGAAAGTAGAGTTACGCGGGATGGGAAACACACACTTGAGAAGACGGATACTGGTTTGGGGTCCTTCAGGGTAGAGGTCTGAACCTACTCTGGGTGACTGGTGGCACTGAGATGAGACGGGCTCTGTATGAACTGAAAGGATAGGGTGCCATGACCTGCAGCCTTGGGAGCCTGGGCATGGGGCGCACATAGCCAAACTTGCCCCAGAGAAAGTATAGCTGCTGGGCAATAGTCCTTCCATGAAGTTGACTCTTAGCGTCAACTCATTCATGATCCCTGATTGAATTTTCACAATATCCTTCAATAGATGACATTATCTTCATTTTTATCGATTCCTGTCTATTATGATAAGTTTATGTGGTAATAATTAGCAAAGAGTTAACTAATTGGAGGAGAAGTTTTGATAGTCTAAATTGCTAGTATAATAATCATGACAGATTAATGCATTTGTTGCTATCAGAGAATGTCTGCCAAAATATTTAAAACATAAATGTTCACTCTCAGGCATCTTTTTCCATAACACTGTTGGGAAATTTTGGCAAATTTTTACTATTTGATGCCCATGTTTTTATATTCTACCAACCTTCTACTTTACCAGCACTGCAAATACTCAGATATTTGAGAAACCAAAGACTGTTTCTAGAATTACCTTTATCTTTATAACTAAATTTGAGGTATTGTCTGTGTGAACAGCACATTTACATTAAATTTATTGGGCAAGGTAAAATTAAGGAAGACCCCTACATTTTGTGTTGAATTCCACTTCAAATTTCTTTTGGGAGTATTTCCTGACTGTCCCACGGAATTAATTCCCTTTATTCTGTCAAAATCATTTTGAAGGCTCATGTCAGAGTGGCTATATGTATGGTCCAACAATTAAAATAAATATAGAAGTCAGGAAAAAGGGCTGGTTTTTCAGGGAAAGTTCAATTTAGATATATTGAGACTGAGATTCTGGTGGGACAGCCAGGTAGAATTACCTAGGAAGAATCAGGAAATGTTGAGGTAAGTACCTGTTCATTTAGGAGACATTCAATTAGGACTTTGAATTGAGGACTGCAGAATACAGCACAGCCAAGGAGGAGGGGAATTAAAGAGAATAGAAACAGGCAGAGCATCTTAAAGGGTATCTTGGGCAGCAGGAAGGTGGCACTCAGGCAGCATTGATTTCTTCTCCCAGTTGGTTTCTTCTCTAACTCACTAGCCAAATTTCTGCAAGCACAGCAGCACCAGGAAAATGAAACTTGACAACTTTCACATTAAACAATTACTGCTTCTGGTAAATCAGTCGAACCACATGTCATGATTCCTGCCCAGGAGGAGCAATAATCTCAGTCAGAGAACAATTCAGAAGCCTGTTAGAGCAACATTGCCACCTCATTTCCAGAACAACCCTGGCTCCAAATGACAAAATCCATGACCAAACCGAAAAAGCCACATTATCTCATCCAAATTACCAGAGCAGGCCCTTCAGATGATTAAGAAGGAAGCGAGGAGGAGATCCTATGCAAGGAGAGCCCATAATGTATAAAATTCTAAATGATGATATATTTTTGTCTCTTTTGGTAGAACTATGTTAAAATTCATAATGACATTATTAAATTTCGCATGCACACATACACACAATTTATCAGCCAGTCTCAGGAATAAATCTTACCAAAGGGACCTATCTGCCAGCAAGAGAGGACTTCCAAAGGATTCCCTTCATGAACAGTGCCTTTCTATCTTAACAACTAGGGAGAACTTGCAAGTGTCGCAATGTTCCTCAACAAGTTTTTAAAAGACTCCCTCTGTGTGTCATGCTTTATGGTTGATAGAGTCCATAACTATTTCATAATCTAAACTAAAACCTCAGTGCTCACATCAGAGTTACTGTGTCACCAACCTTACTAAGACTTCTTAAGTTTTCTTTATTTTTTTTTGTTTTTGAAAGTATATCCTCTGTCCCAGGAGTGAGTTAAGGAAATTCTCCTGAATTTCTTGCATGCCTGCCTAATCTATAAAGACTTAGTTTTTCGGCCAGGTGCGGTGGCTCACGCCTGTAATCCCAGCACTTTGGGAGGCCAAGGTGGGCGGATCACCTGAGGTCAGGAGTTCGAGACCAGCCTCGCCAGTGTGGCGAAACCCCGTCTCTACTAAAAATACAAAAATTAGCTGGGCATGGTGGCATGTGCCTGTAATCCCAGCTACTTGGGAGGCTGAGGCAGGAGAATCGCTTGAACCCGGGAGGCAGAGGTTGCAGTGAGCTGAGATCATGCCATTGCACTCCAGCCTGGGGGACAAGAGCGAGACTTTGTCTAAATAAATAAATAAATAAAAATAAAAAATAAATAAAAACTTAGTTTTTTTGCATCCCTCTGTACTGATTATTTCTTTGCTCACATTCTCTCAGGTACATCGCTTGTTCTACATTATCGTAAGTATATCCATGTCCTTTACTTGGCATGCATATTTTCTGTAGTTTTCTCAATCAGGTTTAAGTTCTTTAAGAACTAACAGATTGAAGAATCTTCTTTTTAAAATAGTACTTAGGGTTTCTAGCTGTTTGCTAAGTCTGAGTAAAAGTTCACTAAAGGTTAGATTAAACTAAATCAAAATAGGTTTATAAGACATAAGCTTGATTGACTTGCATTCACATGATTATATTTTAAGCTAATAGTTGACCTAAAGTATATTTTTAATAAACAATCTCCTTACTCTAAATACAAATCTGAAATGGTATAGGAATAGTCACTGTAAGATTAGAAAGAATCACACATATAGTTGCTAACACATTAGGCACTCTTGGTGTGTGTTTGTATGTGTTTGTGTGTGTGCACGTGTGTGTGTAATAGTGACAATATCAATAAAATAAGATCGTTGTGACTGTTATTTACTTGCCTTATAGAAATAAAAATAACTACAGAAAAGAAAATATTATGAACCACTGAGTAAAAGACTAAATCAAATTTTTAAAAAAGAAGTGACAGGTAAATTATTTTCTACAAGTAGTGTTTGATTGGTATATAGACAAAATTTCCAACTAGGTATTTTGTAATTAAGAACCTATCCACACTTTCCTATTCATTTTAAAGTAAGGATTTCTTGACACAGTCAAATTACTATAGTTTATTCTAACTTGATACAAAATAACTAATAACTTGGGTTGAATACAAGTCAAAATTATCTGCTAAGAAGAACATAATATAAAGCGGATACTTTCAAACTTCAGTAACTATAAGATTCGTCTCAAGATGCTTCTACAAAATGAAACTCTGGCAGACTTGTGAAATTTGTGCCTATCTCAACACTTCTAAATTCATATGCCTCTAAAACATGAAAAAAAGAGTAGGGAACGTGGTAAAGTCAATATCAAATCAAATATCAATATCAAAGCCTGTCAGCATCTACACTAGACTCTTATTATTTGGCATCAAAACCTCTAATGAAGGCAAAAGAGAATTAAAATGTGAACTTGCTTTGAGAATTTCATCAGAATAAATATTCTTAGAAATTGTCTCATTCTCTGAAAAAAAAAAAAGTTTGATTGTCCTCAATCACTTCTGATTAAGCCAGGAACAAGGCAAGTCAGATTGAGGAGCTATTTGTTTTCAACTCACAGGTTACTCAAGTAAGGAGTGAAAGCTTGAAATGACTCAACAAAGCCCTTATTGCAGCTCTTTCATGTGAATATGAGTTTTCACATGCCATGAAATTTGACAGTCTATTTTCAACCTGTTAGTTCCAGATATCTGAGTGCATGGGATAGTCGAATCGAGTAGAGGAGCTAGATCACTTAATAGATGGGTAATACTGTGAGAGAGGCAGAATGATAGTCAGCTTTTACAGATGGGAGGATAAGCTGCTATGGATTTTTAAAAGATTTCTTATAATCTGTGGTATTATAAGAAGTATAATGTATTATTATAACAAATGCATATATGTGTTTCCTTGTGGTGGTCATATTATTACTTGTGTTGGTAAGAAATAGGTCTTTATATTTGAGGTTTTATAGAACCCTGAGCTAACTCTCTGTACACATCAAATAAATAGTCACATATATTGTACGATTTTAAAAGGCTTAGGGAAGTTCCTTTCTTAAATATGTTTTTATAACCAAAGAGCTTTCTTTTTCACATGATTTCCTGAGATAATGTCCTGGAAATCACCTCTACCTTTTCCTTTTTCATTCTCCATGCTTCTTCCACATAACAACCTTGCCTATCCATCCCAAGTATTACCACTTTCTGTTCTACTCCAGCCCTTGTCATGTCTTTTACAAACTTTTCCTACAGCTTTTTTCTAATTCTTTCCATCCAACCTTCCTTCTTATTGTCTTTTAAGAACCTGATGGTTGATCCATACAAAATACAATATGTAACATGTATTGAAGTCTAAAACTTAATCCTATCATGAATACCACCCAACTCAAGAAAAGAACAGTGATCTAATTCTAGCTCTGCATCATCCACCTATGTGCCCATCTCCTAGCCTATACTCTCCTTCTCCTTCTCCCTAGACGTAAGAACTCTCTTGAATGTTGTATTTGTTATTCCCTTGATCTTTTAAAAAATAATTTAATTATATGTAGTGTTTTCATGAGTCTTCCTGCTACGAGAGCTAATTATACCATTTCTCTTCCCCCGTTCTTAACTGTCTATGTGATAAATTGAAATGCTTTGCATACAAGATCATTCATATTATTGCCCCCTTACCTATCTAGTCTCAACTTCTGTCACTCTCCCTGACCACAGAAAATATTCCATATAGTTTTATGTCTACATACTTTTTTACATACTATATTTTGTATTTGGAACGTTCACTTAGTCACTCTACAAATTCTATTTAAAATCTGGATCAAATTTTATTTCTGTAAATCTGTTCTTTGTCCTCCCCACCTCTTCCTCTCTTCCAGGTCTTAAACTCAGGCAAAATTAATGAATTGCTCCATTTTGTTCATATAGTGTTTTGTATATATCTTTGCTGTGCCTCTCATCATGTTGTAAATTGGTTGCTTATTTACATATTTGCCTCCTTAGTCAGAATGGGGATTCCACCAAGGCAGTGGTCAGTATGTGTGAAAGTGAAAAAAAACTTGCTCAACTGAGGCTTATGAAGATTTTATCATATATGTTATTTTATACATTTTATAATTTTAAGCTGGGCATTATGGCATGTGCCTATGGTCCCAGCTACTCAGGAGGCTGAGGTAAGAGGATTGCCTAAGATGAGAGGATCTCTTGAGCCAAAGTGTTTGAGGCCAACTTGGGCAACATTAGTAAGACCCTGACCCTAAGATAAAAGAAGTTTTCTAGCTTAGTTTTTACATTTAGATCTAGGATGCAAGTGCTGGGCATAGTAGCATATGCCTGTAATCCCAGCATTTTGGGAGGCCGAGGCAGGAAGATTTCTCAAAGCCCAGAGTTCAAGACCAGCCTGGGCAACAAAGCAAGACCCCTATCTCTACCAAAAAATAAAAAAAAATTTAAAAATCCAGGTGTGGTGCATACACCTGTAGTCTCATCTACTCAGGAGGCTCAGGCAGGAGGATCCCTTGAGCCCAGAAGTTCACGGCTGCAGTGAGCTATGATGGCACCGCTGTACTCCAACCTGGATAACAGACTGAGACCCTGCCTCTAAAAAAGTAAAAAAATAAAAAAAGTAGGATTTATTTAATTTTTGTTTATAATATGAGGTAAGAGTCAATGGGTTTTTCATTTGTTTGTTGTCTATACAGATATCCAGTTGTTCTATTTTATTGAAAAGACTTGGCTTTTCCTGTTGAATCTCTTTTGGACTTTTGTTTAAAATAAAATTACCAGGCTCCCATATATATTGCATTATTATTTACAATAGCCAAGATAAGTGTCTTTCAATGGGTGAATGAATAAAGAAAATGTGGTATAATCTACACAATGGAATAGCATTCAGTCTTCTAAAATGCAGGACATATTGTCATCTGTGACAACATGAATGAACCTGGATGACATCACATTAAGTGAAATAAGTCAGGAATAGAAAGACAAATACCTCATGATCTCACTTATGTGCATAATCTGAAAGCACTTGAACTGATAGAAGCACAGAAAAGACAAATGAAAGTTGTATATATTTATGGTGTACAACTTTTATTTATCAATTTAAGAATATTAGAATTTTTATTTAAAAGAGAAAATAAATAAAAATAAAATGACTATATATGTGTGGCTCGAATTCTGGAATTTCTGTTCCGTTTCCTATATATCTAATTTTTACTACTACCAAACTGATTATGAAGGTTTAGAGTAAATCTTCAAATCAGGTAGCTAATTATTTCAACTTTGTTCTTTTTAAGAAATTGCTTTGGCAACTCTAGGTTATTTGCATTTCCATATAACTTTCAGAATCAGCTTGTCAGTTTTGACAAAAAAAGCCTTTTGGAAATTTTCATCAGGATTGCATTGAATCTCTAGGTCAATTTGGAGCTAGGATACTCCTTTACAATTTAAATGCTTCTGCAAATGTTAACAACAAATTATTGGCATCATAGTGATTATGTGAATGAGAGAGATTTAGCAATAAAAGCAGAAAAGGTCTAGCAAGGATTTCATCTACTGCCATATCTCCATAATTTCGCTTAGAGGTAGCCTTAATTAAACCTTGAATAAGATTTTTCTCTAAAATAAGAAAAACAAAAAAACTTATCTATACCTAAGATCCCAGCTTATAATGAAATATGTTTTGCAGTCTTTTTCCCCCTATTCTAAAGAAAAACCGCACAAGATATCTTTTTACACAAAATACCTATGCTTGTTTTAAAAACTACTGTTTCAACATGCAAACAGCCCAGTATTGAGAAATACAGGTTACTGGGTGTCGGGGAAGTACCGTCCACTTGGAACCTTGTCCTTTCTGCATACTTAAGCACCTACTGATGAGCAAAGGAAGGAAATGTTTTCATGATTTAGACAGTAATGCATCAGAAGAGTGAAAACCACTTTCAAAACTACTTCACTTGGAGAGGTATTTTGCCCCTAAAGAAGTTTTCAGAAAGCCTCAGAGGACAAATGCACAGAATTCTAGCTGCTTGAATTTTTTCTTTGACCTTTTAAAGGACTCATATTTTCCTCCATCTGCTTTTGTTTGTTAATCACTGAGTTATTTCTGTTGCTTTTTGGTGTTTAGTATGTTCACATGGGCACTTCTTATTTTGAACAAAACTTTGTAACACTCTAAGAATATTTTGAAAGTAGGAAAGTACTACTTAAAACTATTATTAATAGAAGAATCCAGAATGTATTTTATCATGGAACTGAGATAATTGCTGGATGGAAAAGGCAGTTTCCTACTCATTAAATATACAAAATTTGGACTCTATACCTAGAAACATGGACTTTATTTTTTAAGATTTACTCATTTTACTCTGTACTCTTGGAAACCTTCTTTTTGCCCTAGGAAGGGTACTTGGTTCTCATTCCTAAAATGAAGGAGATGTAATTTGTAAAGTCTCCAGCTCTAACTGGAAGACAGGAATTATACAAACACTGTCTCTCAGGACTGGTTTATATCCCTAATATTTCAAACATTATTTCCACAATTATTGTCACAATATTTTCTGTTTTAACTATGGTAGCAGTGGTAATGTATTCATTCAAGAAAATATTTTCTAGACTATAGAAGGTAAATTGATTCAGATGCTTAGAAAACTTTGGTTTTGTGTATCTGTTTGATTCTTGTGCAGTTATCATCCATGAAATTCAAGAAAGTCTGAGAGAAATGAAGATCAATCCTCCTCCCCAATCACTACCAAATTACTTAATTCTATCTAAACTCAGATAAAAAAAATTGGATTTTTGTAACAAACTTCTAGAGGAGTTCCACAACTTCTATTATATTTGTTTTGATCTTAGTTACATATGTTACATATACATGCTCCATACATATAAACACAGAGAGAGGGAGAAAGAGACCCTGATTTATTATGTTACTCCTCCTTTTTGTAAAAGATCTAGCTACTTTTTTACTTTCAGATTTGATAAATCATGCTCATTCGTTAATATACCCAAATTACCCAGTGTTCAATGCATGTCTTTTTCTGATACTGGCACGGGAGGATACCAGGACATGAGGGATCAACAACTACAGGTATTGCTCTCCTTACATCCTGTCTTCCCACAGTGTTTGTCCCCTCCCTACAGCTCTTTGGAGCCTCTAGAGCTGTTAGGACCACGATTACCAATTCATATGCACTCCTGGGAAGGAAGAAAACTCTCATGGCTGAGTGCTTCCCACGTGCCAGGTGCTCTGTTAGGCACATAATACATGTGAGTCAGTGTTTCCCCATGGTATGTGCACCCCTGGGGGTACGCAAATCATTTTAGGTAGGGTGATCACATCATTGATTGTCTAGACTGGGACATTTTGTGAGTCAAAACAATGTTATTAATAATTACACCAGGACAACAGAAATAAACAACAGAAAGAATCCCAATGGGATTCCCCTAGTTTTAGGAGATTCATATTTATCTTTTGTGATGCTTTCCATAAATGGTAAGTGATAATGGTGATAATGATACAAAGTTTTCTTTTGAAATGTGTTTAAGGTAAAAATCATAGTAAATAAAAAAACTGGTCTTAGCTAGACTCAATACAATTTGTGAAACATTATAAGGAATAAGAAATACTGAGGTTTGGGAAATGCTCCATTAATCTCAGCAAACCTGTGGGAAATGTTAGTGTCTTTTGTTTTTAGTTAATGTGGAGAGTGAAGCTAGAAGAGTTAAGAAATTTGCTCAAGATTATACAGATAGTAAATAGGTGAACTGATATTTAAACCTAGTACTATATGGCTCACAAATCCATGGTTTTTTCTTAGTAGGAGCTCTGAGTTTTATTTTTATTTTAACCAGGGTCTTAGATTTTCCCTCTTTCTCTTAAATTGAGAAAAGGTAGAAAAATTTCTGCTCCAGTTTAGGTAGACTCTGTGTAGTTTAGTATAGTTTGGTGTCTTTTTGGCTGAGGCAGCTGGGAGTTGGACCGCTCTTGGGTCTTATAGAATCTGCAGGCTCTCAGAGAACTTCCTCTGTTACCACAGCCTCTCCAGTCTTCCCTAGTGTCCAATTCCATTTAAAAGAAGATGCTTTTCTCTCTGGCCCACAGAGAGGCCTGTTTGGGGCCTTACATCATTTTGTTTAATCCTTCTGTTATCCAGAGGACATGCTATATGATGGATGCCATTGATGGGTGCTATAGACTGAATGTATATGTTCTCCTTTCTCCCCCAAATTCATATGTTGAAACTTGATCCCCAATGTGATGGAATTTGGAGGTAGGGTCTTTGGGAAGCAACTAGGTCATTAGGGTGGCGCCTTCATGAACAAGCTTAATGCTCTTATAAAAGAGACTGCAGAGAAGTCCCCTGTCCCTTCTGACATTCGAGAAAACAGGAAAAAGCCATCTATGAACCAGGAAGCAGGCCCTCATCAGACACTGAAACTGTTAGCACCTCAATTTAGGACTTCCTAGCCTCTAGAACTGTGAGAAATAAATGTTTGTGGTTTATGAGCCACCCTATCTATGGTATTTTTGCTATAGCAGCTCTAACAGACTACGATAATGGATATCTTTCTGATCTATACGATTTGACCAAAACATAAGCACTATTTGACCTTAGAAGCTGGTTTAATCATTTTTCTAAAACTTCACCTTTATCACACTCATTTTGAGCCAGTACTCTCCAATCTTTGTGATCAAATGCATTCTAATTCACTCAAAAGCAATTTTTGAAAATGCTTCCATATCCCAGCATTCTTCTAAAACTTGGGAAACTTCAATAAACAAAACAGACGAAAAGATACAAAGTCAGTGAGAAACAAAAACTGAAAGACACTTGAACACAAAGCCCACAAATACGTATATATTTAGTAGATAGGTACTCTTTTGAGTCTATACCTTAAATATTAGTAATGTTTAATTCTTTTCTTAGGAAAATATATATAAATGTTAACTTTTTTTTTCATCATTCATGTGAATGATCCTGCACATTCTTTGGGTAAGTGCATCCCAATTTGGGAACCATGTTTAAGTAACTCTCTGCAGAAACCAAGTAACCTCAAAGTTGATATCATTTGTTCTTAAAATGTATATACGTGTATTAGTCTGTTCTGACACTGCTAATAAAGACATACCCAAGACTGGATAATTTATAAAGAAAAAGAAGTTTAATGGACTCACAGTTCCACATGGCTGGGGAGACATCACAATCATGGCGGAAGGTGAAGGAGGAGAAAGGCATGTCTTACATGGTGGCAGGCAAGACAGCTTGTGCAGGGTAACTCCCATTTATAAAACCATCAGCTCTTGTGAGACTTATTCACTATCATGAGAACAGTATGGGGGAAACTGCCCCCATGATTCAATTATCTCCACCTAGCCCTGCCCTTGACACATAGGAATTATTACAATTCAAGGTGAGATATGGGTGGGGACACAGAGCCAAACTATGTCATTCTGCCCCTGGCTCCTCCCAAATCTCATGTCCTCACATTTCAAAAGTATATACCTTCACTCCATCTCTTCACTACTACCTAACTTTTCTTGTTTCAAAGGAACTGCCTTTTGGGTTTTCACTAGGTTCCTGTTTCCTACCTGAGGAATCTACTCTGGGAAGCAGATCACAAGTGACTGAGCAGTTCTGAGCTCTTAAAATGAGGAAACCTTTCCCAGCTCAAATTACTACTTGACATCTTAAGTTACCAGTTCAACGGGTGATTTTGGGGAAGCCAGGAGAGTCATTATTCAGTGTATTACTCCTAGCTTTTCTCTGCTCATATAATACCCAATGTAGTAGTTCAATCATTACATTTTATAAAAATAAATTTAATATGCAGTAAATATTAAAACAGTGAAAGGGAATAGAATTCCTATTTGCCATGCATATTTCAAATTGCAATGTGAAATAGATACATGAAACAGATGCGAGCCAACTTGTTCTTTGACAATCATTGCTAGTTATTCCACAACAGATTTTATTGATCATCTTTCAAGTGCAAGCCACTATGGAAGAATCTTGTGGACTAGACAGAGTACTCAGCCAGAATCCCTATCTTTTGAATGAATTCTTTTATTCTGTAGTTTTTTGAACTTAGCCTACTCTCTAATAATAGCAGCATTTCTAATTTTCAGACATTCTTTTAGCTCTTCTCTTTGCTCCTTCTGAGACCCTAAAAAGGCAATAACTGCTTTTATTTATTTATTTATTTAATTAATTAATTTATTTATTTATTTTTAAAATGGATTGTCTATAAATACACCTGGTAATATGACTCACCAACCACCAAGCCATCCCACATAAAGAGGCAGAATTGTTTTGGGGCCACAGAAATCTGGTTTTGAGGGGGTGCTGTCTGGTTTCACAGCCTTGACTCCCATCTCTCTTCATTGGAGTCTTTCAAGGATGTCTCTGAATGGCTTTGCACAACACAGTGAGATGCGGTTTTGTGCAGAACTTAGGGCAAGGGGGAAAAAAAGAAAAGAGAAATAAAGCTTCCCTCTAGTAAATTGGCAGAAAAACATTTCTAAAGGTTACACACCACCCACACATTCCTTTCAAATGATCAAAGTCTTACAAGAGGTCACGGAAGGAGAAAACAAGAGGAGAGAGGGAGCCTGAAATACTTTTTTTAAAGTGCTCTGTATTGCAATTCTTGCTGAATAAGGAACAAATTAGGGCTCTTGTTAATCTTTTGGAAAATTATTGGATTGAAAGAAACAAACATTAAATTGGATCGGTAAACTGATATCTCTAAAATGAACAATGCCTATCTCTTTCTACATCTCATTCCAAATTCAACACTGTTTTTGTCCATCGCATTTTTAAGTATTTAATTTAGTTATTTATTTATTTTTAGTTTTAATTTTCATAGTCCTCTATACTTCCTGGTTTCAGCAGAATTCACTAAACTAGTCATCTTGATATGCCAGTCCATCCCCACATGGGAAATACTTAACATTTAAAAGAAATCTGTCTGGACGTGATTTTCTTACCTATCGGCAGTTTCTAAACTCACACCTTGTCTTTCAAATCGGCCTTAGTTTTGTAGGTATCTTGGGTCATTCTTTATAGCTTGGTTGTGGCTCTCCACTGATTTTCATCAGGTAGAGTGAAATGGTCCCTTGTCTATATTTTCATAGAAATATACACCTCAGTTAGAACTTATAAGTTTTGTTTGCTGGCCTCATCCTGATAGTGTAATCTGCTCAAGGGAAAATACTGTTTTCTATGCATTTGCATCCCTAACTCCTAGCAAACTGTCTGACAGGTAATGGATACTCAATAAATATTTGTTGAAAGAATTAATATATCTTTTTTAATTTGCAAAGCTCCAGGTATAAATCTGTGGTTTTTCTTGACACTCTCCACCAGGTGCAAGTGGCTAGGGACCAGAAATTTTTGTTGTTGTTTAATCCCTCTTTGCCATTTGTTGCCCTACCTTCCTTCCCAGGTTCCCTGTTGCCTTGGTCCATACACAAACAGATTCTATCACAATACAAAAGAAAAGATATAAAAAAATCCTCTAGAAGGTACTTTAGGTTTTCAGTGAAAGGAAATTTTACAACAGGTTTGTGCTTGATTCTATTAAATACTCTGATTGCTTAATGCCTATGGTGACTTGCTCATCTCTAGTATTGTATGAGTGAAATTCTAAACATGACAGTCTCTTTTCTTACTCTCCAGTTACAGGTTCTGTTAGCTGCTTTCTCCATTGACTTCTAATGTCTAAGCAAGCTGCCCCTAACTCCAGGTATCTTATTTGACGACTGCAGTACCTTTCCTTGACCTCTGGCTTTAAGATGTACCTTGGTTTTGAAAAGCATTTTACTTATGCCTTCTTCTGTCCTGAAGTCTAGAATAAACTTAAGGCCAGTACTTGCTTTCTGGAGCATGGTCTGGTCAAAGTCCCCATGGCTGCTGTAATCAAGCTGAGAAATCTGGAAGATCATGAATGCCTATGTAGATCTCTTAATTTGACAACTCTCAACACAGCTCAAGTTGGATTTACTGAGCCCCCACTTTTTTCCCCCTTATTTTATTTGCTGTCCTCATCCCTGCTGGATGCTGAGTAATCCCCGCCTCAGGAATTTGTGGATGTTGAGATGATGGACACATAGGTACCATGGATATGAAGTGAAGTGTACATAGTAAATAGAAGAGGGAGTCTAAAAGAAAAAAGTCTATAAATTTGGTCAAGAGGTAAACAACAACCAAGGAGAGAGAGTGGACTGGGCCCTTATAATAGCTATTGAGAGATGACAACGTGCTATCAGCCCTTGATCGCCCTTGGCACCTCCTCAGGCCATGGCGTCCAATCTGGCCGTGCTTCAGGAACGCTTCAGCCCGCCACTGCACTGTGGGAGCCCCTCTCTGGGCTGGCCGAGGCCGGAGCTGGCTCCCTCTGCTTGCAGGGAGGTGTGGAGCGAGAGGCGCAGGCGGAACCCGGCTGCGTGGCGGTTGCAGGCCAGCTCGAGTTCTGGGTGGGCACAGGCTCAGTGGCCCTGCACTTAGAGTGGTGGGCTGGCGCCGCTAGTCCCGTGCAGTGAGAGGCTTAGCACCCGGGCCAGCAACTACAGAGGGTGCAGCGGGCCCCCAGCAGTGCCGGCCCGTGGGTGCCATGCTCGAATTCTCGCTGGGCCTCAGCTGCCTCCCCACGGGGCAGGGCTCCGGACCTGCAGCCTGCCATGCCCAAGCCTCCCCCACCCCGTCGTGGGCTCCCACACGGCCCTAGCCTCCCCAATAGGCACCTCCCCCTGCTCCGCGGGGCCAGTCCCATCCACCGCCCAGGGGCTGACGAGTGTGGGCACGTGGCACAGGACTGGTGAGCAGCTCTGCCCGTGGCCCCAGCGCAGGATCCACTAGGGGAAGCCAGCTGGGCTCCTGAGTGGGGTGGGGACTTGGAGAACTTTTATGTCTAGCTGGAGGATTATATATGTGCCAATCAGCACTCTGCATCTAGCTAGGAGTTTGTGGATGCACCAATCAGCACTCTGTATCTAGCTAATCTGGTGGGGACTCTGAGAACTTTTATGTCTAGCTAAAGGATTGTAACCGCACCAATCTGTGCTCTGTGTCTAGTTAATCTGGTGGGGACATGGAGAACTTCTATGTCTAGCTGGAGGATTGTAAATGCACCAATCAGCACTCTGTGTCTAGCTCAAGGTTTGTAAATGCACCAATCAGCCCCTTGTCAAAACGGACCAATCGGCTCTCTGTAAAACGGACCAATCAGCAGAATGTGGGTGGGGTCAGATAAGTGAATAAAAGCAGGCTGCCCAAGTCAGCAGCAGCAAGGCTCTCTGTCTGGTGGAAGCTTTGTTCTCTTGCTCTTCGCAATAAATCTTGCTGCTGCTCACTCTTTGGGTCCGCGCTGCCTTTGTGAGCTCTAACACTCACCGCGAAGGTCTGCAGTTTCACTCCTGAAGCCAGCGAGACCACGAACCCACCAGAAGGAAGAAACTCTGGACACATCTCAACATCTGAAGGAACAAACTCTGGACACACCATCTTTAAGAACTGCAACACTGACCGCGAGGGTCCACGGCTTCATTCTTGAAGTCAGCGAGACCAAGAACCCACCAATTCCGGACACACTATGAAGTGGGTTAGGGAAGAATTTGGAGCAAGGGCCAGGGATTTGTGAAATGTGAACTCCCCTCCAGCACCAAATGATGATTGGCACATGTGGGTCCTCTAAATTTGTTGCCCAAATATGGGGCAGGCAGGGAGGGTGGGGATCTAAAAGCTGTCAAGTGTCAAACATTAAAAAGAGGTCACTCCCTGTATTCCAACACAGATTATGCATTTTAATAAACTACTAAGGCAACTCCTTTGCATTTTTATATTTGAGAACCACTGGTTTGTGGGCTCCTCTGATGGATGTGAGCCTCTGGTTGTCTTAATTCATGTGCTAGAAGAGGCTTTCATCTCCTGATTCCAAACTTGGTCCACACCACAATTGTTTGGGTCACCTCAAGGCACTCCAGAAGGGCAATCTGCTCTGACTTCTCACACTCTCAGGATTGTGCTGAGCCTCTGCAGTGAGTCTGGGCGTTAGGGACAGCAAGGACTTTACATCAGCTCTGCAGAAACATCTGGTGGCCCAACTGGCCACTGTGGAATGGGATTCTGAAATGGGCAATGGTGACCACCATCTAATCACTTACCTTTATTTTTTTATGCATGTTTGCACTTTGCTTTTCCAGTTCAGTGAAATAATTTAGTAGGTAGCTCTAAAATAACTTTTTATTTGTCTTCCCAGTGACAAGGTCACCAGAATGTTTTATTTTCAGATTACCTTACCAGGAGTAAGTTTCCTGTTGTGCCTATTTCAGGTTTTTCTTTAAGATTTCTACTTTTTACTGGTAGATGTTTGTTGTACTGTGTTCTAGGGACTGCTTTTGGAGTGATACAAAGTAACTCAGCTAGTGTTTAGGAATAGGCAGAATAGTTCTACCTGAAAGACAGGTAAGGTTTCCTGACAGAAAGAAATCTCCATGGTTAGAGAACAAAAGCATTTAGTGAATGCTTGGATAACTATGTTGTTACTTAGCAAGACTGCTAGCATTTTAAATGTGCTTATATGCATTAAATTTTTGTAGTATCATTTGATATTTTACTTTAAACAGAAGAGAATAAACCAGTTGGCAAATTCCTTGGATTAGTAAAATAGGCAATGCACACTTTAAATAGCAGGTCAATATCTGCAATCTAAATGGGTACGCCATATTTTTCATTCGAGAAGCACCAAATTCAGCTTGTGGCACCTGTGATATGTTCCATTTGCCTTTCTCACCATGGCCCTTAACGAATCTCTGTATATTAACTGAACATTTACTACAGTAGCTGTTTTAAGTTCATACTTGTATTACCTTATTGAATACTTACCAAAAACCTGTGAAGTCGGTACGATTATTGCCCAATTTTATAAAGGAGGAGATTGAGAAGGAGAGAGCCTAAGTAACTTGTCATACAGCTAGTAAGCGGTAGAACCGAAAGTTGGTAGAACCAGGCAACCTGAGTCCAGAGCTGGGCACATAAACATTGCAATGCATTACCTAAAAGCAAGTCACTCTCTAGAATAATTTTTTAATAAGACTATGAGAGACTGGCGTTGTTAGAAATCATCTAATTAGCTCCTGACAAGTCACAAGATAGTTCACATAATCCCAGAACTCATTTCACTTGACAATACATAGCACTCACTGTCTGCTTCTGATAAAACTTAGGAATAGCATGATGTCTGACTATTATCTTCTTCCCCTGTATTTTTTAGTTTTTGTAAAGTGATTTTGAATTGTATTTTTCTGAGGCCCTATAATGGCAGGGGAAGGGGTTTGGAAGCACATATCTGGGCTCCCCCAGCTTGAACATGAATGGAGTTTATATGCTCCACATCTTGGGCTTTCAAATAAACTCCTTGTTGAAAACAGGATTGTTTTACTAAAAAAAGAAAGGAAAACAAAACAAAACAAAATAAAAGTTTGAAAAGCTTTAGACTGGATGGTCTTCAAGAGCTGTTCTATGGGAACCTCCTATGACTATAAATTAGCTTGAATTGATCATCTTGCCAATGCAGATGTTTTCACATCAATACAATCCAACAGATACTTGAGTGTCGAACCTGTGCGAGCACTGGGGTTTACACAGAAGGAACGAATTTCATTTCAAGGATCAGAGAGCCTTCCTGGGGGACATGAGGTAGGTAGAAATAAGGTAAAAAAAAACAAACAAAACAAAACAAACAAAACTTACATAATGTGCCTTAAGTAAGATCTCCAGAAGGGTATTTTGCATCGTCTTGTTATGTGGCACACTGGGAATAAAGGTTTACTTGGCATGTCCCAAACAACAACAAAAAACAAACATTTAAAGATGAAGTACACAAAAGGGATTGACATATTAAAGGCTCTGAGTATGAGAGAGGAGGTACAGAAATTCCGTTTGTGAAGGAGGAGTAAGGTTTTGACAGGTGCAAGTGAGGAGAAGGATATTCCAGGCAAAGGGAATGGAAGAGCAGAGGCTCCAGCGTTTGGGAGCAAGTGGAGTGTTCAAGAGGGTTGATTGGCAGAGACACAAATGGTGGAGAGCAGGTGAGGTAGGTAGGGGTAACTATGTAGTAGGCAGGTATGTGATGGTTATACTGGAGTTGGATTTCATCCTCTGCCATCAATAGGGAAAAAAAATTGTTTGAGACAAAGTCTTGTTCTGTCACCCTGGCTAGAGTGCCGCGGCATGACCACAGCTCACTGCAGCCTCAAAATCCAGGGCTCAAGCCAACCCCTGCCTCAACCTCCAGAGTAGCTGTGACTATAAGCATGTGCCACCATGCCCAGCTATGTTTTTCCATCTTTATTTTTGTAGAGACAGAGTTTCAGTTTGTTGCCCAGGCTAGTCTCAAATTTCTGGCCTCAAGTAGTCCTCCCACCTTGGCCTCCCAATGTGCTGGGATTACAGGTGTAAGCTACCACACCCAGCCCAAGCAAAAAATTCTTTTTTGAGACAGAGTTTCACTCTTGTTGCCCAGGCTGGAGTGCAATGGTGTGATTTCGGCTCACGACAACCTCCACCTCCCAGGTTCAAGCGATTCTCCTAACTTAGCCTCCCTAGTAGCTGGGATTACAGGTATGTGCCATCACGCCCAGCTAATTTTCTGTATTTTTAGTAGAGACAGAGTTTCTCCATGTTGGTCAGGCTGGTCTCAAACTCCCGACCTAAGGTGATTCACCCGCCTTGGCCTCCTAAAGTGCTGGGATTATAGGCGTGAGCTACCGCTTCTGGCCCAGAAAATTCTTAAGTTACATTTGTGCTTTGGGAAACTAGATACTCTGACACTGTGAAGCATGGATTACAGAGAAAAAGATTGGAGAAAGATAAATAAATTAGGACATTATTTAAATTGTCTAAATCAGAGAGAATAAAGCCTGGAACTGGGGAATGGCAGTGTGCTTTTTTGTTTGGAGAAGTCAACTTTTGATGAGAAAGGTCAGGAAGATACTTCATCAATAATAAATAACTATAGTTTTTTTTAAATTTTCAATTATAAGATTGAGTTGAATGGGTAATTTGATGATGTGGGGGGAAATTGTCACACAATTGCTCTCCGTTTTCTAAATATATCTGGTTGATAGGTAAATACCTTTAGCAAAGTTTCATGCCTATTGCCATGGTTTGAATGTTCCCTGCAGAACTCATGTTGCAAATTAGTTGCCATTGTGATGGTATTAAGAGATAAACTATTAAGAGGTGATTAGGCCAAGAGGGCTTTATCCTTGTAAATGAATGAATGCTGTTTTGGATGAGAACAGGTTATTCATCCCAGGAATGAGTTCCTGATAAAAAGGATGAATTTTGCCCTTATTTCTCCTTTTCCCTCTCCTGCCGTTCTTCCTTTCACCATGGCATGACCCAGCATGAAGACCCTTGCTAGATTTGGGCATCTCAACCTTGGACTTCTCAGCCTCCAGAATTGTGAGAAGTAACATATCTATAAATTACCCAGTCTGCAGCATTCTGTTATAGGAACCCCAAAACAGACTAAGTTGCCTTTTATTGTCTTTGCATAAGGGAACCATTTATACATATAAGTAATTTTTCTTCTATCACAATCCACAGCTACCTAGACCTAGCACTTAAGACTGCTTTATAGGCATATCTGACAGTGATTCCTCAAGTCTATAATTAGGCGAGGAGACAAAATGAGTCTTTAAATATGAAAGAGTTTGCCCTTTAAATTTTTCTACTTTTACAAATGAACCTTTTTTCTTAACTATTGGCTTTTCCAATTAGATAAATATTTAACATGAGTCCAGAGGAGACTGACAGTGACCATTCTCTTTTAGTAGTAAGGACTTTAGGCTTTTCTCATTGCTTTAATCTCATGTTAACATTGACCTGGTGTATTCGTCAATTTTCACACTGCTATAAAGAAATACCTGAGACTGGGTAATTTATAAAGGAAAGAGGTTTAATTGACTCACAGTTCAGCATGGCTGGGAGGCCTCAGGAAACTTACAATCATAGCAGAAGGGGAAGGGGAAGCAAGCTTAGACCTTCTCATATCACAGCAGGAGTGAGTGAGAGTGTGAAGAGGAGCTGTCAGATACATAAAACCAGCAGATCTCGTGAGAACTCACTCGCTATCATGAGAACAGCATGGGGGAACCGCCCCATGATCCAATAACCTCCCATCAGGTTTCACCCTCAACATGTGGGGATTATGGGGATTACAATCCAAGAGGAGATTCAGGTGGGGACACAGAACCAAACCATATGTCCTGGTAAATTTTACTGAAAGCATTTTTGACACAAGTGGTGGGTGTGGTGGTAATGGTGGTGGTGGTTATTTTCAGGGAACATTTAGTCTAATTTTTAAGCTAATTTAATTAGTCAAAATTATAATTTGGAACAAATAGTGAAATGAATATAATTGAGTCCTCAGCACCATTTATATTGGTTGTATAACTAAAAAAAGAGCAATGGATAACTGATATATTAAAAAATGGCAAAGCAAAGGAGAAATCAGGGGGTAGAACTATTGTTTTTTTCCTTAGATTTCCTATTTTAAACATCTTTACAGAGCTTAGGAAAGGAGTTCTATAAAGTATGTGTGAGGTGTTTATTTGTAATAGCCTTTTTGTGTCTCCTTTAGAAACTTATTTTACAGTATTATTACTAAATTTCTATTTCTTGTTTCTTTATATCATATGGAATATAGACGTATCCCTTTTTTAAGAGCCCAGACTGGTCTTGAATTCTGACCTCAAGTGATCCTCCCACTGTGGCTTCATAATGTGCTGAGTTTACAGGCAGGTGTGAGCTACTGCCCCCAAACCAAGAAAAAATTTCTTAAATTAGACTTGTGTCAAGAGCTTAGCTCTTAGCTCTTGGCATTCCTCTTTAACAGTTCTTTGTTAATTTCCATGCTTCACATTATTGTTTATTTTTCTTTATGGAAAAAAATACAACAAATGACTGATTATATATGTAGCCAGTATTCCCCCCATTAATTCTAGAATCATATACATACAAAAACTATTTGGCTGATGAAGTGCAATGATACCTTACGTGAAAAAATGTTTTAAATTCTGAAAAGTTTTTCTACAATTTATTAACTATTCTAAATCTCTGTGTTTCTTGTCGTTTTCTAGACAGTTCAATTGAAAATCAGCTTTACCATCTACAGCTAAAATCCAAAATATTTTATATTCATCCTCCAGAAACAGCATCTCATTCCCAATTTTCCTCAGCCACATTAATGGTAATTCATCTGTCCTTCATTCCGTATCTTTTCTTATGTGGAACTTTTCTAAAGTACTCCTTTTATCCTGTTTCTCATTGCAACCATTGCCTGTTTAATAATACCTTGTTATGCATCACTGTCGGCTCAGTTTTCCCAACGTATTCAGTGTTCGGGAGACAGAAGACAAAATGGTTTCGAGACAGCACTTATTAAAGTAGGCATAAGCTTTATTGATGACTTTGGTTTAAGATTCTCTTCCAAGCAAGTCTATCTCCTGATACACTCTTTAGAGAAGAGAAGTGAGCTCATGTCTACATTCACTGTTCACGTATACTGTCTTCGGTGTACCCTGTGTGTACATCCGGCTCACCTCTCACTGATGCCAATGTCCTATTTCTCCCCTCTGGCCTCTCTCTTTCTTTCTTGCTCTTTCTCATTCCTTCCTTCTTGAACATTGACTCTTTAACTTTTTAAATGCCAGATAGCCAGTTCCTGGGCCCTGTCCAGAAAGCTGGAATCTGAAACATCCTTATAGGTTAACAACACATTTATGTAAAAAAAAAAAAAAAAAAAAAAAGATCAGATGATAATTTAAATGGGAATCTGCCCCAGGTCCTGTGGATACTTGTGAAACTAAATAAGTCTAATAAACATGAGTCTCTGGAATTCCTGTGGTAAACATCTGCAGGGATAGACAGGTATTCAGTAAATATTTGCTTACTGAATGAGTGAATAAATGAGTGAGCAAATGAATAAATGAGTGAGCAAATTTCTCTCACATTCTTTTTTTAAAAAATCACTGGAAAATAAGTGGCAGAAGTGAAGGAAACAGAGGGTAGAGGGAGGGTCTAGCTTTTCTCCTTTTGTTTTCCAGTGTGGCGCTGTGTGTCACAGATAGAAATATAAAGAAATTCTGGCTTTTCAGGTCCCAGATTTTCTGTTCCTTAGACGTAAAAAAGCTTCAGTAATATTGTGTTCTGGCTTTCAAGAAGCCCAGTTTGGTATATGAAGGAGAAATAATAAGGTCTTATTTTAAGACTTCTGGCATCAGTGCAAATTGAAAATCTTCGGTTGATAACAAAGATGAGAAAAATAGTCAATTTAAGAAGGGTGGAATAAGAAGTAACACCTGTGTTCAAGTGTTTTTTTTTTTTTTTCTTTTTGACCTGCTTCTTCTGCCAAGGGCAGGACGCCTGAAATCCTGATGACTGTTAATTCTCACAGTGGTACAGGGCTTTGTACTCTGAAAAGCATGTTCATACACATTTCTCCTTTAATTCTTGTAATAACACTATGAGCCTTATCTTCTGCCACTCTCCCCCTCAATGTAGCCACTTAAGACTTGTTGCTGTTCTTGGACCACATCAAACTCCTCCTTGCCTTGAGGCCTCACACATGCTCTGGCCTTGGAATGTTCTCCCCACCCTGTACCTTCTCACCCCTTTTGCTTACATGTCATTCCCTAATGGGATATTCTTTGACCTCCCAGATTAAGTTACATCTTTCTGTTATCCTTTTTAATTTGTTGTCCATACTTTTTCTTTATGATGATTTCTGTCAGGTACTTATATGTTGTTTGCATATCCAGTTGTTTATCTTCCTCTCCAAAGAAATTATAAGCTGCCTGGAAATAGGGATTGTACCTAGCATAACATCCTCGACTGTCCTGGCACATAGTAAGTGCTCAACAAATGTTGAATGGGTTGTGGCAAAGCAATCATTTGAGTCCCTGCTTTAGCAGTGGGGAGAATGAGACTCAAATTGGTAATATGATTTGTCCACTTCTTTCACAGGCATTATAAGTGGTAAAAGTGGAAGTGAAAGCCAGGACTTCTGTTTACAATTTAGTGACAAGGGGCCTTCCCTTATCCTTTCTTCAACTTCAGTCTCTGTTATCTCTGTGACGTAGTCAGTAATTTGGACCAAACGTCCAGAGTAGAAGTGATCAGAAGTACTGGGGCAGACTCTAGCTACTTTCTCATTTGCTGATATTTTTCTCAGTAGTGGATATCCTCTTTCCACAGACAAATTCCAGTTGGCGTGGCATAGGTTTTAATGCACCAAACCAAGAAATTCCCACTGCTAAAGGCTGTTCAAATACCGTAAAGAAGAGAGTACAAGAATTTTAAAAAATACAATTTGAACTCCCAGAGCTTGTTTGGGCAAAATTCCCAAGTATCACAAAGGGAGAGTGGCTTGAATGATACCTGTAGAATCCAGCTTGTCTTGCTAGATCTATTTTTGTTTGTATATCTGGAATTACTTCAAAATACCAAATCATATTGGTTTTTACAATTTCCAAATTCTCATCTGTGGGTTTGTATTTTATTCATTAGTGGTTGCTAAGGGTGTGCATTTTTTTCTAAGTGTGAGCATTCTCCACGGCAGCTCTCAACAAATACCCTCCAGCTGAAAGTGGATGTGTCTGGCATTAAAATCACTAACATTCAGGCTGAATCAGAGCCCTGTGTTTATGGGTAGATCACCTCATCCCTCATGCTGCCATTAATGACTTGCATTCCTGAGAGATGGAATAAGCCATCTGAATCAACAGAATCCTAGCGATTTCTGAGTATTGGTGTGGCCCTTTTGATGAACTTTCATAAGGTTTATGTTAAATTAAATAACATAATTCTAATTTTAGTGAATTAGAATTTTAGCTAAAATTCATAATTTTAGCGAAAAGGTCTAAACATGTCCTCTTTTTAAACTTTAGGTGTTTTTTTTTTTTGGTCTTTTGATTTTTAATTTTATTTTAAAAAATCTTACTCTGAGACTATTTACCCAACATCAGAAGCCTTAAATTTTCAAGATTTGTATATTTTTGTTGTTATTATTTTTTTGGTGAGGTTTTGGAAGTTTATCTGTTAAACTTTGAACCCTCAATTTAAACTTTAATTATTAAAATATATATTAAGCAATTTTAGGTATTATAGAATTTTTAGATAATCTCTGTTTGGAATCTTAAAAATATGGGGCTTGCGATGAAATGTGAATAATAGGTAGGCTTCACAAATAAAAAGAGAAGGGAAGAGGGAGGTCCAGGCTGGCACCATATGGCTTCAGCCATAGAAATGGGTTTGACTTGTTCAGGAGTCTAGGAGGAATTAACCTAGGCTGCAGCAAATCTGAGATTGGTTGAACAGGTAAAGTGGTGGCCAGATTATAGAAGAACTTGTATAAGTGTTATTCATTTAAAAATATTAGGTTTGGCTGGATGCGATGGCTCAAGCCGGTAATCCCAGCATTTTGGGAGGCTGAGGCAGGCTAATGATTTCAGGTCAGGAGTTCAAGACCAGCCTGGCCAACATGGTGAAATCCCGTCTCTACTAAAAACACAAACAAATTAGTTGGGCATGGTCGCACACACCTGTAATCTCAGCTGCTCGGGAGGCTGAGGCAGGAGAATCTCTTGAACCCGGGAGATGAAGGTTGCAGTGAGCTGAGATTGTGCCACTGCACTCCAGACTGGGCAACAAAGTGAGATTCCACCTCAAAGTAAATAAATAAATAAACAAAATGAATAAAATAGATAAAAATAAAAATAAAATGAAATAAAATAAAATATTAGATAGGTGCAAAAGTAATCGCATTTTTTGCCACCCACGCAATATATATTATATTGGAGTATAATGTGCATACTTATGATTTACTTTGATGAACTGAGTATTGTTATTATAATTTAGATATCTATCTTAGGACATTATGAGATAATCTTTGTTCCTCATCCTAGGGTGACATATACCTAGAGGCCCCTGTGCCCTGTGGAGATGGTAGGAGGCATAGGTCTATGAATGAGTAATAAGAATATTATGCAAAATCTTCAAACAACACAAGCTCATGTAATGAGAGACTTATGGATTCCATACAAAAAATCCCTGGCATGGAACTTTCATAAAATATAAGAAGCCACCCTGAGCAAGGAAAGGTCACTTGCCATAGCCTTATTTCTGACCAGAGCTAGAAGAAAGAAAGTGAGGTAGCTGGGATGTTTGGATACTGTGGATCCTGCACAGTCAGCTCCTCCAATTGAAATCCTGGGGATGTTTAACAAGCTGATGCCTGGTTGTCTTTGTGATGCTGGAAATAAATATAGTGCCTGATACAGTGTTGGACTCAATATATTTATCAAATGGTTAACTAAATGAAGACTTGATCTGGTGGCACTCTAAATCCTGTTTGAATGTCTCAAATCGGCTTCCTTTCCCATTTGCATCAGTAGACCTTATTGACCTTCCTCATTCTTCGGAGGCCCTGGGCCTTGCTGTTTTGACACACATTCTTATTTCCTACTTCACTGAAGAGAGAGGTTATCAGCTGGGATTCCTTTATAAGATTCTTGTCCCTTTTTCCAACACCTCCACTGACAGACATATTTACATCTCAACTACCATGTTTCCTTTTCTTTTATTCATGACAAAGAACTCTTCTGGTGCTGTCACCTTTCAGGGACATTCCTCTATCAATGGGTAATCCATGACAGTCTCTCCTTCCTGTATTTTCAAACTCAACAATCTTCAATTTAATTTAAACTTTATTAGGGATGAGAAAAAAAGCTGAGCAAATAAATATATATTCTAATATCAAGTCAAAACCGTGCTCAGTAATATGAACATCTCCCTGCCTGCCACTATTACCAGGATGTTATGGAAGAAAATAGCAGGGAGCATTTACTTTAGATTTGTTTGTCAAGGACACTCTCTCTAAAGAGATGACTCTTAACTAAGACATGCCAAAAGAGGAGTCAGTCATGCAGAGAGAGGAGAATGGAAGAAACTGACTGAACAAAGACTCTGAAGTAAGAAAGGCTTTCCCATTTGACAGCAACTCAAAGAATAAAATTGTGGCTGGAACATAGCAGGGAGGTCAGAGGTATGAGAAGAGTTAGAGATTCACACAATAAGCCATTTGGTCTAGGAGGTGAAGTCAGAGGGGAAGGCAGAGGCCAGACCATAGAAGGCATTGTAAGGAAAGTTAGGATTTTGGATTTTAGTCTAAGTAAAAGGATAGGATCCATTTTATGTTGTAAGAAAATTACTTTTGCTGCAATACGGAGAGGATGTGGAGGACAGAGGGCAAGACTAGAAGTAGAAAGACTTCTTGGAGACTGCTGAGAACTCCAGGTGACAGATGATGATGGTCGAGATGAAGGTGGAGCTACATACAAGTGGACTCATTCAGGGACTAGTTTTGCATCTGTGATCTCAAGAAGCTGAAGGAGGTCATACTGAATTATCTCATAGTCAACCTATGCATGGGTTATGGCACCATTAAACAGAAGTGCCAGAGAATATGAAAGAGAAAAAAAGAAAAATGGAGAATAATATACAAATTTAGAGAATAAACCTTTGAAAATGTAGATGAAAATGTTGCTTGGTCTATTGGTTCCAATTCCTCTTGCTACTCAAATGAGGTGAAGCCAAGGGAACTGCTGCCTTCTAAGAGTTAAAGACAAGTGAAATGAAGTTCAGGATTACTTATTTTCTTCACAAGAACCCCATGTCATGGGACTTCTTTTCTTCTCCAGGCTACTTCAGCAAGCCTGTTCTCTTTGGAAATCTCCAGAGGAGACAGAGGTGTCAGTGTCTATGGAAATGTACAACTCACACGTTTGGGAATCTGACATGCCCTTCCAAGAACTCCGTCTTCTACTCCGTTCTACTCCACTATGAGGTCAGTTCCAGGAAAGCTGCCAGCAATCATTTGGTTGGAGAAGAAGATGCAATCTCCTATTCTTGCAGGTCTCTAAAGCCCAGACACTAAAATTTTCCCTTTGGAGGCTGCTACTTTACTTGGCCTCTAACCATGATTGCTGCATTCTGTAGTAAGCTAATAATTTCTTCCATCATCCATGTCTCAGTTCCCTTTCTCATCCTTTCTTGAATGTTATTGATGGAGTGAGGGAGGAGACAGCAGTAGTTGATTCAAGTAAGGACAACTGTGCTCTTTCCTAGTAAGGCTCCAGTGGAGGTACCTAGAATCCAAGTGCTCACAGTCAACTGCTTTCTTTAGAATGTGGGGTACATAGAATGTATTGCCCTCAAATGTAGGTCTTTGCTAATTGCTGGACAGCAGGAAAATTTCCACACAACCTCCTCTTAGATTTGTTTTGTTTATTTGATTTTGTGACTACCAAAGTTGACATCAAGAACTGGACAAGAGTTCAAAATTCTCTTGCTACCTTCATTGTCTCTTGAATATTTTATGGCTTACCATTGGACACTTACTGGGTCTTAATGCTTCATGTGTTTGTTTTGATATGTCTTCTGGCCATGAGCATTAATTGGATGGTCCTCCATAATTTTTTCTTTGCTAATAGGTCTCTGTTCATTCTTGGCTTTATTTCTACAGATTCTCTGGTGGTTCTGGGTACCATTGGTATGTATCAAGATATTTATAGCCACTGACTACTTGCTTTAGGGATGGATATTGTTGTCAGTTTCTTTCCCTTTTTTGGTCCAGTTTTATAAAGTTTGTGATGCACAATTGGAATAATAGGTAGAGGGAAAGAACTAGTGAAGCAGGGTAATAGAAAAATAGAAAGAAAGCTACAGGAAATTTATCAGGAATGGGGCTTTTTGGAGACATTTTGGACTTCAAATTGTGAAAGTCCCAAGGACATCTGTGTGGTACAACAGACTTGGGGAGAAGAAAAGGAGGTTTGGTGAGACAGTGCTGTGGGTTATGAGTGTATTCACAGTGATGGTTTCTATGTGGTGAAGATAAACGTAGTGCTTTTACAATTACTTTTTGATGCTGATCTTCAATTCTTGAAACTTAAGTTTTTCCTAGGCTATGCTATGTGACTTTCTGATTTTATTCTGGTTCTACAAAGAAAACATAGCCTGATAATTTCAAAATATCCAATATTTCCTTAAATTAAAATAGGAGAGACCTGGAATCAATGACCTTGTGTTTAGTAGAGCAACCAAATGAGGTTTTAAATCTGCAGATATAGATTATGATAGGCTTTCCCCACCCCATGCCCCCCCCCCCACAAGAGGGCAGTGAGCAAAAGATCAATTATTTTGCATAAGAAAGGAAAAGAAATAGGGAGGCAGAAGCAAATAGTAAGAAAAGGGGACAAGGGTTCAGAGAGCCAAAGAGAAGAGGACAATGAGCAAGGAAGGAAGGCAGACATGACAGAAAGAAATGTCTCTACCCTTAGAGTATAACTGATGAAATTTTAGCACAATGTTGTATAATATTATATTTTAAGATAGTATCTTACTTGCTGTACTCTAATTCTCTTTGTTATTCCAAATCATTGGAAAATTTGTTTACTGATAACAGTACTTTGTAAATAGTACTTTGGAGGAATTAAGGTACAGAGGCACATGGGGAATGCTGCAAAGGAAGGAGACGGAAGACGCAAAAGACAGGGAGAAGAGAGAACACTGATAAGTCAGTGAAAGCAAAAAAAAAAAAAAAAAAAATCCAGACCAGGATATAATGAGCACTTCACCCATCTTTGTGTATTTGGCGGTGGAGTATAGGGAGGCTGAATTTCCCACAGAATCTGAGACAGGTAGTCATACATTCTATTTAAATATTAAAGGAAATGGTGATATCAGAAGACAAGAGATCTTAGGTATACCCAGGTGGTGAGAGCATGAGGTTCATAAATATATGACTTTAACTCAAAGATAAAACCTCAGCTTTTGATGCTGAAAAACTATATTTTGATGCTGAAAAACTACTAATTTTGTAGTAGTTCCAAAATTGCCATGTACAAATAAGGGATATTCACCAGCAGTGTTTATAGTATATTTGCTTTCTATCATAACCTGTCAGTGTTCAGGACAGTTTAGAAAGCAGCAATCCTTGGTCTATGGGCAAAGCTGATTACTCATAGGTGGGTAAAAATCCTCTATCAGGAGGTGGAATGTGATACGTGGATTTTTTGGATTAAAACTTAGAGTAAAACAGACTTATTTTCCATAATTCAGTAATTTAAGGGGCTAATGTTTCAAAGAAGACATTGGAAAACAATTAGTATCTATTTCATTATGCATGGGGTTCCATGTGGAGCTAGAGTCACAAACTTGTAGAGCTAGGAAGAACTTCTGTGACTTTGGCAATGACTTCTAGTGACCCAGCCAATAGCTATTCTCCCCGTTTGCCTTACTAACATAACCTGGTTTTATTCATGGTGGGAGCAACCCATTTAGAAGAGTGTACTGCCTAGCTTTCCCTTTCTCATAGGTATGACCAAGGAATCATAAGTACAAGTCGTTGGGAAGGGCTTCAGAGGTGATTTAAAAGGGTACTGCCTTCTTTCTGCCTGGGATATAGATATGCTGGCCAGAATCTCAGGAAGTATGTAATAGCCATGAAGATCCAGGCCACACAAGAAGGGTGATGAAGCAGAATAGTAAGGGCCATGAAACACCAGTAACATTGTAAGATGGTAATACTTGCACTAGATTCCTTTTACCTGTGAGAAAATAAATCTCTGTTTCGGTTACTTCTTTGATATTAACAATTGAACACAATCCCTAATTGATGTGGTGATTATTTTGTAAGGTTCCTGCATTTTTCATTAAAGGAGGCACGGAGAAGTCAGCTCAGACCCTCTTCAATGTTATTCTTGTTACATTATGTGCATCCAACATGAAATGATAACATAATTCATTGTAACATAAAATGTTATAGGCGGTTCTCTCTTTGAGACATGTTTGTCAACTGAAGACAACACTTCAAATTAAAAACATTCAGTCCAAAATCTCATAGAATTTTCAATTTATAATTATGAAATGGAAAGCATAGATCAAGTATATTCTCCTGGATTTAAATTATGAATACAGAATCTCATTTGTTTCATTCTTTTATTCATTGATTATCAATTTCTATTACTACGGTTCAGGTATGGCTCTTATTTCCTTGGATAAATGTAACAGCCTCTTGGCTTTAAACTTGTCCCTGCTGATTCACTTTATATACCTTCTACAAATTAATTTACACTGAAATACATGTTCTCCTTTGTTTAGAAACTTTCAATAGCACCCCATTACTGACTGATTAATATTCAGACTCTTTAGCCTAGAAATTCTTGAATTTTCTATAGACTACTCTGGCTTGTACACCTTCAGACCTTTGCTCAGACTTTCCCTTTTACCTCTTATTTACCTCTCTGTTCCACCTGTTTCTCAAAGTTCAGCTCCATAACCAATGCAAAGCCAAGTCTCTTTTCTTTGAACTAGGTGATTAAAGCACTTACCATATTTAGCCATTTAGCTCCTGGAGGTCAATTCATCTGGCACCACCTTCTTGGAGTTCCTCTCATCTCTCTGCAATTTCCTTTCAGCTTTTGTTTTTAAGCATTTGTGTAAACATTGCATTCATTAAAAGTTACAAATTGGATGACTTGGACAGATCTATCATTCTCGCTGCCCAACTTGCTTTAGTCCTAAGTGGAGAATCAGATTTCCTTGCACAGGAAAACAAACAAACAAACAAACAAACAAAACACCTATCCATTATCACAATATGATGGACCCAGCTGAAATATGGGTAGAATTACACTAAATTGGCCATTTTGTATAATTTAAGTTATATATGTGATAAAAAAGTATCTGAGAGGCTTACATAATTCTTATTGAACTGATGTCATTTTGATTCTTTTTTTTCCCAATGTGATCTTAAATTAAACCCAATAATGAATTAGTCCTGCAAAGGTTGACAAAAAATGGGCACACCAACACTTAACACGTTTCATACAAGTCATATGTTATTGTGAGAAGTTTAGGGAATACAAAGGATATAAGACTAGGGAAGTTTAGAGACTAAGAATCCCACATGTGCGTACTCTCCTTGGAAAACGGGGCTTGGATGGTGGGAGGTCATTTTTCCTGTCTGGGGTGAACTCCTGCTAGGTCTTGTATAGCCCACATGGGAATTATTAAGATTCTTATACCCCGACCATATCACCCCAAAACTCCAGGAGTTACTTTACATGATTGCCACAACTACCTTTAAGGCACCATGTCACCTGGCCCTCACATCTCAGTTTTTGGTACAATTAGAATTGAGTAACAAAATGGACTGCAACTATGTTACAACCGGTAAGAGAGTGGTAATGACTTATTCTGTGTTACAGGATTAGGAATTGAGTACTACCAGTTGGCCTAGGGCCTATCACAGTTTAAAACTCAGTTTTCTTTCTGGCTGGTGATGTGTGTTTGTGTATATATCTTATTACATATATATCCACATATGCATGCATACGTAGAGAGATTTATACTCTGAAGAGGATAATGCATGCAAATCCAAATATATCCATATGTATGTGTATGTGTGTTTGTCTATATCTATATCTAATCTACATCTATATGTGTTTAAAAAAACCCACAAATTACCTGTGTGTGCATAGACATCTACACACTTATCTTAATAACTTATTAGTTTATTTCCACTGTTGTTTGATCTTCTAGAAGAATATAATAACAAAACAGCTACTTTTGAATGGGGCAGCTTTTTGAGTCATAGGCTGTTTCTATTTCAAAATGACTTTGAGGATTAATTTATCTCATGATCACCTGTTATTATTTTGCTCAGGCTCCTATATGACAGAAAAACACAATAAGTTAGATTTGATTTAAAGACTCTGATATCTAGTGAACTGAAAATCAATGTGTCCTGAGGGAAAGTCATAAATTTGTGAAACAGATTTAGAAAGCAAGAGACTTTGTTTCCTTTGCTAAATCTAAAGATCTTAAAGGGTTCCTCTTGGTCTCTTGGCGAATAAGTGGGCCAATTTGTTTATTTATAGTGCTCATCTCACCCAGTAGCTTTTCCTTATTGGATTCTGCTACGCTCTTATTGGAATAAGAACCATATTGTCTCCTCTAGTGTATGCTGCCTTTAAGAGAAGGAAAATCATGTCCTCTTGAAGACTATGCACATAATAAACATCTATTATCAAGGAAAGAGTGTGGGCCTTTTTAAGCATTAAGGGCTTCATATAAGGTTCACTAAAATAAAGTACTGTATAAGATAGGGCATTACAGAACTGACTGAATGGTAATACCAGATTTTGCCTAGAACTTTGTGTAGGAATTGAGTGAAGTAAAGATGCCTTTTTGGGTGGAACATGTCAATTGGAAGAAACCACAATGCGGTGTGTGGGAAACAAAGTGAAAATAGAGTGAACCAAGTTTATATTTTCTATGTGCATGACTTGTTAGCAGGTATTCATATCTGAAAACCTATACATGGATGAGATACTGAGAGCATGGATTATCATTTACTCTGGGGGTAGGGGTAGAATAATTTTCTATTCATATTTGGTCTATTAAGAATGAACAAGAAATAGTTTCCCTATTCATTGTTGGGTGGAACTCAGAGCCATTTGGTTGTAACCTTTGTTTTGCTACACATATTTATCAAGGTGAAGAGCCATATGAGAGCTTCCCATAATAGAACCACATAGGTTAATTATCAGATCTGTAGAATTAGGCTTTTCCTCTATTTAAAGTTGTAAAGGTCTTAAATACTCTTAAAAACCCTGTCCCTAAGTTCTAATCTTTATCAAGTTTTTATCTTTATCTTCATAGGGTTTTTTTACTTATGAATTCTTTGACCCCATCTATTGTATTTGTCACTATTATCTATTGATAACCAAGCTTCATATAGAATACAGAATGGAAGATGGGACATCATGTACTTGGAGAACCCTGGGGAAGTTTACCTTCTTTGCTGGAGAAAAAGAGGAATGATGTTACATAAGCAATTCAGATTTCACAGCTGGAAGGAAGTTTAGAGAACAGTAAGTTTAGACCCTCAAAATAGATAAGAAAATTAAATAAAATACTTAGTCACATAGATAATAAGTGGCAAAGTCAACATTTAAACTTATAAAAACAAGATTATATTTGCTTAAAAGGAAAATATCTAAGTGCATTTTCTTTTCCAATTAAAGAGCATTATTGTTTTATGGACAGAGACTTGGACCAAGTCCAAATACCCAAGCTCTAGCATTCCCTGACCACTCACTGGCTCTGTGACCTTGTATCTCTCCCTCTCTCAACCTCACATTCTTCATCAGTAAAATGAGAACTGAACTCTCATCATAATCTGAATCATCTGAAAAATTAATGACCCTGTATTCATTTATTCTTTCATTCATTTCTTCAGCAAATACTTGTTGAATATCATGGTGTGCAAAACTATGCTAGGTATATATGGAAGAGAAAAATAAATAAAACCCAACCCTTGCCTTTAAGGAATGTACAATCTAATATAAAATATAAACTATGAAATTTTTTTAATATTAAAATTTGAGTGCTCTGTGCTTTTAAATATAAAGTCCTCAGAAATGTACAAAGAGTTTAGAGAAGAAAGGGATTATTTCTCACAGGGAGAGAGCCCTTAGAAGGCTTTATGAAGAAACATTTGTTTTAGCTTTGAAGGATAGATAAGGTTTCATCAGGTAGAAATGGTCTGGGTGAGGAGAGGTCAGGAAGGCACCCCAAACACACAGAAGAAACTTTGAGGAAAAGGTGCAAAGAAAGAAAGAAAACACAGATTGTATTTGGAGAACTGGCAGAAGGTCAAATTATTGAATTGGTTGGAACATAGAATCTGTGAAAGGAAATTAAGACATATACCTGGAAGGATAGGTTGGAGCTGGGACACAGAAAGTTTCTGACATCAAGATTGTATTAGTCTGTTCTCATGCTGCCATGAAGAAATACCCAAGACCGGATAATTTATAAAGGACAGAGGTTTAATTGACTCACAGTTCTGCGTGGCTGGGGAGGCCTCAGGAAACTTACAATCATGGTGGAAGGGGAAGCAAACACATCCTTCTTCACGTCGTGGCAGGAAGGTGAAGTGCAGAGTGAAGTGAGGAGCAACTCCTTATAAAATCATCAGATCTCATAAGAACTCTCTCACTATCACTAGGACAGCATGGGGGGACCACCTTCATGATGTAATCACCTCCCACAAGGTCTCTCTCCCAACATGTGGGGATTACAATTCAGATTACAATTCAAGATGAGATTTGGGTGGGGACACAGAGCCAGACTATATCAAGGATCAAAAGCTAGACTCTCTTGAGCTAGGTAGATATTGAGGATACAAACATGAATAAGATATGGTGTCTGTACCCAGGGAATTTGGACTTTATTCAGTGGCAATAGAGGAGCACTGAAAGTTAGTGACCAGGAGAGTGTCATGGCTGCTTATGAGCTACAGGAAGATGACTTTGACAACTCCATATGGGATAGATTAAGATGACAAGAAACTGGAGCCAGGAGACTGGATGTAAGGAGATGTAATGTTCAACAGAAAGACCACTGGACCTGGGCTTGCTTGGTGGCAGTGAAACTGAAAAAAGAAGAAATAGTTTGGCTTAGTGGCTCTTGAACATTTTGGGTGTTAGTCTTATTTGAGAATCTGATAAAAGCAGTAAACCCTTTCCTCAGAAAGAGAGTCTATACGTGAGGTATGCAATTTTACATGTAATTTCAGGAGGTTTACATATCCTGTAAGGTCATCCAGGTACCCCAAGTTAAGAAATACTGGTCTAAAAAGAGACTATGGCAGCTGAATGGATAGAATGTGTTCCATACAATAGGAAGCTGAAAATACTTCTGAGATTGTAAGCCTGGATGCTTGGGAGAACTGCAGAAATAGGGATGTCTAGAAGAAGAGTTGCTTCAGGAAAAAAGTATTACTCTGTACTCTCTACCCTCTGCTAGGAGCCTTTTTGTAATTTGGCTCTTACCTTCTTCCACTTTTCTGAACCCTCTACTGAGAGACAGCTGCATTAATTTTAGTCAATGGAGAACAAGTGCTCTAGATTTAGTGTAGTTGAACACACATGGACATATTACTTGGGACATAGGACTCAGGAATCTGTATATCTCTTTCTTATGTTCGTATCAGTCTTGCATATTTTAATAGCTGGAAATTAATTTCCTTCATTGGTATTCTAAACATGATGAATGTATTCAGTATTCATGTGGCTCTGATATAAAATTATATGGAAATTCTAGTACAATTTTAGTAATTAATGTCTGTCAATTATAAAGGGTTACAATTATAGCACTCACAGGGAATTATGTAGTATATGAAAAATATACAAATAATCAGAGAAATTAATTTCTGATACCCAACCCTTCTGATAAATCAAGAAAACTAATTACTAGGTAATCATAATGTGAAGAATGCTAATAAATGGTCAGGACAGCGGAATACTTTATTTTTAGATAAAAAGAAATATGAAAACAGTTTGAGACTAAATAAGAATAAAATCATTTATAATATCAAATAAATATTAAATGTGCATTATAATAAAATCTTTGACATGATAAACATTTGGATCAATTTTATAGTTCTAAATCATATATTATAAAAAATTTGGAAGGGAAGTGGCCTCTTCTTAGTAATCATCTAATCCAACAACATTCTCACTTACCACATGAGGAACTGAAACACAGAAAATGTTATTTTCTCTGTGTTCGCGGACTTAATGGAAGAACTAGTGCTCTGAATTTGGAAGGAAACCTTTATTTTACCATTAAGTCAAAAACTAATTAGCCCATTTTCACACTGCTATAAAGCTAATACCTGTGACTGGGTAATTCATAAATAAAAGAGATTTAATTGACTCACAGTCCCACACGGCTGGGGAGGCCTCAGGAAACTTACAATTGTGCAGAAGGTGAAGGAAAAGAAAGCATCTTCTTCACATGGTGGCAGGAGAGAGGGTGTGCACAAGGGAAACTGCCATTTTTAAAACCATCAGGTCTCGTGAGAACTCCCTTACTATCATCAGAACGGCATGGGGGAAACCGCCCCCACAATCCAATCACCTCTCACCAGGACCCTCCTTGAACTCGTCAGGATTACAATTTGAGATGAGATTTCGGTGGGGACCTAGAGCCAAACCATATCATTATGGTTCTTGCAAATGGTGTTGTTTTGAAGAACTGAGGGGGTCAAGGGTGTTGAGTGGTTCTCTTGACAGCCTAGGGAGGCAAAGGGCACATTCTCATGCAAATCAACTTTTCCCAAAGCAATTGATAATAAATTAGAAACATTGGGCTCTATAATCCTAACATGTATATAGAATCTTGTTAATAAATTAATAGCTGTGCTACCCCTTGCCAAGTAGAGACTTAATCAAAATACTTCAAAGTAATTTTATAAACTCTACTGAATCTCCATCTATAGGATTTCTCTATATAGTAGAAAGGAAGGAGCCTACTGTTCCTTTGCCAAAGAAAGGCGCTCCAACTCAAATGTGTTACATACATCAGACCTGATAGTCAGATATAAAGGTGAATTTAAAAAATGATGAAACTCAGTTATCTTATTGTGTATTGACAAAATAGGCATTATATATATTATTACAATTAAGCAAAACTTAATAAAAATCATATAATTACAAATACACAAAATGCTACAAAGGATTTGTCTAGGATGTTGGGTGATCTGGTCACTGGTTCTTGCCAGAATCTAAAAAGTTATCTGTCTAGGGCCGCTTTTTCCATTACCTCTAAGATGTCTTTGCCCCTGGTGTCTGATTTCTGCCCCTCGGCTGTTAGCCTTCTTCATTTTACTCGTAAAAAAGGAATCATAGTGTTTCACAGCTAGAAGGGACTCAGGAGTATTTTTTTTCTCAAAGAATGTTTTATGACCAACTGCATCAGAACTACCTGTAATGTTTATTAAAAAGAGAATGCCCAAGACCTACCCCAGAACTGCTTAATTTAAATTAGGGCTGTGGGAAGATGGGTGACACAATTTTAAAAGCTTCCCAGGTGATTCTTATACCTGCTAAAGTTTGAGATATGTCGATCAGTGTTTCTTAACATCTGGTCCTAGACCAGCAGTATCAGCATCACCTGGAAACTTGTTAGAAATGAAAAATTTCAGTGCTTTCCCCAGAGCTACTGAATCAGAAACTTTAGGGGTAGAGCCTAGCAACCTGCATTTTAACAAGCCCTCTAGATGATTCTACAGTGAGCTAAAGCTTGAAAACCATTGAGCCCAGACAACTCCCCAGGTTGGCCTAGAAGGAACCGAAGGCCAAGTCTTGTTCACCTTAAACATGGGTTAATATTATGAGCAGCAAAATTAATCACAGCGATCCTTTAAAAAACTAATACCTGACTTACTTAAAACTTGAAGTAGACCAAACACATATTGTAACTTTCTATTTTCTTCATATTTATGGGTTAAAGGAGCAGGGATATAACAGTGGTGGTAAAAGAGGGATGAATTTAAGTATGTTTTAATGTTTGCATTTTTTTAAAAGTCTTTGAAAACTATGTTGAAGAACGTTTGCAAAAATGGAAGAATTACCTGTAATATGCCCCAAATGCTTTGCATTCACTGGAAGAAAGACTCAATTTAAATCTAAATGATGATTTCGAGAAATTTTGGCATGGCAGAACAATTTACACAGTTTATTAGAAATTAGACTATAAAATGTTCAATATTATTCATGTTTTGAGTAGAAAGTACACTTAGTAAAATATTTTATGGTTGCCAATTCAGACATTAGAGCTGGAAAAAGAACTCATTTGGTTTGGAAGATGGTGTCTTTGCCAAAACAGAAGTGATTAAAAGGGCCTGTTCACCTGCATAGTGAGAGAAGAAATTCTAGTCAAGCACATCACTGGTGAAATTGGAAATTTCACAATCCCACCACCCCCTTTTAAAAACACAATTGCCATCCAACCCACCATAAACTTTGCCAGAACCCAGGAGCTCATTGTGCAAATGCTTTCTGTATCTTGTTTCTTGTAATACCCTCAAATTTCTGAGTGTCAATGAAAAAAGTTTCCAGGGGAGAGATGGTCCAGCCTTGAGGTCCATATCCTGTCATTGATTTCTATACAACACTCTCATCGACTTCAATGGGAGTTCCGCACTTGGATCAATGTCAGGATATGGGCCTTTACATTTAGAAGTGAAAGTGTTTTAATAGTGGTTGGCAAACTAGTGATGAATTAGAGTGAAAGACACAAAGAATTGGCTGAAAACTTTCAGACCTATAAGCTACCCTTAACCATTAGCAGAGTTATTATTTTTTTAAAGCAGTGAAAAATTTGTATATGTTGATTTTGGACAGTAAGTTTCCCAGTATACTAATTATATTATTCAAGTCTATTCTGGGTTCCTTATAAAAATGGGGAAAGTAACTCCATAAGTGGCTAAGCAATTTGAATTAAATTGTCCTCTGGACCAATGTGTAACAAAAGCATTTGCCTTCATCTCTTGACTAGAGGCTCACGGTAAGATCAACCATCAGGATTTCATGATTTAGGACATTATTATATCCCTAAAAACTTAACTGGAAGCACTAAAGTTTAGCTATTTAACCCCTCTCTTGGGATCTAAATCTGTTCAGGCAAATATGAAACTAAAAAATGAATTCTAAAAATGAATTTTCACGACCTCTTCTGGTAATCCATTCTAAGTGCTTAGCAGTCATAACCATCACGTTTTCTTTTAGCAAAATACACATATATATATGTATATATATACACACACACACATATATAACACATTCTAAGGTGTGTGTGTATATACACATACATGTATATATTATAGTAAGTATTTACAGTCACGTGCTGCATAATAATGTTTCGGTCAAGAACAGACCATGTATATGACAGTGGTTCCAAAAGATTATAATGTTACATTTTTGCCATACCTCGTCTATATTTAGATATGCAAATACTTACCATTGTGTTACAGTTGCTTACAGTATTCAGTACAGTAACATGCTATACAAGCTTGTAGCCTAAGAGCAATAGGCTAACCCTATAGCCTAGGTGTGGTGTAAGCCATACCACCTATGTTTGTAAAAGTATACTCTATGATGTTTGCACAATGACCAAATTGCTTAACAATGCATTTATCAGATCATATCCCTGTTGTTAAGCAACACACAATTGAATGTATATATGTATGTGTGTGTTTATATGTGTGTGTAAATGTATGTACTGTGGTATATATTATATGTATGTGTGTGTAAGGTTTTTTTATTTCTAAAGAAATGCAAAGAGTATGTGGCCATAATCTCAATCCAGATAAAAAGATTAATTAAAATTTTCAAATCCCTGTCTTCTACGCCAAATGCTACATGTCAGTTGAAGCTTTCTTCACTTGCCTCATTTACTAATTATTTTATGTCTTTGCTATCCCATTTCTTCTGTCAAAAAGTTATGTGACTATTCGTGTTTATTATGGAATTTTACTGAAGTTAAGTCTTAGTTTTCCACTATAAACCCTCCCAGAGCCTCCTGTAATCGTAAAAGGAAAACACTTAATGCTGAATTGGGAGACAAACATGGCTACAATTCCCAGATTCTCCACTGGATTTATTTACTCACTTAAGTCACTGTTCTTCAGTATTGGGTGTAAATGTTTCCCCCTTCAATCTAAGTGAAGATTCAGTTATAAATCTCTGTTTTCCTTTCTGACCTTCATCATAATCTCCTCTTGCATGATCATCAGTTTGAGAGAGGGGCAAAAGTTCAAGGTTTTTATTTCAATTGCATCAAAACATCCATCCCCATAATGCTCCCATTCATAGAGCAGTCTGCAGTTTATGTTATTGCTAAAGTTACACAAGCCTGCTCTTCAAATCTCATCTATATTCTAACGTGTAGCAATGTGGTTATTTCTAGTAGAGATAGTTATGTTTAAAATAAACCTAATGAGGAAAGATTTTTGTAGCAAGGAGTGAGGTATGATTAAATTCTGTGCTTTAGAGCAAAAGGACTGACACTTATGCTTCCATCTTTCTTTTAACTCTCACACTAAACATTGCATATTCTTACTGCCAGGGTTGCAGAGATTAGTTACTGGAAGAGCACATATGTGGGAAGGGAGGAGGAAGAAAACCTGTGCCAGGAAAAAGCAGGAAAGAGAATATTTTTGTTAATGGAATAACTGATGAACTCATAATGACAACATTACATAAATGTGTGTACAGAATAGAGAAAAAATGCTAATGTCAATTGAGACATATAAAATGTGGGCATCGCAAATGAATGTTTTCTCTGTATATATAACTGAATATTTTGCTAGTTACTGTCAATCTGTTTTTAAATTGATTTGATTTTAAAGCAAGACTCCCTGCACAACTCATTGCACAGAGATTGATAGATAAATTCTGACAGAGGCCTCTTCTGTAGTTTGATGTAGCCAGCTCCCTACCCAGCACATTTATGCACCTCAAATAAAAACCAAATGGGGCATTAGTACATAGGACAGAAAGATAAATCCAGGAATTGTCACAACACCAATCGCAGGCAAAACCAAACAGCACTCTAAGAAACAATGAGGGAATAGTTACCATAAAGAAAAAAGTCAGGCCGGGCACAGTGGCTCGCGCCTGTAATCCCAGCACTTTGGGAGGCCAGGGCGGGTAGATCACAAGGTCAGGAGTTCAAGACCAGCCTGGCCAACATGGTGAAACCTCATCTCTACTAAAAATACAAAAATTAGCTGGGCGTGGTGACATGCACCTGTAATCCCAGCTAGCTGGAAGGCTGAGGCAGGAGAATTGCTTGAACCCAGGAGGAAGAGTTTGCAGTGAGCCAAGATTGCACCATTGCACTCCAGGCTGGGTGACAGAGCAAGACTCCATCTCAAACAAACAAACAAAAAGAAAAGAAAAGAAAAGAAAAAAGTCAAATATTCTTTGGCTTCTACTGTATTTTCAGACTCTTACCAACCCAGTATCTCCATTCACCATTTCAACATTTGTGTCATTTGACTTATAGGTATCATTTTACCCATATATTAAATAGTTATTGTATTTGTCACTTCAAATAGATTTTGAGAAAAATAATTGTAATTTGTGATGTGTTTGGGATTCTGTAATGATGGAAACAAACCTAAGTAAAAATACTGTGATTTACTTGCTCTTTTGAATGCAAACTTCAGAATAAATTAAATCTGTAAACATTTTTTAAAAAAACTTTCCAAAGCATCAGGTACACCATATATGATTTTAAAAAACCCTGGTAGCAGCATACATATGGACTAAAAACTTGCTAACTTGAAACTTCTTATTTGTTTAAAACATATAAAAATGTATCTGGAAGGCATCTTTCACAAAGTTACACAGACTATACTTTTAAATTCATTAATATAAGATGTATTTTTACCAACATTCTTTTTAATGCTTTTTTCTTTATCAATGGATGAAACCTAAGATTTGTTGCTTAATTGCCTTGCATATTGTAGACATGTCATATTTTGCTGAATGAATGTTGGCTCGGTAGCTATCCAAGTTAGTTGTTACTTAAAGACTGAGTAAGTGGTTGTTATCTGTGCAAGTTTAGTTTGTGCTTTCTTGGCTCCATACATGGAAAGTTTAAGCTTTCTTTACTCTTGCTTTTTTTTTTTTTTTTTCTTTTGGTGTAGCTGATCAGTGTGTAAAGCTTCCTTCAGGGTCAATGCAGACTCAAACTAGTGTCATTTAAAGTGATAATCCACTGAGATTAACTCCACAAAGAAACAGAACAAAATAGAGCATGTGTGTGTGTCTCTGTGTGTGAGTGTGTGCGTATTGTGTCGGAAAGAGAGAAAATGAACTCAATTTTCCATTCTGAAACTGGACAACAGCTCCTAATACAACTTTGTGGATTTATGCCCTCTGCTGCTAACCTCAAAGGTACTGTGCTCATGCAAACCGAGTTCCTAGTCTCCATTAGTTTGGGCCTATAACAATGGGTGGCATTTGCTAAGTATAGCCCCACCCAGTAATTTTTCTGGTGTGCAGCTGTGTCTGGGAGCACAGCTGTGCTTCCGTGAGCCCTCCAACATTTTACTATGCAGCTGTGAGAGTTACTTAGGAAATTGTTAAGAGGCAGCTGCAGAAGCTGATGGTTGTAGCAATCTGCTGGAAACTGACCTGAGTCAGGATTCAGTGGTGACTTTTTACCTTCGTATTCTGAACACACACTGATATGTGCTCTGGAATCTGAAGGAAACAAGTTGGGCTTCGATGTCTTGTGATATTTTAGCTACTTTCATTATGGATCTCACTTGACTCTCAAATCATGACTTTATTCAATAGCCTCCAGATATATTAGTCAATTTTCATGTGAATAGTAACATCATGGTAAGGTGTTTGGTTCTGTTTGCGTTTGAGGGCTGAAAAATTTCCCTGTATTAAGTACGTTAAACAAAGTACCAGCTCATGTATTGTTAAAAATCAACTAATATATTTAATATACTGTACTAAGTCAGATTTATCCCCCTAAATTGTCTTCTAAATGCTGATTTATTTTTGTAAGGTTAACATTTTCTATTCATATATTACTTTATATATTAGCTAAATTCTTTGTTTTGTTGGCTTAAAAGTATTTGTGAACACAAATGTATGCTCAGTACCATGCCAAATTTGGTAAAAAATATTAAAAATATAAGATCCATTCTCTGACCTCAAAGACACTCAGGATATAAGTGTGAAATTTGACACTGAACTTGACTGAAGCCCCAAATAAAGGATAAAAATGAAAAATACAAGAGAAAAACCATCAATGTGTGTTCAAAACTTGAAAGAGTAAGCAGAAACAGAGTAGGATTTCCAACATTAGGTCATATATCAAGAGGGAAAAAAAAAAGTTGTAAAACTAGAAGGCCAGGCGCAGTGGCTCACACCTACAATCTCAGCTCTTTGGGAGGCCGGTATGGGAGGATTGTTTGAGGCCAGGAGCTCGAGACCAGCCTGGTCAACATAGTGAGACCCATCTCTATTTAAAAAAAAAACAAAAAACAAAAAACCTTGGAAAACTGTCCTAGAAAGTGGAAAGAGAACTTCATGAGCAATGATAAGAAGGTGGGGAGAAAATCTGGCATATTCAATAGACATGAACTCTGTGAGGCAGGAGGTACACATTAAGGGAGTTAGAGATTCAGGTCAGATAGATAAGGAAGAAGTAGATTATAAGGAGTTTTAAATGCCTGGTAAGTCATCACATTTGATATTGTGTAAATTGGAAAATGTTAGGGGTTTTAACAAAAGGAAAAATCTGCTAATGTTAGGAAGGGTGAATTATTTACCCCCAGAACCTACCATTGGGCCAGATTTAAAGTAAATACTTGGCTAATATTGAATAATACAATGTTCATTGCTAAATCAAATATCAAGGGCAGTCTTAAATGTAGAGTGAATGTAATTGGTGTATTTTTCAGGGTTCCAGCAAAAAACGAAGTACATTTGCTGATACTTTGAAGAAATGTTTTAATGAGGTACTATTTACAGAGATACAACCAGATTTAAGATAACTAACAAGGATTGTAGAGGCACCTGTGGACTGAAAGACATTAGCTCTGGAGACCAAGTTCTGGAGACCAAGTGGTCTGGAGGAAGAAACAAGAGTAGTTGAGCCCAGTGGAGAGTTGGAACCATGAAAGTGAGACTCCTAAACAGAAGCTGCAGTTCAGTAACCATGCCAATAATGAATGAAAGCAGAAAAGAAATAGAGGACCACATACTTCCACCTCTTTCCTTCTGCAGTATGATCACCTACTGATAACCCTCATTGGTCACACCCAGCCAGGAGCCAGAAAGCAAGGGAGAGTAGCTGATGCATTTGGTAGAGTTTGGCCTCCCGGAGCACAGAGCAGGACTAAGATGAACAGAGAAAGGATCTAGAGGGAAATGGTGGATAATCAGTTTTTTCAATGGGTTTTTAAAGATTTTTTAAACTATATTTCTTAAATGTGAAGACAAACATTTTATCTCAAATTGGGCAAGATAACTGTATTGATTTTTTTAACTTATATATGGCTACTTGAAAAGCAATTATGCTCCTCTTTAATACAGCAGGATTCTCTGGTTATAAAAGTGTTTTGACATATCGTGTTAAGAGTAACATGGGTCTAAGTCATGTACAGAGAGTTCGTAAGAGAAATTTAGATGCCCAATAAAAATATGACAAAATCGTTGACCTCGTTATTAATCAAAGAAAAAATTAAAGAGTAAATTAATCAAAGAAAAAATAAAAACAATGTGATTCAGTGATTTTCTGATCAAACTGGAATGACAAGAAGAAAGATGAATTCTCAGAGTTGTTTAGAGTGTAGTCTGACAGAATCTTCTCATATTGATTGTGAGAATGTAAAATTGGTACAATCTTTCTGGAAATCAATTTTGTAATTTATATCAAGAAACTTAACTGAATTCATTTCCTTTGCCCTAAAAAAAAATCTATCTAGTAGAATTTATCCTAGAGAAACAGCCACGCAAATTTGCTTTACTGTTAATTAAATAGCAAACATTAGCAACAACTTAAATAATTACCAATTTTGAAATGGTTTCAAATGATATATCTCATTATAAAATAAGTGATTGAGATAGCTTTAAAGGAAATTTATAAAGACAAACGTTAATTACAGTATAAAAAATATAGAATGAAATGTATTATTTAGCAGGAAAAAAATGGAAAAATGCTGAAGATTGTAATGATGATCATCCAAATGTTAATAGTGGTAATCTCTGAATGGTGGGTTACTGATAATTTTTTCCTTCTAGTTTTCTTTTCTTTTCTTTTCTTTTTAATATAACTTAGCAGTAGATATATTAGATTGGTGCAAAAGTAATTGCGGTTTTTTTCCATTAAAATATTTTTCATTTAGGTAAATGACATTGTTCTGTAGATTTCATTTTTTTCTTACTTCTAAAAAATTTCAGCAATTTGTTTTGAAGATCTATTTACATTGTTGGGCTTACATCTAGTCCTCTGTGTCTTACTTCAGTTTAATATTTCACCTAGAAACAATATAAATTATTTTTATAATCAGAAAAATATAGTAAAATAAAAATACCTTTCTAAAATGCTAGATTGGCATTATACAATCCTGCAGTTAATCCTTAACTTGAAGGAAAGTTTTATTAGAATACAGCGGTCTCTAAGACCTCGCTGAGTATAAGTACAATTTTTTGTTACTAGAAACTTAGACTTTGTGTTTTCTTTGATAATTCACCAGGCTGAATTCTAAGCTGTAGCTCTTGAGTATTTTATTTTTTGGACAAAGTAAGCAAAGTCATTACTGCTGCACAAGCTAGTTAAACATGGTCTAGAGTAGCAGCTTTCAGACATTTTGATCTCAGCAACATTTTTCACCATGTAAAAAATTATCGAAGAACTCAAAGACCTTTTGTTTATGTAAACTACCATGCCTGGCTAATTTTTCATATTTTGTGAAGGCAGTGTCTCATCATGTTGCCCAGGTTGGTCTCTGTCTTAAACTCCTGGGCTCAAGCAACGCTCCTGACTTGGCCTCCCAAAGTGCTGGGATTACAGGCATGAAACCCTGTACCTGGTCCCAAGAACTTTTTAAAATATGAGAATACAGAAGCACATCCATTAGCTGGTAGAGTGATGATGTTATCACATGTCATGTAGCCTCTGGAAAATTCCACAGTCTACTTGTGACAGAAAGGGAATGAAAAAGTCAAACAACATCTTACTATTATTATAAAAATAATTCTCATCTCATGGACCCCTTAAAAAGGTCTTGGGGACTCCAGGGGTTCCTGGATCATCCTGTGAGCAGTGAAGGTTTAGATTTTTTCATTCTCTCGCGTTGACACAACTCTCACTAGTTCCCAATCCAGAACCCTGAAATAGCATATGCAAGGGCCTAATCTCACTCAGGAGGTTTAGTCTCAGGATTATATCTTCACCACCCTGATTATGTCAAATTTCTTCTACCATTGCACTTACATATTTAAAAAAAAATTATTGGGCAAAAAAAAACCTTGATGTAAAAGTGACTAATGTATTTTCTTAATCAAAAATGAGGAAGGTGGGTCTGACATATGTTTTGTTCTTTCCACTTATTTTGTTAACTTAATTATGTACCTTACCAAGACATAAACATGAAATCATTTTCTCTGGTACTTTAACACAATGTCCTTATTAAAAAAGAATAACAGTATATGAAATTCAATTTCCAACTTATTGTACCTCTGAAGATTACATCTGGCTTCTTAAACAGGCTAGTCAGTGTGGCACCTATTAGATAATCCTAACAACACCCAGAAAGACAGAATTCCAATACTGAGAGGTGGGAATGCAGACTATCTGCTTGTATTGACATCATGTGCCCATCTGGCTATATGAAGAGACTGGGAGAAAACAAGGGTTATAAGCTGTTGATACATGTTGAGTAGAGATCCTCGAGCTTATAGGCGCTACTGAGTGCCTACAGAATATAGAGAACTGTGAGTTAAATCACCGATTGGGGAGAGAGGGCTGTAGAAAGAATAGAAAGACAAGGCTCTTCAGGAAGAAGTAGGCCATCTTGTTGAGTTGCTGCAGGTAGAATAAAGAGAAGAAACCCAAAAGAGCTCAAAACAGAAGTTCAAGAGGGACTTAACTGTGAAGCTGAACAGCTATACAGTGCAGAAATGTCACTGCAGAAACACAGGTTACCACTGAACGAAACTGCCATGCGGAATTTGTTTTGAAGTCCTCCATTGCCCCTTTCTCTTCTTCCATTGTCTTGTTCCAGTCACAGAACAATATTCTTCCAAGAAACTTGCTAAGTTGTTCACCATGATTATTACAATAGCCACCATTTGTTAGGCCCTTGCTATGTGCCAGGTCCAAGCAAGGTGTTTATGTGAATTATCTATGTGAATTCTCAGAACAACTAAGGAAGGTAGATCCTACTATTTCCTCTATTTCACCCATGGAAAAATTGAAGTACAGAAAGTTGGAGTAATTTGGCCAGGCGCGGTGGCTCACGCCTGTAATCCCAGCACTTTGGGAGGCCGGGGCGGGCAGATCACGAGGTCAGGAGATCGAGACCATCCTGGCTAACACGGTGAAACCCTGTCTCTACCAAAAATACAAAAAATTAGCCGGGCGTGGTGGCGGGCGCCTGTAGTCCCAGCTACTCGGGAGGCTGAGGCAGGAGAATGGCGTGAACCCGGGAGGAGGAGCTTGCAGTGAGCCGAGATCGCGCCACTGCACTCCAGCCTGGGCGACAGAGCGAAACTCTGTCTCAAAAAAAAAAAAAAAAAAAAAAAAGGTGGAGTAATTTACCGAAGGTCACAAAGCCGATGATGGAGCCGCTAGAACCAGCAGAAGAATTTGTGTTTTCGAAGACCAAGTACAGAAGGCAACATTTTACCCAAAAGAATAACTCTCTAAAAGTGGAGTTTTAGGTACTTTATCCTCCTGAGATAGGACAAAACTGAATTTTTTCTTTCTTTCTTTCTTTCTTTCTTTTTTTTTTTTTTTGATGGAGTCTCACTCTGTCACCAGGCTGGAGTGCAGAGTGGCGTGATCTCGGCTCACTGCAACCTCTGCCTCCCGGGTTCAAGCGATTCTTCTGCCTCAGCCTCCCCAGTAGCTGGGACTACAGGCACACGCCACCACGCCCGGCTAAATTTTGTATTTTTAATAGAGACGGGGTTTCACCATGTTGGCCAGGAATGAATTTTTTTTTTTTTTCCACAGTGATAAAAAGTAGTTTACTTCTGGTCACTGCAAACCGCAAAGCTTTTAAGGACCTCTAGTTTACACTTATTATGAGGAGGTATCATCGATACTATTCTGGGACACAGATGAAGAGGAATTTTCTAAAGATATGTTGTAAAATATGTTTTAAAACTAGAAATGCAAAAACTTTCGGTGCCCTGGGATTCAGAGAGTCCAGAACAATAAAGTCAAAGCTATAACTGTAGTCTCTCAGGAAAGGTTACTGAATATGTTTTAAATTGTATTTGCTTAGAATTGTCCTGATTCTATTGAACTTTGCATGTAACATACATAGCTTGTGTACCAGCAAGCACTGCCTAAGAAAAAGATGGCTCTGTGAAGCGTGAACTCTTATGGTAGAAAACAGCACTATGACCGCTGAATAAAGAGGATTAAATAGTAAAACACATTTTGAGCCAGCACAAAAGAACAATGCATGGCACGCTTCCGCCACCTTGTGGAGTGACATATATTCGCATGTCTTTTAGGAACCCAAAGCAATTTTTTCATAAACTTTTTTTAAAAGAATTAAAGAAATGGCAATATTATCTTCAAACAAGTTGCCCATTATTCTGTGTCCTTAATGATTACAGTGTAATTAAGGCACATTTCTGGTGCCCAAAAGGAACGTTATATGTTTATATACTTTATTTTGGTGATCTAAATAATACCTGTTATTTAAAAAAAAAAGTAGTAATGAAATAATCTTCCTTCCCACCTTTTCCCTAATTTACACCTGTGAAGGGGATATTAAATCAAATCTAATTTAAGATAATACAAACATAAATTGTTTCACGTATAATCTTTTAGATTTGGTGAATAATGCATATCATGATCAGTATCCAGGGTTCTAGGTTTTTTGTTTTAATATGCATTTGTAAAATTAATGAATATACGCAGGGCACGGTGGTTGACACCTGTAATCCCAGCACTTTGGGGGGCCAAGACAGGCGGATTACGAGGTCAAGAGATCGAGACCATCCTGGCCAACATGATGAAACCCCGTCTCTACTAAAAACACAGGCACACGCCTGTAGTCCCAGCACCTTGGGAGACTGAGGCAGGAGAATCGCTTGAACCCAGGAGGCGGAGGTTGCAGTGAGCCGAGATCATGCCACTGCACCCCAGCCTGGTGACAGAGTGAGACTCTGTCTCAAAAAAAAAAAAAAAAGTAATGAATATAGGTGTTAGGGTGCTATATAATACTCATAATAGGGGCATGTAAAAAGAAGAAAAAGTGTCAACCGATTGGTGGAACTTTCAACTTTAAAGACAGCCCAAGCCACAGTTTTCTGTTAATTTTGCTTCATTTTGGTAGACTGAAAATTTATATGCTTTAGGTAAAGAAGTCCATATACAGGCAATTTCACTATACCACCTGTTTTGAATTTGAAAATTTTTCATTTAGATTAAAAAGATAAAATTGGGTCACCCAATATCCCAGTTAAATGATGAAAAAAACTATTTCTTCCTTTCCTTTATGTATGTAATCCCTAGTACTCCTATGAACAATGAATATTCCTGACACTGAGAGCTATTATATTCCAATCAGATATCTTTTGACAGACATTTAGAATTTAGAGATGAAAATATGGTGATAAAATATCATATGTTCATAACTAAAGTGCCCTTGTTTAAATGACAATGGAGAGCTTCTGTTCTATAAACAAATTATGGTAAAAAATTTTAAGATGAAACTATCTTACGTGATTTGTTTAATCAAAAACAATCTGCTCTGGATTTTTTAAAAAAGAATTATCATCATCATGGCCAGTCTTGAATCTCGGGCTAGGTTTATCCATAGTGTTTCTCTCATTCCACTTTGTCTAGATAACCTTCCCTCGGGAAGAAAACAATACCTATTTTAGTATAGTTTAAATAAAAATACGGGGGCTGTAAAAATAATACATTTGAAGGTAAACATGGCAGGAATGTGGGGACTGTCTACTGTTTTGGATTTTGAATCATTGAAACCATCAGAAGAAGAATGGTATTAAAGAATAAGCAGTCTGGAAATGAACAGGCCTGGGTTCGAATCCTAGCTTGAACACTTACTAGCTCAGTGATATTTGGCAAAATGTTCAACCTCTTAGAGCTTTGGTTTTCTCGTACTAAATAGCAGTACAGACACTATAGGATTGCTGAGAAAGAAGAATGCAATAGCAACAGTAAAGCAATGATGCATACAAATGAAAGGAGAAGAGGGAGAAAGAAACATATATTGAGCATTTAATCTTTCCCTTTAATAGAATAAAAGACATTGACAGGCTAGAATGTGTGGGCTACAAGCTTAAACTCAATGAAGTCTTTGGATTAAAATAGAAATGCAAGTTAACTTGTACTCAGACTTAATAGAGTTAGACAGTAGATTCAAAGACATTCAATAAATTCAACAAATGGTTTATCTCATTTACGTCTCTTTCATTTTACAATACAGTGAGGAATTTATTCTTTTTGGAAGTCCTAGATGCTTTTGCTGAAATTCAATGCTTAAGCTACAAACTTAGGAATCTACTTCCATTTCATACTCACCTTCATGCTCCAAAAGAATCCACCAGCAAATGTGGTCAATTATCTCTCCAAAATATTACTTGCATTCTTTGAATTCTCTCATCTCCTTTGGTGTGCCCTTGTCTGGGTTACCTTCACCTTCAGCTTGGAACATTTAAACGGTCTCCTAACTGGCTCTCTATCCTTTTATTCTTGCCACCTCCAATCTGTGCTTTTATGGAACAACCAGGGTTTATGTACTTCCCCAACTTAAAATTCCCTTTGGCTTTTCTTTGCAAGTACAAAAAAGTCCATATTTCATATTCTGACTTACAAGACACTACATGATCTGTCCCGTCCTTACTTCTAGGACCCTTTCCCCAGGCCACCAGCATCCAACCCATTATGCCTTTTCACACAAGCCCTCTTCCATAGTCCTGGACCCTGTTGGTCCCTTCCTGCCTGCCTCAGGGTGTTTGCCTTGCACACGCTTCTTCTTCTACGCTTCTACTTCCTTTTGTATGGCTACAGGCTAGCTCTTTTTCATGCTTTGTATCACTTCCTCAGCAAGTCCGATTCCCTTTCCCCAATCTGAAATAGACTTTCTTTCCTTACTTCCTCTTTATATATCTTAGAAAGAATATCAACTACAGATCAGGAACTATTCTAGACACAGGATAAATTAATTAACATAAAGACAAATATCTCAAGTAGCTTATATTCTAGTAGAGAAAATAAAATAAATAGCTAAACTGTACAATATGATACTAAGTGCTTTGGAGAAAGAGAAAATGAGAAATGGGGATGAGAAGTTGCTGGGTTAAAAGGAACATTTTATGTTGTACAGTAAGCAAAGTCCTCCCTGAGTTGGTGACATTTGCATAAAGACTTAGAGGAAGCAAGGGGTGAGTCACGCAGATACAGGGGGAAGATCATTCCAGACAGAGGGGAGCAGTAAATGGAAAGGCCATAAGGTGGGAATATGCCTGGCATGTTTGAAAAACAGCAAAAGGTCAGCAAATTTGGAGTAGATTCAACTTTTGTCAAATTTACCATAATACGCAAGTTAACTAATCCTTTTGTTTGTTTCTCCTTTCTCTGTGATCTCCACCAGAGAGGAGTAATTTCTCTTTTATTCTTTGATGTATTCAATATACAAGGTCCTCAGTACAATGCCTAACACATAGTAGATGGTCAATAAAATTGAGAAATGAGTGCTTCTTTCGCCTAGTGATGTTGAGAGCAAATGACTCAACTAGGACATGAGTTGTATAGTGTGGCAGCTCCTGGATTTGTGCATTCCTATGGAGAGATGTTAATGTTAGAGGAGTAGATGCTGGCTGGCTGTGCAGCAGCTCCCCACACATGGGCAGGTCCTTACAGAAACACTTACATGAAAAGAGCTTGGCTGGAGCCCGTGAAATAATAAAGGAAATTGCATGATCCCGAGAGATAATTTTTCAAGTAATTGCAGGTATAGTGATGAATTATTCTCCCCCACCTTATAGGATGAGCATGGACACTTAGAATCAGAGCACTTTACCAAAAGCATGGACTAAAGGTTGGCTGGAACTTCCTTGTCCTTAGGTCTTCCCTTTGCTAGATCTCTGAAAACATCTCTATCACATTAAATTAAAACATGAATGCGTGGACAATGTGTTTCTTTGCCTTGGTTATATTCTTGTGTCTGTGGATGCATACTGGTCATTAGTATAAAGAGGCTGATCTTTGTACTATATTGTTTTCTACCTTATCATGGAAATCTCAGAAAAACAATGCCTTATAGGAAGTAATATTTTCTGGCCATTTAAAAATGGGTTTTGCATTAATATAAGGCCAAGAAGATTATCATGTGTGGAAAAAAAATCTAACAGTCTATCTGAGCATGCTCCTAAGGGTGATTCAGAGCTTATTGGATAAGTTCTCTTATCCAAGAAGCAGATAAATTCCAGGCACGGTGGCTCATGCCTGTAATCCCAGCACTTTGGGAGGCTGAGGCGGGCAGATCATGAGGTGAGGAGTTCGAGACCAGCCTGGCCAACATGGTGAAACCCCGGCTCTACTGAAAATACAAAAATTAGCCGGGCAAGGTGGTGCGTGCCTGTAATCCCAGCTACTCAAGGGGCTGAGGCAGGAGAATCGCTTGAACAGGAGGCGGAGGTTGCAGTGAGCCGAGATTGTGCCACTGTACTACAGCCTGGGTGACAGAGTAAGACTCCGTCTCAAAAAAAAAAAAAAAAAAAAAGTACAAATAAAAATAAAAATAAAGAAAGAAAGGGGGGAAAAAGCTGTGCTTTTCAGGTTAAGTGAATTCCTTATAAACATGTAGTAACCAACTCAAGTTTCCCTCTTTCTTTGAAGCCCTCCCTGATCTCCCTGCTTCTCTGTTGCTACATAGAAAAGTTTATTGGATTTATGAATTTTCTTCCTTTTATTACTCCCACCAATAATACATCATTTATGATTTCCAGGTTTAGCTTCTTACAAATGAAGCAAGAAGTCAGAGCACTTATGAAATATTCGAAGCATAGAATCATTATAGATTTTTATGTTTTTTTCCCCTAGTGTTTTTTCCATTCTCTTTCTATCTTCTAGTGGGCCATCTTTACAGAATCTTTCCAAAGCGATGAGTCTAATTGGTTTTCTCCTTACTATACTATTTTGAAGTATTTTCACAGAGTTTGACAACAATTGCCAAAATAAATTTTAGAACACATTTATTACTCCTCCAAAATTCCTATACTCATTACCAGTCATTCCTTGTTTGTCCCTAAACCCTCAGCTTTAGGCAACCAGCAACTTACTTTCTGTCTGCATGAATTTGTCTATTCTGGATATTTCATGTAAATGAAATCATAAGTGATGTGGCCTTTTGTGTCTGGATATTTCACTTAGCATATGTTTTCAAGGCTCATGGATATTGTAACATGTATTTGTACTGTATTCATTTTTATGGCTGAATAATATTTCATTGTACTGATATACCATATTTTGTTTATCCATGTATTAGTTGAGAGATATTTGTGTTGTTTCTACTTTTGATAATTATGAATAATGTTGCTATAGATGTTTGTGTATAAATTGGTGTGATTAATTTACTTTTCATAGAAATAACTTTCTTTTTTCACTATTATTTGCATAGTGGTTAAGAGCATGGATTCTAAAGTTAGACTGTGTTCAAATTCTCCAACCTACCATCTATGTGACTTTGGACTAATGTCTGACTTTCTTTTGACCTCAGTTTTCTCACCACTAAAAGGAGTATGATAATAGCATCTTCCTCATAGGGTTGTTATTAAATGAGTAAATTTATAGAAAGGATATAGAACAGTGCCAGGAACATAGTAACTGCTTTATCAATATTTACTATTAGTATAATTATTCATGTAATATTTATTAAATTATGTAATTCCAATAACAGGTGGAGATATTATAGCAATATTAGGAACCAATATAACTCATTCCTGATAAACTTAACTTGTGGAATACCTAGTCTCTGGGTGAGGTCATTCAATGTGCAATTCACATTAGTCACTAATTGACAGAGAAAATTAAAATTATTAAAGTTAACCCCTTTGATTACCTAAAGGAAGGTCAGTTAGGAGGGCTTCTACCATATTGAGATTGCTCATAAGGACAAGGTTAAAATTAGATAACATAGATCAAAGGTTAAAATAGATAAAATTACAGACAGTTTTCTGCATTGCATCTTTTTATAGTATATTATTTAATTTGAGACTGCATTTAAAAAAGGAAAGAAACATGGATTTGGAAATAAGTTGTATCTATAAGTTTCCAAGTTTCAGGTTAAATATGACCACTAATGCCAACTACATATATTTCATAAAATTGTCATATTTAACATCGTATTGTTTGTGATGTTCAAAGGTATATTGTGAAATCTGTCTGTGAACTGAAAATCATTATCTGAATTGTTGTTTGAACGTTTGAAGATTTGCTTCATGTATAAGTTAAATTTGGTCAGGAAAGTGGAAGATATGGTTTGGCTCTGTATCCCCACCCAAATCTCCTCTTGAATTGTAATCCCAATTGTAATCCCCATGTGTTGGGGGAGGAACCTCACGGGAGGCGACAGATCATGGCAGCGGTTCCCCCATGCTGTTCTCATGATAGTAAGTGAGTTTTCATGAGGTCTGATGGTTTTATACATGGCAACAGGAAGGAGAAGTGCAGTGCAAATGGCCCCCATGCCCCTCCATTTGCACTGCACATCTCCTTTCTGTTGCCATGTGAAGAAGGATATGTTTGTTTCCCTTTCCACCATGATTGTAAGTTTCCTGAGCCTTCCCTAACCCTGCAGAACTGCGAGTCAGTTGAACTTCTTTTCTTTATGAATTACCCAGTCTTGGGAAGTTGTTTTATAGCAGCATAAGAACGGACTATTACACCACCCGAGTTATTTACAGTAAAAAGGAAGTTAGATGTAGGGAATCTGGAAGGATGAAACTTTGCAAGGGTTGGACCAACAGTTTCAGCTGCCTGCAGTGATCAAAATGGTTACTTCTCAGGAAACTCCCCAAAGCCTCAGGCAAAATCTCATGTGAACTCTTGGTCTGGCACACACACCTCGCAACCGCTACCTGGAAATAGTGGCTTTTCTTTACCTTCTGCCTTCCAAATCGCATACAAGCTTCTCTCACTGAAGGACTTTAGCCCAGTCCTTACTGGCATAATAATTTGGAAATGCAGTTTGTAGGCTTTACACCCTTGCCACATCAGAAGGTGATCCCAGAAAGCAGGAATGATACAGAGGGCCAAGTAATTTCCAGCAGTGTTTGGTAGTTTGATATTGAAAATATTTCCACCGATACTTAGCACTTGATTGAGCATTATACAAGCATTTTTATTTTCCTAAAAATAAATGGCTAGTTCAGAGTGCTAAAATGATAAGCGGGAAAAAAGGAATGACTTCTACAACTACATGCACATTTGAAAATTTCATTTGAATATTTTCCTTACAAGATAAATGGCTGCCCCTGGGTCTTAGGGTAGCCCCATCTGATCACCAGTGCCACACCCATGTTTCTCTTTCTTTCCTTCTTTTCTTTTCTCTCTTCTTTTCTCCTCTTTCTTTCTTTCTTTCTTTCTTTCTTTCTTTCTTTCTTTCTTTCTTTCTTTCTTTCTTTCCTTTTTCTTTCTGTCTCTCTCACTCTTTCTCTTTCTCTCTTTTGTGTTCTGGGCCACAGGGCCCCTTCAGGCAAAGGCTGTGAAGAGATATGTGCCATACCCCTTCTGGACTAGCCCTGTGGAGGGAAGTATGCCCTCCTCTCATCCCAGCCCAGGAAGCTGAGTGTTTTGCCCCTCTCAGTGCTCTGAGCATAGGGGCTCCTCCTCTACTCAAGTGTCAGCCACAGATCTCTGCTCCATACTCCTGAGCTCTATGCTGCAGCCCTTGGGACACCACAGGACATCCTGTGGCTTGGTGTCAGATTCCAGCTGCAATTGGGGATCTGATGTGTTCCTGGGTTGCTGCAAAAGTACTCCAGTGGAGCAGCAGAACAAGAAGACTTAACTATCCTAAACATATATGCCCCCAACATTGAAGCACCCAGATTCATAAAACAAGTTTTTTTGGCCCATGAAAATACTTAGAAAAACACACATTAACAGTGGGACACTTAAACACCCCACTGACACCATTAGACAGATCATCGAGGCAGAAAACAACAACAATATTCTGGACTTAAACTTGACGTTTGACAAATTGGTTCTAACAGACATCTACAGAACACGCCACCTAATAACTACAGAATATACATTCTTCTCATCTACACATGAAACATATTCTAAGATCAACCACATGTTCGGTCATAAAGCAAGTCTCAATAAATTCAAAAAATTGAAATCTTAGCAAGCATACTCTAAGACCACAGTGCAATAAATATAGAAATCAATATCAACAAGAGCTCTCAAAACAACACAAATACATGCAAATTAAATGACTTACTCCTGGATAACTTTGGGAGGAACACTGAAGTTAAGGCACAAATCAAAAAATTCTCTGAAATTAGTGAAAATAGTGACACAACTTACCAAAATCTCTGGAATGCATCTAAAGCAGTGTTAAGAGGAAAGTTTGTAGCCCTAAATGCCTTCAAGATATTAGAAAGATCTCAAATTAACAACTTAACTTTGTACCTAAAGGAACTAGAAAAAAAGAGCACACCAACTTCAAATCTAGCAGAGGAGAAAAACATAACTAAAATTAGAGAACTTAATGAAATTAAGATGTGAAAATCCATACAAAAGATCAATGAAGCCCAGAATTGGATATTCAAAAAAACAAACAAGATTGATAGACCACTAGCTAGATTAACAAAGAAGAAGATAGAAAATCCAAAAAAGTACAACCAAAAATGACAAAGATAACATTACAACCTATTCCACAGAAATACAAAAGGTCCCCAGAGATTACTTTGAACAACTTTATGCACACAAATTAGAATACCTAGAAGAAATGGATAAATTGCTGGAAACATACAATCTCCCAAGATTGAAGTAGGAAGAGATTGAAACCCTAAATGGACCAATATTTGGCCCTAAAACTGAATCAGTAATAAAAATTCTACCAACCAAAAAAAGCCCTGGACAAGATGGATTCACAGCTGAATTCTACCAGGTGTATAAGTAGCAACTGATACCAATCCTACTGAAATTATTCTAAAAAAAAATGAGGAGGAGGGACTCCTCTCTAACTCATTCTATGAAGCCAGCATCTAGTACAGAGATCTAGCAGAGACACAATGAAGAAAACAAGCTCAGGTCAATATTCCTGATGAACATAGACACAAAACTTCTAAACAAAATGCTAGCTAATCAAATCGAAAAGCACATAAAAAAGTTAATTCACCATGATCCAGTAGGCTTTATTCCTGGGTTGCAAAGTTGGTTTAACATACATAAATCAATAAATTGGTTCACCACATAAAGAGAATCAAAAGCAAAAACCATATTATCATCCCAATAGATGGAGAAAAAGCTTTTGATAAAATGCAACATCCCTTCATGATAAAAACCCTCAAGAGACTAGACATTGAAGGAACACACCTCAAAATAATAAGAGCCGTCCTTGAGAAACCCACGACCGACATCATACTGAACACGCAAAAGCTGAAATGAAAACATTCCTCTTGAGAACCAGGATGAGACAAAAATGCCCACTCCCATCACTCATTTCAACAAAGTATTGGAAATTCTAGCCAGAACAATGAGGAAAGAGAAAGAAATAAAAGACATCTAAATAGGAAAAGTGAAAGTCAAACTACCTCTCTTCACTGATGATGTTTTTATACTCTGAAAATCCTAAATACTCCACCAAAAGATTATTAGAGCTGATAAACAATTTTAGCAAGGTTTCAGGACACAAAATCAATATACAAAAATCAGTAGCATTTCTTTTTTCTTTTTCTTTTCTTTTCTTTTCTTTTTTTTTTTTTTTTTTTTTTTTTTGAGACGGAGTCTCGCTCTGTCGCCCAGGCTGGAGTGCGGTGGTGCGACCTCTGCTCACTGCAAGCTCCGCCTCCCGGGTTTCACGCCATTCTCTTGCCTCAGCCTCCCGAGTAGCTGGGACTACAGGCGCCCGCTACCATGACCGACTAATTTTTAAAATATTTTTAGTACAGACGGGGTTTCACCGTGTTAACCAGGATGGTCTCGATCTCCTGACCTCGTGATCTGCCCACCTCAGCCTCCCAAAAGTGCTGGGGTTATAGGCGTGAGCCACGGTGCCCCGCCAAAAATCACTAGTATTTCTATACACCAATAATATCCAAGCTGAGAGTCAAATCAATAACACAATGCCATTTACAATAGCCACAAAGAAAATGAAATACCTAGGAAAACAGCTAACCAAGGAGGTGAAAGATCTCTACAAGGAGAACTACAAAACACTGCTGAAAGAAATCAGAGATAACACAGACAAATGGAAAAACTTTCCATGCTCATGGATTGGAAGAATCAATATTATTAAAATGGCCAGACTGCCCAAAGTATTATAATTTACAATTTCAATGCTATTCCTGTCAAACTGCCAAATTTATTATTCACAGAATTAGAAAAGATGATTCTAAAATTCATATGGAACCAAAAAACAGCCTGAATAGCCAAAGGATTCCTAAGCAAATAGAAGATAGCCAGAGGCATCACATTACCCAACTTCAAACTAGACTATAATATTACAGCAACCAAAGCAGCATGGTACTTGTATAAAAACAGACAGATAGAGCAAAGGAATAGAATAGAAAATTCAGAAATAAAGCCACACACCTAGAACCATTTGATCTTTGAAAAAGCCACCAAAAATAAGCAATGCAAAATGACTCCCTATTCAATAAATGGTGCTGGGATAATTGGTTACCCATATGCAGAAGAATGAAACTAGACCCTTACCTTTCACAATATACAAAAATTTACTCAAGATGGATTAAAGATTTAAATGTAACATCTCAAACTATAAAAATTATAGAAGGAAACCTAAGAAATTCCATTCTGGGCATTGACTTTGGCAAATAATTTTTGGCTAAGTTCCCCAAAGAAGTTGCAACAACAACAAAAAATTGACAAGTGGGACCCAATTAAACCGAACAGCTTCTGCACAGCAAAATAAACTATCAGCAGAGTAAACAGAGAGCCTCAGAATGGGAGAAAATATTTGCAAACTTTGCATCTGACAAAAGTCTATTATCCAGAATCTACAAAGAACTTAAACAAATCAACAAACAAAAACAAGTAACCCCATTAGAAAATGGGCAATAGGAGATGAACAGATATTTCTGAAAATAATAAAGCAGACAACAAACATGAAAAAATGCTCATGATCACCAATCATCAGATAAATGCAAATCAAAACCACAGTGAGATGCCATCTCACACCTGTCAGACTGGTTATTATTAAAAAGTCAAAAAGCAACAAAGGCTGGTAAAGTTGCAGAGAAAAGGGAATGTTTATACACTGTTAATGGGAGTGTAAACTAGTTCAGTCACTGGAAAGCAGTTTGGAGAGTTCTCAAAGAACTTAAAACAGAACTACTGGCCAGGTGCAGTGATTCATGCCTGTAACCCCAGCACTTTGGGAGGCCAAGGCGGGTGGATCACCTGAGGTCAGGAATTCAAGACCAGCCTGACCAATATGGTGAAACCCCATCTCTTAATATTACAAAAAATACAAAAATTAGCCGGGCGTGGTGGTGTGTGCCTGTACTCCCAGCTACTCAGGAGGCTGAGAAAGGAGAATTGCTTGAACCTGGGAGGCAGAGGTGGCAGTGAGCAGAGATTGTGCCACTGCACTCCAGCTTGGGTGACAGAGCGAGACTCCAGCTCAAAAAAAAAAAAAAGGAACTACCGTTCAACCCAGTAATCTGATTACTGGGTATATATATTCAAAGAAAAGCGACCATTATACTAAAAAGACAAATGCACTGATGCACTGATATTATCATTACCATGCTATTCACAATAGCAAATCTACAGAGTCAACCTAGGTGCCCACAAATGGTGGATTTGGATAAAGAAAATATTGTACATATAGATCATGGAGTACTATGCAGCCACAGGAAGGAGGGAAATCATGTCTTTTGCAGCAACATGGATGGAGCTAGAGGCCATAATTCTAAGTAAATTAACACAGGAACATAAAATCAAATACCACATGTTCTGACTTATTAAGTGGGAGCTAAACGTTGAACACACATGAACATAAACATGGGAACAACAGATATTGTGGATTACTAGAATGGGGAGGTCGGGAGGGGACCGTGGGTTGAAAAACTACCTGTTGGGTATTGTGGTCACTACCTAGGTGCGATATACACATGTAACAAACTTGCACAGGTACTCTCTGTATCCAAAATAAAAATTGAGGCTGGGCATGGTGGCTCACACCTATAATCCCAGCACTTTGGTCATCCTAGGTTGGTGGGTCACTTGAGGTCAGGGGTTCGAGACCAGCCTGGCCAACATGGCAAAACCTCGTCTCTCCTAAAACTACAAAAATTAGCCGAGTGTGGTGTTGCGGACCTGTAGTTCCAGCTACTTGGGAGGCTGATGTGGGAGAATCACTTGAACCCTGGAGGTAGAGGTTGCAATGAGTGGAGATTGTGCCACTGCACTCCAGCCTGGGTGACAGAGTGAGACTCCATTTCATAAATAAATTGAAATAAATAAATTTTAATAAATTAAAAATTGAAATAATTTTTTAAATAGTTTTTTAAATTAAAAAAGCAGATGAACAAATAGCCAACAGGTTCATGAAAAGATACTCATGATTACTAATCCTTCGGGAAATAAAAATTAAAACCATAGTGAGATATCACAGCATACCTGTTAGATTGGCTTTTATTAAAATGATGAATGATAACTTTGGCAAGGATACAGAGGCAAGTGAAATGTAATCCAATTAATGTAATGTAAATTAGTACAACCCTTATGGAAAACGGTATGGAAGTTCCTCAAAAAACCAACAATAGAACTACCATGTGATTCAGCAATCCCACTTCTGGTAATATACCAAAGGAATTAAATAAATATTTTGAAGAGATATTTGCATCCCATGTTCGCTGCAGCATTATTCACAACAGTCAACATATGAAATCAATCTAAGTGTTCATCAGCAGATGAATGAATAAAGAAATGTGGTGTACAAACACAATGGAATGCTACTCAGCTTTAAAAATGAATGAAATTCTGTCATTTGTGGCAACATGGATGACTCCAGAGGATATTATGCTAAGTGAAACAGCCGGGCACAAAAAGGCAAATACTTCATGATCTTACTTACATGTGGAATCTACAAAAAGTTGAACTCATAAAAGTAGAGAGTGGAATGATGGTTACCAGAAGTTGAAGAAGAAGAAAGGGGAGAGTGAGGGAATTGGGAATTACTGGTCAGAGGGTACAAAGTTCAGCTATTAATACATAGGAGGAATAAGTTTTGATGTCTATTGCACAGGAGGGGAATTATTGTCAGTAATAATGTATAGCATATTGCGAAATAACAAAGAGAGTGAATGTAAAATGTATCACCACTAAGTGTTAAGTGAGGTGATAGATATGTTAGCTTGTATACCTAGAATACAAACTACATGTAATAGAATTACGATTTTTGTCAATTAAAATAATATTAAGTTTAAAAAGAAAATAAATAAATTCCAAGAGAAAGGACAGTTGGAGGAGGAATCTAGAGATTAAAATGTCTTAAAATGTCATCCGAGAACAAAGTAAACCTTATTTTGAAATTACTTCAAACAAAGTATAAAAAGATAATGACCTTTATGGGGCAATTGAAATTTGAACACTTACAGAATATTTGATATTAAGGATTTATTGTTAATTTTAAGGTATAGGAATAATATTGTGTTATGTTAAAAATAGTCTTTATCTTTTAGAGTAAATACTGGAACATTTATTATTTTTTCTTATATATGTATATATGGTAAAGCAAAAAGAAATCTTACACATATCAGAAAATTTAAAAGGAGAATAATTATAATAATTATTCTTAGTTAATATTGATGTACTTTTTTTTTTTTTGAGACAGAGTCTTGCTCTCTTCCCCATGCTGGAATGCAGTGGTACAATCTTGGTTCACTGCAGCCTTCACCTCCTGGGTTCAAGCAGTTCTCCTGTCTTAGCCTCCTGAGTAGCTGGGACTACAGGCATGAGCCACCACGCCAGACTAAGTTTTGTATTTTTAGTAGAGACTGAGTTTCGCCATGTTGGTCAGACTGGTCTCGAACTCCTGACCTCAAGTGATCCACTGGCCTAGGCCTCCCAAAGTACTGGGATTACAGGCATGAGCCACCGTGCCCAGTCCATATTCATGTACTTTAGTTAGCTCCTTAGTCATAGCTGTCTAATACATGGAACACTATGTATTAATACAATCTTTTATGCATTTTTCATGTATATCACATACTGCAACTTGTTGGTATAGAACATGGCCAGTAGCCATAGCAGTCATATTCTTCCTATAATTCCAGATGAAGAGTAGCTTTTTCTAATCATTAGTGTCCAAGGGACCTACATTACAGGCAGTGAATGGAAGGCATTAGTTATATTGAGTCTAGATAGGTTTAGAAAAGCGACATCAGTTATTACTGGTTGTCTTTCAGATTTTTCATGTCTTAAAATAAGAACTCTTTTCACCGCCTATGAATGTCATACATTACTAGGTGAGACCATAACTAGCTGGAAGTACAAAGTAAAAATCTTAATCCCAATTCTGACTAAATCTCAACTGTGTTCAAATACTGGTTCCATATTAATTTGTGCAAATTTGATATTTGTAATTTTATATGGCTCAATTCTCTCATCTGTAAAATTGGAATTCTGTGGGAATTGTTGGGAGGCCTAAATATGTTAATAAATGCAAAGCACTTATTACAGTGTCTGACACATATAAAAAATACTAGCAATTACTTTAGTATTCTATAGAGATTCCCCCCCCAATACATAGAATTATATTGAAGACTGATTATCCTAAACTTTCAGAGTTTTATTAAATATCTTCAGATATCCCTTTTGACATTTCAGAGACTGTGCCATTTCATCAAATGACTTATTAATCATTTAAGTATATTTTAATTTCATTTATTCTATACAGATCATATGTATTGTTGCATCATATTAATTTTTTTCTTTCTGGCTTATTTTTACTATTATAAATAAACCTTGTATTCTAGTTGCAGGGGAAACTTACTGTTTCTTTTTATGTTGATTATAGTGTCACCTTTCTGATTCAAAAAGGAAGAATGTTAGAAAATGTAGTGCTATGAGGTAGAATAGCATAAACATTAAGGCTATGGACTTTGCAGTCATTAAAATCTAGGTTCAATTTTAGTTTTTCCATTTCCAAACTGAATAATCTCAGGTAAAATTTATGAAAGACATAACGTTTCTGAAACTGTCTTCTTGTTGTTGGTGGGCCTGTTCAAGTTCTTGACTTGGTCACACAAAAGAATTTGAGAGAGATTCTGAAGTATAAGTAGACAAAGAAGTTTATTGCAAAGCAACAGTACACTCTGAGAAGCAGAGCAGACTGCTCAAAGTGACAGACAGCTCCTTGTGCCTTAAGGGGAATTCCCTAGCTGTACACACATATTCATAAAATACTGATGAGGTCAAGTCTGCAAAGGCAGACCTGTGGTTGGCACATGCACTCAGCATATACATGCTCTAACATGCATCACATATGTCATTAGCATATAAAATCTCCACCTAGGGGTATGTTTTTTACAATTAAAATGAGGAAACGGTTACTGTAGGCTAAACCTTGAGACTAGCTGCGCATGTGGGACCCCAGAGAAGTCTCCAGCTCCCATAAGGTAGGAGTTTGCAGCTGGTAGCTTCTTGGGCTTTGGTGCAGATTGGATGGAGAGAAGTTACAAAATGAATAACGAGCTTTTTTTTTTTTCTCTTTCCTGGGGGCCTATCGGGTATCAGGAATTATCTGGAAGTCAGCTGTTATCCTATAGCATTGCTTATCTTGCAAAAGCGTTAGGTGCTGACACAAGGTGGGGTGCAAGTGATGCAAAAGGAGCCTGCAGGGCTTCACGCAAGGGGACAAGTCAGTATGGCCTCCTAACCTTACTTATCCTGCCTCATTTTCACCATCCAAGTGGAGATCTGATTTTCTTCTCAGGGTTATTGTAAGGCTTAAGTAAGCCTACATACCTAAAACAATGAATACACTATCCAGCATGTAATAAATGTCATAATATGTTCTGGAAACCATTAGTAGAGTTTTACATTCATTTTTAATTCAGTCATTCCAACAACCTTATACATAAGACATATACTGTTATCACTGGTATTCAAACAACAAACTGAGGTCCAGAGAAGTCAAGCTATTTATTAGAAGACATGAATTTATACCCACATATATTTCACGATAGTGGCCAAATTCTTCTTCTTCTTTTTTTTTTTTTGGTTAAGTATAGCTTATATAATAAAATGCAGAAATCTTATGAATACAACTTGAACATTTTTTACATTCATATAGACTCTTATAGTTACCATGCAGATCAAGGTATGAATTATTTCCATCACATCAGAAGACTCCCTGCATGGGCCATCCAGTCAGTGTCCTCCCTTGCCCTTCCAACATGACCTCTAGTCTGACTTTTAACACTAGAGGTTACTTTTTTTTTTTTTTTTTTTTTTGAGATGGAGTCTCCCTCTGCCCCAGGCTGGAGTGCAGTGGCGCAATCTCGGCTCACTGCAACCTCCAACTCCCTGGTTCAAGTGATTCTCCTGCCTCAGCCTCCCAAGTAGCTGGGATTACAGGCACGCACCACCTTGCCCAGCTAATTTTTGTATTTTTAATAGGGACGGGGTTTCACCATGTTTGCCAAGAGGGTCTCGATTTCCTGACCTCATGATCTGCCCGCCTTGGCCTCCCAAAATGCTGGGATTACAGGTGTGAGCCGCCGCACCAGGCCGGGGTTAGTTTTACTGTTTTTGAACTTCATACAAATGCAATTCAATGTACAATCTTTTGTGTCTGGCTTCTTCCACTCATCCTTTTATTTGTGAACTTGATCTCATGTTGTTGTATATATGAGTAGTTTATTCTTCTCAATTGCTGTGTCCCGTTCCACAGTATGATTATATTACAATTTACCCATTTTATTGTTGAAGGACATTTGGATTGTTTCCAGGTTTTATCTTTTCTAAATAAAGCTTTTATAAATATTATTGTTTAGGTCTTTTTGTAGGCATATACATTCCTTTGTTTTGTATAAAAACTTAGGAGTTAGATTGCAGGGTCATGGGGTATAGATTTGCAAATTATCAAACAGTGCTTGAATTCTTAAATGTGTCATTTTCAACATCATGATCAGCAACAACACTACCATTACTGTTGACAGTTTTAGTAAGTCTGCCTTGCCGATAAGTTATTTGCCCTCTCTGAACAAGAGGGATATTATGTATTTGTGTGAAACCACACTTCCTCTTTTCACCCCATAGCCTATTGTCATAGAGGTGGACATCACACTCAAGATGGAATGACCATATTCTCTCTCAAAAATCTGATTGAGACTAAAAACCATTTACTCTTTGTGGATCTGGAACATGGAAACTTGGAAGTGTAATATAGACATTATGCCAAATAGAGAGGCAAGGACAGCCAAGGTGTACAGAGAGAAGAATTACCCAGTTACACAGAAAGTAAAAGAGAAATACTTCCTGGATTCCTGAGAGTTTTCCAGTTTCTTTTTCAAGTATCTAATTAAAGCTTGGTCCTTTATACTATTTACAGATTCTCTGAAACGCTCCTATGTTCACTGAATACATTCTTCTCTTTTCCATAAGTTTGCTAGAGTGAGTGCTTGATACCAGTATTCAAAACGTTTTTCTAACACAGTTTTTTTTTTTACCATATTGTTCCTGGAGTTAACTGTGACAATAATTTGGAAAATTATTTCTATTGTATCAATTCACATTCCTCTAATTACAAACATATATAGCAAATGGTACAGCCAATAAATGATAGGAAGGTGATAAATGTTCTGATTTGTGCAGCACTGAAAGTAAAATGTTATCCTTACAATGTCACTGGCAACATCGTTTGACAGATATCGGAGGAGGGCTTCATTTCTTCACAAGGCCTCATGCTCTGTCTGCTGTCTTCAGCTCAAATGGCAACTTTGGTGAGCCCTAAAGGCCCCTCCGTTTTCTCAGTGGGTTTTACCACCCTATCCTCATAAACCAATACCCCTACATCTCCTCACATACAATTCTGTAGCAGAAAATTTACATATGCTTTACTTACACATACCCAGAGTCAAGATGTTTCCTCCTAAGATACACAGATGTTTACACATCTTTCAACACACATGCAAACAAGAGGGACCCTTAGGAGTTTGTTCTATTGATCCATCACTCCCTTGAGTTAGAGTTCTTGGGAGCAAGAGGTATTTGGAGTCGGTGCATCGAGAAATATTTTGGAAGGACACTGTTGGAGGTCAGAATGCCTCATCTGGAGAGCTGGTGAAGAAGCTATGTAATTTAATTGCTCATTCACCTTCTACCCTCACTGGTCTATTGACCTGATTCGAAAATGAACTTGAATGCCGAAGACTGTTTGCCAATTCAACCTAGGAGAAGCTAAAGGAAGCCTCTTACTCTTTCCATTATTTTCTCCGACTCTAATCTATTTCTGATTTATATCCAAATGCCATGGAGGATAGGGGTTCATAATTCTGCCAGATGGATTAAACAGATGAATGGAACAAGCCAGCATCTTTCATTCTAACCTTCTTGCTTACTTTAACCTTTTCCCTCACCACCAGTGATATTTCATTCTTTTATAAGAATTTGTTCCAGAGCTTGAGCAACTAGAATCCTGTTGAAGGTTTGGAATCTAAGGAACTGAATTTCAGAATGACTATGAAAAGTTATGTGAGACTCTCAACCCCATTTCAAGGATAAGTCTTCAAAGTCTTTATCATGTTCTTACCGATTGATTCTCTTCATCCTGAGATAGTGTTGACCTCAACCTACTCCCATCTTGTTTCATTTCCTACTCTCTCTTTTAGTCCACTGAAATATGGTGATCATGATTCCTCCACTGGCCCAGGGTGTCTGTGTCTCAAAGTCTTCAGCCACTAGATCATCACCTGAGGCCAGATGGCTACATGTGGAGGTGGTACTCCAGGTGGATTATAGGCAGGCCAAGCACCTTGGTTAGAGACATGGGAAAATCAGGGGCCCCCAAACATAAGATAAAATGTAAATATTCATAGTAATAACAAATGTTTATTCAAGACTTACTATGTGCCTGGTACTAGTCTAAGCACTGGACATACAGAAGAACTTGGTTAACTTTCATAGCAGTCCTATGACAGATATACTACTATTATCCTCAGGAGAAAAAGGCACAAAGAGGCTAATTACTGTCCAAGTCACAGAGTGAGTAAGTGGCTTAGCACGAATTTGGACTCAAGCCATCTGAATCCAGAGTCCAGACTCTTAATCTCACCTTCCAAATAAAAGAATTAGATATTTCAGGGGGAAAAGTATTGAGTAAAATAAGATCCTGGTGGGCCTAGCCATTATTTTCAAGCCTGGAATTATTTTAATATTTAGTTTATCACGGAAGCATATCAGGAAAGCACTAAACTCTCTTCTGTGTTTGGGTTCTAGTGTTTTTAATCAAACCTTGGACTATTATGCTGTGAGGCGTTGGGCAGTTTCTCTGATCCTCAGTTTCTTGTTTTGTATAAAAGGGCATTAAAATATTCATTCTACAGGGGTGTTTGGGAGGACAAAGGTAAAATATTTGCATCATACTGTAGTGCAGTAGCACATTATATATACTCAGCAAATGATAAGGATAATAAATAATAGCTGTCATTTAATAATTGATTATTAGGTGACAGGCAATGCCCATATATTATCTCAAGTAATCATATGGAGGCACACTTATGGAAAAGCACTATCAAGTTAATAATATTTAAATCCCTGTGGTAGGACTTATGTTCCTTTCTGTTTCCTGTTTTTTTGTTAGCAAGGCTTATTACAGGAGTACTGAGTATCCCCCAAATATTTGACTATGTATACTTCTCTAAAAGAATTATTCCTAGATCACTAATCTTTAAGAAAACAGAAGAGTGTACCATCTGCATGTCAGCCTTATAGAATAGAAACTTTGTACTAGAAAGTATGACTGGCTAATTTAATTCTCTCAGAATGTTTATTCAGATTTTCTTATAGCTCAGTTTCAAAAGGATTCTGGTCTAAGAATGAATATGTAGAAGGTGTTTGGATTGTTTGCTTTTGGAGTGATTTCTGTTTACAATAAGATGAAAATTTAATGAAAAGAAATGTGATTTTTCTGAAGCACTACTGACATGCTTTAACTCTAACTGGTAGGTATAAATTAATGTGAAAAAGGGCAATACATTTTTAAATCTTACATAAAATGGAGGTATCTAAACTTTATTTCTCCTTTGAGTGCTAGGAAAGCTATAGACAGTAATGAAAATAGTGCTACTGTTCCCTCTGCCAGCATCATTCTTGGAGCTTTGACATTTGAATTCACAAGTTAGCTTTTATTTTTAACAGTTGTTGAAAATATATATTTTTAAACTCAGAAGTAATTCCCTTTTTTCTAGCAATTTACTTGTGGCATTTAGTCGCATGATTTTTACCTTCATTGAATTTTACCTAGAATTATTTGGAAATGTTAACTATTGGGAAAAAAGCATTCCATAATTTCTAATGGGTTATGCCACTAAGTGATCCAATCTAGAACATGTGTGTATGTGTGTGTATTTGTGTGTGTATATTTGTGTGTATGTGTGTGTGTGCATGTGTATGTTGACATAGTTGTTCTAATTGAGGTAGCTAATTTATTGTTCAGTATCCAAGGGAAAAAGGTATAAATGCAGAAAATGTTCACTATGAACTTGCCAATAATTCAGATATAAATTATTTCATATAGCAGAAGTTCATAAAAATATAGATAGTACAGAACAAAAACCAGTGGAGAAAAAAAACTGAATTAAATTAAGCACCAGCAGCAGCACATTAAATTGCATTAGGATTGACAAGAGAGTTTTTGTATGGTGTAATAAAGTACTTTCCAAGGTTCTGTGACCTCCTGGATGTACTTGTACAACGACCACAGAACAGGCACGGAAGTGTGACTATCCTTCATATTTGCATTAATGCCAAAGACCGTCATAGAAGTTAATGAAAAGGAAATGTTAGAAAAGATTTCAAGGTTATTCTCACATATTTATGAGAATATTTATGCACAAGGTTATTTATTTAGAATGGGATTGTATCTTAACAACCATAAAACAAGAATACATATGACTTTGGTTGATCCTTTTTTCCACTTCTCAGGCTTCCATTAGTCTTTCTTTTTATTTGTAGTACATCAGAATCTCCATGCATACAGAGTCTTATTTTCCTCCGGTATTATTTTATTTTAAATTGGAAAAGGGAAATACATATTTTTTCCCCTCTCTGAGTTTCCGCTAGGTGATAAGACCTTGGATAACGAGGATAAAAATGAACAAATACTATCAACTGTCCTTAAGGAATTTTCCATCACGTATATGTGTGAATGTATCTCACGTTTAGGCAGTTTCATTCTATTTCTATTTTACTTAAATTCAGTAGCCTACTGAATTTATCAAATTTCAATATCTATTGGTATATTCATTTGTTTTTTTAATCTGCTGACTTAATAAATCACCTTAATAGATTTACTAATATTAAAATTAAAATATTCCTACATTCCCAGGAAAGCTTCACTTGGTCTTGGGACCTGGTTGTATCAATACACCACTATATTTAGTTTATGGAGTAGCTATTCAAAATTTTTCATTAGTAGTCATGAGTGAAATCAACCTATAGCTTCCCTTTTTGTCATATTTTAAAACTAAATTTAGGTTCTAAGCTTTGTAAACTTAAATGTGGAGAGGCTTTCAACATTTTTCTGTAAGAATACTGTAATAATTCTCTCTTTTCTGAAAGACAGGCAGGACTTAAGAGAATTCATCTAGACACAGCATATTTTTTAATGCTAAATAATTCAGTCTATTTTTTCCATAATTAACTTATGTTCAATTTTCTACTTCTCTTGGTATAATTGTGGTAACCTATATTTTTCAGAATATATTCCATTTTCTCTAGATTTAAGACTTCTTCCATAGACTTCCTAATTATGTACTTTAATCTCTTCCTCAATTGTGGTTTTTATCTACTTTTAAATTTCCAAATGAATACCTTTGTTTTTCTCTATTCTTTCTTTATTATCAAGCCTATGTTTCCTTTTATTGGTCTTTTCAAAGAAACTATTTTTAATTTTAATTATTATTTCTATTAATTTTTAGTTTTCTATTTCCTATACAGTCACATTTTTCTAGAGTCATTCCTACTTTTTAATTTATTTTGCTTTTCTTTTTCTTGTTTTCAAAGTTAAATAACTGGTTTACTTGTAAATTATTTATTAATGATGGAAATAATTTAAGGCTGTGCATTTTTCTCTAAATAGAGAATTCACTAATCTCATGAGTTTTATGATGATGTTGTCCTATTTATGCTAATTTCTAGACAAGTTGCCATTTTAATTTTATTTCCTTTTATTTTAATGGTTATTTAGAATAGTATTTCTTAATTTTAAAATATTTTATTGTTTGGGAGGTCTTATATTTTTATTGTTGTTCTCTAAAATTTTAGACTAATACAGAATATGGAACATAAAAACTTTGATTTTGCAACTAATCTTGATCAGTACTGATGGAATTTTTAAATGTTTTATGAATGAAAAGAGAAAGTGGATATTCTATTTATGAAATCAAAATTCTAGACATATCTATTAATCTGAAATTAGCAATTAAATGACTTCAGTATTTTGTCTCCTGGTTTATTTTTTGTCAGATTCTGAAAAAATGTATTAAAGTGTGTCAGTGTCAGGTTTGATTAACTTTAGCTTCAATTGATAGCACTTTATCTTATATGAAGCAATATTTTTAATACTATTGAGGATTCTCCATGTATTATTTATTTCACCATTGTAAATCTATTCTTTCTTGTTCTATTAATGCTTTCTACCTTAAATCTTGTTATATCTACTATTAATATCTCTCTCCTAGTGTTTTTTTCTGGTTTCTTAATTTTCCTATTTATTTTTAACACATTTGATTCTGTTTCATACATTTATTTCTTGTAAGTAGCATATATCTGAGATTTCTTTTTAAATGTAATCTTGAAATCTTTGTCAGTGCTGTATTGGCATTCTCAAGGACAATGATGGTGTTTAATTAATTTTTATCCTCATTAGGCAAGGTCTTCATCACCTGTGGATATTTGCAAAGGGAAAAATGTAATCACATTTACTTCTGCATATTAATTATTTTTTCCTCCTCAATCTGTTCCCTTCTCCCTCTTATTACTATCGTTCACATGCTTTATCTCCCAGCTCTAACTTTCTCATGTCTCTTTTTGCTCATATTTTAAAATTTCTTTAATATTTTCTGGTTTATGATGATTCTTCCCTTTACTTTTCCAGGGTTATAATTTAGTGATGACCAATTTTCTTTTCAATTCCTCTATTAAAATATAAATTCAGAAATCATGCTCTTTGATCAATCTCAGGAATTTTTAGCCTCTAACCATATCTAAGAACCTCAAGATCTCATTGAGATACCATTTTACACAGTTTCGACTGGCAAAAATTAAGAAGTTTCCCTCAAATTTCAGATCACTGAGGTCTCTTATTGATTGCTGGCAGTAATGTAAAATGCATCTACTTTGGAAAACAATTTGACATTATTTTCTAAGATGAATATTTCCACAAATTGGACTCACAAATTCCCAAGAGGATCTATAAATATGTGCACTAAAAGACATGAGAAAGAATGTTTGTAGCATCACTGTTGGTAACAGCAAAAACTAGCACAACCCAAATATACAATAATTATTGAATAAATTGTAGTACATCTAGTTTTGTTATATAAAAGTGAATATAAATTAATGCATGGATTTTTTTTGCATCAATCTTAGTAACATCGAGTTGAGTCAGAAAGCAAGTACCAGATTCCCTTTTCTTAAAGTTCACATGTATCCTAAAACTTAAAGTATAATTAAAAAAAAAAAGTTCACAAGACAAGTAAAAGTACAAATATTTAGGCATACCGATGTAAGTAATGAATCTCTAAATAAAATGAAAGAACAAATTTAGAATGCTGGTCACTTCTTTTTTTTTTTTGACAGAGTCTCGCTCTGTCGCCCAGGCTGGAGTGCAGTGGCGCGATCTCGGCTTTCTGCAAGCTCCGCCTCCCGGGTTCACGCCATTCTCCTGCCTCAGCCTCCCGAGTAGCTGGGACTGCAGGCGCCCGCCACCACGCCCAGCTAATTTTTTTGTATTTTTAGTAGAGACGGGATTTCACTGTGTTAGCCAAGATGGTCTCGATCTCCTGACCTCGAGATCCGCCTGCCTTGGCCTCCCAAAGTGCTGGGATTACAGGCATGAGCCACTGTGCCCTGCCCGGTGGTCACTTCTATGTAGGGGACCAGACGAGTGACATCCAAATAAATGTAAGTAATTGGTAATATCCTAGATCTTGGGTTAGGTAGTGAGTTTATGAGTCTTCATTTTATTTATTAAAACCAAGTAAAGTGTGTGTGGTAGCTCCCACCTGTAATCCCAACACTTTGGGAAGCTGAGGCAGAAGGACCGCTTAAGCCCAGGGGTTTTAGACCAGCCTGGGCAAGATACCATCTCTAAAAAAAATTCTTTCCCATCCATAGATCTAAAGGTCCATGTTAAAATTAGCTATAGCTGAAATCTAGCTACTACCTGCCTCATCTCAAATCAAGCATTTACTATCAGCTGATCTCTTAGGTTTTCTTATTATTTAATTTTACTTTGCTGAAATGTCTCAATAAGTATTTTTAGAATGGTTCTTTAACATCAGTGTATTGAGTGCTTGCTTTGTTGCCTTCTTCGTAACTATTTTCTTTGTGGTATTTAATAAAGAAAGTGTTTTTCCCTCATATTTTCTGTACATCAGATCACTGTATCTCTCTTCTCCCAAACTGCACTACAATCTTTTTAATCTGAGAAGAGAATGATTTTTTTATCTCAGATAAAATCAGACAAAAAATCTCAGAGAAAAAAGAGAGAAAAATTTAAAAAGATGATCAAAATTGATATACAACAATAAAATGATTTCTTGCTAAAATAAGATTCTCATACAAATTGAAAATTATCTTGCTATTGGTACACTACTAGTCTTTGTAGTTAATTTCTGGCTGAAAGAATCTTAGTGTGCTCGTTCCACATTGTTTCACACTGGTTTGGTTCATCTGATTATCTTATCAAGAAAACTAATGGAATCTGACCAAGATCAGTGATTAGAAATTTTAGAGACTGGGACAAGATTTCTGACTAGAGACAGCCAAAAAGAGCTTCTCCCACTGAAAAAGACCAGAATATTGAGTAGACTAGCATACTCTAAACAGAACTTCTAAGAGAAATGCACTGGGGGTGGATGGAGAGATGACACAGACACCAGGATTGAAAGTGGAGAAAGCTGGGAACCCTGCACGAAGTTACCAAGTGCCAGGACTTGTTCCTGGCCCTGAACAGCTCCTAAGAAAGGGGTGAGTAAAGTACATAGCAACCTACTCTCAATGTGAATATCTGGGATCCTAGCTGCAGGAGATCCCATGACCCCCATGGACGTTTGAATTGTCATGGGCTGTTCAACCTGAGAGTCAGCAGAGACAGAGCCTGAGTCTGCACAGAGCCCGAGGGGTTTGGCACGGGGAAAGCTCTGAAAGAACACAGCCATAGGCACCCATCCCCTAAGGCTCTCCATATTTCTCCTGGTGGCTCTGACATTTGTTATCTGCTGGACCTGGAAAGAGCAGGGCTCTCTTTCCCACAGGACCAGGGTGAGTCTGATCTGTTTGCCCTTCTGTCTTCTGGCCCCTCTCTGTCCCTGCCTGACCAGTCCTGTGGGAGCAGGCACACAGCACACTCTCCAGTGTTCTGCTGGAGCACATTGACTGGAAACCATCACCACAGCCCTTTTACCAATGGCCCCCACCACCCCACCAGAATGCTTTCAATGGTGGTATCTGCCACCCTGCCAGAGCACTTTTGCCAGCATCCTAGGAGCACCTCGCCCCCTAGCACAGGTGGTTCTCAATATTGAGAAGCCAGAGGACAAAGCTGTGGGCCCAGTCCCAGACCCCTAGGGTTAGAACACACAACTCAGAAGTGCTGAGCTGAGAATGGGCCCTCTAAAAGCATCCAGAAATGAACCCAATCAACTACACTCAACTTACACCACAGTCAAACTCTGAAGGGAAATGAAGAATATAAAAACAAGAAGCTACATCCAAAATACAGCAACTTCAAAAGATAAATGAACATCAGTCCTAACAGATGAGAGAGAACCAGTGCAAGAACTCTGGCAATTGTAAAAGCCAGAGTGTCTCTTTACCTTTAAATGATCACACCTAGCTCCCTAACAATGACTTTAAATGGCTAAAATGACAGACACAGAATTCAGAATCTGGATGGCAAGGAAGCTCAATGAGGTACAAGAGAAAGTGGGAACCCAATCCAGAGAAAACATTAAACTGATCCAAGTGTTGAAATATGGCATAGTCACTTTAAGAAAGAACCAAACTGAACTTCTGGAATTGAAAAATTTACTATAGGAATTTCATAATACAATTGGAAGCATTTACAACAGAACAGGCCAATCTGAGGAAAGAATTTCAGAGCTTGAAGATTGTTTCTTTGAACCAACACAGGCAACAAAATTAAAGAAAAAAGGAATTTTTAAAAAGTGAACAAAATCTCTTAACAAATATGGGATTATGTAAAAAGACCAAACCTGTGACTCATTGGCATTTCTGAGAGAGAAGGAGAGGGAATAAGCAACTTGGAAAATACATTTGAGGATATAGTCTATGAAAATTTTCCTAATCTTTCTAGAGAAGTTAACATGCAAACCCAAAAAATACAGACAACCTTGGCTGGATATGATACAAGACAACCATCCCCAAGGCACATAATCATCAGATTCACCAAGATCAGTGCAAAAGAACAAATCTTAAATGCAGCTGTAGAAAAGGTATAAGTTATGTACAGAGGGAACCCGATTGGGTTAACAGTAGACCTCTCAGCAGAAACTTTACAAGCCAGAAGAGATGGCACCCTTAAAGAAAATAAATTACAATCAGTAATTTCATATACCACCAGAGTAAGTTTTATAAGCAAGGAGAAATAAAATCCTTTTCAGATAAGCAAATACTAAGGGAATTTGCTACCACTACACCAGCCTTACTTACTCAGAGGTCCTTAAGGGAATGCTAAACATGGAAACAAAAAAAGATAGCTGCCACCAGAAAAACACACTTAAGTATATAGCCCACTGATGCTATAAAGCATTACACAATCAAGTCTACATAACAGCCGGTTAACAACATGATAAGAAGATTAAAATCACACATGTCAATAATAACCTTGGATGTAAATGCTATAAATGTCTCCAGTTAAAGGCATAGAGTGGCAAGTTGGATAAAGATGCAAGACCCAACTGTATGATGTCTTCAAGAAATCCTTATCACAAGTAATGACACTCATAAGTCAAAGTAAAGGGATGGAGAAAGATCTGTCATGCAAATGGAATAAAAGAGCAAGATTTTCTATTCATATATGAGAAAAAGCAGACTTTAAACCAACAATGATCAAAAATTACAAAGAAGGGCATTACCTAATGATAAAGGGTACAATCCAATAAGAAGACTTAACTATCTTAAATATATACACACCCAATGTTGGAGCACCCAGAATCATGAAACAAGTTCTTAGAAACCTACAAAAGGACATAGATAACCACACAATAATAGTGGGAGTCTTCAATACCCCACTGACAACTTTAGACAGCATACTAACAAAGATATTTTGGACTTAAACTTAACACTAGACCAATTAGACCTAATAGACATCTACAGACTACACACCAAATAACAAAGAGAGTATACATTCTTCTCATCTGCATATGGCACATCCTCTAAGACTGACCACATGCTTGGCCATAAAGCAAGTCTTAACAAATTCAAAAAAGTCAAAATCATACCAACCATACTCTTGGACCACAGTTCAAGAAAAATAGAAATCAATACCAAGAAGATTTCTCAAAACCACACAATAAAATGGAAATTAAACAACTTGCCCCTGAATGACTTTTGGGTGAAGAACAAAATTAAGGCATAAATCAATAAATTCTTTGAAACAAATGAAAACTAAGACACAACGTTCCAGAATTTTTGGGACACAGCTAAAGCAGTGTTAAGGGGAAAGCTTATAGGACTTAACACCTACACTAAGAAGTTGGAAATATCTGAAATTAACAACTTAACATTGAACCTGGAGAAACTGGAAAAACAAGATCAAATCAACCCCAAAGCTCACAAAAAAAGAAAAATAATTAAAATCAGAGCAGATCTGAACACAATTTAGATGTAAAAATACATACAAATATCAATAAAACCAAATGTTTGTATTTTGAAGGAATAAACAAGATTGGTAGACCACTAGCTAGGTTAACAAAGAGAAAAAAAGAGAGGATCCAAATAACGACAAAAGAAACGACAGAGATGACATTATAACCTACCCCACAGAAAGGCCAAAACAACTTTAGAAACTGTTATGAACACATCTCTGCACACAAACTAGATACCCTAGAAGTGGAGTAATTCCTGGAAACACATAATCCCCCAAGATTGAACTAGGAAGAAATTGAAATCCTGAACAGACCAATAATGAGTTCCAAAATTGTATCTGTAATAAAAATAACTACCAACCAAAAACGGCTTTTGACAAGATGGATGGATTCACTGCCAAATTCTACCAGATGTAAAAGAAAAGCTAGTACCCCCTACTGAAATTATTCCAAAAAAAATCGTTGAGGAGGGATGCCTTCATAACCCATTGTACAAAGGCAGCATCATTCTGATCCCAAAATCTGGCAGTGACTCAAGGAAAAAAGAAAACATCAGGCAAACATCCTTGATAAACATAGACACAAAAATCCTCAAGAAAATACAAGCAAACCAAATCCAGCAGCACATAAAAAAGTTATTTCACCACAATCAAGCAGGTTTTATTCCTGGGACTTAAGGTTGGTTCAGCATATGCAAATCAGTAAATATGATTCACCACATAAATAGAATAGAAAACAAAAACCATATGATCATTTCAATAGACACAGAAAAGTTTTTGATAAAATCCAACATTCCTTCATGTTTTAAAAAAAGTCAACAAATTAGGCATTGAAGGAACATAAGCCAAAATAATAAGATCCATCTCTGACAGACCAACAGCCAACATCCTATTGAATAGGCAAAAGCTGGAAGCATTCTCCTTGGGAAGTGGCACAAGACAAGGATGCCCACTCCCACCACATCTGTTTAACATAGTAATGAAAGTCCTAGCCAGAGCAACTAGGAAAGAGAAAGAAATTAAAAGCATCCAAATAGAAGCAGAGGAAGTCAAATTATCTCCTTTTGCAGATTATATGATTCTATCTAGAAAACTCTGAAGACTCTGCCAAAAGGCCATTAGAACTTATAAATGATTTCAGTAAAGTTTTAGAATAGGAAATCATCATATGAAAATGAGTAGCATTTCTACGCAGCAGTAAAATTGAAGCTGAAAACCAAATCAAGAATGCAATCCCATTACAGCAGTCACAAAAATAATAAAATACCTAGGAATGCAGCTAACCAAGGAGGTAAAAGATCTCTACAGTAAAAGTCACAAAATGTGGTTGAAAGAATCAGAGACAATACAAACAAATCGGAAAACATTCCATGCTCGTCCATAGGAAGAATCAATATTGTTAAAATGGCCATACTGCCCAAAGTGAATCAATATTGTTAAAATGGTCATACTGCTCAAAGTAGTTTACAGATTTAATGCTATTCCTATGAAACTGCCAACATCATTTTTCATGGAATTAGAAAAGGCTATTCTAAAGTTCATATGGAACCAAAAAAAAAAAAAAAAAGGACCCCAAATAGTCAAAGCAGTCCTAAGCAAAAAGAATAAAGCTGGAAGTATCACACTATGCAACTTCAAACTATACTACAAAGCTACAGTAACCAAAACAGCATGCTATGGTACAAAAACAGACACACAGACCAATGGAACAGGATAGAAAACCCAGAAATGAAGTCCCACATCTGCAAACATTTGATGTTTGACAAAATCAACAATAATAAGTGATGGGGAAAGGACTCCCTATTCAATAAATGGTGCTTGAATAAATGGCTATCCATATACAGAAAAATGAAACCAGACCCCTACATTTTACCATATACAAAAATTAACTCATGATGAATTAAAGACTTAAATATAAGACCTCAAACTATAAAAATCATAGAAGAAAACCTAGGAAATACCATTCTGGACATTGGCCATGGCAAACAATGTATGACTGGGTCCCCCAAAGCAATTGCAATAAAAACAAAAATTGACAAGAAGGACTTAAACTAAAGAACTTTTGCACAGCAAGAGAAACTATCAACAAGGTAAACAGACAGTTTCCAGAATGAGAGAAAATACTCACAAACTGTCTGACAGAGGTCTAATATCAAGAATCTATGAAGAATTTAAACAATTCAACAGGCAAAAAACAAGAAATCCCATTAAAAAATGGGCAAAGGACATGAACAAACACTTCTCAAAAGAAGACATACAAGCAGCCAACAAATATATGAAAAAGTGCTCAACATCACTGATCATTACAGAAATGCAAATTCAAACCACAATGAGACTGTCTCACACCAGTCACAATGGTTACTATTAAAAAGGCAAAAAACAACAGATGTTGGTGAGGTTGTGCAGAAAAGTTAATGCTTATACACTGTTGTTGGAAATTTAAACTAGTTCAGCCACTATGGGAAGTAGTTTGGAGATTCTCAAAGAACTTAACACAGACTACCATTTGACTCTGCAATCCCATTACTGAGTATATACCCAAAAGAAAAAAAAATCATTCTACCAAAAAGACGTACGTGTGTGTGTGTGTGTGTGTGTGTGTGTGTTCATCACAGTACTATTCAAAATAGCAAAGAGATGGAATCGACTTATATGCCCACTAATGGTGAACTGGATAAAGAAAATGTGGTACAAGGCCAGGCATAGTAGCTCATGTGTATAATCCCATCACTTTGGAAGGCCAAGGCAGTGGGTGGATCACATGAGCCCAGGAGTTTGAGGCCAGCCTAGGGAACATGGAGAAACCCCATCTCTGCCCCGCAAAACACAAAAGTTAGCCAGGCATGGTGGTGTGCACTGGTAGTCTCAGCTATTTGGGCAGTTAGAGTGGGAGGATTGCTTGAGCCCAGGAGGCAGAGGTTGCAGTGAGTCAAGATCACACTGCTGCATTCCAGCCTGGGTGACAAAGTGAGACCCTATCTCAAAAATGAAAATGTGGTTCATGTACTCCATGGAGTATTACACAACTATAAAAAAGAACAAAATAATGTCCTTTCCAGCAACATGGATGGCAGCTGGAGGCCATTATCCTAAGTGAATTAATGCAAGAACAGAAAACCAAATACTGCATGTTCTCACTTATATGTGGGGGCTAAACATTAAGTACACACAGACACAGAGATGGGAACAATAGACACCAGGGGCTAATAGACGTAGACAAGAGAGGCTCAGAGGGGAGCAAGGGTTGAAAAACTACCATATCTTATGCTCACTTCCTGGGTGATTGGATAATTAATACATTAAATCTCAGCAACACACAATTTACCCATCTAAGAAACCTACACAGCTACCCCCGGACCTAAAATAAAAGTTAAAAAAAAAAAAAAAAGAAAAATGTTCGTATAGGGCTCTTGTCTTCTGTATTGTTTCTCCTTCTTCTCTCTCCCCTTCATTGCACCAATCTTTTGTCAAGTTCAACTCATCTTGAAATAGAAACTCTGAAGTCACTAAAATGTCAAAATTGCTTGTTTGTGGACAAAGTTTAAGCAATATGTAATCCATGGAACCGCATTAACACCAGCTATCAATTATTGATGCTCCCTGTTTGTCAGGCACGGTACTTAGCACACTATCTACGTTGTCTCTCATAATCTTATAGACAAACTGGCGAGGTTGATACCATTCTCTTCATGGAAAAAGAAAAGGACACTGGTGCCTGGAAAAATTATGCAACTTGATCAAAATCAAACAGTTGGTATTGGATGGATTACATATGATTTAAATCCAGGTTACCTTGACCTAATTTCCTTGCTCTTAAATACTTCACTTTACTCCTTGTACTCTATATATAGAATTAGAATCTTAAAAGTGGAACGGAGCTTAGGAATTTTCTCGTCTAACCTAATGCATAACTACTCTGTATGTCTCTCAGATATTCTTGAACCTTCTAAATGACAGAAACCGCCCTTCAGCCTGAGGCAGCATCTTCCATTTTCAAAAAAGTTTGCAAAGAGTTACATTTATCCAAAATTTGCCTTCTCCTGTAATGCTCTGAAAAAGTTCATCTCACAGGTGTCATATATAATCATTTAATGCTGTGTAGAGGGGCAGTATAATGTATCTATAAAACGAGAACAACAATCAGAACAGTATGTGCAACTTTAAAACAGTGGTAAGGGTTAAATGGGGTAATACATGTAAAGTGCCTGGTACTTAGTAACTTATAAAAAGTGTTAAATTACTTCCATCAGAGCTCAAGCATTCCCTTAAGCCTCTGGGGAGTTCCTTTACCTCCTCTTTCTGAAGGCAAAAAAAAAAAAAAGAAAGAAATTTCAGCAAAGTGATAATTGGTTCTACATAATGAACTTATTTTAAGCCAGGATTCTACTACAGTCTTATCTTTAATCTTTGACTTTATTTGATATCTGACATTTCTGTTTATTCTTATTCATGTTTTGGCTTAGCCTCTTCAGATTAATAAATTGTTTGTGTGACCTAGCAGCATTAGTCCAAGCTTTGATAAGTTTTTGTTCCTATTAGCTCCAAATGCTGCAGTCTGAAGGTAACTGTTTCTAGGATCGAAGGGCCCTAATAGTATACTCTAGCTTCACCACCCTGGACACTTGGCTGTGGGCAGAAGATGGGCAACCTTCATGTGATGGCCTCTGAAAGTTTGAGGGTAGTTTTTAATGCCATTTCTAGGCTAAATGATACCTGTTGGATCAATTATATAACATAGCCCTTCTTCATCCATGTGTATTTTGTCAATATCTGCCAAAATTTTGTTTTCCAGAACTGCGCAACATATTCCAAGTTTTGTCTGATCTTGACAAAGTACCACTCTTGCCTTCTATGTTCCAGCAACCTAATCTTTTGAATTAAAGTGACAGGAAGGTTGGACTGTTCATAATCTTTTTTGAGCATAGCATTGAAAGAGTATAGAAGAGAGAGAGCCCGTGTTTGCATTCAGGCAGAATATAATACAGTGGTTAATTTTTCAGCCACTTCATCAATTTTTATTCTGTTCTAAAACTACACAAGAAACACTCTTTGATTCAGTTACTCGTAACCTCCCTTTTTTGGTATCATCAAAGGAACTTACACAAAAATGTTATTCTATTTTGTCCATTCTTATTTATAGATGTGCCTTTATTTTGACCAAAATGCCACAAAATAAGAGTAAGAGGAGACAGTTCAGATTTAAAATGTTTCTTTCCATTTCAATTAAAATTTAAACTAGTGGTGGTATGTCACAAAAAGTTAGCATGCAAGTTAACTCTATTGAAGGAAGTGGAATATGAACTTACCATCTTTACCAAACCAATTCATTCTCAGTGTCACCTCAGTCCCTGGTCAATTTCTCATGCTATTCATTTGGTATGGTCATATATGAAAAATTTTAAAATAACTCAAATGCTGTCACTTTACTCGGTATGTTAGGCTTCTTTTTATTTTCCAGAGACTAGTTAAAAAATGCTGGCTTTCCATGTTCTGTTTTTTTTTTTTTTTGACTACTTTTAGAAACAAGAAGCATTGGTTTAATTTCTTGGAGGGGGGGTATAAGTAACCAACTTGAGCTAGCTTATGAGAAAAAAATAGGGGATACAATTGGGGGAAAGGAGAGCTGGAAGAAAAGATAGGAACCAGAGCATCTTCAAAAACCCCAGCAGTGGAAATTTGTGGCATTTCCTCCAGAGTTAGATTTCCCAACCCTCTATTGAACTATTTCATGATAATATAAATTTTGTAAACTCCCTGTAGAATTTTGAAATAGTTTCATTATTTTTCTATTTTAATTATAAGCAAATGGTTTTAAATGAGAAATATTTTATTTTTACCTCAGTATGTTAGTTGCAGTAGTTTAAGCTACTGTAGCAAAATCTCAAATATTCAGTAAGTTTACTTCTCAGTATGTGATGATCTAAGTAAGACAAGCCCTCCCAAGCAGCCAGGTGGGTGCCGTTGCTCCACACAGTCATTCTGTGTGTGTTCCTCCATCTCCTAAGGATTTTATCGTTGTCAACATGATACAGCATCAAAAATAGACAAAAATTGCATTCATGATTTGATTTTTAAAAATCTTTTTCTTTTTTAGAACATAAATATATTTTAATGTTTTTCTGAACTTTGTGCTTAAATAATGAAATAAGAATGGTTTTTAGATGTGAATAACCTTTCTTCCCAATAGATGAAAAGCTACACATAAATCATTCTTGTACTGTCTCTTATTAACTTTTTTTCTGTTTGTTTGTTTGTTTGAGATAGAGTCTTTCTCTGTCGCTCCGGCCGGAGTGCAATGGCGCCATCTCGGCTCATTGCAACCTCTGCCTCCTGGGTTCAAGTTATTATCCTGCCTCAGCCTCCCGAGTAGCTGGTATTACAGGCGTGTGCCACCATGCCTGGCTAATTCTTGTATTTTTAGTAGAGACGGGGTTTCACCATGTTGGCCAGGCTGGTCTCCAACTCAAGTAATCCACCCGCCTCGGCCTCCCAAAGTGCTGGTATTACAGGTGTGAGCCACCGCACCCGGCCATTGTGTCTTATTAACATTTAATTTCTAGAGTTTTAAAAACATTTATATAGGCAAGGTAAGAATTTCAATCAGATAACTTCAACTTATAATTGTGTTATCCACATATATAATTTTCACTTCCTCACCCTTCCTTCACTATTCAGCCCATGTCCATTTTATTATCAGCCTCTGTTATTCTATAAACCCTGCTCTGCCAAAGGTCACCAATGATCTCAGTGTTATGAATCTAATGGATTTAAAATTTTTCACTACTGACTGTCTTTATAAGCACTCTTTATGTTTGTGTCCTTGATGTCACACTGTCTCAGATGTCAACTTCCTCCTTGGGTACTCCTTATCAGTCTTCTTTATTAATTCCTCTTTTTTTTTTTTTACCTATACCTAAAGTATTATGTCTTCTCATGGCTCAGCCAGGAGTCCTCTTTTCTTCTCATTCTATGTGCTCAATGGCTTTAGATACCATCTCTATGTCGGTAACTCATGAATTCATATTTTGGATTCTGGCCTCTTTTCTGAGCTCCAGATTTATTTCTAATGGTCTACTCTGAGTTCTAACAGGCATATGAAACTGAATGTCTGTCAAAATGTAATGCCTCCAGTTTTCCCCACCTTAGTGAATGATACCTGCATTAATTTAGTTATATAGGACAAGAATTTCACTCATTCATTCAAAAAATATTTATGGAGTATCTATTTTGTGCCAAAGGTTATTCCAAGTGTTAGACCTACCAAAAAAAAAAAAACCCCAAACATTACCTTTTTATTGCTCTCATTCTGTATATCCAATTTATGAACAAATCTTAATCTTATCCAGTTCACTGCCAAAACTTTCTCAATCACATCCAATTCTCTCCATTACCACTGCCCCCACCATAGTCCAAGTCCGTTTGTAGATTTGCTTACAGCATTTGCCAAGGTAAATTTTTTCCTGGATTACAGCGATAGCCTCCTGCTGTTCCTTCCTCCATCTTTGTCACCTTATTAGCATTTCCACATAGAAGTCATGACAATCATTGAACGTGTAAACCATTTTATTCCACTGTTCAGTAGTTCCAACTGCAAGTAGAATAAAAGTCTAATTTCTTACTAGGTACAGCAATGGTCTGTCACTGCCCACCTCTCTAAATGCAAGTTTCCTCTGGATGCCAAGTTCTAGACACAATGACATTATTTTGTTTCCCAATGGCACCAAACTATTTTTCATTTCTTTTCCTGGAATGCTTCATAATTTTTAATCACTCTAATCTCATGTTAAATATTTATTTTTCCAGAGATTAATCCTAATTTAAATTTTGCTCTTATTTTCTCTCTGTCATTTTCCTCATAGGGATCACAGAGTTTTTAATTATATGTTTATTTGTATATTGAGTTATTATCTCACCAACTAGATTCTAAAATCCATGAGATTAGGAATCCTGTCTGTTTTGTTCATTTTAGACCAAATACTTAGCATAGCACCTGATATAGCGTAGTCATTTATTGTATATTTCTTGAATAAATGAATGAATTCTCTTGAGTAAATTTGTGAAAATGTCAACTTTTCTACAGTTATCCTAAAGTGGTTATCTTTTAACATCCATGCCTCCTGTTTTTGATCAACAGTTCATCCTGGATATAAAATAAATAATATATGGCCAAGAATAAAGTAATCGAAAAACTAAAATAGTCAACCTGACTGAATATACCCCCTTCAAAATTCAAATGTTGAAACTGAATGGCCAAAGTGATGGTATAAAGAGGTGAAAACTTTAAGAGGTGATTAGGTTATGAGGGCTCCTCATCCTCATAAATGGGATTAAGGCCATTATAAAAGAGGCCTCACCATTAGCTTGCCCTTTCCACCTTCTGCCATGTGAGGACGCAGCATTTCTTCCCTCCAGAGAATGCAACAAAGAGGCACCATCTTGGAAGCAGAAAGCAGCCCTTACCAGACAACCAAACCTGTCAGAGCCTTGATCTTGAACTTCGTAACCTCCAAAACTATGAGAATAAGCTTCTGTCTTTTATAAATTACCCAGTCATAGGTATTAGGTTGGTGCAAAGGCAATTGCAGTTTTTGCCATTGAAAGTAATGCCAAGACCACAATTGCTTTTGCACCAATCTAATATTTTGTTATACCAGTGAAAAACGTACTAAGATACTGACCATGCAAGGGGTTGATGAACTGACCATACAAAGACTCATGAGCATGGTGTTTGTCCTCCACTGAGAGCCACATGGGCTCACTTGACAATTCTTGAACTTCTCAGTCACTGTGGTTGGCATGGTTTGTAACTCCTCTTCTTTTTTATTTAATCCACAGTTTTTCAGTTGATTTGTTTGAATATTTTAGGCATATAATTAAGTATTCTAAAATAATTTTGCTTTCTTTCCAATTTTCATAATTCTTTATTACCACTCTCATCATTTCTGATTCATCAGAAAGTATTTTCTTTTTTGAACAACTGAACTCAAAGTCTCTTAAGATTCTATGGTGAAATCAATTCCTTTAGGACATACTTCAGAATAAGTTAATTGGAGATTTTAAAAATGTCACATTTACCAGGTTGTCACTCTATTTGGTAGTATATGTTAACTAGTGCAGTCTAAACAAGTGGGAAAGTACAATTTGTGTTTAGAATTTATAATTTATTTATGCACAGTTTTTAAATGTGTAAATGGTCTATTTGAGTTTACTTGGCATTTTTTTATATGCTACTTATTTAAGAATTTTGGTGAAAGAGAAGAATAGTAAGGAATAATACTAATCTGTGAATATTGAAGTTAAATTTTTCCACTCCAGAAAGAAGAAATAAAAGTAATTGGAAGCAAATATATAACAAATGACATATTATTTTTAAAATTAGAGGTTCAAAAACCTCTTTTGAATAATAAGACTAGGAATGGAGGTATTTAAGAAAAACTGTCAGTTTTTGGGAATATGCACACACATACACAAGTACACTGACACTTTGTACCTAGATGTCTTTTTTTGGTGGGGGCAGGGTGCAGGTGTGGCTAAAGTGACATGTCAACAACACTGGTTTTCCTACCACTTAACTAAATGGGTGATCTTTTTACATCTTCATCTGTTATTGGCAGGAATTTTAATTCCCAGAAGGAAATATTTGCTTGAGATGATTAACCCTGTATTGAAGTACTGTTTGCCAGTGTGATTTAAGTGCGACCGTAGTTCCCTAGCAGTTCACAGTTCTGTCATTTTAGACTTGACCTCACACTTACTTCCACTCACCTTCCACTTACCCTTTAAAACTGCGAACTTAGTCTTCATATTTATCCTTTTATTAGACTATAAAATCCTGAAGGACTGCTACTATGTTAGTCTCATCCTTGCATCCTCTACAAGGTTTAGTACAATAGCTTATATGCAGTACAAACACACTAACATTTTTTTATTTGGACTTTTATGTGTATATCTTGTCTCTAAAACTAGTTTCATGATGGCAAGGGCCGTGACAGTTAGAAATTTGTCTGAAAGCCCCACTCATCTTTGTGAAGTGGTTCCTTGAAGACAAAGGAGACTTCTATTGGGTATCATTATTCCTCTTCAAAAATACTGCATGGAATGTTAGTTAACCTCAAGCCTTAATACAGAAACCTACCTTCTCTTGCCCTGGTTACTGAACAGCTGCCTTCTGCTCTTATTCCTTGGTCTGCTCTGCTGTGATTTTCTCACTTTCCAAAGCAGTCCGCTTGATCAACCAGGTATTTATCTATCTTAGCCAGGCTAAGTTGAACTGTCATACCTGAGCTGGAACACTCTGGCAACATTACCATGTTTTTTGTCAGTTTTACTCCTCTTCAGACTGAGAGCTAATTTAGTCTGACTCAGTCCCCGAGTCAACCACCCAATATGTGCTGGCTGCCACAAGGTCAATATCCTTGCTTAACCCTATGTAGTAAATTGTGTTCTCATTGCTTCCCAACTCTGGGTCACGCTGATTTTTGTGACACAGCTGGCAACTGTTTATATCACCAGCCTCTAACACAGTACTATATGTAGAGGGCATCAAATACCTTTTAGAGACAAATTCTTACAGCAAATGGTGTGAACGGCATTCAGAAAGTCCCCTTCGAATCCCACCACCAAGCCTCAAATAATTTTAATCATTTGCCTGTGCTTGAAACCCCTACCTGCTTGTGAGATAGTTGACTGGAATCCATGTAACTTGAGACAAGGGAAAAAAGTCTACTGCCAAACTAACTTACTTGGGTGGATTTCTACAGTGTTAGATTAAGTGCATAAACATTAGCTTAATCCTCTAATAAATACAATTTTACAGGAGTATTTATTTTATATTTGTAAATGTATTTATATTACATTTACTTGGTTTTCATCTTGATTTATCGCTATCTTAGGCATGCCTTTTTTCCTTTAGCAAATCTATTGCTTCTTCCATGCTTAAGTTATCCATAGAGACTCCCCCACTGAATTTAGGGGATGGTATTTCCTTTGGTTTGATGCCTGTTTATAATACTCCTGAAGTAATTTGTTACAAAGTTTTCAACTGTTTTTGTTTTCTCTACCTAAAACTCATTTTCTATCTTTACCTAAATAGAAGTTGTTTTCATATGCAGGAGAAGTTGTTCATGTAGGGAGACAACACCTAATTTGATTTTGAAGATCACATAGGAAATACAGCATGTCCATTGATTTCTTGAGAACCTGCTAAATCCAGTCACTGTTAGTCACACATTGTAGTAAAAGACGTTTGTTAAAGTTTTCCGTTTCAAGGAATTTATAACCTAGAGGCAATAACTTATCCAAATATCTATAACACAAACTATATTATGTGATTCATTTCTTACTAGATCTTATTTTCCTTTTCTTTCTATTTCTGCCATTTGGAAACAATACTTCCCTTTTAAAAATGTCTTCCTTGTCAGTTCTTACAGGAATATTATATGGAAATTAATTTATATCAATGATAAACCCTAAATTGAATTGCAGTTAATTATTTTGCCTGCATTTAGTTTTTAGTTTCCTGTAATAGGACTTCACTGTTTTCCAGTATTATCAATGAATGGTGTATTCAAAATTTTCAGTAGGATACGTAATTCCTATATATTTCTCATATGTGTCTTGTTAATGATGACAACTTGGAATGTAAAATCAGCTCTTCTGACTCAAAATCAGCTTTTTCCACCTCATTATGAATGCTCTGCAATGCCACATTGTGCCCTAAAGTAGTGGTTCTTGATAATTTTTGGTAATACCTTCTTTGTGATGCAAATTATGAGCTCTCTTCCCAGTAAAATGCATACATGAACATACAGTTCAGATTTTGCACACAATTTCAGGTATGTTTTTGGACACTCTGAAGCTAATCCATGAACTCTGTCATAGCTCTGCTCTAAATTTATGTAATTGGGATCCTGGGAACACAAGGTTGAGCTTGCTATTAGAGAATATTTTGGATATTATTTGACTCACAATTCTTCCATATTAGTGGCAAATAAATGATGCTACAGATCAGAAATGGGATTGAGTTGAGATTTTGTAAAATAGGAAAAAAGGAAGGTACTAGTCAAAAGTCATACCAGGATTATTTGTAAAAAAAAGCATTGCATATAATAGATTCTAAAGATGATAAAGAAATTAATAAATTGATTTTAGGAGGAAAAAATACAGTTTTTGCTTTGTCAGCAAGCAATTCAGTGTTCAATGTAAATAGTAGCAATAGAGAAATGAATAAAGTGAAAAGAGAAGATTTTCAGATCACAAAATTGGGCACATAAAGCTTTCTGAATCAATAAATCATTGAAACTTTTTAAAAAACAAATATACAATGAGTAAAGAAGCAATAAAATGACAAAGAAAAAGGCCTATAGGAGCCACAACTAACTTACAGCTCCCCCTTGGAGCTGTGAACACAGCAGGGTGTGGAGACTCACATTGTGAAATTTTGCACAAAGAACTACTGCAGGAATATACCAGGAAAACTGAGAGAATCCGCAGACCCTTTGAAGGAGGTGGACTGCCAATGCAGGCTACATGGGACCACCAAGGAATTCTGAGTCTGCTTGCTTTCTCAGCTGGGAGGCTGGTAGCTGGGGGCAAGTTCTCAGCCCTGCTCACTGGCTGCCTGCAAATAAACTCTGTGCTGCTGGGGGAGCATGGTAGAAGTGAGACTGGCCTTTCAGCCTGCGGGCTGTGTGGCAGCGGGGTGAGGCCTGTGGCTGCCAGCTTTCCCCCACTTCCCTAGTGACATGTGTGATATAGCAGAGACAGCCATCATTCCCCTGGGAACATAACTCCATTGGCCTGGGAACCACATCCCCATCCCCTACAGCAGCTACAGCAAGCCCTGCCCAAGGAGAGCCTGGGCTCAGACATGCTGAACCCTGCCCCCACCTGAGGGTCTTTCTCTACCTGCCCTGGTAGCTGAAGACAAAGGACATAATCTCTTGGGAGCTCTATGTCCCCACCCACAGCTTGATCCTAGTGCAAGCTTGTATCCTCCCTATACTACTGTAGCTCTTAAAAGATGTACTCTTAAAAGTGCCGTCTCCTGGCTGGAAGCCAAACAACACAAAACCAGCGTACTTAACAGTACAACCGAGGACCCTCATAGAGTCCACTATACTCCTCTGCTACCTCCACCAGAGCAGGTGCTGGTATTCATGGCTGAGAGACCTGAAGACAGATCACATCACAGGACTCTTTGTAGACACTCCCCAGTACCAGCCTAGAGCCCAGTAGCTCCCCTGGGTGGCTAGATCCAGAAGAGAAATAACAATCACTGCAGTCTGGCTCTCAGGAAGCCCCATCATGTCTTGGGGAATGGGGAGAGCACCAAATCAAGGGAGCACCCCAAGGGACAAAGGAATCTGAACAGCAGCCCTTGAGTGCCAGAATGAAATGGTAATTAAAAATTGCCAACAAGAACAAAAAAAAAGTCCAGGACCAGACAGATTCACAGCTGAATTATATCAGACATTCCAAGAAGAATTGGTACCAATTCTATTGACACTATTCCAAATGATAGAGAAAGAGGGAATCTTCTCTAAATCATTCTGTGAAGACAGTATCACCCTAATATCAAAACCAAGACAGGACATAATAAAAAAAGAAAACTACACACCAATATTTCTGATGAACATAGATGAAAAAATCCTCAACAAAATACTAGCTAACTAAATCCAACAGCATATCAAAAAGATAAGCCATGCGATAGTTTGCTCAGAATGATGCATACCAACATGGCACATGTCATGTATACATTTGTAACAAACCTGCACATTGTGCACATGTACCCTAGAACTTAAAGTATAATAATAATAATAAAAAAAGATAAGCCACAATAATCAAGTGGGTTTCATGCCGGGGATGCAGGGATGGTTTAGCATACGCAAGTCAATGAATGTGATACACCACATAAACAGAATTAAAAACAAAAACCACATGATCATCTCAATAGACGAAAAACAAGTATTTGACAAAATCCAGCATTCTTTATGATTAAAACCCCCAGCAAAATCGGCACAGAAGGGACATACCTTAAGGTAATAAAAGCCATCTATGACACACTCACAGCCAACATTATACTGAATGGGGAAAAGTTGAAAGCATTCCCCCTGAGAAGTGGAACAAGATAAGGAAGCCCACTTTTACCACTTCTATTCAATATAGTGCTGGAAGTCCTAGCCAGAGCAATCAGATCAGAGAAGGAAATAAAGGGCATCCAAATCAGTAAAGAGGAAGTCAAACTGTCACAATTTGCTGATGACATAATCATAGAAAACCCTAAAGATTCATCCAAAAAGCTCCTAGAACTGGTAAATGAATTCAGCAAAGTTTCAGGATAGAAAATTAATGTACAGAAATCAGTAGCTCTGCATACACTAACAGCAACCAAGCTGAGAATCAAATCAGGAACTCAATCCCTTTAACAGTAGCTGCAAAAACAAAAAATAAAATACTTGGGAATATACCTAACCAAGGAGATGAAAGACCTCTACCGGGAAAACTACAAAGCCCTGCTGAAAGAAATCATAGACAACACAAACAAATGGAAACACAACCCATGTAGAATCAATATTGTGAAAATGACCATACTCCCAAAAGCAATCTACAAATTCATTGCAATTCCCATCAAAATATCACCATCATTCTTTACAGAACTGGAAAAAAAATTCTAAAATTCATATGGAATCAAAAAAGAGCCCACATAGCCAAAGCAAGACTAAGCAGAAAGATCAAATCTGGAGACATCATGTTACCTGACTTCAAACTACACTGTAAGGACATATTCACCCAAAAAGCATGGTACTGGTATAAAAATAGCATATAGACAAATGAACAGAATAGAGAACCCAGAAATAAAGCCAAATACTTATAGCCAACTAATCTTTGACAAAGCATACAAAAACTTAAAGTGGGGAAAGGACACCCTATTCAACAAATGGTGCTGGGATACTTGACAAGCCAATGTTGAAGAATGAAACTGAATCCTCATCTCTCATCTTATACAAAAATCAACTCAAGATGGATCAAAGACTTTAATCTAAGAAGTGAAACCATAAAAATTCTAGAAGGTGACATTGGAAAAACTCTTCTAGAGATTGGCTTAGGCAAAGACTTCATGACCAGGAACCCAAAAGCAAATGTAACAAAACCAAAGATAAATAGTTGGAACTTAATTTAACTAAAAAGCTTCACACAACGACAACAAAATAAATAATCAGCAAATAGACAACCCACAGAGGGGGAGAAAATCTTAGCAATATATACTTCTGACAAAGGACTAATATCTAGAATCTACAAGGAACTCAAACCAATCAGCAAGATAAAAACACAATCCCATCAAAAAGGGCACTAAAGACATGAATAGACAATTCTCAAAAGAAGATATACAAATGGCCAACAAACCAACAAACATGAAAAAATGCTCAGTATCACTAATGATAGGGGAAGTGCAAATCAAAACCACAATGTGATATCTCCTCCCTCCTGCAAAAATGGCCATAATCAAAAAATGATAGATGTTGGGATGGATATGGTAAAAAGGGAAGACTTTTACACTGTTGGTGGGAACGTAAACTAGTACAGCCACTATGGAGAACAGTGTAGAGATTCTGTAAAGAACTAAAAGTAGGTCTACCATTTGATCCAGCAATCCCACTCCTGGGTATCTACCCAGAGGAAAAGAAGTTATTATATGAAAATGATATTCACAAATGCACATATATAGCAGCACAATTCACAATTGCAAAAATATGCAACCAGCCCAAATGTCTGTCAGTCAATGAGTGGAGAAAGAAAATGGTATATATATACACCATGGAATACTAGTCAGACATTAAAAAAAGAAATAATGGCATTCACAGTAATCTGGATGGAATTGAAAACAATTATTCTAAATGAAATAACTTAGGAATGGAAAATCAAACATCTTATGTTCTTATGTTCTTACTCACAAGTGGGAGCTAAGCTATGAGGATGCAAAAGCATAAGAATGATACAGTGGACTTTGGGGACTCATGGAAATGGTGGGAGTGGGGGAAAGGATAAAACACTATGCACTGGGTACAGTGTACACTGCTCGGGTGATGGGTGCACCAAAATCTCAGAAATCACCACTAAATAATTTATTCATGTACAAAAATAAATAAATTTTCAAAAGATATAAAATCTTACTCTAATCAAAAACTCCTTTCGTTTAACATTTAATATACATCATGTATGACTATTTGAAGGATTATTGGATTTACTTAATAAATAAATCCCATTAATTCATAACTTACTCTGCTACAATCTCCATAGTTACATAGATCTCTTCATTATTCATCTAAATTTCAAATATTAATCAAGCAAAAACAATTCACAAGTTACCAGGTAGCTTTTAAAATATCACTAGTAAGTCAATTTCCATTGCCATATATCTTCTCTATCAACCAGGTCATTTTTTTTCAGTAGGATGATAAAATGCTCACGCTTTAAATTGCTATCACGTTTGGTTACTTTTAGTTTGGAAGCCTGAAGTTCATCTGAAGTGTGGAAATCTACAGAAATTTATCAATTGTTCCTGATTTTAACCAAGTACTTTAATATCTTCCATGTAGGAATGACACTTAAACTAAGTCTTACAGGTTGTCATGACAACATGGGTAGTGTTCCATGAAAAGGGATTTGAGTTTGATCATATTTGAGGTTGTCCTGGCAACATGACAACTGACTTCATGAATGAGATGTCACTTGACCGGTTAAACTGGTTTTAGGATGATTGGGCATCTACTGAAAAAAAAATATATATATATATATTTCTTCAGAATATATACATATAATATCAGAAAAATTCTTGCTGTTTTGAAAAAGACACAAAAGAAATAACATTTGAGGCTGAGAAGTGAGGCAAATACATATTAAAGTTGGAAAAGTGATATGTGAGAATGAGATGGGGAAATGGAAAGACAGAGAATAACAGGGAAAAGGTATAAAGACAATAAAACAAATAAGGAAAAGGAGAATGGCATTAATAAGTCAAAGAATTTCATTTTACCATTACTGAGTTGGGAAGGTTGAACAAGGGAAAAAGCCACTGTGGAAATATTAGGGCACTTTGACAAACAGGAGTGCCCTATCATGTTGTAACTCTGTTGTTGTTACTATTGTTATTATCAGGGTGTCAGATGCAGTATCAATCTGGAAGCATACCAGAAGCATTTATTTACAGGTATCTGACAAAGGAGTTTTGAAGGAAACAGCTTCAAGCTAAATGAGCTCAGCACAACAGAAAACAGCTCTTTATCCCATATCACTTTCATACACTGACAATGAGAAATAAATCTCACATCAATCAGAGCTGCTGTGAATGCAAATTTTAACAATAAATATTAACAATTATGCTTCTAACATGTTTAGATATGTAAGTTGAAATGTATTTGAGTGATTTTACTTTCTTCAAGGAGAAAACCTAGTTCTGATACTCAAGAAAAAGGAGAAGTTTGGTAAAATGAGATGAAAGTAAATAATATGCAGTAGATTTCTGTTGTGTGTATATATTTGCACGTGTGCATAAAACTCTGATGTCTTTATGTCTCTTTATTTATTCTATGCCACATTTTTAAACTAGGACTTCTAAACCTTGGTTCCATGGTCCAGAGTCTTTGGGGGTTCAATGGAACCTCTGAAATCAATTGCCAAATTTGTGTGCACGTATATGGGTATGTGCATTTTCTGGGGAAGATGATCCAAAATTTTAATCAGATGAATAATAACCCTCAAAATATAAAGAATCATTTACTAATGAAAAATGTTGATTCTGTGGAAAAGTCATGAAGAAGAAGGAAAAGAGATAAATAGCCAGGAATTTTTCACTGTGTGCAAGGCAGTCATGGGAAAGGACTCTTGTCTCTAAGTACTATTAAGTACCCTGAAGCTACTGGTGTGATGTTTAACCACCCTCAATATTACCAGAAACACAGACTAATGCAGAAGTTAGTTTATAGCACTTATTTAAGAAATAAGTCACTAGAGCATAGTATAAAGGCATCACCAATGATCATCTGTGAACAAAACAAAGATCCCTGCCTTCCTGAAGTTTACATTCTAGCAGGAAGGAAGAGAAGTACAGATACAAGCACAAGATATGATGATATTTAACTACCTAAGAACTTCCAGACATTTGTAAGTGTCTGCTACTGAGTAGATGCTTAACTAATATTGATGGAAGAAAGAAAGGAAGAGAGGGAGATAAAGAGGGAAGATAGTAATGAAATAGAGCTTAATCAATTAACCATTGTTCTCGTTTTTGCACATCCTAACATATTCTATACATTCTTGTTGTTAAAAGAAAAACTAATTAAATTAATCTTTAATCAGACAAATTACATTGAGCAGTTTATTTGAGCAAACAACAATTCATGAACTGGGCAGCACTCAGAATCAGAAGTTCAGAGAGCTCCACCAAGCAGTGTGAGCAAATTAGGTGATATTCCTGGTTCTCAGTTTCTTCTTCTACAAAATACAGGAAATTCTGCTGATTCTTACTACTGTCTTATGGTAAGATAAGGTAATGTAGTGTGGCGATACAATACATACTCAATAAAATTTATCTTCCTTTCTGAATGAGAAAAAAAGTTTCTCTAGGTTAGATTGCATACTCAACTTAAAAAATAAACTCTAATTAAATAAAGCAAACTCTAAATTTGAAGCCGTTTACTAAAACCACTGAAATAACTTTAACAATCCATGTAAAACAACCTCTTACTGAGGGGCCATCATCACAGAAGACAATTTTGGCATCTTTTTTTTAATCACATTAAAATTAAAATGTACTTTCTTTGTGATTTATAGATATACCAGTTGAAATCAATTTGTTTATCTTCTGGAAGGACACATAATATGATTTGTATTCTTTTATGAGATAATCAGGTGTGGCTGCCAGAAGAGGCAGAAGGAGAGGCTCAGGAAAACAAAGGTTATTATACCTAAAGGAGGAGGGCGTGTCATGTGGCGCTACATGGGAAAGACACAAGGGTGGTCAGAGGACAGAAGTAAGGGGAAGGGTTAGACCACTACCTGTACGGAAGTTTCCTGGGGAAGGCAAGACAAGGCAAGGCTGGACGAACAGCTTGGGATTAGCTGGTTTGAATAATTTTGGTGTGCTTTGGATGATAGAGGTGGTCCCTGCTTGCCTGGCATCTAGCCCTGGGATTATTAAGGCAGAGAAAATATTGCCTCCCAGGGTGTAAGAGCCAGATAAAGAAAGTATAGTTCAGAATTGGCTTGCATGCATATCAAAGAGATGGTTCTGACTAGGTTTTTTTGTTATCTTTAAAAAATGTCTATATATGAGAGCAATCTCCTTGCCAGAAAGGATTTTTTTAAAGTTGTCAAAACATCACAGTACACAGAAAATTTAAAAATATTTACAACACATAGTGTAGTGATTATAAGCACAAACTCTAGGCTGCAATTCTAATACTTACATTTACTTAGCTTGAGTGCATAATTTAACCCCATCAGTGCCTCAGTTTCTTCATCTATAAAATTGCAATAGTTGGAGTATATGCTTCATAGGACTTTGTGGGGATTAAGAGAGTTAATACATGTACAGTGTATAAAACAATGCCCACTATACATACATTAATGTATAATGGTAATTAAATATCATATGTTTTAACAATTATAATATTTAAATTCATTGGTGAGTATGTAAATTTTGGTTTCAAATGGTTATCACCTTTAAGTTAAATAGGAAAGTTTACTTTAACCTTCTCACATTTGTCTGATTTCATGCATTTTGTTTAGTGACAAATTTTAACTTTCATTTAGCAGAATTTTTGGCACCTAGATAAATTACACTAAAGAAGGTAGTAGTTGAAAGGTTTACTTATTTATGTAGGTATCTGAGAGTAGATTATCTTAGCTGATTAAACAAGTAGGCATTCTGCTCAAAATTAAATAGTAGAGTTAGGAATTTGGAGAAATCTCTTGGGAAGCAATCTTCCAGACAAAACTTAATTCTTTCATAATTATATTGCAGAAAGTTGGGTCTTGAACAGGTCTCAATCTACTTTCTGGGAAAAGTTTTGGGCCCACTTACAGGGTCTTGAGATACCCACTTATTTAGGAAACATTGATTATTTGTCTTTGTCTTCTAGAATAGGAGATCTATGGCAGAATTTTCTGCTTTTCTGTTCTGGGGTATCTTCAGCATCTAGAGCAGTGCCTAGAACTTAGCATGCATTCAATAATATTTGTTCCATGAGTAAATGGTTAAATTCTAAAAGTCAATGTTAGGTGTTAAGGATATAACAATCAGTTAGATGCTCATAACGTGTAAGCAAAAACTGTTAACTTTAACTTTGCCGTTTTTTAAAGCAAATGGATATCCTTTTATTAAACATACACAGAGACACAAACACACACACACACACACACACACTCCTAAAACAAAATCTTTGCCTTATGGCTCCATGGCATTCCAAGAGAGGTATCATCTTCCACACAGCCCCTGCTTAATCTGGCTAAATCGGTTAACAACTGAGATGTATAGATCAAGAGAGAAGTCCGTTATTCAAATTAAGGCTTTGCCTCTTTTCTATCTAACCAAACCATTCAAAAACTGCTTATGCAGATAATATCATTATGGCCAGCTCTGAACTTGCCTGCTTGAACCTCAAGTTAACTTGCTTCTCTCAGGTGTTACTGAAGGGATGATTGGAATTTGTGCACATTGTAGGAAAAGCATGTCTCCTTTCCTATCACTTGCATCCAGTGATGTCTTAGAATCAGAACTTAGCTCCTTAGAACTTGGTTTATTTCAAGTATAGTGGCATATAGTTCACATTAGGATAAATTATTACCATCTGCTATATGTTCAATATGTTCCAGAAATGTTACATCTGTAAATCTTTTTCAACCTTTACAATACCTCTTGGAGATATATATTACCATTCCAGTTTTACAAATATAAAAAAAGAAAACAGAAACCAACAAAAACAACAAGAGGTGGGAAGGAAAGTAAGTTATCCCTGGAGACACAGCAAGTAAGAAGTAGACAAGGAATTCAAACACAGGCCTGATGACGCTAAAATTTGTATGTGTCATGCTTTGATATCTATGAAAGCTCTGTAATTTCGTTCAGTTGTTGATCTCATTGGTGTATTTCTCTCTCAAAAATTTAAGTTTGTCTTATTAGACCATTTTTGTACCCAATCACCCCTGGTCTGATGCAGTACCTTTGCAGAATGCAAAAACTCAGGCTAGATCTAAATTGTTGCCCATAGTAACAGGCTGTACTTGAAGCTGGGTTCATTTCAGATATCAAATCACTCCAAAAACACCCTGGAGAGACTTTGGAATTATTCATAATTACCACAAATTGAAAGTGATGAGAAAATTGGTGCTATTTTTCTATCAATCTCTAGAAAGATTATTATGCTATCTACTCACTACTCGATTTTTAAAAAAATTCTTAGCTGTGGAAATTTGTTTCACAAGCTTCAATATTAATTCTGAATCTTTGTTTTTCAACACTCCAGCATGCCTCCAATTTCTTCAAGGACTGCAATAAAATTCTTGATATCCACATAAATTAAATGTAATTAAGCTTTGTTTTAAATTTTTTATTGTAAAATTTTAAAACATATTCAATAATAGATGAGTAACAAACCTCCATGCATCCATCAGTTCAGGTTCAATAGTTATCAATAAATGTCAAATCTTATTTCATTTATATCCTCTGATTCCTCCCCAATACCCACCACTGGAGTATTTAACAGCAAATTTCAACTATCATGTCATGCCATCCTGATTAAACTTTATTTTAAATTCAAACGTCATTGAAACAAATGGACAAAGACAAAGAAAAGGATGGGAACACAGGAACAATGTAAAACAAGACCCAGAAAAAAATGCAATGAAAACTCCTCACATTAATTTTACTACAAGAAGACAAAAATCATGCCTCTTTTGTTCATTTTTATAGAAATTAATATTTAATACATGTTTAAGATGATGGTTTCTCTAAAATGTGTGGCAAATAATTCCTGAGTGGACATCAGACACTGAGAGAGACAGACTACATTGCACAACCCCAAAATGTTAAGAAACTGATGACCTTGTAAACTCAAGCACTATTTTTTTCATTACTGACCAACTCAAGCTTGCATTTCATTTTAGTATACTGTGAGAGACCCTCTTGTAGAAATCTTTTTTTTTTTTTGAGGCATGGTCTCTCTCTGTCACCAGGCTGGAGTGCAGTGGGTAGGATCTCAACTCACTGCAACCTCCACTTCGGGGGCTCAGGTGATCCCCCAACCTCAGCCTGGGACTACAAGCACATGCCAACAAGCCTGGTTAATTTTTGTATTTTTTTGTAGAGACAGAGTTTCACCATTTTGTCCAGCCTGGTCTGGAACTCCCAGGATCAAGTGAGCCTCCCAACTTGGCCTCCCAAAGTGCTGGGATTACGGGTGTGAGCCACTGTACCCGGCCTAGAGTTCTTCTGTGTGCTCTATCAAGATAATACATGTAGCATCCAAACAACTCCCACACTTAAACTGCTTTTCTGAGAGTAATAAAAGAGGCATTATAGAGTTATAAGTTTTGTACTGCTCATCAATAACTACCAATAATAGAGCTGCAGAGTTATACCTTTATTATCTCTTTAAGTCATCGAAATAAAGATTTCTTTTTAACATGCATTTTGGTGGTGATAAAAAATTTCCTGCCTACATTATGGTTCTTTCTGTTGTTTTTAGAATCTGTCTAGTTATTCAAAATAATTTTCTGTTTGTAGACATATCAATGGCATTGGAAAGGCATATAAAGTGATTAGTAGTTTAGTTTATCAAAAAGTCAAATGATGAAATAAAATATTCAATATTATTATGTTTTATAAATTCATTTCAATTCCAACTTAAAATATCAATGCTTTGGCCAGGCATGGTGTCTCATACCTGTAATCCCAACACTTTGGGAGACTGAGGTGGGAGAATCGCCTGAGCCTAGGAGTTCAAGATCAGCAGGCGCAACATGGCAAGATCCCATCTCAACAAAAAATAAAAAAATTAGCTGGGTGTAGTGGTACATATCTGTGGTCCCAGCTACTCAGGAGGCTGAGGCGGGAGGATCTCTTGAGCCCAGGAGGTCGATGCTGCAGGGAGCTGTGTTTATACCACTGCACTCCAGCCTGGGTGACAAAGCAAGACTCTGTCTCAAAAAGTATGTAATATATAAAATAAAATATCGATGCTAAATCTGGACAAAGTTACGCTTCATTAACAACTGGTATTAATTTCCACGTTGTAATCTAATATGAACCAACAGCTGTCAGTTCTTAAAAATGCAATTTAAAAAATTAGACTGCATCAGAGAAATGCATATCAAAACCACAATGAGATACCATCTCACACCAGTTAGAATGGCGATCATTAACAAGTCAGGAAACAACAGGTGCTGGAGAGGATCTGGAGGAATAGGAACACTTTTACACTGTTGGTGGGACTGTAAACTAGTTCAACCATTGTGGAAGTCAGTGTGGCGATTCCTCAGGGATCTAGAACTAGAAATACCATTTGACCCAGCCATCCCATTACTGGGTATATATCCAAAGGATTATAAATCATGCTGCTATAAAGACACATGCACATGTATGTTCATTGTGGCACTATTCACAATAGCAAAGACTTGGAACCAACCCAAAGGTCCAGCAATGATAGACTGGATTAAGAAAATGTGGCACATATACACCATGGAATACTATGCAGCCATAAAAAATGATGAGTTCATGTCTTTTGTAGGGACATGGATGAAGCTGAAAACCATCGTTCTCAGCAAACTATCTCAAGGACAAAAAACCAAATACCGCATGTTCTCACTCATAGGTGAGAATTGAACAATGAGAACACATGGACACAGGAAGGGAAACATCACACACCGGGGCCTGTTGTGGGGTGGGGGGAGGGGGAGGGATAGCAATTGGAGATACACCTAATGTTAAATGACGAGTTAATGGGTGCAGCACATGAACATGGCACATGTATACATATGTAACAAACCTGCAGGTTGTGCACATGTACCCTAAAACTTAAAGTATAATAAAACTTAAAGTTAATAAAAATAAAAAGTTACTCAAGTAACCTGTTTGCCAAAAATGTATGAAAAGAAAAATTAAAATTTTTTTAATTGTGAAAAAAATAAAAAATTAGACTGCACATCAGTTAACACATATAGAATTTTTTGTACATTTTATAGAAAACTTTGTAATCCCTCAAACTCAAATCATAATAATTATAATGGCTTTGATTGAAAAGTAGTGTAATTGGTATTTTAGTAAATATTTTGACTGTATCATTTAAAGAAAATGGCTGCTTCTAGATACTAATGTACTTAAAATGAAAGCTTATGTTCACCTTATAGCATTTTATTTGAAAAGATAATTTTATGAATCAAATGTGCCCGAACAATTTGTGTAAAGGTAAATTAGATAAGGACACACAGTAATCCCATGGATGGCAACCTATAGTTCACATAAGAATCACCTGGAGGGTTTCTTAAGGCAGATTGCCTAACCCCACCCCAACAGCTTCTGATTCAGGAGGTCAGGGGAAGGCCCCAAGATTTTCATTTCTAACAAGCAAGTGAGATTGATGTTGCTTGTCCAGGGACCAAACTTTGAGAACCACCACAGTAGACCGACGTGTTCAAAGAATTCAGGTTTTAAGACTGTAATAATTATGGAAAAGTCTGTTTTAAATTGGGTCATGCATGGGTAAAGTTAAAAATAAGGAGACAGGGGTTGCCACCACTAATTCTAATACTTTCCCTAGTCATCTGACTACATCACCCTCAGGATTTCTATTTCCCATCAACTATTACACATATCTTCTCTTTTCAAACATTCAAAACACACCTTACCTCTCCTTACCCCTTAGCCGATAACATTGCTTTAAATTTATCAGAGTTAATTAAAGAAATTAGAAGAGAACCTTATCCTTCCACTGCCGTATTTACCAGGTGGCTCACTCTTGTACTCATATGCTTTAACATTCATCTTGGTGCAATGGATGCAGGTTCCCTGATTCAGCTGTGGCTCTCCCCTCCACTCACTTACTGGATCTCACTCCCATTCCCTTAAGAATTTGTCCCCTCAATTATTTCATCCCTTTTCTGGTTTTCTTTGCTTCTCATTTGCATTTCCTTTGTAGTCTGCTTTGCTGAATTCTCCTTCTTTTATCCACCTTAATGATCAGATTGATTCCTAGAATATTATTCCACCTGGAGAAAGAAAGGGAGAAGAAGTTATCCATTGGATCCCATCATCATTGCTCAAGGGCTGTCCCATGATTCATCAACTTCCCTGCACTCCAAGGCGCAAGTTCATGAGAGAGGGGTGGGTTCCCTCAGGGGTCTAACAATTTGGTGTAAGACAAGGCCCTGGCTGAACAGGACATAAAAGTCTCCCACCCAGGCCTCATGTAAGGTGTGGTCAGGTTGCACCTAAGTTACAGACCTGGTCTCTGCAGCAGTGTAGGGAATAAGAGGCAAATCTAAGAGGATTTTTAATTGTTACCAAAGAGAAGTCCATTCCGTGACTCATATATAGACATGTTTTACTAGCTTCAATATGAATAGATTTTTTCAAAATGGATCTGAGGCTGAGGCAGGGGCATTGATGTGATATACACAAACAGCCCAATTTGTGCCAAGCCTAATTTGTGCCAAACTGTAAACAACCCGCTGTTGTTTTCAAGTATCTCTCTAGCTAACATTATGTTTGTTGTCACCCACAACTAGCTGAGTTAATTATTATTCTACATTATATCAGTCAATGCAAGGCAAGCCTAATATTCTTCTCTTTACAACGTGGAAATAGAGAATTTCTAGGAAATTTATTAAAGACCATTCACACTGTCATGCAAATGCTTTAAGGTTGTTAGGGAAGTTGAAGGAATCTTCACAACTATATTTTCATTCCTTTCTTCAGCTTCTCATTTAGTCAAGCTTCCCCAAGACTTGCTGTTCCAACTTGAAGTTCAAAGACTACAATCTTCTCTTTCCTCCACCTGCAATCATTATTAGTGCTCACATACTGAACCATAATACACTGATATGCCAGCCTGTGAAATTATTATGTAGAATTGCTTAATACATCACTTGCGTAAAAGTAATGCAGGAAGTCACACTAACAGCCAAGGGGATGCAATGTAAAATGATAATGTGGTGCCCTTTAATACCCTACAGCATGGCAAATTTAATAATCATAATAATATTACTAAGTATTGGTGAAGACGTGGGGGAAATTGGAACACTTGGCTACTGCCATTAGCATAAAAATTATAAGCATGTTGGAGAGCAATTTTATGATACCTAGTGTAAGAAAATGTTCATATACTTAAATTGAGCAGTTATCTTTCTAGTGTCTACTTTCTAGGAATTCATTCATGGGTGCAAAGTTCACAGAGCAATACTTGTAAGAGTAAAAATGTGGAAATGACATAACTGTCCCAAAGAGGTAGGATTACCAAATCTGGCAACTCAGAAAGGAATGACCAAATATAGGTGACTTATTTATTAAGTTGAATATTATACTGTAGCAATTACATGAATGGATTAGATAGAAATGTGTTCCTCTCTCTGGATGTATTTCAAAAGTAATATCTCTCTGTATTTCAAAAATAATGCGTTGTTTCAAAAGGATACATGCAATATGATATAATTTTTGTATATCTTAAAAACACATAAAGCAACAAGGCACATTGTTTATGGAGGTATTTATTTTTAGTAATTGAATGAAAACATACATGGAGATAATGAATAATAACTTCAGGATGGAGGAGACTATTTCTGAGTATGGAAACAGAGGGAAAGAGAAAGGATGGCTCTATATGTAATAGTTTAGTTTTAGAGAAAGAAAGAGGAGGGAGAAAGGAGTGGGAAATAAGGGGAGAGTGAGAGACTGAGAGCGAGAGAGAGCAAGAGCAGGAGAAAGGGAATGGGAAAGAGAATGTGACGGAGAGGAGAAGTAAAAAAAGTAATGTTAATTGTGATGGGTATCTGAATGCCTACTGTATGATTTCAAGTTATCTTGAGTTTTTTAAATAATATAAATATTTTATGAAAACATTCTAAGTTTACCTTTGTAAAAATGGAAAAAGCTTAATTTACTGGCTGGCTGCTTCATTGCTACAAAAGTGCAAACACTTTTCATAAAAGGGGAAAGAGACCACCACTGCAACTATATACAAAGTTATTTGGAGCCTCAATTCTTTTATCCTATATGTGTGTTTGTCTTCAGTGTTCCCTTTCAGTGTTCAGGATAATTTTCTGCTATTTTGCTGTCAGATATTGCAACAAGGGGAGGAATCACAACTGAGAATCTGCTTCCTTTTTTCAAGGTGCTATAGTATACTACTCTGTTGCATAGCTTTTCTTTAGGCCTGAAACAACATACTGATTAGAGCTCACCTTTCTTGGCTGTAATTATATCATACTTTCTGATGAGACATAAGCCACTGTGATTGGAGGTCTCAGAACTCTGCACTCATATGTTCAATTAGTCCATTTATTACATACAGACTACTAGTCCAATTTTCAGAAGACCATCTTATTTGAAACTTATATTCTTGGGTGGTGAAGAAAGGTGGTCAGTTTCCTCTCTGTCACTCCAATGTACTTAATAAGCATATCTCACCAAATTTGAGTAGTGAGCATGTTAATATAAGTTTTTATGTTCATAATCTTAAAGGTAATCATATGTAATTTTTATTCATTAGTTGTAGGGTCATTCCACCACCTGCTAAAATAAAAAACTTAGATGCTGAAATTATCTTTCAAAACATATAATTTGAGAAGAGACTTAAAATGAACAAGAAGGAAAAGAAGGGAGAGAAAGGAAACCGCCATTGTTAAGATTCAATAATCACAGAAAAAGAGAATTTTGCTAAATACTATAGAACAAACAGTGATCTTTTAGCCTGACTAAGAAATTTCAGTCATCAGGAATAAGAAAAAATCTAGTGATCCACCAAGGACAATTATCTGTGTTGCAAATACGGAAAAGAGAATATTTTACAGCTCGTTCAATGTTGAAAGCAATTTTCACCAGGAAATCAAGAGAAGTGTAAAATTTTGTTTTCATTCTAGCAGCACTATGCTGTTATATATTTTAAAACTCACTGACATCAGCTATGAAGGGACAAAAAAAGCAGTGGAAATGATTGTATTTATTGGAGTAAAGCAATTTTTTTTTGGTTTATGGTTTATTTCCTTTTTTTTTTCTTGCTTGTTTCTTCTGAGTGCTTGACTAGGGATTCAGGAGAAAGACTTTGTTACCATATTTACTCAGCATTTTTGAATGAGTTTTGAACCTTCTTGTGAGAAATGGGAAAGTTCTTCTTCAAAGATCATAAAATGTCATGATTTCTTACTATAAGATTGCTATCCACTGTTAGTGTATATATATATATTCCAAATCAGCTGTCCTAGCTTGCTGCAGCATGCCTGGACAGAACTAGACAAGCCCCAGCCCATACTGCATGCAATTCTTTATTTGGAGATGCTTCTTAAACTATCCCTGGGCAACTTCTTTTTCTTTCCTTGTTCTTTTCCGCTTACCTAATTAAGAAAGTTTTAAACTAACAGCCAATTGGGTAAAGTGTAAAATGTGAGGTCCTATTCTAGCCAATGGAAACTGGACTCACCAGTAGGGTAGACATGTCAGGCTATAAATAACTCTGTCTCCTTTGTTCGGTGTGCTGTCATGGCTGGACAGCTGAGTAGCACCCTTTCTGCAGAAAGCAAAGCTCACCTTGCTGAGAGATCATTTGTTCCCGTGTTAATTCTTTTTTTTTTTTTTTGTGATACCAAAAACTTCATTCCCAACATTCTCAAGGCCTATTATTAACTTTCTGGTGCAGAATTCAAGTCATCTTTCCACTCTCTAGGGAATGATCCAAGTTGACTTGAACTGTGCCAGGATTTCCAGTCCATTACCCAAACTCCTTTTCGTCAGCCATCCCACCATGGCATCCCCATTTCACTGTCTTACATTCTCTGATTTGCCATTATAATCACCATCGGTTTCTTTGGTCCTTTCTCCTGAAGTTCTTGCCCCAAGCCTTAAAACTAATTAAACTCATATTTCTACTCCTTTTTCCCCTGCAGCTGTGCAGCCTATGTGGGGGGAAAACAATCCACAGTCACACTGGCGGGTAACAGTTTAAACTTATCACCAACACGAGGCAGGCTCTCAGTGTGGTCCAGCTGCCTTCCTACTTCCCCTAGGTCATTTAAGTCCCCTAGATAGCTATTTTATACATTTTCCTTGATCATCAGACTCCCCCAATTTCCTCTCCTCTGCTCATTCTCAGTTGATCACGTTGCTTTTATTTCTCTGAGAAAATACAGCAATGAAAAGTAAGCTCCTCGTTTTCCAATGTCTGTATATAGTTTGCCTTTTTCTGCAAGAGTGGATGAACTGCCCCTGTTTCTAGTTGAGGCCACCCCTCAACTAGATGCTGATGCTGTGGCTTCAGACTTGCTGCAACAACCTACTGATTAGAGCTCACCAGACTTGCCAGTCTCTCTAGTATAGTCATTTTTTCCTGTTAAGTCATTTCCATCAGCAAACAGGCATGCTTTACTATCTCAACAAATCTTTTTCATCCCACATATGTCCTACTATACTTATTGCCCTTTCTCTGCTCCCATTTTGAGCAAAATTTCTTTAAAATTTTGCTGGAGTGTAAAGCACTTGTGTCACTGCCTGGCTCATAACCCTCCAATGCTCTCTACCACACTTAGAAAAAAAAAATCTAGGGGCCTTCCCTTCCCAGCATTACATAAGGACTCCCTTCTCCTCCCCACCATTGCTACTCTGCTGTTCTTCCCACTCGCGATGCTACAGTTACATTGACCTCCTCTTTGTCCCACTAATAAACCAGTGCTTTCTCCTCTCAGGTCCTTTGTACTGATTCCCATTGCCTGAAATTCACTTTCCCTAGAGTTATATGGCGTTCATTGGGGGCTCTCTGTTCATACATCACAGGCTTAATGGTGTCTTCCTTGGCAACCCTATCCAAAAGTGCACCTTAACCCATCATTCTATCCCCTTGCCTTACTTTATTTGTCTTCATCAGCTGACAGGTCATATATTTAGGATCCAAACTCCCTGAAGGCAGAAACTATTTCCTCTTTTTAACCTTATTAAAGTATAACAGATGAAAATAGGAGATATTCAAGGTGTACTACATGATGTTTTGATATATGTATACATTGTGAAATGATATAATTATCACAACCAAGATAATTAACATATCACCTCACTTAAGTACCTTTGTGTGTGTTTGTGTGTGTGTGTGTGTGATGAGAATACTTAAGATCTACTCTTTTAGTAAATTTCAAGAATATAATACATTACTTTTTAATTATAGTTACCATGCTGGACTTTAGGTTTCCAGTTCTTATTAATTCTGTAACTGTGAGTTTGTCACCCTTTGATCAACATCTCCCCTTTTCCTCCTAACTGTTGGTAACCACCTTTCTACTTTCTGTGTCTAAGAGTCTAACCTTTCTAGATTCCACATGTAAGTGAGATCATACAGTGTTTGTTTTCTGTTTCAGAAACAGAAACAGAAAACACTTCGCATGATGTCGTCCAGGTTCATCTATGTTGCGACAAATGGCCGGATTTTCTTCCTTTTTAAGACTGAATAATACGCATTGTGTGTATATGACTCATACTCTTCATCCATTCATCTGTCTATGGGCACATAGGTTGTTTCCATAACTTGGCTATTGTGAATAATGCTGCAGTGAACATGGGGGTGTAGATATCTCTTCAAGATCCTGATTTCATTTCCTTTGGATATATATCCGTGAGATTAAATAATTCCATTTTTAATTTTTTGAGGAATCTTTGTACTATTTTCCTTAATAGGTGTACCAATTTACATTCCTACCAACAATATATAAAATTTCCCTTTCTCCACATCCTTGCCAACATTTTATCTTTTGATTTTTTTGATAATAGCCATTCTTACAAGCGTGAGGTGATATCTCATTCATTGTGGTTTGATTTGCATTTTCTTGATGATTACTGGTGTGTTCATCTTTTCATATACCTGTTGGCCATCTGTATGTTGCCTTTGAGAAAACTGTCTATCCAAGGCCTTTGGCCATTTTTTAACAGGGTTATTTTGTGTTTTTTTTTTTTTTATGTTTTACTATTGAGTTGCATGACTTCCTTGTATATTCTGAATATTAAATCCTTATAGGATAATTGGTTTGCAAATATTTTCTCCTATTGTGAAAGTTGCCTTTTCATTTTGTTGATTGTCTCTTTTGCTGTGCAGAAACATTTTAATTTATTGTAGCACCATTTATTTTTGCTTTTGTTGCCTGTGCTTTTGGTATCATATCCAAAAAATCATTGCCAAGACCAGTGTCATGGAGCTTTTCACCTGTTTTCTTCAAGGACTTTTACGGTTTCAGATCTTATGTTTAAGTCTTTAATCCATTTTGAGTTGAGTTTTGGATATGGTGGAAGATAAGGGTTCATTTTTTTGTTTTTTGCATGTGGATATCCAGTTTTCCCAACAACATTTATTGAAGAGACTGTCATTTCCCCGTCATGTCTTTGTAGCTTAGCTGGCCATATGTGCGTGGGTTTATTTCTCAGCTTTCTATTCTGCTCATTCCATTGGTCTATGTGTCTGGTTTTTTTGTTGCTGTTGTTGTCTGTTTGTTTGTTTTTGAGACGGAATCTCGCTCTCTCACCCAGGCTGGAGTGCAGTGGTGCGATCTCGGATCACTGTAACCTCCGCCTCCCGGGTTCACACCATTCTCCTACCTCAGCCTCCCAAGTAGCTGGGACTACAGGCGCCCGCCACCATCCCTGGCTAATTTTTTTGTATTTTTAGTAGAGACGGGGTTTGACCGTGTTAGCCAGGATGGTCTCGATCTCCTGACCTGGTGATCCGCCTGGCTTGGCCTCCCGAAGTACTGGGATTATAGGCATCAGCCACTGCGCCTGGCCCTATGTGTCTGTTTTATGCCCTGTTTTATACTCTTTTTTTTGGAGGGGCAGGATCTCACCCTGTTACCCAGGCTGGAGTACAGTGGCCTGATCATTTGTCACTGCAGCCTTGAACTCTTGGGCTCAAAGGATTCTCCTCCCTCAGCTTCCTGAGTAAATGGGACTACAGGCATGGGCAACCACACCCAGCTACTTTCTTTTAAATTTTATGTAGAGATGAGGTCTCACTTTGTTGCCCAGGCTGATCTTGAACCTCTGGGCTGAAGGTGATCCTTCCATCTCAGTGCCATACTCATTTGATTACTGTACCTTTGTAATATAATTTGTCATCAGAAAGTATCCCATCTCCAGTTGTGCTCATCTTGCTCAAGTTTGCTTTAGTTTTTGGGATCGTTTGTCATTCCATGCAAATTTTAGATTTTTTTTTCTAGTTCTGTGAAAAGTGCCATTGGAATTTTGATAAGAATTGGGTTGAATCAGCAACTCACTTTTAGTATGGACAATTTAACACTATTGATTATTCTGACCCATGAATGCAGAATATCTTTTCATTTATCTGTGTCTTCAGTTTCTTTCACTGATGTTCTATAGCTTTTAGTGTACAAATCTTTCATCTCCTTGGTTAAATTTATTCCTAAGTAGTTTATTATTTTCAATGCTATCACAAATGAGATTTTCTTAATTTTTTTCAGATAGTTTATTTTTAGTGTGTAGAAATGCCACTGATTTTATGCTGATTTTGTACCTGCAACTTTACTGATTTTTAAAAAATTAATTCTAACAGTTTTTGGGTGGAGGCTTTGAGTTTTTCTATGTATAAGATTATGTCACCTGCAAATACAGACAATTTTACTTTTCCCTTTTCTATTTGGATGCTTTTTATTTTTTTCTCTTGCCTTATTGCTCTGGATAAGACTTCCAGTACTACGCTGAATAGAGATGGCAAACGTGGTCATTTTTGCCTTTTTTCCTGATTAAAAAAAAAACCCAACGTTCAACTTTTCACCATTGAATACAATGTCAGCTGTGAGCTTATGACATATGACTTTTTTGTGTTGAGGTCTAGTCCTGCTATAGCTAATATTTCATGAGTTTTTATCATGAGAGGTTCTTGATCTTTTTCTGTATCTAATGAGATCATTATATATTTGTCCTTTGATCTGTTAATATAGTTTATCACATTGATTTCTCTGTTTAGGGATAAATTTCACTTTATTACAGTGTATGATCCTTTTAATGTGCTGCCGAATTGGTATGCTGGTATTGTGTTGAGGTGCAACACAATGCAATTATGTTCACCAGGAATATTGCCCTTTAATGTGCTTTGCTTGTGTTCTTTGCTTGTGCTTTGCTTGGCTTTGGTATTGGGGTAATACTGGCATTGTAAAACCAGTTTTGAAGTGTTCCTTCCTCTTCTGTTTTTTGGAAAAAAGGAGTTTGAGAAAGACTTCTATTAATTCTTTAAAAAATATTTGGTAGAATTCACCAGTGAAGACATCAGTTCCTGGACTTTTCTTTGGTGGGAGACATTTAATTACTAATTTTGTCTCCTTATTCATTATTGGTCTGTTCAGATTTTTTGCGTCTTCATGATTTAAGTTGGTAGTTTTGTGCTTCCAGGAATTTATCAATTTCTTCTAGGGTATCCAATTTGTTGACATTTCACTACCAGCTAGTCCTCTTATGATCCTTTGTATTTCTGTGGTGTCAGTTGTAATGTCTCTTATTTCTGATTTTATCTATTTGTGTCATCTCTCTTTTTATCTTAATTAACCTAACTAAAGGTTGATCAATTTTGTTTATTTTTTCAAAAACCATGTTAAGTTTCATGAATTTTTCCGTTATTTATCTATTGTCTATTCCATTTATTTCCGCTCCAATCTTTGCTACTTACTTCCTTCTGCTAATTTTAGGCATAGTTTTTTCTTTTTTGTTTTTATTTGCTTTAGGTGTAAAGTTAGGTTATTTGAAAGCTTTTTGTTTTGTTTTGTTTTATCTATGTAGGTATTTATCCAATAAACTTTCCCCTTTTGCTGCATCCTATGAGATTTGATATGTTGTTTTTCCATTCTTATTTGTCTCAAAAATGTTTTTAATTTTCTCTTTTGACTTCTTATTGATCAATTGACCCCTTTATCATTATATAATGACTTTCTTTTCATTTCTTCAGTTTTGACTTAGTGTCTATTTTTCTGATGTAAGTATCCTACCTCTTCTCTTTTGGTTTCTATTTGCATTGAATGTATTTTTCCATTCCTTCAATTTATGTGCATCCTTAAAGCTGAAAGAGTGTCTTATTGGCAGCATATACTTGGGTCCTTTTAAAATTGTTAATTCATTCAGCCACTCTGTCTCTTGTAATTGCAGAACTTAATCCGTTTACACTAAAGGTAATTATTGACAATTAAGAACTTACTATTGCCATTTTGTTCATTGTTTTCTGGCTGCCTTATAGATATTTTGTTTCTTTCTTCCTCTCTTGATGTCTTCTTTTGTGATTGGATAATTTTTCTATGATGGTATACTTTGATTTATTTCTCATCGTTTGTGTATCTATTATAGGTTTTCGCTCAGTGGTCACCATGTGGCTTACCTAAGACAGACTGTAGTTACAACAATCTATTTTAAGCTAATAACAACTTAACTTCAGTCATATATGAAAACTCTAAACTTTACTTTCCTCTCATATATTATGTTTTCGAAGTCACAATTTACATCATTTTTATGTTGTATATCCTTTAACAAATTATCATAGTTATTTTTAAATTTTGTATCTTTAACCTCTACACTAGAGATATAAGTTATTTACATGCTACCGCTACAGCATTAGAGTATTCTGAATTTAACTATATTTTTATTTAACCAGTGAGTATTATATTTTCATATGCTTTCATGTTACTGATTAACGTCTTTTCATTTCAGCTTGAACAACTCCCTTTTTTTCCTATAAGGCAAATCTAATGGTGATGAACTCTGTTAGCTTTTGTTTTATAAGGAAATGATTTATCTCTCCTTCATTTCTGAAGGACAGTTTTTCCGGGTAAAGTGTACTTGGTTAGCAGGTTTTCTCTTTCAGCACTTTGAATACATCATCACTCTGGCCTGAAAAAAATTCTGCTGACAAATCTTCTAATAGCTTTGTGGAGTTTCCCTTGTATATGACCAACTTCTTCTCTCTTGATGCTTTCCAAATTCTTTCTGTCTTTGACTTTTGACAATTTGATTGTAATATGTTTTGGTGAAATCTCTTTTGGATTGAAATTGATTGGAGGGTTTCGAGCTTCAGGTATGTGCATGTTGATAGCTCTCCCCACATTTGGGAATATTTTAGCCATATTTATTTAAATAAGCTTTCTCCTCTTTTTCTTCTCCTGGCTATCATATGACGAGAAAGTCAGCTCTAATGATAGTGTCACATACATCCCATAGGCTTTCTTCATTTCTTTTCATTCTTTTATCTTTTTTTTTATCTTTTTTCTCACTTAACTTAATATTTTCATATTACTTATCTCTGAGTACACGGATTCCTTCTTTTGATTGATAAAATCTACTGTTGGCACTTTCTCTTGAATTTTTAAAATTTCATTCATTGTTCTTCAGTTCCAGAATTTCTGATTGGTTCATTTTTTATGTTTCTATCTATTTATTGAACTTGCTCTTTTGTTTTGTATTTTTTTCTGATTTTGCTGTTTTCTATCTGTGTTTTCTTTTAGCTTAATGAGCTTCCTTAAAAAATTTTATTGAACTCTTCTCATACAATCCATAGATTTCCATTTCTTTGGGGTTGGTTACTGGAATATTACCGTGTTCCTTTGGGTGTCATATTTACATTTTTTGTGTGTTTTTTGAAGTGTTGTGCTTTCGTTTTCAGAATTAAAGAATTTAGTTGTTTACTGACTATCTTAAGGAGAGAAACATTTTCACTACACAGGCCATCTAGTAATTCTGAGGCTCTCTTAGACCTTTTTTATAGATGTGCCCACTTTTTTTAAGTTTCCTTCTCTCAAAGGAACTCTTAAGATTGTATACTTTCTCTTGATCCTGAAAAGCCAGGTCAAACGCTGAGAGCCTGTTGTTTGTTTTCCCTAAGATAGTTCCCTGAAATGTTCATTTGTACCTTCTCCCAATCCTGAATAGTTGAGCTAGTGGTCTATGCAAGATGATTGCATTTGCTGTCCATGAAGGCACACTAGGGGAGCTGGCCCAGCGTTGGGTGGAGTGAGGTACCTAAAGTAATTTGAATGTCCATGGGCCAGTTGGGGAGAGTTCACCAGCCAGGCATCCCAAGCAGCTTTTGGGCAGGCTTCTTGATGAAGTCCTTGGAGTAGTTAGTAGGTTCTGTGGCCTCTATTTCCACCTCCCAGCTTTCCCAATCTCTCAGTCATGACAATCACATCAGTATTCTGATGGGATAAGAAAAATCTGGGCTGCTTGGGTAGCATCCTGCACAGCTCAGGGATCCAGTGCTCACTCCCTATGTTCTTATTTTCTCCAGTGGGAGAAATTGCTGGCCAAGGGGACTTCTCTTGGCACTGAGATGTGCCACCTTGAGAAATGGGTGGTTTGGGTAAAATGGAAGTGTTCTTTTACTCCCTTCAGTGAGTCTATTCTTGGATTTTATGATCTAATATTGTCTTAGAACTTCTCCGCTGGACTCTCAAACTTCCATAAAGGCACTCTTGTTCATAGATGGGATATGGGAGTAGAATTCTTCTATTTTGCTATCTTGCTAATGTCACTCCTTTGTCTGTTTTCTTTAATAGCTTCTGAAATGCATAGAAGATGTCCAAAATATTGCACGTTGAATTCAGTATTGAATATAAAATACTCTATTAACTCCTTGAAATATCTACTCCTATCTGATTACTACTGACACAGGGAGAAGGGTGTTGTGTGAGAATTAGGAAATTCTCTTTTGCAACAAGAGTCAGAACTTTGCTTGTTCAGGATGTTCCACTTAATGAATTTATTTTCCCCTCATCAGTTAGTTCATATTCACTTTATTCCCACCCTTGCCACAATATTCTGATGTTACTGTTGACAGATTAGCTCCTGTTATGTAAGTGCTCTACTCCTTACATGCACACATAATTCACAATTAGTCAGCAAACTTGGCAGCATTTCTGGGGTTGATTTTTGTCTTTGATGATTGTATTAAGGAAGTGAATTATTTAAATGTTAACATAGTAAGGAAACACCCCTATGTTAAAAGTCATTTTAGGGTACTAATGACTTAGGACTTGTTCATCAATAGAGTTAGATGAATATTAACCAGGGACAGGGTGGCAGGGTGAGGGGTGCTTATTTTGCTGATAAACTGATGTTTCTGATAATTGGACAAAAATATTCCAATGATAACATAAGATATTTCAGTCCAATATTATGACCCTAAAGAGGTGTTTTATCCTTAATGAAGTGAAAAGGATACAAGATAAAAGGCACCAATGCTGCTTGGCATTCCAAAAGTGATTTTTTTTTTCCCACTCTCTTAGGGCCTTTCTTTCCTTTGTATAGCCAGTTAGAATCCAAAATTTAGCAGTAACAAAGTCATGGGGCACAGAATGAATTATCTAATCTGGGTAAGTATATAAGGTTTTCAAAATAGTGGTGGGGTGTGAGTTGAATCTCATCTAATATCTAGGGTTAAAATAGATACGCAAAAGCCAATCAGTAACCAGATCCTCCTAGGATACTGAAGCATCAAAGGAAATAGGTAGCCACAAGTAAGTCCCAAAAATATTTCTGACTTAATGTTATTGCTGCATATATATTTGGGTATAAGTAAGAGTCTTTTTTACAGGAAAACAACACAAGGATGCAACTTTGAAAATACTAATTACTTGTTTAAAAAATACACTGTATCCTAATGTTTGTGATAAAATTTTCTTTAGAACAAATTAAGAGCTAGGCTTTAGAGCTTTAAACTCTTTTGGAAGTGGCATTATTTTTTTTCTGGATAACTGATATGTGTGTCTTCCAATGGATCTCTGCAGCTGGGGTTCAGAAGACTTGGCTTTCAGTCCCTCTTCTGCTACTAAATAGCTAGAGAAGTTTGTATAAATCATTCAATTACTCCGATCTTGTTTTCTTATATATAAACTGAATGTATCACACATATACCCATTTGTTGGAGTGACACAAATATTTAATAATATTGGTTTCATTTACAAAACCATTGATTTATAAAAGGAATATATAGGTACCAGGTGATTGTAGAAGTGATCATAGCTCCATATCAGAAGCCCACTGCAAACCATGGATGCTTACTGCTATTTCAGGCTCTCCATCTCACATGTGTAAGCTGCTTGGAAGGAAAGGAATGCAGAATCTTTGCTGGACATGATGAAACATCTGCCCTAGTTGACGCAGATGATTCACTCTTCCTTTATTTCAACATGAATCAAGGTGATACTGGTTTCCCAGCTTCCAGTTTCCACCTGACCCATAAAATAGCTTTGTACAAAGAGCAGATGTGTTTTCTACTTGTCATGCCAATGAGTTTCAGGTGTGTCAAGGTATTGATGGTTTCAGCCCTCAAGGCAGCAGGACAGGGTCTGGACCACTGACCTCTGGTCATGAGTGTCCTCCTATATTTATCCAATATTGCTATGTAAAATGATCTTTTTTCCCTGTTTCCCATGGCATGAAAGAGGTTGGGAAACACTTGACTAGATTTATTAGTTAATACATTTACCCACAGACATGCTTTGGATGCCTACTCTGGGGATCTGAATACATCCTGGGAATATAGAGATGATTAAAATTTATAACTTGATCGCATGCCATCTCTAAAATTCTATACTGTATATTTATTATTTCCAAATGGCTAATTTGTAATATGAAAATAAATATGTCAAAGGACAGAGTAGAGAAAACTGAGCATGAAAACTACACAACTTTGGGTGTTAAAAATATTGGAGTTCTTACTACAACTGACTCTTTATAATCTTTTACCTCTTGAGAGTATTCGTTATTTTTCAACCTGCGTTTCTCCACACTATTTTCAAAAGGGTTTTAAGTAAATAATGTCATTTTTTACAATGAGGAAAATGTGAATATTATTTAAAATAATTAGAAATTAATGTTATATAGCATAACTAAAAACTTAATCACATTTCCATAATACCAATATTATTTAATATCACAATGAGTTAAATATCACAAAATGTTTCTTAAGGCAATCATAAATAAGTGAATGGTGTTAAAGCATAAATGATAGTGTTATCTTGAACATCTCTACAAAAATAAAAACCCACTTCCATTCAGTTGTAGCCTCAGAGTCTCTATTTAACTTATTATATTTAGCTGTTTTTTAGTACTGTATGGTTCTAAGGGAGAGTTTAGTTTATTGATATGATGACTAGCACTCATAGGAGATGCACAATACTAATAAAAATTGGCAACAGATTCCATAGTCTTAAAAATGTGCAGCTCTTCATGAGCACAATCTATTTCCAGACATGAAAAGAGCATGTTTGCACATTATACACATCCATTATAATGATATCAAAAATAGTTTCTTGACAAAATAGACTTTAAATATGCATATTTTATTATTAAATGTAATTCTGAGCTTGGATTTCTTTTAATGACAGTTCTGGGAGGTGAATATTCTATCATATTATGCTTAGCAACAACATTCTCCAAAATAGTGATGAAAGATCTGTTTTCTCTTTTTTGTCATGGTTTGCTTTAAGAGTCCTTGTGTATTTTGACCTCCTACTATTTTGATTGCATGCCATCTCTAAAATTCTATAATGTATTTTGGATATATAGGCATTGCATCACCTGCTTGATGACAGTGACACACGAAAATCTGCACAAAATACTAACTGGAAAATTATTTCCTCTTTTTTTATAATGTGAAATAATTTAATGTACTTTTTGTCAACTCAGAGCTCCCAGTCAATCTTCTAAAAGGTAAATAAGACAAAGTAAATTGTCTATGTGTAAGTAACACACAAGCAAAATTATTAAACCATAAATTATTGATAACTAATAAATATATTTGTTTTCATATATTTGTTTATGTGTGTGAAAACATACTGCATATTCCCTTTGTTTGATATTTGGCTGGCTTTCAAAGTGTCTGCATGTAATTCTAATGGTCTAACAGTTGTATTCGGAAGATAATTTGAGATTTTTCCCACACATCATTTTGTTAAAATTTTAGTGAGTCTCGTGCATGTAAATATTTTCTTTGTAAACCTTAGCCAAAAAGGGCCGGATGCAATGGCTCATGCCTGTAATTCCAGCACTTTGGAGGCTGAGGCGAGTAGGTCATTTGAAGCCAGAAGTTGGAGACCAGCCTGACCAACATGGTGAAACCCCATCTCTACTAAAAATACAAAAATTAGCTGGGTGTGCTGGCGCGCACCTGTAATCTCAGCTACTCTAGAGGCTGAGGCAGGAGAATCGCTTGAATCTGGGAGATGGAGGTTGTAGTGAGCCCAGATGACGCCACTGCACTCCATCCTGGGCGACAGAGCAAGACTCCATGTTGGAAAAAAAAAAAAGCCGGGTGGGAAAAGAAACGAAAGGAAAGGAAAAGAAAGGAAGGGGAGGGGAGCAGAGGGGAGGGGAGGGGAGAGAGGAGGGGAAGGGAGAGGGGAGGGGAGGGGAGAAAGGAAAGGAAGGAACGAAGGGAGAGAGGGAGGGAGGGAGGAAGGAAGGAAAGAGGGAAGAGAGGGAGGGAGGGAGGGAGGAAGGAAGGAAGGAGGGAAGAGAGGGAGGGAGGGAGGAAGGGAGGAAGGAAGGAAGGAAGGAAGGAGCCCATAAGTATTATTTTGAGAGATATATATATCTATGAAGTTTGGGCACTATACTCCAAAAAGAAATCTACATGGTGAAACCCCATCCTATTAAACAAAACAAACAAAACAAAATATAAGCTGGGCATAGTGGCAGGCACCTGTGGTCCCAGCTACTCAGGAGGTTGAGTTGGGAGGATTGCCTGAGCCTGGGAGGCAGAGATTGTAGTGAGCTGAGATGGCACCACTGCACTCCAGCCTGGGCGACAGTGAGAACCTGTCTCAAAAAAAAAAAAAAAAAAAAAAAAAGTATTTTGGAAAATGTGCCTGTATTCTCTCCTATACTTATGTAAATTATCCATTATTTTCCCCTTCAACAGATAGGAAAGTCAAGGTTCAAATAGCCCAAGTGACTTACACAAAGTCACACGCATGTAAAAAGTGTCCATAAATGTTTTTATTGAATTTTACTAAAATTCATTATTTAGATAATTGGTGTTGATATCATCAAGAATCTAGAACCAGCTACTTCCTTTCGTAAAGTATCTTTCCTCTTCAAAACCTCTCCTGGCATTTTACTTCTTGTGAATACTGAATAAATATGTTCTAACTACTATATACTCACCTTCCCTCCCTTTCACTTCAGAAACAGAAAAAGTGGTAGCCCTGGTTAACAGAAATAACAGTAACTTTGCTATTCAGATACAATATTGTCTTTTCCATGTCTAAATTAGATCTGGTGCATTTAAATCCATGCAATTTTAATGTATTAAATTCCAGTTTCTACCTTCTGAAAGTGTCCATATTAATATCTTACTTTCTGATTTTTTTTTCTGTTTTTGTACCACATACCCCTTATTTTGGGGCTATCATCACAATAATATCACCTTATATTGTGGCAAATGAATTTTTTAAGTTAGTTTGGGTGCAATTCAATACTTTTTATCAAAATTGTTACTTGGAAAATCATTCCAGTGACCATTATCTATGTGAACAGAAGGCATCATTCTGTTATTCTATTTTCAGAAACTCAGTTTCCTAGATTTGTGTTGAAAACCATGATTACATAGTGCAAGGCCAATGTGAGTCTTCTAATTAGTACTGCTTTTTAGCAGAAAATAAGGAAAAAAAGTCTTAGGTTAGCAATATTATGGACCATTTCAACCATACTTTTCTTTCTAAGTACCTGGAATACTCAAAACTAATGGCTGAATTAGGCTGACCTACCAGCAACTCACCATATACGTGTTTATTAGAATAGTGTCCCCAAATTCCCTGGAAATGCAAGGGTTCAAATCGGTTTGTACTTCAATCGTTTCTTGTCATGCAGAAGGCTGGGAAACTCTAAAAGGTGTTTTTGATATGCCAATTTATGGAGAGACACAATGTTTTTCCCTTTGCTAGAATTTCTAATTTTTTTTTCAAATAGGACTAAAATGTCAGCCTATCCTTCTCATATAGAAAAGAGTGTTTTTAGTAACTTTTAAAGCACTTCTCAATATAAAACTCTTGTTAATGACTGATAGTTTATTTACTTATCGATTAACTGATTGATTCAACTGACTGATTGACTGAGATAGGGTTTCACTCTATCTCCCAGGTGGGAGTGTATTGGTGCCGTCACTGCTCACTGCAGCTTCAGCCTCCCCAGCTCAGGTGATCCTGCCACCTCAGCTTCCCAAGTAGTTGGGACCACAGGCACCCACTGATTTTTTGTATTTCTCATAGAGATAGCCTGCTGCCCAGGCTGGTCTTGAACTCCTAGACTCAAGTGATTCTCCCGCCTCTGCCTCCCAAAGTACTGGGATTACAGGCATGAACCATTGCGCTCAGCCTGACAGTTTATTTTTCAGTTCTGAAACGAGTTCAGTTTAGACCTTACTTTTTTCTTCAGGAAATTATACCAGCGCTTTCCTACAGATGTCCAAATGTCCATTGGACTACTTTTTATTTTAACTTTGGTATAAAGGAAATAGAATGAAAGAAAACAAAAATAAAATTTAAAAAATTAAAAGTTTAAATTTTATTTTAAAAATCAGAGGAGAGAAATTTATCCTCTGATCCCTTGGCTTATATTCTTTGACTTTGGATTATATGTATGTGCCTGATCCCTCTTTCAGTGTTAAGTATTGCAAACTAATATGTCAGCTGTGTAGCCTAGTAGACAGATGAAATTATTTAGAGTAATTTTCCTCAGACCTCTTTCTTTCTTAAAAATGTTTTATTAAGGTATATTTAATACTGAGAAATTATATATATTTAAAATGCACAATTTGGTGATTTGATATACATATACATTGTGAAATAATCACCACAAACAAATTAACATATTCATAACCTCAGATAGTTACCACACTTTACTTTTTCTATTCTGGTCTATCTGTTCCATTCTTTTTTCTTTTTTTTTTTTATGGTAACATCACTTAAGATCTACCCCACATTGTTATATATTAAATCTTCAGAACTACTTAGTCTTGTGTAACTGAAACTTGCATCCCTTGACCAATATCTCTTCATTTCTCCCTCCCCCCAGATCCTGGTAACCACTATACTATTCTCTGTCTCTATGAGCTTGACCATTTTGGATTCCACATATAAGCACAATATTATGCAACATTTGCCTTTCTGAATCTGGCTTACTTCATTTGGAATCATGTCTTCCAGGTTCATCTATGCTTTCATAAATGGCAGGATTGCCTTCTTTTATAAGGCTGAATAATATTCCATTGTATAAAAAATGTATAATATTCCAACATATAAAAATGTTGTATGTCCATTCTATCATATTTTCTTTATTCATTCATCTGACAATAGGCATTTAGGTTGCTTCCAGGTCTTGGCTATTATGAATAATGCTGCAGTGAAAATGGGGGGTGCAGATACCTCTCTGAGATATATATCTAGAAGTGGGATTGTTGATTTATGAGGTAGTTCTGTTTTTAACTTCTGTAGAAACTCTATACTTTTTTCATAATGACTGTATTAATTTACATCCCCACTAACAGTGTATAAGGATTCCTTTTGCCAACAGTTATCTTTTGTCTTTCTGATAATAGCCACTCTAACAGATGTGAGATGATAGCTCCTTGTGGTTTTGATTTGCATTTCTCTGATAATTAGTGTATTTGTATAATACAAATGTCAAAGTACTATCACAGAAGTACAGATAAAAGTATAGGTGGAATTGTGATACCCTTTTTAAGTGTATGATCATTGCTTTTAACTATGTAGTTGATTTAGTTAAGGTAATGCTAGCTGCTGTGACACATAGATGCAATCTGTGTCATAGTAGATGTTTTCATGACGCTCACAAAGAGTACAATCAGTGTAAGCATGTGGTGGTGTTTAGGATTCTGCTTTCTACACCGTTTAGGGTTCCAGGCTTCTTTAGCATTCATATTTCAAGGTCTTTGGGGCTTGACATCCAAGAGGAAGACAGAAAAAAAAGCATATGATAACATGGGTATTTTAGGGGTCAGACCTTGAAGTGGCATATATGCCACTAAATTCTTTTGAACAGGGCTATTCTTTTCTCCAGGATTCATATAGTGAAGTCCTGAACCCCAGTATCTCAGAATGTAATCTTATTTTTAAATAGCATTTATATATGTAATTATTAATAGTTAGGATGAGGTCACACTGGAGTAGGGTTGGCCCCTAATTTCATAGGTCTGGTATCTTTATAAAAACGGGAAATCTGGAGATAGATATATATACAGGAAAAGCACCAAGTGAACATGAATTCAGAGATCAAGGTGATGCATCTCCAAGCCAAGCAACAGCAAAGATTACCAGCAGCAACCAGCTAGGAGAGAAGCATGGAGCATTTCTCTCACATCTCTCAGAAGGAACCAACCCTGCCAACACCTTGATCTCAGATTTCTCCAAGGTGGATAACAGGAAGTCTCTTCCAATCACTGCAGCGGATGGATACTACAGGATCTTTAGGTGATGGAGTCTTCTTGATTAAGTCCAGAAAGGGGATTTCAGGTCATGTGAACTATAAGACAAACTGTTACCACCCTTACTTTTGGCCTTCCCCACCCATACAGAGTCAAGATTCAATCAGGAGTCGAATCACACCAGCCATTTTAAAGATGAGAATTCAATATGAAATGTTAATAACTAGTCTTTGAAGAACTAAGGGTCAAAAAACAATTCCTAAGGTGTTACAGAGCTAGCAACTGCGGGAAAAAGCTACCACCACTAGGGCTGAAGGGGTGAGGAGAAAAAAAATGAATTATTAAAATTTAGAAGCTTGGAGGAGAGGTTCTGTGATGTTGAAATTCAGAATTCAAAAAAGAGAAGCTGATCAGCTGATGCTGGCCCCCATGAATTGGAAGGAAGGGGCTCTGTAGGGTTAGGACCCTGACTTTTCAGAAAGGGGTATAATTCAGCTGGTAACAATAATTTGGAGAAATTGCAATGAAGCTTGTTTTGCAAGTATTGGAAAAATTGCAAACTTGATTAATCTGCTGTCGCTGGAATGGACTGCCATTTCCAGGGTAAAGAAGTGAGGCTGGAGTGGCACAGAAAGAAACAAGAAATGAGCAAGAAATATAGTGTCCCTTTCATCACTTCAAGCCTTTTTGTCTCCTGATAGTATCGTCTTTTGACTTAGCTTACCAGGGAACCAGTTGGCAAAGCAAAAACGTGGTTTGCAGAATCTCAGCAACAACATCACAAAACAGCATATAGGGAGAGGGTTGGAACCTGAAAGATAAGACACCCAGTTTTCAATGATGGAACAGACACAGGATAAGTGCAATAAAACTCCCTATTCAGAAAAGAGAATGTGAGACACAGAGTAGTCACTAGTCCATAACCAATGAGAGTTATTCAGAGTCAGCTGGGCAGGATGCCTGAAGACTTTCTTCTGTCAGAGTGGGTGAAATTCTTTAATTATAGCTCAGTTCAACAATCTGAGAGAAATTCGATTGCCCACTTGTGTTAGTGATCTGCAAGACCATCCCCAGCTTAGATGATTTGCTAGGAACATTCGCAGGACTCAGGATATAATCATACTCAGGATATAGTCAGCTATGATTTATTACAGTGAGATCATACAAAGCAAAATCAGCAAAATGTAAGGCACATGGGGTGACGTCTGGAGGAAACCAGGTGTAAGCTTCCAAGAGTTCTTTCCCAATGGATTCACACCAGACATGCTTAGTCCCCCCAGCAAGTTGTGGCGATCCATGTGAAGTGTTGTCTAGCAGGGAAGTTCATCTGAGATTAAATAGCTGGGTTGTTAATGTGGGCTGGTCATGGAGGCACCCACTGCCTAGCACATACCAAAATTACAGTCTCCCTGAAGGAAAGCAAAACCATATGGTTTCATGAATATTTTAGGCACAGCGAGCCATTCTTATCAGGAAATGGTGAGAACCCTCCTCATAACTGTTCCCAGACACCAGGCAAGGGCCAAAATTTCAGTCAGGACTTGCTAAAGGTGGCAATCTCAGCTCTGCTATGTTAACTCTTTCTGCATACTATTGCTCTTTGAGACTCATTTTCTACTCTAGAGTTATCATATGTAAAAGTTTCCTAAAGGTTTTTCCATTGCATATCCATATTTCCAGCCTCTCCCAAAACAATTTCCTTACATCTCATCACTTAGCCATTTGGCAGAGTCACATACGTTAGGTTTTTGTTTGGCAGTACCTTCCCTCTTTGACTTTTTAAACCAAGTTTTGTGTTGGTTTAGGTTTTGTCAAGAAAACAGAAACAACTTAAAAGTGTTCAAGTGGGAAAGTATATTTATAGGACAACAGTTAATGCAGTAAGGTAGATGCCCACAAATCCATAATAAAGGAAGGACAACTGAGTCAGAAAGTCCTCTTCTAGACCGTGGGGTCATATCTAGTTTGCAAGGAGCCCAGAAGTTGCAGGAACCACTGGAAGCACCAGTGATGCTCAAGGCTGCCTCCACCACTAAGGTGGATAATTTTCTAGATAATACTTTTGCAAAACCTCCCATCTGTCAAAATCCCCATCTCTCTCAAGTACTACTGAAGAAGCAATAATTTCACAAAAGCTTCTCTTTTACCCTCAAAGTCCAAAGCAAGAGTCTCTCACTGTGGATTCCAATAGCAGGGTTTCTTGGAAATTTAGTTTCAATCATTTAGCTCCTGCAATACAGGCCCTACGAGGGAGAAAATTACAAGTTACCAAGACAATTCAAATAGTAGTTTTATTTTTAAGTATATGTGAATTCACTATACTTTTATCAACATATTTTTTTAAATGAAGTTTGTGTGGTATTAAAACTAACAGAATAAATGGCTTTTAAGAGTAATTAAAATCATCAACAAGTTAAGGGATACTTAACAGGTTGACAAATAAAACATAAAATTCTGATGATTATGAGGACATAAAAAGGTTTTATATCACACAAAATAAGATTAAAATACATCAATGTATTTCACAAAAAAAAATGGGTTCTGCATTATACAGCAACATATTAGTGGAACTACAGTTGTAAAATTAGCCCTAAAAATATTCATATTATAGTAATGGGAAATGGAGTTTGTATAAATGCAAAGTAGTAAGCAATTCATGGAAGGAGGTTTTTCATAATCTATTTCTAGTATAAAATGTTTTTAAAGATTCTTTCGCTTGGCTTTCAATTGATCATTATCTATTTCTATACTCTTTTTATCATCCTTGTAAAAAACAATTTAATATAATTTATGTGTATATAAAAGTTTCTACGAACTCTACATACACATTGACATTGAGTCAAGGTCCATTTGTCTATGTCAAGGAAACATTATTTTAATCTACTTTATTCAAATATCTAGGAATTGCGTAACACAGCTTCTCACCATCTTTAGCGAAAGGAGTGATTATTCCCTGTGCTGAGAGTTTTCCATTTGCCTATTCAAATGACCTTTGTATCTTCTCCTCCCTGTCTTGTGCCCTGGAAGGTGGACTTCCACAGACCACATCAATGGGTTTTCTTGCCCTTGGCTTCCAGTTGTATTTAGCCAATGGGAGGTACTCGTGGTAGCAGATGGGAATGTGTAAAAAAAGTCCACAGTATTTATTCCTCCAGGCAATTTGCCACAACTCCTGCCAAGCAGCCTTCTCCATATAATTTTTTTCTCCAGATTTCAGTAACTATTCTTTCCTCATGTTCTTCAGACCCATGGGTAATAACAGCTCCCCAGCAATGCTGTCCTTGGGGAATTGCACTATATCTTGCAGTATCTCTTCCATAAACCCTGTACACACCTTCATACTTCGTCCTTTCTATTAAACTGTCTTCTATTAGCAAGTTTCAATGTGTCATGTGTGTTCTTCTAGGGCTTAGATTAATATAATGTCCTTTGCAAGCTATGCTATGGAAAGAATTGCTATGACTAATAAAAAATATGCTAATAAACTGGACTCCAGCAGGTTTCTAGATTTGTGATTTAACTGGCCTCTCTGAGAATATCTGGCCTTGAAGTCAAGTCTGCAATATAGCTATATCTAAAATGCAATTAATTCATTTCTAATCTACCAATAAATACTTTCTAATCTCTTACTATGCATGCTGTCATATGTTTGGTGCTAACAGGAGTAAAACAGTACAAGGCATGACCACAGACTTCAAGGTGCTTTCTCTAACTTTGTTTTGAGATGCAGTTTAGCTCTTATTGCCCAGGCTGGAGTGCAATGGTGCAACCTCAGCTCACGGCAACCTCCACCTCCTGGGTTCAAGCGATTCTCCTGCCTCAGCCTCCCAAGTACCTGGGATTACAGGCGCACGCCACCACGCCTGGCTAATTTTGTATTTTTAGTAGAGATGAGGTTTCTCCATGTTGGTCAGGCTGGTTTCGAACTCCTGACCTCAGGTGATCCGCCCGCCTCAGCCTCCCAAAATGCTGGGATTACAGGTGTGAGCCACCACTCCCGGCTGGTGCTTTCTCTCTTAACTGAGTGTTCTATAGACCTTTTCTTAAAATCTTTATCTGTCACCAGTCTAATGAGCCATATTATATATAATAATTAAATTTAATGTACTAATTACATAGTTATATTATTATAAGTAATAATATAATAAAATTATATAATAACTCATTTATGTTTTTTCTATATAGTAAATTAGTGATTAGAACAGCACATTTATTCCTCCTACCTTTCTTCAGAATAATAGTAAGCTAACATGTCCATTCTGGAAGAGGAAAAGCATGGGAAGGGAAGCAGATATGATATTTTATTATTTAAAATTGTACTGTGACACTTTTCTACCTCTTTCTAAGGCGGAGTGGAGCATAAACTGAGGGGGAAAAAGAGTTAAATATTGTTCTACATGGGTTTTTATAGTGATCTCCCCTAAGTTTTCTTTTAATACCTAGGAATAGATTTATCTGTCTTTTCTAGATGTAAACTAACTAGTTTAGTTATAAAATTCAAGTTTATTGAGTAACATTCCATTAGGCATGAACTTGAATGTTCAGTCACAAAATTCAAACATGAATAGCTATTGTTTCAGTGGATTTCTAAACCAATGACTTATTTTCAGAAGAAAAGATGGGACAAACCTTCAGGCTAAAAACTTAACTTTGGAGTTGTTCATTTTCTTCCTTTCTTTCCTATAATTTATGCTACTGCCACTCCACCATATCCAGTCACTCACCAAATTTTTTGAGTTATTACCTCCACAGTATTATATTCATTAATCAAGAAAATGTTTACCAAGTGATATGCTCTTGCAGGTGCTTGAGAAACATTCGTGAACAAAACACAGCTCTTTGCACTTATAGAACAAGTATTCCGAAGAGAGAGATAGACAATAAACAATGGACATGGCAAATAACTATATTATCCAGTACATTGGGAGGTGAAATGTGCCATGAAAAATGACAAAGTAGAAAAAGAGAGGCAGGACTTCCCTGGGTAGTACGGGGTCACAGGAGGTCTTAGTGAGATGATGGCATTCAAGCAAAGGTGTAAGAAGGTGAAGGTGTTAGCTATCTGTGCATTTCAGGCACATGGAGTGGCCACAGCAATGACCCAAAGGTTGGAATATGCTTGGCACATTCAAAGGACAGCAAGAACGGCTGAAGCATGGAAGGCTTCAGAGGGTGAACAAAGTGAAAAGAGTAAGAAATTAGGCCAGAGAGATAATGGAATCAGATTATATAGGATGTTAGATGTCAGTTAAAGGAGGTGGTAAGAAATGGGTGAGTTCTGCATATGTTTCCAGGCTAGAGCTGACAGAATTTACTGATAGATTGGATATGGGACTTAAGAAAAGGAGAAGTTAGTGATGATTGCCAGGATTCAGCCTGAGGAACTGAAAGCATGAACTTGTCATCCACTGAGATGGGGAGACTGCAGATGGAAGAAGCTTGGAAGCAAAAGTTAAAAAGTTCAGTCTCACACATATTTAGTTTAGATGCTTACTTACCTCCTCCTTCATTTGACTTCCCGTGAATCTACAAAATCAAGTGGTAAGAACCAATATTCATTGAATATTTAGTAAGTTTTAGTTTCATTTCATCTTCAAAATAATCATGCCCATTTTGCAGGTACAGAAACCAAAGAATGACACCTAGCATTTTGCATTGTATATCCTGTCCTCTGGTTGTAGACTTCTTCAAAAACCCCAAAGCACACTTATTTCTTCTTCCGTGGGATAGATTGTTACTCTTCATAATATCTGTGGTCCCTACCTGTAGGAGGAGTACGTATCTGTGTCACATTTGGTACCTATCACTTTCATAGGTACCTTGTATCTCATTAACCATAGCCAGTTGTTTGCCAAACCCTATCAGGTTTTCATGGCTAATGAAATATGAGTGAAAGTAGTAGGTACCAGTTCTGAGCAGAAGCTTTAAAGCCATTACTCTCCCTCTTCCCTCTTCCAAGAGATCTGCAATGTACCAGATCAGCTTGAATTTCAGAATAAAGATGAAACTGAACGTAGCTGACGCATATCCTGATGAACATGTGGTATGAGTAAATAATGACCTTTTTTGTTTGTGAGCCATTAAAAAATTGAAGTAATTGGTTACGACAGCATAAGTTAACCTAAATTGTCTGATATGTTTCTGTAATCCTTGTATTACTTCCATTTATTTATTTATTAATATCACCTTCTTTGTTTCAATTTATATTATACATAATTTACATACAGTGAAATTCTCACTTTTAATACACAATCATGTGATTTTTGACAAACACATGTACTTATGTAACCATAGTTACAGTCAAGATACAGAATAATTCCATCACCCCCCAAAATTCTCCCACACCCCTTTCTAATAAGCCTCTCCCCACCCCTAGACTCTGGTAACCATAGATCTGTTTCTGTCCCTGTTGTTTTTCCTTTTCCAGAATGTAATCACATAAGTAGTCAAAAAAGGAGAATTGTATAATAGATAGCTTTTCCCATTACTTCTTTTTCAATTATTTGGCTTCAAAGATACCTTAAGTTTCTCCTTCTTTTTTTTTGGAAACACACATTCTTATTTTTTACTTTTATAAATTCAGGGGCTACAGATGAAGGTTTGTTACATGGATATATTGTGTACTGGTGAGGTTTGGACTTCTAGTATAGCCATCACCTAAGTAGTGAACATTGTAGCCAATAGGTAATTTCTCAACCCTCACCCTTCTCCAGTTTCTTCCCTTTTGGAGTCCACAGTGTCTATTATTTCTTTCTATATGTCCATGTGATTCCACTGTTTAGATCCCACTTATAAGAGAGAACATGCAGTAATTGACTTGGGAGTTTTCTAGGTATAACATCATGTCATCAGCCAACACAGACAGTGATTGGGTGACAGTGATGGTGGATTAGGTTTGGCAATTCTCCAATCCGCAGGTCCCTACATGGCTCTCTGGATGGCAGGCATGCACCCTAGAGGGTCTGGACCAGGGCTGGATCAACAGACATCTCAGCTCCCTGGGCTTCAAGTGCTGGCTATGATAGGGAGGGGCAGGCTGGCCCAGAGGCCGCCAGCAGAATGCTCAGATGGCTGCAGGCTGAATGCTCAGGCAGCTGCAGAACCCTCAAGTGGCAGCAGCCTGGGACAGACCACAGGCCTTTACTGGCTAGGCTCTTAGGAGGGTTCCAGGCAACAGCTGAAATAATCAAGTGGGGGTAGGGTGGCTGCGCTGCAGGCCTGTCACCTGGGAATATCAGCGGGAGCGGTGGAGGCAGGCAGCTGTGCCCATGCCTCCCTCTCACAGGAGCAGACAGTATCTTTTGTCTGGCATGGCGTGATGTCCAGTCTCCTTGCTACCTTCCTGGTTTGGCAGTGGTGGCAGCGGCTGTGATGATGGTAGCAGGATGCCCAGGGCAGATCACAGGCCTCTGCAGTCTGGGCTCTCACAAAAGCACTGGGTTATAGCCAGAATGGCCCCTGTAGAAGGCAGGTTCCCCTAGCAGGAGCAGCAGAGGCAAGCAACTGTGAGGCACACAGTTGGCTTGCTACTCTACATCGTGACAGTGGCAGTGGTATCTGTCTTCAGGGCATGCAAAAGTGCCTGCCTACCCCCCACCCTGAGATCCCTCCCTTGCAAGGTGGCAGCAGCTCTCATAGGTCTGCAGCTGTTCGGGCATCAAAGGCCTGTGGGATGACATATACATGGGCTCAGGCAAAGCCTCTGCATGATCTCCAGGCAGCTCCCTGTGTTAGACTGGAGGCCCAGGAGCGTCCAAGAGGCTCCTGGATTCTGAAAGTCCATGGTGGGAGCGTGGAGGGCTCATTTACTCCTTCCCTGTGTCAGGGAGCTTCTTCCCACTCTATGCAGATCCCAGATCAGCAGGCTGTCTGGCTTCATTCTGCTTTTTGTGATTCCTTTAACTTCTCTGATGAATTCCAGTGTCCTTTCAGGCTATCTCTTCAAACTGCGAGTATTTACTCATTATTTTGATTCATCTCCGTGGAAGAGACATCCACTAGCTGCTTCTAGTCATCCATCTTGAGTAAGTACCACAATATTATATTCTTTAGGAAGGAATTAATGTGGTTTATAAAGACACATAAAATAAAGAAGGGAGCCCAATTTAAACTTGAGGCTAATTAATGGAAACAAAGCTGGCAGCCAAAAGAGTTGAACAAAAGTTGAAGCAAAAATACATGCTTATACTTGACACAGCCACTGGAGCAGGCCACAAATATAGCTGTAAATTTTCCAGTAACTAAAAAAGGGACTTTTTCAAAAATCATTTTGCAGTTTAAAGTGTTTTTGAGATTAAAAACCCACCAATTACTGATGGAATGGATAAGTATTTATGGTATTTGGATCTGACAGAAGTTTTTTCCACAGAAAGTCGTCTTAAGATAAGTAACAACATGTGTTCTAGGCTAATTTTAAAAAGCATACGAGTTACCTGCATCGTGTAAAAATACATTATTTGGGGATGAAGTAAAATTTGTAATGTAACTTTTACATTACATTACAACCTACCATGTTGTTTTCTAAATTGTAAATCCTACCTCTCTAACATAAATAAGAGTACTATGGGGCAGGGAATGGGGGTCTGAGCCAGGATTTCACATCTCTTACTAATCCTAATACCTTGTAAATACCTTCAATACAGGACTATTTAGAAATGATTTGTTGATAAGGAGAATATTAAAGGCAGGGAAATGAAGAAAAGGATCTACTCATGAACATGTTAGAGAAAATAGGTCCTTAACATTTTTCAGGGACAAAGTGCTATAAGAAGAAAGTGGGTGAGCGCTGTTAAGCTCAAATACTAATAATGATTTTAGAGTTGGCAAGCTTCTCTTTCTTTTTTCTCCAACTTGGAAAAAAATGTCTTCAACGCTGTGACTTTATAGGACAAAATGTAGAAGCCTAATTGCCTTTAAAACACTGGGTTTTGTTTACTTTTAACTACAAATTATGTAAGTACCCATTGTAGAGAATTTGGAAAATATGGAAATGTACACAAAGGAAAATAACAAGCATCTAAAATTCTAAAACCTACAGATCTCCACTGATACCACTTTCAAAAGGTGACACTTCTTATATTCCAAGCTAATTTTTTTCTTTCTCTTTTTTCTTTTTTCTTTTTTTTTCTTTTTTTGAGATGGAGTCTTACTCTGTTGCCCAGGTTGGAGTACAGTGGAGCATTCTCGGCTCACTGCAACCTCCACCTCCCAGGCTCAAGCGATTCTCCTGCCTCAGCCTCTGCAGTAGCTAGGAGTACAGGCACGCACCGTCACACCCGGCTAATTTTTGTATTTATTTTCTTTTAGTAGACATGGAGTTTCACCATGTTGGCCAGGCTGGTCTTGAACTCCTGGCCTCAGGTGATCCGCCCACCTCGGCCTCCCAAAGTGCTGGGATTACAGGTGTGAGCCACTGCATCCAGCCTAAACTTTCTTCTTAAAAAGATGTGGTAATTTATTCTTTCTAGTAGTGTTGAGGGTACTGCTTTAATCAGACCAGTATTATCACATTTATGCATTCAATAAATTCAATAATATTATTCTTAAAATCTGTTGATTTGACAGGTGAAAGGATATCTTGCTTTAAACCTAATTTCCTTCGTTAGAAAGGTTGGGCTTTTAGAAATTAATCATTTAGTATATGTACTTTTTTTAGATCTGTTGCAAATATTTTTGTATCCTTATTTGTTGTTTAACTTTTAAAACTTTTCAAACTATTGACGGACCTGGATACTACTTTAGATAATTCAATGCCAGAGTTTACCATCATACTACCAATAATATCATGTAATTATGTTGAGAAAAGTCTCAAACTCAATATGCATGTTATCTTGTAAGATTTACTCTAAAGAAATAGTTACATTAACAATTTGATGTTTACGCTTTTGCATTGGTGACAGAATAACAAAAAATTTAGCTTATCATCTAACTTTCATTTAATTACTTATAATATAAATAAACATTACTTCCTTGCTGTTTTGTTTGGCAAAGTTAATAGCTTTCTTGTATTCCTTGAAAAAAATTGTTATTCGTTTACCATCATCATTATGATGAAAATTTCAGCAGATAATTAATGACTTTTTTGTGGTAACAAATATGATACTAAAAGAAACCATCTGGGAAAACTGCCACCATCCTCATTCAGCCATTTAAACTGAAATTATAATTTTAATAAGCCTTAAAATTATCCATTTGGCTGCAGAGGAAATAAACCATACCTCACTTGCTATTCCTTTACGGCTGATGAACTCACTATTATGTAGGCAAGAAAGAGCACATCATTTGTCTCTGGCATACAGATTGATGCATGTAGATTTCAAGGAGACTTGAAATAGATTTAAACTATTCAAAAGTATCAGTAAAACTGAAAGAAGAATCTTTTCTGATGTGTGACCCTTCTAATCAATTGGTGACACTTCTGATCTTTAGTGACACACAAAACACACACACACACACAATAAACATAAACCAAATAAAAAATATAATTTCTGAAGATATGAATTACTTTTTAAAGAAATTGAATAAGTCTTAGCCTTTGGAGAAAAAGCTAACATTGAAAATTATCTTGGTTTCTGAATTAACTCATTAATTATAATACATAATCTTATTTGCACCACTGACTCACTGTCTGACTTTGGACAAATCAAACAAACTCTTTGGGCTTTAGTTTTCTGATCTTTAAAATGAAAGCATCATATTAGATGATCTCTCAGATTCCTTGCTACTTTGGGATTGATCTACCACAGGCCCTTTGTGGTTTGCAATGACCTAGTTTTATTATTCTGCTGTGGTACAGAGCGTCTACATGGGCACAGCTGAATGACACTAATTAGCAATTGGCATGGCAAGATTACCATTTTTTTAAAAAATTTCTGTTGGCCTCTCACTGAAAATTGAAAATTAAATTAACTATTTCATTGTAACTTTCTTAGAGGGGGGTAGGGTGGAAATTAACAAGATAATGAGACAAATGCATGTGTAAAGTGCCTGGGACTTTCTATGATGTAGGTATTCACTAAATGGTACCTATTATCATCATTAATAATGACTACTTAGAGTGCTGAGGAAACTTCCTGGTTATTCTTCAAATTCTCACATGGAATATATGAATCATTTCTTTATAAATTAACTGTTTGCTATGTTCAAATGGTGGACTATGCGCTTTAGATTGCTCTGGAAAAAAGATGAGGATAATGCTTATTCCTTCCACATATTTCTTTTGCCATACTTCATAATAACCGTTCACCAGCTGTTTATAAACAATATTTGTTTGTGTCAAAAAACTCAACATGGTATTTGAACTCCAAGATTTCCTGGATTTGTTTGAATGTTTGATGTGTTCAACATGTTTATGAAACATGAAGTCATCCATGTCGATGCACATGTTGAACAATTTTGTAGGTGAATTTATGCAATAGGTTAGTACTCTAGTGCCTATATAAATTAAGCAGTAAGATTACAGTCAGGAAATGCCAACTAGTTCTGGTTTTTCTTTCTTTCTTCTTAGAAGACTTGTCCAAAATTATTTCACAATCAGTTTTAAAACTTTGAAGCTGCACTTCCATTTCATGTTTTGAAAGAAAGAAATTTAAAGTGTATTTCATTGAGTTAAAATAAATTACATTCTTCACATACTAGCTCACCAGGTAATCTTACATGGTCTTTCAGGGACTTTCCTAATGTGGATGAACATGTACACAGTTATAGATAAAGAATTTCACATAGGATGGGAAGAATAGATTACCATAGAAAAATGTAGCAGGTGTATTCTCAAGAACCCAGCATTGTTTTTCACTATCTTCTCCCCTGCTGTATTCCTGACCATTCTTTTGTGGGCTTTGAGAAGGAATTGTTTTATGACCAAGTGTCTTGGCCCATTGCAACATATCTGTAATTCCAGTGGTGGGCAGAAGCAATCTGGGCTAAGTGAAGAGTCACTAAAATAAATCCATCACAGATGATCAGTGTTGCTGTATTTGACGTCGTTGGTTGAAAGGTAGAGGATGGAAGAATAATTGAAAAACTAAGGGCTACAGCCTTCCATGAGAAAGTGTGTATGATGTAATCCCCAAAAGAAGCATACACATTTCTATTCCTTCCCCTCACCACAATCAGTTTAGATGATTAATCATTGTATTTTCATTTTTAATTAGAAACTTTTAAATATTAATTATAAATGTAGCTTGTGAATGAGAAGAATGTCAGAATTCTATTCCTTATCCCACATCCATTCCAAGGCCAAACTTCAATTCCCAATAGAACTTTTTGTGGCCTCTTTTAACTAAATCCTTTTCTAATGATTTGAGTTTTGTGCATGGAAAGCACAGTAATACATTTCTATCCTTTGCAATAAATTTATCATAAACATCAAGAGTTTTAGAAACATGGACAGAAAATTGGATTTCGCGGGATTCTGTGGCTACTATCTTTAAAAAAAAAAAATCAAATTAAACGAGTTACCTGAGAAAACAAAACTGATTCTTCAGCTCTATTCAACCTTACAGAGGCACACAAATACACACACTAGCAGAACATATAAAAGTCTTCAGCATTACCTTATATTTAATTTTTGAAATAAGTATTGGCCTTGCCCTTCCAAGAAATTTTTAAGATATTGTGGCTTGGCTGAGAATCTATATGACCTTTGTGCCACAGTGTGCTGAGGAATGCCGTAACACTGTTAACATCGATCTTTTTTTCTGCAAATGTTCTATCAGCTTCCTTCTGAGGCTTTCTCTTGCTTGTGGGCAGGGTTAGGACAAGCTACTGTACTTGAAAATCTGTAATGTTTGCTATCTATAGCAATTAATAAATGATTTTCCTCGTTCAGTTGTTAGTCCTTATACCATTAATCAAAAAAGGCCAGATGTTCTGTTTGTTCTCCAATACAGTATAATAAATGATAGGACACATAAAAACAGAAAAGAAGAAATTTCATTTGATGGAATGAGAGAAACAGTATAGAGTTCCCAATCATTTCAAAATGATTCCTGGCCATAGATTTTAAAAGTGTTTCAATAACATTTTCTGATATAACACACATGGAAATACAATAAATATCTCTTTAAGATTTTTCCTATTATGCACTGTGTGAAAATTAAGAAACTTGTGTATTTTATCTCATTTCATTGTCAGCCAACCTACATTGACCAGCAGGGAAAACTATAGGTAAATTATAAGATAAGTAAGTATTTGTTTTATAACCTTTGATCTTCCCTGTTTATGCTTGTTACTATCTTAGGTGTCTCTACCCCATCCACCCAGTATTTTATCCACCTTTTCCTTATCATAGATTTAGAATCTCAGTTACCATATGTAGTTCCAACCAGATTTCCCTTGAAGTCCTGGATCCATTTCTTTAACATAAATTTAAATCTATTATGCATTAAGAATCCCGACAGCCCAGTCATGAAGTCCCAGCATGAAGTTAAAATCAGGAAAGGGTCCATTAATGGGAAGCAAAATGAGAAATTTGCCGGCCAGATGTTAAAAGCTGAATCTTTTCTAAATAGCTTCATTATTTACTTTCAAAGGTATATTTCTCAGAATGTCAGACACATTTTTAATCGGTGATTCTGCTCTTTGAAGGCAGGAACAGTGTCTGCTTTTCCTTTGCATACAGCATAATGCATTGTAGGAAGTGGGATTTCTAAAAATATTGTAAGTGTATGTTCATGAATTGATGCATAATTTTAAAAAATTAAAATTAATTTTAGTGTCATAAATATGCTATTTTTGGAATATGGACTATTTGAGTTACTTCTATTCTTCTTATTTTGTGAAAATATGATGAGGTGAATATATTTGTTAAACATATTTAAGCAGCTCCTTTGTTGCAGGAAAGTGCTAAGTACTAGAGACATTCTAAGGTATAAGCATTCGAGATACACCAGTATACCAGACAAATGTGGCTGCTGGCTTCATTGAATATACACACTTTAAAAAAATTGTTTAAAAGGCAACACTGAAGACTAATTCACTTCTATAATCAAACATACACATTACTTTAACATCTAAAGTGTATTCGTGTCTATCTTTGAATTTCACTCTTTCTCTTTTATTTACCCTTTATATTTCTAGACTAATATGCACAGAAGATTTAAAATTTCTTTGCCTTTTTGGAACTATTAATATTACTTTACTATAGATATTTAATGCCACGTTTGTGCAACATAGTGAGACACCAGGGCTGCATGGCATTATACATTCTGTTTCCCTACTTGTCACCTTTTATCTGACATAATATAAGTTTTTTTCCTTGTGAAACCAAAATTTATTGGGAGGAACATTTTACTTTTTCATATAGAGTGCAAAGAATCACTCTCCATTGTCCTAGTATTTTCTTCTCTATAATGATCCTTCTGGATAAAAGGAGAGACTTGTGCTTATTGATGTAACTCCACCCTTTTCTAAAAAATATATAATTTGCTGCCTTCCCTCTCAAAGACCTATGGTTAAAAACTATAAATGAGCTAATGTACCAGAAATTACTTTATAAACTAGGAAATACAGTGAATTTTCTGGTTATTACTCACTTGAAATTAACCCTGCCTTGAATCTGGCCTAAGTATGAAGGGTTATGAAGCATATGCATTGCATAATCACATTTTTGTGAAATATTCATAGAGAGAGCAAGAGCAAGAGAAAACAGCCGGGGGTGATGGCTCACATCTGTAATCCCAGCACTTTGGGAGGCCGAGGCAGGTGGATCACTTTAGGCCAGGAGTTTGAGACCAGCCTGGCCAGCATGGTGAAACCCCATCTCTACTAAAAATACAATAATTAGCTGAGCATGGTGGTGCATGCTTGTAATCCCAGCTACTCTGCAGGCTGAGGCAGGAGAATTGCTTGAACCCTGGAGGCAGAGGTTGCAGTGAGCCGAGATTGAGCCACTGCGCTCTAGCCTGGGTGACAGAACAAAACTGTGTCTCCAAAAAAAAAAAAAAAAGAGGGAGAGAAAGAGAAAAACAAGAAAAAGTGAAAAAGCGGGAGGACAAGATGAAGCAATAATTTAACAGTTTATTTCTAGTTGGTCAAATTAGAAAGACTTTTATTTTCTTCTTTATACTTTTCTGTATTTTCTAATTTTCAAAATTGAAAAAATATAGAAAAGAAAAGAAATGAACCTTCAGATATTTCTGCCTTTGCAATCTCTGCAGACTCCAGTCATTACGCCTGTTCAGATAGGTGGACACTTGCATTATGTTATTTGAAGATAGCTAGGGATGCCCCCTGTGTAAAAAAACACCACCCAAATCATATTTTATATTCATCTGCCTGTCAGTACTTTAAAATTCAAATGCTCTCGGAAGGGGTCATTATGTCACAAAAATTTTTTTAATGGATCGCATTTTCAGATCATATTTTTTAGTAATATAAAAATGGACTGGAAATTTGTATGAAATAAGGCCCTTGTTAAATACATGCTTCTGGTTATTAATTAGCTTGGAAAATACCCTAAAATTCTCAGCTTTGGTTCCTTCCTCAAATGTATGAGATCAGTAAGATTCTCTCAGGCTGTAAAAGTTAGTACTGTAATCCTATGACTGTCCCAGAGTGCTGCACGTGTGATTCCTTTTCACAATCCATTCACTGTCAGTCACCTATTTGGCTTACCCACATCTGACATCTCCAGACCAGGTTCCTTGGAGTGAGAAAAAGTGGGGGAAGAGACAGAGAAGAGGGAATGAAATACCATTTCCTTGTATGCCTCGCAATTCCATGAGAAATGGCATTATTTTCAAGAAAAAAAAATTGGGAATCAGAGAACTAGTACATTGTTTTAAGTTAGTATGACTAACAATTAGCTGAGTTGGGGATAGAAACCTGGTGTGCCTGTGGCCGAAGTCCCTTACCTTCCTACCTCTCAGAAAAAAATCATAACAGACATAATTCTGGCAGGAAGCTGCACCCAAGTCAGTTTTCTTTCCATGCTGCTGGGCCGTGTGTCAGTTGTAAAATTCCAGCCCGTGTCCTGCAGTTTCCATGGATCCCCTGACAGCTGCCTCTATTATCAGTAATTTTCACAATACTGTTGTTTTCTTTTTCATTTCCTTCAGATCTCCCAAGATGATGCCAAGTAGAGTATACTAAGACTGGTGTCCAAAAACTAGAATCTTAGAGATTTGGGATAATTAACTGCCTGGATACTTCCAGGAAAAAACATCTGCTAGAGTTTAGAATCAAGGTCTTACGTGACCAGGTATATATTTTGTAAATTTCTTTCTTGAGAACCTATTCCTTTATGCTTCTCCCAACCCCAGAAGTTCAACAAGTGTGAGCTTGACAAGGCAAAGCTGATAGTTTTATATCACAAAGAACTTGTGTTGCTTTTTAAGATGTGGATTTATGTTTTTGTTTTGTTTTGTGTAGTTGCAAGCAACAAAATCTGACCTGGCTACCATAAGGAAAAGGAGATTTATTGTAAGGCTATCATGTGTGTGTTGGGGTTGTGGTGGTGTTAGGGTAGGTGGGTCATAGACTCAACAAGAAGCTGAGGCCCAGGTTTAGAAACATCTGGGAATCAAGGGGGCTCTAGACCAATCAGCCACAAGAAGTACTGTGAGAGTCCCCTAGCAAGAGCAGTCAGTCTGACCAGCCTAGCATCCCACACGGCTCCTAAAAAAAAAAAAAAAAAAAAAAAAACCCATCTCCAACAGTCCTATGTCCTTGCACCATTCACTCAAGATTCAAAGTCCCAAAGAGTGGGACTTTGAGTTGAGCAAACTTAACTCAGCAGCAGGCAGAGAGAAGACAGATTAGTCCCTTAGGATTTTAGCATGAAACTAACAATATGGTATCTTCATGATTAGCCCCAGTTGGGAATTTCAAAGTAGAGTTCAAAGGTGCAACTATGGATCCTGGACAGATAAAAATAAAAAATTATACATTGTTCTCTATAGATAGTTTAACAAGACAAATAGGTTATAGACAAATGCTGAAGAAGGGATTCTAGTTTTATTTTGTTCTCATATTTCTGTAGAATTAAATTTTTTATTTTACATGTTCTTTGCAAAAAAGACTCTTAGAAATTGTCAGAGAACTACAGAGCTGGTTCTTCTTTGGATTGCAGTAGGTACAAATCCCTAGTGATTTATGAAATGATCTGAAACAAAGCAGTCTCAGATTTACCTACAGGTAGATGCAATTACGACTTGAGAATGACTGGATTTTATTTTGCTTAAGTAGAACAGTGACATCTAGTGCCTGCAAAATTATGTCACTGGATCTGAAGGAAGATAAGAATAGACATGTTTTAGGTTGATTAGAGAGAAATGAGGGAACATATATTAGTTATATCTGCAGGATTGGTCTCTTATAATACCCCTTTTAGGTTCCCACGAGTGCCACATTAGTGACTGCAACTTCTTCCTAGCTGTTCTCCTTAACTCTGGCCTTGCTGCATGCCGATATGTTATTCCTGTTTACAATTTTTCAAGGAATTATTATATTCTATTTTCCCCAACAATTCTGTTTCTCATTATTTCCCAAAACGTATGCTCAGTTTTTGTCAAACACGATTTCTTCACTTTCAAAAGCAAATCAGACTATTTTTATCTCATTGTCAATGATTAATAAAGTTTTTGATAGATGTCTTGAAATTTTGGCTTTGTATAATTTTTGAATGTTTTTTGCATAAATATTGATAGTTTTTAGAATTTTGGGTTTTGATAGGTTTATTGTAATTTTTGTTTCTATATTATAATAAATCAAGTATTCCATGAGATAAAAAATAGTCATGTGACATTTATGTTTACTTAAAAATACTATTTAGGTGAAACAAAATTCTAATTTGCCTAATATTTAATCTATTTATGTAATAAATTCATTTAATATTTATATAAAATATATCACAAATTATCTGTAAAAGATACAACTAGAATAGATTATTGAAGATAATTAACACAAGGCCTTAATTTACAGGTGAGGATATGAGAGCTTAGATAAATTGAATAATATGTATATATATGTAACATTAAATATACATACTGAGAATATATTTAAAAATAAATTAAGGCTGTTTACAAAACTTCATGCAATATAAAATACATTTTGTTAGTCATGAGATAACATTGAAATATTTTATATGTTTATATGTTTATTTACATATAAAATGTTCCAGATTTAAAAATCATTGCATCTGATTGCTTTCATTTGATCTTTATACCGATGCTGCAAAGTGATTTTATGCCCATTTTATAAATTTATTTTTAATGTACTTATTAAACATTGTTTATGTTTCTGGCATTCTGTTACGTGCTGGGAATACAAAGGTATCAGTTGGCTCTATCTTTTAACATCTTTTACATTTTTTTTTTCCCCCATTTGGTATAGTAGGAGAAACTGAAGCTGACGAAGTTAAGTCATAAGACGAAAATCACACAATACTAGGCAGAGATCCAGCAAGGGAACCAAAATCTTTAGTCTCAAAGTCCAGAATTATTTCCATATTATTTTGCTATTTTTGTTTTAATTTATTCAGAGTTATCCAATGACAATACAAATAGACTTGGAAGGAAAGAATAGTTCTCATTCATGAGAAAATGATTTTCCTATTTAATTTCCTGAAACAGAATATAAAAGTAACTTAGCTTTATCATTTTTAAACTTAGGTTAATTTATCGATGTTTAATGGGAGATAGGTTATCATTTTCCTCCAAGAAATATAATTTGTAGTCTAGTGAACACTCTTCTGGTTGTTAAGTAGAGAGATTTGTGCTTTCTTGGGTAACTCTTTTATTCCTCCAATACCATATTACCATTCCTTCCCAAAATTATCTGTCTTATAAACCACATAGTTCATTAGCTGCTACTATTGTTTTCCCTTAGTTATTTCTTTTCATTTCTCCTTCTTTATATTGTATGGTCTACATTATACTACTCAGTGTTACTCAATGCTTTGTGCTCTGTGCACCATAGGCACCTACGACATCAAGAAGAGAAAATTTTGCAAAAATAAAAGATTCAAAAGGCAATCACCTACTTTAAAATAACAATTGCAACATTTTTGATCCCTAATTTTTTTTTTGTAATATACATGTAAAAAAGTTATCACTTTCTTAAAAGAGATATGATTTCACAGTTTAAGGGTCCAGTAATTTCAATGAAAAGTAGTGAATGGATTATGCAATCAAAACCCTTTTCTAGGCCAGATGTGGTGGCACTCATCTGTAATCCTGGCATTTTGAGAGTTGGAGGTGGGAGGATCCCTGGAAGCCAGGAGTTCATGACCAGCCTGGGTAACATAGTGAGACCCTATCTCCAAAAAGAACCCCAGAAATTTTCTGTAATTAAAATGGGAAGACTTTTCTTCTAGACCACTCATTACTATTAGATTAGAATTGTTAAATGTGTATTTTTGAAGGGAAGATAGCAAATTTAACTAATGAGGATACAAAGAGAATACCTAATTCAGCACAAAGACAGAACCCAAAAAGTTCATATGGTATGTTGGGATATAAGGGATACTCTAGATATAAATGCCAAGATGAATCAAGTTTCACAAAAGATGCGTCAGGTTTATTTGAACCAGGAGTGGCTGAGTAAGCAGCTGAACCTGTTGGTTGATTTGTTGGTTGGTTTCTGTCCAAGAAACTCAACAATTATGTCAAAGCAAAATTGTGTTTTTTGGCAAGTGTATAAACTTTCATATAGAAATCAACGTAAGTATGTATTTGTACATTCTAGCCACCATCCCTGTGTCTTCTCTCCATTGCTGCTTCTGTCACCCTGGATTGTATTCCTGTTGGTCTGTTACAACAGCTTCCAAATTGACTTCTTTCCTTTCAATTCAGCTTTCCAATCCAATTTACATACTGCTGCTAATTTCAACTTTCTTAAGCATTGTTTTAGTAATTTCATTTCATGCCTCTGTAAGTAAAATCTCTGTTAAGAGCTAACAAGTTAAATATTTCTTAAAATTTAAGTTATATTTTGCAGCTATTTTATCTCCTTAACTCAATTCGAAAGACATATTGGAGTTGTCATTTTTTATAGCTAAAATTGACAATTGTAACACTTAACAATTGTTCCTAAGATTTTCTAGATTTGTTTTGTTAATGGTACAGTACAAAATGCAGGGGTCTAATTTACCTTTCTGTCTGCCCAGGATGCCTGGCTCTCTTGGATACAGGCAACACCCAATAAATGCTGATTTAAATTAAACAAAAAAAGCCAGTAATCCCGGGTGTGGTGGCTCATGCCTGTAATTCCAGCACTTTGGGAGGCCGAGAGAGGAAGATCTCTCGAGTTCAGGAGTTCAAGACCAGCTGGCCAACAGGGTGAAACCTTGTCTCTACTAAAAATATAAAAATTAGCCAGACTTGGTGGTGTGTGCCTATAATCCCAGCTACTTGGGAGGCTGAGGCAGGAGAATCGCTTGGAAGTTGAGTTTGCAGTGAGTCAAGATCACGCTACTGCACTCCAGCCTGGACAATAGAGCAAAATCTGTCAAAAAAAAAAAAAAAGAAAAGAAAAAAAAAAGCAAGTGGGATCTGAACACTTTGAGTTGTAAATCCCCCTCGAGGCAATGGTTACATAGCAAACAACCATGGCACCTTGGACATGGGTTCAGGGTACCTTGAGGGAGGAGGGAGTTAGACGCCTCTGATTTAAAGGGTAATAAAAGGAATAGGTGAGAGAATAAAGTGTTCTTGTCCTGCTCTTTCCCATACCACTGAGTCAAGTCCCTTTTTTCAAAAATCTTAGAATGGGGAACTTCAAATAGGAGAAATTTATTTCAGTATAATGAAAACATGAACATATTAAGTGAGGTTTATGAATACACACTCTACTTGGTATTATGGAATCAATAAAATGAAAAAAGAGCTTAGAATTTAGAGCAGTAGCCATATTTTATCTATAGTATATTTGTAGTGTGTATGTACCTGTATATTTAGGAAAAAAAATCTGTATTTCTCTATCAGCCTATGTTGTGGCTGAAAGTTAGCTTCCAACTTACAAAGGTAATGAAGAAAAAGTAATTCTCACCAAACGGTTGGTGGAAATCCTCTTTTCTTTGAAATTGTATCTCTCATATATTGTGTGGCGCTATATATATATATATATATATGTATATATATGTATATATATATATGGCACAATATAATTTGAAGTCTTACATTTTATGGGACAATTTTAAAGAGGGAGGTGAATAGGATTGGTAAAAGCAGTCAGTAGGTAGATGCTATCTATATACATGAAAAGTGATTATCTACTCCAGTGGTTTGTATTGTTTTAAATAGGTGACCACTTATCATAAGGCCTACTTTGTGACAGAGAACAGTTTCATATATATACAGGAAGAGAAAGAGAAAGTCAGGGAATCTAACAATCCTACAAGGACTACCCTAACCACATTTTAAGCTAGGAAATTGAGATATAGAGAATAGAGAGGTTTGGTCAATTTCCACAAGTTATACATTTGGTAAGAGGGGAAGTCAAAATTAGAATCTGGACGGCCAGTTTCCAGATTTTTTCTTTTTTGTTTTTTTTGGAGACGGAGTCCCACTCTGTCGCCTAGGCTGGAGTGCAGTGGCACAATCTCAGTTCACTGCAACCTGTGCCTCCCAGGTTCAAGCAATTCTCCTGCCTCAGCCTCCTGAGCAGCTGGGATTACAGGCGCATGCTGCCACGCTCAGCTAATTTTTTGTATTTTAGTAGAGACAGGGTTTCACTGTGTTGCTCAGGCTTGTCGCGAACTCCTGAACTCAGGCAATCTGCCTGCCTCGGTCTCCCAAAGTGCTCCAGAGGCTACACTCCCTTTCAAAAACGAAATGAATTTTCCCATGGAATTGCATTGTGTTAGGAAGAAAGGATTAACATGAACAGGATGCTAAGAACTTTGCATGTATTTGTGCATTCTAGCCACCATCCCTGTGTCTTCTCTCCATTGCTGCTTCTGTCACCCTGGATTGTATTACTGTTGGTCTATTACAATAGCTTCCAAATTGACTTCTTTCCTTTCAATTCAGCCTTCCAATCCAATCTACATACTGCTGCTAATTTCAACTTTCTTAAGCATTGTTTTAGTAATTTCATTTCATGCCTCTGTTAACAACCCCTCAGTGGTTCCCATTTCCTACTCTATTAAGGATAATATCCTAAATGCAGGAAAACTTTCAGCAATCTGATCCCAAATCCTGTGCTGCTGCTTCTTATGGTACTTCCAGATATAGTCTCTGTTGTGTCCCACACAGGGTACCTTGATGGTTACTGGACCAAATTCAGCCCATATATTTGTTTCACTACATGTTGATTTTTAAAGACAAATTTCCAACATTAACAAAGGATGTTCGACATAAAAATCCTGATTTCCAGCCCTCATGTAAAATTGAAGGTCATCCAAGGTTCATGCTGTTGATAAATCCTGCTCTTTTTGCCTTCAACAGATGTACTCACTTCCTCCTTTGAACACTTAATTAACTTATTAGTTTCTCCCTTAGGGTATTTATCATAGCCTATCTTTGGTTAGTCACTTGTTTATCCCACTACAGAATTGTAATCTATTTTGGAAGTAGAAGATATTTTATATTTTTCAGTGTTTCCCTTATCGCACCGTGAATACCCACTGCCTCTCTGGGTTCCTGGTAGATTCAGTTTGCAATAATGCTTATTGACTATTTAATTTCTTTCTATGTCCCGTGTAGAGCAAAACTTAAGAACATCTGAGCACTAGTACTTTTCATTCCCTTTGCAGTTTGGTGTTATAGATTGTTGACTTCAGAACAAGAGATCAATTACTGTAGCCACTGTCCTGCTAGCTATGGCCTCAAAATACATGATTCAACGAGCATCACCTACATGATGGACTATTTACAGTACTGCTATGGTTAAATGTGGTAATTGAATCAACATTTTTGTGGGGGAAAATTAAAGGAGATTTAAGGAGAAAACTTGTATTTATAAGAAAGACCTTCGTGAGACAAATATTATAAGGAACACTTGGGCTTTGTTAGTACTCAGTGGGTTGTTTGACAAATAGTCAAGACCACGATAACCATTTAAAATATATAAAATGATATCATAAAAGGTAGTAGCTGCATGTTAAAAATAGATTTAGGATCTTGGGAAGAATACCAAAGCCTTTTTTATTCAGTATAATTTAGAGACATTAAAATGAAATATTCACACTGGGATTTTGAAGAGGATAAGAAAAGAAGCTATTTCTTTAAGAGGCACAATATAACAATAACAAGAAAGTACTACCCAGTTATATACCCTTGTTATATAAAATAACAAGGAAATACTACCCTGCACTTGCTCTCTGCTCATGAAACTTAAATCTATTTCATGGGGACTTGAGTGACAGGAGTGAAGATAACTTCCAACAATGTGCAGGTAAGGGAAGAGATAGGAATTGGAAACAGGTCAGGAAATATATTGTCCTTATGAGGTGTGTTTCCGAAACTAAGTTGATGACGTTTGCTTATGCGTTCCTTTGATCAGGGAGGAAAGGATCAACTGATCTTTCACTCTCTCCCTTCCTTTCTTCCTTTCTCCCTTTCTTCCTTCATCAATCTTCCTCTCTCCCTAATTTTTTCCTAAATAAACTACAAGAAAAAGAGAAATCTTGAAGAAAAATCACAAAGCATGTTAATTTAACCTAACATCGTGTATAGGATTTTTAGTTTGCAGTTCTTGAAATGGCAGTGGCTTTGATGTAGGAAATCATTTGAGGTGGCATTATTTGTATTTATTGAATGCTTATTAAGTGTCAGGCCATGTTCTTAGTGCTATATATGAGTTAGTGGAAAACACACTGATCTTGCACTTCCCTTTGCCAGATATGCTTCTACATGTGTCACAGATAATAACTCATTTACACCTCATAGCAACTCTATGAGGTAGGTTTGTTATTATCATGCTCATTTTATATATTTAAAAAATGAAGCACAGGGAGATTGAGAATATGGACAAATTCATACCAGTAGGTACCAGAACCAGGATTCACACTCAGGCAACCAGGCTAAGGATGCCTCGCTTTTAACCACTCTGTTACGTTGCTATCTCTGATAAAACTTGACTCATGTAGGTTACAGTTATTATTCCAAATTTCAAGTGAAAAAATCAAGGCCCAGAGAGCTTAAATAATTTGCAGAATATTTCACATTTATTAAGATGTGCTTTGCACTGAACTTACTGTCAAAAGATCAGATTTGCATGCCTACTGTACCACTTGCTAGCTTTGTTAATTAACTTCTTTCAACTTTAGCAATCAGTAATAATACATAATTCATAAGATATGTGTCTTAAATACAATGATCACTTGATAACCTGTGGGTAGCACAGAAATCTTACCGTAAGAAAGTATTGTAAGTCACATGGCCCAAGATACATAGGCAAGTGCAGGAATTCACCACTATCATTGGCAAAAGGTTAACATTTAGTTTTCATCAAAATTATAATGTGTAGGACTTGAAAAAGAAAAATGATTAACAGTTATTCAACCATGATTTGAAAATGGTCTTTCAAAATATGATAGAATACATAAAGAAAAACAAAGGTGGTTGATTCAAATACATAAAATTTAAGTTGCATAATTTTTTATGTATACAAATATGTATGTATTTGTGTGTGTATACATTTAAAAGCTGAGAAAATGTTTACAACATATATGAGAAATCAGTAAAACACAAACATCAAAAAAATCAAAGATTATATAAAAAGGATGTTTTAAAAATACCAATAAGAATATGAAAAAATGTCCAACTTTATTAGTAATCAAATTAAATGTAAGCATATAATTCATCTCAAATTTTAAAAAATAGTTAAAATATGTTAATATATAGCATTGGCATAGTAGAGTAGAAATGAGGGCTTCCAGGTATGGCTGGTAGGTATAATATTAATATGTATTTCCAAAAAAAACACATTAGCAGATCATATCAAAGTCTTCAAAATATGCATGTGTTTGACTCAGCAATTCTACTGCTAGGAATATATCTGATAGTATAATTTGCGCAAAGATTTAGTTACAAGAATGATCATACCAGCACTGTCTATAATATCAGCTCCCATTAGTTCAAGTTCTTTGGTTATGCTTCAAATAAACCAATCTTCACTACATTAAGCAGGAAATAAATATATTTGAAAGATATTGAGAAGTTTACAGCATTGACAGGAAGGCTAATGAACCTGGCATGGAAAGAAAAACAAGGTATCACTGGGAGTTGAGTAGCAGAAACAACTCAGTCTTATCAAGGCCCTACAGCTGCTAGAATAAACACACTACAGTAAGATATTTTATTCTGTTTTCCTATTGTGATACTAAAAATGTAAAAGAACAAAAAACAAAAAAACTCTCTGATTCAGAGGTTGTATGGGCAGGACTCTTCATTTATACTCTCAATAAGCTTATAAAACTTGGGGGAGAAGGAATTATACAAAAGACAATATGCGGGCTGTTACAAAAAGAAGACAGAGTTGATGGGTGATAGCCAAAAGGCAAGTATCCATTTCACATCCTTAATATCTAAGGACCTGAGGTCATGGTTAAATATATGATGATAGTCCATACAATGGAATTATGTTGAAAACAATACTGTAAGTATTATTCATTAACAGAAAAATATATATTTGGGGACAGGTTAGAATATAGCTTGTGGAAACGAACAAAGACTCCTCTTCCTGCATATTTCTCCTCTTTCTAGTTCTCCGTGAAGAGGTCCTTCACATCCCTTCTAAGTGTGATTCCTAGGTATTTTATTCTCTTTGAAGCAATGTGAATGGGAGTTCACTCATGATTTAGTTCTCTGTTTGTCTGTTACTGGTGTATAAGAATGCTTGTGATTTTTTCACATTGATTTTGTATCCTGAGACTTTGCTGAAGTTGCTTATCAGCTTAAGGAGATTTTGGGCTGAGACGTTGGGGTTTTCTAAATATACAGTCATGTCATCTTCAAACAGGGACAATTTGACTTCCTCTTTTCCTAGCTGAATACCTTTTATTTCTTTCTCCTGCCTGATTGCCTTGGCCAGAACTTCCAACACTATGTTGAATAGGAGTGGTGAGAGAGGGCATCCCTGTCTTGTGCCAGTTTTCAAAGGCAATGCTTCCATCTTTTGCCCATTCAGTATGATATTGGCTGTGGGTTTGTCATAAATAGCTCTTACTATTTTGAGATACGTCCAATCGATACCTAAATTATTGACAGTTTTTAGCATGAAGGGCTGTTTTCTGCATCTATTGAGATAATCATGTGTTTTTTGTCTTTGGTTCTATTTATATGCTGGATTATGTTTATTGATTTGCATATGTTGAACCAGCCTTGCATCCCAGGGATGAAGCCCACTTGATCATGGTGGATAAGCTTTTTGATGTGCTGCTGGATTCGGTTTGCCAGTATTTTATTGAGGATTTTTGCATCAGTGTTCATCAGGGATATTGGTCTAAAATTCTCTTTTTTTGTTGTGTCTCTGCCAGGCTTTGGTATCAGGATGATGCTGGCCTCATAAAATGAGTTCAGGAGGATTCCCTCTTTTTCTATTGATTGGAGTAGTTTCAGAAGGAATGGTACCAGCTCCTCCTTGTACCTCCGGTAGAATTCGACTGTGAATCCATCTGGTCCTGGACTTCTTTTGGTTGGTAGGCTATTAATTATTTTTGTGGACATGGATTCTCCAGGCTGGTCTCAAACTCCTGACCTCAGATGATTCTCTCACCTCAGCCTCACAAATCACTGCCATTACAGGCATAAGCCACCGTGCCTGGCTGTTATTTTTATTTTTTGTAGGGATGGGGTCTTGCTATGTAGTCCCGGCTGGTCTTGAACTTCTGACCCTCAAGCACTCCTCCCACCTCAGCCTCCCAAGTAGCTGGGATTATAGGTGTCAGCCAGGTTCCAAGATGGCCGAATAGGAACAGCTCCAGTCTACAGCTCCCAGCATGAGCGACGCAGAAGACGGGTGATTTCTGCATTTCCAACTGAGGAACACAGCTCCTTGCCAGCAATGGAACAAAGCTGGATGGAGAATGACTTTGACAAGTTAAGAGGAGAAGGCTTCAGACGATCAAACTTCTCCGAGCTAAAGGAGGAAGTTCGAACCCATCGCAAAGAAGCTAAAAACCTTGAAGAAAGATTAGACGACTGGCTAACTAGAATAACTAGTGTAAAGAAGTCCTTAAATGAGCTGATGGAGCTGAAAACCATGGCACGAGGACTACGTGATGAATGCAAAAGCTTCAGTAGCCAATTCAATCAACTGGAAGAAAAGGTATCAGTGATTGAAGATCGAATGAATGAAATGAAGTGAGAAGAGAAGTTTAGAGAAAAAAGAGTAAAAAGGAATGAACAAAGCCTCCAAGAAATATGGGACTATATGAAAAGACCAAATCTACATCTGATTGGTGTACCTGAAAGTGATGGGGAGAATGGAACCAAGTTGGAAAACAGTCTGCAGGATATTGTCCAGGAGAACTTCCCCAACCTAGCAAGGCAGGCCAACATTAAAATTCAGGAAATACAGAGAATGCCACAAAGATACTCCTCGAGAAGAGCAACTCCAAGACACATAATTGTCAGATTCATCAAAGTTGAAATAAAGGAAAAAATGTTAAGGGCAGCCAGAGAGACAGGTCGGGTTACGCACAAAGGGAAGCCCATCAGACTAACAGTGGATCTCTCAGCAGAAACTCTCCAAGCCAGAAGAGAGTGGGGGTCAATATTCAACATTCTTAAAGAAAAGAATTTTCAACCCAGAATTTCATATCCAGCCAAACTAAGCTTCACAGGTGAAGGAGAAATAAAATCCTTTACAGACAAGCAAATGCTGAGAGATTTTGTCACCACCAGGCCTGCCCTACAAGAGTTCCTGAAGGAAGCACTAAGCATGGAAAGGAACAACCAGTACCAGCCACTACAAAAACATACCAAATTGTAAAGACCATCGATGCTAGGAAGAAACTTCATCAACTAACGAGCAAAATTAACCAGCTAACATCATAATGATGGAATCAAATTCACACATAACAATATTAACATTAAATGTAAATGGCCTAACTGCTGCAGTTAAAAGACACAGACTGTCAAATTGGCAAATAAAGAGTCAAGACCCATCAGTGTGCTGTATTCAGGAAACCCATCTCACATGCAGAGACACACATAGGCTCAAAATAAAGGGATGGAGGAAGATCTACCAAACAAATGGAAAACAAAAAAGTCAGGGGTTGCAATCCTAGCCTCTGATAAAACAGACTTTAAATCAACAAAGATCAAAAGAGACAAAGAAGGCCATTACATAATGGTAAAGGGATCAATTCAACAAGAAGAGCTAACTATCCTAAATATATATGCACCCAATACAGGAGCACCCAGATTCATAAAGCAAGTCCTTAGAGGCCTACAAAGAGACTTAGACTCCCACACAATAATAATGGGAGACTTTTACATCCCACTGTCAACATTAGACAGATCAATGAGACAGAAAGTTAACAAGGATATCCAGAATTGAACTCAGCTCTGCACCAAGTGGACCTAATTGACATCTACAGAACTCTCCACCCCAAATCAACAGAATATACATTCTTCTCAGCACATCACACTTATTCCGAAATTGACCACATAGTTGGAAGTAAAGCACTCCTCAGCAAATGTAAAAGAACAGAAATTGTAACAAACTGTCTCTCAGACCACAGTGCAATCAAACTAGAACTCAGGATTAAGAAACTCACTCAAAACCACTCAACTACATGGAAACTGAACAACCTGCTCCTGAATGACTACTGGGTACATAACGAAATGAAGGCAGAATAAAGATGTTCTTTGAAACCAAGGAGGACAAAGACACAACATACCAGAATCGCTGGGACACATTTAAAGCAGTGTGTAGAGGGAAATTTATAGCACTAAATGCCCACAAGAAAAAGCAGGAAAGATCTAAAATTGACACCCTAACATCACAATTAAAAGAACTAGAGAAGCAAGAGCAAACACATTAAAGCTAGCAGAAGGCAAGAAATAACTAAGATCAGAGCAAAACTGAAGGAGATAGAGACACAAAAGAAACCTTCAAAAAAATCAATGAATCCAGGAGCTGGTTTTTTGAAAAGATCAACAAAATTGATAGACCGCTAGCAAGACTAATAAAGAAGGAAAGAGAGAAGAATCAAATAGACACAATAAAAAATGATAAAGGGGATATCACCACCAATCCCACAGAAATACAAACTACCTTCAGAGAATACTATAAACACCTCTACACAAATAAACTAGAAAATCTAGAAGAAATGGATAAATTCCTTGACACATACACCCTCCCAAGAATAATATGCATCTTAATTCATGTAGTGGCCATTCAGAAGAGTGAGACAAGTGGACAATGAAGGACAAGTGGAGACAGTAAAGAGTTGAGGAGGGAAGATAAAGATCAACACCTCAAAGCCCAATCCTCTATTTTCTGCCCTGTTGATAAATTGTCTTTCATTCAGCATCTAGCCCTCACAAAATCCCTGGATCTTAAGAAATTTACTCTTTTTAAATATTAAAATATTTTAAGGTATATAAAGTACAAAAGTATCCAAACACCTTACTCAATAAAATCAATATTATTTATTTGTAAGAAGAATTTATATTTGAAAAGTATAATGCTTTATACCCATAAATGCTATTTTTCCTAGTTTACTTTTTTTTTTTTTTTTTTACTTCACATACTGGGTCTTTTGTCATAGGAAAGTCTTAAAAGTCTTATTTTTTCAAATCTGGCATTTCTCTACTTCATGATTTCTAGCTCTGGTGTCATGATTAGAAAAAAATTTAATTCCTAGAATGGCAAAAATAGTATATGTCTTGTTCTATTATTTTAAAGATTTAAAACTTTTTATCTTTGAATCTTCGTGGAATTTATTATGTTGAAAGGTAGTACTTTAAATCTTTTTTATATGAATATTCCAAGTCCTGATAGCATATGCAATATTCAATGATTTGTCCTTTCCTCATAGTTTTTGACTCTCCACTTTGTTTTATTGTCATATTTTTACATTATTGTCCTATTGCTACTTTTAATAACTATTTTAATATGATGTAATATACTTGGACAAATCTGTTAATAATGCTATTATAATTTAATGATGTCTTCTTTTCAACTTTTAGCAAAGCTTTAGTGTTCTTCTTATAGACTCTTTCAGATTGCTTATTCATTCCCAGGCTTCGTATATTGCTGATTCATTGCTACTGTGATAGCAACTTTTATATTCTGTATTTTAACTTGTTATTACTGATATTAGGAAAATATTTACATGCAAACACATATGTATGGGATTTTGTATGTTGATTAATTGATTTTGAATATCTTATTAGACTTTCTTATTGCTTCAGAAAGGTTTTCAGTTCATTTTTGGAATTTCTCAATAAAAAATATGTCCAAAACAATAATAGTTTTGTCCCATCCTTTACAAAATATTCCTTTTGGGTTTTTCTTCTTTCTTATTATATTGTTTAGAATCCTCAAAATAATTTTATTGCCACAAAAATATTTTTGTAATACCTGATATGCTTCTCTTATTCTTTAATAATTTTGTATTAATATAATGCCTTTAATGCATTATTTAATACTAAATATTAATCAGTATAACCTTATTATTATTGAGAATGATCATTGTTAATCATATTAAGGCAATTTTCTTCTATTCTTACTTTACCACAAGCTTTTCCAAAAAGTCAAGAACAAATATTAAATTTCTATTAATATCCCAATAATTCAGCGAATCAAAGAAAACGATTGAAATGGATTGCCAAAAAGATTTAAATGTTTTAAATTTCCTTTGCTGTGCTTCTTTAGAAGATTATTTTACTCTCCAGACAGCAGCTTTGACTAAAGTTTATGAAGTTACCACACATAGATTCTCAGTATGCTAGAACAGATAGTTTGCTCTCACATGTACAAGCATAGCAAATTTGCCTAACAAGAGTTTTAGGGTCGACGTGTTTTTGTTTGGGTCTGTAAAGATCCCTCCCACTATCCTCTCTTTTCCATTGCAGCATCATTCAAAAGAGCCAAGATACGGAAGCAACTGAAGTGCTCATCAACAGGTGAGTGGATTTTTAACAAGTAGTATATGTACATGATGGAATATTATTTGGCCTTAGAAATGAAAGAAATTCTGTCATTTGTGACCACATGGATGAATCTAGAGGACATTATGCTATGTGAAATAAGCCAGGCACAGAAAGACAAATATCACATGATCTCACTTCTGTGTGGAATCTAAAAAAGTCAAACTCTTAGAGAAGTGGAAAACAGAATAGTGGTTACGAGAAGCAGAGGGGAGGGGAGGAGAGTGCATGGTGAAAGAGATGTTGGTCAAAGGTACAAAGATTAGTTAGACATGAGGAATAAGTTCTGGTGATCTGTATAGCATGGTGACTATAGTGAATAATGTACTGTCGATTTCAAAATTACTATAAAAGAATGGATTTTTAATATTCTCACTATAGGGAAATGATAAGTGTGTGAGGTGATGGATGTATTAGCCTGATTCCATCCTTCCACAAATGCATACATGTATCAAAAGATCACATTGTACTCCATAAATATATATATTTATTATTTGTCAACCAAAAAGAAAATAAAAAAATTTAACAACACAATATTTCTGCTTTGTAACCAGTTGAATAAGCTGTATAATATTTTATTATCTTTCTGGTGGTTTATTTGGTGTAGGATTGAAGCAATACGGCTTGGACATCTAATCATTCAGTCCCATCCTCATTAGTAAACAAATCAAGCACAATGGCTTTGGTTGGAGAAGGTTCACAGGTATGTGTCTGCCTGTGACCAGGTGTTAGAAGCATCGTTTCTGGTACTTCTTGTTCTCTGATAGTTAAAAATGAAACAAAAAAAAATCATAATGGCTCAAGTTTAAGAAATACTCTTTTATCTCTCTTCCTAGATTTTTTAAGTCCTGTGTTAAATAGTTTCTAAAAGGGAATTCATGCTGAATTGCTGTCTCATAATTATAATAGATACACATTCTCAAATCTGTTTTTTTCATTTTAAGGGTAGATTTCTCAAAACCCATACACATATAGCTTTAGGAATGCCTGGTGTACAGCAGCCCACTTAAGAATTTGGCTCATTACGTCACAATGTAATGATGAACAATGTTGCATTTTACCCATTAATTGTTCATAAGTGTTAATCATTCCAACTAGATTTTTGTTTATAAACCTAAGCCATTGTGAAGACTCAGTAAAAGCAAATTCCCTGTAAGACCTAGGAATGCAGAGCAGAGAACAGTTGTCCAGAGACAAGAATTACAGATTTTTAACGATCCCCAAGGGGTTTTAGAGATTATCTTCATCCTTTCATGTTACAGATGAAGATGGATGGCCTTACTGATTAATTATGCTCTAAATAGGAATTTTGCTTCAAATGTCTTTTCTTATTCAAATGCTAATGTCAATAATTGAAAATTGTCAAAGGTTATCAAATATACATAACAATTGATATACCAACAGATTATTATGATTTACTGATGGACAGTGATTCTCCTCACATGTCATGTAGAACAATATAGGAAAATTGGTTCTTATAGATCAAATAGTAATAATCATAGAAGGCTTCTCTTTGCTTTAACTTTCAGTGCATAACTTTCAGTGAAAATAAACCAGATAAGAGTCATTTCACTATTTACTCTAAAACCTGTTTTCTATATAAACTTCAGAAAAAACTTGCCTCTGTCACTTTAAAGATTCATATTTGGAAAGAAGTATTTGGTTTCATGTTACGAAAAGGTATTAGGTTACCTTTTTGAATTATCAAAGTGATTTACTTATAAAATTAAATTGACATAGTATAACAAATTTTTCTTCTAGAAACGAAATTTGTAAAAAAAAGATGGAATAGCATTTTCCATTTCCTATTAATCTAAAAAATCTGCATTTAGAATCCTAAATTCATTTTTTGGTCTCTTATTACTGATCCTTCTGATTTCTCAATAAACCTAAAATATAAACCTTATGTGGAGGAAAGCAAAGGAGGTCATATTTTGGGCCTTAACATGGAAAGTTGGGAACAAATCAAAGTTTTCTCATTAAAATTAAGTCTACATTAGAAGGGTTGCCTACAAAATAAGAATAGAACCCTATATAGCCATTGCAGGAAAACAAAAGAAGGGATTTGTTTATAATAATGATAAAATTTGTTACAAAAACAGAAAAATACAAATAGAAGTTACCTACAATTAACATGAAAAAAAATTGACAGAGTGGATGGGTATCATCAACAAGGCCATTATCACCAGCAGTTATTAATTGGGGAAATAAAGCTACACATATGGTGATTTTATCTTACCAAGTCTTGCAACCCAGTTGCAAGAGAGTTCCAACCCAGTTGGAAAGAGAGAACTTACATGTAAATAACAGAAGAAATAATGATTTCTAAGTTAAGCAAATTATTCTGTAGTCTTTTTTTCTAAACTATGTGTTGCTGCAACCAAATAATTTTTCCTTCATCTAACAACAATATTAAAATGTCTACTGAATTGTTTTTCCTGAAGACCTTGTTTCCCGAACATTGGTGGCGAGCTGAAATAAATTATCTATCAAAATTTAGCTCATTTTATACTGTGTTGGAAGAAAGTTAAATAATTTCAGAGAAAAAGCTTATTTTTCAAAAGAAAAAATTATAGCTTAAAATACACATACTAAATTGGTTGGATCACAAGGGAGGAAATGCAGTGTTTTATACATCTGAATTCTTAAGTATTTAGCTGTGCTCAGTTTTACTGAGCGGTTGCCCTATTCTTAACACACACTAAGAAAGCATCAAGGCTGTTTGAGATAATTACATAGTATAGGCATACCTCATTTTATTGCACTTTGAGGATTGCTTTTTATAAATTGAATGTCTGTGGTGACCCTGCATGGAACAAGTCTATCAATGCGATTTTTCCAACAGCAGGTATTCACTTTGTGTCTCTGGGTGACATTTTGCTAATTCTCATGATATTTCAATATTTTTCATTGTTATTATATCAGTTATGGCAATCTGTGATCAGTGATCTTTAATGTTACTATTGATTGTTTTGGGGTAACTCTACAATGGCATCTAAGTGTTCAAGACAGGAAGATTTGCATGTCTCTGACTTGAAATCACAAGATAGAAATAATTAACCTTAGTGGAGAAAGGCACATAAAAAGCAAGATAGACCAAAAGCTAGGCCTTGTGTGCCAAACAGTTAACCAACTTGTGAATGCAAAGGAACAATTCTTGAAGAAAATTAAAAGTGCTACTCTAGTGAACATACAAATAATAAGTAAGTAAAAGAGCTCTATTGCTGATCTAGAGAAAGTTTTAATGGTTTGGGTAGAAGATCAAATCAGCCACAACATTCACTTAAGCCAAAGGCTAATCGAGAGCAAGGCCCTAACTCTCTTCAATTCCATGAAGGCTGAGAGAGATGAGGAAGCTGCTGAAGAAAAGTAGGAAGCTAGCAGACATTGGTTCATGAGGTTAAAGGAAAGAAGCTGTCTCCATAACATAAAAATGCAAGGTGAAGCAGCAAATATTGATGTCGAAGCTGCAACAAATGATCTAGGAGATCTAGCTAAGATCATTGGTGAAGGTGGTTACACTAAAAAACACATTTTCAATGAATACAAAACAGTCTTCTATTGGAAAGTGATGCCATCTGGGACTTTCATAGCTAGAGAGGAGAAATCAATGCCTGGCTTCAAAGCTTCACAAGAAAGACTGACTCTCTCATTAGGGGATAATGCAGCTGGTGACTTTAAGTTGAAGCCAGTGCTCATTTATCATTCTGAAGAATCCTAGGACCTTCAATAATTATGCTAAATCTGCTACCTGGGCTCTATAAATGTAACAGCAAAGCCTGGATGGCAGACATATCTGTTGACAGCATGATTTATTGAATATTTTAAGCCCACTGTTGAGAACTCCTGCTCAGGAAAAACAAAGATTCCTTTTGAAGTATCACTGCACATTGACAATGCACCTAATCACCCAAGAGCTCAGATGAAGACGTACAAGGAGAATAATGTTATTTTCATGCGTCATAACACAACATCCATTCTGAAGCTTATAGATCAAGGAGAAATTTTGACTTCCAAGTTTTGTTCTTTAAAAAATACATTTTTTAAGGCTGTAGCTGCCATAGATAGTGATTCGTTCAATGGATCTGGGCAAAGTAAACTGACCTGAAATCAATTTTATCTAATATAAGTATAGATAATCTTTCTCTTTTTTGGCTTCCATTTTGTATGGCATATCTTTCTTCATCCCCTTATCTATTGTGTCTTTGTCTATTTGTGTCATTATAGGGGGATTGAGTTTCTTGTAGGTAGCACATAGTTGGGTCTTTTTAAAAAATCAATTCATTTGCTGTAGGTTTTTTGATTGGAGAATTTAGTTCATTTATATTCAATGTTATTATTGATAGGTAAGTGCTTACTACTGCCATTTTGTTATTTGTTTTCTGGTTCTTTCTTTCTCTCTTTCTTTCTTTCTTTCTTTCTTTCTTTCTTTCTTTCTTTCTTTCTTTCTTTCATCTCTTTCTTTCCCCTCCCTTCCTTCCTTCTTTCCTTCCTTCCTTCCTGTATTCCTTTGTATGTAAGTGATTTTTCTGATAGTATATTTTAATTTCTTGCTTTTTATTTTTTGTTGATCTACTATAGGTTTTTGCTTTATGGTTACCATAAGGCTTACAAATAACATCTTGTAACAAATTATTTCAAACTGATGATAACTTATCTCTGATCACAAAGAAAAGAAAAAAATAAGCAAAGAGAAAAGTAAAAACTTTACACTTTAACTCCATCCCACCCTGCTGAAAGACATACCATACTCATGAATTGGAAGATTCAATATTGTCAAAATGTTCATACTATCCAAAACAATTTAGAGATTCAGTGCAATCCTTATCAAAATACCAATGACAGTCTTCACAGAAATAGAATAAATAAATCTAAAATTTATGTGGAACCACAAAAGACTCAGAATAGCCAAGGCAGTACTGAGCAAAAAGAACAAGCTGGAGACATTACCTGGCTTCAAATTATACTACAAAGCTATAGTAACCATAACAGCATGGTACTGGCAGAATAACAGACACACAGACCAATGGATCAGAACAGACATCCCAGAAATGAATCCACACATTTACAACAAACTCATTTCGACAAAGGTGCCAAGACCATACATTGGAGAAAGACAGCCTCTTCAATAAATAGTGCTGGGAAAACTGAACATAAGGATACAGAAGAATGAAACTAGATTCCTATCACTCACATACAAACATCAAATACAAATTGATTAAAGACTTAAATCTAAGACCTTAAACTATGAAACTACTAGGAGAAAACATTGGGGAAACCCTCCAGGATATGGGTTTGGACAAAGATTTCTTGAGTAAGACCTAAAAAGCAAAGGCAACCAGAACAAAAACGGGCAAATGGAACCACACCAAGCTGAAAACCTTCTGCACAGCAAAGGATACAATCAACAAAGTGAAGTGACAACACCCAGAATGGGAGAACATATTTGCAAACTCACGCCTGTAATCCCAGCACTTTGGGAGGCCGAGATGGGTGGATCACAAGGTCAGGGGTTCGAGACCAGCCTGACCAACTGGTGAAACTCTGTCTCTACTAAAAATACAAAAATTAGCTGGGCATGGTGGTGGGCGCATGTAATCCCAGCTACTCAGGAGGCTGAGGCAGGAGAATTGCTTGAACCCGGGAGGCAGAAGTTGCAGTGACCCGAGATTGCGCCACTGCACTCCAGCCTGGGCGACAGAGCAAGACTCCGTCTCAAAAAAAAAAAAGAAAAAAGAAAATATTTGCAAACTACCCATCTGACAAGTAATTAATAACCAGAATGTACAAGGAGCTCAAGCAACTCACTAGGAAAAAAATCTCATTAAAAATAGGAAAAAGATTTGAATAGACATTTCTCAAAAGAAGACATACAAGTTGCCAACAGGTGCATGAAAAAATGTTCAACATCATTAATCATCAGAGAAATGCAAATCAAAACTACAATAAGATATCATCTCACCCCAGTTAAAATGGCTTTTATAAAAAAGATGGGCGATAGTGGAAGCCAGTGAGGATGTAGAGAAAGGGAAACCCTTGTACACCATTGGTGGGAATGTAAATTAGTACAGCCACTATGGAAAACAGTGTGGATGTTCCCCAAAAAATTAAAAATGGAACTACCATGCAGCAATCCCACCTCTGGCTATATATCCAAAAGAAAGGAAATCTGCATATTGAAGAGAGATCTGCACTCCTATGTATATTGCAGCACAATTCACAATAGCTATTGTATAGAAGCAACCTAAGTGTCCATCAGTGGATGAATGGATAATGTGATACATGTATACAATAGAACATTATCCAGTCGTTAAAAAGAATAAATTCCTGTTATTTGCAGCAACATGGATAGAACTGGAGGACATTATGTTTTATAAAACATAAAGTATAAAAGCCCAGAAAGATAAATATTGCACGTTCTCACTCATATGTGGGGGAAAAAAATTGAACTCATGGATATAGAGGGTAGAATGATGGTTATCTGAGGCTGGGATGGGTAGTGCAGAGGAGGGATACAGAGAAGATGGTTAACGTGTATACAAAAATACAGTTACAAGGAGTAGAATTTAGTGCTTGATAGAGCAACTATAGTTAACCATAATGTATTATATATTTCAAAATAACTAAGAGAATGGAATTGGAATATTCCTAACACAAAGAACTGATAAATGCTTAAGGTAATGTATATCCAATTACCCTGATTTAATCATTACACATTGTATACTTGTATCAAAATATCACATGTATCCCTAAATATATACAACTATTACATATCAATAATAACTAAAAATTAAAAAAATATAAATTAAAAAAATTAATTGTAAACTTTCTCGAAAGGATTACCATTCTAGATACTATTAAGAACAATCATGACTCATGAAAGAAGGTCAAAGTATCAACATTGAAGTTTGGAAGAAGTTGATTTCAGTTGTCATGGGGGACTTTGAGGGGTCAAGACTTTAGTGGAGGAAGTAACTGCAGATGGGGTGGAAATGACAAGAAAACCAGAATTTGAAGTAGAGCCTGGAGATGTGACTGAATTGCTATAATCTCATAATAAAACTTAAATAGATAAGGAGTTGCCTCTTATGGAAGAACAAAGAAAGTGGTTTCTTGAGATGGAATCTTCTTGTAGTGAAGATGGTATGAACATTGTTAAAATGACAGTAAGTGACTTAGAATATTACATAAGCTTAGTTGATAAAGTAGTGGTAGGGTTTAAGAGGATTGACTTCCATTTTGAAAGAAGTTCTTCTGTGGATAAAATGCTATCAAATAGCATTGCATGCTACAAAGAAATCTTTCCTGAAAGGAAGAGTCGATCAATGCAGCACATTTCATTGTTGTCTTATTTTAATAAATTGCAACAGCAACTTCAGCCTTCAGTAATCAGCAGCCTAATCAGTCAGCAGCCATGAACACCGAGGCAAGGCTGTCCATCAATAAAAAGATTATGACTCATTTAAAGTTCAGATGATTTCTAGCATTTTTTAGTAATAAAATATTTTTAAATTAAGGTTGTTTTTTAAACATAAAGCTATCACACTCTTGACTACATTATAATGTAAACATAAGCTTAGATGCATAAAAAAATCGTGTGACTTGCTTTATTGTGATATTCACTTTATTGAGGTGCTCTGGACCCAGACCCTCAGTGTCTCCAAGTTATACTTCACACTCAACTCTAATTAGTATACAGCTATTAAGTTTCATAGATTCCTATTTGCAATTCTATAGCTAAGGAGTATATTACAGTTTCAGGTTAAATCCCAATCATTGGGGGATTACAATTCAGTTATAAAATTTTTTTCTGAGACCTAAACTTGGTATACGACATCTTGGCTAGAGTAAAACATTAGTTGGTATTTTCATAACATCACTTACCTCTCACCATGAAAATTTATTTTGTAAAATAATAAAATATTTTTAGAACATATTCAAATTATACTTGTGGTTTCATGTTTGTTATTTCCTTGTTATCATTTGTTTGTGAACAAATGTGACCATTAAAATTTATTTTGTAAAATAATAAAACCATATTTTTAGAACATATTCAAATTATACTTGTGGTTTCATGTTTGTTATTTCCTTGTTATCATTTGTTTGTGAACAAATGTGACCATTGACTTTTTAAAAATTGTTTTTGAATGTATATTTAGATTATGTTATAAATTTTAACATCAAAACATTCAATTTTGTTTGCAATACTTAAGTATCAAGCTATAACATGTAAGTGCAACAAAATTTAAGGCAAAATTGAGTGCGAGGAAATAGCATATTTTATATAATCAAATATGTTTTTTCAACATGTATGCACTTGTGGTTTATGTAAACATGTATGTGTTGCTATTATTTTGTCCAAGATTCCTTATTGCTATGCCATTGCTATTGTCTACATTTGAGAAAATAAAATATATTTTTAGTTCAATTTTCAAAAGAATCAAACATTTGTGGCCTACATATTTTAATAGGGATATTCAAAAGAAGCAATTCTTAGGTCAATATCTATATTAAATACAAGAATATTTTAAAATAAGAAAATTTACAGACAATTTATCTAAGGTATTATTCAGTCTAAAAAAATAAATAAATAAAATAAGAAAATTTACAGACAATATATCTAAGGTATTATTCCATCTATATTACAGTTTAATATGTAATTTGTGGGTAATATGCTTTTTCTTTCCTTCTTTCTCACTTTCTTTTTTTTTTTTTTTTTGAGACAGGGTTTCATTCTGTCACCCAGGCTGGAGTGCAGTGGCACAATCTCAGCTCACTGCAACCTCTCCCTCCCAGGCTCAAGTGATCCTCCCTCCTCAGCCTCCCTAGTAGCTGGGACTACAGGTGCACGCTACCACGCCCAGGTAATTTTTGTATTTTTTGTAGAGACGGGGTTTTGCCATGTTGCCCAGTCTGGTCTTCTTCAACTCCTGGATTCAAGCAACCTGCCCACCTCAGCCTCCCAAAGTGTTAGGATTACAGGCGTGAGCCACCGCAGCCAGCCGGTAATATGCTTTTTCATCATGTGATACTTTATGGTCCTCTAGGAACCAAATTTCTTTTAGGATTTGTATAAAGTAGGATTAGCTATTCTGTGTTTTAAACAAGATCTATTGAACCCAAGAGAAAATTCTGACTAACCAACATAAATCAAACAACTTTAAACAGACAAACAAACCACTTTGGTTACTCTTTTAGTTTACTTGCTAAAATTGAATGGGCAAGACATCGTATGTTGTGAGATCGGTAGGAGTTATCAGCTTTTATGAATAACAAATAGCCAATATTTTGTAAAATAATTCTGGGTCTATATGTTGATAAAACAGTGTGAATCCAATTAACTTTAGAGCTCGTCTCATGTCTCCTTACTGGCATCTGTTTTGTCCCCTCTTCACAGAGTTGTGTGCCAACCTTGATTCCCAAATTGCCCATGTAGACTAGATCAATGATTGCAATGCAATTATATTGATGAGAATCAAGAGAATTGAAAAAAAATACGTCTAACATCTAACTTTGTTTTATCTGTACAAAAATAGATTTACATTGCATATCAAATATAGTTTCTTTTCCATCCAGACTTTCTCAGCTAATATTTTTAAAGTAGTGTAAAATGATACTTTCTTCATTTAACAATGGCATCTAATTTTAAAAACATATTTTCTTGCTGCAAAATTGCATTTGTTGAATTTTCTATTCTTCAATGACAGAATACGTATTTATAAAATCAGAGTCACACACAAAATGGCAAGATGAATATGGTCAATTACTATACTTTCATACTTCAAAGCATTGAGTACAAAGTATTCGGTGAATAATCTAATCTGCAAAACAGACGTATTTGAAGAAGCAATAAAGTCCATGAAATAAAAACTCTCTCTCTAGAGGTCTATATTCTTTTCCTGATATATTATCTTCTGTAATATAATATAATATGTAATAAAACATAATATAATAACAATTAATCCCCAGAGAAAGGCACATTCCAATATCCACTTCCTATATTAAGTGATGATTTGTTAAAGGGACAGTAAAGATGACAAAATTGGGCTAATTACTGATAAAATGACTATATTATATTTCTTTGCAAACCACAGAAGCAGAATTGGAAAGCAAAAACTATTTTAAGTTGTATTTATATGATATATGTAATTATAAATGTTTTATAAATATTAGTTCACTTAATCTTCATAATATTACTTTTAGGTAGCAACCATTATCACCCTCAGCTTGAGGTCAGCCAGTTAATAGGCAGTAAAGCTGGGATCTGAATCTTGGCAGCTGGGCACCAGAATCTGTACTCTCAATCCCTACACTTTGCTACATTTGTGGAATATTATCTTAAGAGGGAATTCAGTGCCTTCTAAAATTTGTAGCAATATTCGTACACGCATTAACAATTCTGTGGTGTTCAACACAAAATTATTTAGAATGATTATTTGGGGTTGTTTCCAGAGAAGGTTATGGAGGTCTTTAACTTTCCCAGAATCATTGCTTTCTTTCATTGGCAAAGGGTCTTTGAACAAGCAATGTAACATCCTAAGACTTCTGAAGGCATTTCTGAATCTAAACAACGCATGTGACTTCATCCCCAATGAATCTTGTGACAAGATTTTTAAGTCATCAATAGTAGTGAGATTTTATTTGGACAATAGAATTCCCAAATATTATCATCTTCTTTCTTACAATATTCATGACTTTCTATGAAAGAAACACAAATACTAATTTGAAGAAATATCATAAATGATTTTTACTAGATGCAAAAGATGTAGTGCAATATGGCGTATTCAGATGTGAGGAATAATGTTACCTAGAGGACCTCTTTCATAAAGATGATGCACGTATATTCTTATTCTTACTAATATTGAGTGTTTTAAGAAATCTCAAATCAATGAAAATGTGGTTTAAAAAAACATTCTTTTTCAAAAATAAAAATAATCTGAAGTCCTCAGAGAGTATTAATCTCAATTACATTTAGAAAATAAAAGAAATTTGTAAATCATAGAATCTTTGACTTGAAAGATACTTTAGAAATCAAAGTATCTTTACTTTGATTTAGAAATCAAAGTCCCACTATAAACCATTCTTTTGTTTTTGACTGCCCAACCTCCATTTTTCCCTTTGCTAATAATACTCTGGTTTTTGGGGAACTTTCCTGCTCCTCACTCTCAGTCCTTGTGATTTGGGTGGGACTGATTTCTGTAATCTCTTGGTCCGAATGGTTAATCAAAATATTTTTCCTTGCCATATAATTCATTCTGGTCACTATATATACCAAGCCAAGAAGATCCATTTCCGAACTGTTGCTGGGAAAATAAAGCTCTATCTCAACTGGAATGGCTGTTAAGTTTGGATGTTAAACTTATACTGTTGGTACCTATCTTGCCAACCTAAGTTTAAGAGAGTTTACCTGAATAAAATGTACACTTTTGATAGCAGAACCAAGAAGTGGAAAGAGACTAAGTCTGGATGAACTTGTCTGAGCACCTTAATAGAGCTCAATGGGCTCTATTCATAAAATCTACTAAATCCAGGAATAAGTTCTACAATATTTATTCCTGTGAAATGACCATCTGATATCTAATTAAACAACTTACACTGCAGGAGTATCATACCTCATAAACAAATCAATGTCTTTTCAACATCAACATGTTTTAGAAATTTTATTATATTGAACATAGATTTGCTTTCCTTTGTTTTCTCCTTCGATCCTAGGTCTGCCTTCTGGTGATAAGCAGGTAAGTCTAATTATCTCTTTATCAAAAATATATGTATCTATCATCTAGGCTATCAAAGACATATAGTGTCTACCCTCTACATCTTTTATTTTAAGGGAAACAGCTACAATTAAGGAGATTATAGATAAGTATGTATTCAAGTCTTTTATCACCAAAGAAAAGCCGTGATAGTAGTACTTTCTTGTCGCAACAAACTTCACTAGTCATCATGTTAATAATCCAGTTTTAAAAAGAGAAAAAAAAATATACTGCTAATCAGCTGGGGTTAAACAATGATTTTGTTGGTTGCTTGGGACCCAGCCTTACAATTAAAATTGAGCACATGTGATTTCAAAGATGAACAATCTCACCTGCTCAATATTATCTATTTCTGTAAAGTCATGTCAATTACTGTCAGGGTTTAAGTGATTATCCCCTGAAGGATCTAGTTAAAATTAAATTATTTAATTTAAGGGAAATATATAATCTCCCACTAAATCATTAAATGCAATTAATTTGTCGTTAGGAGTAGGAGACAAAGTAATGGAAGACCAGGAAGTTTATAAGGAAATCGAGGTATGGAGTGTCCTTTCACACAAGAGATGATGCCATAAAGGGAGTTAGGTGGGTAATGATATGGGGCCCTCTGTGCAGATGTCAGGGTATGGGCTGGCGATGATAGCATTACTAAGACTATAAGCCGGATACTCATTTCTTTCTGGTAAAGGATCCATTGCTAAATCATAACGCCATGTTGAAGAAAAAGGATATTAAAACCAACAAGGAGAAGCAGATTGTGAAAGCTGAAAACTGGAAGGGTAGATAAAGACAGAACTGCCAGTGTGTTCATTTTATTTTTGTGTTTCGTTGTTAGTGGCATGGCTACAGGAGCACCTTATTAAGTGGAAATTAGCATGAAACCATTAAACTTTTAGAGTATACCTCAACTCCACTTTTATTCTCAGTAAATTTCCTGGCATATTTATTAATTCAACAGATATATCCAGTGTCCCTCTCTTGTGCCAAGTACAGTGCTAAGTGGTCAGGATATCATAGTGAACATAAGAGGTAGTTTCTGCCTTCACATGGTTAGTGGGTAAAACAGATATTAAGCAAATTATCACACCATAGAATTGCAAACTGTGACAAATACTGTGAAGGAAAAGGAATGATACTGTAAGAACTTACAAGGACACATGATGTAGTGGGGGGTAGGGGGGTATAGGACTGGATATTTGAGTTTACTTTTAAATGGTTATCACAAAACTGTGGGCCTTGGGAATCCGAATGACTTCTGGTGCTCACTTCAGTGGCAACAGCAACATAGTATTTTATGTTTCTACTGAAGTTGAAACAATTTCATTGTCCCTTCGATTTCATTTGCTTTAACAAATCATGGCTGACTGCCAACATCATATGCAGACCATTACTATTTGAAAAATGGATGGTATACAGGCACAAATCTAAAAACAGACACATGGGTTGGGTGTGATGGCTCGGGCCTGTAATCCCAACCCTTTGAGAGGCTGAGTTGGGTGGATCACTTGAGACTACGAGTTCAAGACCAGCCTGGCCAACATGGTGAAACCCCGTCTCTACTAAAAATACAAAAAAAAAAAAAATTAGCCAGAGGTAGTGGCGCATGCCTGTAATCCTAGCTTCTCGGGAGGCTGAGGCAGGAGAATTGCTTGAAACCAGAAGGTTGCTGTGAGTCGAGATCATGCCACCACACTCCAACCTGTGTGACAGAGTGAGACTCTGTCTCAAAAATAAAAAAAAGAAAAAAGATAAACATAAAAAACAGACACAACAATACATTCAAATTCTTGCTATTGAATTGTTCTATTTAAAATTTTATGGTATTTCTCCCTTTTGTGCAATTATTTTGGTATATTGTATGTCCACTAGGGGGCAGTGCTACCCTTTCTTGGAAAGGAATTAGCTTTGGCAAGCCCAGAGCTTTCACGCTAGATATTGGGGGCTGGGAAGAAGGAAGAGCTTTCTCCAGTTTGGAAATGAAAGACAAAAAATAGAGACTTTTAAGATAAAAGAAAATGTGATTGTATATCATTTCAAAAGCCAGCTTCAGAAAAAGATTTATTAACTGTTTGTTTTTAAATCACTCTTAGTAGAACAGCTACACAGAAATACAAATGAAGAATACCCAATGAAGGAGTTATTCTTGACTCTGTGCCACACTATAAGTTTAATTTAAAATCTGTATTGTTTTTAATCTGTGTCTCTAAAAAATATTTCAAGACCTATTTTCCTCATACAAACCTACAGATATTGAATTTACTTATTGTAAATTGTATAATAAATTTGTATAAAGGACTTTGTAAACATTAATGTAAATTATCACTCATCAAAGAACAGTAATATTTGTGAACTAATTTTATTACACAGACTATTTTCATTAATTTAAAATAATACTGTAGGAAATATAGGTTGATTTTTATAAAGTATAAACAAGAAGAAATGACTACAAATTCTGCTGTGTGAATAATTAATAAATATAATACTTGGCTCTTAGCCTTAATAATTATGCACTCATCTAAGCAAAAACATCATTTGGTAAATTATATAAGCACTTTTATTTTATTTTCCTGATGTGTTCTGCTACATATAATTGTGTCTTAGCTGATCAGCTTAACATATGAAGTTGCAAAAATATTTCTTATGGTAGGTAAAAGAATGAAAATATACCTTTCCTGCATTTCTGATTCAAGTCTTATCACAGCGATTGACATGAGATTTGTTGGTGTTGCACTTCCTTTACCTATATTATTATTATATTTTCATAGCACTTGAGCATTTGCAAAAGAAAGCGCAATTATTTTATAGTTGATTTTAGATTTCTTTTGATCATGAAAATTTAGAATAAGATTTATTTAGGCCATGGGAATTATCTGGTAAACAACATACCTGAAAACAATGTGTAGTTAATTTAAACTAATTGCTTTTGATTATGTGTTTGGTAAATGCCATATTGTCCACCAATGAGGTTAATATTCTCTTGGTTTCTTCCCTTAGATAAAATGTAGGTTTTACTTTTCTTGTGACGGTCGTTAGACTGACCTTGAATACAGCAATAGTTACTCTAAGTTCAATTCTTTAGTATCTCCATATGGGAAACTTCCAGTAAAAATACTTGCATAGATCTTTATGTATTAATGCTGCTTAAAATAAACTGAAAGTAGAGATGACAAAGTGCTTAAGTTATTGCAGGAGCAGGAATAAGTACCATATGCTGGTGATAAAACATACAGAAGTCGTTGCTGCCCTTCCACCATGGCTCTATTTTTCTTTTCACGTTGACCTTCTGATTATAGCCACGAGAGATCAAAACATATAATTTAAAATTACTTTCAGTTGATTTGATCAATAAAATGTATTTAACTATATAACATTGGCATACTCTGGAATGTCTGGCATTCTGATGGCAAATTATCTACTTCTATAAATGTTTATAGTGAGAAGTATTGTGAACTACGGTAATGTCTGCCTCTTGCTATTACAGACATATACACACTGCTGAAAATACTTTCAATTTTCTGAGGCTCTAAAGGAACATCCAGCATTCTCTCTCTTCTCTGAAGTTGAAGCATGTTCCTATTAGTAAAAGGCTAAATGAGTATGTAGTAAAAATAAAGTATATAAAAGATGAACTTGTCCATCATATTTGAAAAGCTCAGGGAAATAAAGGGTGGGTGACTGAGACTGGATTTTCAATTTCTTTTGTAAAAGGAACTGGCTCCCTAGAAGGCTGAGGTTTAAGAAAAAAAACAAGATAGCTTTTAGTGTTAGAGGCTTAAAACAAAAACACAAGGCAGCTGGCATAAGAAAAATTAGCTGCCCTGAGGATGTGTGAATTGAAATGAAATTATGAAGCTCACTTATAATAGCCTTCCCAATTCAAATGTCAGAAAACAGAAAGGGTGACCAAGTTCATTTCCATATGACCCTTACAAAGGCTTAGCAAGTTGTTAGCCCCTTTGGGAAAATGCACTCTATACAAACGCGACAGTAAATAATTCTTAAACCTTTTTTTAAATTTTAGTTTTTGAGATTATAATCACTTTCACTACTTCTGCAAATCTCAGTTTCACGTAAACATTTACTAGATGTCTTCTTCATACGAGACACTTCGGCAGGCGCTTTGTAATCAGGAGCAGGAATACTGATAAAATAAAGCTCATCAAAAAGCCAGACTCCCCTGCTTTTAAATCTGCCTGTTTGAGATGCCAGTCATTTATAGTATCTTTCAGATGGATGATATCTAGTCATTTTGTATATAGTTTACTCATATTAAGCAACCGGTGCCTAAGTTATTTCACTGTGTGTATATGTTTGTTGTTCACTTTTGGGATCTCTAGAACAGGGTGGGGCATCTACTTCTATATTCCAGCAGTAAGTAGACAATCTGTCATGTCTGTTGTACCTAAATCCATGGCAAACTTGGGCCTTGAGCAACTTCAATACAAGAAATTTCTAATTTGTGTAATCTTTTAAATTATACCCAAGGAAAAGCCATTTTTAAAAATCTATTCAAATTTAGATGGCCTGCTAAAGCTTAACTAGTTAGTTTGGTTGAGAATCTAAGCTGGGTTTCGTAACTAATATAACATATGCTCTTCTATAATATCTTATCAATAGTTATTGACTAAATCTGATTGCCTTTACTCGATGTGTTTAACTCTTGTCCCCAGTACCTTGTCTTGGAGTGCTCCTGGGTTTTATACTTATTTCCTGAGTTCTGTTCTTTTGCATTTGTTTGAGCTTGCTGATTGTTCACATCTGGTATTGTTGTGTGATCGATCTTAGGGCATGAGACTCTTTAAATCTCAAATCATTCTTTCCTTTCTTCAATATTCTCTATCCTTCTTGATCGTTGTCCTAGAGTTATTTTATTTCTCCTTTAATGTTTGAAAAGGATTCCCTGTAAGTCTCAGAAATCTTAATTATAGCTCAGCCATCACTGTATTTTTTAAACTTTCAAATCTTGAAGTGCTCCAAAGTGTTAAAATTACACAATTAAGTAAACCCTCAGAAATGCATAGAGCACTTATATTAGGTTGGTGCAAAAGTAATTGCGGTTTTTGCCGTTAAAAGTAATGAGAAAAGTATAAATACTTCTGTGCTTTTCTAAAAAAATTCAATATAAGTGCACAAGTTTGGCATTACATGTATAAATTATAAATTTAATCACAAGAGGGCTAAGTAAACACATGCTCAGAAATACAATTCACATATGCGGTCACTGTGTTCCTGATGACCCTCACTGAAAACTTTATATATTAACAATTGTTTCACATAATTACAGGTGTGACTATAGTAATTCTTACACTGTGATTTTTCAGTGAGTTTTCTCTTATAAACTTCTGTTAGGTATATGTTGGGGGAAATCTTCTTCTTATTATTATTATTTTTATTATTTATTTATTCATTTATTTATTTATTTTTTTGAGACAGAGTTTCGCTCTTGTTGCCCATGCAGGAGTGCAATGGGACAATCTCGGCTCACTGTAACTTCTGCCTCCCAGGTTCAAGCGATTCTCCTGGCTCAGCCTCCTGAGTAGCTGGGATTACAGGCTCCCGCCACCACACCCAGCTAATTTTTTGTATTTTTAGTAAAGACGGGGTTTCACCATGTTGGCCAGGCTGGTCTCCAACTCCTGACCTCAGATGATCCACCCGTCTCGGTTTCCCAAAGTGCTGGGATTACAGACGTGAGCCACTGAGCCTGGGCCTTATTATTTTTTATAAAGGAGATAAGATGTCATTATTCTCCCAGTCACACACTCTTAAAACCTTAGTGTCATTTTGACTCTCTTTATTCATTATCCTCTCCTTCAGTTGCTAAATCTTGTAAATTATTCCTTGAAAAATGACCTTGTTCTCCTTCAATCTGTTTAAATTCACAGTGAAATCATCAGGTAGTCATATCCCAATTCCCAGACAACATGCTTCTCTTTCCTGGGTTGGACATTCAAGACTCCAAAATCCGGCTCAGGTAAAGCGTCCACTCTAAGCTCCACTGGCCCCTTATTTGAATTGTCTACTCTATTTCTGGTGTCCATTTGTCATTATCTTAACATGTCAGATACATTTCCAATGCTGCGTCTTTTCCTGCCTAGAATTTTTGTCCATTTCCCTCCTTTTCACAGGGCTCTTAAAATAGTTGCTCTGACTCACAAACATCTCATAATTGACTACCTTGTTGTTATTTATCTTTGTATATGTAAAATCTGCCTCTTCAAAGAGATTACAGAAATGAAATAGATATATCCCATTTTTATATCCCCAATTTATGAAAAAGGTATTTTATTTAGTAATAGTCTTACTGATTACTTTAACTCTTCCCTACAAAGTGCCTAGATAGTGATTACATATTTGTTATTATGTCATTATGTCTCAGTGAAATGTTATTAAATTTTCATGGCTATTGCTGTTATTATAGCAATATTATTTTCCTCCATGGAACATTGCCATCACCTGGCCCTTTGAGTGTAAGTACAATAATAACACAAATTTAATTAAAAAATGTTATGTACTCCCAAACCAAGTGGATTCCCTTTTCATCAATAAGACAAAACCTCTATTGAATGTGTTATTGCACTGATAAAGTAATTTCAAAATTAGATTATGATGCAAATGAGTTGGCTAGGTTTTATTTTTGTTCTTAGTAGAAAGGCAAGACCAGAGTTGTGATTTTGGTAGGCTTCTAGTTAAAATGTACTATTTCTAACTTTTATACGTATGTTCTAAAAAATGCAAACTGACCTTTAATCAGTCAGTGTTGACTATAGTGTTTTTCTGTGTGGTAGAATACTAACATATTTAATGTCATGGATGAAGTGAAAAAAAAACCCAGCAGCCTTGAAATGTACATGTTTTACAAATGTTGGCAGCATTTATTCTCATTGATATTACAAAATCATATTTCATTTTGTCTTAGATTTTTTAAATGAGGAGGCACACAAGGAAGGAGTCAGTAGATAGATAAAAGCTAAGAGTACAGGCAGATATGTCTCTCAAAATTATTTTTGGTTCTTTAAAAATAATTTGGTTTTATATGTTATATTATTTTTGCTATTTTCCTTCAAGGACAAAAGTATATATGTATATTAAAAACTGAAGACATTATACTTTCCATAGACTCCTTACAATAATCTCTTTATAACAAAGAGAGTTATTATCAAGCCAAAGTAGCTTCAGCACACAATCATTTTCAGCAATTTACCAGGTCAGAGTATACCAAAAGCTTTTGTCTTCCCTTCTGTTTTAGATTAAGTTGTTTATTGAAACTTTTGTACCTAATTTTAAACAGAAGAAATTGTAGCTTTCTATTTTAAATATTGACATAATAATATTTAAATCTTCAAGTTTTTCAAATACATGGCACAAGACAATGACCTCAACTATTTTTTAAGACTACAAGCGATTATTTGAATGTGGCATTCTTTTTTATGGCCATAAATAAGTAGTATGTTTACAAAACATAATGATAGTCTGTAACAACAAATAAAACATGATTTGTCTAAAATCGTATGTGCAGATGAAAATATCTTATGGCTGCAACATATCAGTTTAGTATATTTGTTTTTAAAAAATATTTGTTAATTGAATTAAATTACATAACAACACACATATGAGAAAAATATCTCATAAAGTACATTGAGTAGGTGCAAATAATATGCCAGTTTCTAGACCTTATGTGTTTTTAATATCATAATATCACAGCTCTGGATACATCCCAGAGACAATTCTGTTTCCGAATTATTGAAGGAGGCATCGATATAAACATAAACCAGGATGAATTCATATCTTAAAATAATTTACAAGACATTTTGAAGCACACTTTATGTACTAAATTGATATGATGATGACAAAAATCTTCCAAGCTATGTATCATGTGGGTGTAATTATTAGGATAAAATTGTGAGTAAAACAGAAAGTGCAAAAACAAAGACATATAAAGATTTTATGGAAAGTGGCAAAGTATCAGTTGGTTTATAAGACTGGCACATAGTGAAGTTTATATTTAAGACTCGGCTTCTTGAGAGCAAGCTCTTGTCTTATAACTCTTTTAAACCTGAGGGTAGAACACAGCACCTAGCCTATAGCAGATTTGTTGGGTTCAGTTGAATCCACAGTAGAAGGGTTTGTAATACGTTCAGTCACATGAAACAGAAATACATGACCCATTTCTGCGTAGAAAAGAGCTAGAAATATCAGTTCTACTCTTTCGGGGGCCATCTTAATAAACATAGGATGAACTTGATTTGTGACATGAATCCCATGTGATGTTCCTGTGCATATATTTTAAAAAATTCATTTTAGTTTTTATCTAAAATACAGATTTTTGGAGTGCAAGAATTTTATTTATTTTTATATCAACCCAAGTGCTTAGCAGAGAGAGCTCCACACATCGCAGTAATGAAATAAATGTCTATTAAATTTGCATTCTATCAAATCCCCTGAATACAGACCAAAAACATTTTCTGGAACATGGTTTGCATATTTTTACCAAATAATTATATCCATCCATACATATATAATATTGTATACATATACACATTCATATGTATGTATGTATTAATATTATTTATGTAGGCATGAAACATGTTTCAGTATTAGTGTCTTTCTTCTAATTTGGACAGTTAATTTTTAGCCATTATGTATTTTATGTGTTTTCCTTAGAAGTATCCATTACAATTTTTATTTACATATAATTTTGGAAAAAGGAAAGACTGGGCATTCAAGATTTAAAAAATCTATTTCACAGTGCAACATCAAGTGTTCTTCCAATTGTGTGTTTTTCTATATTGAGTGTGGGAAGGGACTTTGAAGAGATCTCTTGGAACTTTTTGATATTTAGCAAGCATACATTAAATGCAATACATTTTTACCTTTATCTTGAGCCTCATCAATTTGATTCTTTCTTTTATTAGTTGTCTAGAGGGAGACTGGGGAAATATTTATCAAACATGCAAATGATTTTAAGCTCATTGGATTAAGTTATATTTTAGGGTAGAAAAGGAGTAAAATTCAACAAATTACCTTTATAAATCATCTCACAAAAACTACATGAACAACAATGGAAACATGTAAAAAAAAAAAAAAAGGCGGGGGGGAATATGAAAGGGAAATGCTCCTCTGCTTCCACTTCTCCCATCCTCTTTAACTCAAGTTTGCTTCTGGACTTCAGTATACTGCTGAAGTTACTCTCAGCATCACCCCACAACTGACTTGTAATTGGCAAGTATATTAGTTTCCTATTGCTGTCCTAACCAATTATCACAAACTTAGTGGCTTAAAACAACAGAAATTTATCATCTTATAATTGTGTGGTTCAGAAGTCCACACACACCACAGCTCAACTGTGTCCTCTGCTGAAATCAAGGAGTCAAGTGGGCCAGGTTCTTATCTGGAAGCTCTGCAGAAGATTCTACTTCCAAGTTCATTCAGGTTACTGGAAGAATTCAGCTCCTTATTGTAGGACCCACGTCCCTGATTTTTTGACACTGTCTCCTCTTATCTCATGCCAACAACAATATAGAACGTGGAATCCTTTGCTTGGAATCTCTGTGCTCTTTCTGCCTCCAATTGAAGAAAGATCTCTGCTTCGCAGGGGTAATGTGATTAGAATAGGCTCACACAGGTAATCCAAGATAAAGTCATTTGGTATAATCTTAATTATATCCCTTACATAACCTAACACATCATGCAAGTAACGCCAGGGGTAAATGAAGGTTATGTGGACCAAATTTTGCTTACCACACCAGATCTAATTGTTATTCTTAAGGCTTAATCTTCACTGACCTCTCTGCAGCATTTGACACGAAATTATTCACTTATTGAAGCTCTAATTCCTTGAATTAAAAAAAATCTTATTTATTTATATTTTTTTAATTATGTGGTCAACACTTCCCACAGATCCGTCCCCTTAACAGATGTTTAAATGTACAATACAGCATTAACTGAAAACACAATGCTGTACAGAAGATCTCAAGAACTTAGCTCATCTTGCATAACTGAGACTTTAAGCCTGTTGATTAGCAACTCCCCATTTCTCCCTCCCCACACACCCTGGAAACCACCATTCTACTCTCTGCTTTTATGAATTTCACTATTTTATATACCTCATATAAGTAGAATCATGCATAAGCATTAATTGAAATAAGACTAATACTAACTATGAATGATTGGGGCATTATTAATGCAAATTTTGAAAGGGAGTCCAAATAACAAAAAGTATCATAATGGTTGAAAACATGATTATTGAGTAACAAAGTTTTGCAGATAATATCTGATGGTTAAAAAAAGTAATTTTGTCCAGGTGCAGTGGCTCACGCCTGTAATCCCAGCACTTTGGGAGGCCGAGGTGGGCAGACCACAAGGTCAGGAGGTGGAGACCATCCTGGCCAACATGGTGAAACCCCGTCTCTACTAAAAATAAAAAAATAAAAAAATAGCTGGGCATGGTGGCGCGTGCCTGTAATCCTAGTTACTCGAGAGGCTAAGGCTGGAGAATCGCTTGAGCCAGGGAGTCGGAGGTTGCAGTTAGCTAAGATCATGCCACTGCACTCCAGCCTGGTAACAGAGTGAGACTCCGTCTCAAAAAAACAAACAAAAAAAGTAATTTTATGTTGTTTCTTCTAGTGGATCCAGCTTTCCTTTACACTTTCCTCTTCCTGAGTTTGTTCACCTCTTAAATATTGGGGTTTTCCAGCCTCACTCAGCATGTTTCTTTTTACATTTACTTACTAGAAAGGTTTTATCCATGTTCAAAATTTCAACAACCCCTGTATTTATGATCCTCAAATCTATCTCATCAATTTAACAAGCATTTGTTGAGGATCTGTTTTTTTCCTGTTAGACCAAATGTTCTGGAAGGACAAAGATCATAATGATACTGTTCTCTGGGGATTCCCAACATTTAACCGGTGTGTTGCATGGAGAATGGCTTTTAAAATGTTTGTTAAGTGAATAAATGAGCCAGTGAAAAAAGAGATACAGATATAAACATAAAATTGCAATACAGTGTGACAAATGATACAATTAAAGGTCCTATAGAATCCTGTACAGAAAGAGAGCATTTAGACCAATCTGAAATTTTAAGGAAGATTCTTGGAAAGGATGATGCCGGGATTGGGTCTTGAACACAAGTTAAGACTGGAATTATTTACTGACTCCAAACAATTTTCTTTCATCTCTTTTGACTTCCCTTGATTATGTCATTATCCTTGACTATGATAACAACAACTGAGCTCTAGATTTCTATCTTACTCACCTCTAGTCCATTCTTAACTCTGCTGCTCCTGTAATCTTTTTAGAAATGTAAACATTACCATAATACCCCTGGTTTATAAACCTTTAAATTCACCCTCATCCTACGTGATCAAGTCCAAGCTTCCTAATAAGGTGCCAGTCGGCCTTTCCATCCTCATGCTGTCCAGGGTACTTTATAGCCCACTCATACCAACTCTTTTCCAAAACTTCAATATGCCACACATGGCTATGGCACATGCTGGTCCTTCTACTTTAAATCCTCAAACCAGCACCCTATCATTATCTAGGAACTCAAGTTATCCTTCAAGTCTTGTATTAAAGCTTGACCTTCTCCATGAAATCTTTTTGAACACACTGCATCTCCATCAGCTTAATTTAGTTGAGTACATCTCTGCTTTGTGTTCCAGGGCACCTTATGCATAGCCTGGACATTGCAATTATCCACATTTTTTATTTATTTTTTTTAATTACTAATCTGTCTTCTCCTGTGTAGGCAATTAACTCCATGAGGGCAGAGGCTAGACTTTTATTTATCATGCCCCTATATGTCTCCCAAAGCCATGATTGAATATGTTATTATTTTAATATTTGCTCTATTTAAAGCATTTTACAAATAATTATTTAGTTCTCAGACACAACTGGATACCATTATTCCGCTCATTTTGCAGAGGAGGACACTGAGGTACAGAGAAGTTAACTCAGTCCAGATTGTGCACCTAATCAGTAGCAGTACAAGGACTGGCCCTAGGCAGTCTGGCTCTTGTATCTCTGTTCTTTTTTATTTTTTTGAGATGGAGTCTTGCTCTGTCGCCCAGGCTGGAGTGCAGTGGCGCGATTTCGACTCACTGCAAGCTCCGCCTCCTGGGTTCACGCCATTCACCTGCCTCAGCCTACCTAGTAGCTGGGACTACAGGCGACCACGCCTGGCTAATTTTTTGTATTTTTAGTAGAGACGGGGTTTCACCGTGTTAGCCAGGATGGTCTCGATCTCCTGACCTCGTGATCCACCCGCCTCGGCCTCCCAAAGTGCTGGGATTACAGGCGTGAGCCACCGCGCCCGGCCTTGTATCTCTGTTCTTAATCTCTGTTCTGTGGCCTCTTCTGGGGAATTTGTGATTTGTGAGTTACCTCAATATCATGTGAGCACTTTGTAAACAAACAGTGACAAGTTCTCTGTAGCATCTGCCTCTCCTGTCCATCCACACACACAGATACATACAAACTCACAGTGCTCGTGGCCAACAACTGATACTAAAATAACTTGGTTACTTAAACGTAAATATATTCCAAAAATTGACTTATGTTTCTTTCAATGGTCTCTAGGTCCTAAAATTTCCAGCAAGTCAATTTAGCATTTATTTTATCTTTGAAGTCTCATTCTAAATATTCCTTAAGCCACATCCACTTCTTAACGTTTTGGTTTTTTTCATGTTTTGGCAGATTTTCCTGGTACTTGCGTATTTTATCAATTAATTTTTTAAAAGTTCAAAAAAAGTTTCCTACTCTTTTACCCATTGTTTTACCAGTGATTCAAGAACTGAAGAGTAAGCCCTCCTGTATGCTTCTTTACTGTGAAGGCAAAGAGGGCTGGCTTGAGTCACCTGCTCAGACCAATAAAATGTGTCAATTGGAAGTGCTTTTCCAAGAGTAGAAAAAAAGATCCCAATGTGTAAATATTCATTATATAGCTTTGAGGAGGGAACTAGTAGAAAATATTTATAGCTTTTTTGTTCCCAAGGGGGTGTGAGAATCCTAGTATGAAGGGGACCTTCCTGTAGCCAGAGGCCGTGACTCTGTGTTTGGACTGACTCTGCAACATTAGCTCCTAGTTAATGGGAACTGTCAGCTACAGTGCACCAAGCTGTCACGTTTATAGTGTACGTGTTAAAGCCAAAATGATGAAATTTAATTTATCCTTGATATGCCACCATTCCCACCTCTAAAAGTATCAGAAATTATGGAGGGATTCAATATCCAAGGTAACAGTTTCAAAGAAAAAGGAAAATGACCAAGGCGTTGTTATTGCTGCTGCTGGTGATTCTATTATCATTCTACTATATTCTTTTTAGAAGCATCACTGGAGTATACCAATGTTTAAATATTTGTTTTTACAAAGACACAGGTAAGCGTTTTTTTGTTTTATGTTTTTGTTTTTGTTTTGTAAGAAAAGGAAAAAAGGAAAGGGAAAAGGCAAAAAATATATATATAACACGTTGATGGTTAGCAAAGTAAATATCCATTGTTGAGTTTTTAAAAACATATCTTGCCTTTGTCTGACAAAGAGGAAACATTTCACTGGTCATTCCCATAGGTTTTACTCATAAATACTGTATTTTCAGCAGATATAGTACAAGCTTCTGGCAGTGTTGACCTTGTGTAATGTGAGAACACATGCAATGGTGTGCGTATTTTGTAAGTGTGCTTCAGGTTGGAAATAAATTTCATTTATGAATTTCACTTGTTTTTCATATTTTAGCTAGTGTTTTTCATATTTCATATGTCAAAAATTAGAACATTTCACTAACAAATCATCTACTAAGAATAGTGAATAATGCTTTTGCTTTGAATCACAAATTTATTATATTTTAGATTCTTCGAGATAATTTACTTAGTTGGTTTGGATGAGGTGTCACAGGATTTTTGTATGGTGGTTAAATGGGAAAGAGATAGAGTCAAGCAGTCCCTATTATTGCATTTTTTAAAAATCTACTTCAAACATTTGTTGACAATAACATTGGAAGATACTTTAGAAATAAAACTTATCAAGTAATGAGTAAGCTATATTTCTTATAAATGTTTTTCCGTTATAACCTCTACATTTTATGTTGTATCTCTTTTGCTCAAGAAGGAAGCAAAAATTATAAATGTTAATTTATTCATTCTGAGCCTATCTGTATTTTATAGATTATAGAAATTGATATACAGGAAATCTTAAGCGTCCTGGTACTTTATATGGATCAATAATAACTCAGACATAATGGAGTTTTCAGGTTTCTTACCAGCTAATTAATAAGAAATTAGGTAAATTTCATATTCATGACTGTGTGATAAAAATCAAACTAAATAAAGGAAATTCAGATTGTAAAGACTTACACTTTGATTTTGTGACCAATTTATTTTTCCTGTTGGTTATAAAATATTAACTTTAAAATAGCTAGTCTATCAGTCATTCTCAGCTCTTGATTCACTTTTACTCTTGGGAGATCATCTGGTTCTTTGTTTTGTTCATTCCAGGTGGTATTTTAGTTGCTTTGAGGAGTAGAGAGGGGGTTATTGAGTTGGTTGGCTGATTCGTTTGAGGACATTTGATGTATATTATGGTAGCTTTGTTTTGTGCATGTGGATATAGAGTGGATTGGTTGGTTGGTTCAGGGCCATTTAATAAGGGTTGAGATAGCTTTGTTTTGTGTACAGGATATTGGGTGAGTTGTTTGGTTGTTTGGTTGATTTGAGGGCATTTGATGTGGGTTGGGGTAGCTTTGGAGCAGAGGTTTGAGAAGCAGTTTGGTAAGATCACTTTTAGTAGAATAAGGGAGACCTTTCTTCCACTTCAACATAACTTAAGGCAAGACATAAAATCTTCTCTTGAGAGTAATGAACTGAAGATACTGTAGTTCTAAATGGTGATAAACTTCTTCTATTTGTAAAGTAAGGTATAAATGCATATAGTAAGATAATTGAATATGTTTCAACAATTTGAATATGTTTCAACAATTTGAATAACTTAATTTTCAATTAATTAAGTGGTTATTCAAAGACATTGAATAAATTATCCTCTTTGGGCATTTTTAGATGGCTTGTAGTTCTGAAACAGCGAAAATCAAGACAGCATTTATAATTCACACTGTGCAAAGCTTAAGGCCAGGCACCCATTTTCTGGGTGCATGCTTGCTGAGTATGCAAAATTCCTCTCCATCCTACCTCTCCAGATTCATTACATACCAGCTCTCATGAGCCAAAGGGCCACATCTGTTGCTACTATTTAGGAAGACAGCAACACCTGGAACCACAAAACGGTTCATATGGCTGTTCATATGCCTTTCAAATAGGCAACCGGGAAGAGCTGTTATATAATGTGTTTAGTTATGCAAAGTCATTTCAGTCTTAAGCTGTTTACATACAGAAACACTGCCAGTGTTATGAATTTAGCTTACTATGTTTTCAACCAAAAAAATCAAGCAATGAACATATTTACATGTTGTGAAAATAAGTAATTTTGTTGTGGTTGACATCCAAAAGAAGGTCTTCTCCAAATCTCTTTTCTCATGGCTGCTTCCACATCAGGGTGGAGATAATTTTTTTGAATCAAAAGACTATATCCCTTTATTGTATCTTTCTAGGTACCAAAATTTTATTTTTTATTTGTATAAATGTAAGGGGTACAAGTGCAGTTTGAGTACATGAGTATATTGTATAGTGATGAAATCTGGGCTTTTAGTGTAATCACTACCTGAATAGTCTACATTGTACCCATTATATAATTTCTTATCTCTAACTTCCTTCCCACCGTCCTACCATCCCAAGTCTCCAATGTCAATTTTTCCACACTCTATGTCCATGTATATACATTATTTAGCACCCCCTTCTAAGTGAGAACATGCGGTATTTGACTTTCTGATTCTGAGTTGTTTCACTTAAGATAATTGCCTCTAAGTCCACCAATGTTGCTGCAAAAGACATGATTTCATTCTTCTTTATGGCTGAATAGTATTCCACCATGTGTATGTATACACATATCACATTTTCTTTAGCTGATCATCCATTGATAGACACTTTGATTAATTCCATGTCTTCGCTATTTTAAGTAGTGCTTCAATAAACATACAAGCACAGATGTATTTTTGATATAATGATTTATTTTCCTTTGGGTAGATACTCAGTAATGGGATTGCTGGATTGAATGACAGTCCTATGTTTAGTTCTTTGAAAAACGTCCATACTGTTTTCAATGGAGGTTGTACTAATTTGCATTCCCACAAAGAGTGTATAAGAGTTCCCTTTCTTCTCTATACTCACCAACATCTGTTATTTTTTTGACTTTTTAATAACAGCCATTCAGACTGGTGTAAGATGATATCTCATTGTGGTTTTAACTTGTATTTCTCTGATGATTAGTGATATTGAGTATTTTTCATATATCTGTTGGTCATTTGTGTATCGTATTTTGAAAAATGGCTATTCATGTCCTTTGCCCAAGTTTATTTATTTTTTTTTTTATTGAGTTGTTTGAGTTCCTTGTAAATTCTGGGTATCTGTCCCCTGTCAGACTCATAGTTGCAAATATTTTTCTTCCATTTTGCAGGTTGTCTGTTCACTCTTTTAATTATTATTTTTGAGATAACATTTATTGAACCAGATATCGCATCTTGCTTAAGGCCAGCCTTTTTAATTTGGGAGATGTCAAGCCATGAGAAAGGTATCTTTTATAAGAAATGAAGGACTGATCTTGATGACTGTGGTACTTGTTGCACATAAGCTTTCAATAATTTGTATTTGGCAGAATCATTGTCTTGATTTTATGAAAGCCTTACATAAACCAACTGAGTTAGTTAGGCATTACACAGCATTTCTATGTCATAGTCATCCATTGGAAATCATAGGGGTCCATAATGGTGCAATACTTCAGTTGTTCATCCTATCATGTCTGTCCTATGGGACAGTTTAACAAAGCACCTAGCATGGCAGCTCCCCAAGAAAAATGATCAGCAGTAACAATGCATTATAATATCATGGTCACAAAATTATGGTGGTACGGTTTCATTAAAATCCATCTGATTATTTATTTGAAAAAGTAAGTATACAGATTCTGTTGATACAAGTGATGTTTTAACATACAAAGCTATTACTTGGGCCTTGCAAACTCTACAAAGTCAAAAAAATTGTGTGTCAAGTCCATCCTAACTGGGGTGTGGATCAAGACAAACTATACTTTGATCATATTTTCTACCCACATAGACCTGTTGGTCAAGGTATAGCTATAGTGGCTGTAGATATAGTACACGTTATGTATACATTTGGGCAACAGACTTCTTAAAGATGTGTTTAGGAAGCTACATAAACAATCTCACCTCCGTCTCTTAATGATTGTGTTGTATATCTGTAGGTAAGAACCTTTACGTCTTTTATAGTTGACTTTGGCAGGCAAAATTGATTCCTCCCTTACCCCTATCTCAGGAAAGTTGTTCTGGTTTTGTTGCTTAGGAACACGTCTGAGGGCTTGAGATTGAAAAATAGCTGTAGAGAGCCATGAAATTGAGTAAGTAGAATACTGAAGAGCACAAGCCTCTGTGATACAGTAGAAAGAACATTTGTCTTGTTATCTAAAGACTTAAGTTCAAGTCAGCCCTTGCTAGCTGCCGTCACTGAAGCACACCTATTTTTGATTTCTTCATGTCTAAAAGGGATGATAATACATAGTGTGATTGTAAAATGCCCAATTTATGTTTTAGATGAGACGTTTCCCAGCTCTATAATTTCTGGTGTCAATCTTTGACAACAGAGACTGTCTATCTATCTATCTATCTTGGTCTGAATGTTTGTGTCTCCCCCAAATTCATATGCCGAAACCTAATCATCGACATTATGGTATTAGGAGATGGGGCCTTTGGGAGATGATTAGGTCATGTGGCCTTCATGAATGGAATTAGTGTTCTTTTGAAAGCCCCAGAGAGCTGCCTTGCCCCTTCTATCATAGGAGGTTATAACAGGAAGGTGCCATTTATAAGCCAGAAAGTGGACCTTCACCAGAATCTGGTTGAATCTGCCAGTGCCTTAATCTTGAACTTCCCAGTCTCCACAACTATGAGAAATTAGTTTCTGTTGTTTATAAGCTACCCAGTTTAAGGTGTTTTGTTACTGCAGCCTGAAAATACTAATATATCATCCATATATCACTCAATCTACCTATCTATTCATCCATGTATTTGTGTGTGTGACATACACACAGTAATATACCTGCCTAATGTTTAATATTGGATATCAAGTTAAGAAATAAGCAAATTCCTTGACAGTCTGGTTTCTAGTTGCATCAAGACATTGTCTTAAATCCAACACCTCTTTCATTAGGATGAAACATTTTTGGAATATAATGTAATATCGCTGGGCTGAAGACAACGTCCACAGTGGCAAATGCCATACTACCACAAATAAAAAGAATCCCCGTTATGTCTCCTGTTAATAAAAAAAATTTTATAATTATTCTCAGAAATAACCCCTCAAAAAGATACTATCAGAGACTATCAGTTTATAACACTAAACTTTTGAGACATCCTTTAACATAAGGCCCATCTCCCTATTGTTTATCTTTTTTTTTCTTTTTAGTTGAGACGGAGTCTCTCTCTGTTGCCCAAGCTGGAGTGCAGTGGCACAATCTCCTCTCACTGCAACCTCCACCACCTGGGTTCCAGCGCTTGTCATCCCTCAGCCTCCCGAGTAGCTGGGACTACAGGCGCACATCACCCCGCCCTACTAGTTTTTTTGTATTTTTAATAGAGACAGGATTTCGCCATGTTGTCCAAGCTGGTCTTGAACTCCTGACCTCAGGTGATCCACCCACCTCGGCCTCCCAAAGTGCTGAGACTACAGGTGCGAGCCACCGCACCCGGCCCTATCAATTATTCTTTAAATGAATGATAATATGGCAGTATAAAAGAGTACTAAATAATATTGTTTCCTCTGCACAAGGTGTACACTCATATTTATATGGTGTACACACACATATATATTTATATATATGAGTGTGTATACCATTTGTGTACACCCTATAAATATATTTATGGTCTACACTCTCATATATTTATATGGCGTACACAAATGGTATACATACTCATATATGTAAATATATATGTGTGTACACCATATAAATATATGAGTGCATAGACTGTAAATATATAAGTGTGTACACCATGTGTATTCATTCATCCTTCACTAAGTAATTCTTACTATGTGGAAAATGCATCCTATACCAATGAAATAACAAATAAATATACATACACACAAACACATACTCTTGTTCCTGAAATAGGCAACCCATTGTATTGTAAACAAAGTGACAATAGGTGCTATGAGGACAAGCTGACTTCACAACCCACTTGTTGGCCCATGTGGCTATGCTACTTGTTCTGACATCATCTCTTAAATCCTGAAAATAAATCCAATATCAACACTGTATCCATTGTAGATCCTCTCTAGTAACCAGAGAGTGCAGGGAAACAAATTATACATCAAGGCCTTTTGCTGTGCTGTTTGGATGAAACAAAAAAGGAACATCCAGACTCATAATTTTTACCATAGTCTCTTTCCCCTTGCTCTTTCACAAAAAGACAGCAGAATTTGTTCCTGTGTAACAAATGTGTTTCTCATGTTTTGAAAATATTTACTGAGGATTTTTACATCCCAGTTTTTCTTCCAAGAATGCTGAATCATGATTGCTTTAATAGGACAAAGCAAGCTGACAGCCCACATACAACCTGTTATCAAGACACTCTTGAAAATGTGTTCTATTTCTAAATAGTTGAGAAACTTGTGTTGTTTTTTTTAATTCTTTACCATAAAGCTCTCTCCAATTGAATTGCCCTATTCAACACAGTGCATACTTAATAACAACCACTTTCCCTTCAAGAGAGACTACAAGGGAAGTGCCTGTTTATTTAGCTGATCACTTAGTTCTTTGTTGCCTGGCATAGGGTTCCATTGTACATGAAAGGCACAGAAGCAGCACCCCCATCCTGAATGATTTGTGCAGTGTTTTTAAAAACATAGTGCCATGGAGTGAATTTCTATTTTGAATTTTCTGCTTTGTAGCCTTTTACATTATGTCTTAAGCTTGCATTACTTCCTAAAACTGAAGTTGAAATAAAGAATAAAGAAGATGGCATACATCTGAGAAGGTTTTTATACTGCTATTCTGTGTTAGGTTAAAAGTAGCCACTATTGGTGACAAGTTTTCTTTACAGGTGACATGGACAAATTAATCAGATTACTTCAGTTGTAAACTCTATGATGCTAGGAACCATTTTATCATTGCACTTTCTCACTCTGCTCTGTAGGATGGGATTAGTAGTGTAGAATCAGTACTTAATGTGCCTATATTAGAGCTCTTGTAAGAAAACTTGAGTCTAATCTTCAGGGGAAAAATGTATATATATATATGAATATGTATATTCATATATTTACGAATATAAATATATGAATTTAGGCTATCTGTTAACCATTTACTGTGTATATTGATATTCCACATGAATATACACAGTAGACGGTTAACAGGTACTGTAAATTGAAGTTATTAAGGGGTGTTGGAGAGATTGCCAGTAGTCATCAGAACCAAATCTCATGACCTAGATTTGATCCAGGGTTGCTTTGGAAACAGAGGCTTTTGATTTGCTTTTCCTAGTTAAATTCCTTTGCTTAGGCTAAATATATCTGAAGCATGTAGTGTTAGTCCGAACTTCTGAGGACACTCTAATCATGAAAACAATTATCTGGCCACTGGATGCCACTGTTGCTCAACCAGAAATCAGAAAGTGGGAATTCCTGTGGCCATATAATATTAGACAGTTAAAGAGCATTACTGCTATTAATGACTGTGGATTTATGCTCCTGAACCATTTCTCTTGATGAATGCACTTTTTTCTAGATGAGTTGTACTTGGTGAGGGCAGGTAAAGTTGAGAAAATATGTAAATGGTTAGCAATGAATTTTTTGGTATATTTTACTTTCACTATCCTGCTACAAAAATACTTTTTTTTCCTGCTTAGTGTACTGTAGCTGACAGTCTCCATTAGTTATCAGCTAATGTTGCAGAGTAAGACCAAACAGGGTGTCATGGCCTCAAGCTATTAGAAGGGCCTCTTCATCCTAACAAAGACCCTGGGGTGAAAATAGTGTGCATGAACAGTCACTGGAATATTATTCAGACTCACTAAGCACTGCATTGCAGATTGACAGAGTTACACAGCTTCTTCATTTATACTAGGCACAAATAAACTAAAAATAGCTGTATTGTGTACCTTTAAAACGTAACATAAAAATTGTTTGTATTTGAAAAGTTCATACAAGATTTGGGAGTAAAATGCTGAAGTAATAAATAAACATGAGGTCAGTTTAGGAACAACCATAATTGCTCTGTATGACAAGATTTGCATAGCAAACATTTTTGATTAATGTACAGTGAAGGCCACTGGAATGAGTACCAACCTCAGTATCTTTGCAGTGTCTGTGCCTTCCTATCTTGAAGGTATAGATTTAGCTAGGACAGTTAGTCATTGTTTACTGAAAGGCAGATAGAGCCACAGTTCCTATTTAAATATTTGAAATTATTTTTATCTTGCTAGCTATGTTGATTTTAGTTATGTGGTTAAAAAAAATGCCAATTTTACATTAGCAGTAAATTTCCACTATTCATTTCAACCATCTTTAGAAAACAGGTAGGTGAGTTTTATCAGGAAGACCCTTTTCTAGTCATAAATTTGAATTTATAATACCTTTGCATACATGTATGAAAGGTTTTAATGACCTGAAATATCTATTTTTTCTTGTTATTTTAAAATATAATACCTTTATGGTCTGTCTCTTGATTGGCTTTGTACTTAACACTTTGGAATCATTGATATTTTCTGGCTTTCACACAGTGTAATGAAGTTCTGTACTCAATACATTTTTTAAAAGGTACTCATTTTAAATACTTATTTAAAAATACTTGTGCTTACTTTCTTCCTCATTTAAAAATATAATGTAACATAATTATTTTGTTTCAAAAACATAAATACTTCAGGAGGTAAATATGTGAAAGAGTAATGAGGAGAGGTCATATTACCTCGAGAAATATTTACTTTGGGATTTTTAAAATGTCAGTGCCATACCAAACTGGCAGAAGGCTTTGGAATGAATGCCAATTAATTAGAAGAAAGTAGAAAGTAATTTTTCCATTTTATGGCAAAATATTGGGTAAAATTGTATCTATTACGTATAAATACATATATGTTACTAACATCTCACAGCAAATACAAAGAGATAAGGTTATTCTTAAATGTAGTCATGTTAAAACACAAATAATTTTATTTTATTTATTTTAGTTATTTACTTTTTAGTGGTAATAACTGACATTGATTCACTCTGTTTAAGTAATATTCTGTGAGAGTCATGATGCAAAAAACATGACATTATCCTGAAAAGAATACTGGAGAGACAGAAAATATCTACAATTATCATATTTTCAGTATCATACATAACATCTTCTCCAATGCGCTGGGAAGTTACTAAATGGAATGATAAGTAAACGCAGTCAGACAATTAGTAATTCCATTTGCCTAAAAGTATTCATTTAGCAAAGTCACATTAAACTCCATAAAGCAGACCTCTCCTACTCTCCCATTCTAATAAACAATACATTATTGCAATTGTTTTCTTTTCCTCCAGTATTTGATTAGACAAGGAACATTTTTCTTTTTCTATCAGTGTTTACCCAAAATGACTACATAGAAAGAATGTGAAGTCAGTATGCATGTATTACTATGATAACTATTAATAACTTACATTGTAATAAAACCTGATAATATAATTTTCTTAAAAATATGCATAAAAGTCACAAGTTTGTTAATGGCAATACTTTATACAGTGTAGATAAATATAACAAAAAAAGATCTAGTGGAAGGTTTCTTCACGCCACAATTACACAAAGCAATATCAATTGTTTATAAATTGGGTTTATCTTAAAAGTAAGTTAGGCTTATCACAGAACACCAGAAATGACCAGTACATAAAATGGCCTTACCTACTATTGGTACAATGATTTTAAATAGACTTGGTATTTGAGAAAGTATTACTTAAAAATTGTTTAATAAATGGTCCCAATTATAGCTCATTAATTGAGCAAAAAAGTATTTAATTTTATATAGCTTTAGACTTTTTTCTTACTAAAATTATTTTTGTAAATGTAGATATTCTTACCTCATATTCAAAATATTGCCCAGCCTGGCCTTTCCCTCTCCTAATAAAAGTATTTTCAGGTTTTGGGATATTTGTATCTTTCATTGCCATATTGCTTTGATAGAGTAACACATTACTAAAGTATTTGTTGTATTAGCAATTTAAATATTCAAAGCTGAATGTGAATCAAACTATAGTCATGGATGGGTTTCCTAAATGATAATCTATGACATCTGATATGGTTTAGCTGTGTCTCCACCCAAATCTCATCTTGAATTGTAGTTCCCACAATCACCATCTGTCATGGGAGGACCTGGTGAGAGGTAATTGAATCATGGGGACCTCTATGCTGTTCTTGTGATAGTGAGTGAGTTCTCACGAGATCTGATGGTTTTATAAGGGGCTTTTCCCTGCCTTCACTCTGCACTTCTCTCTGCTGCTGCCATGTGAAGCAGGACGTGTTTGTTTCCCCTTCCACCATGATTGTAAGTTTCCTGAGGTCTTCCCAGCCCTATAGAACTGTGAGTCAATTAAACCTCTTTCCTTTATAAATTACCCAGTCTTGGGCAGTTATTTATAGCAGTGTGAAAACAGACTAATACAACATCAGAGAAAAGATATGCCAACCAGTGTTTGTTTTTCTAGTCCTATGGACCTTTATGACAAGTCAAAAGGGAAAACATGTATCAGCCTATCAACATAAATTAATAACTATCCTTCTGAAGAAAATACATAAATGCCTCCACACATCATTTATTATTAGTGTTTTCTCTCTTATCAAACATAATCAGTTTAACTTCTGACTTTAAAAAATTATCTTATATTGTTTTGTGAGTTTTAATAATTCTGGCAGCTTTTCTTCTGGGCCCTCTCCCCTGGTGAATTGCAGTATTAAATGTTTTAGAACATGAAATATTCTCTGAAGTGTATAACCCTGGAATGTGGAAAATTGTGATTTACTTGGGGCCAGGACCAAGAAGAGAATCTTCCAGATGTCTTGGGCCTCATGACAGATTTTTCAGGGACAAGGAGAGGCTTAATAAGGGTAGATGCCAACAAAATTGGAGAACTGCATCAAAGAAAAGAGAACTGGATTATACTAAGAGGTAATTGATCAGGCAAGGAGGAAAGAGACAATTAAAATGTGAAAAGAAAAGGACTTGACAAGTTTAGGATACTTTCTGAACCCTTAGAATCCTTTTGCTGAAACTTCGAAGATTCATCCATTCCTATGCGAACCTGAGAAGAAAATACATGGTTTCTAAAGGATTACCTTGGTTGACAATTTGGCAGGAGTTCAAGAAAAATTCTAAGAGCTATTTCTGACCCTAGTCAAAATAACATCCATTTTAAGGTGCACAGTAAATTTAATTTTAGATTCTTTTGATCAATTGATGTATTAATTATAACATGATTAGACCCTTTGCAGAGTTAAGAATATAAAAGGAAAGAAGTGGAACATAAGATGTTACCTGAGAAAGAAACTAGTAAACTTTATCTTGTTACGGATTTCAGGCCAGACCTTAAAAAGTAACCTCAACTCTCATAGCCTCAGTAAGTAACCTCTTGTGTAACTTAGTTTTAAATATACAGAAAAGCAAAAAGGAGAAATGTCTCTTTTCTTTCTAGTTTTTAATTGGCAACTGCTATTGGAGGTTTTCTTTCTCTTTAAGCTTACATAGCAGTACAAAAAGCTACATGGATCACAATATCTTGGTTTTAAGAAAATATATAAAACAGATACACAACAGAAAAATATTTTACTAGAAAAATCTTTCTGCATAATCTTTTTGGAAAACATTACTCTTTCCACAGGTCTTAAATTGTTTTATAGTTTCAACCACAAATCAAAAATGTCCATAAGAACTTGGACAGGCATTGGTAAACGGACATAAAAGCAAAACAGATTTGATGGATTTATGTTCAGTCACTCCTCCTTAGCACTTAAAAAATTAAAGCTTAATCATGCACATAGAAGGAAAATAACGCTTACTAACCAAAAGTAAAATAATCTTGGGAACATCCTCCTTGAATATTAAATTAAGGCAACAAAAGGATTTTTTAAGTTAACCTGTATTTGTGCATTTAAAACATATTTGAATTTTTCAGTGGTTGTTTTTGGCCTCGAAACATTGAATGTCACCAAAATATCAGAGAATTCCAGAACCCAGAGGGTTAAGAGGAAAGATGTTATTTCAAATGCTAGGTCAACAAACTATTAATAACAAGAAAAATCTACCACCACTGTGTCTGTCATCTGCTTGATTATCATAATGCTGAACCTGGTTGGTATTTACCAGTTTCTCCTTGGCTGAAAGAGTGGTAAAGAGCCCAATTGTTGATCAATTCTCAGTAATACAGAAGTGAGCTTATCTGCACATTTTCCTAAGGCCTTGCTATGAACTGAATATTTGTGTATCCCCAAATTCACATCTTGAAGTCCTAATCCTCCATCTGATAGTATTTGGACATAGGGTTTTGGCTAATTATATCATGAGGGTGGAACCTTCATGAATCGGATTAGTGATCTTAAACAAAGAAGAAACAGGGGAGTGAATCTCATTCTCTCTCTCTCTCTCTCTGGCTCTCTCTGCCATGGGAAGATATAGCAAGAAGGAGCCCATCTGCAAACCAGAAGAGGTTCCTCGCCAGGAACCAAATCAGCTAGCAACTTGATCTTGGACTTCTCAGCCTCCAGAATTGTGAGAAATAAATGTTTGCTGTTTAAGCCACCCAGTCAATGGTATTTGATATAGCAGCCTGAGCTAAGAATGATAGTTTAAGGTGTGTTAATCTGGTGTCCCAGATGAAGATGTGTGTGGGGGTGAGTGGGAGTAAAGAAGAAGGAATGTAAGAGAAAATTAAAGTATATGGGAATTTTGACAAGCACTTAGTAGGTGAAGAGTAAATCAGAGAGTCATAAAGTATTAGATTTGGGATGTAACAAGCCCTTCCTTTAAAGGTGAGGAAATGGGCACAGGTATATCAATTGAATTGCTCATGATCACAAGATGACTTAGAAAGATGAGGAGGAAGATAAGGCACAAGAAGTGAAATTATAATTATATATTTTTAAATGTTGAGAAGATAACTGATTTGTAATAGAGTCTTGTTTTCTTTTCTTACTTGACATTTGTCCCAAATTTATATTTATGGCCGATCGCAAAACATTTACAGCAGCAAGCTCTAATATGACCTTTAGGGAAGTCTTAGAAACAAGCTGAAGATTGGAATGAACTATAAGACTCTGGGACAAAGTCAAGGATGTATAATAATTTTACACTGAATTGTGAGTTCAATGTGTTCCTTTCTCCAAACAGCAGCATTCTGTCACTCATTATGTCAAGACTCTCCTTGAATTCTGTTAATAATGGAAGAAATGAAGAGGAGAAGGGGATATGAAAGAACATCACAGGACAAAGCCATCTCTATATTGGGGTTACAGCTTCAACCAAGGGAAAGTGTGAGAGATCTGGAAGGAAAACAAAAGAATATGGGCCATAGCAAGATATTGTTCTCAAGGGCATAATGACCTCTATGATCTCTCTCAAGTTGGAGAAGTTCTAGTCCCATTTCACACTGTTCTAGTTTCAGGTAACAACAATGAAAATTGAACTAGCTTAAGGCAAAAGGGGACATGAACAACTAACCCATAGGAAGAGCTTCAATATTCTCCAGATCCATCTGAGATTTTGATTCTTTCAAACAGTAGCTTCGTTCTTACCATGGCCTGGTTATTCCTATATAGAAGGAAAGACAAACTAGATGTGGAGTTTTAGATCTCAAAAGCTATCCATGAAAGACTGGATATAAACTCTTTATTTCATTCACAAAAACTGCCACATAAAGGACTCAGTGGAAGTCCCATCCAATTAACAGTGAGCAAGGCATTTTACTTGGTTCAACTTGGTGTTTTGAGTGATCCAACTTAGAGCCAGGGAGTGGGAGTTGTTGTAGCATGGAGGTAGATCCAAGTTAAACATGTAGAACTGAGGAAAGGGCTGTTTCTGGAAAATGGGCACTCAGCAGGTAATTCCAGGTATTCATCCGTGGCTTGCTAAGTAACACATTGTGTTACCCACATAATTTTTATGCAGGTTGTGAGTAACAGCAACACATTCTAGTTAGGTCCCCTAATAGGGATTTATTATCAAGCTATATGGAAAAGTAAAGAAATACAGAGATTCATCTTGGCCTCTAACAATCCAAGTATCATGTCCTTTCTACATCAGCTAGTAAATATTCCCTACTCTGGTATTTGTTTCTTATAATGACTTAGATGAGATGGGAAGCAAATGAGGGTAGACACTGAAATAACTGATTCTTGACTCGAGCTCATGGCTTCTTTCTCATCCTTTGGCTTGCCCATACGGGGTACTACCTTCCTGTCTACATTTCAAATTATCTGAGCTGGAATCTGATTGGGTAGACAAGGCACCATCAAATATATCATGCTTTTTTTGGCAAAAGCTTTGATGTCAAATCATTTTATAGGCTGCTGTTCAGATACCCATCTGTGGCCACATATCTAAAATTGTTGTTTCAATGTTAGAATGAGTAAAATGGGGATCAAGGCAGAACAAACAGAATTAGAGGGAAACTGTGGGTATGTTGGGTAATGTAATAGGTGAATACCTTGTATGGGCTGTTTAATATCCACAAAAATATATACTGTTTTTTTAAACCAATAAATATTAGTGGAAAATCCTCCTTTGTCAAGAATTATTCTAGAAGATATGGGTGAGAGCAGGGCATATAGAAGATATTCTGTTATAGAAAAGCTATAAAATTGACAGGGGAACAAAAACTAATATAATTGGCACAACTATAAAAAAATCCAAAATATTCAGGCCATGAAGTTTTTGTCCTACAATTTAAGCGAAAATATGTAACTCATTTATTCACTTTGTCTTTTTTTTCTTTTTCTTTTTTTTTTTTTTAGAGATAGGGTCTTGCTCTATCTCCCAGGTTGGTGTGCAGTGGCATGATCATAGCTCACTGTAACTACTAACTCCTGGGTTCAAGCAATTCTATCCCATCTCAGCCTCCCAATAGCTAAGACTACAGGTGTGCACAACCATACCCAGCTAATTAAAAAAAAAAAATGGTAGAGATGAGGTCTCACTATGTTGCCCAGGTTGGTCTGGAACTTCTGGCCTCAAGGGATCCTCCCACTTCAGCCTCCCAAAATGCTAGAATTACAAGCATGAGCCACCACACCTGGCCCATTCTTTCACTTCGTGCAACATAATTGTCATCAGAAACCAGACTTTTTTTTTTTTTTTTTTACTACAGAGACTTAAACTTTTACAAAAGCAAGACGTTTTTCTCATTTAAATTGTCATTCTAGGGAGAGAAAGTAAGTTTTGAAAAGAAGTAGCTTTTATGGAAGAGAGGTGCCTGAGAATTTCGAAAGGATTTAAGACAAGGGGAATGAGAAGAGATTGAACGAAAGAAGAGAAAACAGAGTAATAAAAAGAGAAAGAGTAATAAAAAAAAAGAAAAGAAAAGAAGACAAAGATAATCCCAAATAGCAGTGTGCACAGTTTTGCTGCAATCAGTAGCATTCTGGTCAAGTCTCCGTCATCTGCTCTAGGCTTAGTTCCTCCCTGCCCTAGGCTGCTTCTGGTAAAACCGCATGCTCAGCTTGTTTGGCGTCTTCATGGAGCCTGTTATTTGCTGTGGGTCTAAGAAAGGGAAAGCTTCAGGCTTCAGGCATCTGTACCTCCTATCTGTTCTCAGCTCCATGGAAATTCTTAAGGGATGGGGCTATAGATAAGAGAGTGGGAAATGGAGATCAAGGTCTCAAATGAAAGGCAGGGTGGTTTGATTTTTAAGTTCCCCTGATACTTATTATTTATGTATTTGCTGCTTCTAGAAAAACCAAAAAAGGAAAGTGATTCATACATAGAATGCCTGTACAAATAGCAAACCAATAACTACCCCCAGGAGATTCTGGCCCTTGCCAGGGTGCGGTTTCAGAGCTGTAAAAGGCAAGGGATATGTACATTGAAATGACCCAGTCCCAGAATATTTTAGATTCAGAAAAGGTCAGAGACTTTCGTAACTAGCAATGACCTCCGGATTAGGGACCATGAATGTGCAGAGTGAGGACAAGGAAGGGGCCTAAAGCTGGGTCTACTGTAGAATAAACAGAATCATTTAAGGTTAATTATGTTCTGATGTGGCCTCCTTAAATTCTTTCAGGCTGGGGACAATTTCTAGCCCTTTAAGATCAAATCAGTGGCTTTGGACTAGAATCTGCTTAATAAGAATGAACTCCAAAGGTGAAAAAAAACATAAAATCTAAAAATCAAAGGATATGGCTTTATAAATGTGAAATTTTAGTTTGGCTCAATGTTGGTCAGTTTAGAAATGTGGGAGTAATCAGAGAGATGGCATAACTGGGGGCGGGAGGCGGGGCGGTGATTATACCCCTACCACTACCTAATCCGCAGGGGCTACCAGTTACTTACTGTACACACTTTTAAAGTACTTTCTAATTGTGGACCATGAGTGGCAGAGTGCTGCGGGCGGAGGCTTTTTGCTGAAAGCAACATTGACTTTTATTTCTAGGGAAAGTCTTGTCTGTAGATGAGCACCGTGGGGCAACGGAGAAAATGCTGACTTTCTTGTTTAAAAAAAAAAATATTTTCCGTAAGCGGCCCTCCGATGGTCCGTCCACTCAGCAGGCCAGCTGTCCCAGGCCTCTGCCAGGGAGGGAAGACGAGTGCTTCAGTGCATGGCTTCGGTGAGCCCTTTAAATCCAGCGTCCCCTGCCCCCACCAAGAGGCTCCCTTTCCCTGACAGGTGTTTTCCCAACTCCGGAGGCCCAGGATTTTGGGGAGTGGCTGAGCCAATAAGATTTCCCTTTGGGGGGGGGGGGGGAAAGGGCGTGGCTAGTTGGGTCAGAGCATGGGCGGGGTTTGCGCGGCTGAGCAGAGCCGGCCTGGTTGCGTGGAGGGTTGTTTTATTCCCACCGCCCCCCGCACCTTTTTTTTTTTTTTTTTTTCCTGGAGTCTTATTAATTTCTCTGTGGGCTGCAGCTGGAGACCGCGGAGCGCTGGAAATGACGCTCGGAGCTTTAATTACCGCAGCCGCCGGACAAGTGTGAGGAAAGCTGACAGGAAAAAGAAGGACGGGATCCGGGGAGAAGCGAGAAGCTCCCCCCGCCCCGCTCCCCTCCCGATTTGGACTGGAGGTGCAAGGAAACTGAAGAAGGAGCAGAACATAGCCCGGCTGCGGGGAGAGGCCGGAAACCTACCGCCTCTTTGCAATCAACTTTTTTTGGAAACCTTTCGCCCCCCTTCCTTTTTTATTGTTGACCAACCAGTGAGAGAGAGAGAAAGTGAGGAGGGAGCGAGCAAGCGAAGGCTCACGCGGGGAAATAGCTGCACAGTCCGGCCCAGAGCGCCAAGCGCACACAACGAGCACACTCCCACACGCGCACACACGCGCTCACACTCGCCCCCTCCTCGGGCCCCGGCCCTGGACCCGCGGGCGCGGACTCGGTCGCCCGCCCTGGGAGTCGCCACACCGCGCGCGCCGCGCCCGCCCCCTTCGCACCCCCACGCGCGCCCGGCTGGGGGATCTCCTCCGCGTGCCCGAAAGGGGGATATGCCATTTGGACATGTAATTGTCAGCACAGGATCTGCGACTTCCAAAAAATGAAGCCGGCGACAGGACTTTGGGTCTGGGTGAGCCTTCTCGTGGCGGCGGGGACCGTCCAGCCCAGCGATTCTCAGTCAGGTGGGTTCCTTCTGGCACTCCGGTCGCCGAACCTGCAGCCGCCGGCGGGGCTGCCTCGAGTGGCTCCCCTGCCCTCTTCACCCATCCCGGGAGGCGTGGAGGGACCGCTTGACCGGGGCCTCTTCCCTGGGCTTTCGGTCGCCCCTCTTTCCATTTGAAACTTACCCTGTATGTGTGCGTGTGCTTTATTTATCGTGAAAAATCACTCTGAGTCCCGCTTTTCTCTCCTTAACCCCCTGTTTTTCTTTCCCGAGCGTTTTGTGTGGGAGCCTAAGCGGGATCCCTTCTGGTGGCGCCTGTTGTTCGGGACACGGGAGACCCAAATCCCCAGTCAGAGAAGACTCTTCTGTCCCTGTCGGGTCCCCGAGGGAAGAACCCGCACCGCCGGGGCCGCGGTCCTGGGGTGGTGCTGGCTGGGCCTCTCCCGAGCCGAGCCCGAAGGGCGGTGGAGAGCGGCGCTCAGAGAACCGGGCTTTGCACCTGTGTGTGCTGCTGGCGACCGCTGCGCCCCCAGTCGCCCGAGCCTTGTGGGGTCAGACGCAACTCGCGCCCAGCCCGGGCAGCTGGAGTGCAGCAGGCGGGCGCACCTCGGTCCGGGGCCCGGAGTTCTGGGCCTCTTCCGCCAGCTTCCCGGAGCCCTCTCCCCATTGACTTGAGGGGCGCTTACTCGCCTGCCTGACCTCTTAAAAAAAAAAAAAAAGGCTTGGCACACTTGAGCCAGAAGCCCGGCCTTCCCGTCGGTTGCCGTGTTTGGCTCCGGGAAGAGTTCTTCCTGTAGTTCAACTTGCTATTGGCCGGAGTCCTTCAAACTTGTCTGTTTATTGCCCGGCCAGGCTGCCGAGCCTGCGGGTCACTGGATCCACCCGGGGCGAAAGCGGCGGCGGCGATGGGTGCGCGGCCACTGCTTGCTGGAGAGCTCGAGCCCCAGGTACCTGGGCAGGCAAAGGGCTAATTGACCCCGAGAGGCAGCGCGGCGGGGCTGGCCCGCCACGGCTTGCAGGACTAATGACAGCACCTGCAGTGCAATGGAGCTCAAAGTTTCTGACACTTGAGTTTCCTGGGGATGAAAGTGGGACGGGAGCGGTCTGAGGAGGACCGGTGTCTTGACGTGGCCAAGGGGTGCCTTTTGGAGAGCCAGAGAGATTTCCGAAACCATCCAGGGATGGTGACTGGAGCGTGGGAAGTAGCTTGAGGTGATAAAGCCCTCGGGAGTGGCGATAGGGAGCGCTTTAGGCCCCCGGAGGGTGTCCTTCTGACCTCACCAAGAAAACGGCGAGCTGTAGTTTTCCCGCTCCGCCCCCGCCGCCGCCGCCGCCGCCTCCTTTGCCTAGTAAATAACAAGTTACAATTATCGAGCCTTTCAAAATGACCTTCGAATGGCACATGTGAGGCGTTTGTGCTGGCCGTTTGCACCCTCCCAATTACTCCGAAATTCTTCACGCATACCAGGTCCCGCGCTCCAGCCACCTCCAGAATCACACCAACACGGACTTGACATTCCAAGCGGCCTCTTAGATACATCTCTTTTTATCTCCCTCCCCACTTCGAGTCCCTTCATATTTTCCCTCAATGGGTTGATTATGCACATTGACCCATTCAAAGGCATTGGCGACCGACATGCAGGCTTAGCCGAGAGGAATTTCTACGAGGCGACCTACTGGGGGCTGTCTGGTTCAGCCTCTGCCACTGGGGGACCCCGCTCCGAGTCCGCAGCAATTTGGTATTAACTGTGCGGCTCCGAGTTGAGCTATGCCGAAAAGCCCTTTTCAGAATTTCTGCAAGGAATGTAATCCAAATTAGTTCTGCAGCTGTCCTCTTCCTCGTCTCAAGCGACACTAGCTCGCGCCCTCGCTCGTCTCTTCTCGTTTCCCTGGGCGAATTGTCAGACCCACAAGTGAGCCCATTTAGAGCGCGAGGATTAGCGTGCCATTGTTGTTCCGTGTGTGACTCTGTACTTGAAATTCTGGGGGCACAAAGGCGAGCCTCACTTGTTCAAAACACAAAGTGATCCAGATGAAAGGGCCGCACAAAGAAAAGCTCTCGGGTGCATCCCTGGTATAATTGCAACACGCATACTAAGGTGATCCATTGGAAACTGTAAATGCCCCGGGGGACTTCATTTTTCATCCTCCCCCACCCCCACCCTGCCGCACCTGGCAGGGAAAGTTCAGCTGGTTTTAATGCAGTGCTATTATAAAAACAAGTTACTGTCTGGGGTGTGAGTGAGGCTGTGTGTGTTTATGCCTATGTATGTGTGTGGCTGTGTGTTCCCAACTAAATACATATTGCGCGTCTCCCCTCTCGCGGTTAGCAGTCAGTAGCAGTTTGGAGGAGTTTGTTTTGGTCCAAATGAGAAATTAAGTGCGGATAAGTAAACTAAGCTGCCAGAGGGCGACAAGATGTTGAGTGAATTGCTTTTAGATGAAACAAATTAAGGAAACGAGGGAAGACAATCTGCTTCTCGCATTATTAGACACGCTTGGAGTTCAGGGGAAAGTGGCATATTTTTGAAATGCTAATTTCTTAAGGAGAAGGAATGCACCTTATTTACTGCTCTATGTGAACAGAATAAAAATATAGGGCGGGGGATGCTGTTGTATAGATCTTTAAGATATTTCTTAATTGTAACAGAAGAGAAACTCTTTTTTCTTTTGCTTGGAAAAAATTCGGCTTTAGAGAGGATGTTTTTTTAGAAATTCTAAAGGACTTTGTCTCATTTTCAATTATGCATTTTATTTAGATATGTTATATCTAGATATAGCCAAAGTCCCTTTATATGGCAATTATAAAGCCTTTGCTAACCGAAGGAATGATTCTAAAATTTGTCTTCCTTGTATAATGGAAAATTATCAATATTGCCTTTGTATTGAAGAAAATGTATAGTAGCATTGAGGTGGTACTCTTATATACCTTAGTAGATAAACGATGAACAAGTTCAGTTCCCATTTCTTTTTTGCAGGTAACTCAGTCTTGCTTTTCATTCTATAA